>NC_133535.1:96836619-98266619 GCF_048544455.1 Silene latifolia
TCAATTTGGACTCCGCATCCTCGTGAATGATTTCGTCCTTCAGTAGAGGGATTAGATCGAGGGGAAAGTACGGGTTTATGCCATACACGACTTCAAATGGAGAGTGCTTTGTGGCATATGTCGGGTAATTGAGCCTAGCTCCATTCAATTTCTCGGAGAAATAAGCGATGGGTCTCTTTCCTTGGATTAGCACAGCTCCAATTCCAACACCGCTTGCATCACATTCCACCTCAAATGGTTGAGTGAAATCCGAGAGTGCCAATAACGGTGCCTCGCAAAATTTTTGAATAATCGTTTCGAACGCCTTTTGAGCAGCCGGGGTCCATTCGAAGGTTCCCTTTTCGTACACTCGGTGATAGGACTAGTAATCGTACTAAAGTCCCGAATGAACCTCCGATAGGATGAGGCGAGTCCATGAAATGATCGGACCTCCGTGATGGTCCTAGGAGTAGGCCATGACTTGATTGCTTCAATTTTAGATTGATCGACCGAAACTTCGTCCTTAGAAACCCTGTAGCTAAGAAAGATAACACTCTCGACTAAGAACGAACACTTATCCTTTTTGCCATAGAGTTGTTGCTCTCGGAGCGTATTGAACACCTTGCGAAGGTGTTTGAAATGATCATCCTTGCTCTGGCTGTAGATCAAAATGCCATCCATGTAGATGACCACGAATTTGCCTAAGAAAGGCTTGAGTATATCGTTCATGAGTCGCATAAAGGTACTTGGAGCATTAGTTAAACCGAATGGCATAACCGTCCACTCGTATAAACCATGCTTGGTCTTAAACGCAGTTTTCCACTAGTCGCCTTCTCTCATCCGAATTTGGTGATAAACACTCCTTAAATCGATCTTAGAGAAGATTTCGGATCCATGTAACTCATCAACCATGTCGTCAAGTCTCGGGATTAGAAATCGATACTTGATAGTTATGTTGTTCACGAATCGACTGTCAATGCACATTCGCCACGTTCCGTCCTTCTTTGGAACAAGTAGCATAGGGATGGCACATGGACTTATGCTCTCGCGCACATAGCCTCGTTCCATCAATTCCTCGATTTGTTGCTGCAACTCCTTTGTCTCCATTGGACTGCATCGATAGGTGGCTTTGTTTGGTAAGGGAGCTCCAGGTAGGAGATCGATTTGGTGTTCAATCCCACGAATAGATGGTAAACCAGCGAGTAGTTCCTCGGGGAAAACATCCTTGAATTCCTCTAAGAACGAGGTCAATCGTTCATCCTTGTCTCCATCACTAGGCGTCTCATTGACCACCAACAAGTAAACTTGGTTGCCATTGACAATGGTCTCATCAACTTTTTGCTCACTAGCAAACATGGTCATGCTAGCGGCCTTTCCACGCTTGGCACTAATGGAGCGCACCTCACTAGGTGACATTGGTTTAAAGATAATCTTTTTACCCTTATTCACCAACTCATATTCATTGCTCCGACCGTAATGCACCACATCTCAATCGTATTGCCAAGGACGTCCTAATAGGATATGACATGCATCCATGGGCAAGACGTCGCATAAAATGTCGTCGTTGTAAGAACCCATTGTTAGTGCCACTTTTACTTGCTTGGTGATTTTTACTTTGTTTCCGTCATCAAGCCAATGCAAGGCATATGGCCTTGGGTGAGGTGTTGTGGGCAACTTTAATTTCTCCACCATTTCACTTGAGGCGACGTTAGTGCAACTGCCTCCGTCAATGATTAGGCTACACCATTTGTCTTTCACTTGGCACTTGGTGTGAAATATTTGACTTCTTTGTTCCGTCTTAATGGACGTAGATTGGGCTCGCAAGGTTCGGAGAACCAAAGCACAATCAAAGCTAGGAGCGACGTAATCCTCGACATTCTTGACTTTTACCCCTTCCTCTTCTCCTTCTAAGTTGAAAATGCCTTTTGTTCTCTCTTCTTCCTCAAACAATTCGTCACGACAATCCACGGCTTCTCTTAGAGTGATTGTTCGCTGATTTGGGCACGCATTTTGAAAATGCCCAAATCCTTGACATTTAAAACACCGAATTTTTGTGTAGCTATTTTCTTTCGAGGCAGGTGGTTTAGTAAAGGAACTAGGGGTGGTAGTTGTTTTGGGCTCAATGACATCGCCCGCTGTGCTTGCCCTTGGGTTGCTTTCGTTCCTCCAATTCCGACTACTCTCACCATAGGTGGGTGTCACCTTTGCCTTCCCTTGCGCCTCCACTTTGAGACACATACTACACAAGGTGTCGAAATCCGTGTAGTTCTGCAACTCGACGGCGTTGGCAATTCTACGGTTTAGACCGCGTAGGAATCACGCCATCTTTATGTCCTCATCTTCCACCAAATCTCCCATCAAGGCTAGATTTTCAAATTCATTGATGTACTCCAAGACACTTAGCCTTCCTTTGGTAAGATCGGCAATCTTACGATAGGTTGTGAGCCTATGTGTTGCGGGGACATATCTTTTACGCAATTTGAGTTTAAGCACGTGCCATGATGTTATCTTTTCTTTTTCGGCCCGAACTCGCCTGGCCTTAAAGCTTTCATACCATAACGAGGCCCCACGTCTCAATCTAAAAATGGCGTACTTGCAACATTGCTCATCATCAAGATCCTTAAATTCAAACATCCAATCGACTTGTCTCTCCCAATTGAGATAAGCCTCGGGATCCGTGCCTCCTGTGAACTCGGGTAGTTCACTTACTTTGAACTCGTCAACGACTCCTTCACGTCTAGGCTGCCATTTGGGATCGGATTCTTGCAAATTCTTCAAGGTCTTTTGAAGACTCTTAAGAAAATTGGGATCTTCGTAGTTCATGTTAATAATTTTTAAGGTGTTCGAATCTTTTTTTTTTTGATGAATAGTACCGTGAACAGTACCGGCGTGAACAGTGATTTTTTTTTGTTTGTTTGTTCAATCCTTGCCTTTAAGATCCAATCGATTAAACCTCAAACAATTTCGTTTGAGTTTAACCTTTGAATACCAATCGGAATTGGATATTCAACTACTAATTGATTTGGACTTACTTAGGACCGTCTTGATTTTCTCGTGGGTGATCAAGAGCCGAAACTCTGATACCACTTGATGCGTAAAGCGGAGCGGAAGACTTAATTGTGAATTCAAGTGAGGCGAGAGATCCGAATGCACTAGGTGCAACCCGACCAAATCGTTTCACTTGAGGTGAATAATGAAGGATATTTGCTTTAAGGTTAGAGATAACCTTAAACCAATGGGATATTTGCCCAAGCTAGACCTATAGCTTGTTCAATGAATATTGTATTCGATAAACTCTTCGAATAGAAATCGAGTGCTTTAATCGAAACGCGTCAATTAAAACAGAAAAGATTGAAACAATGAGTGTCTCTCTCTAGAAAAGGTTTTGATTACAACTTTTGATGATGAACAAATAAGGATTTTTGCCCCTTATATAGCCTAGGATATACTTGGGCTCCAAGGCAGCATTAAATGCTAAAAATCATTTACTAGGTGCTTATTCAAAGTCCTTAACTTTGTAGAAAATAATGCTAGACTTTGTAGAAAACTAGGTGATGAAAATTAGAAGAGAAAAACTAGGCGCATCCTCTTCTTTTAGGCGGCACACTTGGACCACACGGTTTCAAGTCGATTCCCATGGGTCTCGGGTCTTGATTGCACATATTTCCCTTCCTTTAGTTGAGCCCATCCATATTTGATATGTAAATAATTCATTACTTGGGCTTGAGTTCACTTGGTCTTCTAAATTAAGCACAACCTCTTCTATAGGGTCGATATTCGCATCAGGCATGTGACTAGCAACCTTTAAAAATTATTATGTAAAGTCACTCTTATATGCTGTTTTCATTATTATGTTATGGTTGATATAATGATCTCCCTTTTTCAGTCAGCATAAAAGTTTGAATTTGGTCAATAATAATATGGCGTTATTTTTAGCGAAAAGACTGATGAATTCACTATTAAAGAAAAATTAAAGTTCGAATCTTGGGTATATAATTTGGGACTAGTGTTTGACAAAGATTTCAAGATTGCGTCGACCCATAGGAAGGCAGTCTTGTGTTGGTTAATTTATTTTGCAAACATATATCTGGTAACTTGAGTTCTATTCCCATTTTAAATGGGACGAACTTCAAGGATCGGAAAGAGAATATGTTAATTGTTCTTGGCTCCATGGATCTTGACCATGCAATCAGGATGGATCGCCCTGCTCCTCTTACGGTAGAAAGTTCTCGTGATGAAAAGAGAGAATTTGAGAAATGGGAGCGATCTAACCACATGAGTCTTATGATCATCAAGCGCAGCATTCCAGAGGCCTTTAGAGGTGCGGTATTGGAAAATATTACCGATGCCAAGGCGGTTCTTTCTGAAATTGAGAAACGTTTTAATAATAACGATAAGGCAAAAACAAGCATGCTATTGTAATGCTTGATTTCAATGAAGTTTAAGGTCGGTAAGGGGAATATAAGGGAGTACATGATGGAGATGTCTCACATTGCTTTGAAATTTAAGAAACTAAAGCTCGATCTGTCGTAAGACTTAGCTTACTCGTGCATTTAGTATTATTATCTCTTCCTGCAAAATTTGGACAGTTTAAAGCAAGTTGAACTATCAAAGGGAGAACTAGACTCTAAATGAGTTAATTTCATATGGTGTACAAGAGGAAGAGAGGCTGAATTAGCAGGATAAGGCCGAGGTTGCATACTTGGCAAGTACCTCTAAAGGTTAGGGCAAGAAAAGGAAATTTGAATATAAGGTTGCACTAAGAGTCTTGGTCCAAATAAAGAAAATGAGGATCCAATGGATGTTTCTTTTGTGAAAAACCAGGACATATAAAGAAGAATGGTACCAAGTATCAGGCTTGGCACACTAAGTGTGTCTATGCAGGGTTGTCTGACACACCGAAAGCCAATTGATGCTGAAATATACATTTATGTCGGTGATGGCAAATCAGTTAAAGAAGATGCAATTGGAACTTTTAGATTATTATTGAGTACTATTTTTTATTTGGATTTAAAAGACACTTTTATTGAACCCTCTTTTAGACAGAATTTAATTTCAGTATTGCTTTTAGACAAAACTGGATATTGTTATTCATTTGAAAATAAAATGTTTAATTTGCCTTTAAATTCAAAAGTTGTTGGTACAGGTACTTTATGTGGTTTTGATAATCTTTATTTACTTGATAATGTTACATCTTACACTCAAAACCTAGACATTGAATCAAGTTGTACAAAACGAAAATTTAATAAGGAAAATACGGCATCATTATGGTACAAGAGATTAGGTCATGTCTCCAAAGAGAGGATTCAAAGGCTTGTGTCTAATGACTCTTTGGATTCAGTTAACTTCACAAACTTTAATCTTTGTGTAAGTTGCACTACGGGTAAACAAACCAAAGTAAAGAGGTTATGAGCCAACAGAATTACAAACGTCTTAGAATTGATACATACAGATATCTTAACCCATTCCCGGCAACTTATTGGAATGGTCAACGATAGTTTATATCATTCATAGACGATTACTCTCGTTATTGTTACCTTTACCCAATTCATGAAAAATCAGAGTCTCTGGACATGTTTAAGGCTTTTTAAACCGAAGTTGAGCATCAACTCAACAAAACAATTAAGGTTGCGATAGTACGTCAATTCTGCGCTTTAACAACGACCGTATAATAACAGTTTACAAATATAATAACGGAACAAAAATCAGCATTTCCCAAATATTGAAGCGCGTAATTCTGAGAAACAGATTACAATGAAAACCATTATTAAATAAAGTACAATAACGGTTATGTCGACGACCGTGTTCTAAATTATCAACGGTCTTGCAAAACCGTTATTATATTTTCTCAACAGTTTACATAAAGCCGTTATAAAATATATCTTGTAAACGGTCCTGCAACATCCGTTATCATATTTTTGTCAACGGTTTACATGAAACCGTTATAAAATAAATATTAAAAACGATCCCGCAAATTCGTTATCATATTTTTGTTAACGGTTTACATAAAACCGTTATAAAATTTAAAACAAGAACAGTTTTTTATATTCGTTGTTGTATATTTGGACAACTGTCATTTTTTCAAATCAGTTGAGTTGAACCAATGCATGCGAAAAAGGTATAACTTTATTCAGAATTTTATGCATGCGTTATACTATTCAATTTGGACTATAAATATGTCGTCATAATGTTATAGTTGAATGCATGATTTGACAACTGAATGCATGCCTATGGATTGTTCATTATGTTTTGGTTGTTTCACTTATTCGTCGTTTGAACGGTTTTACGTTTTCAATGCTGCATAGTTACTGCACGCCGTGCAGTATATTCAACGTTACATTTATTTGTTGTTGAATCAACGTTTCACTTATTGCTCTTAATTTACTACAGAATTTATCCTTATACTATAAATAGCCTGATATATATGGACTATTTAACTAAAATATCTATCCATTATTCTATATTTACCACAAATAGCATACAACATACTTCACTTAAGATTTAATTATGTCGTTGTCTACTACTCAATTCTCGGTTACCTGTTATATCAATCCAATTACTTGCATAATACACAATCTTCCCGTCAAATATGATGACATTAGTAAACCATTTACTAAGAGTCCTACTTGGTTGAGAGACTCGCTCCGTAATAATGGCTATACAAATGTGAAAAAAGTACACCCGGCGTGGACAAAAGATGGTGGTTTTCGTGTGTATGCCCTGATCGAGTTTCTTGGGTATGGGCAAGACGATTTTCGCCAAGCGAAAACACTTGCTGCAAGGTATGCGTCACATGATCATCAATCGGGGAAACATGAGTACTATAACGATGATCCTGGTCTTTATCTTTAAGGTGGGCCGTACTTATGGATTGTTGTTACTGAGGACTCTCATATGCTGAGAAAGGAGTACCCGTACAATTTTACTACTGTACCGAAATCCTAGAAGGACGAAGAAGTGCCTCATTTTGATCACCGTCTTGATGTTTATATAATAAAGTTGATTTATGATCAGGTTTATGAAAGATCATAGATCCATATTAGACTCTCTAATAAAAATTAAATTATCTCATAATTTATCATTTTGGTGATCTATGTAACATGCATGCAAATATAAAAGCATAAAAATGAAAGTTAAGGAAAAACAATTTCCTTACAAATATTTTTATGGTAATATGGGCACAATCAAGATCTCCTACCTTGATTGTTCTTGAGCTTATAACAAAAGGATGATCCTCCTAACAAATCTTCAAAGAGAAGATCTCCTAACAATGTGCACCCAAGAACTCAACCCAATTAATCTAACAAGTATTTACTAGTAACTTGTTAAAATTATTCCCTTGATAATATTTGTAATATTACTAACACTCTTAGTAATAATATTTTATTACTAACTTCTTAGTAAAGATGTATATAAATTTTAGAGAGAGGAAGACCAAGAAAGATATCACATGCAAAATGTACAAGTGAAGATATAGAAAAATGAACAAAACTTGGTCTATATGGGAAGGGGTGGCCGGGTAGGTGAGAGGGTGAGTGGAGTGTTATTTTATCTTATTTTTGTCAATCTTACATCACATGCAAAAATGATTATAAGATAACTTATGGAAGTATCACAAGTAAAGTGAAATGATTGTGATCATCCACTAACTTCATTTACACGGTCCAATGTCTCATTTACGGGTCCATTTTGGTTCTTATATTTGTCGCACAAATACGTGTAAATTTTATTTTAAACATCGTTTAATGTTTAAATACTTCCATAATTAATTTCGTTCAAATCACTCCGTAAATATACGTGTACCGCTACACATATTATTTACGTACTAATATTAATCACATTAATCAATTAGTACAATTTTAGTGAATTAACAATTAATTAACTAAAACCCGTCTTCCAAAATTTATTATTCAATTATCGCATAATTAAATAATAACTGTCGTGCCTCGAGTTCGCAACTCGAAATCTCTCTAAAATAATCGACTAACCTTTTAGTCTATAAATCAAGGGACTAAATAAATTGTATCTCATACAATTAATTATTTGTCTATTGGGGTTCGTTCCTTTAGGTGTGACCGAAAGGGGTCAGTTGATCACCGCCGTCTCACGACAATAACGTCAAACTCTAGTCAGCCAACCGTTATCGATTTACGTTAATCAACTGACGAGTATCAAATAATTAAATATCTGATGATATTCCTTTAATGAGATTTATTATGTAAACGCACTATTGTGGAGGACACTAACTCCAACAGTTTATCCTGATTACCCACCCCGAGTGAAATTCATGTTAGGGATTTTAAGTAATTTGCATGTATGTCGTTTGTTGTTGGGCATTTTTTTAATATTATTTTTTTATTTTCTTTCGTTTTGTAATATTTAATACTTATTTTTTTCCTTGTTTTATGTTATGTTTTTAATGTTTCAATAATAAAAATGCATGCTTTTTATTGCTTGTTTTAATTAGTGCGTGCGATATACACTTTTAAATATGGAGTAGTTCTTATTATACATATGTAAACGATTAATATTTAAATTAAATAATTAACATGGTAATTAATTATGAAACAATAATAAAGATTTACTTTTCATTAAAAACAAATAAATTTAATGCAAACATTTAACAAATTATTACAGAACTAGCTTATTAGAACACATTGTAACACCCGCGAATTTAACTTAATGGGTAATTTATTAAAATCGCTAATTAAATAATACTCAATTTTAATTGGTATATTATTTATTTGATTTTATAATTTCAAAATCGTGTTTTCGTTTCATAAAAATTAATTGGTTATATTTGGACCCGGAATGCCTTAAAAGTCGTAGTGTGAGTCTTTTTAGTGCAAAACCGAGTACAAACCAAGTTGCTTTGTTATTGGGCCAAAACAAACCTATGGACCATCTTTAAAATAACAAAAACTCCTTCTTTTAGGGTTTCCCTTCTAATTTTTCAGCAACTTTTCTTCATCTTCTTCCTTAGGAAAAATGAGATTTCCACCATTAAACCTTCAAAAACTCAAAGCGTAAGACGGATGCCATTTCTTCGTTTCTCAATGAAATCCTATGATTTTTGTACCAATCTTATCCTCTCCTTCTCCTCCTTCTTTATATGTAAGAAAAATATTACCTTTTGAACGTTTTAGAAAATCCATCTTTTCGTAAAATGAGTTTTCTAACTCCTTTTGTCTTAAACTTGTTTCTAGGTGAAAGCTTTAGTATTCCGGAGTAGTATTGAGTCGGAATCGTGTTATTTGAAGTGCTAAAAGGTAACGGTGATAGGTTACTCGAGATTATGTCAATTTTGTGTATTTATATGTTGTAGTATACTCATATGTGTGTTAAAGTTTAAATCTTTCCATGTTTTACAAGTTTATTGTTGAATAAGTTTGTATGTGAAACCATCTTATGGTTGTTTGAGAAATTTCTAGTCTTTTGGTTACAGGAGTGTTTACATAGATTAATTGGGTTAGTTACATGGATGAATTAATGAGTAAACAATCTTTTTCATGCTTAATATTTGTGTTTAATTAGGACATGAAATTGTTAGTTTGTAAACTTTGAGTTGAGAACAGTTGGGTAAAGTTGGTTGGTTGAATATGTAAACTATTGATTTTCGTCTCAAGTATACATATGAAATTCCTTGTTAATTACATGTTCTTATTCAATTGGATTGTAATCATAAGATAAGATTGATTGGGGATAAAGATGTTGTTTGTATGTGTCGTGGGAAGTGACCGCAGCTACGGTTTCAGCCTGACTAGTTTTTATAAAATGGCCATAACTTCCTGGTTTCTTGATCATTTTGGGCTTATAACCTACCGTTAGAACCGAAGAGGATAAGTATCACCTCCAATGGGTTTCACCTCATTCTCATATCTATAACTCAAGTTATGACCGTTTGAAGTTGACCTTTGTTGTAGTCAAGTACTAAACTTGTTGTTATAACTTGGGTTTTATGTTTCTTGTTGGGTATGCATGTTAATGTAGATACCTCATTTCTGCACCTCCCGCCAACCACCCAGTGATGATTGGGCCGCATGTTTGATACGCGGAACGATTTTATGACAGTTCGTAAGTTCATCGACAAGTGATAGCTCAAACACTCGAGTCAACCTCATGGTCGTCATCTACGCACCGATACGGTCGTTTTGACAGTAATTAGAGTTCATTTGGAGTCCGGGTCAAAAACCGCTTCATTTTCTATAAACCGTTTAAAATACCGAGTCGGAATGTTCCAGAAAGTTCTAGAATTCTCTGGATAGTTATTCCAATTTAATTTAATATCTTTTAAGGAATTATCTTCCGTATTTTGTGTTTCACGGAATAAGGAAGTGTATAACTACCGAAATTCCATAAAAAAACGCGGAAATCTTTCTTGCTGAGGAGGAAACCTCCGGGGAATGACGCAGCAGGTGCTGCGCCTTTTCCCCAGCCCTTTTGTCACGCTTTCCAGAATATTTCCGTGATTTGTTTCAGTATCCGTGCCATACCTAAACTCCTTCGTGTGTTTAGTATAAATAGAGACCTTCAGCCTCCATATTTGGTACGCGAGTGTCCGTCCTTCTCTTCTCTATTTGCATTCTAGACCACGCTTTTGCTTTCGATGCCTACGTGCTTGATCAAACGACCACGTAAGCTCAGATCATTCTGAGTCCCAGTCACGTTGCATAGACCGACCAATTTGACCAACTCCACTTAATTAATCAATCTAATCAATCTTTTAAATCCTTTAATAAGGGCACTTTCTTATTTGCATATTCGAATCGAGCAATCACTAAACGATAACTTAGTCAATCTCGTTTCGTTAAACATGTAAGTCTGAGGGTGTAAAAACCTATTTTATTTATTGTTCTTTTATTTTGTATCATTAATGTAAGATCTATATAAAAAGCACGTTCGAAACCGTCTTTTAAAATCGTATTTACAAAACAGCAAAGATCTGACGTCGAGAAGAAACGCAGCAGCAGCTGAGCCTCTTCGAAGAGTCGCAGTACATGTTGCGCCTCTTCCTGAGGCTGCCGCTGCTCCTGCTCTTCTTCTTCCTCGGTCTTCTTCAACTTTCTGTTTTTCTTATTTTCTTTCGTTTCTTTTGTTCATATCAGTACATAATCATATCCTAATTAATTCTTTTTAAACTATAACACATAATTCGACCTAAATCCCCAAAAATTCGATATTTGCGGGTTTTCGTCGTTTATTTAAACCCGGATTTTAGAGGCTCGATTCGTTCATATCCAGTCACCGGAATCCATCTTTTGTATATAATCTTGTTCATTCAATTTATTTCGTTCCGAGTTCAAATTTGTTCTTTTATTAAATCCGACACGAGTTTGTCATAATCATGTAAAACCGCTGTAAATTCTTATCTTTGATTCATTTTATGACGGTTCCGGATGCATGTAACCTGCTAAATCACTTCTACTTGAGTCTGAATATTAAAAATCGATCTTAAAATCACCAACGAATATTAACAATCCGCGGTTTTGACTTCACAGCCAGAGTCCAACTCAAGAACAGACGCAGGAAGTGCCTCGCCTCTTCCAGAGGACGCAGCAGATGCTGCGCCTGTTTTGGGTTGGCTTCTGTCCCTGAATTTCTTTATCGCTTTGGCGTAGCTTCTAATTACGTAATTAGTCAACTATTAATCGTATTACCACTGCTAATCTGGCGTATTTTCATACCTTTGTTTTAATTTTACTTTTCTTTTATTTTCTTCTTTGAAATCTCGTTTTGAGCGTGCTTTTGACGTAGATTAAATAATCCTTGTAATTATTGTAATTTTATTTATTGCAATTAATTTAATTTTATTATGTATGATTTATTTACTTGATCTTTCACATGTAATTAAATCTAACATCGACTTCGACCCAATTTTTGCTAAATTACGTGTTAACCGACATAGTCTAACCTCACATGCTAGGATTAATCTATTGTTTGTTGCATTGCATGCATTACATCGACGGCATATCAACTATGAATAATTTCCCTAATTATTAGTAGAGGCCGCTATCGAGGCGGGCGGGATTAGGTGTTCGATTAAAGAGCTTCCTCATACGTACCCTCACCCCTTACTCCAGATCTCTATGAACATCCGTGTTCATTGGCATCCACGAGAGTCATTCTAGATATAGAATGCTAAGGGTAACGAGTTCTTAGTGTTCCTGTCATTACTTTGTGTCTTGGCATGGCACGAGGTATTCGAACGGTTCTAATTTCCCATAAAAATTGGTGGCGACTCCATAAATGCAGGCTTATTCAAGCCCTTTCACGCGCGCTGCTGGTGGCCTATGTCCACAATTTGGCGACTCCGCTGGGGAGAATACACTTACGTGTTACCCAGGGTGAAACTTGAACGAGGTTAGGGAATAGTTTATACGAGACAGTTGTCGGTTTTCATTACTCAACCTTCTTAGGTCGTTTTATTCGGCCTTCCTAGGCTTAACCCAACCCATTCGACCAAGCGTCCCGTCTGGACGGTCCAAATTCTTATATGGGCCTAAGGATAGATAGCGATTGACATCAACCATACCGTGGTACATACTCATGTTTGTATAAAGGGCTTTCACTACTCGAGGAAATGGAGTAGGAACCAACCTTACTCATGTTTGACACGGACCTCTCCACAGACCAGGGTTTGATTTCTTGGTATGGCAACCCACCTTTTTAAGCCAAAACCCTTTAAATGCACTCAGCATAGCGTTATAATGCCTGTATATATGTTTGTATCATATACGTGATCACCATTTTGTAAACAAAACCATGACGAATTTTTGTAAAATAAAATCCTTTTCAAAATGTAAATATTTTCAATAATGGCCTAAAATACCGCAAAATAAGCCGAAACTCTGACCAAATGACCAGCCAAAATTCAGGCCTCAAAACCCATTTCAAACCTCACTTCGAGTCAGCACTCCTACAACTACACTACAGTTCCCTAGGACAAACATTTCAAAATTTGTCATTTTCAAACTACACTTGACATAGTGGCACACGCCCACTTCACGAGTCGAGTCTCTTTTGAGTAAGTGTGCTAAAATGGTCGATCATGTTTTGATTCGTCGTCGATCTCTTATCCTCAGTTCCAAAATGGTGGGAACTAGTCACATAAGCGTTAATGGCTGATCCGAACAACCCAGAAATGGTAATGATCAAATCCTAGCTGCGCTCATTCGTCTCCAAAGAAGACAAGACTAAGCATATGCTCGCCTCAACACCGTCGAAGGCCGTATTATCGCTGTAGAAGCTAGACTTCCTCCTGCGGAGGATGCCATTCCCGACATGGTCATACATGATAACCTCTCACCCTTTGTTGGACAACCAGAGGTCAACCTTCCACCAGGTCCTACTGAATCTGAAAAGCGACTTCAATATTTGGAGGAGCAACTAATGTACCTCAAGGGGAATGACATCTACAGGGAAAAAAATCGCAAGTATGAGGCAGTAAATGCTCAACTACCAGCTAATTTCAACATGACTGACATCCCCAAGTTTAAGGGGCATGAAAACCCGTTCAACCATATTCGTGCCTTCAAAGATTATATGTCTATCAAAGGCATCAAGCCAGAGATGTTCCTATAGATCTTTCCTTCATCTCTCGATACTATCCCTAAACAATGGTTCTACTCTCTAGAACACAAGAAAATTGCTACTTGCGATGATGCCGCAATTGAGTTCACCAAACAGTATGCAGATAATGCCGAAATTCAAGTCAATATGCGCACTCTAGAGGTTCTAACCCAAAATGAGAAATAAGGATTCACCGACTTCCTAAGTAGGTGGTGAAAGACTAGCACACAACTCGTCGAACGCCCAGACGAGGCTACTCTTGTTGAAAAGTTCGTGGACAATTTAAGGCCAATCTACGCAAACCACCTAAGATACCAAAACATAAAGTGTTTCAAAGATTTAACTGTATTAGGAACAAGAATTGAAGACGATATCCGTAAAGGACTCTTGTCCAAAACGGTAGGTCGCGGATATCAAGGCGCAACGAGTCGTTCTTATGGCTCCACTAGCAAAACTGACGAGGTCAACCTTGTCGAATCATCTACCAAGAAGAATGGTCCACAGAGGAAGTTCACCAATGTTGATGACTCATATTCCAACGCTCTAAAAAGACTGATGAAATAGGGTAAGCTCCAACCTATAGGTGTGACACCCCCACATACCAAGGGGCCTTACCAGGACCACCCTAGCATGAGAGACTGTCACCATCTCGGTTTCCCGAGGTTAGTATATCAAAGTTACCATTCCAAAACAACATTTAATAAAGTATAAAGAGTTAACGATTACATTATCTCAAACCAACTCAAAAGAAAAGTATAAATATATCAATACAACTGAAATCAAAGACAGCTAAACTCGTAACAGCGAAACCTAGACTCGAAGTGATGACATCCCATCTCGCCCCCGTAGCTAAAGGCAACCATCACCTGTCACAATCTGCTCACCATCCCCGAATGGATCACCACAGGTTTTACAACACAACAACGGGGTCAGTTACTATATAATCAAAATAAAACAAGTACGAAAAGACAAACTGCTCATCACCATCCACCTCCAACTCCCGATCTCACATATTAACTGATTACACACCGAAGTGTGTAGCCCTGCCAGATTACCTATCGCAACAAGTAATCCTCGCCGCCAGTGGGGGACCGCAGCCAATCCCCACCTAAGCCCCGCTCATCAACGAGCGATAACCCTGTTCATTAATGTGCACATCCCTTTCTGTGGCGGGTTCCACAGAGGGCGAAACTAGCGCGTGAAGCCACTCCCTTAAGTGACTTCACTCAGCCGAGGACGCACCTCGAGAACATCATCATCAACCTTCACAACACCAACACCAACTCCATCACACCAACAACGATCAGCAGATAATCAATAGTACAACAATTACCACAAAGTCATATAATAATTAAACAGTAACCGAGTAGGGAAACCCTACCTTTTCTCAATCCAAGCACACACAAGCAATCAATAGCAATTCCCCATGACACCGTCACCTACACACAATAATCACATAATTCCAATTACCACATGCCAAAACCCCTTTCCCCCAAATCACAAATTAAGGCAAAACAATAAAAGACAAATTAATGAAACTTATGAAATCAGAGGCTTATCGACACAATCGACGCAAGGAAAGATGAACTAGACTCACGAACGATCCACATAATTGAGAGAGAGATTTGGAGAGGATTAGAGTTACGTTGTGTAGTTTAGGTTTTGTAAAATGATTAGTAACTGTAAAACGCGTCTTAATATAACTCTAATCCTTTCTAAATCAAACCGCGGAAAATAATACCTGTCAGACGGGATACTAGGTCGAGTATAGAGTATACTCGGCTGAGTATCCTCTACTCGGTCGAGTATTCCCATACTCGGCCGAGTATTCCTGGGCAGTAAACTGTCCAGAAACACACGACACCCTTACTCGGCCGAGTAAGCCATATTCGGCCAAGTAATAGAGTTAGAAAACCGTGGTATTACAGTCTTCCCCCCTTAAAAAGAATTTTGTCCCCGAAGTTTCAAACCAACCTATAAAACATGGACACCTAACGCTAACTCCACCAACCACGCTTACTTCCACAACATAGCTCACGATATCGTCTCAACTACAGCATAGACTCTCAATACTAACTCCATAGTACTATCGAATACCCACAACATAAGTGTTGCCAACTCTGTAATACTTCCATAACGCTCACTAGCAAACTCAATACCATGACAATTCATCAGACAAGATCAACCACCAAAACGGAATGTTACATTCTACCACCCTTAAACCGAACTTCGTACTCGAAGTTTACTCACACACATAAACATCATCACCCAATCCGTTAACACTATCAAAGTTCACTCACCCTCCTAAACATCATACTACTACAAGCACTGCCATTACTTGTAATGAAATCGACCATCACACAAATCCTTCCTTATTCTGTACACACTCAAACTTCCAGTTGCAACCTGTATGACCATCAAACTCTCTTGTCGCATCCTACTCCTCTTAAGATAAATGTTACGTCCTCGTAACTCACTAATACTAGGTCATTTTCTATACCTCCCATAATCCTTATTACCACAGCATGTCAACGATAACCCACTATAACCTCAACACCTACAACCATTCCTATATCCAGGGCTCTCTATCTCTAACAGTTCTCGTGCCTCCAATTATTCTGCACTCCATCTAACCTATATCATAAAATCCTCAGTATAACCACTACTCCATCTCTTCAATATTACCGCCAAATGACATACTTCTTTATACATGCACTTATTTCCACAATCATAACTCACGATCCACGATTGTTATACACACGCACACTAGATCCTCAAGTTCTATTGCTTATTGCCGTAAAACGCATCCATAACTCACCATAATACTAGTTCCCAACACCCTATACTCACTGTCCCAATAAAGATCACGAACCATCTGCCGCTTCTAGCTCAGCACACACCCATTCCACAAAACTCTTGCCACAACTATGTCCCAATAACAGAATATCACTATGCCATGGCAACAACGGAAACATACACAACTCTCTTCCATATCCTACTCTACCGTCACTCCCAAGCCGAAATTGGTAAGAAATATTAATAAACAAAGCAACACTCTATATGCCAAGACCGACACTGACAGCAAACAGCAGTAATCAAACAACAATCCATATAACTGATATATACTTCCAACATCAGTAAATAAACAACAATTTATATAACCGTTCCCGGATCGCCACTCGAGGTACAACAACCATATCGTTAGTCATCGCAAGTTTTACAATCCCATAACACTGACTCAGTATAACTTCCTTGATAAGGAGATTTTCTTAAAACCGCTTTAATAGATCACAGCGCAACATATTTCATGGAATAACAGATAATAACCTTATGAATATCATCCATACTATTACTCTTGAGGCCTAAAACTCACACTATTACTTACAGATATCATACATACACATACAAGTATAACATATGACGTGGAACACACATATAACGACTCATAACTATCACACCATACCATTACTCGTGAGGTAAGGATCTCACACAAAGATTTACACACCTCATGGATCCATAATCGAATCTAACACCTGATCACGTAAGTTACCACTTGATAAAGAATACCTCTCGTCCGAACTTAACTCAGATGCCCTTCACAACATATCCTCCCACCCGCACAATTATCACCACTCGACGAGCGTAACCATATCGTCAGTACCCAACTACTAGAAGACACCTCCTATATGCACATCTTATACTCCCTCACAACCATACATACCAATCAGCCTTCACAAAATCATCCTCTTTAGAACAACTAACTTCCCTATGTGACATCATCCTCGACCGCTAGTGACAACACTACGGCACCACCATCCTTCATGTGACCACTCTCTTACTATCACTTCTTAATATAACAATTCATTTCCTCTCTTTGGTTGTCATCCCAATAACGAACACCAAATCCATCAACAAAATTTACCTCAACATTCTTTCCAATTCCATCCTTAATTGTATTGTCACTTAACTCTCCATCAAAATCTTATATCGTGCAAACACTCTATCAGCTTCTTACCCCCTTAATACCTCAAAATTCACGACTAACATGTCGTCCTGAACTCCGATATAACCATTGACTCACACCCTCTCAAGATGCTATCATACATTTCCATGATTCCTTACTTTCATGTCCCATAACTTTGGTCAACGTTCTCCCAACTTACTTCCATCCAATAATACACCTTAATAATAATTCATCTCCTTTCTTCTTCTATCTAATTCTTTAGTAATCCGATTACCTTCTTGTTGCTCCACAACTCAAATTCCATTAATTCATATCAATATCTTCTCATTCCTTCTTAGCACTGATCCTCTCTCTTCATACCACTCACTCACGCCTGTCACCATCAAGTCCACACAACTAACGGTTACTCTTCAATTAGTTGTATCTCCCTTTCGTATCTCTAGACAACCAAAATTCACCTCTTGATAACCCAAATTTCCTAACTCGACCGCTATCTACACATTGCGGCATAACTCGATCCCACTATACACCATTCATTTCCATCCTATCATAACGACCTTCAATCACATATATCCTTAACCAACACAATCCTAACCGACTCCCTCCCTAAATCCTTACACTTCCCAATTTGTCACTATTCGCATCCCTCATCTCAATCTTTGCATTCTCACGCTTCTTTACACTTACATCACCCTTGCCCATGTACACTTACTTTTTATATTATTCAACCTACAATTATATCACTCACCTCGTCTCACAAAACATGCTTCATGCCTCAATAAACTCATCAATATCCCCTTTCCTTTCCACTATCCCTCTCAACCACATATAACTCATGTCCTCCCTACCCAACACATATCCCTCATAAGCCAGCATTCTCCACATCATAGCATCTGGTAACTTACGTATCAGGACCATCACATATGTAAAAGAATGCTTTAAGACCCAAAACATACTTATGCACATAACCCATGGCTCAAAACATATGTAAAAACGTAGCCGTTGACTAATAACAACCGCCCAAAGAGGTACTCGGTCGAGTACATGACGTACTCAGCCGCGTACAGGACACTCGGTCGATTAATGAGATTGCTCGGCCGAGTTCACGACTCCAGAAGCTGAACAAAATTATCACAGAGAGACTACTCGGTCGATTATGAAAGATACTCGGTCGAGTAAGGCCTACTCGGTCGAGTATCGGCACAGTTCTCAGCAACGTCCAGTTTTTGTAAAACAGTCATATCCCACTCGTTACTTGGTCATTTTGAGCGTGTGACCTATCGTTAGAATTGTAAGAGGACAAGCTATCACCTGCAATTGGAATTACAGCAATATCTTTTTTAGAACTCGACTTATGACAGTTTTAACATAGCCCTTCCATAATTGGTTTTCATACAAATAAATTTTGTCTTAACAAAACAACTTGAACATGAATAAAGCAAAAAATAACAACTCAATACTTCTAAAAACCAATACATAGGTGAAATTTTATCATAACCGCATACAAATTAAAGACAACATTCATATATATAGACCCATGACCGTAATCACATGCTACTACCAACAAACCAAACATTAACATCATCATGATCATATAGACACATCCCACCTCACATTACATATACTCCAATTTCACATTTCGTTAACATACTTAAACATGCTTTTCCATATATATATGACACTCCACTACCCGTTTCAAAAGCCAAGCAATAACCACATAACATGCTTCAGGATCTGTCACACACAACTACGCAATTCCTTTATCATATACCACCATGGTCAAATCCTTTCACTTTATCCAACAACTATACAAGTTTCACAGCTACAAGTACCTCACACATGACTTGAAACATATAACGATTCCCGAGACTCCCCCATGTGACCGGCTCGAGATCGTAAGGGCCTTAATGCGACTTCGGGACGTCTCCCAAGTCTTTGCGGTAGCTCCAAACAACTCTTCTCGGGGTTTATTTTATTTAGACTCCCTATATTCATTGGGTTCATTTGTTTTAGGTTTCAGAATCGTCACTCTGATACCACTTTGTGACACCCCCACATACCAAGGTGCCTTACCAGGACCACCCTAGCATGGGAGACTGTCACCATCACGGTTTTCCGAGGTTAGTATATCAAAGTTACCATTGCAAAACAACATTTATTAAAGTATAAAGAGTTAATGATTACATTATTTCAAACCAACTCAAAAGAAAAGTATAAATATATCAATACAACTGAAATCAAAGACAGCTAAACTCGTAATAGCGAAAGTTAGACTCGAAGTGATGACATCCCATCTCGCCCCCGTAGCTAAAGGCAACCGTCACCTGTCACAATCTGCTCACCATCCACGAATGGATCACCACAGGTTTTACAAAACAACAACGGGATCAGTTACTGTATAATCAAAATAAGACAAGTATGAAAAGACAAACTGCTGATCACCATCCACCTCCAACTCCCGATCTCACATAGTAACTGACTACACACCGAAGTGTGTAGCCCTGCCAGATTACCCATCGCAACAGGTAATCCTCGCCGCCAGTGGTGGACCACAGCCAATCCCCACCTAAGCCCCACTTATCAACGATCGATAACCCTGTTCATTAATGTGCACATCCCCTTCTGTGGCGGGTTCCACAGAGGGCGAAACTAGGGTGTGAAGCCACTCCCTTAAGTGACTCCACTTAGCCGAGGACGCACCTCAAGAACATCATCATCAACCATCACAACACCAACACCAACTCCATCACACCAACAACGAACCGCAGATAGTCAATAGTACAACAATTACCACAAAGTCATATAATAATAATTAAACAGTAACCGAGTAGGGAAACCCTACCTTTTCGCATTCCAAGCACACACAAGCAATCAATAGCAATTCCCCATGACACCGTCAACTACACACATTAATCACATAATTCCAATTACCACATGCCAAAACCTCTTTCCCCCAAATCACAAATTAAGGCAAAACCCTAAAAGACAAATTAATGAAACTTATGAAATCAGAGGCTTACCGACGCAATCGACGCAAGGAAAGATGAACTAGACTCACGAATGATCCACACAATTGAGAGAGAGATTTGGAGAGGATTTGAGTTACGTTGTGTAGTTTAGGTTTTGTAAAATGATTAGAAACTGTAAAACGCGTCTTAATATAACTCTAATCCTTTCTAAATCAAACTGCGGAAAATAATACTCATCAGACCGGATACTCGGTCGAGTATAGAGTATACTCGGCTGAGTATCCTCTACTCGGTCGAGTATTCCCATACTTGGCCGAGTATTCCTGGGCAGTAAACTGTCCAAAAATACACGACGCCCTTACTCGGCCGAGTAAGCCATATTCGGCAGAGTAACAGACTTAGAAAACCGTGGTATTACAATAGGACTTACGCCTGACCCATAGAAGAAGTCTAAGTTCTGAGATGAGAATGTCGACTGCGAGTACCATAAAGGCAAAGGGCATGATACAGAGAAATGTTTCAAATTAAAACATGCCATTCAAGATATGATCTAGGATGGGCGCCTGCCTATACCTGCCGCAAGTAAGCCAAACAATACTCAGAATCCTCTTGGAATTTTGATGATCACAGATGAGGAAGCCACCTTAGATTGTTCACACCTCATTTCTCCAGATGAAGACGAGGTCAATGCACTAGAAAATAAAGAGAGTTATTCCACCATCTCCCCTACTATCGCTGATTTTGTGGCATGGGCAAAGAATGTAAGTAGACAAGTTTCAGAACTAGAAGCTGTAGTGGCATCCCTACGCAAGCCAAGCGCTATACCTAGGGAAAACAGGTTAACGGGTCCAATCTTATCTCAAGAATCCACAATGCAAGAAGTGATCGAAGTGACCGACGATCTAGTCTAGCAAGTAATCAGCCTATAAGCTGAATCATAAGTTTAAGAGAGCTCAATATCGTCAATGGAATATGGGCAGATAGCGATCAGGGTGTCTACCTCCAGGATCTTCCCTTGATTAAAAGTGCCGAAAGTCTTACGGATGAGATCATTACCATGATACTTCAAGACGACCATTTCAACCCTACATCACTGATCACCGATACCAACTCAAATCAGCAGAAAGGATGGAGAAAGTCGATCAAATGGACCAAAAATCAAGGAAGGCTCTTTAATATCACTACTGGAGAAGGAGAGATGTTTAAAGGAGAACCCAACGACGATGAATTCGAGTCAGAGTCGGAATCAAAGTCGGAATCGGAACCTAAGTCTAGAGAAGTCGCTAGAGAGTCTCCTCCTGTCGTCACTCCCCACCCCTCAGTTTCTCCTCGCATAACGTCACCTAGTAATAGTAGCTTGGGGAATGTCCCAGCAACTATCCCTTTACCGCCACTGACTACCGCCTAGATGGCTTCTTTGTTTCAGCTGTTTTCAAAGTTTAATATGAATAAATCTGATTCTGCTTACTCCCTGTGTTTTTCTGAATGCAATTCTATTTACGATGATAATGAGGATGATCCTCACCCAGACTCAATCGAATTACCTCCCTATATAATCAAAGAAATACTAGAAGAGGGGGAAGGGGTACCAGTTATAGAAAACACCGAACCTATCAACGTAGGAACGGAAATAGAACCCCAAGAACTTAGGATGGGACGACCCTAGACCCAACTGAAAGGGCCAATTTCATCAACATACTACACGAGTTCAAAGACGTCTTCGCTTGGTCTTACAAAGACATGCCAGGGATTGACAGGATATTGTAGAACATCGAATTCCAATCAAACCAGGTTTCAAACCTGTAAAATAGAAGCTTCGTCGAAGGAGGACAGAGTGGGCTCTTAAGATTAAAGAAGAAGTCGATAAACAATTCAAAGCTGGATTCATCAAAGTTTCCGAGTATTCAGACTGGGTGGTTAACATAGTCCCCGTACCCAAAAAGGATGGGCGAATCCGGGTTTGTGTTGATTTCAGAGACTTGAACAAGGCGAGTCCTAAAGACGACTTCCCTCTACCACAGATCGACATATTGGTTGACAATACCGCAGATCACGCGTTGTTATCCTTCATGGACGGGTATGCAAGGTATAAGCAAATCAAAATGGTCGTAGAAGATATGCACAAAACAGCCTTCGTCACTCAGTGGGGCACGTACTGTTACATTGTTATGCCATTCGGGCTACTCAATGCTGGGGCTACATACCAACGCACTGCGACTACTTTGCTACATGATATGATGCATAAAGAAGTAGAAGTGTACGTAGATGATATGATCGTCAAATCTAAGGATAGGAAAGGACACATCAATAACCTTCGAAAATTCTTCCTCAGATTGCGCAAGTACAACATGAGGCTCAATCCTAAAAAATGTGCATTCGGAGTAACGTCATGCAAGCTTCTGGGATACGTCGTCAGCCAGAGGGGAATAGAAATTGATCCATCCAAGATCAAGGCCTTAATCGAAATTCCGCAACCCCAGACATAAAAGGAGGTTTGAGGATTTTTAGGCAAATTATAATACATAAGTCGATTCATATCGAAGCTCACTATGATCTGCGAACCTATTGGTGTAGCGTAGTCGTTATTGCAACCAAAACAAAATTTATATCTTTACAAACTACTCTTAGTAGAGTGATAAGTAAAGGTCGGATCCCATGGGACGGGTATCGATTTAAGATTTCAATTGCAAGTAGTTATGTCTTAGGGTGTCACAAATTGGGTTGAGATGAGATGTGGTCTAAACTAATCAACAAGATGAATGTAAATTAATGAAAAAAAAGTTAAACAATTAAAGGGGTTTGTAAACACTTGATTAAGGGCACTAGGGTGTCATGGGTTCATAAAGGAATCATGGGAATAGATCATACAAATATGCTCTCAAATAGAAGCAAGCAACTTATTGTTGTGATGGAATCGAGTTAGTGTCTGTCTTACAATTCCTAGGAAGATTTAGGTCCCGGAGCCGAGTCGATCAAGACTTTAAAACACCTACAAGTCGACTTAGTCTCTTCCTATTCAACTCAATGCATGGTTTAACAAGGCTCGAGTTGGCTTATATCTTACAAGCCTCATTAAAAAGATAGGAGATGTAAATAAATGTAAGGTTTCATAGTCTAGCATTTCATCAAACATAACATGTGCATAGGTTGAAATCAGAACAAGCAAGCATTCAATTATGAAAGCATATTAAATTAAGCATAGATCTAATCCTATGATTGATTCCCCTAATTCCCCATTAACCCTAGCTTAAGAAACTACTCACTCATGATCAAGTTTAACATGCTAATAAGGATGTCAATCATATTAACAAAGCAAAACATGTTGAATAAGTAATGGAAATAACAATAATTAAGCAAAGGTAAAAAGGGATTATACCAACTTGAGATGATCCAAATAATAAAGTAAAGAATAATAGAAGAAAACTTGATGATTGATGGAGAGTTGTCAATCCTTCAATAAACCCCAAATAATCTTTTAATTACCCAACTAAAACTAAGAACAATTGAGAGATTAAGGAAAGATTAATATGTGATTAATATTGAAATGTGTATTACAACTTGGATTAAGGCTAAATTAAGATATTTAGAAGGAGATTAGTTCTTGATTCTAAGATTGATAATAATCTAGGTAGTACAATAGGGTATTTATACTAAAATTAAGTACAAGGATTAGGGTTACTAAGGGCTTAAATGACGATTAATACCCTAAGAAAAGCTTGATAATTTGCAACTCCCGAGGGAAATGCGCGGCCTGAGTAGCAATTCCCAAAGGACACGCGCGTCCTGGCCTTGAGTGTGCTCGGGTTTGTAAGGGGACCCGCTCGGGCTGGGCCTCGGGACGCTCGGATCTTCGGTCTGGGATGCTCGTCCTTAGCTCGAGACGCCCGAATCCTGGGACAGGGTTCTTCTCTTATTCTTGGCTACCTAACAATCCATGGGGACTGTCTTAGGGACGCACATATCTTTCATCATTACCCATTTCACTTGATTTATTCACTTAGGCCTCTAGTGTTGGTCTCCTCTTTGATGCTTGGTCATTAGATGCGATCCATTTAGCTCCATTTTGCTCCATAAATGCAAGGCTAACAATCCTATCCTACCAAGGACACAAAACCTCAAAGAATATGCAAAATGGGGAACTAAAGTTAAGAAATGACCCTAATAGATGCTATAAAGCATGAGAACGAGGTTAATTCGGGAACTAAATGTGCCCAAACATGAGTCATATCAAACATTCCCAAACCGAACCTTTGCTCGTCCCGAGTAAAGAGGTGACTAAAACTATGACCTTTATTTAAACTAGCCTACTAATATAGCCGATATGAGACAATTAGCGGGTCTCACTCCACCCCTTCAACTCACAACAAGACATCCATGAGGTAAGATGCCTTCTTGCAAGGCAAGGTGGGGCTTGCCAAAATGGCGATACATCCAAACATTAAGCACACAAAACAAGTAATGGATGCATCTACAAAAAGAAATAGCCACTTTCCTCATCTAAGTGGCGGAAATTTTCTAAAATGGAAGCAATCTAAGGGTACACACTCTATTATAGATATGATTTCTTCAAGTTACTAAGCCCAGGAGGATACCAACAAATCACCTCCAAGTTGTGTCAAGCTAGGGTACCTTTGTCCACAATCGCTAAATGCTTTTGTCAAGAGTAGATTTCTTATGGTGTTAGAAACACTGTAGGATCGCGGAATTATCCTTCTTGCCTAGATAAGAAGAAGGGACGTCCCCTCTCCACCATGCACAAAAGTGGAATCAATGGATAAAGGGATCAATATGCTTTTGAGTTTCATAATGAGATTTTGCTTTTGATTTTGTTATTACCCCCAAATTATTGTGGAATTTGACATTTGAGAACAATTTCTTGCCATTTCTTTGATGTTTGGCATTTTGATACTTGGCAAATTTTTCAATCTTTGCATTTTTGAACATTTTCAAAGTCACCCTAATTTGTAACGAGGGTGATTTTATTTGAAGCATAGGAGTTCTTATTTTTGTACCCTTCTTTTCTTTGATGCAATTTGTGCAAACTTCTTGATTTTCATTTTGATACTTGAACTGTAATTGAGATTTTTTGTGCCCATTCCCTTTTTGTGAAAGATATGATAGAAGTGGAAGATGGTTGCATGGTTTCAAGGGTCACCTTGGAATAAACGGTAGCCAAGGAGTTATCACACCACAAGGTACTCTTGACCAGGCCTTAGTCCATGGGTCAAAGGATACTAGCATGACATATACCAGGGTGTGTTGGAGGTATTCTAATGAGCAAAGTCTCGAGAAGAAAAATTATCTACAAGGGCCTTATATACACTTATCAAGCTTCCCAAGTAGATGTTTTCACAAAATTTTCTACCATGTAAACTACATGCCATTATGCAACTATCATATATATAATCCTAATGTATATGCTTCTATCAACTATTATGCCCTATAAACTAAATGCAAGCTCTTAACAACACATTGGTTTGTACCGCATCAACCAAAATAAAGCCACATTGTCATTAACATATAAAAGGAGGAAGGAGATTTGGAAAGATCATACCATGCGGTCTTCTACTTCCTTCATGCCTCGAATGTGGCGTAGTTGGTCTAATGTGATAAGAGTGACAAACAAACACAAGTATATACAATATGTACAATTCTACACTACAAAGGAATGAACATGTTTTTGGATTTTTGAGAAAATTTTAAATTTTTATCATTTTTGTTTTTATGAAATAAAAGAACATATTTTTGAGTTTTTCGAAATTTTTCAATTTTTTGTATTTTTCGATTTTTGAAAGGTTAGAATTTCCCATCCCCACACTAGTATGGGCATTGTCCTCAATGGCCAATACGATAGAAAATTATGCAATGCAATATATGAAAATGCATGATTTCTAAACTAGTATGCAAATTATATGAAATATATAGCAAGTGATGCAATTTAATCTATCCTATATGATGCATGATTTCAATTAATTGGAGAGCCAATTTGAATCGACTCGCATTCCTTGTGAGTGAAATTCCCCAAACCGAACAAAACACTATTTCTAGTGTAGAAAGAGGGGAGGTTCATGCACAAGGCAAGGATGCAATGCATGAAGGCTAATTTGTCATTTTGGATTTTGAAAATGGGAACAAAATGTTAAACACCTCAATAGGACCGAGGTGGGAGTCCTTTGAATGGTGCTAGGACTCCAAACTACTAAGAGCCAAAAATGACTCTACAAATGATCAAGATTAAATTTAAAGACAAGAGATAAAAACAAAGCTGAAGGAGGAGTAGGAGACTCACAATGGAATAGGTTGAAACCAGACAATCAACCTCGCACTTGTGGAATCCTCCATAAGCTTTGTCATCCTTCAATTGTCGCTCATCGCGACATCATAATCAATGACCTCATTAACGGAATTATTATCATCGGAATCATTATCATCAACTTCATCATTATCCACCTCCATTGGACCGGAGGATTCACCAACTTCATCATCATCATCATCGGAACTCGAACTTTGCTCTTCTTCTTGGCATGAACCAATACCTTCCTCATCTTCCGCAACAACAATCTCCTTTCCATTAGCTACCCGACTATCCTTATCGGCATCTTGAGTGGAATAATACCTTCTTATCAGCCCAACTAGGCAAAGGACATGAAGAATCGAGAAGTCCTTGCTTAGCAAGATGTAGTAGTGGTGGATATTGGGCGCGATATGCATTCACTCGGTCATCATAAGCTTCTCTATGCATTTGTTACATCAATTGGGTCAAGTAATCATTGCCTACCACAACATTAGAGCCATTTGGTTTAAATTCTTGGTAGGCAAAAGGATAGGGTTGAGTCACAATGGTAGAGGAGGAGGGCTTTACAATTGGATCCCGTTATTCCTTGATTATCAATTCGGCTTCTTTGGAGACGGGAATGAGGTAGTTGGTTCAAAGGGTAGAGATACGACAAATCTTGGTGGGCAAGACAATGGACTTTTCTTCCTTGATGAGCCATTCAAATTTATTATCTAGATTGTCATTTTTGACCCAATGAAACTTGTTGATCAAATTACTCATGTCAAGAAGGTTGCTTCCCTTAACCGGTTTGCAAGTATGATCCTTGTTGAACTCCGGGTTAAAGTGTTTAGCTAACCTTGTCACCAAGACCCCATTTACAATAAAGGCCGCTCCCTCTTTCCCATTATCAATCTCTAGCCACCGCTCAATCAATAATTGAAGAATGTTGTACTTTTGGGTGGACTTCCCATTAACATTCAAGAAGGACTCAAGGTAGACAAAGCCGAGTTCGGTGAAGTGGTTGGCTCCTTTCTTAGCGATTAAAGTATTAGTTACAAACTTGTGCCAAATTCTTATGCCCGGATGGTGAACATACAAAGCATGGCTCTCCCGGAAGAAATCAAATTTTCGACCGGTTATAGCCTTCCATAGGGGTGCGGCATCATACTTCAAAGACTTCTTTTCAAAATGATCATATCTCGTAAGACCAAACACTTTACCAAATTCACCCTTAAGCATTCTTCTACTCTCGTTCTCAAGTCGGAACTTAACATGATTCCCAGTCTCTACCTTGTACTCTCTTAAGGAGCTTATGAACTCCATGGTCAATGAGGGGTAAGTCAATTCATTCATATCAAAGAGGGTTTTCAACCCCATGGACTCGAAAAATGCTCTAGATTTCTCAAGTACATCCAATTTTTGCAAAGTATCTTGACAAATAAACTTGGTAGCTAAAACTTTCTTTTTGGCAAGGTATAGAAATGTAGTCCTATGTTTGTCAGATAAGAAAGTTACCTCCGGATAGTTTGGCAATTGTTCTACAACCGGAATAGAAGGGGTAGCCTTGAGGAGGTAATTGTCCCTTTTGTCTTTGGGAGCTAGAAGATGCTAGTTGAGTCATTTGAGTCTCTAACATTTTGGTGTGGGCAAGTATGTTGTTGATGGTGGTTTCTTTAGCTTGGCTATCTTTTTGCATTTGGGTGAAGAATTCTTGTTCGTTCTTTTGCATTTGGAGGACCGCTTTTTGAACATCGAAGCTTCGGTCATTGGATTGGTTGTAGGAATGTTGATTTTGATATCCTTGGCTTTGGTTGAAAAAGGGTATTTGATTTGGATTTCTCATTGGAGGTGGGGTGTATGTTGGTTGAGGATTTTGGACATTTTGGCTCTTGTATGAGAGATTTGGATGGAATTTGGTATTCTCATTATAGTAGTTGGAATAAGGGGTGCTATTCTTGTATGCTTGGAAAGCATTTACATGTTCATTTGTTCCCCTACATTCGTTTTGATCATGTCCCAAGGTTCCACAACTTTCACATACTCCATTTGAGATTGAGGATGATGCCATCATAGCATTGACATGTTGTTTGGGTGATTTGGAAGCTTCATCATGCTTAGCCATGGCCTTCTCAAACTTCAAATTGATGGTGTCGATATGAGCACTTAGTTGAGCACCCAATTGTGTGATGGAATCTACCTCATGCTTTCCTCTTCTAGTGGCCTTTCGAGGCCTACTATATTGGGAATTATGAACCGCCATCTCTTTGATTTTGGCCCATGTTTGGTTGTCATTAACTTCGGTAAACCTCCCATTGGATCCCATATTAAGCACATTGCGTGAGTCTTCATATAAGCCGTTCCAAAATTGTTGATCAAGGAACCACTCACTAAGTCAATGGTGTGGACAAGAACAACAAGTGTCCTTAAATCTCTCCCATGCTTCATATGATGATTCCTCATCCCTTTGCTTGAACCCGGTGATTTGGGCTCTCAACATGTTAGTCTTCTCCGGAGGATAGAATTTCTTGTAGAAGGCAAGTGCTAACTTCTTCCATGAATCAATACCAAGGGTAGCCTTGTCTAGGCTCTTCAACCATTGCTTTGCGGTACTGATCAAGGAAAAAGGAAACAATACCCATCGGATTTGGTCTTGAGTAACTCCGGTTTGAGAAATTGCATCACAATAGTCACAAAAAGTCTCCATATGTAAATGAGGATCTTCACTAGGCATCCCTCCAAATTGACTTCTTTCAACTAATTGTATGAATGCGTATTTGGCAATAAAATTACCGGTTAAATGTGGTGGTGTGGGAGTACCGTTTGGTAGGTTCTCCTCGGTTGGTATGGAATGAGATGAAAATTTAGGCATTGTAGGTTGATTTTGTGGTTGGTTTGGAATTGGGTTATCCTCACCTTCTCTTGAAAAAGGGTTGACAAACTCAATGTTATATGGTTGAATGTCCACAATCTCTCTAATACCTACAACTCTTGAAGTACCTCTAACAACTCTTCTATTGTTGGTTAAGGTCCTTTCAATTTCGAAATCAATAGGTATTGGATTACCTTGTGATCTCCGAGTCATGCAAAATATCAAACAACTAGAAAATAATTAGAACAACCTTGAGGAGATTGACTTCCCCAAGGTAAAGAAAGACACAACTAAAAACAATTAACGAAAATCAAATAAATTGAACACCGTCCCCGGCAACGGCGCCATTTTTGGTGTAGCGTAGTCGTTATTGCAACCAAAACAAAATTTATATCTTTACAAACTACCCTTAGTAGGGTGATAAGTAAAGCTCGGATCCCAAGAGACCGGTATCGATTTAAGATTTCAATTGCAAGTAGTTATGTCTTAGGGTGTCACAACTTGGGTTGAGATGAGATGTGGTCTAAACTAATCAACAAGATGAATGTAAATTAATGAAAACAAAGTAAAACAATTAAAGGGGTTTGTAAACAATTGATTAAGGTCACTAGGGTGTCATGGGTTCATAAAGGAATCATGGGAATAGATCATACAAGCATGTTCTCAAATATAAGCAAGCAACTTATTGTTGTGATGGAATCGAGTTAGTGTATGTCTTACAATTCTTAGGAAGATTTAGGTCCCGGAGCTGAGTCGATCAAGACTTTACAATACCTACAAGTCGACTTAGTCTCTTCCTATTCAACTCTATGCATTGTCTAACAAGGCTCGAGTTGGCTTATATCTTACAAGCCTCATTCAAAAGATAGGAGATGTAAATAAATGCAAGGTTTCATAGTCTAGCATTTCATCAAACATAACATGTGCATAGGTTGAAATCACAACAAGCAAGCATTCAATTATGAAAGCATATTAAATTAAGCATAGATCTAATCCCATGATTGATTCCCCTAATTCCCCATTAACCCTAGCTTAAGAAACTACTCACTCATGATCAAGTTTAACATGCTAATAAGGATGTCAATCATATTAACAAAGCAAAACATGATGAATAAGTAATGGAAATAACAAAAATTAAGCAAAGGTAAAAAGGGATTATACCAACTTGAGATGATCCAAATAATAAAGCAAAGAATAATAGAAGGAAACTTGATGATTGATGGAGAGTGGTCAATCCTCCAATAAACCCCAAATAATCTTCTAATTACCCAACTAAAACTTAGAACAATTGAGAGATTAAGGAAAGATTAAGATGTGATTAATATTGAAATGTGTATTACAACTTGGATTAAGACTAAATTAAGAGATTTAGAAGGAGATTAGTAATTGATTCTAAGATTGATACTAATCTAGGTAGTACAATAGGATATTTATAGTAAAATTAAGTACAAGGATTACGGTTACTAAGGGCTTAAATGACTATTAAGCCCCTAAGAGAAGGTTGATAATTTGCAACTCCTGACGGACATGCGCGACCTGAGTATCAACTCCCCAGGGACACCCGCGTCCTGACGTTGAGTGTGCTCGGGTCTGTAAGGGGATCCGCTCGGGCTGGGCCTCGGGACGCTCAGTTCTTCGGTCTGGGACGCTCGTCCTGAGCTCGGGATGCCCAGATCCTGGGACAAGGTTCTTCTCTTATTCTTGGCTACCTAACAATCCGTGGGGACTGTCTTAGGGATGCACATATCTTTATCATTACTCATTTCACTTGATTTATTCGCTTAGGCCTCTAGTGTTGGTCTCCTCTTCGATGCTTGGTCATTAGATGTGATCCATTTAGCTCCATTTTGCTCCATAAATGCAAGGCTAGCAATCCTCTCCTACCAAGGACACAAAACCTCAAAGAATATGCAAAATGTGGAACTAAAGATAAGAAATTACCCTAATAGATTCTAGAAAGCATGGGTACGAGGTTAATTCGGGGACTAAATGTGCTCAAATATGAGTCACATCACCTATCTTCAAAAAGCTCAAGAAAACGGACAATACCTGTTGGAAATCTATATCTCATTATACAACATATTCATATATGTTTCAAAATTAATTTAGTCATAAAATTAATTAAATCTTATGCATGCAAACTTAATAACAAAAGATGAGAAAATCGATTTCTCACCATCTAATATTTCGGTCATCATATGGGCACCAACAAGATATCCTTCTTGTTAGTTCTTGAGCTTTCCAATAATGGATGAACATTCATGACTTCAAAATAGATACCCTCCAATTAGTAGCACCCAAGACTATCCCAAAAACCCACAAACCCACAAACTAATATGTACTAGATATTTGTAATGTGGTTTACCTTAAAATTGATTACTAATACTCATATACTACTACTAGTATTATTAGTTATTGATTTATACAAATTAGATTCATAAAACTTGATTTTATGATGAACAAGAGAGAGAAGCTTATGTTTTTGTTAAAACATAAGAGAATGAATGAAAAATAAGAAAATCTCTCCATTTAATGATCCAAAAACCGGTGGTCTCTTAGTGGTATAGGGACCATTTTGCTTTTCCTTTTTGTCTTCACAAGACAAACTAGTATAAGGCTTTTCATGGTCAAGTCACTATCAAGCATTTTAGACAAATGCATAAGACAAATGAAAAAGACAAAAACTTCTTATTACCCATCCATTTTCGGTTTTTGAAGTGTAATATGGAGTTCATATTATTTTTGTCAATTGTACAATTGTATGTCATGAGACATGTGACATGTCTTATGTCATGTTTTAATTTAAAATGCATATTTAACAAATTAAATATCATTTACAAATTAAATAAATCACATTTATCAAATTGACTAGTAATTCAAAATTACTTTCTCATAAAAATGGTCATTTAATTACTAGTTAGTATAATTCACAACATCTTGTAATTATTACTAACTTATCATTCTCATTTCGCGTGTTTCGCAAACACCGATTAATTTTAGTAATATAACTTCTTAAATTACTAAATAAAATCTTATTCAATCACATTATAATAAGATGTCATTTTCTCTCTTATAATAATTTGTTCAATTTTAAGGAATTAATTAATCTGTATCGGCATACAATTAATTAACCTTTTCAATTAAGGGAATCGTCCTTTATGTGTGACCTCAAGGGATCAACTGATCACCACCGTCGCACGACAGTAATGTCAAACTCTAGCCAGCCAATGATTACCGATATGTGTGGACCAGTTGACTATATATGTAATGTATCATCCCTTTCGTATTCTTGTAATGAGATTTAAATATGTGATCAATATGATCGACAATTGTGATCGCATTATTGTCGGAGGACATATATTCCAACAATCTCCCACTTGTCCTCGACAAGTGTGCGTCACCAATTCTCTTGTCCTATTACTATCTCCCACTCAATGCAAGGTGTCTTTTGGGTCGTACTTGCAAGTGATCATATCGAGAGTGGTTTCCTCGATCTAGAGAATAACTGATTGACCGGAATTTATCTACCATAGATACCTTCCGAGCGTGGCCACGCATTTCCAGTTCATTGCTCCTCGAGTGGCCCTGAGATATTGTTTTAACCCTGACAAAGGGGTGAACAATTCCTATCGCACTTATTCCTTTCGACTAGCCACAACCATCATAACCCAAAATATGCCCATTTGACCCCATTTACGAAGGTCGTAGTAACATAAATCAAAGCTAATATGAAACTGTGCCATCTTAGGTGAACAGTCTTTAGTCAAAAGAATCGACTCATTAGAATACTATAGTAGCTCTCGCCACGACCAGGCTATATAAATTTGCCAGAACTCTATAAGCGGTCACTGCCCGACAAAGTGTTCCTAATAGTCTGCCTATGTGATCGACTAGTCATCTCACATGACTTTATGGCACTTGAACTTGCCATCAATCGCATCACACTCTAGTCACTTCGAGACGTCACCTCATACAAGTGACTATGGGCGAATACCATGTTAATCCGGGTTCACTTTAACGGGGTTCAATATTGTCTCTACAATCCGTTTGGATGTAACAAAGTATAAGAAAAGAGTTTTTAAAGTAAAAACTCGAACGACAAATGCGATTATCACATATGAATAGTCAATGCCTGATTAATATTTCATATTCTATAATCTAATTTGATCTTGAATGTAGTTGTTCATCTCAATTTAATTGAAATGACATGACTCATCATGTTAAGCCCATGAGAAGGCTTTGGTTAGTAGGTTTTATCAACTTCTTGTACCTTACTCAACCTTACTACATACTCGTTTTCCTTTGTAATGTATACATTTGCATTACAAAACTTTCTGAGTACGTGTCGAGATCTAATCAGGACATAGGCCCTCTAGCCTTAGAATAGCTCCCACTGTTTTCATAGTGTGCGGGACTCATCCTTCTTGCACATCTCATGATTGCAAGTGTACTCAATTTCCGTTGTAAATATTTCTCATTATTCTTTATTGCCTAGAACGATTCTAGAAAATCTATTTCTTAATTAACATAGCCACAATGGTATCTTAACCATCCTAATGTGTTTTGATTATGGTTTTGTCAGAAACCATGCGCAATCTCAATTGTCAATTGTCACTTGTGTAACACTCTTACACAAAATTGCATCAAAAACATTTTTCATTACTTCCTTAATGCTTCTGCAAGCACTTAAGGGTAATCTTTATGGCTTACTTGGTAAAGATTACTTAAATTTGATTTTGAAAATAATTCATCATACTCAAAGTATATGAAGTGTTATACATCATTACTCATTTAATTGATCCGGCAACGGAAGCAAATGGAATCAATCAAATATGTTCAACTCGATTGAACTAGTCATGAATCTTATCAACATAAGACTTCTTATTTGACTCTAATATCATGTAGATTTATCTCCATAAATCCGGATATTAAAGATGTATTATAATACTCCAAAAGTCTTAAATCATTCGCAATGATCAATATGTCATCCACATATAAGACTACTAAAATTTCCGTAACTCCCACTAAACTTCATGTATAAACACAACTTCTCAACCTATTGAGAAAAGTTTTATCACATGATCAAAATGTTGATTCCAACTCATTGATGTCCTACTTAAGATTCTCTCTTAAGTTTCACATTATCTTAGGATTGCAAGAATCTACAAAACTCAAGACATGTATTGAATACATTCCTTCTAATTGAAGAAGTGGGTTTTAGATTCACTCGCTATGTATTTCATAATGAAACACAATCCATAAGAAGATCCAAATAGACTTAAGCATTTCAACTAGTGCAAAACCCTTTGTCACTAATCAAGCCTTTTTATTTCGGATTTTCATGGCTCTAAGCCTTGTATTGAGTTGTGACTTTAAACACTCTCATGTAAGTCATATGTTCATTACATTCTAGAAGTAATCAACCTGAATCAAACGATTTCTTTTGTAAGTTATAAGCTCTTTAATTTCTTAAAAGTAGCATGAATTCATCATCTTCAACAAGTGACGAATTTAACCTCCTAGGTTTTAAACAAAACAACATCTTACACAAAACGTCTCATGTAGCCAAGAAAGACCAGTTTCTTGCGACATAACATTCTTTGTGGCATTCTTTGTAGCTCTTGAATAATTTCTCCCACTCTGTCTTCTAGAAATAAACTTGTATTTTAGAAAGACAGCTTCACGAGCCGCAAACCCGTCGTACTCGTGATAATTGAAAGGGAAAAATGAGCATTTGTTTCTTGTGAAAACTTACAAATATGGTACTCTACCATTTCATATCTCATATGATTCGTTTTAAATTTAGTGGAAAAATAATTTAGACAAAATGATAAAATCCCCAAAAGGATCAAGTAACTCAAAGTAACTTGATTGAACTCCAAACCATATCGAATAGCGTTTGATTTCTTATACAACCACACATTATTCCATAATGCGTGCTAAGAGAGATTAACTTGTGATACTATATCACATTTCCTTTGGCTTATATCAAAGTCTTCACTTTGATAATCCCATCACGACTAAATCGTGCTTCTTTGAACATTTGAACTTCTTCAAAGATTTCTCTGTTTACCTTATTAAGTGAACACATTAGTGTCAACCTAAATCGTTGGTGAAAGAAAATGATCAACCTATTTTTGATCAATGATTTACAACCTCGATCTCCTTTTCAACCAAAAGGCACGAGACATCTTGCTTTGAATACAAGATACGCATATACCATAAGATCTAATGGTTTCAAGAGTACTCGATAACTCTTTGCGTTCATCATTCCAGAAACTAAGGTTTAATCTTGGGTTACCAATTTGATTCTTGCATCATCTACATGATATGTCATCCTAGTTTGGTTTAGAATATAATCACCTTGATAATAGGCTAGCCATACATCAAATCGTGGTGTATAGGGCCACAAAAGTGAATCCTCTTTTGTATCTTAACAAGTTTATATTCTTATTTAGAGTTTATGCACTTAATAGCCATAATTAAGTACAACTATAAACCCAAAATTAGATTGATTACACAATGACTCTATCTCTCAACATCATTGTTGCTAGTCGTCATATTCTAATCATCCTATGTATCAAGTACAATGATGAAAACCTCCACTGGTTTCTAATATTGACGAAGTAGTACTAGCAAAATTTATGTCAATCAAATAAACATTTAAAGAACAAGATCTCATTAGATGTCCCACAACTAATTTGTTGATTCTTCAATAATTTGGGGTAGTTTCATTTCTAGCGTCTAACAATTAAGACAATGGAAACTTTATCGGTCGGGATTGATAGGTTTAGTATTGTTATTCTCAATAACTTTACTTTTAACATTACCTTGTATCAATTCCATTCTAATTTTACGTCTTGGCACCTCGTCCTTTTCTTAACGGTTTAAGAGAATGCTCCCACTCATTTCAAAGAATCTTTACTTAGAGAAGCAAAGTTGAATCTTATGAAGACTACTCTTCAATTCAATCGTTTTAGTCTTAAAACTTTCATTGAAGTGGTTGCGTTATTTTGGTCAATTACGAATTCTGACAAATCTAATTACCAAAACAATTTATCGCTTCAAGGTACTTAATTCAATTAAGTATATGAAAAACAATCCATTGTAAGTAGATGTGTTAGTCAAGAATCAAAAACCTGTTTGATAATGAATAACTTTAATCTATACTCTTTACAAGAGATCCTTATCAATGGTTCATTTGAGGTTTTAGAAGCAAAATCATATTTGTCTTTAGTTACGATGTTTTAATGGAGATTTGAATCAAAAATCGAAATGATATCGTATATGAATTGTGGTAAAGAAATAGAACAATATTATAACGGAATAGTGCAAAACTTAACATTTATCGTTTTATTAATACTTGTAAATAACAAGTAAATCATTTACATAGTGACCTCTACCCAACTATGATAAATGATTCCAAGATCCAAATTCATATTAACTTGGGCATCGGTAAAGCCGAAAACAACCCTCATCAATATAAATCGGTGGATTAACTCTTTAATCGATTCTACTTTTAGAACTCTTGGTCGATAAAATTACATTAATATTTATCTTTAGCCCGAAACACATCCGGCAACCGTCGAGAATACTTTCATTGAGTTCAACCCAAATTTCGAATAAATGTGTCCATGATCCAAATCCACATCAACTTGGGCACGGTAGGGCCGATTCATCCCTCATCAACATGAATTCGGTGGATAGACATTTATCACCCACTTCACCAACGTAACAAGGTTTGTCTTACGGTAAAGCCGACTCAACTCCCTTGCGAAACTGGTACTTCATGGTTTCTAATTTTTGGTAAGGCTAAGTCTCAATTGATTATTTTTGCGAGAGGTTATGTCAATTTATTATCTATCACGTTTTAAGTGAACTAAAGCGGTGAACTACGATAATTGTAATTGACACGGTCGATAAGCTCGATAAAAAGATAATGCATGTTTTAGTTATGGCGATTTAGCGATGCATGCAACATATAAATAAAATGCAAAGCATAAAGATAAAATCCTAGTATGGCCTTCCTAAAATAGTAAATCTAATTAACTATTACATATTCGGAAACCAACTCCATTGGTCCCTTGAACTTCGGTTTTGGCATGCATCTCAAGGTAACACCGTCTTTATGTATCGCCTTCTTGAGTGACACCGTCTTCAAGGAACTCCGAAATAATTAAATTACATAACAAATTATATAATTTTCTATTATACATTTGTAATTAAAATAAAATAAGTCTATTAAATTACAAAATGGTGATACGAGATCACAATAAATTACAACCGAATCGATATTCCCATATATTTCGGGTAATACAAATTAAAAACTAAGGCCATACTATGTAAAATTACATAATTCAAAAATTACATAATTCAAAAATTATGACAATCATAAATAAAATGCAGCATTATAATATGTATGAACATGCCCAATTTTATGCTAAATCGCCTTTAAGGAGCCAATATCGTATATTAATAGGTTTTTACGGATTTGCGTGATTCAACCTTTTAAAATCACAATAAATTACATAAAATCATATTTATGCACAAGTTAATTACCCTAACCAACTTAGGACTCAAAATTAGTCTTCACTAACATATTGACTATATTTAACTTATATTTCTTAAAATTGTTCATTAGTGGACTCAAAATTACAATAAAATGCCATAAACTCCAAATAAATCATTAAAATTTCAAATAAATTCAAAATTTGAAATTTTAAACTTATGAACATTCTGGAAAAATACCATGACACTCATAATGTTTAAAACACTTAGGTTAAAAAAAATTCGAAATTTATCGGGAAAAACAATGTTGCGGTTTATCGAATTTATCAATTATAATCATAAAAATATGAGAAAAATTATATTTATCAACTTTTCAATTTTAGATCTGAAAAAGGTAATAAAATGCAACATGTGACGTTTTTTCTTAGTCATGAAGTATGTTTTAGCAATTATTCACTAATTAAAGTCACTATTTATGCTATTTTTCATCAAAAAATCATAAATCATGAATAAAGACTTCATTATAGCCTATTATTTTACACACATCTTGTAAAATTGCATGTCACAACATACTAAATTTCTATGATAAGATTCGAAATATTTCTCATATTAACCTATTTTTCATTTAAATACGATTTATATCATGAAAAATCCATATTTCGAGCATAAAAACTCCAAAAATTCTAAAAATTTACAGATCATCTAAAAATAATATATGTGAAAACATATCCAAAAACCACTAGAAAATTCAAAGTCAAGCTAATTTTAGTCCGAAAATGACATTGTTATCATAAAATCACATTTTTAATGCCATTATTATAAAAATGAACAATAAAAATCCATAAATTAACCAAAATATCCTAAATACATTTTAGGATCAGAAACTTTAACATGACAAATTGATTTCGTGATATATCATAATAAACACAAATTTATAAGTTTTATATGTTAATCGTATAACTCGGAAAAACTATAACCGATTTGCATGCAAACAACCTAAGGCTCATGATACCGCTTGTTGGAAATCTATATCTCATTATACAACATATTCATATATGTTTCAAAATTAATTTAGTCATAAAATTAATTAAATCTTATGCATGCAAACTTAATAACAAAAGATGAGAAAATCGATTTCTCACCATCTAATATTTCGGTTATCATATGGGCACCAACAAGATCTTCTTCTTGTTAGTTCTTGAGCTTTCCAATAATGGATGAACATTCATGACTTCAAAATAGAAGCCCTCCAATTAGTAGCACCCAAGACTATCCCAAAAACCCACAAACTAATATGTACTAGATATTTGTAATGTGGTTTACCTTAAAATTGATTACAAATACTCATATACTACTACTAGTATTATTAGTTATTGATTTATACAAATTAGATTCATAAAACTTGATTTTATGATGAACAAGAGAGAGAAGCTTATGTTTTTGTTAAAACATAAGAGAATGAATGAAAAATAAGAAAATTTCTCCATTTAATGATCCAAAAACCGGTGGTCTCTTAGTGGTATAGGGACCATTTTGCTTTTCCTTTTTGTCTTCACAAGACAAACTAGTGTAAGGCTTTTTATGGTCAAGTCACTATCAAGCATTTTAGACAAATGCATAAGACAAATGAAAAAGACAAAAACTTCTTATTGCCCATCCATTTTCGGTTTTTGAAGTGTAATATGGAGTTCATATTATTTTTGTCAATTGTACAATTGTATGTCATGAGACATGTGACATGTCTTATGTCATGTTTTAATTTAAAATGCATATTTAACAAATTAAATATGATTTACAAATTAAATGAATCACATTTAACAAATTGACTAGTAATTCAAAATTACTTTCTCATAAAAATGATCATTTAATTGCTAGTTAGTATAATTCACAACATCTTGTAATTATAACTAACTTATCATTCTCATTTCGCGTGTTTCGCAAACACCGATTAATTTTAGTAATATAACTTCTTAAATTACTAAATAAAATCTTATTCAATCACATTATAATAAGATGTCATTTTCTCTCTTATAATAATTTGTTCAATTTTAAGGAATTAATTAATCTGTATCGGCATACAATTAATTAACCTTTTCAATTAAGGGAATCGTCCTTTAGGTGTGACCTCAAGGGATCAACTGATCACCACCGTCGCACGACAGTAATGTCAAACTCTAGCCAGCCAATCATTACCGATATGTGTGGACCAGTTGACTATATATGTAATGTGTCATCCCTTTCGTATTCTTGTAATGAGATTTAAATATGTGATCAATATGATCGGCAATTGTGATCGCATTATTGTCGGAGGACATATATTCCAACAATACCATATGGGGCGAAGACTGTCAAAAGGCATTTGACAAGATAAAGGAGGTACTAGCTAAGCCACCCGTGCTAATGCCTCCCCAACGATATCAACCTCTTCGTTTATATCTCACAGTCACCGAAACAGCGTTGGGAGCTATGCTCGCACAAACTGTTGGAAAGGAAGAAAGAGCTATCTACTACCTTAGTAAGAAGTTCTTAGTATATGAGTGTGAGTACACACCTCTCGAGAAGACATGCCTCGCTCTTGTGTGGGCAACAAAGAAACTACGCCATTACATGCGCAGCTACTATGTCAAGGTATATTCTAAAATGAATCCTGTCAAATACCTCTTTGAGAAACCCGTTCTCAACGGACACTTAGAAAAATGGACCTTGATGCTCTCAGAGTTCGATCTCAAATACGTACCTTTGAAAGTCATAAAGGGACGTGCCGTGGCCGAATTCTTCGCAGAGAATCCTATCAACGACACGCAAGCAATAGACACGTGGTCTTTTACAGATGAAGATATTCTACAAACCAGTATGAATTCTTGGGATCTTTAATTTGATGGGGCATCCAATTTGAGAGGATTCGGAATATGAGTGTTGCTCATTTCTCCTAAAGGCGAGCATACACCACTTTCTGTCAAACTCGACTTCGAGGTGACGAATAATGCGGCAGAGTATGAAGCTTGCCTCATTGGTCTACAAGAAGCAGTGAGCTTAGGGATCAAGCATCTTCGAGTTCACGGCGGCTCATCCTTGATCATCAACCAAATTACTGGATCCTGGAAAATCCGAAGTGAAAGTCTAGCACCCTATCAGGCTAGGATAGATCAAGTCGCTAAATTCTTCGATCAGGTTAATTACCTACACCTACCTCGTGAAGAAAATCAGTTTGCGGACGCTCTTGTAAAACTCGCATCCTTGATTAACATGCCAGACAAAGTGGTTGAAATGCTTTTATGCATCGAACTACGATCAGAACCAGCCTATGTACACTTCCCCATAGATGAAGAAGAAAATCCAGAAGAGTCGTGGTTCCGAGCCATTCTCAACTTCAAACTCAATGGTACATACCCACCAGATATGGATAAGAGGGGACAACGTGCCATACGCCTACTTGCCTCTCAATACCTCCTCATACAGGGAGAACTGTACAAAAGGACAGCTTTTGGTGTCATCTTGCGTTACCTTGATCGTTCACAGGCACAGAAAGTGATGGAAGAAGTTCACGATGGAGAATGCGGTCCTCACATGAGTGGACCTATGATAGCAAAGAAGATTACGCGTCTAGGATATTACTGGACGACAATGGAGTCAGACTGCATCAAGTATGTTAGGCATTGTCACAACTGCCAAATCTTTGGGATTGTACAACATGTTCCTCCTTCATTGTTATATACCATGACATCTCCTTGACCATTTTCTGCTTGGGGAATAGACATCATCGGACAGATCACTCTAGCTGGGACAGGAGGCCACTTTTTTATTTTAGTAGCTATCGTTTATTTCACTAAATGGGTCGAAGCAGCATCCTATACCAGCCTTACAGCCAAACATGTGGCAAAGTTCATACAAACCAATCTCATCTGTCGATATGGTTGCCCACATGAAATCATTAGTGACAATGGATCACATTTTCAGGCCGAAGTTGCACAATTATTAGCCAAATATAAGATCAATCATCACCATTCCTCGTCATACAGACCTCATACTAATGGCGCGGTGGAGGCAGCTAACAAGAATGTTGTCAACATCTTTAAGAAAATGATCGACAATTATCGCGATTGGCCTAGCAAAATACCATTTGCATTATGGGGATGTCGCACGTTAGTTAGGACGCCCACTAGGGCTACTCCTTTCTATTTGACTTACGGCATGGAAGCTGTAAAACCAGAGGAGCTAGAGATTCTGTCTCCACGCATTTTACTCAAAAGTCAAATTCCAGAAGCTGATTGGAAAAAGACATAGGTATGACGAACTCATCCTCTTGGACGAACAAAGGCTACGTGCATAACATAATGTGCAGACATACCAAGCACGTATCAAACGAGCATTCAACAAATGGGTCAAACCCAGAAACATCAAGGAAGGAGATTTAGTACTCAAGTCAGTCAGAGCTCTCTTACCTGTCGATCCACGGGGTAAATTTAAGCCTAATTGGGCATGACCATTCTTAGTCAAGTCCATACTTTTAGGGGGTGCGGTTTAGATCACAGACCTAGACGGGAATGAGTTTTCTAACCCAACCAACCTAGACCAACTGAAACGGTACGACCCATAGAAATAGGATAAAAACGCGCCTCGCGCGACCACGTTCCGCTCATGCGACACGAGATAAAACCGGCCCCCGGCTCACTAAAAAAAACTCTTGCCATCACGCTCTTGGGTTTTGACATTTCGACATCTTCATATCATCAAATAAATTATATTGCACTTCCTTAGGAGTAAGTAAAGCACATGCTTATTTTCTAAGTTCACTACAAGCTCTTGCTTCAAACATTTATTCTTTTACATTTTCCCGAACTACGCACAAGGGTTGATTTCATTTTTTCTAATGAATAGGCAGGCAATCCTTCACAGAATACAACCCTTTTTTCTTTAAAATGTAAATAGAAGGACATTTGCATTTGCATTTGAAATTCGACCAGAATAAATAAAGGAAATTTATGAAAGTTTCTTAACTAATAAATTTTTTATTATTTATTCCATAAATAGTAATAACAATATGCTTCATACATATAAATTTTAAATGCTGAAATTTTAAAATGCTAGGCTAGGATTCTAAAAACCCCACCATTTATTACAACTTAAATAATAATAAATAATACTAGTATAAATGACTAAGGCTACTCTTCCATTTTCCCTTTGCCTTCACCCTTGTCATATTTCTTGTCTCGACCACGAGCAGGACGCTCTTGCGTTATTTCCGACCTAATCACCAACAGTCGTTTGTCACGGTCTAGCATTTCCATTTCGATCCACCACCATCTTCTCGGCAGGAACATTCTTTGGTTTCTTCGATGGACGAACAACCCGATATCCGGCTTCTTCTTCCTCTTTAGTCAAATACCTTTGGTTCTCCTTCGCCACTTCACGAATTTTGCAGTCAACAGGCTCGTGCTTCCTTAGCTTCTCACGTTCTTCAGGAGTACTAGCTTTTAAGCTAACATACAGATACTGCAAACACCCAGCAGTAAAGGCACACAGACCATCATATATACCAAAAAAAAGCAAATGTACATCAAAGGACGGGCTCCTGCCCAAAGTAAAGTGGCAAAAGAGAAAATGTACAAATATACAACAAACAACCAACAAACTAGTCCAGACGACCCCTCAGCTCAGCCACTGTCGCCTCAAGAGCGGCGATCTCAGCATCTCTGGTATCGAGCTCCCTCAACAAGCGGGCCGTCTCCTCCTGGGACTGCGCTAGCTCACGCTCCCTCTATACAAAAGAAAAGACATGACATTTTACTTAACTTCCCTTTGCAAGGTCGGAAGTAGTAAAGATAAGAAACAAGAAACGGGTACTAAAGGTTCATACTTGGCTCCCAGAGCCACCACCAAGGGCCTCGATAGCTGTAGCTCGCTGCCGGTTAGCCATCCTCCACAGCTCCACGCGCTTGGATGGTGCCACCTTCTTCCGAATACATAAAAGGTTCAAGCAAATGCATTCATATGTAAATAAAACTTTAAAGACTAAAGACAACCAAAGGTGGGGGCTTACCCTCCTCACGATGTGCTGCCACCCGTCCAAGCCAGCATCAGTCACCGCCTCGCCAAAGTTGCGGATCTCCGAGATCGTCGTCCTGCCCGCCACGTCACTGTACTCCAGTGTCTCTGGAAAAGCTGGGGGCTCGAAGCCCGCCACCTCGATCTTCTGCAAATTTAAAATAATTCTTTATTTTGATGATCATTCATTGTTTATTGATTTTATAAAAAATGACAAGTAAAGGTGCTTACCACGATCGGCCAATACGCCAACCTCTGACAAACAAACTCTGCGTACTCCACGCGAGGAAGAAAGAAGGCGTCAACACTCGCACCAGCCAGGTCTGTTGTACTCTGAGTCTCTGAAGGCTCCCTAAACATCGTCCGTGGAGGATCGATGGGAACCATGAAGGCGTCGCGGGAACACTGTCGAGCCAAACGCTCACCTAAGTACCACACAGGCCCCATGGGCGTCGTCAACAACAATCGACTCGAACTCCAATGACGGAGAACCTCAGCCACGAAAGCAGGAGCTCCAGTGTAGCTTTTCTAGGGCCGGGGCACCCACTAAAACAAAAGGACGGGGGATCATTCCTATGATCGTCTCTAAGCAAAGAAAGGATATAAATGAAAATCAGAATACTTACACTGTCTAAGCTCAGGGCGTTCACGCCCCTCCTGCAAACGTCGTAAGAAGACCGCTGGCTCTTCCGACGACACACGATCCAATAACTGACGAGAGGGTACTCCCTCGGTAGTCCTCCGCCCTCTTGGGCGCGAAGCTAGGAAAGTAGGAGTACACCTACGCCTGCAGACAAATAATGGTGATTACAAGCTCATTTCTATTATAAATCTTTATCTCTTTACTTAACATATTCATATATGTGAAGAATTAATTTAGTCATAAAATTAAATGTTGATCTTATGCATGCAAACAATAATAAAATAAAGGAAGAAATCATCAACCCTTACATTGATTATTTCGGATTATTGGGCACAAGTAAGATCTCCTTCTTACTTATTCTTGAGCACTCCAAAATGGAAGAACAAGGATTCAAGTGTAGAATCCCTCCCAAGGATTTATACCCAAGGTAAACTCTTAACAAAATTAATATTATTATTACTAGAACAATATTAATTTAAATCAAATGACCCAAAAATATTTATTTTGGTTCTCTTAATTCGGCTAAGAGGAGGAAGAAAAGGGAAGGTTTTTTATCTCTCTAAAACTCTTATTTTAGATGTATGAATGAATGAATGATACACTAACATTTCATGTAGTCTATAAGGTAAAAATTAGGGGGAAAACCCATGGATTTCTCCTTCTCAAAACCGGGTAAAGGGAGGGGTCAAAGGGCCAATGCATGAGCAAGGTTGTCTTCACAAGAACAAGTAGGCTTGCATGGCTAGTTTTAGGCAAATATGATTATGTTTACCACTAATTAAATCAACATAATATTTTCCTAATATCACCCCTAATTTCGGTCATATGGAGATAAAATGGATTCCATTTTATCTTTGTCAATTTTTCAATTTGTCACATGTCATGTAAAATTGTCATGTATTTTTAACATATTAAAAATCAACGCATTAATAAAAATACGTCATATACAAAATCGACTTAGTAATTCATAATTACTTGTACAAAAATATTTTACCAATTATAAATCACAACATCTTGTATTTATGATAATTTATTCATTCAAATGCAATTGTTTCCTTAAACAATAATTTCATCTAAGAAATAAAACAATTCGATTACTTAGACCGTATCTTATTTAATCAAATTACAATGAGACACGTAAATATTACTTCAAAAATCGTCCGTCAATTTTAAGTAATTTAATTAACTCGTATCGTCATACGATCAATTAAATGATCAATTAAAAGTGTTACCCTTTAGGTATGACCTAAGGGGATCAACTGATCACCACCGTCGCACGACAGTAATGTCAAACTCTAGTCAGCCAATCATTACCGATATGTGTGGACCAGTTGACAGTAAAATATTACTTCCCAATTGTATTCTTTAAAATGAGACTTAAACATGTGATCATCATGATCATTGTGATCGCATTATTGTCGGAGGACACATATTCCAACAATCTCCCACTTGTCCTCGACAAGTGTGCGTCACCAATTCTCTTGTCCTATTACTATCTCCCACTCAATGCAAGGTGTCTTTCAGGTCGTACTTGCAAGTGATCATATCGAGAGTGGTTTCCTCGATCTGGAGAATAACTGATTGACCGGATTTATCTACCATAGATATCTTCCGAGCGTGGCCACGCATTTCCAGTTCATTACTCCTCGAGTGGCCCTGAGATATTGTTATAACCCTGACTAGGGGTGGACAATTCCTATCGCACTCATTCCTTTCGACCAGCCACATCCATCATAACCCAAAATATGCCCATTTGACCCCATTTACGAAGGTCGTAGTAACACAAATCAAAGTTAATCTGAAACTGTGCCATCTTAGGCGAATAGTCTTTAGTAAAAAGAATCGACTCATTAGAATACTATAATAGCTCTCGCCACGACCAGGCTATATAAATTTTCCAGAACTCTATAAGCGGTTATAAGGCCCGACAAAGTGTTCCTAACAGTCTACCTATGTGATCGACTAGTCATTCTCATTTGACTCCATGGCACTTGAACTTGACATCAATCGCATCACACTCTAGTCACTTCGAGACGTCACCTCATATAAGTAACTATGGGCGAATACAATGCTAATCCGTGTTCACTTTAACGGGGTTTAATTGTCTCTACAACTCGTTTGGATGTAACAAAGTAAAAGGTGAGTTAATAATAACTCAAACGACAAATGTCGACATCACATTCGGGTAGTCAATACCGTATTACAACCTTGTGATGCATATCGTAAGTGTGTAAACACCAGATGATTATAATGGAAGTTTAATATACCATGTGTCCATGTGTGCAAACTTCTTAATCGCATTTTCCTTTACAATCATGTTATCTCTCATAGCATGAACCTTACCAAGTACACATATAGGTTCCCAACCTCGGTTTGGGTTCTTTATCTTGAAAGAACTTCCCTGTCGATTATCACATAACCAATGAATTTTTGGTGAATGATATAACTTGCACTGATCAAGTACTCCACCCACTCAAAATGCACTAGGTAAATGTTTTGTAGAGTCTTGCAACAATTGTCAAGGTGATTTAGCCTAGCACTTCTCACAAGTCCTAGCATATTAGAAAATATTAGTTTTGAGTAACTTCTTACTTCAACTAAGTACTTTTCCAAACTTCTTATTTCTCCTTCTAGCTTGAAAAACTTAGGATTTTCATAAATCCTTACATGTGTTCGAACTTTAATATGTGCAACCTCTTGACACATAACAAAGTCTTTTGTCCAACACTGAAATCGCTCATCGGTTCTCCTCGAGAATTCATGACGATTCTTCTATGGCTTGCCAATGATTCATCATGCTCTTATGCATATGATTCATTATTGGACATGTGCATGATTATTCTAATGGCGGAAACATTAGTAACTAATAATCATGTGATCAACCATTCTTAGGTTCAATGAAGGACCATGACTGCTAATGGCAATTCCATTTTCATTGACATGAATAACCTATGTTTCTCGTTGATTCGATGTGTATATCTCAATACTTATCCAACATCTCATGATGTGATTGGATTCATCATAGTCCATTTTCATCCAGAATTGAAAACTCAAATACTTCTTTGTGAAAGAAAGTATTAGCTCGTCATTCTCAATGAGTAATGAGTTATAAACTTTTACAAGATGATTGCTCCCACTAAATTCCATGTCTTCACATGATAATTTCCAACTCCCACTTAATTCCATATGTTTCGTAATTGACTACTCAATTGAAATATTTCAAGAATTGAAATATATTTTGCTTTGCTAAGTTATTAAGATAAAACCATATATGTTCCCATCATATCCTTTCAAAATACCTATTTTGAAGAGGTCTCATCTTAACCTTATGGAAAGAGATTTTAATCTCTAACTCATTCATTTTATAATGATGCGTAGCAATGTCATTATTTAAATATGAATAATATCTAATACACGTCCTTCAAAATACCCTTTTCGGAAGGAGGTTTAACCATTTCATTTTCATAATGAGGTTAAGTAATGACATTAGCGTGGTTAATACTTAACTTAGCTATTGTGGATATCGGTATATCAATCCTTGCAACTTCTAGTCATAAATCTCATTTATTTTCTAGGATGTAACTTTGATTCATTTAGGCTCTTAAGTAAATATCAGTTATTTGAAACTATTGGTCAAATATTGTTCATAAACTAGTCAAAAATCTTATTAAGACTTTATATTAGTCATTCTTATTCCAAAACTTTCTTTTGGTCTCCTCGTGTAGTTATCTTGAGAACATATTCTTTTGATTACTTCACTTGGTCTCTTTTCTCATGCAGATCTATTTGAGACCATAGATCTCATCTATTGGTGTATACAATATAAATAGATATACCTTTATTCAAATCATTCTTTCTTGCGTAGATCTCATTTACACAAGTACACAAATTTTATCTTGGTGTTCTTTGTGTCTTCATTTTTCTCCCACTCTATCTTTAGAATGAATACACTAGAGATTCAAAGATAGCTTATGAGATACAAATAATGATTTTGAAGTATAAGGAGGACTATCTCATAGGTTGACTAATAGTTTTAAATTTAATAAGTGTACTTGGTGATTGACATTCCTTTAGGAGAGTTCTTCAACTCAATCATCACTTTATAATTGATCATATACAAGCCTTAAGCTTGTGGACATATAATGAATCCCATCATTATAGTTGTCTATTAGATCATTTTAAGTGAATGATCATATGTTTCTATGAGGAAGCGGATAAAGACGAATTTTAGAACAAGGATAAAATATGATAAAACGGGTGACTTGGGTTGCAAACCAAGCCACCATTATCCAAAATACAACCAATATCCAAAATACATTTCCATGTCGAACACGGAAATCAAAAGGTTCTAAAATCCGAAACATGAATTAAAATAAGACAATAAAAAGCCAAGCTTCATGGAAGCTACTCCTAGCTTCTCGATGGTTTCTCAAGCTTGCTTTTCTTTTCCCTTGTCCTTGCTTGGTGGAGGCCCTATTTACAATAAAAAGGGGATACATTATCACAACTTTGTATCACAATACCATAGTTGAATTAGAAACATAAAAGAAAGGATAGTCATTTACCTACTGGAGTGATCTTTCCAGCTTTAATGTCACCAAGGTATTTGGAACAATTTCTTTTCCAATGTCCAACACCATTACAATAATGGCATTTATCAAGAGGACCCTTCTTGATCTTGGAAGTGCTAGCTTCATAAGTCTTAGCTTTGGTGAAAGTGGGAGCTTGCTTCTTACCCTTCTTCCCATTCTTCTTGAACTTCCCCTTGCTTTTGGTGCTAATGTTAAGCACATCCTTAGGTGGGTTAACATTTAACCCCATGTCTCTTTCGGCTTGCACAAGTAACTTGTGCAACTCTTCAAGAGACACGTCCTTGTCTTGCATGTTAAAATTCACCCGGAATTGAACATACGCTTTGACTTTGGATAAGGAGTGTAGAATTCTATCTACAATGAGTTCTTTGGGGATTTCAACCTTTTGAATCTTCAAGGTCTCGACTAGCTCCATCAATTTGATCACGTGAGGGCTAACCTTTTGGCCCTCCTTAAAGTCGAGATCAAAGAATGCCGCGGCCGCCTCATATTGGACGATCCGCGGAGTTTGTGAAAACATTGTCACAAGCTTGGAATATATTTCATTAGCGGTGCCCATCTTAAAGGCTCTCCTTTGGAGATCCGCCTCCATCGCAAAGATCAACACATTTTTCATTGCGGCAGACTCCTTGTGGTAAGCCTCATATGCTTCCCTAGTGGCGGCGGTCGACCTAGTATTAGGTTCGGGTGGAGAGGCCTCGGTAAGGTAACGAAGCTTGTCGTCACCTTGGGCGGCTAATTTGAGTTGGGCATCCCAATCGGAGAAATTTGACCCATTCCTTTCAAGTTTACATCGATCCATGAAGGATCGGAGCCATGAAGTATTAGTGAGAGGTGTGGCGTTGGTGTTTGGAGTAGCCATTTGTTATGAGAAATAGAAGCGGTCTACAAAACAAAATATAGAAGGAATAAAACATATGTCGTTTTCATAATAATAATAATACTCGTAAAAATATTAATTTAAACAAGTTTTATTGCATTTATCTAGTGACCTCTACCCAACTTAGATAAATGATTCCAAGACCCAAATTCATATCAACTTAGGCACGGGGTAGCCGATGAAACCCATATTAATATAACTCGGTGGATTAACTTTTAATCGATTCTACTTTTAGAACTTTTGGTCGATAAAATTACTCTAATGTTTATCTATAGCCCGGAACACATGCGACTACGGTCACGAATACTTCCGTTGAGGTCAATCCAAATTTCAAATAAATGTGTCCATGATCCAAATTCACATTAACTTGGGCACGGGGTAGCCGATGAAACCCTCATCAACATGAATTCGGTGGATAGAAATTTATCACCCACTTCCCCTACGTAACAAGGTTTGTACCCCGGGGTGGCCGAGTGCACTCCCTTGCGAAATAGGTTTTCATGGTTTCTACTTTTTGGTAAGGCTATGTGTCAATTGTTTATTTTTAGCGAGAGGTCATGTCAATTTATTATCTATCACGTTTTAAGTGAACTAAAGCGGTGAACTACGATAATTCTAATTGACACGGTCGATAAACTCGATTGAAAGATGATGTATGTTTTAGTTATGGCGATTTAGCGATGCATGCAACATATAAATAAAATGCAAAGCATAAATTAAATCCTAGTATGGCCTTCCTAAAATAGAAAATTTAATTAACTATTACATATTCGGAAACCAACTCCATTGGTCCCTTGAACTTCGGTTATGGCACGCATCTCGAGGTAACACCGTCTTTATGTATCGCCTTCTTGAGTGACACCGTCTTCAAGAAACTCCGAAATAAATAAATTACATAACAAATTACATAATTTCCTATTATACATTTATAATTAAAATAAAATAAATCTATTAAATTATAAAACGGTGATATAAGATCACAATAAATTACAAACGAATCGATATTCCCATACATTTCGGGTAATACCAATTAAAAACTAAGGCCATACTAAGTAAAATTACATAATTCAAAAATTACATAAATTAAAATTATGACAATCATAAATAAAATGCAGCATTATAATATGTATGAACATGCCAAATTTTATGCTAAATCGCCTTTAAGGAGCCAATATCGTATATTAAACGGTTTTTACGGATTTGCGTGATTCAACCTTTTAAAATCACAATAAATTACATAAATTCATAATTATGCACAAGTTAATTACCCTAACCTCTTAGGACTCAAAATTAGTCTCCACTAACTATTTGACTATAATTAACTTATATTACTTAAAATTGTTCATTAATGCACTCAAAATTATAATAAAAGCTATAAACTTCAAATAAATCACAAAAATTTCAAATAAATTCAAAATTTGAAATTTAAACTCATGAACATTCTGGAAAAATACCATGACACTCATAATGTTCAAAAACTAAGGTTAAAATTTCGAAATATTTATCGGAAAAACTATGTTGCGGTTTATCGGATTTATCAATTATAATCATAAAAACATGAAAAAAATTATATTCATCAACTTTTCAATTTTAGATCTGAAAAAGATAATAAAATGCAACATGTGACGTTTTTCCTTAGTCATGAAGTATGTTTTAGCAATTATTCACTAATTAAGTCACTATTTATGCTATTTTTCATCAAAAATTCATAAATCATGCATAAAGACTTCAATATAGGCTATTATTTTACACACATCTTGTAAAATTGCATGTGACAACATACTAAATTTATATGACCAGATTCGAAATTTATCTCATATTAACCCATTTTTCATTTAAAATCGATTTTTATCATGAAAAATCCATATTTCGAGCATAAGAACTCCAAAAATTATGAAAATTTACAGGTCATCTAAAAATAATATATGTGAAAACATATCCAAAAACCACTGTAAAATTCGAAGTTTAGCTAATTTTAGTCTGAAAATGACATTTTAATCATAAAATCACATTTTTAATGCCATTATTATATAAGATGAACAATAAAAATCCATAAATTAACCAAAATAACCTAAATACATTTTAGGATCAGAAACTTTAACATGCATAAATTATTTCGTGATATATCATAATAACACAAATTTACAAGTTTTATATGTTAATCGTATAACTCGGAAAAACTATAACCGATTTGCATGCAAACAACCTAGGCTCTCTGATACCGCTTGTTAGAAATCTTTATCTCTTTACTTAACATATTCATATATGTGAAGATTTAATTTAGTCATAAAATTAAATGTTGATCTTATGCATGCAAACAATAATAAAAAAAAGGAAGAAATCATCAACCCTTACATTGATTATTTCGGATTATTGGGCACAAGTAAGATCTCCTTCTTACTTGTTCTTGAGCATTCCAAAATGGAAGAACAAGGATTCAAGTGTAGAATCTCTCTCAAGGATTTATACCCAAGGTAAACTCTTAACAAAATTAATATTATTATTACTAGAACAATATTAATTTAAATAAAATGACCCAAAAATATTTATTTTGCTTCTCTTAATTCGGCTAAGAGGAGGAAGAAAAGGGAAGGTTTTTTATCTCTCTAAAACTCTTATTTTAGATGTATGAATGAATGAATGATACACTAACAATTCATATAGTGTATAAGGTAAAAATTAGAGGAAAAACCCATGGATTTCTCCTTCTCAAAACCGGGTAGAGGGAGGGGTCAAAGGGCCAATGCATGAGCAAGGTTGTCTTCACAAGAACAAGTAGGCTTGCATGGCTAGTTTTAGGCAAATATGATTATGTTTACCACTAATTAAATCAACATAATATTTTCCCAATATCACCCCTAATTTCGGTCATATGGAGATAAAATGGATTCCATTTTATCTTTGTCAATTTTTCAATTTGTCACATGTCATGTAAAATTGTCATGTATTTTTAACATATTAAAAATCAACGCATTAATAAAAATACGTCATATACAAAATCGACTTAGTAATTCATAATTACTTGTACAAAAATATTTTACCAATTATAAATCACAACATCTTGTATTTATGATAATTTATTCATTCAAATGCAATTGTTTCCTTAAACAATAATTTCATCTAAGAAATAAAACAATTCGATTACTTAGACCGTATCTTATTTAATCAAATTACAATGAGACACGTAAATATTACTTCAAAAATCGTCCGTCATTTTTAAGTAATTTAATTAACCCGTATCGTCATACGATCAATTAAATGATCAATTAAAAGTGTTACCCTTTAGGTATGACCTAAGGGGATCAACTGATCACCACCGCCGCACGACAGTAATGTCAAACTCTAGTCAGCCAATCATTACCGATATGTGTGGACCAGTTGACAGTAAAATATTACTTCCCAATTGTATTCTTTAAAATGAGACTTAAACATGTGATCATCATGATCGACAGTTGTGATCGCATTATTGTCGGAGGACACATATTCCAACAGTCTCTACCCAAAATGATTTTTCATATGTTCAAAAATATAACAAATGGAATAAAAATGACGAATTGATCTTTCATAATTGCAAGAAAGGTTCATGATGTGACTCATATTTGAGCACATTTAGTCCCCGAATTAACCTCGTTCCTATGCTTTATAGAACATATTTGGGTCAATTGTTATCTTTAGTTTCCCATTTTGCATATTCTTTGAGGTTTTGTCTCCTTGGTAGAAAAGGATTGCTAACCTTGTATTTATGAGGCGAAATGGAGCTAAATGGATCGCATCTAATGACCAAGCATCAAAGAGAAGACCGACACTAGAGGCCTAAGTAGATAACTAAAGTGAAATAGGCAAGATGAAAAGATCCTTGCATCCCCAACACGATCCTTGCGGATTGTTAAGGAGCTAAACAAGAGAACTACTCTGCCCAAGGATCCGAGCAGCCCGAGCATGATCCGGGCGTACCAAGCTGCCAGGATCTGAGCGGCTTGATCCCAGGACGAGCGGACTGGAGTGCAATGATCCGAGCGTCCCCTCCCTGATCCGAGCGGATCTCAAGACAGAACAGCCCGTGTCACAGCACGGGACGAGCGGATCGTGACAGGTCTAGCAAGGAGGATCCGCGCATGTCCCTCTGGAGTAGCATTTTCTCAAGTTTTCTTAGGGTCTTAATAGTCATTGAAGCCCTTAGTAACCCTAATCCTTGTACCTAATCTTTAGTATAAATACCCTTTGTACTACCTAGATTAGCATGAACTCTTAACACTCTCTTAATCCAATCTTATGCTCTCTTAATTTAGTTGTAATACATTTCTCAATATTAATCACATCTTAATCTTTCCTTAATTTCTCTATTGTTCTTCCTTTTATTTGGGTAATTAAAAGATTATTTGGGTTTATTTAGAGGATTGACAACCTTCCATCAATCATCAAGTACTTCTATTATTCTTTGCTTTATTATTTGGAATCATCTTCATAGGTATAATTCCTCTTTACCCTTGCTTAATTATTGTTAATAACTTTACTTTATTCATCATGTTTTGCTTTGTTTGTATGATTGACAACCTTATTAGCATGTTAAACTTGATCATGAGTGAGTAGTTTCTTTAGCTAGGGTTAATGGGGAATTAGGGGAAACAAACATGGAGATTGATCTATGCTTAATCTAATATGTTCTCATAATTAATTTGCTTGCTTGTTGTGATTTCAACATATGCACATGTTATGTTTGATGATATGTTTGATGAAATGCGAGCCTATGAAACCTTGCATTTTTTTATCCATCCCTTATCTCTTCAATGAGGCTTGTAAGATATAAACCAACTCGAGCCTCATTAGACTATGCATAGAGTTGAATAGGAAGAATTAAGTCGACTTGTAGGTGTTTTACAGTCTAGACGACTCGGCTCCGGGACCCAAACCTTCTTAGGGATTGTAAGATATACACTAACTCGATCCCATCACAACAATAAGTGCTTGCATCTAATTGAGAACATGTTTGTATGATCTACTCCCATGAATCCCCTATGAACCCATGACACCCTAGTGCTTTTAATCATTTGTTTACAAACCGCTTTAATTACTTTTCTTTGTTTTCATTACTTTACTTTCACCTTGTCGATTAGTTTAGATTACACATCACCTCAACCCAAATTGTGACACCCTAAGACATAGCTATTTACAATTGAGAATCCTACATCAATACCCGTCCCTTGGGATACGACCTTTACTTACCTCTTTACTAAGAGTAGTTTGTGAAGTTATAAATATTATTTTGGTTGGTAGCTTTTGACGACGAGTTTGAATCCACACCAAAAATGTCGCCGTTGCCGGGGACGGTGTTAAATTGATTTGATTTTCATTAATTGTTTTTAGTTGTGTCTTTCTTTACCTTGGGGAAGTCAATCTCCTTAAGGCTGTTCTAATTGTTTTCGAGTTGTTTGATATTTTGCATGACTAGGAGATCACAAGGTAATTTATTATCTATTGATTTCGAGATTGAAAGAACCTTTACCAACAATAGAAGGACATTCAACTAAATAACATTGAGTTCACCAACCCTTTTGCAAGAGAAGGAGAGGATAACCCAATACAAAACTCACCACAAAATCAACCCACAATGCCTAAATTTTCATCACATTCCGTACCAACCGAGGAGAACCTACCAAATTGTACTCCTACACCACCACATTTAACCGGTAATTTCATTGCCAAATCCGCATTCATACAATTAGTTGAGAGAAGTCAATTTGGAGGGATGCCTAGTGAAGACCCTCATTCACATATGGAGACTTTTTGTGACTATTGTGATGCAATTTCTCAAACCGGAGTTACTCAAGATCAAATCCAATGGGTATTGTTTCCTTTTTCTTTGATTGGTACCGCAAAGCAATGGTTGAATAGCCTAGACAAGGCTACACTTGGTATTGATTCATGGAAGAAGCTAGCACTTGCTTTTTACAAGAAATTCTATTCTCCGGAGAGGACTAATATGTTGAGAGCCCAAATCACCGGGTTCAAGCAAAGGGATGAAGAATGGGAGAGATTTAAGGACACTTGTCGTTCTTGTCCACACCATGGGCTTAGTGAATGGTTCCTTGTGCAACAATTTTGGAACGGTTTATATGAAGATTCCCACAATGTTCTCAATATTGGGATCCAATGGGATGTTTACCGAAGTTGATGACAATCAAACATGGGCCAAAATCGAAGAGATGGCGGTTCATAATTCCCAATATAGTAGGCCTCGAAAGGCCACTAGAGGAGGAAGGCATGAGGTAGATTCCATCACACAATTGGGTGCTCAACTAAGTGCTCATATTGACACCATCAATTTGAAGTTTGAGAAGGCTATAGCTAAGCTTGATGAAGCTTCCAAATCACCCAAAAAACATGTTAATGCTATGGTGGCATCATCCTCAATTCCAAGTGGACTATGTGAGAGTTGTGGAACTTTGGGACATGAGCAAAGTGAATGTAGGGGAACAAATGAACAAGTGAATGGTTTCCAAGCTTACAAGAATGGTACCCCTTATTCCAACTACTATAATGAGAATACCAAATTTCATCCAAATCTTTCATACAAGAGCCAAAATGTTCAAAACCCCCAACCAACATACACCCCACCTCCAATGAGAAGTCAAGCTCAAAGGCCCTTTTACAACCAAAGCCAAGGTTATCAAAATCAACCTTCATACAATCAATCCAATGACCAAAGCTTTGATGTTCAAAAAGCGGTCCTTCAAATGCAAAAGAACCAACAAGAATTTTTCACCCAAATGCAAAAAGATAGCCAAGCCAAAGATATCACCATCAACAACATACTAGCCCACACCAAGATATTGGAAACTCAAATGACCCAATTACCATCTTCTAGCTCTCTGATGGAGCGGGTCGTTGTCCGCCATCAAACACATTTATACCCAACTACTAGCATAGCAAGCAAGTCGTGGTCGATCTATGGGACGGGGGTACTCAAATTTTATAATCTAATTGTAGTTGTGCTTGGGGTTATCACAATTGAAATGGGTCTATGATTCTAATCTAATAGAAGCAATCGAAAGTAAACAAGCAACAAAAGGAAGGATGTAAACAAATGACTAAAAATGCTAGGATATCATGGGTTCATAGGGGATTCATGTGTTCTCAATTATATGCAAGCATTTATTGTTGTGATGGGATCAAGTTGGTGTATAAGCTTACAAGCCCTAAGAAGGTTTGGGTCCCGGAGTCGAATCGATTAGATTGTACAACACCTACAAGTCGACTTAATCCTTCCTATTTAACATTACGCATGTCTAATCTGGCTCGAGTTAGTTTATATGCTTACAAGCCTCATTGAAAAGATAAGTGGTGGATCAAAACATGCAAGGATTCATAGGCTCGCATTTCATCAAACATAACATGTGCATAAGTTGAAATCACAACAAGCGAGCAAATTAATTATGAAAACATATTAGATTAAGCATGAATCATTCCCCATGTTTGTTTCCCCTAATTCTCCATTAATCCTAGCTAGAAGACTATTCACTCATTATCAAGTTCAACATGCTAATAATGTTGTCAATCATATTAACAAAGCAAAACATGATGAATAAATGAAAGTGATTAACAATAATTAAACAAGGGTAAAGAGAATTATACCTATGAAGATGATTCCAAATAATAAAGCAAAGAATAATAGAAGAAAACTTGATTGATTGATGAAGAGTTGTCAATTCTCCAATAATAACCCAATAATCTTCAATTACCCAATAATAAACTTGAATTACTCAATAATAAACTTGAACAATAATTAAGGAAAGATTAATGTGTAATTTGTGGAAAGATTAAAGGATAATCTATTCTAATCTACTCCTAATCTAATCTAAAAACTTCGTTTTTTTGCTAAGGAAACTTCGTAATCTTGATTATTACAAATGGAGTATATATAGTAGTACATCATTAGGTTAAGCAAGGGTAGATTAGTAAATAGCATTGCTAAGTGTTGAGTAGGGAAATGCAAGTCCCGAAGGAAATACGCATATCACATTGCTAGTCCTACCACGATCCGCTCGGATCAGTTTGAAGCACGGTTGGTTCTGCCAAGGAATCCGCTCGGATTGGCATCGGGACGCCCGGATCATGGGGTTCTGAGGGGCCCGTCTTGGGAGAAAGACGCTTGGATCATGGGGTTCTGAGACGCCCGTCTTGGGAGCTAGACGCTCGGATCACTGGGCAGAGTGCTTCTCTTTTTTAATGTCTAACAATCCGCTTATCTTGCAAGGGAGACGCTCGTCTTGGGTCTGGAGATGCTCGTCTTGAGTCTGGGGACGCGCGGATTGGCGGACAACTTGTCTATTTGAGCTCGGATTGTAAAACGGACGTCATTTCCTCATTTGGACTCCTATTGGAGTGATTCAATAGCCTAGACCACTTGATTTTTCGATGCCGTTTCATCTAGCATACTTTTAGAGCCAAAGGAGCAACTCTTGGTTTAGGTTCTGAACAATTTCTTTATGTAATGGCTTCCTTCTCGTCATCCTTGCTTTTAAGCCTATGATCCTTCTATATACTCTTTAATCCTACATCCTTGGTCATCATTCTTGCCTCCTCTTCATACTAGTCCACCCAATATCATCAAAAAGCTTCCAAATATGCACGGAAGACGGGAATTCCGCCTCATTATCTCCTTTCCTATGACATATGAAATGCACTAGGAAAGCAAAATAGGAAGGAATTGACGGATTAAATGGTTATGAAATGTTATAATAGTATGCAAAATAGGTTCAATTAAGGGACTAAATGTGCGCAATTAAGAGTCACATCAAACATCCCCAAACCGAACCTTTACTCGTCCCGAGTAAAAATGTGACTAAAACTAGACCTTTATTTAAACTATTCTAATAATATAACCGATGTGAGACAATTAGCGGGCCTCACTCCGCCCCTTCAACTCTTAACAAGACATATATGAGGTAAGATGCCTTCTTGCAAGGCAAGGTGGGGCTTGCCAAAATGTCGATACATCCAAGCATTAAGCACACAAAACAAGTAATGGATGCATCTACAAAAGAATAGCCACTTTCCTCATCTAAGTGGCGGAAATCATCTATAAGGGAAGCAATTTAAGGGTACACACTCCATCATAGAAATTGTTTCTCCAAGCTACTAAGACTAAAGGATACCAACAAATCACCTCCAAGTTGTGTCAAACTAGGGTACTTTTGTCCACAATCGCTAAATGCTTTTGTCAAGAGTAGTCTCCTTATGGTATTAGAAACACTGTAGGATCGCGAAATTCCCCCTCTTGCCTAGACAAGAAGAAGTCTCGTCCCCTCTCCACCATGCAACAAAATAAGATCAATGGATAGAAAGGGATCAATATGCTTTAAGTTTCACATTTGTAGTTTGCTTTTTGATTTGTTTTTCCCCCCAAATTCTTGTGGTTTTTGACATTTGAAGAACATTTTTTGCCATTTTTTGATGATTGGCATTTTGATACTTGGTAATTTCTTTTGCATTCTTTTTGAATATTTTCAAAGTCACTCCAATTTGTAACGAGGGTGCTTTTATTGAAGCATAGGAGTTTATTTTTATACTCCTCTTTTCTTTGATGCATTTTGCAAATTTTTTGATTTCTTTTCATTTCAATGCTTGAACTCAAATTTGATAATTTTTGTGCCCATTCCCTTTTTGATGACAAAATGTGGTAGAATATGGAAGATGGTTGCATGGTTTCAAGGGTCGCCTTAGAATAAATGGTGGCCAAAGAGTTATCACTCCACAAGGTACTCTTGACTAGGCCTTAGTCCATGGGTCAAAAGATACTAGTATGACACATCCTAGGGTGTCGTGAGGGTATTCTAGCAAACAAAGTCTCAAGGAGAAAAATTATCTACAAGGGCCTTATATACACTTGTCAAGCTTCCCAAATAGGCACTTTCACAAACATTTCTAACCATGCAAACTACATACCATGATGCAACTAACATATATACACCTCTAATGCATATGCTTCTATCAACTATTATGTCATGTAATCTAAATGCAACTCCTAACAACACATTGGTTCATACCGCATCAATCAAAATATAGCCACATTGTCATTAACATATAAAAAGGAGGAAGGAGATTTGGAAAGATCATACCATGCGGTCTTCTATTTCGTTCATGCCTCGAATGTGGCGTAGACGACCCAATTTGATAAGAGTGACAAACAAACAAACAAATATATACAATATTTACAATTCTACACTACAAATTTAAAGAACATATTTTTGGGATTTTTGGAAATTTTTCAATTTTTATGCATTTTTGGAATATAAATTCCCATCCCTCACTTTATTTTGGACATTGTCCTCAATGTACATGTAGGAGTAGGAAAGAAATACATGTTTTTGGATTTTGCAATTTATGGAAATAAATGCAATGACATGATATGAATGAATGCATGCTCTAACTAAATGCAATTCTATATGACATATATAACAAATGAATGCAATCTAAACTACACTAAATGATGCATGCTCTAAGTAAATGCTTAGATCACTTATGATCAAACCTCCCCAAACCGATTTAAGCACTATTTCTAGTATAGGAGAAATGAGGTTGGGTCATTAGTGACTATGTATGAATGCAACTAACTATATGAATCATGTGAGATATATTACAATGCAAACTATACTATATGAACTAACTAATGTAAATGCAATATGAAATATAATACAAATGCAAGCTAAATGTAAATGTATATAACTAAATGCAAGTCTAAATGTAAAGTCAAAGGATAGGATATCTTACAAATGGTGGTTTGAGGGAGGACTCCACCAAACTCATTCCTTGTTGCCATTGTTATTGATGTTGTATGTCCATGTTGCTCAATGCTCTCAATAACCGGTCAAATGCTTGGGCACAATCCTCAAATAAACATGAATATGGTTTGTTCCAATTCAAAATAAAGCTTGGCCAAGGGAGGTTGTCACTTATTCTCTCTTTCACCTTGCCCTTGGCACTTGAGCATTTTCAATGTTTCAAACCAACAAGCCCATGATTCTTGTCAACATAAGGTATGAAGTGTGGTTCATATTCGTCCGGAGACTTCCACTCACCAACTTCTTCTTCAATTTTGGTGATGATGATAGCACTTTGATTATTCAATCCTTCCAAGGTAGAAGGAAAATTCTCATGGCATTGATGACGGGGTACCTTTGGAGTTGAAATTGTGGGTGCCAAATCTCCACAAGTAAGTTAATTCGCAAGTTTGTTCTTGAGCTTTTCCACTAAGTACCCTTTATATGATGATTTGACTTTTTGGAGAAGGTCCACCATATCATCTCCAATAATCATAGGTTCCATGGTGGGTGCGAAAAGGTCTTCATGGTCAATAGGAAAAAGACATTCATCTTCCTCATGGAAGCATACCTCAAACTTCTCAAGGATGGGGTACTCAAGTGAGGCAATATCACAACTCCATTCCTCTTCTTCATTCCATAAGTCCTTGCAAGACACATATTCTGCATAAGCTCCTTCCTTAGGCTTGTCATCATCGCTATATTCATACGAATCATACATAGAGACTTCACTCTTCTTCATTAACTCTTTCTCGAACACCTTAATGTCCACATCAAAAGTCACACCCTCATACTCACAAAGGCTAAGAGTATTTGGCTTACTCAACCTCATATCTTCCTCATCAAATACCACACTTTCATACTCACAAGAGCTCAAGGAGAATGGCTCTTCCTACTTCACATCTTCTTCATCAAAGGTAACTCCTTCAAACTCGCATTCATGATCAATGTCTAAGCAATGGTGAGGAGCAGTTACTTGGGCTTCTTTCATTTGGGCAATTTGAATTGCCAACTCCTCACCATGGGTAACAATGCTTTGAAGAACATTGTCTCTATTTTGGCTCTCCTTTAACACTTGTTTGAAGAAAATTTGTTGATCTCCCATCATTTGGAGAACCGTACTTTGAATGTCAAATTCATGCTCATCTTCTTGTTGTGGGTGGGTGTGAAAGTGGTTGTATTGTGGTATTTGAAATTGGTTGCAAAGTGAATATTGGGTGTGGTGATTTTGGTGGGAAAATTTGGGGTAGTAGTTAGGATTTTCATTGTATGAGTAGTAAGGTAGGCTCCCCATACCCATAGTAGTCATACTCAAAAGATCCATGACATACTCCATGTACCAAGTCTTGGGGCATCATAGCTAAGATAAGGAAACAACTACAACCAGAGAAACTACACAAAAACGGTAAGAACGAACCTTGAGGAACAAGTTCCTCAAGATTAAAGCACAAATAAAATAGACAAACAAGCAAGAACTTAATCACATAACACCATCCCCGGCAACGGTGCCATTTTTATGGAGCGGGTCGTTGTCCGCCATCAAACACATTTATACCCAAATACTAGCATAGAAAGCAAGTCGGGGTCGATCCATGGGACGGGGGGTACTCAAATTGTTCAATCTAATTGTAGTTGTGCTTGGGAATGTCACAATTGAAATGGGTCGATGATTCTAATCTAATAGAAGCAATGTAAAGTAAACAAGCAACAAAAGGAAGGATGTAAACAAATGACTAAAAATGCTAGGATATCATGGGTTCATAGGGGATTCATGGGGGTTGATCATACAAACATGTTCTCAATTATATCAAGCACTTATTGTTGTGATGGGATCGAGTTGGTTTATAAGCTTACAATCCCTAAGAAGGTTTGGGTCCCGGAGCCGAATCGATTAGATTGTACAACACCTACAAGTCGACTTAATCCTTCCTATTTAACATTATGCATGATCTAATGAGGCTCGAGTTGGTTTATACGCTTACAAGCCTCATTGAAAAGATAAGTGGTGGATCAAAAAATGCAAGGATTCATAGGCTCGCATTTCATCAAACATAACATGTGCATAAGTTGAAATCACAACAAGCGAGCAAATTAATTATGAAAATATATTAGATTAAGCATGAATCATTCCCCATGTTTGTTTCCCCTAATTCTCCATTAATCCTAGCTAGAAGACTACTCACTCATTATCAAGTTGAACATGCTAATAAGGTTGTCAATCATATTAACAAAGCAAAACATGATGAATAAATGAAAGTGATTAACAATAATTAAACAAGGGCAAAGAGAATTATACCTATGAAGATGATTCCAAATAATAAAGCAAAGAATAATAGAAGAAAACTTGATTGATTGATGAAGAGTTGTCAATTCTCCAATAATAACCCAATAATCTTCAATTACCCAATAATAAACTTGAATTACTCAATAATAAACTTGAACAATAAATAAGGAAAGATTAATGTGTAATTTGTGGAAAGATTAAAGGATAATCTATTCTAATCTACTCCTAATCTAATCTAAAAACTTCGTTTTTTTTCTAAGGAAACTTCGTAATCTTGATTATTACAAATGGAGTATATATATAGTAGTACATCATTAGGTTAAGCAAGGGTAGATTAGTAAATATCATTGCTAAGTGTTGAGTAGGGAAATGCAAGTCCCGAAGGAAATGCGCATATCACGTTGCTAGTCCTACCATGATCCGCTCGGATCAGTTTGAAGCACGGTTGGTTCTGCCAAGGAATCCGCTCGGATTGGCATCGGGACGCCCGAATCATGGGGTTCTGAGACGCCCGTCTTGGGAGCAAGACGCTCGGATCATGGGGTTCTGAGACGCCCGTCTTGGGAGCAAGACGCTCGGATCACTGGGCAGAGTGCTTCTCTTTTTTAATGTCTAACAATCCGCTCGTCTTGCAGGGGAGACGCTCGTCTTGGGTCTGGAGACGCTCGTCTTGAGTCTGGGGACGCGCGGATTGGTGGACAGCTTGTCTATTTGAGCTCGGATTGTAAAACGGACGTCATTTCCTCATCTGAACTTCTATTAGAGTGATTCAAAAGCCTAGACCACTTGATTTTTCGATGCCGTTTCATCTAGCATACTTTCAGAGCCAAAGGAGCAACTTTTGGTTTGGGTTCCGAGCAATTTCTTTATGTAATGGCTTCCTTCTCGTCATCCTTGATGTTAAGCCTATGATCCTTCTATATACTCTTTATTACTACATCCTTGGTCATCATTCTTTCCTCCTCTTCATACTAGTCCATCCAATATCATCAACAAGCTTCCAAATATGCACGGGAGACGGGAATTCCGCCTCATTATCTCCTTTCCTATAAGACGTATGAAATGCACTAGGAAAGCAAAATAGGAAAGAATTGACGGATAAAATAGTCATAAAATGTTATAATAGTATGCAAAATAGGTTCAATTAAGGGACTTAATGTGTGCAATTAAGAGTCACATCACTCTTAAAGACAAAAGGGGCAATTACCACCTCAAGGTAATCCTCCAAGACATGAGACGGTGAGTGCCATCCATTTGAGGAGTGGTACAAGATATGAAGGGCCGAAGAGGCCAATTAATGAAGATGTTGTGGATGCTAGTGACAAGCAAAAAGTTGTGGAGAACTCTAAGGAAGAAGAACCCACCACCAATGAAATTTCAAAGAAGAAAAATGAAGAGAAGGCTAAGGAAAAAGAGCCTAATGTGATTAGACTTCCATTCCCAAGTCGTCAAGCTAAGCCTAAGTTTGATGAGCAACTTGGAAAGTTCATGGAAATTATGAAGAACTTATAAGTCCAATCCTATTCACGGAATTGATCAATCATGTTCCGGCGTATGCAAAATACATGAAAGACATTCTTACCAAGAAGAAATCCATCCGAAAGCTAGAGACTATCGCCTTTACCAAAGTAAGTAGTGCTATTTTACAAGGGAGTTCCCCTCCAAAACTCAAAGATCCGGGAAGTTTCTCTATTCCATGCACCATTGGCGACACTACAATCAACAAAGCATTATGTGATCTCGGAGCAAGTGTAAGTGTCATGCCATACTCGGTGTGCAAAAGGATAGGAATGGGAGAACTCAAATGCACCAACATTACTCTTCAAATGGTGGATCGATCTACAAAGATACCTTTAGGGATATGGGAAGATGTGCCCGTGAGAATTGGCAAATTCTTCATTCCAGTAGACTTTGTCATTGTAGACATGAAGGAGGATTTCAACATTCCTATCATTTTAGAAAGACCTTTCTTGCATACCGCGGGAGCGGAAATTGATGTAAAACATGGAGACCTCACACTTGAAGCAGGGGATGAGACAATCACTTTTAATCTTGACAAAACAATGAGAGCTCCCCGACTACATGAGCCATGTTTCATGGTCGATCATTATAGCCGAGAAAATGATAGGAAGAAGTTAGAATCTCTATGCAAAGATAAAGTTATGGGTAAAGAAACACCACCCATATGGAAGAAGAAAGTGAATAACCTTCAAGTAGCTCTATCTAGAGAGCAAGGAAATTTCAACAACAATGAGAGCTTGAATAGCTCACCACCCACCATGACAAGTAAGGAAGAAGGCCTCATTGGCCATGACAACAAGAAACAAGAGTTGCTCTTTTCAACTCATGATACCATTGGGGAACAAGCTAATGAAGTTTGTAGTCTATGGGATGACGAATATGAAGTACATTGGCAATGCTATGACCTTAGACCAAAGCTTTGTTGATCCTTGTCATCATTTTGACTCAGGTCACCACTATGAAGAAAACAATGCACAAAGATCTATGCAAGATCTTTATAATGAAAATGAACAAGCCTTCGACTACTTATACAAGGTGTTGAGTAACATCAACAACACCTTGGCTTTACCCCCCTGACGTCTCATCAAAGAATGAGAGTTTTGTGGAGTCCTCCCTAAACCACCATTTATAAATATTCTAACCCCTTAACTAACATTTTATTTCCTTTTTTGCATCTTTGTCATTTTTGGATTTGCAATTTCATGCTTTGATCAAGATTTTCGACATGAGAGAAAGTGAGGGAGGTATCTTAATGTGTTTTGATGTGTAGTATTTGATCTAGTGTGGGGATGGCAAATGCCTAGGCTACCCGAGCCTTTATAGTGCACCCACAATATTCAACAAAGGAAATGAAGAGAGGATAATTCGGAAAGGAGATCCCCACGGGCAGAACTGAGCTCGTGGGAGCAGAGGAGAATCCGAGCGCCCCATGAGGAAATCTGCTCGAGCTGCTGACAATCCGGGCATCCCAGAGGAGCATCCGAGCGTCCTGACTTTAGGACGAGGGTCTTGGGAAAGCTGAAATTGAAGAAACGATTCTGTTACAAAATCTGAGCAGATCATATTTAGGACGCTCGTCCCAGGTTACAAGCCGCTCGTCTTGAGAAAAATCCGCGCGTCCCGGCATGCTTCAAAATTATGTGTTCACGCTGTTTGTAAATCAGCACGTCCCCAGGAGGATCCGAGAATCCCCAGAAGGAATCCGCTCGTCCTGAGGAAAATCCGCGCATCCTGGCACGGGTTGGCAATTCTAACAGGTACTGCCTAAGGATCCGCGCATCCCATCTTGAAGCCGAGCGTCCCGAGCTGCTACTTAACGAAAACACGGGATTCATCCCCTCCTTCCCAATTCATTTCTATCTTTTACAAACACATCCTTTCTCCCTCAAAACCCTCAACCCCCTCATTTAAAAACACAAATTTCTCAACCAAAATCACCACCATCAAAACAAAACTTCCTCAAATCAAGATTAAATCACTCCTTTATCAACAAAAGACCATCTACACATCAAAATCCTCACAAATTAAATCAATTTTCTAGGGTTTGGGTACAAATTTGAAAATCCTAAAATTGATTGGGAATTGATTGAAGCTTGAGGAAACAAGGAGCATTCAAGCACAATTTTGGTTTGTTGATACAAATTTGAGAAGGAGAACATAATGGCAAGAACAAAAGGCGGAAATAAGGAACCCAATACCTCAAATTTATCCAAAAGGCAACAAGCTCTTCTTGCCTCAAAGGCTTTGGTAGTGGTACAACCAAGGGTGGACATCCAAGAAACTGCAACTCCTATTGAAGAAGCTACACCTACTTCGGTTATTGAACAATTGACAAATTTTCCGGAGGTAACTTTCTTAAACGATGCTCATAGGAATGCATTTTTATCCCTTACCAAGAAGAAGAGGAAGAAGAGCAAAATTCTAATGATAATGATGAGAGTGGTGAAGCCTCCGGGTCAATGGAGGTAGATGATGAGGATGATGAAGAAGAGGTTGATGATAGTGATGAGGATGTCGCAATGAGCGACAATTGAGGATTGACAAGCTTTTGGAGGATACCACATATGCGGGGTTGATTACTTGACTTCAACCTATTCCATTGTGATCTTCCTACACCTCCTCTAGCTTTGTTTATATCTCTTGTTTTCAAAACTTTTAATCTTCATCAGTTGTTTTGAGTCCTAGAAACACTCAAAGGACTTCCACCTCGGTCCCATTGAGGTGTCTCTTATTGTTCCCACTTTTGAAAATTCAAAATGACAATTAGTTTCATGCATTGCATACTTGTGCATGAACTTCCCTACTTTTACACTAGAAATAGTGTCTTGCTTGTTTTGCGGAAGTTCAAACACTAGGAATGGGAGTTAATCCAAATTAGCTCTCCAACCAATAAAATCATGCATCATATAGAGTAGAATAGATTGCATCATTTATATATATGTCATATAATTTGCATATTAGTATAGAAATCATGCATTCTCATTTAGCTTGCATAATTTCCTACCGTATTGGCCATTGAGGACAATGCCCATAGTAGTGTGGGGATGGGAAATTCTAACTTGACTTTTAAAATCAAAAATGAAAAAAAATTGAAAAAAATTTCGAAAATACAAAAATATGTTCTTTTATTTCATAAAAACAAAAACCATAAAAAATTGAAAAATTGAAAAAAAACCAAAAACATGTTCATTTTCCTTTGTAGTAAAGAATTGTATATTTTGTATATACTTGTGTTTGTTTGTTTATCCTCCTATTACATTGGATCGACTACGCCACATCTGAGGCATGAGGAATATGAAGACCGCATGGTATGATTTTTCCAATCTCCTTTTTCCTCTCTATGTTAATGACTATGTGGCTTTATTTTGATTGATGCGGTATGAACCAATGTGACTTTAGGAGTTGCATTTAGCTTATATGACATACTAGTTGATAGAATCATTTGCATTAGGTCGATAAATGTTAGTTGCATCATCGAATGTAGTTGCATTTTAGAAAATTTTTGTGAAAACATCTATTTGGGAAACTTGACAAGTGTATATAAGGCCCTTGTAGATACTTTTTCTTCTTGAGACATTGCTCATTAGAATGCTTCTAAAACACCCTAGGATGTGTCATGCTAGTATCCTTTGACCCATGGATTAAGGCCTAGTCAAGAGTACCTTGTGGTGTGATAACTTCATGGCTACCGTTTATTCCAAGGTGACCTTTGAAGCCATGCAACCATCTTCCAGATCTATCATATTTTGTTAACAAAAAGGGAATGGGCATAAAAATTATTGATTTGAGTTCAAGCATTGAAATGAAAAATCAAAAAGTTTGCAAAATGCATCAAAGAAAAGTGGAGTACAAAAACAAGAACTCCTATGCTTCAAATATAAGCACCCTCCTTACAAATTAGGGTGACTTTGAAAATGTTCAAAAATGCAAAAAGTTGAAAATTGCCAAGCATCAAATGCCAAACATCAAAGAAATGGCAAAAAGAAATTGTTCTAAAAAAATGTCAAATGCCACAAGAAATTGGGGGGAATAAAACCAAAAGCAAACTGCCATCATGAAACTCAAAATACATTGATCCCTTTTTTCATTGAACCCACTTTTGTGCATGGTGGAGAGGGGACGACGAATTCCGCGATCCTACAGTGTTTCTAACACCATAAGGAGTCTACTCTTGACGAAAGCATTTAACGATTGAGGACAAAGGTATTCTAGCTTGACACAACTTGGAAGTGATTTATTGGTATCCTCCTAGGCTTAGTAGTTTGAAGAAACCGTATCTATGATGGAGTGTGTACCCTTAGATTATTTCCCTTTTAGATAATTTCCGCCACTTAGATGAGGAAAGTGGCTATTCATTTTTATAGATGCATCCATTACTTGCTTTTGTGTGCTTAATGCTTGGATGTATTGCCATTTTGGCAAGCCCCACCTTGCCTTGCAAGAAGGCATCCTACCTCACGGTTGTCTTGTTGTGAGTTGAAGGGGCGGAGTGAGACCCGCTAATTGTCTCATATCGGTTATATTAGTAGGCTAGTTTAAATAAAGGTCCTAGTTTTAGTCACCTCTTTACTCGGGACGAGCAAAGGTTCAGTTTGGGGATGTTTGATGTGACTCATATTTGAGCACATTTAGTCCCCGAAGTAACCTCGTTCCTATGCTTTATAGCACATATTTGGGTCATTTATTATCTTTAGTTTCCCATTTTCCATATTCTTTGAGGTTTTATCTCCTTGGTAGGAAAGGATTGCTAACCTTGCATTTATGAGGCGAAATGGAGCTAAATGTATCACATCTAATGACCAAGCATCAAAGAGAAAACCGACACTAGAGGCCTAAGTAGATAAATAAAGTGAAATGGGCAATGATGAAAAGATCCTTGCATCCTCAACACGATCCTTGCGGATTGTTAAGGAGCTAAACAAGAGAACTACTCTGCCCAAGGATCCGAGCGGCCCGAGCATGATCCGGGCGTACCAAGCTGTCAGGATCCGAGCGGCTTGATCCCAGGACGAGCGGATTGGAGTGCAATGATCCGAGTGTCCCCTCCCTGATCCGAGCGGATCTCAAGACAGAACAGCCCGTGCCACAGCACGGCACGAGCGGATCGTGGCAGGACTAGCAAGGAGGATCCGCGCATCTCCCTCGGGAGTAGCATTTCCTCAAGTTTTCTTAGCGTCTTAATAATCATTTAAGCCCTTAGTAAGCCTAATCCTTTTACCTAATCTTTAGTATAAACACCCCTTTGTACTACCTAGATTAGCAGGAACTCTTAACACTCTCTTAATCCAATCTTATGCTCTCTTAATTTAGTTGTAATACATTTCTCAATATTAATCACATCTTAATCTTTCCTTAATTGCTCTATTGTTCTTCCTTTTATTTGTGTAATTAGAAGATTATTTGGGTTTATTTGGAGGATTGACAACCTTCCATCAATCATCACGTACTTCTATTATTCTTTGCTTTATTATTTGGAATCATCTTCATAGGTATAATTCCTCTTTACCCTTGCTTAATTATTATTAATCACTTTACTTTATTCATCATGTTTTGCTTTGTTAGTATGATTGACAACCTTATTAGCATTCTAAACTTGATAATGAGTGAGTAGTTTCTTTAGCTAGGGTTAATGGGGAATTAGGAGAAACAAACATGGGGATTGATCTATGCTTAATCTAATATGTTCTAATAATTAATTTGCTTGCTTGTTGTGATTTCAAACTATGCACATGTTATGATTGATGAAATGCGAGCCTATGAATCCTTGCATTTTTTTATCCATCTCGTATCTCCTCAATGAGGCTTATAAGATATAAACCAACTCGAGCCTCATTAGACCATGGATAGAGTTGAATAGGAAGGATTAAGTCGACTTGTAGGTGTTGTACAGTCTAGATGACTCGACGCCGGGACCCAAACCTTCTTAGGGATTGTAAGATATACACTAACTCGATCCCATCACAACAATAAGTGCTTGCATCTAATTGAGAATATGTTTGTATGATCTAGTCCCGTGAATCCCCTATGAACCCATGACACCCTAGTGCTTTTAATCATTTGTTTACAAACCTCTTTAATTACTATGCTTTATTTTCATTACTTTACTTTCACCTTGTTGATTAGTTTAGATTACACATCACCTCAACCTAAATTATGACACCCTAAGACATAGCTATTTACAATTGAGAGTCCTACATCAATACCCGTCCCTTGGGATCCGACCTTTACTTACCTCTTTACTAAGAGTAGTTTGTGAAGTTATAAATATTGTTTTGGTTGGTAGCTTTTGACGACGAGTTTGAATCCACAGCAGTTCATAACTCTAACAAAAGTCCAGGACCGACAGTGGCGGGAGAAGTTCCCTTCTCCATCAACTCCGGACGAACCATGACCCTTATGTAGCGAGTGAGGACCGCAAAGCTAGGGGTAACCCAGTCCCAATTACCTAGGCTACCCAAGTCAGCGAGAAACGGAAGAAGCTTCCTCGACAGCCTCTCCCCCTTGTCTCCGAGGTAAATCGAAGACAAGAACCACCACAACCACAAACGGGCCCTCTGCTCGGCAACACAAGGTGGTGGAGGCACCGCGCATCATTCCATCCTCACCGTAGCCGGGACCCTACCACCGAAGTAGTCCCTCACGTAAGAACTCGACACTAAACCAGGAATCTGGCCGCACCCGCAGCCAGGTTCCAGTCGATCAAAGTCCTCGCCTCCGCCGAGTCTACTCTCATGGCCGTCACTGGTCACACCACCGGCTCCTGTCCACACGGCAGACCCGAGATCATGCCGTAGTCCTCCAGACTGACCCCGATCTCTCCAAAAGGCATATGGAAAGTCGAGGTCGTGTCCCAAAACCAATCAAGAAAGGCTCGAATCAGGCAAAGGTTGGCCCGAATCTTCCTTTCCCTGATCTCTCTCCAAGCCCGCACCAAGGCACCGAAAGCTCCCAACTCAACGATGGCCCGGTCCTCTTCCGCCAGCTTCCCAAAGGCGTCCATCATCGTTGTGTAGCCAGAAAAAGACCTCATGTTCTCAGCATCCTACATCAATACAAAAGAAATTTTTCTTAGGTATAACAAATGAAAAGAAATGAATGAATAATCAAATGATAGGGGAATTTAGAAGAAGTAAAAGAAATGATAAATAGAAGACTCACCATACTCCTTACCGTCCTATACGATAAGTGGCTCTCTACTGCCCTAATGAGATGTCGGCCATCCCATTTCTCGGCCCACTCTGGCGCTCCTGCGAGCTGGTGGCCACCCCGTCCCAAGTTGGCCCACCGTGGGGCCTCCTCCTCCTCTTCTAAGTCCTCCTCTATCGCCTGAACGATGAAACGCTTAACGTCGATGTCGATCTCCATGAAGTCTCTCCCCGACGTAGAGGGAACTACCTCTGCAATCGAAGCGATACAAAGCAATATTAGAACCATTTTCAAGTTGTTTTCGAGCATTTCAAGCATAAAAGGCGACATTGCTGGCCATCTTTGGCCACGCTTTCCAAATTCTAACCACTCGTGTGGTAAGATGGGTCAAGAATAGTTCAAGTCTGAGCGTAGTTGCGGGTTTGAGCTGAAAATTCGGCAGCATTTCGCTACAATGTCAAAAATACCATATAAAAGTGTCCAGGAGGAGCTGTTACAAATCAAAAATCCGACACGATAGCAAGTTTACCCATTACTCAAGGGTTCTACAACATCAAGTTTCATCAATAATGAGCTAGTATAGGGCCATTTTCGAAGGGTTTTGCGGTCTAGTTGAGAAACCGTCTCATTTCACCCTCAAATCCTTAATACTCGACGAAAATTCGAAAGGGATATATGGTTGTGTTCCTAACATTGCCAATTACTCATTTCTAATGTCAATTTCATGAGGCAAATTCATTTGAGGCAAAAGCCTCAAATTTTGAGTATATGGGTATAAAAACCCAAATTTTTTCGACCTAAAATCCTCAAATGCGAATTAAAGCAAGTGCAAGAAACATACCTTGATTAGTCATGATTTATGGCGAGATTCGATCAAGTTTTTGACGAAATTTGGTTGGGTTTTGATAGAAGAATGAAGAAATTTTGTTTTTGAAATGAAAATGAAACACGACTGAAAGTCGGGTTTTTACCCAGACAGGGACGAGCTTGGGAAAGGACGCAGCATTAGCTGCGCCTCTTCCAAAGGTTTCAACTCTTGCTGCGCCTTTTCCTCAACATGTTTTTCTCAAAATTTGTTAAAATTCTTTATAAGTTCGTTATTTGTGGGTCCGGGCTTTGTGCGCCTCTTCCTCAAAATATGGCTCCATTTTGGCGGTTACTTCGTCCAGATCAGCATTTTCTTCAATAGACTACAAGACAACCACTACATATTATTTTCCTTCAAGCTACGCTAATGACACGTCGTTGTCAATACCTTCAGCGATGCTAATGGCGCGTCATTGTCGATACCTTTACCTTTTCCCTCAGCGATGCTAATGGCGCATCGTTGTCGATACTTTTACCCTTTTATCCTCTTTAGTGATGCTAATGGCGCGCCGTTGTCGATCCCAGGGAGAGTTTGCTTGAGGACAGAGACAGGTAGATTCCCATAGTCAGTGATATATGTTTCCCAGCGAGAGTTTGCTTGAGGATAGAGACATGTAGATTCCCATAGTCATCGATAAGTTTCCCAGCGAAATTTTGCTTGAGGTCAGAGACAGGCAGATTCCCAGAGTCATCGATATTTTCGTTAGCAGAGTTCGTGAATTTGCTTGAGGACAGAGACAGGCAGATTCCCAAGGTACGATTTCTTTTTATGGCCGGCGAGCTTCCTTACGTAGTCTAATGGACTTTCAACGACCCTCCCCGATAGTCGACAGACTCTAAAATGTTCCCGATGACAGGTCCTTGGCTTAGACCCCTTGAGCCGCCTTGCGTCGCCATAGTCATAAGGTTATAATCTTCGATTGACCTAATGGCTATACTTTGACTTTCGCCTTTTCCAAGCCTCAGTAAAAGTGGAGGCTCTGTAGATACCTCATTTCTGCACCTCCCGCCAACCAACCGGGGATGATTGGGCCGCATGTTTGATACGCGGAACGATTTTATGACAGTTCGTAAGTTCATTGACAAGTGATAGTTCAAACACTCGAGTCAACCTCAGGTCGTCATCTAAGCACCGATACAGTCATTTTGACAGTAATTAGAGTTCATTTGGAGTCTGGGTCAAAAACCGCTTCATTTTCTATAAACCATTTAAAATGCCGAGTCGGAATGTTCCAGAAAGTTCTAGAATTCTCTGGATAGTTATTTTTAATTTAATTTAATATCTTTTTAAGGAATTATCTTCCGTATTTTGTGTTTCACGGAATAAGGAAGTGTATAACTACCGAAATTCCATAAAAAACGCGGAAATCTTTCTTGCAAAGGAGGAAATCTCCGAGGAAATGACGCAGCAGGTGCTGCGCCTCTTCCAAGAGTCGCAGTGGCTGCTGCACCTCTTCCAAGAGTCGCAGTGGCTGCTGCGCCTCTTCCCCAGCCCTCTTGTCACGCTTTCCAGAATATTTCCGTGATTTGTTTCCGTATCTGTGCCATAACTAAACTCCTTCGTGTGTTTAGTATAAATAGAGACCTTCGGCCTCCATAATTGGTACGCGAGTGTCCGCCCTTCTCTTCTCTCTTTGCATTTTAGACCCCGCTTTTGCTTTTGACGCCTATGTGCTTGATCAATTAACCACGTAAGCTCAGATCATTCTGAGTCCCAGTCACGTTGCATAGATCTACCAATTTGACCAATTCCACTTAATCAATCTAATCAATCTTTTAAATCCTTTAACAAGGGCACTTTCATATTCGCATATTCGAGTCGAGCAATCACTAAATGATAACTTAGTCAATCTTGTTTCGTCAAACATGTAAGTCTTAGGGTGTAAAAACCTATTTTATTTATTGTCCTTTTATTTTGTATCATTAATGTAAGATCTATATCAAAAGCACGTTTGAAACCGTCTTTTAAAATCGTATTTAAAAAACAGCAAAGATCTGACGTCGAGAAGAAACGCAGCAACAATTGCACCTCTACGAAGAGTGGCAGTACATGCTGCGCCTCTTCCCGAGGCTGCCGCTGCTCCTGCTCTTCTTCTTCTTCTTCCTCGGTCTTCTGCAACTTTCTGTTTTTCTTATTTTCTTTCGTTTCTTTTGTTCATATAAGTACATAATCATATTCTAATTAATTCTTTTTAAAACACATAATTCGACCTAAATCCCCTATAATTCAAAATTTGCGGGTTTTCGTCGTTTATTTAAACCCGAATTTTAGAGGCTCGATTCGTTCATATCCAGTCTCCGGAATCCATGTTTTGTATATAATCTTATTCATTCAATTTATTTCGTTTCCGAGTTCAAATTTGTTCTTTTATTAAATCCGACACGAGTTTGTCATAATCATGTAAAACCGCTGTAAATTCTCATCTTTGATTCGTTTTATGACGCTTCCGGATGCATGTAACCTGCTAAATCACTCCTACTTGAGTCTGGATATTAATAATCGATCCTAAAATCACCAACGAATATTAACAATCAGCGGTTCTGACTTAACAACCAGAGTCCAACTCAAGAACACACGCAGGAAGTGCTGCGCCTCTTCCAGAGGACGCAGCAGATGTTGCGCCTGTTCTGGGTTGGCTTCTGTCCCTGAACTTATTTCTCGCTTTGGAGTAGCTTCTAATTACGTAATTAATCAACTATTAATCGTATTACCACTGCTAATCTGACGTATTTTCATACCTTTGTTTTAATTTTACTTTTCTTTTATTTTCTTCTTTGAAATCTCGTTTTGAGCGTGCTTTCGACGTAGATCAAATAATCCTTTAATCCTTGTAATTTTATTTATTGCAATTAATTTTATTTTATTATGTATGATTTATTTACTTGATCTTTCACATGTAATTAAATCTAACATCGACTTCGACCCAATTGTTTGCTAAATTACGTGTTAACCGACATAGTCTAATCTCACATGCTAGGATTAATCTATTGTTTGTTGCATTGCATGCATTACATCGACGACATATCAACTATGAATAATTTCCCTAATCATTAGTAGAGGCCGCTATCGAGGCGGGCTGGATTAGGTGTTCGATTAAAGAGCTTCCTAATACGTACCCTCACCCCTTACTCCAGATATCTGTGAACATCCGTGTTCATTGGCATCCACGAGAGTCATTCTAGACATAGAATGCTAAGGGTAACGATTTCTTAGTGTTCATGTCATTACTTTCTGTCTTGGCATGGCACGAGGTATTCGAACATATCCAATTTCCCATAAAAATTGGTGGCGACTCCACAAATGAAGGCTTATTCAAGTCCTTTCACGCGCGCCGCGGATGGCCCATGTCCACACTTAACCTTGGTTCTAATACTTTTGTATGGTGTTTTGACACTTTTTATCATTGGAGGCCCTTGTTTATGTCTTATTCACATGTTAAACATCGGTTTTGGTTGTTAAGCTTAAATGCGGTATGGTTTGGGTTTATTTACATTTTACCTAGTGTTTCGCATTACTTAATTCATTTGTTATCGTTTGTTTATATTATGTTTAATTACCATGTAAATACAAAGTATAATGTTTATTCATGTTAGAAAAGTATGCAATGATGCTATATACTTCATATTTGAGTTCGTATTCATTTGTTTACATTTTGACATATGTTTCGTATCACTTAAGTCATTTGTTATCATTTGTTCTATTTTAAGCTCAAGTGACATATAAATATGAAACAAAAGGTTATTCAAGTCATATAAGATTGGAATGGTATTATATATACTCTACATATGAGTTCTTACTTGTTCATGGGCGAATCTTTATCAAGTTTCAAGTATGAAATGCTTATCTTGAACATATACTTGTAATGAGTCGTATTCTTGTGAAAATGCCATAATGCTATGCCTTCTTGCTTGACTTATCTTTACGCCTTACTCGTGCTGATCTACCAAGTGTTGGTTAACTCATGCTCTTTCCTCTTCTTTTGTGTCGATCTGCCGAATTCGGAGTACTCGACTTCCGATCCGTCGATCGAGTCTTGGATGCGGACTGTTATGCCGCATGTCGAATCGGATAATGTGACCTTCCGAGAGTCTAGCCAGATTTAGACTAGGACCGTATATATTATCGTCGTCCTATCAGGAGGAATTGAGTTTTAGAGAAGTAAATGTCTTGCTTGGTTATGGTCATTGGCATATGTCCTTCTACACGAGAGTTTACGTCTTATGTGGTTGAATGTAAGAGTCTTGGTCCTATCGGACACTAGAGGTGAGATGCAAGCATTCTAGTTGCGATATGGTCGTCATGATTGATGCTCCCATCCGTTATCATGGTGAGATGCAAGCCATGAGTGCACATGTGACGTTAATAGCCACGTCCCGTGCAATGTTGGTTATAAGATTTCCAAAGTAATGGCTATGGTTTTCAAATATATGTATTACGATGGTTAACTACTCGTTTATCTACCTCACATGACTTAAGTATTAGTCTTTTATAATTTGGATAGTTGCATATGTCATTAATAGGCTTGTCGTGTACCTAACAAAGATAAATTCCCTAAATACAAATGAATGTAGTAATAGGGGTCGAACCACAAGGAGACGGAAGTTTACTAAACAAGTTGCTATAGATTGAATTCTACCGAGGTCGGTTTATCAGTTGTTGGTTGGTTGGTTGGTTATGCAAATAAAAGGAAAATAATAATCAAGAAAGCGTCTCGGGAAGTCGTGTCACACATGCAAATTACTAATTAGTCATGTTAATTTAGAAATGCATTGATAATGATAAATAGTTTAGGCCTTTAGACACCCAGCTCTCGATATTAGCGTCGACAATAGACCAGGTCCTAAGGATCTCTCGATATAGCTAGGTCGTTCTACTATAGCATCTTTAGTCTAATTCAATTCCGTGCCTCTCGACTTATAGAATGAATTAACAAACTTAATCCACGATTACGGCCAATAACCAAAGATTAAAAAATATAATGCAAACATGTTATAGAAACTATTTTAATATCATGACATCTCATTTTAACAATTGTGATTAGTTATTTAGCATGGCTTCCTTAATCCCTGAACTAAGGAAATTACTCGGGCATAATGTAAATTATCTAATGACAAATGAAAAATAAAAGTAATGCAAGAAATGAAATTAACTTGATAATGGAAGAACTTGCAAATGAAGAACAAGGAATGAAATGTAAATAACTTGTAATGGAAATTGATTTATAACTTGAAATGTTTAAAGGAAATGTAAGCAACATAAAAACTAAACTAATCTAAACTAACCTAATGACTAAAACTAATCTAAAATTTAGAGGATTTTGTGAACTAGAACGTAATGGGAATTGTGTAAATGACAGAATGCAACATCCTTTAAATAGGAAATGAAGTAGGAAATGTAAAAGTCAAAGAAGACGAGGTGATCCAGGTTTATTTACTTAATTGCTCGATTAATTGCATAGAGGATCCAATGTTTGTGTCTTAATTCCTCTTTAATCACCCGGTTGAATGCTTAGTGAATATCTTATGAGCATCCTAAGAGCATCCTAAGCTTGCTCTAATCTCCTTCACTTTGGGCTTCACTTCATTACTTCATTTTTGGCTTCATATTTTATTTGTTCACTAACATTTTTTTTGGTAAAATGTGAGCTTTGATTAATCATCATCTAACAAAAGTATTATACCATAAGTTCAGTTTCAAACTTCCAATACTCTCACAATTTAAGGCTTACATCAAATATGAATTCCTAATCTTGCAAGCCAACTTCTATCCCCGACTAGAGTAGGCCTAGTTGCTACTCTCTACAACCGTGTCATCTTGCTTGGGTTTCCCATTTCTTCCATAAGAGCCTCTCTATGGTCAAGTCTTGCTTCTACTTGCTCCGTGAACTTTGGTGATTGCTAAAATAACGGGAATGAGCTATTAAAAGCTTCATTTCCTACCAAATATAACGAAAACGGGCAAAAACACCTAGAACACGGAATTAGCCCACAAATACACTAATAGTAGTGAAATAACAAGTAAAACCGAGCTAATATGTGGGGTAAAATCAAATATAAAATGGACACATCAAACTCCCCCAAGCTAAACTCTTGCTTGTTCTCAAGCAAGAACCCGATTCCCATCAATTGCAAAATCTCAAATGAAACTATTAAGCATAATGACACAAATTCCGAATCAACATGGGCATAAGGATAATGCAAAAATATAGATGAGATTTACATGGCGACGTAACATGGAAGAATTCAAATGGACTTTTAAGCTCTTGCACGATCTTTTGACTTTGGACTCTCACGGTACACTCAAGCTCTTTTATATGCGAAATGATATTTATATGAGTAGCACTCACCTATCCTCGACTCATAAGAGTATGCCCGTAATCTAATATGGTAATCAATCGAAAACATAAGACAAAACAATCAACAATGCAAGCATATAAGAAACCAAATGGGTAAGAAGAAGGCAATATGTAATGGGTAATAAGGGGGAACATGTGAATTATGGTTCTGTGGGGATAAGTGATCAAGCTAGCAACGACCAAATCCAAGGATACTCAATCCCGATCCCATAGTAACCCAATATTTAGAAGCCAAATACAATAATATAATGACCTCTTTTTCAATGTAAAACATAGGAATACTCCCCAAAATATATGAATAAAGTATGGGAGTTTCTTTTTTCTTCGTTTCTTTTCTAAATTCCTTTTCAAATCATGTTCTTTTTCTTCTTTTCATTTCTCATTGTTCATGATTCATATCTTTTCTTTTCACTTTCTTTTCACTTTCTTTTTTCATAATCATTTGAAACGGAAATTAGCAATTCCGTTTAACCAAACTCACTATGATTTCCATTAAGACACATCCCAAATGAGCATCCTACACCAATGACATAGCTACTAGCTTGACAAGGTATGCAAATATATAATGTAGCTAGGGAATTTGTAAGCATGTGTAAAAGGGGCCAGAAATGGGCAATATAATCAAAGTGAATGGCTTCAAATGCAATACAAAATATGAAAGTAATGCTTGTTAGTGATGAAATAAAGACCATACTTGCGCGTTTCATGAAACACGCACCATAAGGAGACCTACACTCACCTAAGAGAGACCGCATATGGATGCATCGGTCTAAGGAGGTTCTACCTTATCAATTTTGTGGCTTGCCAATAGTCAAGATCAAGCTTATTCGGTCCAAATTCCATCTTCCACCTACTATGTCAAGACATCCCCATGAAGCAATAATCCTGTTAATAATAAAGAGTCATTAGCTATTAAGCTATCATTGGGAAATGCATAGGGATATTAGTATAAAAACCATGACAAAAGGTAGGAAAGCAAAGCATAAGACGCAAAAACTAGCACAAAAGTTTTCAAATTTTCAGATTTTTATTGAATTGAAAATGCAAACTAAGTAAGATGCTAAGTAAGATGCGAATGCAATCCCTCCCCCAAGCTAAACACAACATTGTCCTCAATGTGCCCACATGTAAATCATCCAAGCTAACCGCAAAAATGGCTCAAATTACATAAACAAGAAAGACAAGAGGTATTATTTAAAGGGTTGCGAGAAATTAAACTAAAATGCAAAGTAAAGAACACTTACTAGACTAGCTAGCCTCCCCCCAAGCTAGTATGTATACGGGGGATTCTTCCAATCATCATTCATTCAAGAAAAGGGCCAAAAGTTGAAAGTTTGATGAAGGAAATGATATTTGCAAGTGATTTAACAATTTCTACGATTTTATTTTATTTTATTTTTTTTCCAGAAAAAGTTGCATCCCTGATCGGGGCTTGGGAACCGCGATCGGGGTTGACCGAGTTTAGATTAATTTTGACTGTTTCTCTTATTTCTTATTTTCGTCCCGTTTTTTAAAGTTACGTCCCCGAACGAGGTTTCATGCATGGGGAAGCGTGCAAAACCTCATCGAGACTCCTTTTTCCATTTTTCACCTACAAATCATAAAAATAAACTCCGTCACGTCTAGTAATTTATTCCTAATTCTAAGAAAAATATTAAATTGCGGAAAAGTAAAAAAAAAAAGCAAATAAAAGCTTGGGTTGCCTCCCAAGACGCGCAAATTTTAAGTATTGCTAGACTCCTATTTTTCGAACGTTGCAACCTTCGTCCTCCTTAAAAAATAAGTCAAAGCCCTTAGAAGCCGATCATATACTTGTGCATGGGCAATACAAAAGCATATATACGCAATTGATAAGATTAACGCATAAAAGATCAAAGGATAATGATAAAAAATCTTATCAAAATGCGTAGGAGAGGCTTCAAAAACAACCACCGTATTACTCCACTCGTCAGCAAGAGATGGAGCGTCATGCTTAATACCATGAAATAAATCGTTAGTGCATAAATTATCATCATATATGGTCTCAATTTGGTGGCATGAAGAATCAAGGAAGCGGGTCTCATTGGAAATGGTTGGTTCCTCCCACTTATCCTTGATGGGCTCATCACGAAGTCCCGCATCAACCACATTTGGGTCAACTACATCCTTCATGAAAGGATTCTCAAAGGTTTCCAAAGGCTCGGGTGAAACCTCATCCGTGTCATTAAAATCGGGCCCAACAACATCCATGTCATGGGTGTCATCTACTACAAGGTCAATCTCATTAACATGAGTCTCTAAGAGGTCAATTGGAGTGATATTAAGGGGAAATTCAAAAGAAAAATTCTGGCCATCATCATCGACTTCCAATAATTCTGAATTATTAGGGGCCAAAGACTTACATTGGAAAGGTGGAGGAGTAGAAGCTTCGATAAATTGCTCATTTTCTTCTCGCATTTCTCTAAGCATGTCTTCGAGCCTTTTTAAGGAACGGGCCTTAGACGCTTGTTTCTCCAAATAAGTTTGAACAAGCATTGTGAGCTCCTCTGCGATACGCCTTAAATTTTCTTGGCGAGCTACTTCCCGACATTGGCCGGTCATGAACCTTAGGAAAACCCAAACTCCTCCGCACTCTTGTAGTAAAGACTCTCACAACTCATGTAAAGAGCCAAATCACGGGACTCGGAATCCATTCCATCAAGCACAACCTGACCCAATTCATATTCATTGTAAATGAATACAAAGGAAGCAAATTGATTAATGTATTCATCAATTTGGGAGAAATAGTCATGAAATGGTTGGTTTTGTTGTTGCAAGAAAGGAAATACACCCAATGGACGGATATGAGGATCCCCTTGAGATAGTTTTACAATCTGAAAAAGGCACTAAAACTACAAGAAAACCGTGAGAAAGATCCCAAGGAACAAGTGTTCCCCGGGACAAAATAAAGTAAGATAAAATTCAACAACTAATAACAAACAAAACCGTCTCCCCGGCAACGGCGCCAAAATTTGATAGGCTTATCGTGTACCTTACAAAGATAAATTCCCTAAATACAAATGAATGTAGTAGTAGGGGTCCAACCACAAGGAGATGGGAGTTTGCTAAACAAGTTGCAAAGGATTGAATTCTATCGAGGTCGGTTTATTAGTTGTTGGTTGGCTGGTTATATAAATAAAATGAAAACAATAATAAAGAAAGCGTCAAGGGAAGTCGGGTCACATACACAAATTACTAATTAGTCATGTTAATTTAGAAATGCATTGATAATGATAAATAGTTTAGTCCTTTAGACACCCACCTCTCGATATTAGCGTCGACCATAGACCTGGTCCTAACGATCTCTCGATATGGCTAGGTCGTTCTACAATAGCTTGTTTAGTCTAATTGAATTCTGTGCCTCCTGACTTATAGAATGAATTAACAAACTTAATCCACAATTACGACCAATAACCAAAGATTAAACAATATAATGCAAACATGTTATAGAAACTGTTTTAATATCATGACATCTCATTTTAACAATTGTGATTAGTTATTTAGCATGGCTTCCTTAATCCCTAGACTAAGGAGACTACTCGTGCATAATGTAAATTATCTAATGACAAATGAAAAATTAAAGTAATGCAAGAAATAAAATTACCTTGATAATGGAAAAACTTACAAATGAAGAACAAGGAATGGAATATAAATAACTTGTAATGGAAATTGAATTATAACTTGAAATGTTTAAAGGAAATGTAAAGAACATAAAAACTAAACTAATCTAAACTAACCTAATGACTAAAACTAATCTGAAATTTAGAGGATTTTGTGAACTAGAACGTAATGGGAATTTTGTAAATGACGGAATGCAACATCCCTTATATAGGAAATGAAGTAGGAAACGTAAAAGTCAAAGAAGCAGTCAACCCCGATCGGGGACAGGCCACCCTGATCGGGGACGAGGTGATTCGGGTTTATTCACCTAATTGCTCGATTAATTTCATAGAGGATCCAATGTCTGTGTCTTAATTCCTCTTTAATTACCCGGTTGAATGCTTAGTGAATATCTTAAGAGCATCCTAAGTGCATCCTAAGCTTGGTCTAATCTCCTTCACTTTGGACTTCACTTCATTACTTTATTTTTGGGCTTCTTGTGTTATTTGTCCACTAACGTTAGTTATTTTAATCTTGCTTGAGTTTCCCATTTCTTCCATAAGAGCCTTTGTATGGTCAAGTCTTGCTTCTACTAGCTCCGTGAACTTCGGTGATTGCTAAAATGACGGGAGTGAGCAACTAAAAGCTTTATTTCCTACAAAATAAAATGAATACGGGCAAAACACCTAGAACACGAAATTAGCTCACAAATACACTAATAGTAGTGAAATAACAAGTAACACCGAGCTAATATATGGGGTAAAATCATATATAAAATGGACATATCAATCACATTTCATTGCAATTCGTGCTTGTGATTAACTAACCGTATCCATGTTCTTTCTTTTACTCTTCTTATTTAAATATGCCCATGACATGATCATTTTCTATTCTATCTTGTTTCTCTTATTGTGTTAACATGAATGATTCCATGTGTATTATGATTCAAGTTATTTACATCTCATTTTAAATGCTTGATTAATTTAGTTCTTTGTTATGTTCATTTTGATATAATGTGGCTGGGAGAACCTTGAATTACTCCCCACTAACTATGACGTTCATGTTTACATGAATGACAGATATTAGTTGGTGAATTTATGAGGTGAAGACATGTGTGAGCTAGCGAGTACCTTGACCGTTTGACTTTAGTCTATCGTTATGCTTAAAATCACCTATTAGACTTGTATTCTAGGATATCTTTTCCCGATTTTTTGTGAGACTTGGTTTGTAATAACCTAAGTTTACTTATTGTTGCACTCGTTTTATTTTATTAGTGACTCCCGCATGTTAAACTTTGACTAGTAGTAAGAATTTTTTAAAATTTCATAATTTTCGCTTAAATTTATTAATTATATTTTCCGCATTATCGCGGGGTGTCACTATTGGTATCAGAGCCTATGTTGCTCCCGACGCACACACGTGTATCCCGAATTTAAATTTGAAGTTGGCCTTAAATAATAAATGAGAGATTGGTAGAAATAAGGACCTAAGTTGGTAGTCTTTTTGTGTATGAGTTGTGGTAGGTTCTAATATGTTTTTTGATTGTGAATTAATGATTTTTGTGCCCTTGGATCGTGAGCTTACCAACGTGGTGATCAGGATTTGGTGCCTATTGCCGGAAATTGAAGATTTATTCAACCTTTTGAAGAATGCTTCTACTTTCTCGAAGATATTACTCATTCTTAGCATACTTTGCCTCATTCTTTACCTTTTAATGCTATTTCTCTTCTAAACTCTTTCTCTTGTTTTACCTTTGAAACTAGTTTGGTACCCACCCAACCTATCCTTCGTTTTTTTGTCTATCCTTCCAAAATACCTTGTATATAGATCACTCTCTCTTGAAGAATGTTGCTACCCTTCCCGAAGATCCTTCCTCCCTTGGAGTACCTTGTATTATCCTTTTATCCTTGTGTTTCTTCACTTTTTTAAACTCTCCTCTTATACCTCAGAAACTACATTTGTAATTTTCCTTCTTATAAGACCCCTCATGTGCACCTCCATTTTTGTTTTAGGATATGTTAACCTTGGTTGGATAATTTTGGCTTTTGAGGAGATCTTGTGTAGTTGAACCCTAACCCTTGCTTTGAGAGGTTGTGTTATTGGGAAAGCTTTGCTAATGTGGTAAGACATACCTTGGTGATTTTATGCCTACTTTTTTTACATAAAGTCGGTGTGAATGATTGGTGTAATTCTTTGTGTAAGGTATGAGTTGTATATGTTACTAAGCTTATGAGATTTGACTTAATCGTATTTGGGATTGGAAAGCTTGGTAGGTTGAGCATTGTTACGTTAGGTTTAAACATGGAATGAAGTCATGATATGAGCTTGGAAGAAAACCCAAATTTGGATGTTAATGACCATGTATAGATTGGTGAGGTGATTTGATATTAGTTGGCTCTTGAAAATTTTTGAGTTGGGAGAGATTTAGTATTGAGAAGTCTTTGTTAACCCAATGGTTTTCGACTTTGAGGTTGTGCTGAGTACTTGAGATAAATGGGATATTTTTACAGTTAAGTGTAATTCCGCTTTTGAGAATCTGTAATGGGTGAAAGGATAGATGGACTCGATATTTTATTGATTTGACAACTTGGGTGATTATGTATCTTCCTCTAAAGACTGTGCAGTGAAGTGGACTTCCATGAAAGGAGTTTTAGGTTGGCTTGTTACTAGTTTATTCGAAATGAGAACCTTGTGGAAAATTTTGAGGAACTTGTTTCGGGAATTTAGGACTTTGAATTGAGATCAATAATTGAGGATTTTACTATGATGTGATTTGACGCTACTTGGATATGAGTATAGCGTTGTTAGTAGTTTTGATCTTTTTTTTCTGCGGAAGTGGTTTGTAGATGGTTTATTTTTGGGATTTGTTGAATCCCAATAATGGTGAAGTATTTTGTTTCGTGGAATAGCTTAGGAGTAAAGTGACGTACGCTGGATTGAGTAAACCCTTGGGAGTAATATGGTTATTAGATTGGTTTTCTAGGGATGTTTGAGGAACCGTTTAGGATGAAGTTGTTGTTTGTGATTGGAGTGTGTGGTGTTCCCATGTGCCTAGTTTCCTCTCCTCTTTGACCATAAGCCTTACCATTCATACCCCTCTTACTCGTTTCGTTGTTCTCCTCCTTTGAGATTGATGCTAGTGGCCTATAAAACTCTATATTCTTTAACCTACTTGTTGACCTTATTATGGCTCTCTACTCTTAAAAGTTCGGTTTAGTTCCATTTTGTTTGTTGTGTGTAGACTTCTTTATCGTGATTTGTGATTGTTATACCCGAGTTACTTTTAATTTTTCTTGATTTCTAACTAGTTTTGGTTCATTTTTGATTCCTTGTCGAAGTTTAATGTTACATTTTCAAAAACTTGACTTCTTTTTTTTGTTTGAAAATGGATCTTTTACTTTCAATTTGGCTTTCTCAAAAGAAAATTTTAGCGGATTATCATTTTCATTTGGTTTTGACGTTGATGGGATGTTAGGACTCGTTATTGGAGACGTCTAATAACTAGTTCTACGCTTTTTGGCGCATGATTTTGTCTTTGACCTTGGATTGGAATGTTGGTGTTCTTGAATGCGCAACGAGAACTCTTTCGTTCCTTTCACGAGAAACTTATGTTTTTGGAAAATTCTTTCTTAAAATTTTTTTTGAAGTAATTCTAAATTTTATGATATCATACCTTGTAATGTTTTGGTTGTCGACTTCGAAAATCCGACTTGATCTTTACAATTTTTCATTTTCTACTATCAAGTTTCGAAGACGAAACTTTTTAAAAGGTGGAATGATTGTAACACCCGCGAATTTAACTTAATGGGTAATTTATTAAAATTGATAATTTAATAATACTCGATTTTAATTGGTATATTATTTATTTGGTTTTATAATTTCAAAATCGTGTTTTCGTTTCAAAAAAATTAATTTTGTTTTATTTGGACCCGGAATGCTTTAAAAGTCGTAGTGTGAATATTTTTAGTGCAAAACCAAGTCATAAACCAAGTGCCTTTGTTATTGGGCCAAAACAAACATATGGACCATCATTAAAACAATAAAAACTCCTTCTTTTAGGGTTTCCCTTCTAATTTTTCAGCAACTTTTCTTTATCTTCTTCCTTAAGGAAAATGAGATTTTCACCATTAAACCTTCAAACACTCAAAGCTTAAGACGGATGCCATTTCTTCGTTTCTCAATTAAACCCTATGATTTTTGTACCAATCTTCTCCTCTCCTTATCCTCCTTCTTTCTATGTAAGAAAACTATTAACTTTTGAACCTTTTAGAAAATCCATCTTTTCGTAAAATGAGTTTTCTAACTCCTTTTGTCTTAAACTTGTTTCTAGGTGAAAGGTTTACTATTTCAGAGTAGTATTGAGTCGGAATCGTGTTATTTGAAGTGCTAAAAGGTAAGGGTGATAGGTTACTCCACATTATGTCAATTTTGTGTGTTTATATATTGTAGTATACTCCTATGTGTGTTAAAGTTTGAATCTTTTCATGTTTTACATGTGTATTGTTGAATAAGTTTGTATGTGAAACCATCTTATGGTTGTTTGAGAAATTTCTTGTCTTTTGGTTACAAGAGTGTTTACATGGATTAATTGGGTTATTTACATGGATGAATCAATGAGTAAACAATATTTTTCATGCTTAATATTTGTGTTTAATTAGGACATAAAATTGTTTGTTTGTAAACTTTGAGTTGAGAACAATTGGGTAAAGTTGGTTGCTTGGATATGTAAACTATTGATTTCCATCTCAAGTATACATATGAAATTCCTTGTTAATTACATGTTCTTATTCAATTGTAGTGTAATCATAAGATAAGATTGATTTGGGGATAAAGATGTGGTTTGTATGTGTCGTGGGAAGTTACCGCAGCCACGGTTTCAGCCTGACCAATTTTCGTAAAATGGCCATAACTTCCTCTTTTCTTGATCATTTTGGGCTTATGACATACCTTTAGAACCGTAAAAGGATAAGCTATCACCTACAATTGGTTTCCCTTCATTCTCATTTCTAGAACTCTAGTTATGACTGTTTGAAATTGACCTTTGTTGTAGTCGAGTACTAAACTTGTTGTTATAAATTGTGTTTTATGTTTCTTGTTGGGAATTGTTAGATTCATTAATCTCTTATTAGTGACTACTAATAACTTAAGTAATTTAGTTTAGTCATAAAACTAATTTAGATCTTATGCATGCAAAAACAAAAGAATAAAAGAGAAGAATCCATCATTGTTACAATGGAGGCCGAAAAGGATATACTAATTGGACTCCTTCCAATTAGTCTTCTTAAGTAAAAATCCAAATGCTCCAAGTGAAAACCATAGATACAATTGTAGGATCTACTTCTTAAGGATTGTACCAAGGTAATCCCTCTCAATACATTTACTAATTTTATTACTAGAAATTAGTAGATGTTCCTTTAAATTAACTAATATAATTTTGTTACTACTACTAGTAATTAGATCTCAATATTAGTATTTAGAATGATGTTCTTATTCTTTTCTCAAAACAATATAGAAGTGATTTTGTTGAGAGAGGTTATGGAAAGGTTAGAATGAAAAATGAATGAGAAAACAATTATCATATTGTGTAGGGGAGAGAGAGGGGTGCCGGCACCCTTGGGTCACACAAGGCAAATGCTTGCTCCTCATTACTTCAAATTGTTCTTCACAAGGAAATGTAGGTTTGCATGCCTAAACTTAATCATCATTAGGTTGTCTTAAAACAATTAAGATAAAAGAAACCTTGTCCCCCACTACATGCAGAAAACCGGTTCTCCATTTGTAAAATGGAGTTCTCTTTTAAATTTGTTATTTTGTCAATTGTAGTTGTGACATATGTGACATGTTACTAGACATATCTTCATGTAATGCATTTTTAACATATTAAAAATCATTACATAAAACAAATCACATGCAATGACATAATTAACAATATATGATTACACATACTTAAAATGGACCACCAATTATAATCCACAACACCTTGTAATTATAATATATTATTCATTCTAATTATAATTGTTTCATAAACAATAATAAAACATCATCTATTTTAAAGGATTAATTAACTTGCATCATAATACAATTAATTAATTTATCAATTAACATTGTTACCCTATATGTATGACCTTAAGGGATCAACTGATCACCACCGTCATACGACAGTAATGTCAAACTCTAGTCAGCCAACCATTACCGATTAATGTGGATCAGTTGACAATAAAATATTACTTTCCCTCATATTTTCCTATCATGAGATTTAAACATGTGATCGGATTATTGTCGAGGACACATACTCCAACAATCTTCCATTTGTCCGAGACAAGTGTGCGTCACCAATTCTCTTGTCCTATTACTATCTCCCACTCAATGCAAGGTGTCTTGCATGTCGTACTTGCATTTGATCATATCATGAGTGGTTTCCTCGATCTTGGAGAATAACTGTCTGACCGGAATTATCTACCGTAGATACCTTCCGAGCGTGGCCACGCATTTTCAGTTCATTACTCCTCGAGTGGCCTTGAGATATAAGATAACCCTGACTAGGGGTGGACAATTCTTATTGCACTTTTCCCTTCGCATAGCCACAACTCATTATAACCCAAAATGTGCCCCTTTGACCCCAATTACGAAGGTCATTGAACACAAGTCAAAGTTACTTTGAAGTTGTGCCATCTTAGGCGAATCGTCTTTAGTCAAAGAATTGACTCATAAGAATACTATAGTAGCTCTCGCCATGACCAGGCTATATAAAAATTTCCAGAACTCTATATGCAGTCATAAGCCCGACAGAGTGTCCCATACAGTCTGCCTATGTGATCGACTAGTCATCTCTCATAACTCTATGACACTTGAACTTGCCATCAATCGCATCACACTCTAGTTACTTCGAGATGTCACCTCATGTAAGTAACTATGGGCGATTACTATGTCAATCTAGTTCACTTTAATGGGGTTCAATATTGTCCCAACAACCCATTTGGATATGACAAAGTAATAAAAGTTTAAAAGACAAATGGGATTATTCTATATGAACAAATAAAACAACATTTTATTTCATATAAAATAGTCTAGTACAAACTGGGCATACGTTTAATCCCCATGGATACAACATGTCCATCATGTTTAGCCTGCGATAAAGGCTTAGTGAGCGGATCAGCTAAGTTATCATCCGTCCCAACCTTACAAATCGCAATTTCCTTTCTTTCAATAAAATCTCTAATAATATGAAATTTTCTAAGTACATGTCTAGATCTATTACTAGACTTTGGCTCTCTAGCTTGGAAGATAGTCCCATTATTGTCACAATAGAGAGTAATGGGATCTTTGGCAGTAGGAACTACTTTTAGCCCTTCCACGAATTGCCTAATCCACACAACTTCCTTGGCAACTTCTGATGTTGCAACGTACTCAGCCTCCGTAGTAGAATCCGCAATCACAGCTTCCTTAAAGCTTCTCCAGCTTACGGCACCACCATTGAGCATGTACACAAATCCACCTTGTGATTTCATGTCATCTCTATCTGTTTGAAAGTTCGAGTCTGTGTAAACTTTAACACATAGCTCGGAGTCTCCTCCAAACACTAAGATAGAATCCTTAGTCCTTCGCAAGTACTTGAGGATGTTCTTAACAGCTATCCAGTGATTCTCACCTGGATTCTCTTGATATCTACTTGTCATGCTTAAGGTATATGAGACATCTGGACGAGTGCATATCATGGCATACATGAATGATCCAACAACGGAAGCATAGGGAATCAACTTCATGCGTTCAACATCTTCGGGTTCGGAGGGTGATTGAGACTTGCTCAAAATTATCCCACTACCCATAGGAATTAAGCCTCTCTTAGACTTGTCCATGTTGAATCGTCGAAGTACCTTGTCAATATAAGATTCTTGACTTAATGCCAATATCCTTTTGGGTCTATCTCTATAGATCCGGATACCTAATATCCGTTGTGATTCTCCTAAATCCTTCATTTGGAAATGATTTCCTAGCCACTCTTTGACGGAGGACAACATAGGAATGTCATTTCCAATAAGTAGTATATCATCCACATACAATATTAGGAACACAACATTGCTCCCACTGAACTTCATGTATAAACATGGTTCCTCAACACTTCGAGTAAAACCATTTTCTTTTTTGACATGATTAAATCGATGGTTCCAACTTCTTGATGCTTGCTTAAGACCATATATGGATCACTTAAGCTTGCATACTTTGTTAGGATTTTTAAGATCTACAAAACCATCAGGTGGTATCATGTACACCTCCTCTTATAAATGCCCATTTAGAAAGGCGGTCTTGACATCCATTTGCCATATTTCATAGTCATGAAATGCGGCGATTGCTAACAATATCCGAATGGATCTCAGCATGGCGACAGAGGCAAAGGTTTCGTCATAGTGAAGTCCATGAATTTGGGTGAAACCTTTAGCCACTAGCCTAGCCTTGTAGACATCATCATGTCCTTATATGCCATTCTTTACTTTAAATATCCATTTGCATTGAAGAGGTCTTGCTCCTTCAGACAAATCCACCAAGTTCCAAACTTGATTTTCATGCATAGAACTCATTTCTGATTTCATGGCTTCAAGCCATAAAGCTGAATTGGGACTAGAGATTGCAGCTTTGTAGGTGGCGGGTTCGTCACTTTCTAGAAGTAACACATCAAGACTCCCATCCTCTCTGATAAGTCCAACATATCTATCAGGATGGCGAGAAACTCGACCCGACCTCCTCGGTTGAGGAACGACAACTGAATTAGACGACGAAGGAACATCTTCTTGCGTCTCTACTTCGGTTTTGTGGCTCTTGAACTTCGTCAAGTTCAAAATTTATCCCACTCTATCTTTTAGAAATAAACTCATTTTCTAAAAAGACAGCCTCACTAGACACAAACACTTTGTTCTCTTGAGGTTTGTAGAAGTAATATCCTCGGGAGGTATTGGGGTAACCTACAAAGATGCACTTTTCAGATCGTGGGGCTAGCTTATTGTCGGTCTTCACCTTGACGTAAGCATTACATTGCCAAATCTTCATATAGGATATATTAGGAACCCTTCCTCTCCATATCTCATATGGAGTCTTTTCGGTTGCTTTGGTCGGACTATTGTTCAATGATTTGATTGCGGTTTGGATTGCAAATCCCCAAAACGAGTCGGGTAACTCGGTTTGACTCATCATAGATCGAACCATATCTAGTAGGGTTCGATTTCTCCTCTCAGCAACACCATTAAGTTGTGGTGTATCGGGTGGAGTGAGTTGTGACACAATGCCACAACCTTTCAAGTGTGAATCAAATTCATTACTAAGATACTCTCCACCACGATCGGATCGTAGTGCTTTTATCTTCTTGTTCAATTGGTTTTCTACTTCATTTTGAAATTCTTTAAATTTCTCAAAAGCTTCACTCTTGTACTTCATTAAGTAGATATACCCATATCTACTTAAATCATCAGTGAAGGTAATGAAGTAGTCATAATTGCCCTTAGCGGTGATAGTAAATGGTCCACATACATCGGTATGTATGAGGCCCAATAGTTCACTAGCTCGAGTCCCCTTACCACAAAAAGGATTACGAGTCATTTTGCCTAGGAGGCAAGATTCGCATATACCATATGATTGAAAATAAAATGGTTAAATAACATTAGTTGAAACCAATCTTTTTATGCGATTCTCTTTAATATGACCTAATCGACAATGCCAAATGTACGATTCATTTGGATCACTTGAATTGAGTCTCTTGGATTGTATGTTATAGATGTCTTTACTTGGATTTGAAGTTTCTAGAACATAAATGCCATTAATAGAAGAGCCTCGGACTATGACCAAGTCATTTCTAGAAATGATACAACAATTGTTTTTAATGCCGAAATTAAAACCCTCTATGTCTAACATAACAATTGAAATAATGTTCTTAGAAAGAGAAGGTACATAAAAACGTTTATGCAAATACAACTCAAATCCATTTGCCAAAACAAGTACATAAGTTCCCTTGGATGTGGCCGCTACTCTAGCTCCATTCCCAAATCGGAGATCAACATCGCCCTTGCTCAGCTTTTCCACGTTTCTTAGCCCCTGCAAAATGATTACAAAGGTGAGAACCGCAACCGGTATCTAATACCCACGTTGTGGTGGAAGTAAAATTCACATCAACAACATAAATTTTAGAAGGAATTTTATCGAGTGGAATAACAAGTCCATCCCTAATATTCCCAAATATATGGGGCAATTCCTCATCCAATGTCCCATGCCATGACAATAATGGCATTCATCATCAACTTTGGCTCCTTTGTTAGTCCCACTAGCCATCTTGTTTCCATTGTTGAATTTTCTACCTTTCTTCCCCTTCCTTTTGAACCATTTCCCTTTAGTTGCAAGAGCTTGCTTGCTAGGACTCCCACTAGTTTCGGCATCCCTTTCATCCAAATATAAGGATCCCATAGACTTAGTGAGATGGTCTTCTCGAGACACACTCACAAAAGATCTAGTCATAGTAGGAGGTATGGAGGAAGTAATAAAATTAAGGTTTCCATCGGAACCGATCCCAAAATGAAGCTCTCTAGTAGTATCGAGATTGTTGTTGGAGCAAATATCATCAAATAAGTTATGACAAGACTCAATGGTAATAGGTGTTGTTGCATTGGTAGGATCCATTGCGATATATAAACTACAAACATGGAGGTAAAGGAAATATTAACATTTGTCATTTTAATCATACTTGCAAACATTTTAAACAAGTTTCAAACATTTATATAGTGACCTCTACCCAACTCTTATAAATGATCCCGAGATCCAAATTCATATTAACTCGGGCACGGTGAGCCGATTCATCCCTTATCAATATAACTCGGTGGATTAACTCTTTAATCGATTCTACTTCTAGAACTCTCGGTTGATAAAATTACTTTATATTTATCTTTAGCCCGGAACACATGCGACTACGGTCACGAATACTTCCGTTGAGCTCAATCCAAATTTCGATGTAATAACAATTTACTACCCACTTACCCAACATAACAAGTTTAGCACCCCGGTGAGCCGAGCCTACTTCCTTATGAAATTGGGATTCATGGTTCTACTATTTGGTAAGGCTAATTCTAAATTATTTTTAGTGAGAGGTCTTGTCAATTTGTTATCTTTCACGTCTTAAGTGAACTAAAGCGGTGAACTACGATAATTATAATTGACACGGTCGATGACTTGATAAAATAATATGCATGTGTAGTTATGGCGATTTGGCTATGCATGCAAACATATAAAACAAATGCAAAGCAAAACGATAAAATTCTAGTATGGCCTTCCTAAAATAGTAAATTTAATAAACTATTTTACAAATTTAGAAATCAACTCCTTTGGTCCCTTGAACTTCATTTGGCACGCACTCCAAGGCAACACCGTCTTTGTCGGATCGCCTTCTCGAATGGCACCGTCTTCAACTAACTCCGAAATAAATAAATTACATAGCTTTTCTACTTTATACAATATAAAAAGTAAAACAAAATAAAAGTAAAAGTGATACGAGATCACAATAATTACAACCAAATCGATATCCCCATTCATTTCGGGAAATACCAAATAAAAACTAAGGCCATACTAAGTACAAATTACATAATTCAAAAATTATATAAAAAAAATATGACAATAATACTTAAAAAATGCAGCATTAATATATGTATGAAACATGCTATGTGATGTGCCAAATCGCCCTATTAAGCTAATATCATATATATAGTCCGGTTTTATTGATTATTGTGATAATTAACCTTTTAAAATCACACAATATTACATGAATCAAATCTATGTCCAAGTTAATTCCCCCAACCATCTTAGGACTCAAAATTTAGTTTTCACTAAATATTTGACAATAATTCAACTTGATATTTTATTATTGCTCCTAAAACACTATTATTCAAAATAATAAAGAAATAATTCCCAAAAAGTCGTAAAAATTCAAAAAATTCAAAATCATAATTTTGTATATTCTAGAAAATTTCCAAAATTTTAAAATTTTAATAAAAATTTGCCCTTAGATTATTTTAATTTATTTCACAAATAAATCGTATAATACATAATTTTAACTCTTTAATTCCAAATTAAACATAAAATTATGCAATAAATCAAAATCAAAATTTTGAATATTCTAAACAAGTTTCTAGAACCTGGAAATGACAAATTTTTAAGCCCAAAATTCGAATTTACAATTATGACTATTTAAAGTTGCTATTTATCAATTTTACAATATAAAAATCAATAATCATCCAAATTAAATGAAATTTGACATACAATTTTAGATCTGATGTTAATATCATATATACAACATTGAAAAATATTTTTATGTCATCAAATTTATTTTAGCTATTTTTTGCTAAAATAGTCACTATTTATGTGATTTTTACATCTAAAAATCATAAATCATGCAAAATAAAACCATTTAATTTCAAAATTTACATACAGTGTGTAAAAATTGCATGTGACAACATACTAAAATTACATGGGTAGAGACGAATTCTAACTAATTTTAGTGATATTTTTTTCAATAAAATGTAATGAAAATACTAAAATCATTTTAAAGAGCAATAAAATACCATAAATCATCAAAAATGACCTAAAATCAATTTAGGACCAGAATGTTTAACATGCAAAAATTTTCATGGCCTTTATCATCATAAATCTCAAAATACAAGTTTTATATTTTAACATTTTAACTTGGAAAAACTAAACCGATTATGCATGCAACAACTCTTGCTCTGATACCAATATTTAGATTCATTAATCTATTATTAGTGACTACTAATAACTTAAGTAATTTAGTTTAGTCATAAAACTAATTTAGATCTTATGCATGCAAAAACAAAAGAATAAAAGAGAAGAATCCATCATTCTTACAATCGAGGCCGAAAGGGTTATACTAATTGAACTCCTTCCAATTAGTCTTCTTAAGTAAAAATACAAATGCTCCAAGTGAAAACCTTAGATCCAATTGTAGGATCTACTCCTTAAGGATTGTACCAAGGTAATCCTTCTCAATACATTTACTAATTTTATTACTAGAAATTAGTAGATGTTCCTTTAAATTAACTAATATAATTTTGTTACTACTACTAGTAATTAGATCTCAATATTAGTATTTAGAATGGTGTTCTTATTCTTTTCTCAAAACAATATAGAAGTGATTTTGTTGAGAGAGGTTATGGAAAGGTTAGAATGAAAAATGAATGAGAAAACAATTCTCATATTGTGTAGGGCAGAGAGGGGGGTGCCGGCACCCTTGGGTCACACAAGGCCAATGCATGCTCCTCATTACTACAAATTGTTCTTCACAAGGAAATGTAGGTTTGCATGCCTAAGCCTAATCATCATTAGGTTGTCTTAAAACAATTAAGATAAAAGCAACATTGTCCCCCACTAAATGAAGAAAACCAGTTCTCCATTTGTTAAATGGAGTTCCATTTTAACTTTGTTATTTTGTCAATTGTAGTTGTGACATATGTGACATGTTACTAGACATATGTTCATGTAATGCATTTTTAACATATTAAAAATCATTACATAAAATAAATCACATGCAATGACATAATTAACAATATATGATTACACATACTTAAAATGGACCATCAATTATAATCCACAACACCTTGTAATTATAATACATTCTTCATTCTAATTATAATTATTTCATAAACAATAATAAAACATCATCTATTTTAAAGGATTAATTAACTTGCATCATAATACAATTAATTAATTTATCAATTGAGAGTGTTACCCTATAGGTATGACCTTAAGGGATCAACTGATCACCACCGTCATACGACAGTAATGTCAAACTCTAGTCAGCCAACCATGTAATACTCCGTATTTATGAGTCTTTGGGTACTCTATCGAGTAGGCCTTACTCTGTCAAGTAAGGGTAAGTTGCGTTTTAAAATAGTTTCTGACCTGTTGGGTACTCGATCGAGTAACTAGGATACTCGATCGAGTAAGGGGGTACTCGATCGAGTACCTTGGGTACTCAATCGAGTAGCCGGTTTACGGGGAGTTTTTCTCGGGTTTTGTTAATTATGCGATTAAGATATATAACCTTCTTCGTCATTATACTAAACACTTTTGCAAAACCTAATTTACTGTCAAAGAGAGAAAGCAAGTACGTTCATCATCTTAATCGCATTGTTAGCAAATCCCGGAGTTTGGAAGGTCGGTTTTCATCGTTTGTTATACCGTTGAGATCCTTACGTCAAGGGTAAGATCTATGTACCCTTTTTGTTGTATTTCCTTTAAGTTGGTTAAACCCTAATCTAGGGATTTGTGGGTTTTTGAGTAGTTTGTGATTTGGTAGCATTTGTATGTTGTATGATAGGAGGAGGTTTCGAAGAGGAAGCTTTTTGATACAGCTGTAGAGACCGTCTGATAGTGTGCTTTCCAGGTAGGATTTCCTACTCAGTATTAGTCCCATAATGGGATGATTGTTGATGTGTTGTGGTTGACTGAATAATATAGTAATTTTATTGTGACGGTTTGTTGATTGTGATTGTTTGTCTCTGGTTCTCGAGGCGTGTCCTCGGCTGAGTGGGGTCACTTGCGGGAGTGGCTTCACGCCCTAGTTTCGCCCTTCGTGGAACCCGCCACGGAAGAGGATGTGCACATTAATGGACAGGGTTATCGCTCATTATGAGGAGCGGGGATTTGGTGGGTACGGCTGCGGTCCCCCATCGGCGTGGGCCGGTCCAAAGGGGACGATCGGTGATTGAGATTGTTGGAATTGGTGTGGTCGTGTGTGTGACGGTTAAGCTGTCTGTTTATCTTACTTGTTGATAAATATTGAGTTGTGTGATTAGTACTTGACCCGGTTGTTGTTTTGTAAACTGCGGTGATCCATTCGGGGATGGTGAGCAGTAATTGAGTAGGTTTGAGTTGAGTACTGGGATAGCTGGGAGGTGCCACCGTCTGACGATAGAAGTCTTCCGCTGTAGTCTTTTAGTTTTATGACATTTCAGTATTTCACTAGATAGTTGGTTTTAAGAACTTGTACCCGTATTTTGGGATTTGGTTTCAGTTGTACTTGAGTGGTCCTGGTAAGGCACTTGGAGTATGGGGGTGTTACAAATGGTATCAGAGCGACGATCCTGAAACCTGTAACCAATGAACCTAATGAACATAGGGAGTCAATTAAAATGAACCCGGGGTAAAGGTTGTAGGAGCTAATGCAAAGGCTTGGGAGACGTCCTGAAGTCGCGAACTCGCCCTACAATTTTGAACCGGTCACATGGGGGGTGTATGTCAAGGTCGTATGCGTTGGTTGGTTAGCTTGTGTGTGAATGTGATGAAGTGTGTGTAACTGTTGGATGTATGCAGTAGAAGGTTGAGAATATGAAAGAAAGGTTGATGATATATGTAGAACTGTTGTTGGAATGAAAACATGTTGGATGTTTACAATGTGGCGTTTAATAACATGATACAATGATTGTGTAGGCCGTATGAAAAGATGCGTAGCATTATATGCTTAGTTATGATATAATGTTGGTTTTATAAAGTTTTTAGCATGTTAACATATGATATAGTATGCGGGTAGCGTTTCTGAGTTAGCATGACTCGATCGAGTGGGACTGACTTGATCGGGAGGGTTTTTGACGATTTTGAGTCCAGAATCGTGTTTTTGGGCACTCGATCGAGTACCTTGGGCACTCGATCGAGTAGGGGGTCACTCGATCGAGAAGCCTAGCTACTCGGTCGAGTATGTTAGAGATCAGAAGGTCTGTTTGGGGTCTGATGTTGGGGCACTCGATCGAGTATAGTGGGCACTCGATCGAGTAGCCTGGTACTCGATCGAGTATGTTTGGGAACTCGATCGAGTAGGGTATGGGCAGCTTGTTTTCGTGTTTTGAGGTTTTGGCGCGTATGTTTATATCCACGCCTTTTTCTGTTATAGTTTCAAGATGCCGCCCAAGAAGAATGCGTTGTATGCGAGAGCTGAGCTTATGAACATAGATGACATCGTTAAGATGTTGGAGCATCAGGATGCTCTTACTGAGGCTTTAAAGACTGTGGGGAAAGATAAGGATAAGGATAAGGAGAAAGAGGTTGATCACTCAAAAATCAGCCTCTATATAGCGAGGTTTAACCCGAAGGAGTACAAGGGAGTTGGGGAGCCGAACCTTCTTGATAGCTGGCTTAGAGAGATGGAGAACATATTAGATTTGGTTCACTGTCCTGATGAGATGAGAGTGGAACAGTGCATTCTATCCGAGGGAGGCAAATGGTAAGTGGTGGGATACGGTGAAAGTGAGTGCTAAGGAGTTGTATGTGAACCAAGGTTTACCTGCTATACCTTGGGAAGAGTTTCGTAGGGCTATGAGAAAAGAGTTTGTACCGGAGCATGTGAGGAGTAAGTTGAGGGAAGAGTTTGACAGATTTTAAGATGACCGAGATGTCTCGTGGCCGAGTACTACAGCGGTTCAATGACAAGTCTAGGTATCTTTGAGGATATGGGTTTGAGTGAGGAGAATCTGGCGCCGAGGTTTGAGAGGGGGTTGACCCCTAAGATTATGGATAAGTTACCCGTGGGAGTCTTTGCGATGTTAAGGAAGCTTATGAGAGGGGCCGGGAGAGCCGAGAGGTTGGTGGAGATGGCTTAGGAGAGGTCAGGTGGTGAGAAAAGGAAGTTTGAGAGCGAGGGTGGTGGCCAATCTAATCACAAGAAAGGCAACCACAATCAGTCTAAAGGGTTTTCTTCTGGGTCAGGGTTCAGTGTTGGGGCTTCCTTTGGGCGTAGCCGTGGAAGTGTTAGTGGTAGTTGGGGAGTGACTGCTATAGCCGTGGTGGTGGTGTAGGCCACAAGAGACATGAGTGCACAAGTGCACCGGAACTTTCCGAGACCTGCGCGAGCTATGCGAGCAATAGACCGGGCCGGGTCATGGCCAAACCGGGAAGTCGAGCTACCAGAGTGGAGGCAACCGCAACGGCGGTAATTCTTATCCGAAACCACCAACGAACAACAACAACAATCAAGGGTCGGGTGCTAAGCCGACCACATCGCCCAAGATCTTGTCCAGGAGGTGGACAAGACCGATGAAAAGTTATTCATGATGGAGAAGAAAGCAGCTGAGGAGGATGCACACGTTATCACCGGTACTTTTCTTGTTAATGGTATTCATACCTTTGTTTTGTTTGATTCGGGGGCTTCTCAGTCGTTTGTATCTTCGAGTCATGTTAAACGGTTGGGTTTGAGGGTATATGAGTCTGTTAGTGAGAAAGTTTTTATACCTTCAGGTGAGTCTGTATCTTGTGGGAGGTTATATAGGGATGTACCTATGATAGTTGGGTAAGTTGATTTCCCTGTAGACTTGCTAGAGTTTCCTTTTGACGGTTTTGAGATGATAGTTGGGATGGATTGGCTGGGAAAGTATAAAGCTAAGATAGACTGTCATTAAAAGAAGGTGTCTTTAAGAGGACCTAAGGGTGTTAGTGTGTCTTATCGTGGGTTTCTAGTCAAACCCAAAGTTAAGTTGATTGCAGCTGTCACTTTGAAGTCATATCTGAGGAAGGGATGTCCTTTGATATTGTGCCATGTGAGAGATGACCGGATTGAGGGTCCAACAGTTGATCAGATACCAGTGGTGGGAGAGTTTGAGGATGTGTTTCCAGAGGAGATTCCGGGGTTGCCGCCGAGAAGAGAGATAGATTTCACAGTAGAGTTGAAACCAGGGACGGAGCCAATCTCTCAGGCACCGTACCGTATGGGTCCTAAGGAGATGGAGGAGCTTAGGAAACAGTTGGATGATCTGATAGAAAAGGGATACATTAGACCTAGTGTATCGCCATGGGGAGCACCGGTTCTTTTCGTGAAGAAGAAGGATGGGAGTTTGAGGTTGTGCATAGATTACAGGGAGCTGAACCGAGTGACGGTGAAGAACAAGTATCCTTTGCCAAGGATAGATGACCTGTTTGATCAGTTGAGTGGTGCATCGGTCTTTTCCAAGATTGATTTGAGGTCGGGGTATCATCAGGTGAAGATTAGAGAAGTGGACATACCAAAGACAACTTTCACGTCGAGGTATGGCCATTATGAGTATGTAGTGATGCCGTTTGGGTTGTCTAATGCACCAGCAGTGTTTATGGATTTGATGAATAGGATCTTTAGACAGTTTTTGGACAAGTTTGTAGTGGTGTTTATCGATGATATCTAAGTCTACTCCAAGACTAAGGAGGAGCATGAGGAGCATCTGAGGGTTGTGTTGCAGACTTTGAGGGAGCATGAGTTGTATGCTAAGCTGTCCAAGTGTGAGTTCTGGTTAGAGAAAGTTGCTTTTCTGGGGCATGTGATCTCTAAGGAGGGAGTAGCTGTGGATCCGGCGAAGATTGAGGCAGTGACAAAGTGGGAAGCACCAAATAATGTTGCTGAGATCAGGAGTTTTCTAGGTTTAGCTGGGTACTACAGACGGTTCGTGAAAGATTTCTCCAAGATAGCTAGACCCATGACAGCGTTGATGAGGAAAGAGAACAGGTTTCGTTGGGATGAGAGTTGTGAGACGGCGTTCCAAACATTAAAGGAGCGTTTGACCACAGCTCCTGTCTTAGCATTGCCTGAAGGGATCGAGAACTTTGAGGTTTATACAGATGCCTCAAAGAACGGGTTGGGATGTGTGTTGATGCAGAACGGTAAAGTGATTGCCTATGCTTCTAGGCAATTGAAGCCGTATGAGGAGAACTACCCTACTCATGATCTGGAGTTGGGTGCGGTGGTGTTTGCTCTCAAGATATGGAGACATTACCTTTATGGAGCAATCTTTAAGGTATTTTCTGATCACAAGAGTCTCAAGTATATTTTCACTCAAAAGGAGTTGAACATGAGACAGAGGAGGTGGATGGAGCTGATTGGCGATTATGATATGGAAATTATATACCATGATGGGAAGGCCAATGTAGTTGTTGATGCTTTGAGTAGGAAGAGTGTATATTCTCTGTGTACAGCTCTATCTTTGATGAGGTTGAGAGATGAGGTAGCGAGATTTGGGATACATATGATGCAGAAAGGAGATGCCATGGGTGATATGACAGTGCAGCTTGAGTTTTATGATGACATTCGAGGTAAGCAGGCGTTGGATCCTAAGATAGTGGAGTGGAGAGCTGGAGTAGAGAAAGGGACAGTGTCTCGATTCTCCATTCACAGAGATGGTAGTTTGAGGTTTGACGGTAGGTGGTGTGTTCCTAATGATGAGGAGTTGAAAAAGACTATCATGACAGAGGCACATTGCACACCGTATTCAGTATATCCAGGTGGTGACAAGCTATATAAGGATTTGAAGAACACGTTTTGGTGGCCTGGAATAAAGAAAGAGACAGCTGAGTTTGTGGCCCGTTGTCGACATGCCGCCGAGAGTTAAGGGGGAACAAGACGACCACAAGGTAAGATTCAGTCTTTAACGGTACCTGAGTGGAAGTGGGAATCCATTTCCATAGATTTTATCGTGGGTTTGCCAAAGAGTCAACAAGGTAATAACATGATTTGGGTAATAGTGGATCGACTGACCAAGTCAGCTCACTTTGTTCCAATGAAAGATACATGGACCAAAGCACAATTGGCTATGGCCTATCGAAAGAACGTGCTTAAGTTACATAGAGTCCCTAAGGACATAGTGTCTGACAGAGATGCGAGATTTATATCAAGGTTTTGGAAAGAGCTGCAGGAATCGTTGGGAACAACTTTGAAGATGAGTACAACATTCCATCCTGCGACAGACGGACAGATTGAGAGAACAATCAAGACTCTTGAGGATATGTTGCGAGCTTGTGTGATGGACTTTGGTGGTAGCTGGGAACAGAGGTTGGACTTGATAGAATTTTCTTATAATAACAGCTATCACACTAGTATTGGTACGGCACCGTTTGAGGCTTTGTATGGGAGGAGATGTAGGAGTCCGATTTGTTGGGACGATAGTGCTGAGGCAGTGGTTTTAGGACCAGAAATGGTGCATGAGATGGTGGAACAGATTAAGATGATCAGGGAACGGATGAGGGCAGCTCAGGATAGGCAAAAGAGTTATGCAGATCTACATCGCCGGGACATAGAGTTTCAAGTTGGGGACAAGGTTCTTTTGAAAGTGTCTCCTATGCGTGGGGTTATGAGATTTGAGAATAAAGGCAAGCTAAGTCAGAAGTTTATCGGGCCTTATGAGATCTTAGAGCGAGTTGGGGAAGTTGCATATCGTCTGGCTTTACCAGCTGCGCTAGAGAGAGTGCATAATGTGTTTCATGTATCGCAGCTGCGGAAGTATGTGAGTGACCCGTCACATGTGTTAGAGGCAGAGAACTTAGAGCTAGATGAGTCCTTATCATATCTTGAGGTGCCTAAGCAGATTCTTGACCGAAATGTTAGGAAGACTAGGAGTGGTGAGACAGTTTTGCTTAAGATCCTTTGGTCTAACCACGAGACTGAGGAAGCTACATGGGAGCCAGAGGAAGCTATGAAAGAGCGTTATCCTTTTCTCTTTGATCAGGTATGTATGGTTACGGGGACGTAACCTTGTTTCTTTTAGGGGGGTAGGAGATGATCGCGAAGAGTTTTTAAGAGTTTTATACCCTTTTTGTATGTTGTGTCGGTATGTTTGTCGGGATGAGTTGGGTTAGTAACATGTTTTATGTTGAGTTTTGTTTTGGTTGTTGAGTCGGAAGTGTTGAGGGAGTACCTTTGTTTAGTAGTGGTTTGAACTTCGGGGACGAAGTTCTTTTTAAGGAGGGAAGACTGTAATACTCCGTATTTATGAGTCTTTGGGTACTCTATCGAGTAGGCCTTACTCTGTCGAGTAAGGGTAAGTTGCGTTTTAAAATAGTTTATGACTTGTTGGGTTCTCGATCGAGTAACTAGGATACTCGATCGAGTAAGGGGGTACTCGATCGAGTACCTTGGGTACTCGATCGAGTAGCCGGTTTACGGGGAGTTTTTCTCGGGTTTTGTTAATTATGCGATTAAGATATATAACCTTCTTCGTCATTATACTAAACACTTTTGCAAAACCTAATTTACTGTCAAAGAGAGAAAGCAAGTACGTTCATCATCTTAATCGCATTGTTAGCAAATCCCGGAGTTTGGAAGGTCGGTTTTCATCGTTTGTTATACCATTGAGATCCTTGCGTCAAGGGTAAGATCTATGTACCCTTTGTGTAGTATTTCCTTTAAGTTGGTTAAACCCTAATCTAGGGATTTGGGGGTTTTTGAGTAGTTTGTGATTTGGTAGCATTTGTATGTTGTATGATAGGAGGAGGTTTCGAAGTGGAAGCTTTTTGATACAGCTGTAGAGACCGTCTGATAGTGTGCTTTCCAGGTAGGATTTCCTACACAGTATTAGTCCCATAATGGGATGATTGTTGATGTGTTGTGGTTGACTGTATAATATAGTAATTGTATTGTGACGGTTTGTTGATTGTGATTGTTTGTCTCTGGTTCTCGAGGCGTGTCCTCGGCTGAGTGGGGTCACTTGCGGGAGTGGCTTCACGCCCTAGTTTCGCCCTTCGTGGAACCCGCCACGGAAGGAGATGTGCACATTAATGGACAACGGCTGCGGTCCCCCACTGGCAGGGCTGGTCCAGTGGACAGTCAGTGATTGAGATTGTTGGAATTGGTGTGGTTGTGTGTGTGACGGTTAAGCTGTCTGTTTATCTTACTGTTGATATATATTGAGTTGTGTGATTAGTATTGACCCCGGTTTTTGTTGTGTAAACCTGCGGTGATCCATTCGGGGATGGTGAGCGAATTGAGCGGTTTGAGTTGAGTCTTGGGATAGGCGGGAGGTGCCACCATCCGACGATAGAAGTCGTCCATTTGTAGTCTTTTAGTTTTATGACATTTCAGTATTTCAGTAGACAGTTGGTTTTAAGAACTTGTACCCGTATTTTGGGATTTGGTTTCAGTTGTACTTTTCACTAAAGTTATATTATTTAAGTTGTTTCGTTATTATCTTATGAATATCATGCCTCGGGTAACCGAGATGGTAATATCTTCATACCTGAGTGGTCCTGGTAAGGCACTTGGAGTATGGGGGTGTTACAAACCATTACCGATTAATGTGGATCAGTTGATAATAAAATATTATTTTTCCTCATATATTCTTATCATGAGATTTAAACATGTGATCGCATTATTGTCGAGGACACATACTCTAACAGGAATGCATCTTAACCTTGGTTCTAATGCTTATGTATGGTGTTTTGACACTTTTTATCATTGTAGGCCCTTGCTTATGTCTCATTCACATGTTAAACATCGGTGTTGGTTGTTAAGCTTAAATGCGGTTCGGTTTGGGTTTGTTTACATTTTATCAGTGTTTCGCATTACTTAATTCATTTGTTATTGTTTGTTTATACTATGTTTAATTAACATGTAAATACGACGTATAGTGTTTATTCATGTTGGAAAAGTATGAAATGATGTTATATACTTCATATTTGAGTTCGTATTCATTTATTTACATTTTGACATAAGTTTCGTATCACTTAAGTCATTTGTTATCACTTGTTCCATTTTAAGCTCTTTTTTTTTGCAGCTGTAAAAAGAGGTATCCTAACTAGTCATAGCCTTACATGCAAGGCCATGAACAATATTATTAAACGACCTAGGAACATAGCTAAGGGATGGGGTCGGTACATTATTAGGATAAGAAAGTAAACTACAGATGGGGTTCACAAACCAAACAAGGTTTCTTAACGGAACGATCAGAGCTTGCCAATTGTGCGAATATTCCTTTTCTCTTCTTTATCAATTGCGCTTTGGAGGAGTACCTCCAACAAGACACACTTACGCCACGAGGACGTAGAGATTTATGGGAGAGAGATCTACTTTTTCAGAAAGTAGATAAATTATGTCTTGGAGGTTCATCCACTTCGCTTTGACTCTTCTTGGAAGTGGCAATTCTCCTTTTTTCGTGCACATGATGAGTAGAAGGGTACCTGCAAAACAGAGGAGTAAAAGGGGCGCCTGATGGCTTCTGAAATGAGGGAATCTTACACTTCTTAGGGCGAGCTTGGGGTAAATGAGTACCAGGAGGAGGAAAATTGTCACAAATTGAAGAGGTGCAAGTCGTCACGTCCCCAGTACAGGACGAGATCAAACTTGCGCTAGTAATATTAGGTTCCCTATTGATAACATGATAAGAAGTAATGTCTTCATTCATTGCCTCCATCATCTTAGATTTCCCCTTTTTAGGACCTCTCATTTTCTTCTTCTTCCTCTTCTTCTTTTCATAACATCGTTCTCTTATAAAGTTTCTCTCATTAGTAATCTCACCCTTAAGGATTCGAATTGTTAAAGTTGACAAATCTCGTTTACGATAATAGCACACCGTTTTACCTTCCAACAACTTTTCATAAGAATTTGCGGGGATCCTTAAAGTGGAACTACCACCTCCCTTTTTGGAGAACTCAAGAACTGACTTATTAGCATAAATACTTTGAACCTCCGTTCCTTCTATATTCACACTCTCAGTATCATTTATACTCACATCCTTTATAGTCACATCACTTTGTTCTTCCATCACCTCCGTAACCACGCTTCCACTATCTTTTATACCCATATCAGATACCGAAACATGAACAGACTTCTTGTTGTTCCCATCCAAGCAATCTTCGGTAGCAACCTCGAGGACTCTTTTACCATTTTCCTTGATGAGAATGTGACCTTTTACCACCTCTAATTCCCTTAAGACACCCTTATTACGGGGTTCAATCATTAAGGCCTGCACCAGATCCAATTCAGCTTTCGAAAACCTATTCAACTTCATATAAGCAACCGCCCTACGAAAACGTGCCTTAACATTACGAGGGAAAGTGTTCAAATTCAAGGAGCATAAACCCGAGGCAGCTCTGTATACCTTAAGTTTCAGGGCACATGCAGCCATATTAGACATAAGGGAAATAACAAGGTCAGATAATGATTGAATATCTTCACCATCAATATTTTCCAAGCTTAGACTAAGCAATTTACAAGGTTCATCGTAATACGCTGCGGCACTATCAAAATAATTTTGCCAAAAAAGACCGTTCCCCTTATCTTTAAGCTCCTTCACCTCAGCTATAATTAACGATGCTGACCCCTGCAATTTAATAAAGTAGCCTAACATCCTATCCCCATCATTCTCCATAAACCCATCGCTAACATGGGCACTAGAAAAAGCTACAAGAAACATATGATAAACGGTAGCGGAAGACATAGATATACAGTTCCGAAGAAGGGATACAATACACCACAACACCGAAACTACTCATAAAAACTGATAAAAATGGAAGCAATCCCCTCGGCAGAGAGCAAAAACCCAGCAACCAGGCTGGAAAAGAAAAAATTACCCAGACCTTGACAACAACAGTGAGAAGACGATTGGATAAGAAGGCGTCCCCGGTGATTTATCAGCCACGTTATTACCAACAACAGCGAGAAACAGACGATCAAATTAAAGCAAAAAGGAAAACAAACCGAACCTTAAAAAGACAAAGATCAATCTAGAGGGGAGAAACGGAGATGCGATTGTAGGTGTTGACAACCGGCATGCTCATAGGCGAGACAGAGAAAGTCCCCAAACCCCAGTCGCGATTGATAAAGGGATACGAACACAATCGATCAACTAATGCAAAAATCTCACCGGATGACAGTGAGGGGAAGGAAAAGAAAAGGTTGAAAAAGTCTCGCCGGCGACCCAAAACAGGAGTAGCCGCCGGTGAGGAGAAGGTCGATATTTGGGGTTTTTTTTTTATTTTTGGGGTTTTTTCGATTTTCTCTCTCCTGTGTAGATTTTGAACCAAGTTATTGGGACGGTAACAATCGTCTACAAAGTTGAGTAATTTCCCTCCTGCAAACACACCAAGTCCATTTTAAGCTCAAGTCACATACAAATATGAAATAAAAGGTTATTAGAGTCATATATGATTGAAATGGTATTATATATACTCCACATATGAGTTCTTACTTGTTCATGGGCGAATCTTCATCAAGTGTCAAGTATGAAATGCTTATCTTGAACATTTACTTGTAATGTGTCGTATTCTAGTGAAAATGCTATAATGCTATGCCTTCTTGCTTGACTTATCTTTACGCCTTACTTGTACCAATTTGCCAAGTGTTGGTTAACTCATGCTCTTTCCGCTCCTTTCGTGCCGATCTGCCGAATTCAGAGTACTCGACTTGCGATCTGTCGATCAAGTCTTGGATGCGGACTGTTCTGCCGCTTGTCAAATCGGATAATGTGACCTTCCGAGAGTCTGGCCAGATTTAGACTAGGACCGTATATATTATCGTCGTCCTACCAGGAGGAATTGAGTCTTTGAGAAGTAAATGTCTTACTTGGTTATGGTCATTGGCATATGTCTTTCTACACGATATTTTACTTCTTATGTGGTTGAATGTAAGTGTCTTGGTCCTATCGGACACTAGAGGTGAAATGCAAGCCTTCTAGTTGCGATATGATCGCCGGGATTGATGCTCCCATCCGTTCTCATGGTGAGATGCAAGCCATGAGTGCGCATGTGACGTTAATAGCCACGTCCCATGCAATGTTGGTTATAATATTTCCAAAGTAATGGCTATGGTTTTCAAATATATGTATTGCGATGATTTACTACTCGTTTATCTACCTCACATGACTTAAGTATGAGTGTTGTATAAGCTGGATAGTTGCATATGCCACATTTCATTGGAATTCGTGCCTGTGATTAACTAACCGTATCTATGTTCTTTCCTTTACTCTACTTATTTAAATATGCCCATGACATGCTCATTTGCTATTTTATCTTGTTTCTCTTATTGTGTTAACATGATTTATCCCATGTCTATTATGATTCAAGTTATTTACCAATGCTTGATTAATTGGGTTCTTTGTTATGTTCATTTTGATATAATGTGGCTGGGAGAACCTCGATCTACACCCCCACTGACTGTGGCGTTCATGTTTACATGAATGACAAGTATTAGTTGGTGCATTTATGGGGTGGAGACATGTGTGAGCTAGCGAGTGCCTTGATTGTTGGACTTTTGTCTATCGTTATGCTTAGACTCACCTACTAGACTTGTTATTTGTGGGATATCTTTCCCCCCTTTTTTGCTAGACTTGGTTTGTTATAACCTAAGTTTACTTATTGTTGCACTCACTTTATTTTATTAGTAATTCTCTCATGTTAAACTTTGACTAGTAGTAAGAAGTTTTTAAAATTCATAATTTTCGCTAAAATTTATTAGTTATATTTTTTGCATTATCTCAGGGTGTCACACCCGTGGTTTCTATATTATACTTTTATATATATTTATAAACATTTTAAAATAACTAATCTGATATTATTATTAAAAACAATATTAAAAAGATTGATTATTTTGTTGGAGTAGTGTCCTCCACAATAAGTGCGTTTACATATTAAATCTCGTTAAAGGAATATCAGGGATTTATTTATTTAATTGTCAGCTGGTCATCGTTAATCGGTAATGATTGGCTGACTAGAGTTTGACATTACTTGTCGTGTGACTGGCGGTGATCACCGATCCCTTTAGGTCACACCTATAGGATGACGCCCAAATAGAATGAATTAATTGTTTGTATGAGATACGAGATAATTAATTTCTTGTATTATTTGACTTTTAATTAGTCACGTAAAAGTATTATTTGATGACGGGTTACGAACTCGGGCAGAGAAGATTTATTATTTAATTATGTGATATTTAAGTAATAAATTAATAATTTAGAATTTATTACTTAATTGTTAATTAATTAATTTTATGCGATATGTGTATATGTTTTGAGGTGGAATTAATTAGCTATTTATATTTTACAAGAGGTTGTGAAATTAGCTAATTGGGATAATATTGACACATTGTATGTTGATAAAATGGTCTTATGATTACTTAATAGTTAAGTAGTCATTGGTAGTTAATTTATATTATTTAACTGTTAAATAATCAAATTAATATTTAATTATGTCAAATAATTAAATATAAGACTTATAAGCATTTGTGGGGCAAATGTCGAAAATCAAAATGGACCCGGAGGGGACCATTTGGACAGATTTTTATACACTACTAATACACTCATTGTGAGTGGAAAAGGTAGGCATTTCCCACTAGCATTTGTATGTGAATTGTATACATTTGCATGCCTATATATACCTAAGTCCTTCCATCATTTCTAAGGTTGGAAATTTGAAGAAAAAATGGTCTTTGTGTGCTTGTTGTGGATGGTTCATATATACCATCAATAGACCATATTTTTCTTCTTATTTTGTTCATCCTTTTACAATAAACACATATAAAAGTAAACTAATAATATTATCAAGGTAATAATATTAGTTAGGATATCAAATATACATACATAATACAAGGTTCCTACTAATATTATCTAGTTATTAATTTTAGTAGTATTTTGGGCTAATCTTGGGTGCCACCTTAGGAGATTACCTATTTTGGTAATTAAGGTGTTGGAGGATCATCCTTATTGTATAAGCTCAATAACAACATTAAGAAAGGAGTCCTTGAGTTGTGCCCTTTATATACCATCAACAATGTAAGTACATTTTGTCTTAAGACGGTTTTATACCATCTCTTTATATTTTACTTTGCATGCATGTAGATTTTAGACCGTCACATAAAATTAGTAAGTAATTTTATCATCATAAGATGAGTCTTATATGGTCTAAAATACTAACAAGTGGTATGAGAGCATTGTTACATACATGCATGTTGTCTTAAGACGATTTTAGTAATTTATGAGATAAATTAATAAAATTGATATTATGTTACTAAAATTAGTTTTATCACATAATATGGTCTTGAATGTAAATAATCTGGTCTTAGGATGATATGGGACGAAAATTTGATTTTTGCTATATTTTTTCACTTTTTATAACTTAAAATGGCATAAAATTGAGTAAAAAATGCATTAAAATTAATTAAGAGTTAATTAAATTTGGTTGCATGTTAATTTTATGCATATTTATTAAGAAATAACCACATGCATGTTCTATTTATGAGATAAGTAGATACTTTAAATTAATTTGATTGATTTAGGTAGTTTATTAATTTTTATTTGATAAAAATTGGTAAAAAATGGTTATTTTGCAAATAAATATTGATTTAATTTTTGGGCTCGAAATTTTTGAATTTTTAGCTCCTGGAAATTGTTCTAAAATGTAAAAAAAATTATTTTAAGTTATTTCAATTTTTTTGGTTTGATTTAGAATTAAATCGTAAAAATTGTCGTTTTACCGATTAAATTATAAAATCGTTTTAAATAAATTTTAAAACCAAAAATTTTCACTTGCATATCATTTTTGGTGTATGACCAGAATGTTCATGGATTTGTAATTTATTTTTCCATAAATTTTATAATTAAATAGAATTTTTTCATAATAATTGTGAATTATTATGTCTTTTTGTCATAATTTGTGTTTTAATCCCATATAAATTCAAGATAATTAGTGAGAATAATTATTTTGATATTAGACCAGATTAGTATCATTAGCATATCTTAAAATTGTTTTAAGAATTGGTTATGAATTTTTATTGGTAAAAATTCCGTCAAAGCAAGCTCAAATGATCGTTGTTGGTGAGTTAGACGATTTGGCATGACATATTTTCATAATGCATTTTATTATTCATTTAGATGAATTTTTTTTAGCATTATAATTATGTAATTTTTCCTAATATGGCCATAGGTAGAAATTGGTATTTCCCGTAATGTAAGGGAATATCGATTTGTTTTGTAATTAATTGCGATTTCGTATCGCCTAATTTGTAATTAATTAATAGTTTTATTTTAATTTTAATTACAAATTGTATAATAGGATACTGTTATGTAATTTAATTATTAGTAATTAAATGAAGCATCTAAAGACGGAGTTTTCATGAAGACGGTGTTTTCGGAAAGGCGTTCCGAAATCCTGAAGAAGGAGGCCAGTTTATGAACACTCAAGGGACCAAGGAGTTGGTTTCTGATATGTAATAATTTTAGTTAATTAGATTAACTAGGTGGCCATATTAGGACTTGTTTGTTTATTTATGCATTCATGCCAAATCGTCACTACATGTTTTAATTTTTGTTGTTATCGATTTAATCGTCTAGCATTCACCAATTTTGTTCACTTAAAAGTGATAGACAATTAAATTGATAAGATCTCTCACATTTGTTTAAAATTGAGATTAAGCCTTACCAAATAATAGCACCTATGAATCCCTTCTTCATTAGAAGTAGGTTCGGATCACCGAGGTACACTCTTTTTAAGTTGGGTAAGTAGGGTAATAAAAGTTATTACGCGTGAAAATTGGTTGGACTCAACGGGATAAATATGGGTTGAATCGGTCCACCGTGCCCATATTTATTCTGGGGCTAGAAGATAGATTTTATGAAAATCCGTCAACCAAGAGTTCTAGTAGTAGAATCAGTCAAAATGTTGACTCACCAAATTTATATAAATATGGGTTGAATCGGTCCACCGTGCCCGTGTTTATATAAAATTGGATCTTGGAATCATTTATATAATTCAGTGGGAGATCATTATATAAATGGGAATTTGTTAAAAAGGTTTCACAAGTTAAAATATTTAAGACGATAAATGTTAATCTTTCCTCTTATTTCCTTTGTAGTAATCACGATGGCTTTGACTAATCAAACCGTCACTATAGCTAGAGATTCATGGCTACATTCTTTTATGGACAAATATGTTTTAAAAGCCGACGGTAGTAATTTTAAAGATTGGGAAGAACAACTACAATTAGCTGCCGCAGGTGATGGAAAATTATGCTACCTTGTCGATCCCTCTCCCCCTTCGCCTAGTACTAGGGCCACTGCTGATGTAAGGGAGGCTTTTTCAAATTATCAAAAGGAATCCGCTGCAATTAAAAATGTTTTGATTTTTTCAATGGATCCTTCTTTACAAAGGCAATGTGTCAAGTTTCGCGATGCACATAAAGTATTCTCGAGGCTTTCAACTATGCTTTCTCAAGCCCCGAGAATAATTCAATATGACACCGCAGTTCGTTTCTTTGAGGCTAACCTCAAAGATGGTCAACCTGTAAGTTCACACGTACTTAAAATGATTGAGTACGTGTAAAATTTAGAGGGATTGGGATGCAAGATTCCCGACGAACTTGTGGTGGACCGAGTACTCCACTCTCGCTCTCACGTCAAAGGGTTTATCCAATTTAGGGTAAACTATAATATGACGAACATGAGAAAGAGTTTACATGAGCTCCATTCTCTGCTTGTTTTAGCAGAGAAGGACATGGGATTGAGTGGGAGCACGAGGAAATATGTGCTTGCAATTAACGTGAAGGGGAAGAAGCAGTGTAAGAGGAACGCAGGTAAGAAACCCGTTCAGGTGGAGGGCAAAGGTAAAGCAATTGCGAATTGCTCTACCAAGCCTAAACCTATAAAGGGTAATCCTCTTAAAGATACTTGTAATTACTGTAATAACAAGGGACATTGGAGGCGTAATTATACGAAGTACCTGGATGACATTAAAGCTGACATTGTGAAACCAACATGTAATTTCTCAACCGAATCTTTTATGATAGACATAAATTATGTTTCAAATACAACTTGGGTATTCGATACTGGTTGTGGTTCTCACTTGTGCAATCATCTTCAGGGTCTAAAAAGCATAAGAAAGCTAAACAAGGGTGATGTTGATCTCCGAATGGGTAACGAGTCTAAGGTAGCCGCCGTCTCAGTAGGAACTTATGTACTTAACTTAGCTTCGGGGTTGCAGTTGTTTCTTAATAATTGTTATTTTGTACCGACGTTGTCTAGGAATATAATATCAATATCTGTGTTAGACACGGAAGGTTTTTCTTTTGTAATTAAAGAAAGCGTTGTACTTTTTCCCTAAATGGGATTGTATATAGCCAAGCTATTTCAATCAATGGTATTTATATTCTAGATAATTGCAACGATGTTTATCATTTAGATAATAAAAGACTCAAAACAGGTGATCCCGATCAATCTTATTTATGGCATTGTCGATTAGGACATATTAACGAGAAGCGCATTAAAAGACTAGTGTCGACTGGTGTAATTAAACCTTTTGATTTCGAATCATTTGGTACATGCGAATCTTGTCTTCTTGGCAAGATGACTCGTTCACCTTTTCAAGTAAAAGGATCTCGAGCTAGTGAGTTGTTGGGTTTAATACATACTGATGTATGTGGTCCAATGACAGTCACTGCTAGAGGTAATTATGACTATTTCATTACTTTTACCGATGATATGAGTAGATATGGATATATCTACTTAATGAGGTATAAAAGTGAAACTTTTGATAAGTTCAAAGAGTTTCATAATGAAGTAGAAAACCAATTAAATAAGAAGATTAAAGCATTACGATCAGATCGTGGTGGGGAGTATTTAAGCAATGACTTTAGAGATCACCTTAAAGACTGCGGTATTGTATCTCAGTTAACTCCTCCTGGCACACCACAGTTAAATGGTGTGGCTGAAAGGAGGAATCGAACTTTATTAGATATGGTCCGATCAATGATGAGTCAAACAGAGTTACCTAAGTCATTCGGGGTTTTGCCATTTTATCTCATTGCGATCACTTAATAAAAGTCCCACTAAAGCAACTGACAAAACTCCATATGAGATATGGAAAGGGAAGGTCCCGAATTTGCGATACATGAAAGTATGGGGTTGTGATGCTTATGTCAAGAGCAAGTCTGACGATAAGCTTGCACCTCGTTCTGAAAAATACATTTTTGCAGGCTACCCTAAGTAAACTTATGGATATTACTTCTACAATAGTAACGACAACAAAGTGTTTGTGGCTCGTGAAGCTGTCTTTCTAGAAAAAGAGTTTATTTCTAGAAGACAGAGTGGGAGAAAATTTGAACTTGATGAAGTTTAAGAGCCACAAACTGATGTGACAGTACAGGAAGATGTTCCTTCTACGCCTGAATCAGTTATTTTTCCTTCTGAACCTAGGAGGTCAGAGAGGGTTAGTCGCCAGCCTGATAGATACCTTGGTGTTATCGAGGAAGATGGTGACTATGAGGTTTTACTTTTGGAAAGTGATGAACCCAAGACCTACAAAGCAGCTATTACGAGTTCTGACTCTAAGCTATGGCTCGAGGCCATGCAATCCGAAATGGATTCCATGTACGATAATCATGTATGGGACCTGGTTGACTTACCTAAAGATGTTCGACCTCTTCAGTGTAAGTGGATATTCAAGATTAAAATCGGCATGGATGGACATAAGGATGTCTACAAAGCTAGATTGGTGGCAAAAGGTTTCACCCAGGTTCATGGTTTACACTATGATGAAACTTTTGCACCAGTTGCTATGCATAGATCTGTTCGGATAATGTTAGCGATTGCTGCATTTCATGATTATGAGACATGGCAAATGGATATCAAAACCGCTTTCCTGAACGGGTTTCTGGATGAGGAAGTGTTCATGACACAACCTGAGGGTTTTGTGGATCCTAAAAATCCTAACAAAGTATGCAAACTTAAGAGATCCATCTATGGTCTTAAGCAAGCGTCAAGGAGTTAGAATCATCGTTTTGATCATGTTATTAAACAGAATGGTTTTTCTCATAGTGTTGAGGAACCATGTTTATACATGAAGTTTAGTGGGAGTAAAGTTATTTTCTTACTTCTTTATGTGGACGACATATTACTCATTGGGAATGACGTATATATGCTTACTTCTGTCAAGAAGTGGTTAGGAAATCACTTCCAAATGAAAGATTTGGGAGAAGCTCAGTGCATCTTGGGTATCCGGATCTATAGGGATAGATCCAAAAGGATATTAACATTGAGTCAAGAAGCCTATATCGATAAGATTCTTGACCGATTTAATATGAAAAACTCCAAGAGAGGGTTTCTACCTATGGGCAGTGGGATCACTTTGAGTAAGTCACAGTGTACTACTGAGCCTAAGGATATTGAACGCATGAAATCGATTCCCTATGCTTCCGCTGTTGGATCGATCATGTATGCTATGATGTGTTCTCGTCCTGACGTCTCGTATGCTTTGAGTATGACGAGTCGTTTTCAGAAAACTCCAGGTGAGAGTCACTGGATAGCCGTCAAGAATATTCTGAAGTACTTGAGAAGGACTAAGGATTCATTCTTAGTGTTTGGAGGAGAATCTGAATTACGTATAAGAGGTTATACGGATGCCAGTTTCCAAACCGATGGGGATGATTTGAAATCCCAGGCTGGTTTTGTCTTTTTGTTGAACGGAGGGGCGGTTTGCTGGAGAAGTTTTAAAGAGTCCGTGACTGCTGATTCTATAATGGAAGCTGAGTACATTACAGCCTCTGAAGCTGCAAAGGAAGCTATTTGGATTAGGCAATTTCTAGAGGGACTGAAAGTAGTTCCTACTGCCGAGGATCCTATCACTTTGTATTGTGATAACAGTGGGGCTATTTTTCAAGCAAAAGAGCCCAAGTCTAGTATTAAGTCTAGACACGTACTTAGAAAATTTCATGTAATTAGAGGTTTAATTGAAAGGAAAGAAATTACAGTTTTTAAGGTCGGGACAGCTGACAACATTGATGATCCTTTAACCAAGCCTTTGTCTCAAGCTAAACATGATAGTCATGTAGTTTCGATGGGGTTGAGACGGATGCCAGAACTGTTGTAAATTATATGATATGTAATAATCAAAATATTGTATTTATTATTTCATATATGATAATTACATTTATCCTTGCATTCAGTTTTATATCTGAATTTTATATACTTTGTTTTATCCAAATAGGTTGTAGTGACAATGTCGAACCCTATTTAAGTGGACTGGATTAACATTGTATTTTGTCCCTAGTTACTTAATAAGGTGACGTCTTGGAGTGACTAGATTGTAAGGCGATAGATGACAAGTTCGACTGTCATATGGTCATAGTGATGGCTGATCGATTACATAGGCAGATTGTGAGACAATTTGTCGGACAGTGACCGTTTATAGAGTCCTTTTGTTTCTAGGTCGTGGCGAGGATTTCTATTAATTCCTTCGAGTCAATTCTTTAGACTGGTGACTATTTTTCTGAGTTGTTGCTGTTTTCCGGTGGCTTTGGTTTTTGTTCTAGGTTGCACCGTAAAAGGAGGCCGATGAGCATTTACTGGGTCATTGTGATCTGTATCGAACGAAGAAGATAGGTCAACGGGATTGTCCATTTATGTCATATTTTATCTCAAGGCCACTCGAGGAGTGGTGACTGGAAATGCGTGGTCACGCTCGGATGATATCTATAGTAGATAATCTGGTCAGACAGTCATTCTCCTGATCGAGGAAACCACTTTATGATATGATCACATGCAAGAACGACCTGAAAGACATCTTGCATTGAGTGGGAGATATTAATGGACAAGAGAATTGGTAACGCACACTTGTGTCGGACAAGTGGGAGATTGTTGGAGCAGTGTCCTCCACAATAAGTGCGTTTACATATTAAATCTCGTTAAAGGAATATCAGGGATTTATTTATTTAATTGTCAGCTTGGTCATCGTTAATCGGTAATGATTGGCTGACTAGAGTTTGACATTACTGTCGTGTGACGGCGGTGATCAGCTGATCCCTTTAGGGCACACCTATAGGATGACGCCCAAATAGAATGAATTAATTGTTTGTATGAGATACGAGATAATTAATTTCTTGTATTATTTGACTTTTAATTAGTCACGTAAAAGTATTATTTGATGACGGGTTACGAACTCGGGCAGAGAAGATTTATTATTTAATTATGTGATATTTAAGTAATAAATTAATAATTTAGAATTTATTAATTAATTGTTAATTAATTAATTTTATGCGATATGTGTATATGTTTTGAGGTGGAATTAATTAGCTATTTATATTTTACAAGAGGTTGTGAAATTAGCTAATTGGGATAATATTGACACATTGTATGTTGATAAAATGGTCTTATGATTACTTAATAGTTAAGTAGTCATTGGTAGTTAATTTATATTATTTAACTGTTAAATAATCAAATTAATATTTAATTATGTCAGGTAATTAAATATAAGACTTATAAGCATTTGTGGGGGCAAATGTCGAAAATCAAAATGGACCCGGAGGGGACCATTTGGACAAATTTTAATACACTACTAATACACTCATTGTGAGTGGAAAAGGTAGGCATTTCCCACTAGCATTTGTATGTGAATTGTATTCATTTGCATGCCTATATATACCTAAGTCCTTCCATCATTTCTAAGGTTGGAAATTTGAAGAAAAATTGGTCTTTGTGTGCTTGTTGTGGATGGTTCATATACACCATCAATAGAACAAATTTTTCTTCTTATTTTGTTCATCCTTTTACAATAAACACATATAAAAGTAAACTAATAATATTATCAAGGTAATAATATTAGTTAGTATATCAAATATACATACATAATACAAGGTTACTACTAATATTATCTAGTTATTAATTTTAGTAGTATTTTGGGCTAATCTTGGGTGCCACCTTAGGAGATTACCTATTTTGGTAATTAAGGTGTTGGAGGATCATCCTTATTGTATAAGCTCAAGAACAACATTAAGGAAGGAGTCCTTGAGTTGTGCCCTTTATATACCATCAACAATGTAATTACATTTTGTCTTAAAGATGGTTTTATACCATCTCTTTATATTTTACTTTGCATGCATGTAGATTTTAGACCGTCACATAAAATTAGTAAGTAATTTTATCATCAGAAGATGAGTCTTACATGGTTTAAAATACTAACATATTTTGCCAAAAAAATAAATATTAAAAATATATGTCAACGGTTTATCCTGGACCGTTATTGAATAAGTACAATTAACAAAGATTTTTAACAATCGTTTTAAATTTATTTAAAAAATAGGGTGTTTCATTAGAATCACCACCGTACATTTACTCATAAAGTGTATGCTAACAATTTTGCTAAAACACTTTTGCTAAAACCTAATTCACTATTTAAGAGAGTTCTCAAGTACGTTGCTTTGTTATTCCGCGTTATTGACAAATCCCCGTACCATTTTTATAGCTTTTGGTTGACTTTGTTTAAACCCTAATTTTGGGAATTGGGGGTTTTTAAGATTTGTTGTGTTAGTAGTAATTGTATGATTATGTGAATAGGAGGAGGATTCGTAGAAGAACGATTTTGAGACAGCTGCTAGATTGTCTGCTGTTTGTGTTGCATTCCAGGTAGGGTTTTCCCTACTCAGTATTAGTTACATGATATGTGTGGTGATTGTGCTGTAGTTAGTGATTCTTGATTGATTCAGACGGTTGTGATTGTATATTGTTGATTGATTTAGACAGGTGTTGATTTTGGTGTTATGGTTATTGTTTATCTGTCTGTGTTCTTCGGGGTGCGTCCTTGGCTGAATGGAGTCACTTGCGGGAGTGGCTTCACGCCCATGATTCGCCTTCTTTGGAACCCGCCACAGAAGGGATGTGCACATTAATGGACTTGGGTTTATCGCTCGATGGAGATGAGCGGGGCTTAGGTGGGAACGGCTGCGGTCCCCCACTGGCGGTGTGGAGTACCTGTTGCGATGGGTACTCTGGTAGGACTATACACTTTAGTGTGTAGCCAGTTATCAGGAGATTGATTATGGAGTTGGGATTGGATGTGACGATTGAGCTGCTTGGTACTTGTTTTAATGTGGTTTATGTTGTGTAATTAGTATTGACCCCGTCTTTGTTTTGTAAAACTATGGTCATCCATTCGGGGATGGTGAGCAGTTGTTGAGCAGGTTTGATTAGAGGCATTTGGGGCTAGCTGGGATATGTCACCACGAGCTGATTAGAGTCTTCCGCTATCATATTTTAGTAGTTTGATACATTTGGTTTTTGGAGAACATGTATCGTATTTTTATCAGTTTGGTTTTAGAATTGTAATCACTTCAACTTTATTACTATTTAAATTATGTTTCGTTATTGTCATTTGATTATCATTGCCTCGGGAAACCGAGATGGTAACGTTCTTATACCTGAGTGGTCCTGGTAAGGCCCTCGGAGTATGGGGTTGTTACAAAGTGGTATCAGAGCGACGATGCTGAAACCTGTAACCAATGAATCTAATGAAAATAGAGAGTCAATTAAAATGAAACCGGGGTAAAAGTTGTAGGAGCTAATCCAAAGGCTTGGGAGACGTCCTAAAGTCGCGAACTAGCCCTGCACTTTTGAAGCGGTCACATGGGGTATGTGTCAGGGTCGTATGTATTGTCTATTGGTATGTATGTGTACATAATGGCATGTGTAGTGAATTGTTGGATGTTGAATGTGGAGGATTGGAGGTATGGAAGTTGAACGATAAGTGATTCGTATGTTGAATTGGATGAAAATCATGTTGTATGTTTATGATGTGGCATTTTGATAATATGAAGTAGATCGTTTTATTGATTACATAAGGAGTTGCGTATATGTACATGGGTAGTATGGTTATTTTATTGAAATTATAGAACTTGTATATTATGTTGGGAAAGTGAGATAAACATGCGGGTAGTGTATACGAGTCTGCATGACTCGATCGAGTGGGGGGCACTCGATCGAGTAGGTGAGGTACTCGATCGAGTGGGTGTGACTCGGTCGAGTAGATAGTTTGATGTTTTTCTGGGCAGAATCGTGTTTTTGGGTACTCGATCGAGTATATAGGGGCACTCGATCGAGTAGGGGCCGCTCGATCGAGTGGCGTGTCAGCTCGGTCGAGTATGTTTTTGAGCAGAAGTTTGATTAGGTTCTGGAGTCGAGGCACTCGATCGAGTAGCCTCAACTCGATCGAGTGGGTTCTAGTACTCGATCGAGTGGGGTCTGTGCAGGTTATATACGTGTTCTGGGTTATAGTATGCATGTTTATATCTACCTTTTCTTATATAGTTACAAGATGCCGCCAAAGAGAAACGCCCTTTATGCTAGAGCTGAGAGTATGTCAGTTGATGATATAGTAAAAATGTTGGAGCACCAATATGCTCTTACGGAAGCGTTGAAGAGAGTAGGAAAAGATAAGGAGGTTGATCATTCAAAGATCAGCATCCACATAGCGAGGTTCAACCCGAAAGAGTATAAGGGGACCGGGGAGCCAATTCTTCTTGATAATTGGCATAGAGAGATGGAGAATATCCGGGAGTTGGTGCACTGCCCGGATGAGTTGAAAGTAGAATAAGCTGCGTTCTACTTGAGGGAAGCGGCAGGTGAGTGGTCGGATAAGGTCAAGGTGAGTGCTAGGGAGATGTACATGAAACAGGGACTACCTGCTATACCTTGGGATGAGTTCAGGAAAGCCATGTGGCGAGAGTTCGTACCGGAACATGTGAGGAGTAAGCTGAGAGAGGAGTTCGATGCGTTTAAGATGGCATCTGATATGACGGTGGCTGAGTACTACCGTAAGTTTAATGAGAAGTCTAGGTACGCTGAGGATATGGGGCTGAGTGAGGAGAACCTAGCTTTGAGGTTTGAGAAGGGGTTGACCCCCAAGATAATGGAGAAGCTACCTGTGGGAGTCCTTACAGATGTTAAGGAGGTTTATGAGAGAGCTAGGAGGACTGAGAGGTTGGTGGAGATGACCCGAGAGAGAGAGGTGCTGACAAAAAGGGCAACCACACTCAGGCAAGAGCATATTCATCTGGTTCGGGGTTTAGTGCTGGGGCTTCCTATGGGCGTGGCCGTGGGAGTAGTAGCAGTAGCTGGGGGATGACCTATTTTAACTGTGGCGGTGTAGGCCACAAGAGACATGAGTACACCAGTGCGGTGAGTGGGGGTTTCCAGAGGCCGGGACAGGGAAGCTTTTCACAGGGTCCTGCACAGAGTTATGCGAGCAACAAACCAGCAGGGTCATGGAACAACAAGGGAGGTCAGAGCAACAACGGTGAGGGTAACCACAACGGCGGTAATTCTTATCAGAAGCCAGCTACGAACACCAACAACAACCAGGGGTCGGGTGCTAAGCCGACTACCTCAGCTAGTACTGTCCGGGGAAATGGGCAGAAGACCAGTGGAAAGCTGTTTATGATGGAGAAGAAAGCAGCTGAGGACGACGCTCATGTTATCACTGGTACTTTTCTTGTTAATGGTGTTTATACCTTTGTTTTATTTGATTCGGGGGCGTCACAGTCGTTTGTATCTTCGAGTCATGCTAAAAGGTTGGGTCTGAGAGAGTATGAGTCTGTAAGAGAGGAATTTTTGATACCTTCGGGTGAGTCTGTATCGTGTGGAAGGTTGTATAGAGGTGTATCCATGATAGTTGGGCAAGTTGATCTACCTGTAGACTTTCTAGAGTTTCCTTTAGAGGGCTTTGAGATGATAGTCGGGATGTATTGGTTAGGAAAGTACAAAGCTAAGATAGATTGTCATCAAATGAAAGTTTCTCTGAGAGGTCCTAAGGGCATTAGTGTGTCTTATCGTGGGTTTGTTGTCAAACCCAAAGTTAAGTTTATTGCAGCTGTGACCTTGAAGTCCTCTCTGAGGAAGGGGTGCCCGTTGATCTTGTGCCATGTGAAAGATGACAGGATGGAGAGTCCGACAGTTGAGCAGATACCAGTCGTGGGGGAGTTTCTAGATGTCTTTCCAGAAGAGATTCCGGGGTTGCCACCGAAGAGGGAGATAGATTTCAGTGTTGAGCTGAAACCGGGGACTGGGCCAATCTCTAAGGCACCATACCGGATGGGTCCTAAGGAGTTGAAGGAGCTCAGGAAGCAGTTAGGTGATCTGATTGAGAGGGGATACATTTTTTTATTGGTAGAAGGTAAGTTCTCATTAAGCTCAACAACCAACTATTACAAGCTAATACATAGAATTTAGATAAACTTTAACTTAATGAAGCAATCCAAGCAATATCATTACTAGCTCTAACTTTGCAGCTAGCCAACCTAGACCTAGTACAAGTTTGGATTTGTTGAACGATAAAACACGGCCTAGCTAAAACACCTTCCAATCTTGCCTTGTTTCTCTGCTGCCACAACAAGTAGTAGACAGCCATGAGGGCACCCAGACAAACATTCTTCATTAGTGGACTCCATTTCCTTCTGCCTACACAAATAACGCCATTTACAGTAGGGAAGGGATGTGCAGCCATTCACACACTCCTGCAATAACCAAAAGAGAATGCCTGCAATTCTGAAACACATGAGTAGTGGTTTCCTGATCAGTGTGACATATGCAACATACTTCATCAGCACAAATACCATGTTTGAACAATTTTGCTTTAACATTAAGTGCATTCTTAAGCATCAGCCAAGCTAAGAACTTATCCTTTGGAAATGCCCAACTCTTCCAGAGAGGGGCTACATTAGACCTAGTGTATCATCGTGGGGTGCGCCAGTTCTGTTTGTGAAAAAGAATGATGGGAGTTTGAGGTTGTGCATAGATTCCAGGGAGCTGAACAGAGTGACGGTGAAAAACAAGTATCCTTTGCCAAGGATAGATGACCTGTTTGATCAGGTGAGTGGTGCAGCAGTCTTTTCTAAGATTGATTTGAGGTCGGGGTACCATCAGGTGAAGATTAGAGAGGAGGACATACCAAAGACATCTTTCACGTCGAGGTATGGCTATTATGAGTATGTAGTGATGCCGTTTGGGTTATCTAATGCACCCACTGTGTTTATGGATTTGATGAACAGAGTCTTCAGTCAGTTTTTGGACAAGTTTGTGGTGGTTTTCATAGATGACATCTTAGTATTTTCTAAGACAAAGGAGGAGCATGAGGAGCATCTGAGGATTGTGTTGCAGACCTTCAGAGAGCATGAGTTGTATGCAAAGCTGTCCAAGTGTGAGTTCTGGTTGGAGAAAATTTCTTTTATGGGGCATGTGATTTCTAAGGAAGGGGTAGCTGTGGATCCTGCAAAGATTGAGGCAGTTACCAAGTGGGAAGCACCAAATAATGTAGCTGAGATCAAGAGTTTCTTGGGTTTAGCGAGGTATTATCGACGGTTCGTGAAGGATTTCTCCAAGATTGCTAGACCTATGACATCGTTGATGAGGAAAGAGAACAGGTTTGGTTAGGATGAGAGTTGTGAGACGGCGTTCGAAACATTAAAGGAGCGTTTGACCACAGCTCCAATCTTAGCATTGTCTGAAGGGAGTGAGAACTTTGAAGTGTATACATATGCTTCAAAGAATGGGTTGGGATGTGTGTTGATGCAGAATGGTAAGGTGATTGCCTATGCTTCTAGGCAATTGAAGCCTTATGAGGAGAATTATCCTACACATGATCTGGAGTTGGGTGCAGTGGTGTGAGACATTACCTATATGGGGCGACCTTTAAGGTATTTTCAGATCACAAGAGTCTCAAGTACATCTTCACTCAAAAGGAGTTGAACATGAGACAGAGGAGGTGGATAGAGTTGATTGGCGATTATGACATGGATATTATCTACCATGAAGGGAAAGCCAATGTAGTTGCAGATGCTTTGAGCAGGAAGAGTGTACATTCTTTGTGCACGGCTATATCGTTGATGAGATTGAGAGATGAGGTGGGGAAGTTCGGGTTGCATATGATCCAGAAAGGAGATACCATGGGAGATTTGACATTGCAGCCTGATCTTTATGATGATATTCGCTGTAAACAGGAGTTGGATCCTAAGATGGTGGAGTGGAGAGCTGGCGTAGAGAAGGGGAGAGTGTCCAGATTCTCTATTCATACAGATGGTAGTTTGAGGTTTGATGGGAGGTGGTGTGTCCCTAATGATGAGGAGTTGAAAAAGACAATCATGACAGAGGCTCATTGTACACCATACTCGGTACATCCAGGTGGTGACAAGCTATATAAGGATTTAAAGAAGACTTTCTGGTGGACTGGGATGAAGAAAGAAACAGCTGAGTTCGTGGCCCATTGTTTGACATGTCAGAGAGTTAAAGGGGAGCAGCGACGACCACAAGGTAAGATTCAGTCTCTTGAGGTACCTGAGTAGAAGTGGGAGTCCATTTCTATGGATTTAATCGTGGGTTTACCGAAGAGTCAGCAGGGTAACAACATGATATGGGTTATAGTGGATCGACTGACCAAGTTAGCTCATTTTGTGCCAATGAAAGATACATGCACTAAGGCACAATTAGCTAGGGCTTATCGGAAGAATGTGCTGAGATTGCATCGAGTGCCTAAAGACATAGTATCTGACAGATTTACGAGGTTTATCTCAAGGTTTTGGAAAGAGCTGCATGAGTCTTTGGGAACTACATTGAAGATGAGTACAGCATTTCATCCTGCGATAGATGGTCAGACAGAGAGGACAATCAAGACTCTTGAGGATATGCTACGAGCTTGTGTTATGGATTTTGGTGGTAATTGGGAACAGAGGTTAGATTTGATTGAGTTTTCTTACAACAACAGCTATCACACCAGTATTGGCATGGCGCCATTTGAGGCTTTATATGGGAGGAGATGTAGGAGTCCGATTTGTTGGGACGATAGTGCTGAGGCAGTGGTTCTAGGACCAAAGATGGTACATGAGATGGTAGAGCAGATTAAGCTGATCAGGGAGAGGATGAGAGCGGCTCAGGATAGACAAAAGAGTTATGCAGATCTACATCGCCGGGATATAGAGTTCCAGGTTGGGGACAAGGTTCTTCTGAAAGTGTCTCCTATGCGTGGGGTCATGAGATTTGGTAAGAAAGGCAAGCTCAGTCAGAAGTTCATAGGACCTTATGAGATCTTAGACCGGGTTGGAGAGGTTGCTTATCGATTGGCCTTACCGTCTGCTGTGGATAGGGTACATAATGTGTTTCATGTGTTTCAGCTGCGGAAGTATGTGAGTGATCCTTCGCATGTGTTAGAGGTGGAGAACATAGAGCTAGATGAGTCCTTGTCTTACCTTGAGGTGCCTAAACAGATTCTTGACCGGAAGGTTAGGAAGACTAGACATGGTGAGATAGTCTTGCTTAAGATCCTTTGGTCTAATTATGAGGTTGAGGAAGCTACATGGGAGGCGGAGGAGGCCATGAGAGAGCGCTATCCGTTTCTTTTTTATCAGGTATGTGTGATTACGGGGACGTAACCTTGTTTCTTTTAGGGGGGTAGGAGATGGTCGCGAAGAGTTTTTACATCTTTTTGTGTTGCTTTTGACATAGTTAGTACTTGTTTGAGTCGGGTTGAGTTTGGTTGGTACATATGTGTTGGAGTTTTTATGTTGAGTTTTGTTTTGGTTGTTGTGTCGGGAGTGTGTTAGTATGTTTTTATTTTGTTGTGGTTTGAACTTCGGGGACGAATTTCTTTTTAAGGAGGGAAGATTGTAATACTACGGTTTTATGAGTCTCTGGGTACTCTATCGAGTGGGCCTTACTATGTCGAGTAAGGGTGTTTTGATTTACCAAACAGTGTTCTGCCTGTAGGGTACTCGATCGAGTAGCCTTGGCACTCGATCGAGTAAGTGGCATTCGATCGAGTACGAGACATAGTCGATCGAGTAAGTCGGGTTACGGGTGTTAATTGATGGGTTTTGTTAATAAAGCGGATTAATATATTATAAGTTCGTCATCTTCCTAAAACACTTTTGCTAAAACCTAATTCACTGTTTAAGAGAGTTCTCAAGTACGTTGCTTTGTTATTCCGCTTTATTGACAAATCCCGGAGCTAGAGAGGTCGGATCTCGTTGTTCTTTGCATCATAGTAATCCTTGAGTCAAGGGTAAGATCCCCGTACCATTTTTATAGCTTTTGGTTGACTTTGTTTAAGCCCTAATTTTGGGAATTGGGGGTTTTTATGATTTGTTGTGTTAGTAGTGATTGTATGATTATGTGAATAGGAGGAGGATTCGTAGAAGAACGATTTTGAGACAGCTGCTAGATCGTCTGCTGTTTGTGTTGCATTCCAGTTAGGGTTTTCCCTACTCAATATTAGTTACATGATATGTGTGGTGATTGTGCTATAGTTAGTGATTGTTGATTGATTCAGACGGTTGTGATTGTATATTGTTGATTGATTCAGACGGCTGTTGATTTTGGTGTTATGGTTATTGTTTATCTGTCTGTGTTCTTCGGGGTGCGTCCCTGGCTGAGTGGAGTCACTTGCGGGAGTGGCTTCACGCCCATGATTCGCCTTCCGTGGAACCCGCCACAGAAGGGATGTGCACATTAATGGACTTGGGTTTATCGCTCGATGGAGATGAGCGAGGCTTAGGTGGGAACGGCTGCGGTCCCCCACTGGCGGTGTGGATTACCTGTTGCGATGGGTACTCTGGCAGGACTACACACTTTAGTGTGTAGTCAGTTATGAGGAGATTGATTATGGAGTTGGGATTGGATGTGACGATTGAGCTGCTTGGTACTTGTTTTATTGTGGTTTATGTTGTGTAATTAGTACTGACCCCGTTTTTGTTTTGTAAAACTGGGCTGATCCATTCGGGGATGGTGGGCAGTTGTTGAGCAGGTTTGATTAGACGCATTTGCGGCTAGCTGGGATATGTCACCACGAGCTGATTAGAGTCTTCCGCTGTCGTATTTTTGTAGTTTGATACATTTGGTTTTTGGAGAATATGTACCGTATTTTTATCAGTTTGGTTTTGGAATTGTAATCACTTAAACTTTATTACTATTTAAATTATGTTTCGTTATTGTCATTTGATTATCATTGCCTCGGAAAACCGAGATGGTGACGTTCTTATACCTGAGTGGTCCTGGTAAGGCACTCGGAGTATGGGGGTGTTACAATTAGTGATGCGAATATAAATGCTGATGAGTTATTTGAGAAGTTGAGTCAATCTGAAATGCCTTTATTTAATGGTTGTATGAAGTATACAAAAGTGTCCGCTGTGGTGAATTTATATAATTTGAAGGGGTCATATGGATGGAGTGATAAGAGTTTTACCGATCTTCTAGCTTTGTTATGTGACATGCTTCCTGACGGTAACATTCTTCCCTGTCGGACATATGAGGCTAAAAAGATGATAAAAGAATTGGGCATAGAATATGAGAAAATACATACTTGTCCCAATGAGTGCATATCGTACTGCAAAGATTATGAGAAATTATCAAATTGTTCGCGCTACTTTGTATGGCGTTATAAGCCTAAGGTAGGGATCCTAGCTAAGGTGTTGTAGTATTTTCTAATAATACCAGGAATTATAAGGATTTATTCGAATGTAGAAGATGCGAGAATGATGACTTGGCATAGTAGTGGAAGAATTCGAGATGGAAAGTTAAGACACCCAGCGGATAGTTAACAATGGAAAGAGTTTGGCGCTAAGTATCCTGATTTTGCCAATGAAGCAAGGAACTTGCGTCTAGCAATTTCCACAAATGGAATGAACCCTCATGGAAACATGAGTACCCAACATAGTACTTGGCCAGTAGTGTTGGCCATTTATAATTTACCCCCACGGGTTTTCATGAAACGGAAGTATTTGATGTTGCCCTTGATGATTTATGGCCCTCGACAACCCGGGAATGAAATAGATGTGTATTTGGAACCACTTTTAGATGATTTGAGAATTTTGTTGGATATAGGGATGCAAGTCTTTGATAGTTATAAAAAGGAAACTTTCAATCTGAGAGAAATGTTGTGTACAATAACTGACTTTCCAGCATACGACGATCTTTCTGGACATACTGTACATGGTAAAGAGCCTTGCCCATTGTGTTGAGAGGATATTGTATCAGAATACTTAAAGCATTCTGGCAAGCATGTGTACGTGGGAAATCGTAGGGGGTTATGATTGATCATAGATCCTAATTAGACTCTCTAATTAAAAACAAATTATCTCAAAATATGTTATTTTTAGTGATCTATGTAACATGAATGCTAATATAAAAGCATAATAATAAAGATTAAGCAAAAACAATTTATTTACTTTGATTTTGATGGTAATATGGGCACAAACTAGATCACCTATCTAGTTTGTTCTTGTGCTAATGAAATGTGGAAGATCCTCCTTAACCAAATCTTCAAAGAGAAGACCTCCTTCTAGTAGCACCCAAGAACAACACCCAAATTCCTAACAAATACTAACTAGATATTATGCTAGAAATACCCTTGATTATATTTGTAATATTACTAACAATCTTAGTAAATATTTTTGATTACTAACTTCTTAGTAAAAATGGTTTTTATTATTTTTTAGAGAGAGAGAGATGATTTTCACATGCAAATATTCAAAGTATGAGAAAAATGAACAATTGAATGGAGTGAAGGAAGAGGGGAGGCCGGCTACTATAGAGGGAGTTGGAGTGTGCTTTTTCCCTTTCTTTTTTATGTCCAATAGAAAATGGTTTTGATAAGAACAAAAGTTTTATGGGAAGATAAATTTGTGTAAGTGGAATCATTGTGTCTAAAGTAACACACTACCCTAATTACACGATTTCCATGACCCATTTACGGGTTGAAATCGGTTGTTATATTTGTCGCACAAATACGTGTAATTTTACATTAAACATCGTTTTATGTTTAAATGCTTCCCGATAAATTTTGTCCAAAACACTCCGTAAATATACGCGTACCACTACACATATTAGTTACGTACTAATATTAATCACATTAATCAATTAGTACAATTTTAGTGAATTAACAATTAATTAACTAAAACCCGTCTCATAAAATTTATTATTTAATTATCGCATAATTAAATAATAACAGCCGCGCCTCGAGTTCGCAACTCGAAATCTCTCTAAAAAGAATAATTGACTAACCTATTAGTCAATAAATCAAGGGACTAAATAAATTGTATCTCATACAATTAATTAGTTGTCAATTGGGGTTTGTTCCTTTAGGTGTGACAGAAAGGGGTCAGTTGATCACCGCCGTCTCACGACAATAACGTCAAACTCTAGTCAGCCAACCGTTATCGATTTACGTTAATCAACTGACGAGGATCAAATAATAAATATCCTGATGATATTCCTTTGATGAGATTTATTATGTAAACGCACTATTGTTGAGGACACTAACTCCAACAGGTTACACCGTGATCACCCTTATCGTAAGTTTCACAAGGCGATTAATGGGTGCGTCGAGCATCGTGCGAGTCCTAAGATTTTGAATGGGCATGAAGTGTATGAGAAAGTAAAAGATATTGAAATAACGTATGGGAAAAAAGGTGGTCCGGTTAAAACTCGTCGTCAAAAGCTACCAACCAAAACAATATTTATAACTTTACAAACTACTCTTAGTAAAGAGGTAAGTAAAGGTCGGATCCCAAGGAACGGGTATTGATGTAGGATTCTCAATTGTAAATATCTATGTCTAAGGGTGTCAACATTTGGGTTGAGGTAGGAGATAAACTAAACTAATCAACAAGATGAATAAAAACAAAGTAAAGCAAATAGAGGGGTTGTAAACAATTGATTAAAGGCACTAGGGTGTCATGGGTTCATAGGGGATTCATGGGAGTTGATCATAAAAACATGTTTTCAACTAGATGCAAGCACTTATTGTTGTGATGGGATCGAGTTAATGTATATCTTACAATCCCTAAGACGGTTTGGGTCCCAGAGCCGAATCAATTAGATTGTACAACACCTACAAGTCGACTTAATCCTTCCTATCCAACTGTATGCATGGTCTAATGAGGCTAGAGTTGGTGTATAAGCTTACAAGCCTCATTGAAGAGATAGGTGATGGATCAAAAAATGCAAGGATTCATAGGCTCGCATTTCATCAAACATAACATGTGCATAAGTTGAAATCACATCAAGCAAGCAAATTAATTATGAAAACATATTAGATTAAGTATAGATCAATCCCCATGTTTGTTTCCCAAAATTCCACATTAACCCTAGCTAAGGAAACTACTCACTGACAATCAAGTTTAGCATGCTAATAAGGTTGTCAATCATACTAACAAAGCAAAACATGATGGATAAATGAAAGTGATTAATAATAACTAAACAAGAACAATAGAGAAATTAAGGAAAGATTAAGATGTGATTAATATTGAGAAATGTATTACAACTAAATTAAGACTAATTAAGAGATGGTTAAGGGATAATTAGGGTTACTAAGGGCTTAAATGACTATTAAGACCCTAAGAAAAGTTGAGGAAATGCTACTCCTGAGGGAAATGAGCGGATCCTCTTGCTAGTCCTGCCTCGGTCCGCTTGTCCCGTGCTGTGGCACGGGTTTTTCTGCCTTGTGAGCCGCTCGGATCCTGGGGAAGACGCTCGGCTCATGGCGCTGCAAGCCGCTCGTCCTGGGAACAAGACGCTCGGATCCTAGTGCTCTGAGCCGCTCGGATCGTGCTTGATCCGCTCGGTTTCTTGGACAGAGTGCTTCTCTTCTTTTGCTCCTTAACAATCAGCAAGGATCATGTCAGGGGTGCAAGGATCCTTTTATCATTGCCCATTTCACTTTATTATCTACTTAGGCCTCTAGTGTTGGTCTTCTCTTTGATGCTTGGTCATTAGGTGCGATCCATTTAGCTCCATTTCGCCTCATAAATGCAAGGTTAGCAATCCTTTCTTACCAAGGAGACAAAACCTCAAAGAATATGCAAAATGGGACACTAAAGATAGTAAATGACCTAAATAAGTGCTATGAAGCATAGGAACGAGGTTAATTCGGGGACTAAATGTTGGAATATGTGTCCTCCGACAATAATGCGATCACAACTGTTGATCATGATGATCACATGTTTAAATCTCATTTTAAGAATACATGTGGGATGTAATATTTTACAGTTAACTGGTCCTCACATATCGGTAATGATTGGCTGACTAGAGTTTGACATTACTGTCGTGCGACGGTGGTGATCAGTTGATCCCCTTAGGTCATACCTAAAGGGTGACACTCTTAATTGATTATTTAATTGATCGTATGTCGATACGGGTTAATTAAATTGCTTAAAATTGACGGACGATTTTGTGAGTATAATTGACGTATCTTATTGTAATTCGATTAAATAAGATACGGTCTAAGTAATCAAATTGTTTTATTACTGAGATAAAATTATTGTTTACGAAACAATTGAAATTGAATGAATAATTTATTATAAATACAAGACGTTGTGATTTATAATTCAATAAACCGTTCTGGTACAAGTAATTACGAATTACTAGTCGATTTTGTATATGACATATTTTTATTAGTATGTTGATTTTTAATGTGTTAAAAATACATAATTGTGAGACATAAACATGTAACATGTTACATGTGACATTGTGACAAAATTGACAAATTGACAAAGATAAAATGGAACCCATTTTATCTTACATTGTACCGAAATTATAGGGGTGTTTAGTGTTTTGTTGTGTTTTAAATTTAAATAAGAAAAGCACACATGATTACACTACTTCTAGCTATGCATGCCTAATTGCTTTTGTGAAGAGCATCTTGGCCATGCATTGGCTCCTTTTCTTTCCCCCACTCGGTTTCCACCTAGAAGAAACAAGAGTTTTTCTTCTATAATTATTCTACTTTTACACTACATAATTTACTAGTGTAATTTTTATTCTACTCTCTAATATTACTAGAACTTAGAGATAGAAAATACTCCATGGTCTTCCCTTCTCTTGGCTGAAAAACAAGAGAACAAAAACAATATTTTGGGTCAATTTTTAAGCAAGATTAATAATACTACTAGTTCATAGTATTGTTAATTATTAAGAGTTACACCTTGGGTATTCACTTTTGGGAGGGATTCTAATTTGGATACTTTGTTCATCCATTTTAAGGAAGCTCAAGAACTAACAAATAGAAGAATTTGTTGGTGCCCAAAACCGAAATCCATAAGCTTGTATGATGATTTCTTCTCTTATCTTATTTATGTTTGCATGCATAAGATCTAACATTTATTTTATGACTAAATAAATTATTTCATATATGAATATATAAATTAAATGAGATCAATGAATCTAACAAGCGGTATCAAGAGCCTTAGGTTGTTTGCATGCAAATCGGTTTATAGTTTTTCCGAGTTATATGATTAACATACAAAACTAATTAATTTGGTTTTATGAAGATAAACCTAAAAATAACCTTGCATGTTAAAAGTTTCTGGACATAAGTGTTTTTTAGGATATTTTGGTTTATTTATGGATTTTATTGTTCATTTTATATAATATTGGCATTAAAATGTGATTTTTATGATAAAAATGTCATTTTTGGACGAAAAATAGCTAAACTTCGATTTTTTTAGTGGTTTTTGGATATGTATTCACATATATTATCTACTGATGACCTGTAAATTTTCATAATAAAATGAGTTGTATTGCTCTAAATATGGATTTTTCAAGTTAAAATCGTATTTAAATGGGTAAATAGGTTAATATGAGTTATATTTCGAATCTGGTCATGGAAATTTAGTATGTTATCACATGCAATTTTACAAGATGTGTGTAAAATATTTGGCTATAATGAAATCCTTATGCATGATTTATGAATTTTTGATGAAAAATCACATAAATAGTGACTTTAATTAGTAAAAATGCTAAAACATACTTCATGACTAAGGAAAAACGTCACATGTTTCATTTTATCGTATATTTCAGATCTAAAAGTGAAAAGTTGATGAATATAATTTTTCTCATATTTTTATGGTCATAATTGTTAAAATCGATAAACCGCAACATTGTTTTTCTCGATAAATTTTCGAACTTTTTAACCTACGTTTTGAACATTATGAGTGTCATGGTATTTTTACAGAATGTTCATGAGTTTAAATTTCAAATTTTGAAATTATATGAAATTTTTATGATTTAATTTGAAGTTTATGGCATAATTTTGTTTTTTAGGTCCATTTATGAACAATATTAAGAAATCTAGGTTAATTATTGTCAAATGTTAGTGGAGACTAATTTTGAGTCCTAAGAAGGTTAGGGTAATTAACTTGTACATAAATATGATGATTTTAAAAGGTTAAATCACGCAAATCCGTAAAAACCGATTAATATATGATATTGGCTCCTTAAAGGCGATTTAGGATAAAATTGGGCATGTTCATACATATTATAATGCTGCATTTTATTTATGATTGTCATATTTTAATTTTATGTAATTTTTGAATTATGTAATTTTACTTAGTATGGCCTTAGTTTTAATTGATATTACCCGAAATGTATGGGAATATCGATTCGGTTGTAATTTATTGTGATCTCGTAAAACCGTTTTGTAATTTAATAGATTTATTTTATTTGAATTACAAATGTATAATAGGAAATTATGTAATTTATTTATTCCGGAGTTCCTTGAAGACGGTGCCACTCGAGAAGGCGATCCATCAAAGAATGTTGCCTTGAAATGCGTGCCAAGACCGAAGTTCAAGGGACCAAAGGAGTTGGTTTCCGAATTTGTAATAGTTTATTAGATTTACTATTCTAGGAAGGCCATACTAGGATTTTATTTATGCTTTGCATTTTATTTATATGTTGCATGCATCGCTAAATCGCCATAACTAAAACATGCATTATCATTAAATCGAGTTGATCGACCGTGTCAATTACAATTATCATAGTTCACCGCTTTAGTTCACTTAAAACGTGATAGATAATAAATTGACATGACCTCTCGGTAAAATAAACAATTGAGATTTAGCCTTACCAAAAATTAGAAACCATGAAAACCTATTTCAGGAGGGAGTGCGCTCGGCCCTACCGGGGTACAAACCTTGTTACGTAGGGAAAGTGGGTGATAAATGTCTATCCACCGAATTCATGTTGATAAGGGATGAATCGGCCCTACCGTGCCCAAGTTGATGTGGATTTGGATCATGGACACATTTATTCGAAATTTGGATTGAGCTCAACGGAAGTATTCGTGACCGTAGTCGCATGTGTTCCGGGCTAAAGATAAATATTAATGTAATTTTATCGACCAAGAGTTCTAAAAGTAGAATCGATTAAAGCGTTAATCCACCGAGTTATATTGATAAGGGATGAATCGGCCCTACCGTGCCCAAGTTAATATGAATTTGGATCTTGGAATCATTTATCAAGTTGGGTAGAGGTCACTAGATAAATGCTATAAAACTTGTTTAAATTAAAATTTACAAGTATTAATAAAACGATAAATGTTAAGTTTTCCACTATTCCGTTATCATATTGTTCTATTTTTTACCACAATTCATATACGATATTATTTCGATTTTTGATTCAAATCTCCATTAAAACATCGTAACTAAAGACAAATATGAATTTGCTTCTAAAACCTTATATGAACCATTGCTAAGGATCTCTTGTGAAGAGTATAGATAAAAGTTATTCGTAATCAAAAGGGTTTTTGATTCTTGACTAACATATCTACTTACAATGAATTGTTTCTCATATGCTTAATTGAGTTAAGTACTTTGAAACGTTACATCATTTTGGTTAGTAGATTTGTTTGAAATCAAAATTGACCAAAATACCGCAACCATTTCAATGAAAGTTTAAAGACTAAACAAACGAATGAAGAGTAGTCTTCATGAAATTCAATTTTGCCTCTCTAAGCAAAGACTCATTGAAATGAGTGGGAGCATTCTCTTAAACCGTTAAGAAAAGAACGAAGTTCAAAGAAGTAAAATTAGAATGGAATTGATACAAGGTAATGTTAAAAGTAAAGTTATTGAGAATAACGATACTAAACCTATGAATCCCGACCGATAAAGTTTCCATTGTCTTAATTGTTGGACGCTAGAAAGGAAACTACCCCAAATTATTGAAGTATCAACAAGTTAGTTGTGGGACATCTAATGGGACCTTCTTCTTTAAATGTTTATTTGATTGACATAAATTTTGCTAGTACTACTCCGTCAATATTAGAAACCGGTGGTGGTTTTCATCATTGTATTTGATACATAGGATGATTAGAATATGACGACTAGCAACAATGATGTTGAGAGATAGAGTCATTGTGTACTTAATCTAGTTTTTTGGGTTTAGAGTTGTACTTAATTGTGACTATTAAGTGCATAAACTCTAAAAAAGAATATAAACTTGTTAAGATACAAAAGAGGTTTCACTTTTGTGACCCTATACACCATGATTTGATGTATGGCTAGCCCATTATCAAGGTGATTATATTCTAAACCAAACTAGAATGATATATCATGTAGATGATGCAAGACTCAAATTGGTAACCCAAGATTGAACCTTAGATTCTTGAATGATGAACGCAAAGAGTTATCGAGTACTCTTGAAACCATTAGATCTTATGGTATATGCGTATCTTGTATTCAAAGCAACATGTCTCATGCTTTTTGGTTGAAAAGGAGATCGAGGTTGTAAATCATTGATCCAAAATAGGTTGATCATTTTCTTTTACCAACGATTTAAGTTGACGCTACTGTGTTCACTTAATAAGGTAAATAGAGAAATCTTTGAAGAAGTTCAAAGAGTTCAATGAATCACGATTTAGTCGTAATGGGATTATCAAAGTGAAGACTTTGATATAAGCCAAATGAAATGTGATATAGGTATATGCGTATCTTGTATATGACATATTAGATCTTATGGTATATGCGTATCTTGTATTCAAAGCAAGATGTCTCGTGCCTTTTGGTTGAAAAGGAGATCGAGGTTGTAAATCATTGATCCAAAATAGGTTGATCATTTTCTTTTACTAACGATTTAAGTTGACGCTAATGTGTTCACTTAATAAGGCAAATAGAGAAATCTTTGAAGAAGTTCAAAGAGTTCAAGGAATCACGATTTAGTCGTAATGTGATTATCAAAGTGAAGACTTTGATATAAGCCAAATGAAATGTGATATAGTATCACAAGTTAATCTCTCTTAACACACATTATGGGATAATGTGTGGTTGGATAAGAAATCAAACGCTATTCGATATGGTTTGGACTTCAATCAAGTTACTTTGAGTTACTTGATCCTTTTGGGGATTTTATCATTTTTTCTAAATAATTTTTCCACTAAATCTAAAACGAATCATATGAGATATGAAATGGTAAGGTACCGTGTTTGTAAGTTTTTTTCAAAAGAAACAAATGCTCATTTTTCCTTACTATAATCACGAGTACAACGGGTTTGTGCCTCGTGAAGCTGTCTTTCTAGAATACAAGTTTATTTCTAGAAGACAGAGTGGGAGAAATTATTCAAGAGCCACAAAGAATGTTATGTCGCAAGAAACTGGTCTTTCTTGGCTACATGAGACGTTTTGTGTAAGATGTTGTTTCTTCAAAACCTAGGAGGTTAAAGTCATCACTTGTTGAAGATGATGAATTAGTGTTACTTTTAGAAAGTAAAGAGCTTGCAACTTACAAAGAAATTGTTTGATTCAAGTTGATTACTTCTGGAAAGTAATGAACATATGACTTACATAAGAGTGTTTAAGTCACAACTCAATACAAGGCTTAGAGGCATGGAAATCCGAAATAAATTCTAAGTGAAATTGTTGGATATCAAAGAGAGATATCAAAGCTTGATTGGTGGGAAAGGGTTTTTGATGTGAATACGAATCACCTGGATGAAATAATTCTCGAAACAAGCAACCAAGACAACCCGGTTCACCAAGCATGGATCGGTTCGAATAATAGTCGAGAAAAATGCATGATAAACCGCCAATGGGAGCAAGGAGAACCGTGTGGAGCAAGGTCCAACCTCGAAAATGGGCTAGTCCAAGGGCATTGAATAAAGCTCACCTAGTTTTTGTCATAGCCTAGTTTTTGCAAAAGTCTTTCCTAGTTTTTGGCTTAGTCTTACCTAGTTCTTCTACATAGCCTAGAACTCACCACAAAGCATTAAAAGCTAGCCTTGGGCACCAAGGAATTTCGGCCTATATAAGGCTTGTAATCCTCATTTGTTTATCATCCAATTTTGAAGTAAAAACTTGAGAGTATTCTCTAAAACTTGTCTTGTCTTCTTGTGTTGTTACACGAGTGATTTGGCTTAAGAGGTCGAAACGCGATTTCGCACCTTGCTTGAACGGGGGACGTGATCCTAAGTTTAAGTCGGATTGTTTGACGAGTATCAAACAATTCACCCATTGGCGTAGCTATAGGTCTAGCTACGACAAATATCTCATTGTTTTCGAGGTCTTCATTGATCTTGAAACAAATATCCCCTTTATTTCAAAACACAAAAATAACCCTACAAAAATGTCTTCCGCTTCCGCCAAAATTCACATCAAAAGTGGTATCAGAGCTTCGGCTCTTAATTTCCATTAATCGAGACGATCCAGGGGTCTTGATTTATTCACACAAAAAAAAAAAGGGTCACTATTCACGGTACTGTTCACGGCACTGTTCACCATCAAAAAAAAAAAAAAAAAAGTTTCGAAATTTCAAGCAACCAACATCCAAAAATGAATTTCGACAATCCGAACTTTCTCAAGAATCTTCAAAGGGCTTTAAAGAATTTACAAGAAAACGATCCCAAGTGGATGCCGAGACGAGAACGAGCCGCTGAAGAGTTCAAGGTTAGTGAACTACCCGAGTTCACGGGAGACACGGACCCCGAGGATTATCTCGATTGGGAGAGACAAATCGAACGAATGTTTGATATCAAAGTTCTGGATGACACGAAACGCTGCAAGTACGCTACTGGAAGACTTAGTGGAGGGGCTTCACTATGGTACGAGAATTTGAAAGCAAGGCGTGCTCACGCTGGAAAAAAGAAATTATCATCTTGGGATTCTCTTAAACGCAAGTTGCGTAAGAAATATGTTCCAGCAACTTATACGCTTGCGACTTATCGTAAGATCGCCAATCTCCACCAAGGGAGTCCGGCGAGTAGTGTTGGCGAACCCAAGTCGGCTGCCACCCCTAGTTCCACGGCAAGAACGCCCGATTCTCAGGAAACAAGTCTCTCCAAAGCACGATGTTGCAAGTATCCGGGGTTTGGGCATTATCAAAGCACGTGTCCAAATAAACGATTGATTACCTCGAGAGATGTTGTTGCTTGTCGGGATGAGTTGTTTGATGAGGAGGAACGATTGGGTGATGTGTTCAAACTCGACGAAAGAGAAAAAGGCGAGATTATGGAGCCATTGAGTGATGATGATCAAATTAAAGATGTGATCGAAGATGACATATTTTCCAACTTGTATGAACCTCATACAAGAGGTACTTCTTTATTTGATCCAAATCTACCAATTGTTTTTGATGAAGAATTTGAAGAAGTTTATGATGAAGCTCACGTGGAAGAAAGTGATCATACAAGTTATGACGATGCAAATCAAAATAATCTTATGCCAATCTTGGATGAGGAGTTTCTGGGCAATCACATTAATTTTGATTTTCAAGTGAAAGAACCGTATCAATCACCAATTGATAAATGCATTGATGAGAAGATACATGGTGGGAACGCTAATTTCTTATTGAAGTCAATTTTCATGGGAGCTCATGATGATCTTGTTGCTTCGAGCAACCATTATTTGGATTTTGGTAGAATTGTGCATGAAAGATGGTGGGGAGGAAATCACAAGAAAGTAAAGCACAAGCAAAGATGGCATAAAATAGTTGTGATTGACAATACTCATTTCAAATTCAAATCACCGGAGAGGATAAGCATGAAGACTACATTGAAAATGATGAGTCAAGAAGAGATCAACAGGGTGCGTAAACTGCTTCATGTTCTTAATCAAGCTTGAATCTAACTTCCAGATTTGTTTTGATCCCGGTGGCATCAAAGATGATTCGACTACGTGTTCGGGCTTGTTCGGGTTTATAATATTCATCTTTGATCCCTAAGATATCGAGGCAAGAATTGAGGACAATTCTTTTCAAAGGGGGAGGAATTGATGTGAATACGAATCACCTGGATGAAATAATTCTCGAAACAAGCAACCAAGACAACCCGGTTCACCAAGCATGGATCGGTTCGAATAATAGTCGAGAAAAATGCATGATAAACCGCCAATGGGAGCAAGGAGAACCGTGTGGAGCAAGGTCCAACCTCGAAAATGGGCTAGTCCAAGGGCATTGAATAAAGCTCACCTAGTTTTTGTCATAGCCTAGTTTTTGCAAAAGTCTTTCCTAGTTTTTGGCTTAGTCTTACCTAGTTCTTCTACATAGCCTAGAACTCACCACAAAGCATTAAAAGCTAGCCTTGGGCACCAAGGAATTTCGGCCTATATAAGGCTTGTAATCCTCATTTGTTTATCATCCAATTTTGAAGTAAAAACTTGAGAGTATTCTCTAAAACTTGTCTTGTCTTCTTGTGTTGTTACACGAGTGATTTGGCTTAAGAGGTCGAAACGCGATTTCGCACCTTGCTTGAACGAGGGACGTGATCCTAAGTTTAAGTCGGATTGTTTGACGAGTATCAAACAATTCACCCATTGGCGTAGCTATAGGTCTAGCTACGACAAATATCCCATTGTTTTCGAGGTCTTCATTGATCTTGAAACAAATATCCCCTTTATTTCAAAACACAAAAATAACCCTACAAAAATGTCTTCCGCTTCCGCCAAAATTCACATCAGTTTTGCACTAGTTGAAATTCTTAAGTCTATTTGGATCTTCTTAGGGATTGTGTTTCATTATGATGATATACATATAGCAAGTGAATCTAAAACCCACTTCTTCAATTAGAAGGAATGTATTCAATACATGTCTTGAGTTTTGTAGATTCTTGCAATCCTAAGATTATGTGAAACTTAAGAGAGGGTCTTAAGTAGGACATCAATGAGTTGGAATCAATGTTTTGATCATGTTATAAAACTTTTCTCGATAAGTCGAGAAGTTGTGTTTATACATGGAGTTTAGTGGGAGTTACGGAAATTTTAATTAGTCTTATATGTGGATGACATATTGATCATTGGGAATGATTTGACACTTATGGAGTATTATAATACATCTTTAATATCCAGATTTATGGAGATAAATCTACATGATATTAACATCAAATAAGAAGTCTTATGTTAATAAGATTCATGACTAGTTCAATCAAGTTGAACATATTTGATTGATTCCATTTGCTTCCGCTGCCGGATCAATTAAATGAGTAATGATGTATAGCACTTCATATACTTTGAGTATGATAAATTGTTTCAAATCGAATTTAGTAATAGTTACCAAGTAAGCCATAAAGATTACCCTTAAGTGCTTGTAGAAACATTAAGGATGTAAAGCAAAGTGTTTTTGATGCAATTTTGTGTAAGGATGTTACAAATGACAATTGACAATTGAGATTGCGCATGGATTCCGACAAAACCATAATCAAAACACATTAGGATGGTTAAGGAACCATTGTGGCTATGTTATTTAAGAAATGGATTTGTTAGAATCGTTATAGGCAATAAAGAACAATGAGAGATGCTTACAACGGAAATTGAGTACACTTGCAATCATGAGATGTGCAAGAGGATGGATCCCGCACACTGTGAAAACAGTGGGAGCTATTCTAAGGCTAGAGAGCTTATGTCTAGATTGGATCTAGACACGTACTCAGAAAGTTTTGTAATGCAAATGTATACATTACAAAGGAAAACGAGTATGTAGTAAGGTTGAGTTAGGTACAAGAAGTTGATAAAACCTACTAACCAAAGTCTTCTCATGGGCTTAACATGATGAGGCATGTCATATGTCATTTCAATTACATTGAGATGAACAACTACATATAAGATGAAAATGGATTATAAAAATATGAAGTAGTAATCAGGTATTGACTATTCATATGTGATAATCACATTTGTCGTAACAGTTTTTAAATATGAAAACTCCTTTTATACTTTGTTACATCCAAACGGGTTGTAGAGACAATATTGAACCCCGTTAAAGTGAACTCGGATTAACATGGTATTGGCCCATAGTCACTTGTATGAGGTGACGTCTCGAAGTGACTAGAGTGTGATGTGATTGATGGCAAGTTCAAGTGTCATAGAGTCATATGAGATGACTAGTCGATCACATAGGCAGACTGTTAGGAACACTTTGTCGGGCCTTATGACCGCTTATAGAGTTCTGGAAAATTTATATAGCCTGTTCGTGGCGAGAGCTACTATAGTATTCTAATGAGTCGATTCTTTTGACTAAAGACTGTTTTAAGGTGGCACGTTTTGATTAACTTTGATTTATGTTACTACGACCTTCGTAAATGGGGTCAAATGGGCATATTTTGGGTTATGATGGATGTGGCTAGTCGAAGGGAATTAGGGCGATATGAATTGTCCACCCCCTTGTCAGGGTTAAAACAATATCTCAGGGCCACTCGAGGAGTAATGAACTGGAAATGCGTGGCCACGCTCGGAAGGTATCTATGGTAGATAATTCCGGTCAATCAGTTCTTCTCCAGATCGAGGAAACCACTCTCGATATGATCACTTGCAAGTACGACCTGAAAGACACCTTGCATTGAGTGGGAGATAGTAATAGGACAAGAGAATTGGTGACGCACACTTGTCGAGGACAAGTGGAAGATTGTTGGAGTGTCCCCGACAATAATGCGATCACAATGGTCGATCATGATGATCACATGTTTAAATCTCATTTTAAGAATACATGTGGGATGTAATATTTTACAGTCAACTGGTCCTCACATATCGGTAATGATTGGCTGACTAGAGTTTGACATTACTGTCGTGCGACGGTGGTGATCAATTGATCCCCTTAGGTCATATCTAAAGGGTGACACTCTTAATTGATTATTTAATTGATCGTATGTCGATACGGGTTAATTAAAATGCTTAAAATTGACGGACGATTTTATGAGTATAATTGACGTGTCTTATTGTAATTCGATTAAATAAGATACGGTCTAAGTAATCAAATTGTTTTATTACTGAGATTAAATTATTGTTTACGAAAAAATTGAAATTGAATGAATAATTTATTATAAATACTAGACGTTGTGATTTATAATTCAATAAACCGTTCTGGCACAAGTAATTACGAATTACTAGTCGATTTTGTATATGACATATTTTTATTAGTATGTTGATTTTTAATGTGTTAAAAATACATAAATGTGAGACATAAACATGTAACATGTTACATGTGACATTGTGACAAAATTGACAAAGATAAAATGGAACCCATTTTATCTTACATTGTACCGAAATTATAGGGGTGTTTAGGGTTTTGTTGTGTTTTGAATTTAAATAAGAAAAGCACACATGATTACACTACTTCTAGCTATGCATGCCTAATTGCTTTTGTGAAGAGCATCTTGGCCATGCATTGGCTCCTTTTCTTTCCCCCACTCGGTTTCCACCTAGAAGAAACAAGAGTTTTTCTTCTATAATTATTCTACTTTTACACTACATAATTTACTAGTGTAATTTTTATTCTACTCTCTAATATTACTAGAACTTAGAGATAGAAAATACTCCATGGTCTTCCCTTCTCTTGGCCGGAAAACAAGAGAGCAAAAACAATATTTTGGGTCAATTTTTAAGCAAGATTAATAATACTATTAGTTCATAGTATTGTTAATTATTAAGAGTTACACCTTGGGTATTCACTTTTGGGAGGGATTCTAATTTGGATCCTTTGTTCATCCATTTTAAGGAAGCTCAAGAACTAACAAATAAGAGAATTTGTTGGTGCCCAAAACCGAAATCCATAAGCTTGTATGATGATTTCTTCTCTTATCTTCTTTATGTTTGCATGCATAAGATCCAACATTTATTTTATGACTAAATAAATTATTTCATATATGAATATGTAAATTAAATGAGATCAATGAATCTAACACTAAATGTGCTCAAATATGAGTCACATCAAACATCCCCAAACCAAACCTTTGCTCGTCCCGAGTAAAGAGGTGACTAAAATTAGGACCTTTATTTAAACTAACCTACTAATATAGCCGATATGAGACAATTATCGGGTCTCACTCCGCCCCTTCAACTCACAACAAGACAACTATGAGGTAGAATGCCTTCTTGCAAGGCAAGGTGGGGCTTGCCAAAATGGCGACACATCCAAGCATTAAGCACAAAAGCAAGTAATGGATGCATCTACAAAAATGAATAGCCACTTTCCTCATCTAAGTGGCGGAAATTATCTAAAAGGGAAGCAATCTAAGGGTACACACTCCATCATAGATATGGTTTCTTCAAACTACTAAGCCTAGAAGGATACCAATAAATCACCTCCAAGTTGTGTCAAGCTAGGGTACCTTTGTCCTCAATTGTTAAATGCTTTCGTTAAGAGTAGTCTCCCTATGGTGTTAAAAACACTGGAGGATCGCGGAATTTCCCTTCTTGCCCAGACAAGAAGAAGGGTCGTCCCCTCTCTACCATGCACAAAAGTGGATTCGATGGATAAAGGGATCAATGTGTTTTGAGTTTCATATGGGAGTTTTCTTTTGTTGTTGTTTTTCCCCCAAATTTGTTGTGGTATTTGATCTTTGATAACACTTTCTTTTTGCCATTTTTTTGATGTTTGGCATTTCAATACTTAACAAATTTTAACTTTTTTGCATTTTCTTTTGAACATTTTCAAAGTCACCCCAATCAGTAACGAGGGTGTCTTTTATTTGAAGCATAGGAGTTCTTATTTTTTGTACTCCTCTTTTCTTTGATGCAAATTGCAAACTTCTTGTTTTTCATTTCAATGCTTGAACTCAAATTGATAGTTTTTGTGCCCATTCCCTTTTTGTTGACAAAATATGATAGATGTGGAGGATGGTTGCATGGTTTCAAGGGTCACCTTGGAATAAACGGTAGCCAAGGAGTTATCACACCACAAGGTACTCTTGACTAGGCCTTAATCCATATGTCAAAGGATACTAGCATGACACATCCTAGGGTATTTTAGAAGCATTCTAATGAGCAAAGTCATAAGAAGAAAAAGTATCTACAAGGGCCTTATATACACTTGTCAAGCTTCCCAAATAGATGTTTTCATAAAATATTTCCTAAAATGCAACTACATGCCATGATACAACTAACATTTATACAACCTAATGCAAATGCTTCTATTAACTAGTATGCCATATAAGCTAAATACAACTCCTACAATCATATTAGTGTATACCACATCAATCAAAATAAAGCCACATAGTCATTAACATAGAGAGGAAAAAAGAGATTGGAAAGATCATACCATGCGGTCTTCATATTCCTCATGTCTCGGATGTGGCGTAGTCGATCAATGTAAAAGAAGGATAGACAAACAAACAAACAAGTATATACAAAATATACAATTCTACACTATAAAGGAATGAACATGTTTTTGGTTTTTCAGTTTTTCAAATTTTTATGATTTTTGAGTTTGTGAAATAAAGGAACTTGTTTTTGTATTTTTCAAAGTTTTTCAATTTTTATAATTTTTGATTTAAAAAGTCAAGTTAGAATTTCCCATCCCCACACTAGTATGGGCATTGTCCTCAATGGCCAAAACGATAGGAAATTATGCAAGCTAAATGAGAATGCATGATTTCTACACTAATAAGCAAACTATATGACATATACACAAGTGATGCATTCTAAACTACATTATATGATGCATGAATTTATTGGTTGGAGAGCTAATTTAGATTAACTCCCAATGCTTATGTTTGAACTTCCCCAAACCAAGTAAGACACTATTTCTAGTGTAAAAATGGGGGAGTTCATGCACAAGTATGCAATAAATGATACTAATTGTCATTTTGGATTTTCAAAAGTGGGAACAATATGAGACACCTCAATGGAACTGAGGTGGGAGTCCTCTAAGTGTTGCTAGGACTCAAACTAATGATCAAGATTAAATTAAAATGATATAAAGACAAAGCTAAAGGAGGTGTAGGAAACTCACAATGGAATCCTCTATAAAGCTTGTCAATCCTCAATTATCACTCATTGCGACATCCTCATCACTATCATTGCTTTCATCATCAACTTCCTCATCATCTTCTTCTTCATCTACCTCCATTGACCAGGAGGCCTCACCACTCTCATCATCACTTAAGCTTTGTTCTTCTTCCTCTTCTTCTTCTTGGCAAGAGCTTTTGATTTCGGTGAATTTGATTGAGGAATTTGTGTTTTGTTGATGAGGGGATTGAAGGTTTTGAGGGAGAAAGGGTGTGTGTGTTTGTGTTTGTATATGATAGAAATGAATTGGGGAAGGAAGGAGGATCCCGTGTTTTTGGTTAAGTAGCAGCAGGGGACGAGCGGCTTGCACTCGGGACGCTCGGATTCTCAGTCAGTAAGCTCAGGAATTTCCAACCCATGCTGGGACGCGCGGATTCTGCTGAAGACGAGCGGATCTTTTCTCAAGGGACGCTCGGATTTTTCAGAAGACGCTCAGATTCACAGTCAGTGTGAACTTTAAACTTTTGAAGCAGCTAGGACGCGCAGATCCTTGCCATGTGTGGACAAGGCCCTCGGGAACTGCGTCCACGGGATCCACACTAGGCATAATCGACTCGAGGTTCTTTCGAATCGAATTAAGACAAATTAGAGTCGCCACCAAGTTTTTTGGGAACTTGGAATCGTTCAAGTCAACTTTACACCTTTCATCGAAAAGCATAAAGCCAATCGACTACGAGTGATTAAAGATAAAGACTTGTACCCTATATCACTCGATTTGAATGACTCTCGTAATCCAATGGTATTTAGACGGATCCACAAACCATAGATCTTGAGTAAGGGGTGAGGGTACGTCTTAGGAAGCCCATAAGGACACCTAATCCCGCCCGTCAATAACGGCCTCTACTAAGTCAAGTGTCGGATTTCAAACAAGGTCGTAGCTACTACGATATATGATATGCAAACATCGTTTTAAAACCCTAACATGTGAAGTTTCTATGTTGATTTAGATGCAACTAAACTAACTTTGTCAAAGTTGTAATTTAGCATGTGGGTTGATTGATCTAACAACATACAAAACAAAGCAAACAAGGCTTAGGGGGAATGGGGGAGCCGTTGGGATCTATCCTATTACAACCCAGGCATTTCATGCCGACACGACGATAAATTAGAGATACAACTCGATCTAAAATACAACGCTATACACAAAACCGTACATGACACATTACACGGCCATTCGGCCTAGGAAAATGTGCACAAAGGGGTGGCCCACGGCTTACATGACTCACGGCCTTGGGTCACTCCTCGTAATGTGTGCTTTCACTTAATCTCATCGAATTAGACATAGGGCTACACACCAAAGCATGCATTAGCATAAATCGGGCCATGTTGCTTTAAACAACATGCGATTTACTACGCTCTTACATGCATTGGGGCACAACCATCTAACCAAACAAGACTAAGGTTTTTGGAAGAGGTTTTGACTCGATAAAAGAAAGCTAACTTGAAAATTACAACTCGATGAACAAACGATAAATTACAAGCGACAAAACAATAAAGAACACACGATGTAAAACAAACGAAACAAGAAAGACCAAAGGACACGGCCAAGCCATGGCCACTCTAGACACGGCTACCCTAGGTCCTAGGTCAGGTTCATTAGTTAGCTCAATTGATTGCGAAACAAGTTCGAAAGCGGGTTAGAAAACAAGTTAGAAACGACGTTGATCGATTGAAAAGATGTCTTGCAAATATGTATTCTACACGGCCTAAAGGGGTCAAATTAGGTCAAGTTCGCTAATTAATTTAACTCATCGAGTGTTAATATGAAGGTGCTAATCACGCACTCTTATACTAGCGAGAAATTATGTGAAAGAGAAAGATGCATTCAATTAAGTTACAGAATTGTTAATCGGTTTTTAAAGCTACGTCGATGCCACCTAACGTGTCTAATTAGGTTATTAAATCGATCTAATATCATCTAAATAAGTCATATGTTAACAATCAGAGGTCGAACTAACATGTGAATGGTCCTTGGGCAGGTCGAATTAAACGAAACAAGAGAGGGGTCAAAAGCGAAGAGCGAAGTTAGAATTCGTTTTATTAATGCCCTACCTTGAACACGAGGATATGTAAATGAGACGGGGGATACGACCGACTGATGTAGCGGATTTCTTTCCCATCTCAAGTCAACGCGGGTGTTCGTGGTGGTACTTTAACTCATACTCGGACTAAACTAGCTTCATAGTTAACGAAAACAAACGATAAACAAACGATAAACAAAGTAAAAACGAACTATAGAAAAACAAACATAAATAACGAAATAAAAGGGAGAAGAGGAGGATTTGATGCACCCTCAACCTACATGTATCGTTGACACCGTCTTGGGTCGTAATCGATCGTAGATTTTATCTCGAGAGGCCGTCGTCGACGAAGGAACAAAGCAAACAACACGTTTTTTGCAAATCTGGACAGCAACTTTCAAACTGCGATTTCTCTCTCGTTTCACGGTGAAAATTCGATTTAAAAGATGTTTTGAAAACTAGAAAGAGAGGAGAACAGAGATCTTAAAACAATCCCTGCTCTTTTTGAGTTATTGGGCACGAAAAACGAGCACAAACAGAACTGGACAGACAGGAAAAGCCGCGAAAACAGAGTGTATAACACTCTGTTTTTCGAGGGGATTCGTGTACTCTCAAGGGCAATTTGGCTCGTAAATCTTTGTCTAATGTGTAAATGGATGTTGTGTGGTTAATTTGGAACAAGAAACTCGAATTTTGATGGAGGTTTGATGGTTGAACAAACGGTTTCAAAGACGACACACAAACTGAGTCTCAGTTTGTAAGTCGGTTTTGTCGAGGGTTTTTGGGAGGCAATTAGGGTTTGTTTCTGGAGTTTAAAGCTTGTGAATGACGGTAGTATATATGGAGAACTTAGAGGAATGAATGTATGGTGAAGGGGGGGGGGGGGGGGGTATTTATAAGGAGTTAAAGTAGGGTTTGAGGGAGTCATAAGCAGTCGGGCTCGGTTTGCATAGCTGTTGCCCATCAGCTATTCGTGGGGTTTTTAGGGTTTGTATGGGGGGTTTTCTTGGTGGTTAAGCTAAGGTAATATGGGTAGGATACTAGGGTATGGGTTAGGGTTAATGGGAACGGGTTTTGGTGGTGTTTGGAGCGGGTGTTGGGCTCAGGATTGAGCACGCAAAACAGGGGGGGCTGCTTGTGTATGCGGGCTGTTTGGGGAGCATTTGGGACGAGATTTGGGCTGTTTATTGGGGGTTCGAACTGGGGTTGGATGGGTAGAGGCTTAGGTTGGTTAGTGTACTCGAGATTCGTGCCAACTCGTAAAGAAAACGGGCTTAAAAACCGAGCTATAATCGAGCTCCAAAACGCGTGGTTGAAACGAGTTTTTTTCGATTTTTAAATTTGATTTTTCAAATCAATTAACACATTAAAATAAATGATTTTTCAAATCACATATACTCATAAAATGATTTTTCAAATCAAATATTTATTTTATTTTCAATAAAATAAACTTGAGAAAATAAATTCAAAATAAAGTAAAATGAATTCACCTTAAAAAAGCTTTAATTTAAATATCATTTAAATTAAAATACTCCGTCGACAACGCTCATTCTACATCGTAAAACGAACCCTAATAATGACAATGACAACTAATAAATACATGTGTCCTATCATCATCGGGTGTTTGTCGGGTTCTCTATAAATTCCAATATCGACGGATATGGGTATCTACAGAGCCCCCACTTTGACTGAGGCTTGGACAAGGCGAAAGTCAAAGTATACCCCAGGTCCCTCTCGACCTGAGGATTCTTCGGGTCGTTTATAGTCCATTAGACTTGCGTATATAAGCTCGCCAGCCATAAGAAGTGATCATACCTGAAACTTCGTTGGGGATTGACTCTTGCTTTTGTTGCGTCGGATTATCGTCGTTGGTCATCGACCCATAAAATTGCATATATGGTGGATTGAGCCTTATCCTTAGGCGCCTACGTATCCGTTTTTGACGGAATCAAACCCGCGTCGTAGTTCGGCAACTGCTGACACATGCCCAAAGTTTATCATCTGCTGGCATTTGTCCAAAATTCATCATCTGTTGACACTTGCCCAAAGCTTATCATCCGCTGGCGGGTGCCCAAATGGGACGGGACTTTCCGAGGAGGTTGCCGCCGCTTTCATCATTTGCTTTCAGCTACGGAATTCTTCCACTTCATACTCTTGCATTGAATTGAATTCTTGGTGGATGTCATCCTTTGCATCTTGATAATGGTCTCTGAAGCCAACGACTTGAGCCCCGATTTCTGAATGGCTCTAAAGTCGAAGACTTTAGAGCCCCCAGTTGAAGCATATCCTGCTACATTTGAAACACAAAAACGTACTAGCAATAATCATCACATAAGCACATTTGGATCATCGATCTTAAAATTGGATTATTTGAAAGATTGGGTCATCGACCCGAAAATTGAATTTGAAAATTTTGAATAATTGGGCCATCGACCCGAATTTTGAATTTGACATCACTTGGTATGTTGGGCCATCGACCCTTCAAAAATTGAATTTGAAATTTTGAATTTCGAAAGATTGGGGTCATCGACCCGAAAAGATTCCACTACTTGGATCATCTATCCATAATTCGCAAAAAGTTTTTGGAATTTTGAAATTTTGAAATTTTGAAATTTTTTGAAATCGAACCTTGATAGGTGAGCATGAAATATGACTCAGACACTCTGTATGACTTGTAAACAATGTGGGCGTAGCCCGCTACCGTAAAACAAAAAAAAGAAAATAAAACCGTAAGTGGGCACGAGTTTAAATTCAATTATTGACTTGCTGGGGGTAGAAATGTAAATTGGCCATTCTGGTGCCAAAAGATGCGATGAATGAGCGAAAACCCGACGCATCGTGCTAAAGATCGGTGTGAATCAAGGGCGGGCCTAAGAGGCGCGCGACCCGAGGCCCACACGGCCAAAAAAACGCCACCCTAGGGGTGTCACCCTAGGTGTTTCCTTCCCTTATACTTTCTATATATAAGGAAGAGTTGTATTGCCAGAAACAAAGTTTATTCTGCTTTCCCAAACTGGTGCAAACGACATAAATCATTATGAATAATCTAGTGAGTGCTATGCGAGCATGGGAGACAGACTTTACTGTCTCAGAGAGACAAGAATTAAAGACCGCTCAACTGGCGCAATTACTTCCCTTACGCCAGATCCGCCTTCAACCTGCTTTGCTAGAACACTGCCTTAGCTATTGGGATCCTCGTAACCATGTCTTTGCTTTTCCCGAGGGGGAGATCTGCCCTTTACCGGGAGAGTTTTCTGCCCTGGGAGGATGGGATGCTGAGGCCATACCGGCTATACCAAAATTTCATTCGGGGTGGCGTGGAATATATCTAGACTGTCTTGGCCTCTCCAGGACGGAGACTGAGGATATAGTTACTGGTGACGAAGTCAACCTTCTTGCTATTCATCGGAAATTTTGCATCTTGCGAAACAGTACTTCACTGCCAACGTACTGCCGCAGAGCATTTGGATTGATCATGTCACATCTTTACGTCTTCGGAGATAGAATGAACAGGACAACTTGCGTAGGACAAGCGAAGCTCATGTCTATTGTGTCTCAGATGGAGACGGGACATAATCCTTCCCGGATTATTCTTGCTGAAACCATTAGGGGTGTAGATGCTAAGAAAACGAACCCTGATGTAGAATGGTCGGGATGCTCCCGTCTGTTGCAGGTAACAAAATCTATCCTCTTGATTTCGCTTCTCTTCGTTTCACCACAAATTCTTGTGTTATTGCCACGACTTATCTATATTTTGCCACGATTTTGTTGCATTTTGCCACGATTCTGCCACGATTTTGTTGCGATCTGCCACGATTTTGCTGCATTCTGCCATGATTGTGCTTCTGTTGTCTTTTTTCTTTTTTTTTTCTCCTTTTTTTTTCTCTTTTTCCTTTTTTTTTCGTTTTTTTTTCTCTCTTCTCTCTTCTCTTTTTTCTTTTTTTTTGCGTTGTGTTTTTTTTTTTTTTTTTTCTTTTCACGTTTTCTTTTCCTTTTTCTCAGGTGTGGCTTTGTGAGAGATTTTGGCTCTTTGCCCCGCCACGTGAGCCAAAATCGTACCTCGCCCGTATGCTGACTATGCGTGCTAAGCGGTATGAAGACGAGCATCAAAATGACCTTGCTTATTGGCGAAACAAGATGACAGAAGGAGAAGGTCGCCCCCTTTGCTGGTTTATGCCTTGGCTTCGCCTCAAATCTTTTACTATTCTTCCGGAAGATGATAAAACAAGACGTTTGCAATTATTGGGTTTGGAAAGGTCTATTCACATTTACCCCGACCGCGTTTTGCGTCAGATGGGCCGCAAACAAGTAATTCCCAAGTGCGAGGCTGTTCTGGGACGAGCAAGAGAGCTACATCCCTCTATATGTGATGACTGGCTCGAAAGGTGGCACCAAAGGCGTCTCTGGTATGTGTCTGCGCGTCCTCAGACTACTTGGGTATCCCCGTCCTACACTAAGTGGCTTAAAGAGAAGACTGAATCAGGTAAGGACTTGTGTCGGAAGGATGAGCTTGTCGACATCAGATATTATGACAAAGGCAGAAGCAGTCGCGACTTCTTCGCTAACGATCTTTCGTCTGCATCTGGACCTGAAACTAAAACCGAGAAGACTCCTAAGACCGACTCACAAAGACAGTGTGTGTGAAACGGTTGGGTTCAAAGGCACACTCGGGCTCACCGGAAGGGAGACTTGGCCCTCGCTTGAGTGTAAAAGATAGGCTGGGCCCTCGGGAGGAAATGATGATCCCTCCTAAGAAGCGCGCTAGACAGAACGCGACTACCCCTCCTCCGCAGGAGCCTCGGTCGCGTGACCCAAAAGGCAAAGGGAAAAGGAAGATGTAGGAGCCTTCGACTCCAATCTATTATTTAATACTACTACTTATTATTTGTTGCTGGCTGTCTTTTTTTCTTTTTTTTTGAAGGTTGTAATGGGCATTGCCCGATTTTAATAAGGCTTACTATTTATTAAAATTCCCAGTTTCTGCATAAAATTTCATTTTATTAAAGGAAGGGTCGGTTGTACTCTTATAAAGAGCTGCCTACGTATCTGTTATCAACAGAATCAAACCGAGCTCGTATTTCCACAAAACAAATGTGCTGCAAACATCAGTTTATAACGCACAAAAAGCAGCGAAGCAAAAGTGCCGCGGCCTAGACTCGCTCACGAGCACTGCAATTCAAAATTTTATTTCACGACATTGAGAATGAGTTCTAAGGATAGTATTTCTTCAGTTGATCCAAATTCGTCGGATTTGCAAAGTCGTTTCCATCTAGATCTGTTAGTCCGATCGCGCCTCCCGATAATATTTTCTTTACCAGGTAAGGACCGGCCCAGTTCGGCTTGAATTTTCCCCTCGGGTCGATTGGTAGTAAAGCGCGGACAGACTTTAGGACCAAATCCCCATCCTTTATTCCTCGAGGCTTCACCTTCTTGGTAAATGCTCTTTGTATCCTTTTTTGATAGAGTTGAACATGGTGTAGCGCATTTAACCGTCGCTCGTCGAGCATGACCAAGGAATCATACCTAGCCTGCAGCCAGTCAGCCTCCGGAACCTGACTTTCTAACAGAATTCCCAAAGAAGGTACATCTAATTCGATGGGCTGGACTGCTTCCATCCCATATGTCAAATAAAATGGAGTCGCTCCAGTGGCTGTGCGAATAGACGTCCTGTATCCCCATAGTGCGAACGGTATCTTTTCTGGCCACTCGCGATAATTGTCGGTCATTTTTCTGAGAATCACAGTGATTGTCTTGTTAGCGGCTTCCACCGCACCATTTGTTTGAGGTCGATAAGGTGACGACTTGTGGTGTTTGATTTTATACTTTTCAAGTATCACAAGATTTCACCGAAGTGAGTGCCATGGTCGCTAATGAACTCATGCGGCACCCCATATCTGCAAATGATTTCATTCTGAATGAACTTTGCTACCTGCTTCGCTTGTAGCACTTTGTATGATTTCACTTCTACCCACTTCGTGAAGTAATCGATGGCGACTAGCATGAAACAATGCCCACCTGTTCAAGATGGGTTGACCTTTCCAATAATGTCGATTCCCCATGTTGAGAAAGGCCACGGTGATGTCAAAGTATACAACAGTGATGGTGGCACGTGTTGTATGTTCGCAAAGATTTGGCAATTATGGCAATGTCTGACATATTCGCGACAATTTGTCTCCATCGTGGTCTAATAATACCCTAATCTCATGATTTTACGCACTAGCATATGGGCATTCATGTGTGGGCCACACTCCCCGTCATGGACTTCTTCCATGACTCTTTTTGCAGTTGGTGAGTCTATGCATCGCGAAGATATTTTGCGCGGTCTTCTTGTACAATTGTCCATCATTGGTTCTAACGAACTGAGCGGCTAGCATTCGAATAGCGCGCTTTCCGCGGCTATCCATGTCGGGTGGATACTCTCCTGATTCTTTAAATTTCAGAATAGCATGATACCAAGGTTCAGCCTCGGTTTCTTCTGTGTCTCCAATTACATTAACGTAAGCAGGTGATGATCTTCGTTCGACACATATTGGCATAGTATCCATATGATCAGGTATGTTGATCAGAGCAGCTAGCTTTGATAGTGCATCAGCAAACTGGTTTTCATCTCTGGGGAGGTGCACGTATTTGACATCGGCGAACAACTTTTCCAGCTCCTCTATTTTCGCTTGGTACGGAGCCAGGCTATCGCTTCGGGTTTTCCACGTCCCGGCCACTTGATTGATCACTAGCGACGAGTCCCCATTTACTACAAGCTTTTTGATGCCTAACTCGAGAGCACTGTGCAAACCGAGTAGGCACGCTTCGTATTCGGCCGCGTTATTAGTAACATTAAAGTCCAACTTGATCGAAATGGGAACATGTTCACCTTCTGGTGAAATGAGTAGCACTCCTATCCCGTAACCCCTGCAATTCGATGCTCTATCAAAATAGAGGTCCCACGTATCGTTGTCTATGTGAACGATATCTTCGTCGGGAAACGACCACGTATCTACAACCTCAGTTTCTTCTATCGGGTTATCTGCCAGGAAGTCTGCAACCGCCCTTCCCTTTATCACTTTTAGCGGTACGTATTTCAGATCAAACTCGGAAAGCATTAAAGTCCATCTTGACACCCTGCCGTTTAGATCTGGTTTTTCAAACAAGTATTTGATTGGGTCCATCTTCGAGTAGATGCAGACACTATGACTGAGCATGTAGTGCCGTAACTTCTTTGTCGCCCACACTAAAGCCAAACATGTCTTCTCGAGCTGAGTATACTTGATTTCATACCCCAAGAACTTTTTACTAATGTGGTAAATTGCTCTTTCCTCTTTATCGACTATCTGTGCCAGCATTGCCCCCATTGCAGTATCCGTAACTGTAAGATACAACAAAAGTGGTAACCCAGCCGTTGGCGGACTGAGCACGGGAGGGGAAGATAGTATTTCTTTGATCTTATCGAACGCAGCTTGACAGTGATCATCCCATACGACGTGTTCCCCGACTTTCAACTTCTTAAAAATTGGCTCGCATATCATAGTTAGCCTTGCCACGAACCGGCTTATATACTAGATTCTTCCTAGGAAACCTCGAATTTCCTTCTCGGTTTTCGGGTGAGGCATTTCCATTATGGCCTTTATTTTTGATGGGCCCACCTCGATGCCACGGTGGCTAACGATGTGACCCAACAGTTTGCCGGATGTGACTCCGAATGCGCACTTTTGGGGATTCAACCTCATGTTATACTTGCGCAATCGTTCAAAGAATTTGCGTAGTGTACCAAGGTGGCCATCACGCTCCTTTGACTTGACAATCATGTCGTCGGCATAAACCTCGACTTCCTTATGCATCGTATCATGTAACAACGTTGTCGCGGTCCTTTGGTATGTTGCCCCTGCGTTTATCAACCCAAAAGGCATTACTGTGTAGCAATAGGTTCCCCATTGCGTTCTGAACGCAGTCTTATGCATTTTTTGTTTCGCCATCTTGATCTGATTATAACCGGCGTATCCGTCCATAAAGGATAATAACGCGTGATTTGCCGTGTTGTCAACCAGGATGTCGATGTGAGGTAATGGGAAATCGTCCTTCGGACTTGCCTTGTTTAGATCCCGGAAGTCGACACAAACCCGAACTTTACCATCTTTCTTTGGCACTGGTACCACGTTAGCCACCCAGTCCGAGTATTCTGACACCTTGATGAACCCAGCTTTGAGTTGCTTGTCGATTTCTTCCTTGACTTTCGAAGACCAATCTGTGTGCATTTTGCGCAGCTTCTGCTTGACTGGTTTATATCCCGGCTTGATTGGGATCCTGTGCTCCGCAATCTCTATCAATCCCTGGCATGTCTTTATAGGACCACGCAAAAACATCTTTGAACTCATGTAACAACCCAATGAACCCTTGTCTCTCGGCGGGACTTAAAGTAGTTCCTATTTTAAGCTCCTGTGGTTCTAAGGTTGTACCTACATTGATGGTTTCAGTATCTTCGATGATCGAAGTTTTCTGTTCGTACTCTTCTAACCCTTTTATCAACTGTAGAGGTGGTTCCATTTCTTCTTCTTCTTCTTCGACCAACTGTTCATCCTTGACCTCAGTTTCAATGTAATTATTAAAACAGTCATTTCCAAAGTTTGAATTGCAATGTAAGTGAGACAAGTCGTAAGCAAACTGGTTCATATTATTATTGATTTGAAATTGCGCGAAATACGCTAACATTTGAGCCAACTGGTCAGAGCTCAGTGGCGAGATACGGGTATTCGGGACAGGCCCCGGAATACCACCATTAGGAAAGGGTGCAGAGGAAGGGAAAGCTAGGGGAGGGGTATTTTCAACACCTGACTCCTTAGACTCAATCTTAGGACCTATCTCAATTCAGACTCGGACTCAGACTCAGACTCGGAATCGGTAACGTCATCTGGTTTGAACATCTCTCCTTCTCCCGTTGTCAACTTGAAAAGAAGTCCCTTGTTGTCAGTCCACTTGATTGTTTTCCGCCATCCCATGTTGGTCCTAAGAGGATCTACATCGGTGATGAGGGTAGACGGGTCGAACCGCTCGCTTCTCAGGATCATGCTTACCAAATCTTTGTTTGGTATCGGTGATTTCCTCTCTTCACCGAAAAGAAGTCCCATGGCTCCCTCGTCACTCATTGGATCTGGTTTAGTCCCTACTGGCATCACAGTTAGAATATCTTCAGGGATGTAGTAGCAATCTTGGAATACTTCGATTCCTGGGACCATAAGGTTTTTCTTTGGGTCAAAGATAGGTTCGGGGAAGTCCATGCAGGGAAGTTCTTCCCCAGCTCTCACGAAGTGACCGTTTAAGGTTAGGTGATACGGTCCCATTTTAATATCTCGATCTTCGATCGTTCTTCCCTTCTTTTCCAGCAGATCTTTCCCAGTGGGCTCATATCCAAGCCCGAAAGTTACTCCTTTGGCTACTGGTGGTTTCAACTCGAACGTACCCTCCTTTCTAGGATATAAAGAGAAACCGAAGTACTTCCCAGTCTTGAGAATCACCTCGCAGGCATGACTTCCCGTGTATAGATCCATATTCTCTGCTTCGGAGTTCAGCTCGATCATGTTGACAATCTCGAAACCACATGCGTCATTGGCAGCTTCGACCCTTACTTCAGAAGTAATGTCTCCTCCTGCCACAGTAATGGGCGTGGCGTCAATAGTGATGGTTTTACCGTTGAGTGGGACCTTGATCTTTCGATGCAGCGTTGATGTTACGGCCCTTGTAGCGTGGATCCAAGGCCTTCCCAACAACAGGTTAAAGGATGAGCAAATGTCGATTACTTGGCAACTTATTTTCTTTTCCACTTGCCCTGTCTGTACCACTAGATTGACAAGTCCACCTACTCGACGCACAGTGCCATCGAATGCCCGGACCGTCTGTGTAGTGGGAATGAAGTCATTCTTCTCCAGGCCCAGAATATGCGTTGTTTTCAAAGGGAGCACATTGACAGCCGATCCGTCGTCAACCAAGGTCATAGGGATATGCTTGTTAAGACACACGGTAGCAACATAGAGGGCCAGGTTATGTCGGGGCCCGAACGGTGGTAGATCTTCGTCGGAAAATGTCACGGCGTTGGTAATCTGTGGCCGATTCTGGGCGATGTGAGTGACCATGTCAACAGGAGTAGTATTTGACGATACAGTCATGTTCATCAAAGCATGCAACAAAGCTTGACGATGTTCAAAAGAGCTCAAGATAAGTTGCCAGATAGACACGTCGGCCTTAGTCTTTTGGAGTTGCTTGATGAGGGAAGCCTCGGAGGTCGACCCTTCACCAAGAACTTCGACCACTACCGGCTCCTTGGAAGGTGTCTTGCTCGGGATATCCTTAGCTTTCTCCACACGGTACGGGCGCCCTGATCTAGTCAGATGGTTTGATTCTAGGGCATGTTGCCTCACTTTTAAGATTTCTTCTTGGGTGTGAGGGATTGTCGCACCTTTGACGAGGTAAACATCATCTTCGTCATCAGCCCAAACGCCATTGATTTCATTTTCGCTTTGGAGTATGTAAGGAGTGCAATCAACAACAAAATCCCCGAATGTAATCTCGTTTCTCGAGCTTGGTAGGAATTCGGAGCAATCCACGAATATTCTTCCGATGAAAACTCCTTTTAGACGACATGGGCGAATCAAGTGAGAGTAATCAACACTATCTTCGGTAGAGACAAAGTTAGTGTGGTCCCCAAAGGGGTTGGTGACGTTGTTGGGCTTTATGGCCGGGATTGGGAGCGTTCCGTTCTCAATCATATCTTGAATTTCGTGCTTTAGTCTAAAGCACCTTTCGGTATCGTGTCCCTTCCCTTGATGAAAGGCACAGTAGGCATTCGGTTTGTACCATTTGCCTTGTTGTTCAGCAGGTGGATCCGGAGTTGGACCAATGGGCTTCAGCGTTCCTTGGGCCATGAGCCTTTGGAGAGCGTAGGCGTAAGTGCACCCGATATCGGTGAATACCCTTGGAGCTTGGCGCGGAGGCCTTTTTTATTGTCCATCTAAGAGATTGACAGTTTCAACAAAGTGGGCCGCTGCTGGTGCTTTTGCTTTAGATGACGAGGCCCCTTGATATCCTTTTGGCTTCTCGCCGCCATTCGGACATCATCCTCTACCTTTATCCCGATTCTTATCAATTCTTTGAAAGAACCAAAATTCTGGTATTTCAGAGCATTACGGTAAACAGGTCGTAGATTCTTTACGAACTTATCTACCATTTCAACTTCATCAGGCTTCTTGGCTAGTTTCACGCTTTCAGCGTGCCATCTTGCGAGGAATTCAGTAAAGCCCTCTTTTTCCTTCTGCGTCATTACCTCCAAAGTCCTTATGTTGGTTTGAATCTCGACATTGTCAGCATAGTGCTTACAGAACTCCACCGTAATATCTTCGAAAGTGGGGAAGTTCTTAAGGTCAAGATTATAGAACCACGCCTTCGGGTGTTCATCCAGAGATTGGGCAAAAATTTCAGAGAGCATGTCAGCAGGTACTCCCTTCAATGCTAAGTACCCTTTATAGGCCTTAACATGGTGGACTGGATCTTCGGTGTCCTTCAACTTTGGGATGTCAGTGAGTACCGTGTTCGTGGGCAACTTATCCTGAACTGGGGCATAGGCCCTAGCATTCTCATAGTGGATGTTCTTCCCCTGGGAGAGTTTCAGACGGTCTTCGATGAACTTGAACCGTTTCTCCAGATCAGTCAGAGGTGGGGTAGATAGAGGGGAATCTTCACCCAGCTTAGATTCGATTGTATCCATGCGGGTCATCATGAGGTTCACGGCCTCAGTGAGCTTGTTAACAGCATCTTCCATTGCTTGACGTCGGGTTTTTGGCGGCCTTTATACAAGAAAACCCCGAACTGAGTCAATATTCGAATATAAGAGTCCCTGCACACTTAAGGACACGACACCAACTTGACTCAAACAAAGACTCGACCTAAGACTAACTAACCAAAAGGTTCGACTCACGGTTGGATTTAGACCTCGATTTATTTTAGACTCGACAAGACGACATGAATCAAGTTGTCATAGCTCGATTCTAAACTGGACTCGGTGTGACTAAACCCGTGATTGGACTAACATAGCCCATAGGTTCGGGTGAAACGCCCTAAATGGCCTAGCTTGGGCGTTTCTGTGGACTATCCTAGACCAATTGGTCGACCAACATGACTCAAAGCCCAAGAGGTGAGCTTGGGTGACCCAACAGGGTCGTGTTCTAGACTCTTGGAACGAAAAACGCCTGGCCTAACACGGCCAGGACCCGGACACGACTCGACGCATTTCATGCTTGGTTGAGGTTCGAGAAACATTTTGGATTGAATTTGAAAAAAACGAATAATTGATTTGAAAATGAGATTTGAAATGGGCAGCATGCCGGCTATAAAAGCTTATTTTTGGCCAAAAATTCTAGTCCTATTTGGGCAGCATTCCGCGTTGTTAAAACCATGCTAATTTTGACGGTAAGTTGTTCAAAAGTTCGGTTTTGAAAAGGACATGGAAAATTTGAAAAGACTCGGGAAATTCATTTCGCACATTGTCATTCTCATGTTATAAGAATGTATGCTCCTAGACATTTCTAAGTCTCGGCAAGTCTTCTACAAGAAGGTCTATGCCCTCCATCCTTTTTGGGTCTTATAGAGCAAGGGCCTTTAGGTAGAGTACCTAGAAGAGCGTCCCCACCATCAAGAACCACGACGAGGAGGAGCAGAAGCAAGCAATGTGCGAGTTCCTGGCATAGTGGGACGTCGCCCCCCACGCATCACAAAGAAACGCTGGGACGGCCCGGGAAAGTCCTTAAGGGTTTATGCATGAATCGTAGCACTATGAGTAATGTTTTACTTTCCAACACTTTCTTTTCAAGTTTCACCTCGGAGGAAAAGACCCTAGAAACAAAGTGTAACTAGTCCTCTTTTCCACAGCGGAGTCGCCAAACTGTGGACAAGGCCCTTGGGAACTGCGTCCGTGGGATCCACACTAGGCATAATCGACTCGAGGTTCTTTCGAATCGAATTAAGACAAATTAGAGTCGCCACCAAGTTTTTTGGGAACTTGGAACCGTTCAAGTCAACTTTACACCTTTCATCGAAAAGCATAAAGCCAATCGACTACGAGTGATTAAAGATAAAGACTTGTACCCTATATCACTCGATTTGAATGAGTCTCGTAATCCAATGGTATTTAGACGGATCCAGAAACCATAGATCTTGAGTAAGGGGTGAGGGTACGTGTTAGGAAGCCCATAAGGACACCTAACCCCGCCCGTCAATAACGGCCTCTACTAAGTCAAGTGTCGGATTCCAAACAAGGTCGTAGCTACTACGATATATGATATGCAAACATCGTTTTAAAACCCTAACATGTGAAGTTTCTATGTTGATTTAGATGCAACTAAACTAACTTTGTCAAAGTTGTAATTTAGCATGTGGGTTGATTGATCTAACAACATACAAAACAAAGCAAACAAGGCTTAGGGGGAATGGGGGAGCCGTTGGGATCTATCCTATTACAACCCAGGCATTTCATGCCGACACGACGATAAATTAGAGATACAACTCGATCTAAAATACAACGCTATACACAAAACCGTACATGACACATTACACGGCCATTTGGCCTAGGAAAACGTGCACAAAGAGGTGGCCCACGGCTTACATGACTCACGGCCTTGGGTCACTCCTTGTAATGTGTTCTTTCACTTAATCTCATTGAATTAGACATAGGGCTACGCACCAAAGCATGCATTAGCATAAATCGGGCCATGTTGCTTTAAACAACATGCAATTTACTACGCTCTTACATGCATTGGGGCACAACCATCTAACCAAACAAGACTAAGGTTTTTGGAAGAGGTTTTGACTCGATAAAAGAAAGCTAACTTGAAAATTACAACTCGATGAACAAACGATAAATTACAAGCGACAAAACAATAAAGAACAAACGATGTAAAACAAACGAAACAAGAAAGACCAAAGGACACGGCCAAGCCATGGCCACTCTAGACACGGCTACCCTAGGTCCTAGGTCAGGTTCATTAGTTAGCTCAATTGATTGCGAAACAAGTTCGAAAGCGGGCTAGAAAACAAGTTAGAAACGACGTTGATCGATTGAAAAGATGTCTTGCAAATATGTATTCTACACGGCCTAAAGGGGTCAAATTAGGTCAAGTTCGCTAATTAATTTAACTCATCGAGTGTTAATAAGAAGGTGCTAATCACGCACTCTTATACTAGCGAGAAATTATGTGAAAGAGAAAGATGCATTCAATTAAGTTACAGAATTGTTAATCGGTTTTAAAAGCTACGTCGATGCCACCTAACGTGTCTAATTAGGTTATTAAATCGATCTAATGTCATCTAAATGAGTCATATGTTAACAATCAGAGGTCGAACTAACATGTGAATGGTCCTTGGGCAGGTCGAATTAAACGAAACAAGAGAGGGGTCAAAAGCGAAGAGCGAAGTTAGAATTCGTTTTATTAATGCCCTACCTTGAACACGAGGATATGTAAATGAGACGGGGGATACGACCGACTGATGTAGCGGATTTCTTTCCCATCTCAAGTCAACGCAGGTGTTCGTGGTGGTACTTTAACTCATACTCGGACTAAACTAGTTTCATAGTTAACGAAAACAAACGATAAACAAAGTAAAAACGAACTATAAAAAAACAAACATAAATAACGAAATAAAAGGGAGAAGAGGAGGATTTGATGCACCCTAAACCTACATGTATCTTTGACACCGTCTTGGGTCGTAATCGATCGTAGATTTTATCTCGAGAGGCCGTCGTCGACGAAGGAACAAAGCAAACAACACGTTTTTTGCAAATCTGGACAGCAACTTTCAAACTGCGATTTCTCTCTCGTTTCACGGTGAAAATTCGATTTAAAAGATGTTTTGAAAACTAGAAAGAGAGGAGAATAGAGATCTTAAAACAATTCCTGCTCGTTTTGAGTTATTGGGCACGAAAAACGAGCACAAACAGAACTGGATAGACAGGAAAAGCCACGAAAACAGAGTGTATAACACTCTGTTTTTCGAGGGGATTCGTGTACTCTCAAGGGCAATTTGGCTCGTAAATATTTGTCTAATATGTAGATGGATGTTTTGTGGTTTACTTGGAACAAGAAACTCGAATTTTGATGGAGGTTTGATGGTTGAACAAACGGTTTCAAAGAGGACACACAAACCGACTCTCAGTTTGTAAGTCGGTTTTGTCGAGGGTTTTTGGGAGGCAATTAGGGTTTGTTTCTGGAGTTTAAAGCTTGTGAATGACGTTAATATGTATGGATAACATAGAGGAATGAATGTATGGTGAAGGGGGGGTATTTATAAGGAGTTAAAGTAGGGTTTGAGGGAGCCATAAGCAGTCGGGCTCGGTTTGCATAGCTGCTGCCCATCAGCTATTCGTGGGGTTTTTAGGTTTTGTATGGGGGGTTTTCTTGGTGTTTAAGCTAATGTAATATGGGTAGGATACTAGGGTATGGGTTAGGGTTAATGGGCACGGGTTTTGGTGGTGTTTGGAGCGGGTTTTGGGCTCGGGATTGAGCACGCAAAACAGGAGGGGCTGCTTGTGTATGCGGGCTGTTTGGGGAGTATTTGGGACGAGATTTGGGCTATTTATTGGGGGTTCGAACTGGGGTTGGATGGGTAGAGGCTTAGGTTGGTTAGTGTACTCGAGATTCGTGCCAACTCGTAAATAAAACGGGCTCAAAAACCGAGCTATAATCGAGCTCCAAAACGCGTGGTTGAAACGAGTTTTTTTCGATTTTTAAATTCGATTTTTCAAATCAATTAACACATTAAAATAAATGATTTTTCAAATCAAATATACTCATAAAATAATTTTTCACATCAAATATTTATTTTATTTTCAATAAAATAAACTTGAGAAAATAAATTCAAAATAAAGTAAAATGAATTCACCTTAAAAAAGCTTTAATTTAAATATCATTTAAATTAAAATACTCCGTCGACAACGCTCATTCTACATCGTAAAACGAACCCAAATAATGACAATGACAACTAATAAATACATGTGTCCTATCATCATCGGGTGTTTGTCGGGTTCTCTATAAATTCCAATATCGACGGATATGGGTATCTACACCATGACGAGCGGCTTCGGGACTGGGACGAGCGTCTTCAATATAATCTGCTCGGATTTTGCAACAGACCGAATACTTCAATTTCAGCACTCCCAAGACCGGCGTCCTAGAGCCAGGATGCTCGGATCAAATCGAGCTCGAGCGGATTCCCTCCTGGGATGCTTGGGTTCTCCTCTGCACCCACAAGTTCAGTTCCACCCATGGGGATCTTTATTTCCCGTATCATTCTGTCTTCATTTCCTTTGTCCATTGTTGCGGGTGCACTTCGAATGCTCGGTTAGCCTAGGCAATTGTTATCCCCAAACTAGATCAAACACTCCATATCAAAACACATTAAAATACCTCCCTCTCTTTCTCTCATGGTGAAAATCTTGATCAAAGCATAAAAATGTAAATCCAAAGAAATGACAAAAATGCAATACAAGAAGTAAAATGCAAGTTAAGGTTTAGAATATTTACAAATGGTGGTTTAGGGAGGACTCCACCAAACTCTCACTCTTGAATGAGATGTCAAGGGGGCATAGCCAAGGTGTTGTCGATGTTGCTCAACACCTTGTAGAAGTAGTCAAAGGCTTGTCCATTTTCATTATAAAGATCTTCAATAGGACGTTGCACAATGTGTTCCTCATGGTGGTGACTCGAGTCAAGATGGTCATCAAATCCTTGATCTAAGGTCATAGCATTGCCAATGTAGGGATTGACTAATCCATCGAATTCGTCATCCCATAGACCACACACTACACTAGCTTGCTTCCCATTGTTGTCATGAGTTGATGAAAGCAACTCCTCTTTCTTGTTGTCATGGCCAATGAGGCCTTCTTTCTTTCTTTTTATGATTGGTGGTGAGCAATTCAAGCTTTCATTGTTGTTGAAATTTCCTTGCTCTCCGGATAGAGCATCTTGAGGATTGTCCACTTTCTTCTTCCATATGGGTGGTGATTCTTTACCCATAGATTGATCTTTGCATTGAGATGCCAACTTCTTCCTATCACTTTCTCGGCTATAATGGTCGATCATGAAACATGACTCATGTAGTCGGGGAGCTCTAATTGTTTTGTCAAGGTTGAAAGTGATTGTCTCATCCCCCACTTCAAGTGTGAGCTCTCCATGTTTCACATCAATTAGCACTCCCACGGTGTGCAAGAAAGGTCTTCCTAAAATGATAGGAATGTTGGAATCCTCCTCCATGTCTAAAAAAACAAAGTCTACCGGGATGAAGAATTTGTCAATTCCCACAGGCACATCCTCCCATATCCCTAAAGGTATCTTTGTTGATCGATCCGCCATTTCAAGAGTAATGTTAGTGCACTTGAGCTCTCCCATTCTTAGCCTCTTGCATACCCATTATGGCATGACACTTACACTTGCTCCAAGGTTACATAATGCTTTGTTGATTGTAGTGTCGCCAATGGTGCATGGAATAGAGAAGCTTCCCGGATCTTTGAGTTTTGGAGGGGAACTTCCTTGAAGAATAGCACTACTCACTTTCGCAAATGCAATAGTCTCTAGCTTCCGGATGCATTTATTCTTGGTAATAATGTCTTTCATGTACTTTGCATAGGCCGGAACATGATTGATCAATTCCGTGAATGGGATTGAGACTTCTAAGTTCTTCACAATTTCCATGAACTTTCCAAGTTGTTCATCAAACTTAGGCTTAGCTTGACGACTTGGGAATGGAAGTCCAATCACAATTGTAATACTACGGTTTTCTATGTCTATGGGTACTCTATCGAGTGGGGTTTACTCTATCGAGTAAGTATGTTTTTACGCAAAACAGTAGTCTGCCTGATGGGTACTCGATCGAGTACGTGTGGCACTCGATCGAGTAAGGGGCACTCGATCGAGTATGTCATTTACTCGATCGAGTAAGTGTGTTGTACGGGTGTTTTTGACGGGTTTTGTTAATAATGCGGGATTAGTATATAAAACCTCCGTTATCTCTCTTAATCTCTTTTATCATTCTAAAAACCCCTTTTGAGAAGAAAAGAAGTTACGTAAGTGTGTTCCTCGCATTGTTAACAAATCCCTAAGGCTAGGAGTGTCGGATCATCTTGTTCTTTACGCCGTTGTGATCCTTGTGTCGAGTGTAAGCTTTTTATATAATTTTTATAATGTTTTGTTAAAGTTGGTTGAAACCCTAATTGGGTAATTTGGGGATTTTGGGGAGTATGATTGATGTTATGTTGTGATTGTATGATTGTGTGTTTATAGGAGATGATTTCGTTTGAGAACGATTGTGATTAGCTGATTGTGACGATCTTGGTGATTGCTTTCCAGGTAGGGTTTTCCCTACTCAGTATTAATTACATAAGTGTGGTTGTTGATTACTGATGTTGTTGTATATCGTATTGGCATTGGATTCTGATTTGGTGATTGTTGGTAGTGTTGTATAATTATTGTTGTGTAACTGTCTGTGATCTTCGGAGCGCGTCCCTGGCTGAGTGGGGTCACTTGCGAGAGTGGCTTCACGGCCTTGGTTCGCCCTATGTGGAACCCGCCACAGGAGGGGATGTGCACATTAAGGAAATTTGGGTTTATCGCTCAGTGGTGATGAGCGGGGATTTGGTGGGTACGGCTGCGGTCCCCCACTGGCGGTGTGGAGTACTTGTTGCGATGGATACTCTGGCAGGGCTACACACTTTAGTGTGTAGTTAGTTGTGTGGATATTGGAGATTTGTTTGACCTGTTTGAGCTGTTTGTGATATTGTTCCTTTATGGTTTTTGTTTTGTATAATCACTACTGACCCCGTTTAAATGTTTTAAAAACTGTGGTGATCCATTCGGGGGTGGTGAGAAGTTATTGAATATGTATGAGATGATGCGCATGGGATAGCTGAGATGAGTCATCACGTAGCAGTTTTAGAAGTCTTCCGCTGTGTCAAACATTTAGGTAGTTGTTTAGTAGTTGACAGTTTTGAGAACCTTGTATTTCCTTTTAACAGGTTTTGGAGTTTGGCTGGTATCACTTAAACTTTATTATCATTTAAATACGTTTCGTTATTGTCTAATTGAGTATCCTTGCCTCGGGTAACTGAGATGGTGACGTTCTCATGCCTTAAGTGGTCTTGGTAAAGCACTTGGAGTATGGGGGTGTCACAAAGTGGTATCAGAGCGACGATCTTGAAACCTATCACCAATGAACCTAATGAACATAGGGAGTCAAACTAAAATGAACCCGGGTAGGAATTGTAGGAGCTACTGCAAAGACTTGGGAGACGTCCTAAAGTCGCGAATTCGCTCTACAATTTTGAACCGGTCATCATGGGATGTGAGTCGGGATCGCTATGTGTTTACCTTGTGTGCTATATATTCATATAGTAATGTGTGGCATGAATCGGTGGATGTATGTGTGTGGAGAATGGGGAATGTGTAGAGAAAGATGGTGATGATGTGATTTTGTATGTTGTTGGTTGAAAGCATGTTGAATGATAGTTTGTTTACAATGTTGGTTGGAATCGTTGGAAAAGTATATGAGAATGATGAATGATGTGGTGGAAAGAGGAAGTAGTTCATATATGATAATATGTGATGAATAATGATGTTGCAGGATGAATGATCTATAATGTGGCAATCTTAGTAACATGAGATTAGGCGATATGATATGGTTATACATGATTTTGTTTCCGTAAAGTTATATAATAAAGTTATATACTATATGCATGTGTTAGATAAAGTGTATGATGGATGATGGAGAATGTTGCATACGAATATGATTTCATGATTTAAGCATGTTTATATGACTGAAGTGGATTTTTTTTTATAATGTTGATATGTTAGTAACACATAAATGGGAATTTGATGTTATATATTATGTCATTGTTCTTACGTAAGGTTATAGAATAAAAGCATGCGGGCATTACATGAGTGGTAAGTTGAATAATATATGTGCATGATGGAAGTTGTTGTTTGGCTTTTGTAAATAGTAACATGTGGTTAGGGATACTGGTTTTATGAGTATTGAGCTGTTTTTGTTTACCTTGTTGTCGCTTAAGTTGTTTGGAAATAAAAATCAAATAGTTATGTTGTCTGTTTATAGAGAGGTTGTCTTTAAAACGTTATAACATGAGATGCATAAATGATTTTAATGTGGTTCCAATTGGAGGTGATAGCCTGTTCTGTTACGATTCTAATGATAGATCACACGCCCAAAACGACACAGAAACGAGTGAGTTATGACCGTTTTACGAAAATTGGACAATGCTGAGAAATGCGTAGGGTACTCGATCGAGTGGCCCTCACTCGATCGAGTGCACCTCTTGTTAATCGATCGAGTAACCCTTACTCGATCGCGTAGCCCTGATAATTTGTTTTACGTGCCTCTGACCTTCACCTACTCGATCGAGTAAGTCACTAACTCGATCGAGTGACCTGTACTCGATCTAGTGACCCCTGTTTTGGGTCATATGCTTATCTTTTGACTTCGTTGCCTATTATGTTTAATTAAAAGGTGTTCTTTTGCTTCCTTGTGCATTGCTTTACATGTGTGTCGGTCTTGATGCATAAGTTACCCAATCTTATGATGTAAGGAGTGGCACCTGTGGTGAGTATGAGTTCGGTGGGGAGGACATGAGTTATATATGGTTGTGATAGGTAGTGGGAAAGAAAAGGAAGATTGGTAAGGCTTATTAAGGTATGGAGCATGTTTTGTGGGATGAGATGAGTGATATGATTGTGTGTTGAGTAAGGTAAAAGTAAGTGAATATGGGCAAGGGATGATGTGAGTCTAAGGAACGTGAGAATGAAAAGATTGAAAGGACGGATGTGGATAGTGGCAACTTGAGATGTGTAAAGAATTATGGAGGGAGATGGTTAGGAATCGTATGGGTTAAGAATATATGTAGAGGTCGTTTTAGAGGGATTGAGAAGAGCGGTATATAGTGAACTTTATGGAGACCTGTCGCGACGTGGATTTGCAGATAGTGAGTGAGTTTGAGAATTTGTGTTATCAAGAAGTGAAACTAATGTGTGATTTCCTTGGGCAATTAACGATATGAAATTAGTTTTGGACTTCTAAAAATATGATGATTGGGGATGAGTGTGAGTGATAGCATGAGATGGCCTGGACTGATTGGTGATGAGTGTGAGTGATAGCATGGTAAGAGAAGATCCATGGTAAGAAAGAGTGAGATGATACTGATATGAAATAATGGGATTCGATTTTTGGAGCAATGAGAAGGTAACCGGAGCACTAAAGAGTTAGATAGAAGTAATAAGGAGTTGAACTATTAATTGGTATTGTTGAGTGTAAAGAGAAAAGAAGGGTAAAAAGTAAGCTGAGAAAAATGTTGACCGGAGTTATGTGATAAAGAAGTAATGAATCATCGAGATGTGTGATACTATCATGAGGATTTGAGTTAACGGTTACATAGGGGTTCCAGGACGACATGTTAATCATGAGTTTCGAGGAATTAAGGAAAGTAAAAAGCTTGGTGAAGAATTTGCACGATAGGAGATCATGGTGGTGAGTTGGGTGACGATACAATTAAGGATAGTATTGGGAAGAAGGTTGAGGTAAATTTTGTTGGTGGATTTGATGTCGTGATTTGGGATGTTAACCAAGGATAGGAAAGAAACCGTGATGTTTAGGGATGAGTGTAAGAGGTTTGTTATACGAGTAGTGGTGGTATTGTGGCGATGTCACTAGTGGTTAAGGGTGATGATAGATAAGGAAGATGACAATTCTAAAGACGTTGATTTTGTAGAGGCCGGATTGATATGTACGTTTGTGAGGAAGTATAAGATGTGGTCTTAGGAGGCGGTTGCTAGTAGTTTAGTATTAGTTGTATGGTTATATTTGGCAGGGGGTGATGGTTATGCGAATGGGAAAATGTGTTATGAAGGGCATACGAGTTAAGCTCGGGCGAGAGGTAACCTTTATCAAGTGGTAACTTACGTGATTAGGATTGACTAGTTGGGTGTGATTATGGGTCTATGTGTTGGAATATGTGTCCTCCGACAATAATGCGATCACGATTGTTGATCATGATGATCACATGTTTAAGTCTCATTATATAAAATACAATTGGGAAGTAATATTGTTACTGTCAACTGGTCAACATATATCGGTAATGATTGGCTGACTAGAGTTTGACATTACTGTCGTGTGACGGTGGTGATCAGTTGACCCCCTAGGTCATACCTAAAGGGCAATACTCTTAATTGATTATTTAATTAATCGTATAACGTTACGAGTTAATTAAATTACTTGAAAATTAACGGACGATTTTGGAAGTATAATTTACGTATCAAATTGAAATGTGATTAAATGAGATACGGTCTGAGTAATTGAATTGTATCATTACTCGGATGAAATAATTGTTTAGTGTAACAATTAAATTTGAATGAATTATTATAAATACAAACTGTTGTGATTTATAAATTGGTAAAATATTTCGGCACATGTAATTATGAAATTACCAAATCAATTTTTGTATATGACGTATTTTTACTAATACGTTGATTTTAATATGTTAAAAATACATAACATATTATGTGACATATGACATGTTACATATTAACAAATTGACAAAAATAATATGGACTCTATATTATCCATTGTACCGAAATTAAGGGGTAGTGGAAGCTAATATTGTGTTTGTTTAATTATTATAAGAACACAATGATTACCTACTTTCCTAGCCATGCAACCCTAATATTCTTGTGAAGACAAATGTGTTCATGCATTGGCTCCCCTAAAAGCCCCCCATTCCACCCGGTTTTTGATGAGAAAACCATCATTGTTTTTGTCATCTAATTTTACCTATTATTACACTAAAATGTGTTAGTGAATATTCATTCAATTGATCATCCAAAATATAAGTTCTAGTGAGAAGAAAAATCCTCTCTTCTTCTCTCATAAAAACCGAAATATTCAAGGGTTAAATAATTTTTTTGGTTCAATTTTCTCCTAGATTAATATTATACTAGTACTTATAATATTAATTAGATTAAGTGTTAAGCCTTGGGTATAAAGCTTGGGGAGAGATCTTATACTTAGATCTTATTCATCCATAAAGGAAAGCTCAAGATCAAAAGAGAAAGGTGATCTCTTTTGTGCCCTAATAACCGAAATCACCAATGTAAGGACATGATTTCTCCTCTATTTTATTATTGTTTGCATGCATAAAATCCGTTTTAATTTTATGACAAATTTATCTAGACATATATGAGTATGTTAACATGTATATGAATCTACATTTCCTTCAATCGGTATCAGAGCCACGGTTGTTTGCATGCAAATTGGTTAAAAGTTTTTCCGAGTTATAAGAATAACAAATAAAACTTGTAAAATTTGTGTTATTATGATATATCACGAAATTATTACATGCATGTTAATATTTTTGGTCCTAAAGTGTTTTGGGATATTTTGGTTATTTTTCGGATTTTTTATTGTTCATAATTTACAATAATGGCATTTAAATGTGATTTTATGAGTAAAAATGTCATTTTTGGTCTAAAATTAGCTATACTTCGAATTTTAAGTTGGTTTTTGGATATGTTGCCACATATATTATTTTGAGATAACCTGCAAATTTTCATAATTTTTGGACTTGTTATGCTCGAAAAATGAATTTTTCATTATTAAATTCGGATTTAGGTGAAAAATAGGTTAATATGAGTTAAATTTCGAATCTGGTCATAGAAAATTAATATGTTGTCACATGCAATTTTACAAGATGTGTGTAAAATAATTGGCTATAAAGAAGTCTTTTTGCATGATTTATGAATTTTTGAAGAAAAATAGCATAAATAGTGACATTATTAGTGAAAAATTAATAAAACATAATCTATGACTTAGGAAAAACGTCTAATGTTGCATTTTATTATATTTTTCAGATCTAAAATTGAAAAGTTAATGAAAATAATTTTTCCATGTTTTTATGATTATTTTATTAAAAATCGATAAACCGCAACATTGTTTTTCCGAAAAAAATTTCGAAATTTTTAACCTAAGATTTTGAACATTATGAGTGTCATGGAATTTTTTCCATAATGTTCATGAGTTTAAATTTCAAATTTTGAATTTATTTGAAATTTTGTGGTTTATTTGAAGTTTAATAGCTTATTTTTGTAATTTTGGTCCATTTATGAACAATTTTTATAAAATATGGGTTAATTATGGTCAAATTATTAGTGAAGACTATATTTTGAGTCCTAAGAGGTTAGGGTAATTAACTTATGCATAAATATGAGTTTATGTATTTTTGTGATTGTAAAATGTTGAAATCACGCAAATCCGTAAAAACCGAGTAATATACGATATTGGCATTTTAAAGGCGATTTAGCATAAAATTGAGCATGTTCATACATATTATAATGCTGCATTTTCTTTATGATTGTCATAATTTTAATTTATGTAATTTTTTGAATTATGTAATTTTACTTAGTATGGCCTTAGATTTAATTGGTATTTCCCGAAATGTATGGGAATATCGATTCGGTTGTAATTTTTATTGTGATCTCGTATCACCGTTTTGTAATTTAATAGATTTATTTTATTTTAGTTACAAATGTATAATAGGAAATTATGTAATTTATTATGTAATTTTATTCATTCCGGAGTTCCCAAAGACGGATTTCTTCAAGAATGGCGATACATAAAGACGGTGTTACCTCGAGATGCGTGCCACAACCGAAGTTCAAGGGACCAATGGAGTTGGTTTCCGAATTTGTAATAGTTAAAGAGTTTTTCTATTTTAGGAAAGGCCATACTAGGATTTATTTATCTTTATGCTTGCATTTTATTTTATGTCACATGCATCGCTAAATTGCCATAACTAAACATGCATTGTCTTTTATCGAGTTTATCGACCGTGTCAATTAGAATTATCGTAGTTCACCGCTTTAGTTCACTTAAAACGTGATAGATAATAAATTGACATGACCTCTCGCTAAAACTATCAATTGAGACATAGCCTTACCAAATAGTAGAAACCATGAAAACCTATTTCGTGAGGGAGTGCACTCGGCCACACCGGGGTACAAACCTTGTTACGTAGGGGAAGTGGGTGATGAATGTTAATCCACCGAATTCATGTTGATAAGGGATGTATCGGCCCCACCGTGCCCAAGTTAATGTGGGTTTGGATCATGGACACATTTATTCGAAATTTGGATTGAACTCAACAAAAGTATTTGATAAGGGATGTATCGGCCCCACCGTGCCCTTGTCGATGTGTTTTGGGCTATAGATATTTTTTAATGTAATATTATCGACCAAGAGTTCTAAAAGTAGAATCGATTAAACGTTAATCCACCGAGTTATATTGATAAAGGATGTATCGGCCCCACCGTGCCTAAGTCGATATGAATTTGGGTCTTGGAATCATTTATCTAGTTGGGTAGAGGTCACTAGAAAAATGCATATAACTTGTTTAAATCATACATTTTTACGAGTATTATTAAAACGACAATTGTTTTACTCCTTATATTTTGTTTTGTAGACCACTTCTTTTTCATAACAAATGGCAACACCAACTCCTAATGCTACACCACTCGCTACTTCATCTTGGCTCCGATCTTTTATGGATCGATGTAAACTTGAAAAGAATGGGTCAAATTTCTCCGATTGGGATGCCCAACTCAAATTAGCCGCCGAAGGTGACGACAAGCTTCGTTACCTTACCGAGGCCTCTCCACCCGAACACTCCACTAGGTCCACCGCGGCCACTAGGGAAGCCTATGAGGCTTACCAAAAGGAGTCCGCCGCAATGAAAAATGTCTTAATATTTGCGATGGAGACGGACCTCCAAAGGAGAGCCTTCAAAATGGGCAATGCTAATGAGATTTACTCCAAACTTGTGACCATGTTTTCACAAACTCTGCGGATCGTCCAATATGAGGCGGCCGCGGCATTCTTTGATCTCGACTTCAAAGAGGGCCAAAAGGTTAGCCCTCATGTGCTCAAACTCATGGAGCTTGTTGAGACCTTGAAAATTCAAAAGGTTGAAATCCCCAAAGAACTCATCGTAGATAGGATTCTACACTCCTTGTCTAAATTCAAGGCATATGTGCAATTCCGGGTGAATTTCAACATGCAAGACAAGGATGTGTCTCTTGAGGAGTTGCACAAGTTACTTGTGCAAGCCGAGAGGGACATGGGGTTAAATGTGAACCCTCCCAAGGATGTGCTTAACATAAGCACAAAGAGTAAGGGGAAGTTCAAGAAGAGTGGAAAGAAGGGTAAAAAGCAAGCTCCCACATTCACCAAAGCTAAGTCTTGTGAAGCTAGCACCTCCAAAGTCAAGAAGGGTCCTCTTGATAAGTGTCATTATTGTAATGGCATGGGACATTGGAAAAGAAATTGTTCCAAGTACCTTGGTGATATCAAAGCTGGAAAGATCACTCCAGTAGGTAAATGACTAACCTTCTTTTATGTTTCTAAATTCAACTATGGTATTATCATGCAAAGTTGTGATAATGTATCTCCCTTTTTATTGTAAATAGGGCCTCCACCAAGCAAAGACAAGGGAAAAGAAAAACAAGCATGAGATACCATGGAGAAGCTAAGGATAGCTTTTATGGAGCTTTGTTTTTCATTGTCTTATTTTAAGTTATGTTTTGAATTTTAGAACTTTAAGTTTCCGTGTTCGACATGGAAAGGTATTTTGGATAATGGTTTGTAATTTGGATGATGGTGACTTGGTTTGCAACCCAAGTCACCCGTTTTATCATTTATCCTTTATGTTCTAAAATTTCATCTTTAAATGCTTTCTCCTTGAAACATAAGATTAGTCACTTAAGGTGATCTAATAGACAAATATAATGACGGGTTTCATTATATGTCCACATGCTTAAGGCGTGTGTATGATCATTTATAAAGTGATTTTGAGTCTATGAACTCTCTTAAAAGTATATCAATCACCAAGTACTCATATGAAATCAATTAGTCAACCTATGAGGTAGTTCTCCTTATATTTCAACATCATTAATTTGTGTCTCATATTAGCTATCTTTGAATGTTTAGTGTATTTATTCTAAAGATAGAGTGGGAGAAAAATGAGGACACAACACATAAGGCAAAATTAAAATTGTGTACTTGTGTAAATGAAGATCTACGCAAAAGAAAATGATTTGAATTTAGGTGTATCTATTTACATAGTATGCCAAATAGATGAGATCTATGGTCTCAAGTTAGTTCTATATGACTAAAGAGACCAAGTGTAGTAATCATAAGAGTATATTCTCAAGATAACTACACGAGGAGACCAAAAGAAGTTTTGGAAGAAAATGACTAATGTAAAGTCTCAACAAGTTTTTGACTGAGTTTATGAAACATTTGACCAATAGTTTCAACCATGAGATTTACTTAAGAGCCTAAATGAATCAAAGTAACATACTAGTTATGATCGAGTTGCAAAATTGATATACCGATATCTTCAATGGCCAAAGTTTTTAACCACGCAAATGTCATTGTTTAACCTCACTATGAAATGGTTAAACCTCCTTCCAAAAGGGTATTTGCGAAGGATGTGTTCTAAATATTGTTTATATTTGAAAATGACATTACTACACGTCATTATGACATGAGTGTGTTGGAGATTTAAAATCTCTTTCCGCAAGGTTAAGATGAGACCACTTCAAAATAGGCATTTTGAAAGGATATGATGGGAACATATATGGTTTTATCTTAATAACTTGGCAATGCAATTTATATTTCAATTCTTGAATAAATTTCGATTGAGAAGTCAATTTCGAAATATGTAAAATTGAGTGGGAGTTAGGAAATTCTCATGTGAAGACATGGAATTTAGTGGGAGTTATCATCTTTTGAATTTTTACGACTCATCACTCATTAAAGAATGACGAGCTAATACCTTCTTTCATAAAGAAGCAATTGAGTTTTCAATTCTGGATGAAAATGGACAATGATGAATCCAACTACATCGAGGGATGTTGGATTAGTATTAAGAGATACACATCGTGTCAACATACACATAGGTTATTCATATGAATGAAAATGGGATTACCATTAGCAGTCATGGTAGATCATTGAACCTAAGAACAGTTGATCTCATGATTATTAATAACTAATGTTTCCGCCATTAGAATAATCATGTACATGTCCAATTATGAATCATATGCATAAGAGCATGATGATTGATTTGTGAGCCATAATAAGAAACATCATGAATTCTCGAGTAGAATCCGATGAGCGATTTCAGAGATTGACGGAATGTTCTATTGTGTGTCAAGAGGTTGCACATATTGTAGAAAATCCGAGCACATATGAGGATTTATGAGAATCCCAAATCTTTCAAGCCTAGAAAGAGAAATGAGAAGTTTTGGAAAGATGCTTGGTTGAATAAGAGGTTATTCAAAAACAATCTTTCCTAGTAAAGCTAGGACTTGTGAGAAGTGCTAAGCTAAATAATCTTGTCAATTGTTACAAGATTCTACAAAACCTATACCTAGTGCATTGTGTGTGGATGGAATACTTGATCGGTACAAGTTGTATTATTCATCGCAAATTCGTTCGTTATGAGATGATCGATAAGAAAGTTCTTTCAAGTTAAAGAACCGAAACCAAGGTTGGGAACCTTGATGTGTACTTGGTAAGATTCATGCTATGAGAACATGAATGTGAAGGAAATTGCAAGTGTAAGAAGTTTGAACACATGGACACATGAGATGTTAAACTTCTATTGCAATCAATAAGTGTTTACACTGACGATATACATCACAAGGTTGTAATATGATATTGACTACCCGAGTGTGATGTCGACATTTGTCGTTTGAGTTATTAATAACTCACCTTGTACATTGTTATATCCAAACGGGTTGTAGAGACAATTGAACCCCGTTAAAGTGAACATGGATTAACATTGTTTTTGCCCATAGTTACTTATATGAGGTGACGTCTCGAAGTGACTAGTGTGTGATGCGATTGATGGCAAGTTCAAGTGCCATAGAGTCATGTGAGATGACTAGTCGATCACATAGGCAGACTGTTAGGAACATTTTGTCGGGCCTAATGACCGCTTATAGAGTTCTGGCAAATTTATATAGCCTGGTCGTGGCGAGAGCTACTATAGTATTCGAATGAGTCGATTCTTTTGACTAAAGACTATTCACCTAAGATGGCACGATTTCAGATTAACTTTGATTTGTGTTACTACGACCTTCGTAAATGGGGTCAAATGGGCATATTTTGGGTTATGATGGTGTGGCTAGTCGAAGGGAATGAGTGCGATAGGAATTGTCCACCCCTAGTCGGGGTTATAACAATATCTCAGGGCCACTCGAGGAGTAATGAACTGGAAATGCGTGGCCACGCTCGGATGGCATCCAGAGTGGATAAATCCGGTCAATCAGTTATTCTCCAGATCGAGGAAACCACTCTCGATATGATCACTTGCAAGTACGACCTGGAAGACACCTTGCATTGAGTGGGAGATAGTAATAGGACAAGAGAATCGGTGACTCACACTTGTCGAGGACAAGTGGGAGATTGTTGGAATATGTGTCCTCCGACAATAATGCGATCACGACTGTTGATCATGATGATCACATGTTTAAGTCTCATTATATAGAATACAATTGGGAAGTAATATTGTTACTGTCAACTGGTCAACATATATCGGTAATGATTGGCTGACTAGAGTTTGACATTACTGTCGTGTGACGGTGGTGATCAGTTGACCCCCTAGGTCATACCTAAAGGGCAATACTCTTAATTGATTATTTAATTAATCGTATAACGTTACGAGTTAATTAAATTACTTGAAAATTGACGGACGATTTTGGAAGTATAATTTACGTATCAAATTGAAATGTGATTAAATGAGATACGGTCTGAGTAATTGAATTGTATCATTACTCGGATGAAATAATTGTTTAGTGTAACAATTAAATTTGAATGAATTATTATAAATACAAACTGTTGTGATTTATAAATTGGTAAAATATTTCGGCACATGTAATTATGAAATTACCAAATCAATTTTTGTATATGACGTATTTTTACTAATACGTTGATTTTAATATGTTAAAAATACATAACATATTATGTGACATATGACATGTTACATATTAACAAATTGACAAAAATAATATGGACTCTATATTATCCATTGTACCGAAATTAAGGGGTAGTGGAAGCTAATATTGTGTTTGTTTAATTATTATAAGAACACAATGATTACCTACTTTCCTAGCCATGCAACCCTAATATTCTTGTGAAGACAAATGTGTTCATGCATTGGCTCCCCTAAAAGCCCCCCATTCCACCCGGTTTTTGATGAGAAAACCATCATTGTTTTTTCATCTAATTTTACCTATTATTACACTAAAATGTGTTAGTGAATATTCATTCAATTGATCATCCAAAATATAAGTTCTAGTGAGAAGAAAAATCCTCTCTTCTTCTCTCATAAAAACCGAAATATTCAAGGGTTAAATAATTTTTTTGGTTCAATTTTCTCCTTAGATTAATATTATACTAGTACTTAAAATATTAATTAGATTAAGTGTTAAGCCTTGGGTATAAAGCTTGGGGAGAGATCTTATACTTAGATCTTATTCATCCATAAAGGAAAGCTCAAGATCAAAAGAGAAAGGTGATCTCTTTTGTGCCCTAATAACCGAAATCACCAATGTAAGGACATGATTTCTCCTCTATTTTATTATTGTTTGCATGCATAAAATCCGTTTTAATTTTATGACAAATTTATCTAGACATATATGAGTATGTTAACATGTATATGAATCTACATTTCCTTCACTATGATGTGTATAAACGTTTGTGTGAGGTTCTGACCTCACGATAAGTGGTATGGTGTGATAGTCATAAGGTTGTTATTTAAATGTTCTGTAATATATGTTGGATACGGTAACCTAATGGAATGATGTTCAAAAGTGATAGTTTGGGTGATCTGGCATGGCTAGTTATACTTGTATGTGTATTCCTGATATATGTTTATTCCGTAAAAAGGTATGGATGATATCCATGAGATTCTTGTCTGTTTATTCCATATAATATGTTGTGTTATAATCTAGTAAAGCAGTTTTGAGTAAGTTTTCTTGTCCGGAAAGTTATGCTGAGTCAGTGTTTATGGGAATTGTATGTGGTTGTGATGTCTATCGATGTGGTTGTTGTGCCTCGGGTGGTGATCCGGGCACGATACTTCGTGTTGTGATGCGGGTATTTTCGCGTTGCGGTGCGGCTGTTGGTGTCGTTGTTGCGATGCCGTCACCGGTTGTGGTGGAGTAGGCGGGATGAATACGATTCAAGTTTCAAAAGTACATACTAGTTATACATAGATTGTTGTTTTGTTTGATGTTGCTTCATGTGAGTTTCGGGTTGTACAGATAGACGGTTGTTTTGTTTATTGATGTTTCTTACCAGTTTCAGCTTGGGCGTGAGGGTAGAGTATGATATAGAAGAGAGTTGTGTATGTTTTCGTTGTTGTCATGGTATAGTGATATCCTGTTGATGGGACATAGTTGCGAGAGGTTGTTGGAGTACTTGTGATATTCTTTTAGAGGAGGCATTGGTTGACCTAGTAATGGCGAGTGATTCGTGGAACATGTGTTGTACAGATATGAAAGCTGCAGGTGGTCCAAAATCGTTTGTTGAGACAATGAGTATAGGGTGTTGGACATTAGTATCATGGTAAGTTGTGGATGAATTTGTGGTAAAAAAAGGGAGAACTTGAGAATCTAGTGTGAGTGTGTGTAATAATTGTGGATCGTGAGTTTTGAGTATGGAGATAGGTGCATGTATAGAGGACTATGTCATTTTGTCGGTAATAGGGAATAGTTGAAGTTTTGGTTAAGATAAAGATTTTGTGGTATAGGTTAGGGGTGTGCCGAGTGAATTGAGGTATGAGAACTGTTAAGTAAGAGAGCCTTAGATATAGGAATGATGAGTGTTCAAATTATAGGCAGCTATCTTTGACATGTGGTGGTGATGAGGATTATGAGAAGATATAGCTAAGGATTTAGTATTAGTGAGTTACGAGGACGTAACATTTGTCTTAAGAGGAGTAGGATGCGATAAAAGAGAGTTTCATGGTTGTGCATTTTGTATTATAATTGGAAGTAGAGTGTTGGTGTAGCATAAAGGATGGATCTTTCTTGTGGTTGATATTGTTAAAAGGTCATGGTCGTGCTGGTAGTAGTTCGATGCTTAGGAATGGGAGAATATTTCGATAGTGTTGACCGTTGGATGATGATGTTTATGCGTTTGATGGAGTTGACAGTTGGATGGTGATGTTATGAGCGTGAGTAAACTTCGAGGACGAAGTTCCTTTTAAGGGTGGTAGATTGTAACATTCCGTTTGATGTTATGAGTGTCTTGACGTCGTATTTTTTCAAGTGGATAATATGTTACGGAGCTAGCAACGTTTGTGGATAGTAGTTGGTAGTGTTTGGAGTTGGTGTCCAGAGAGACTATGATGTAGTTGATACGATATCGTGAGCCATGTTGTGGGGGTAGGCATAGTTGGTGGAGTTGGTGTTAAGAGTTCATGTTTTATAGGTTGGGGTTGTGTTTTGAGTTTGTAGTTGCGTTTTTGTGTCTTAATAGAGTTAGTATGTTTGTTTTTATGTATGGGTTGAACTTCGGGGACAAAGTTCCTTTTAAGGAGGGAAGACTGTAATACTACGGTTTTCTATGTCTATGGGTACTCTATCGAGTGGGGCTTACTCTGTCGAGTAAGTATGTTTTTACGCAAAACAGTAATCTGCCTGATGGATACTCGATCGAGTACGTGTGGCACTCGATCGAGTATGTCATTTAATCGATCGAGTAAGTGTGTTTTACGGGTGTTTTTGACGGGTTTTGTTAATAATACGGGATTAGTATATAAAGCCTCCGTCATCTTTCTTAATCTCTTTTTTCATCCTAAAAACCCCTTTTGAGAAGAAAAGAAGTTACGTAAGTGTGTTCCTCGCATTGTTAACAAATCCTCAAGGCTAGGAGTGTCGGATCATCTTGTTCTTTACGCCGTTGTAATCCTTGTGTCGAGGGTAAGCTTTTTATATAATTTTTATAATATTTTGTTAAAGTTGGTTGAAACCCTAATTGGGTAATTTGGGGGTTTTGGGGAGTATGGTTGATATTAGATTGTGTTTGTATGATTGTGTGTTTATAGGAGATGATTTCGTTGAAGAATGATTGTGATTAGCTGATTGTGACGATCTTGGTGATTGCTTTCCAGGTAGGGTTTTCCCTACTAAGTATTAATTACATAAGTGTGGTTGGTGATTACTGTTGTTGTTGTATATCGTATTGGCATTGGATTCTGATTTGGTGATTGTTGGTAGTGTTGTATAATTATTGCTGTGTAACTGTCTGTGATCTTCGGGGCGCGTCCCTGGCTGAGTGGGGTCACTTGTGGGAGTGGCTTCATGCCCTTGGTTCGCCCTCTGTGAAACCCGCCACAGGAGGGGATGTACACATTAAGGAAACTTGGGTTTATCGCTCAGTGGTGATGAGCGGGGATTTGGTGGGTACGGCTGCGGTCCCCCACTGGCGGTGTGGAGTACTTGTTGCGATGGGTACTCTGGCAGGGCTACAAAATTTAGTGTGTAGTCAGTTCTGTGGAGATTGGAGATGGAGACTGGAGATTTGTTTGAGTTGTTTGTGATATTGTTCCTTTATGGTTTTTGTTTTGTGTAATCAGTACTGACCCCGTTTAAATGTTTTAAAAACTGTGGTGATCCATTCGGCGGTGGTGAGCAGTTATTGAACAGGTATGAGACGATGCGCATGGGATAGCTGGGATGAGTCATCACGTAGCAGTTTTAGAAGTCTTCCGCTGTGTCGAACATTTTGGTAGTTGTTTAATAGTTGAGAGTTTTGAGAACATTGTATTTCCTTTTAAAAGTTTTGGAGTTTGGCTTGTATCACTTAAACTTTATTATCTTTTAAATCCGTTTCGTTATTGTTTATTTGAGTATCATTGCCTCGGGTAACCGAGATGGTGACGTTTTCATACCTTATGTGGTCCTGGTAAGCCACTTGGAGTATGGGGGTGTCACAACAATATGCTCTTTCTCTGTAGCCTTCTCTTCATTCTTCTTCTTTGAAACTTCATTGGTGGTGGGTTCTTCTTCCTTAGAGTTCTCCACAACTCTTTGCTTGTCACTAGCATCCACAATATCTCCATCAATTGGCTTCTTCGGCCCTTCATACCTTGTACCACTCCTCAAATGTATGGCACTAACGGACTCATGTCTTGGGGGATTACTTTGAGGTGGTAATTGCCCCTTTTGTCTTTGAGAGCTAGAAGATGTTAATTGAGACATTTGGGTTTCCATCATTTTGGTGTGGGCTAGGATGTTGTTGATGGTGATATATTTCGCATGGCTATCTTTTTGCATTTGGGTGAAAAATTCTTGTTGGTTCTTTTGCATTTGGAGGACCGCTTTTTGAACATCAAAGCTTTGGTCATTGGATTGATTGTAAGAAAGTTGATTTTGATAACCTTGGCTTTGGTTGTAAAAGGGTCTTTGAGCTTGATTTCTCATTGGAGGTGGGGTGTATGTTGGTTGAGGGTTTTGAACATTTTGGCTTTTGTATGAAAGATTTGGATGGAATTTGGTATTCTCATTGTAATAGTTGGAATAAGGGGTGCCACTCTTTAATGCTTGGAAAGCATTCACTTGTTCACTTGTTCCCCGATATTCACTTTGGTCATGTCCCAAAGTTCCACAACTCTCACATACTCCACTTGGAATTGAGGGTGATGCCACCATAGCATTAACATGTTGTTTGGGTGATTTGGAAGCTTCATCAAGCTTAGCCATGGCCTTCTCAAACTTCAAATTGATGGTGTCAATATGAGCACTTAGTTGAGCACCCAATTATTTGATGGAATCTACCTCATGTTTTCCTCCTCTAGTGGCCTTTCAAGACTTACTATATTGAGAATTATGCACCGCCATCTCTTCGATTTTGGCCCATGTTTGATTGTCATCAAGTTCGGTAAACATTCCATTGGATCCCATATTGAGAATATTGCGGGAGTCTTCATATAAATCATTCCAAAATTGTTGCACAAGGAACCACTCGCTAAGTCCATGGTGTGGACAAGAACGATAAGTGTCCTTAAATCTCTCCCATGCTTCATATAATGATTCCTCATCTCTTTGCTTGAACCCGGTGATTTGGGCTCTCAACATGTTAGTCTTCTACGGAGGATAGAATTTCTTGTAGAAAGCAAGTGCCAACTTCTTCCATGAGTCAATACCAAGGGTAGCCTTGTCTAGGCTCTTCAACCATTGCTTTGCGGTACCGATCAAAGAAAAAGGAAATAATACCCATCGGATTTGATCTTGAGTAACTCCGGTTTGATAAATCGCATCACAATACTCACAAAAAGTCTCCATATGTGAGTGAGGGTCTTCACTAGGCATCCCTCCAAATTGACTTCTCTCAACTAATTGTATAAATGCGGATTTGGCAATGAAATTACCGGTTAAATGTGGTGGTGTAGGAGTGATGAAAATTTAGGCATTGTGGGTTGATTTTGTGGTGGATTTTGTATTGGTTTGTCCTCTCCTTCTCTTGCAAAAGGGTTGGTAAACTCAATGTTATTTGGTTGAATGTCCACAATCTCTCCAATACCTACAACTCTTGAGGTTCCTCTAGCAATTCTTCATTTGTTGGTTAAGGTCCTTTCAATTTCAAGATCAATAGGTAATGAATTACCTTGTGATCTCCTAGTCATGCAAAATATCAAAGAACTCGAAAACAATTAGAACAACCTTGAGGAGATTGACTTCCCCAAGGTAAAGAAAGACACAATTAAAAACAATTAATGAAAATCAAATCAATTTAACACCGTCCCCAGCAACGGCGCCATTTTTGGTCCGGTTAAAATTCGTCGTCAAAAGCTACCAACCAAAACAATATTTATAACTTTACAAACTACTCTTACTAAAGAGGTAAGTAAAGGTCGGATCCCAAGGGACGGGTATTGATGTAGGATTCTCAATTGCAAATAGCTATGTCTAAGGGTGTCACAATTTGGGTTGAGGTAGGAGATAAACTAAACTAATCAACAAGATGAATAAAAACAAAGTAAAGCAAATAGAGGGGTTGTAAACAATTGATTAAAGGCACTAGGGTATCATGGGTTCATAGGGGATTAATGGGAGTTGATCATACAAACATGTTTTCAACTAGATGCAAGCACTTATTGTTGTGATGGGATCGAGTTAGTGTATATCTAACAATCCCTAAGAAGGTTTGGGTCCCGAAGCCGAATCGATTAGATTGTACAACACCTACAAGTCGACTTAATCCTTCCTATCCAACTATATGCATGGTCTAATGAGGCTCGAGTTGGTGTATACCCTTACAAGCCTTCTTGAAGAGATAGGTGATGGATAAAAAAATGCAAGGATTCATAGGCTCGCATTTCATCAAACATAACATGTGCATAAGTTGAAATCACAACAAGCAAGCAAATTAATTATGAAAACAAATTAGATTAAGTATAGATCAATCCCCATGTTTGTTTCCCCTAATTCCCCATTAACCCTAGCAAAGGAAACTACTCACTCATGATCAAGTTTAGCATGCTAATAAGGTTGTCAATCATACTAACAAAGCAAAACATGATGGATAAATGAAAGTGATTAACAATAACTAAACAAGATTAAGAAAGAATTATACCTATGAAGATGATTCCAAATAATAAAGCAAAGAATAATAGAAGTACTTGATGATTGATGGAAGGTTGTCAATCCTACAAATAAACCCAAATAATCTTCTAATTACATAAAATATAGGAAGAACAATAGAGAAATTAAGGAAAGATTAAGATGTGATTAATATTGAGAAATGTATTACAACTAAATTAAGACTAATTAAGAGATGGTTAAGAGATAATTAAGAGGTGATTAAGTGATGATCAATAAGTGATGCTAATCTAGGTAGTACAAAGGGGTTTTGATACTAAAGATTAGGTACAAGGATTAGGGTTACTAAGGGCTTAAATGATTAAAAAGACCCTAAGAAAAGTTGAGGAAATGCTACTCCCGAGGCAAATGAGCGGATCCTCTTGGTAGTCCTGCCACGGTCCGCTCGTCCTGTGCTGTGGCACGGGCTCTTCTGCCTTGTGATCCGCTCGGATCCTGGGGAAGACGCTTGGCTCATGGCGCTGCAGAACGCTCGGATCCTAGTGCTTTGAGCCGCTCGGATCGTGCTTGATCCGCTCGGTTTCCTGGATAAAGTGCTTCTCTTCTTTTGCTCCTTAACAATCCGCAAGGATCATGTCGAGGGTGTAAGGATCCTTTCATCATTGCCCATTTCACTTTATTATCTACTTAGGCCTCTAGTGTTGGTCTTCTCTTTGATGCTTGGTTATAAGGTGCGATCCATTTAGCTCCATTTCGCCTAATAAATGCAACGTTAGCAATCCTTTCCTACCAAGGAGACAAAACCTCAAAGAATATGCAAAATTGGAAACTAAAGATAGTAAATGACCCAAATAAGTGCTACAAAGCATAGGAATGAGGTTAATTCGGGTACTAAATGTGCTCAAATATGAGTCACATCAAAAGGCTCTTAGTTGTCTTCTCGGGGTTATAAGAAAAAATCGGTATTTTTTAACAAACTTCCGTACTAGCGTGACCTCCCGGTAAGACATTGTTTAGATTTTTTGCACATAGAGAAGAACGTTTGTGATAATATAATCAAAACTTTTTGAATATTATGGGTAGGACTAAAGACAACAAGGCAGCTAGGGATGATTTGGCAGAGATGAGCTGGCAGCTCAAAAAAAAGGAAATCGGACTTTTTTGCCACTAGCAGCTAATACTCTTTCAAGTAAGGAGGACATAGGGTTTTGTGAATGCTTGCATGGAATTAAAGTGGCATAGGGCTATTCGCCTAATATTAGAAGCCTTGTATCAGTGGAGGACCTAAAACTTACTGGATTAAAGTCACATGACTACCATACATTGATACAACAAATATTAGCCGTGGCCATTCGTTCTATTCTACCTAAAAAGGTTCCATATGCAATAACTATATTTTGCATCTTCTTCCAATCAATAAGTAGTAAAGTCATTGATCCAAATGAAGCGGATTCTTTGCAGGACCTCGTCGTCACCAGTCTTTGTCAGTTTGAAATGTATTTTCCTCCATCATTTTTCACTATCATGGTTTATTTCACTATGTAATTGGGAGAATATAAGAGTGATAATGATAATGCTTGTAATATAATCTCTAAGTATTGTTTAGCTCGTAGTATGATTCTTGTGTAGGATGTGTTGTGTATGTTGGAGTATGCCTTGTCTTGCCAAATGATCTTCAAATGCTCCTTATATAGCCCAAATCGTTGTAGTTAATGCTGAATATTCCTCCTTAATTGCTGTCTTGATTGCTGTCTTTATTGCGCATTAATGCATATTAATGCTCCTTCTTTATGACCAAATCTTCCTCTTTAATGACCATATTTATGTTGTAGAAATCTTATATATAATTATCCATGACTTGGTGAAATGTTGACCTTACACTTGAGCGTTGTCCTCTCCGGCCTGGTGCCTGTCTTCTTGTACCTTGATAGCCTGACGTCATGACACCCTGATGGCTTGACGTCCTGGCACCCTGATTGTCAGGCCAGGGTTGAACTTGATCCTGAAGATGATGCGGGAGTTTAGGCTCATCGACTAGTGCTAAACTTGGACTACCCTGACGAACCTGCCCTGATCGTGATGCCAGGGTAGAATTCTATCCTGTCAGTAGTGCGAAATTCCAGGCCCAAAAATTGCCCCTTATCTCCTTATTATCGCTGGGCCAGGCCAGAAATAAGGAGATAACCTTCTTTTTTCATCTTTGGATAAATTATCTAGAACAATTCAGCAAGCTTTACCATTAAGAAAATGGCTAGTTGCAGTAAATCCCAATCATTACCGCCTATAAATAATTTCTTCGCTTCATGCTTTATTATCCACCAAAACTTGATAAATTCCTCTAAAATTCTCCCAATCTTTCTTCGATCTTTATCTTCAAGCTTCGTCTATTTTTCCAACAATTACCAGAAAATGTAACCATGGTTGTAGAAAGAAAACAACCAGGGTTGTTATTGCTCCTGGCACAACTTTCGTCCCAAACCCTGAAAATATTTCTGAATCTTCCGGAAATCAACCCATCACAGTTGGAGATGCATACCCTGCTCTAGCTGTTGATAAGGTCACCATCTTCTACAAAAAAATGAGTTTAAGCCGATAAAGGCTCCCAACGAACAACACTCTTTCTCCAATCGTCTCAAACCTGAGTTTGAGAAAATTTTGAAGGATAACGGGATCATTACTGCTGATCCTGACATATGGATTCCTGAAAATTCTCCCATCTGGGTGGACTGGCTATATGTATTAGGGCCAACTTGGTTGGGCCTAACATGATGTATCTCAATTATGATGCATGCATTGGTGGTAAGTACCCTGCAACTTTTGCTTGTCCTGCACAAATTCTGTTATTACGAAGGAAAGCAGGAAATATTGAACAGGATATACCTTCTTTGGAGTTGACGATTAGCTGTCAAATAGTTATTATCCCTATGAAAGGGTAACTTCTTTCCTGACAATTCCTCTTATTGAGAGGTCCTGGCTATTATGCTGCGGAGTGGAATGCTTTCTTCGTTGTTCCAAGGCTGAAGGATCCTAAGCATGTTAGGCCTGCTTGGGTTTCAACTTCTACCAGAATTGTAAATTTCGGCATAGCAGACTTGAATGTCGGGCTTTGCCAAAGTCAATGAGGAGGATTCCCAGGGTAGAGGTGGTCTTGGGACTAAGGCTGATAAGCTAATTGTCCTGACTGATGCCCCAGCTGTTCCTGCTCGGTATATTCAGCACGTTACCCTGAACGTCTGATTTAGTTATGTGGCCTGCGTACAGTTGACCTGACTTGTCTTTGCCCCACTATATGAATAAGTAATGTTTTCTTCTTGGTAAAGTGTATTCACGGAGTGTGTGTGAGTTAATGTTCATTTGCTGCCACGAGGCAGGGTAAGACAAGGATTATATTGGAAAAGTATCTTGATCCGATGAAGGCTAATATGTTTCGTGAGAAAGAGGAATTAAGGTGCTCGGTCAGGCGAGGAATAATTTCTGATCGGTGTTAGTATCTAGCCCTGACAAGAGGGATGTCATTCGCAGAAACGTCAAGCAATGGTATTTTGTCCAACCAAGGAGAATGTCCTTGGTAGAATCATTAATCATTTTGTACATTTGCCCCGGAGGAATGTCCTTGTAAAGACAATTTTATATTTTGTTGGACCTAGTCAGGGAGATTATCCCTGATAGGATAGATATACATTTTGCTACCTTTGCCCCAGAGGGTAAGGGTTTTATTAATGATATAAAGATCGTCTTTCAGGCTTACTTTGTTTAATCCGGTCATTCTTTGTAAACCTATTAACCTGTTAAACCTGTCTTCTTTAAACCTGTTAACCTGTTTTCTTCAAACATGTTAACCTGTCTTCTTTAAACCTGTGAACTTTGTTAAGTTTCTGAATCTGTCCTGCGATTGAAGCCATCATATGTAATTAAACCATGTATGGTTTTTGCCATAAAGGTTGAAGGGGTGGGAAAACCGGCTTGTCAGGAGGGCATATGTCCCCTGCCTAGCTGGAGGGCTTGGTATTCAGCCTGTCAGGAGGGCTTTTAGACTAAGTGGTTGGGAGAGAACACCCTTGCACCTGTCTTGCTGCGTCCAGCCGGTTGTAATTATTGGCAGTAAACCCAGTCAGGCCAGGCAATTATTTCATGCTTGATTGGTCCTGACATTTACTGTATCTGGTGGTGGTTACCAACTCGTCAGGCACAATTAAGTGCAATAAATTTTTGTCTTTAAGGGGCTCATGTATAGTAGAGTAGCCCTCAATCCTGAATATTTATGCATATAAACATTTATCATGTATAATTGTTCAGGATTCAAGTAAAACAAATTTGGTTAGAACATCCAGCATGTGAAACGCAAACACGTAGGCAGGAAATAATGCACATTGTCACGTAGCATGTTCAGGAAAGGCACAACATAGCACACATTCAGATGATTAAGTTTGAAGTTTTTACCTAGAACAAGCAGGGCAGAAATTATCACAAGTATGATTGTGCTTTTAGGTGGATGACATTCCAAGATGTTGGAATCATATATCCTTGCAGTGTTTGTAGCATGTAAGGTTCTTCAATCTGTTGGGGTCAGGCTGATATTTGCTTCAAAGATATTCAAAACGTATCTACATGGATTCCAACAGGGATGGCTTCTTCATAACTATAAACCAATAAATAAAAAGTTTGGCCAGGCTGGCAAATGTGAGAGGGATAAACCGGCAGGGGTTTTTCTTTTCCTGGCTTGGCCAGTAAAATTGGAGACGATGATAAATATGGCTTCTAATCCTTGGATAATGTTGCCTCGTATTAAGGAGTTTTTTTTTACTTCCTCGTAGATGTTTATATTTCTTTCAGGGGCGGATTTGCGCTTTTTCTGTCGCATAGACTTCAAAGATGTGTAAATATTAAGCCAATAGTTTATAACATTAGCATATACTCCAATTGTATTAAAATGAGATCAAGAAAAGCCATATATATTTATATATATTATTTTTAGAAACTTACTAATTCAGGCCCGACAGAATTAGGGGAGTGAGATCTTATTAGGACATGCATGTGAGGGTACTCATACCTGATCTATTTCCATGCAGGATGATGCTACACATGTGCGCTTAACTGGGTATTGTAATTGTTAGGTGAGAAACTTACTTGACTCAGAAGGCTTTAAGGTTTCAAAATAACCATCCTGGGCTGATTTTTGTTCAGGTCAGAATCCAGCATGTCAGTTTTGGATGCCCCTGACTGGTTTTGGTAATTGGAACTCCAGTATTGCTTTAATCCGTTCAGGACTGACTATTATGTCTCATTTGGTCATCATGTAACTCATAAACTCACCACATGTCACATAAGGTTGCATTTAGCAGGACCAAAATATCTTACAAGGATATCACAAGTAGCTTATAAATGATATACATGAATTATAAATCACAACCATGTTAACTAGCAGGACAGGATAGATCATGTCTCCAAACGTTCATGTTGTGTAATGTGTGTAACATGTTAACATTAAAAATTGTATTGATCAAAGGTTCTAATATTATGCCAGACATGCTTGATATATAATAAAGAAAAGTTAATGAGTAATCATGTAAGGATTCATAATGTTAGTATGATAATAGATCTAAACATATCAGGACAGGCTAGCCGTGACAGGTTAATTTATCCTTCAAAAAAGTCAATCAGGCCAGGCTTGGTCGATTTATTTTTCCTTGATCAGCCAGTTCAGGTTCGGCTTGACTGACCCTGGCATATCAGGACTGCCCAAAAACTACCATATGTAATATGGTCACTACTAAAAAATATTTAATTCATATTTACCTTGGAATATGTACTTATGATGACATATTTATTTAAAAGTTATGTAAAAGATACGACTTACCTGTGCAGGAATATTACTTAATACCTTTGCTGATTTATTTTTGTGTTATCGCGTTTCATATTGTCGATAAACATGACCTGTCCGGTCTGTCCTGATTGGATCTTTACACGCGGTCAGGCTTGATTAAGCGAGAAACTTTATTTTTGAGAGCTCTTTCTTCATTGATGTTCTTCACATTTTTTTTTTTCGATCTCATTCCACTAAGAATGTACCACGTTGAGTGATATAAATCTCCTTGTGTCTAATCTCAGGCTTTGTACAGCCGTTCAGGGTTGAGCTGAATGGCCAGGCTTGTAATGACGTTGAGGCCTGCCCTGATACTGTCCAGAACTGACTTTGAAGCCTGTCACGATCAGGACTGGATTGCCCTGCCAGGCTTGAATTTTAAAAGTTCAAGGTTTCATTTCCTAAAAACATCAAATTATTAGAATTAAGAAAATTCACCATAGAATAAAAGCCAAAGGTAACGAAATTTTAAGATATATTGTTAACATTTTGAAGAACTTGTATTAGATCTTGGAAAAACTTATCTTTGAATTTATTTCGTGACAAATATGTCCTTGAAATCAACATTCTCTTAGTCAGCGTTGAAAGTTGTTATACTTATCATCGTTGGAAGGAATTTTGACTTGATTTGGTAATTTTTCTTTTGGAAAATCTAGCAATTCTTCAATGGAAATGGGAGTTATGAAAACTCTTGTATCAATTTTTTCCAAGGCTCTCAAACTTGTGAGAAGAGAAAATCTTATGAACTTTCTTGTAGGATTAATAAACTAGTTTCCCCACAGACGGCGCCAATTGTTTTGTCCATATTTTGCGCAAGGCTGGAAATATGACCAGAGTAGAATAGTATGGGGGTTAACTAGTATTATCCTATTTTGATATTATCGTGATCGTACCTAGGCATGGTTGATTGTAATATAAGTGGAAACGAATGTAAATGCAATAAACAATATAAGAAAACATGAGACAATGATTTATACGTGGAAAACCCTTTAATGGGAAAAAAAACCACGGGCACCAAGCCAGGAGAGGATTTCACTATGTAATTGGGAGAATATAAGAGTGATAATGATAATGCTTGTAATATAATCTCTAAGTATTGTTTAGCTCGTAGTATGATTCTTGTGTAGGATGTGTTGTGTATGTTGGAGTATGCCTTGTCTTGCCAAATGATCTTCAAATGCTCCTTATATAGCCAAGCTGAATGGCTGCCAAATCTTTGTAGTTAATGCTGAATATTCCTCCTTAATTGCTGTCTTTATTGCGCATTAATGCATATTAATGCTCCTTCTTTATGACCAAATCTTCCTCTTTAATGACCATATTTATGTTGTAGAAATCTTATATATAATTATCCATGACTTGGTGAAATGTTGACCTTACACTTGAGCGTTGTCCTCTCCGGCCTGGTGCCTGTCTTCTTGTACCCTGATAGGCTGACGTCATGACACCCTGATGGCTTGACGTCCTGACACCCTGATTGTCAGGCCAGGGTTGAACTTGATCCTGAAGATGATGCGGGAGTCTAGGCTCATCGACTAGTGCTAAACTTGGACTACCCTGACGAACCTGCCCTGATCGTCATGCCAGGGTAGAATTCTATCCTGTTAGTAGTGCGACATTCCAGGCCCAACAGCGGGTATGCGATCAATGAGTACACTTTTTACACCCGCGATCAAGATGAGTTGAGCAAAATACAAAAACACGAAGTTTGCTTTAGAATCTGTGCAATGTACTTTGCTAGTTCAGAGGATGAAAATCCTGTTTTTGATACAATGCAATATTATGGAGTTATTCTTGAAATATTTGTTTTAGATTACATGGATTTTGAGATACCTATATTTCGGTGCAAGTGGATTGAAAAAAATAGTGGAGTTAAAAAGGATGATTTAGGCTTCACATTAGTAAATTTTGATAAGGTTGACAATAAGGAGGATCCTTTCATATCAGCTTCAGAAGCAAAACAAGTGTTTTATGTTACAGATCCTATGGATAAGAAATGGTCGGTTGTTCTATCTTGCCGTCGCCGAATTCCAAATGATGAAGATGTCGAATTTGAAGGATTTTATCAATATAGTGTTATATCGCAATTTGATAAGGAAGTTGAAAATGTTAACATGACAACCATCCATACACAAAATGATCATGATGAAGGTATTTGGATTAATGAAGAGACTAGCAAATCCAAAAAACATTTCCGGCAGCAGTGACATTGTATTTTTATTGCATATTTTTGATTACAGTATATAATTTTCTTCATCTTATAATAATTTCGTTTTTTCTTTTTGAATATACTTATTACCAAATTGGTTTATGCAATAGATTATAATAATTTGGGTTGTGTTGCTGGAAATATGATTTGCTGTTGTATACTTTTCAGCTGGCGGGAAAGAAACACTGATGTTTGGTTGGTGGACAAATAAATAAATGAAGTCCATAAAGATAGAAAAGAAAAGCTTAGGATCCTCTTTTGTCGATGTAATTAAGAGGCATTAAGACGGGTCATTGGATTCCCTATGCCAATTAATCAAGAATTAAAGAGCAAAATCTGAATTACTACGTCCCCGATCGGGGTCCTGCATTTATGATCTTTACGTTTCATCCCCTTAGTCCTATATAAGGAGTGTCAAATCCGTTCTTTAGGATATACTTTCATACGCTTAAGCACACAAAATCATCAGTTTTCAGAATAGTTTAGAATTCCTTTAAGCATTTCCTTATTGTTATAAACAATTTCCCTTACCATTTCAAGTTATTAATTCAAGCATTCCATTCAAGTTATTTGGGTTTTTCATTTGTGTTCTTCATATTCGAGTTCTATTTCCTTTGTTACGGTGATTCCATTTCTAGTATTATTTCGTTAATTAATTCATTAGTCATTTTCTTTGTTTCATCTTAGCATTTCCATATTGTTATTAGTTGATTACATTTTATTACTAAGTTATTATCATTATATTTTTTTTCTCTAGCAATTTCTAATATAAATTTCATCATAGTCACTTTGCTAGTCATATGTCATTATCATTATATAGTTATTTTGTTAAGCATCACTTTTAGTTATTTATGTTTATCATATCATATGCTATTAGTTTAGTTTTCAATATGTGTGAGTAGTCTAATTTGTCTAGGGTTTAGGGGAGCCATGCATATGTAGTACTTGTAAATATTGAATTAGGATGCTATAATATCGTTTAATAGTTTCTATCACATGTTTGTTTTATTTGCTAGTCTTTGATAATTGATCACTATCTTAGATTAAATTTGTTAGTTTACATTTAAAAGTCGAGAGGCACGAAATTGAATTAGACTAAGCATGTTTTAGTAGACCGATCTATTAATAGCAAGAGCTCGCTAGAACCCGTTCTATGATTAACAATAAGGCCGAGAGCTGGTTGTCATTAGACCTAAACAATTATCGTTATTATCAACTCCTAGTTTAACATGAGCATTTACATAATTGCATATGTGACCCGACTCCCCTAGACTCTTTTATCATTATTAATTTTACATCATTCTATCACAAGTTTTACCAACCAAACCAAACAACAATCGTAACTGACCTTGATAGAATTTTATTCATAGCATTTCACTACGCAACACCCGTCTCCTTGTGTTGGACTCCTACTTTACTACATTCATTTGTTAGCCAAGTCTATGGTATTTTTGTTAGGTGTGCGATAGCCTATCAAATTTTGGCGCCATTGCCGGAGAAAATTTTTTGTTGCATTTTGAATTGTTGATTTCTATCTTGTTTTCTTTTGTATTATGGAACACTTGTTCTTTGAGACTGTTACTCAGAAGTTTCTTGAAGTTGTTGTCTTATGCTCAGATCCTCTCGCACCGAACAATTGCTTCCTTTTGATCTGGAGCCCGAAAGAACTTTCCATAGCCGACTCAATTATTTCGAGGAGCTTGCCCAATCTTCTAGTCCCGGTAGTTTGGGTCGCATTCGTGTCAATTATCCACTCCGTGACGAAGAAGAATTTTCTAGTTCATCATCTTCACCACCATCACCAATCAAGAAGATAGTGAAAGTTTCTGATCATTCCAAGCCCACCACGGCTATGCTTCCTAAGGGTATCACTACTACCCAAATTGGAGCCGCAATATCGAGATCAAACCGGCTTTCATTATCCTTGTGCATAGGAGGCAATTTTGGGGAAGTCCTTTGGAGGATCTCAATTTGCATGTGGAAAACTTTTGTGACTATTGCTCAATGATTAGGCAAACGGGAGTCACACAATCTCAAATAAGGGAGATACTTTTCTCTTTCTCGTTGAAGGACAAGGCTAAGCACCTTGGAAGAGCACGAGAAGTTGAGAAAGTATGAGCCGATTGACTACAAGATCAGTGAGGTGGCGAAATAAAACCAGAAGTACTTTACTGAAGAAAAGGAAGAAGCTGGATTCCGAGTCGTCCGTCCGAAGATGAAACCAAAGAGTGCTCCCGTTGAGAACATGGTTGTGGATCGAAATGGGAAGGCTAGGCCTCGAGAAAGACTGTTGGTGATTAGGTTAGATATAACGCAAGAGCGTCCCCCTCGAGGTCGAGACAAGAAGTATGAGCAAAATGACAAAGGCAAAGGAAATATGGAAGAATAGAAATTGCCCAAGTCATTGTATTATTTATTATTATTACTATCGTGTGTATTAAATTGCGGGATTTTCAGAATCCTAGCCTAGCATTTTATTTCAGCATTTATATATTATTTGGCATATTACTAATAGATGAATAATTCGGTGTCTTTCAGTTAGGAACTTGAAATCAGCCACCCCTTATTTATTCTTTCGAATTCCAAGTGCTAAAGCAAATGTCCTTCTATTTACATTTTGATTAGAAATTGATTTGGGTTCCGTCCAGTAGAGGGTTGCCTATGTATTCATTGAAATTGAAATCAAACCCAGAACGTAGTTCGAAAATGAAAAACGTAAATGAAGCAAGAGCTTGTAATGAACGTAGGGAATAAGCATGGTGCCTTACTTACTCTTAAAAAATCCAATTAAGTTATGTTGATGATATTGAGGATAAAATAAAAAATGCAAAAATGCAGGAGCGAGGTGGCACGAATCTTAAAGTTTGGCCAGTGCCGTGTATTTGGTGTCGCAGAAGCGACACGTAGGTCTCGCATGGTGCATTTTTGGTTCTATTCTAAGGGTAATATCGTTTGAGTTGGTCTAAATTAGTCGGGTTTGAAAAATCGTTTCCGTCTAAATCTGTAATTCTAACCCCCCCCCCCCCCTCCCCCGGAGTATAGATTTGACTAAATACGGACCGACACAATTAGGTTTGAATTTTCCCCTTTGGTCGACTGGTAGAAGAGCTCAAACAGATTTAAGCACTAGATCTGCCGCTTTATGGCTTCGAGGTTTAACTTTCTTGTTAAAAGATCTTCAAATTCATGCTTGATATGTTTGAACATTATGCTAGGCACGTAGTCGTCATTCGTCCAAGAGGACGAGTTCCTCATATCTAGCTCTATTCCATTCTGCTTCCAGGATCTGGCTTTCGAGTAGAATACGTAGAGATGAGATCTCTAGCTCTAATGGTTGTACAACTTCCATTCCATAAGTTAGAGAGAAAGGAGTAGCCCTAGTAGGCGTCTTGACTGAGGTCTGATATCCCCATAAGGCGAAGTCTATCTTGCTAGGCCAGTCTCGATAATTATCAATCATTTTCTTGAGGATCAGGACGACATTTTTGTTAGCTGCCTTTAATGCACCATTAGCCTGAGGTTGGTAGGGCGAGGAATGATGATGCTTAGTTTTGTATTTAGCCAATAATTATTCGATTTCGGCTTGAAAGTGGGACCTGTTGTCTCTGATTATCTCATGCGGACACAATTATCGACAGACGATATTGGTTTGTATGAACTTGGCAACATGCTTATAGGTTAAGGCAGTATAGGATGCCGCCTCGATCCATTTTGTGAAGTAGTCGATGGCTACCAAGATGAAACAATGACCACCCATTTCAGATGGAGTGATCTTCCCGATGATGTTGATTCCCCATGTAGAAAATGGCCAAGGAGATGTCATCTTATATAGTAAAGATGGAGAAAAATGTTGTACGTTCCCGAAGATCTGGCAATTGTGCCAATGCCTTACGTATTTGATGCAATCTCTCTCCATCGTTGTCCAATAGTATCCTAGACGCATGATTTTTTTGCCATCATTGGCCCACTCATATGAGGACCGCATTCTCCATCATGGACTTCTTCCATAACTTTCTTTGCTTTTGAATGATTAAGGCAAAGCAAAATGACACCTTGTGGCGTTGTTTTGTATAACTCCCCTTGGTTTAGGACATATTGAGATGCTAGTAGACGAATCGCTCGTTGTCCCCTCTTATCCATGTCGGGTGGGTATATGCCGTTGAGCTTGTAGTTTAGAATGGCTTGATACCAAGGCTCCTCTTGATTTTCGTTCTCAATAGTGAGGCTCAAATCGTCGTTCAATACATAATGGCATTGCCATCATGTTGTCTGGCAAGTTGATCAAGGATGCAAGTTTTGCAAGAGCGTCTGCAAACAGATTTTCCTCTCGAGGTAGATGTAAGTAAATGACTTAGTCAAAGAATTAAGCCGCTTGATCTATCCTAGCTTGATATGGTGCAAGATTTTCACTTCGGATTTTCCAAGACCCAGTGATCTGATTGATGATTAAATATGAGTCGTCGTGGACTCGAAGTCTCTTGATGCCTAAACCGACCGCTGCTTGTAGACCAATGAGGCACGCCTCATATTCTGCCGCGTTATTAGTCACCTCGAAGTCGAGATTGACAGAAATTGGTGTATGCTCGCCTTCAGAAGAAATGAGCAATACTCATATACCGTATCCTCTTAGATTGGATGCCCCATCAAAGTAGAGGTCCCATGATTCTGCATCGTTGTGCAAAATGTTTTCATCTGGAAATGACCATGTATCTATTACTTGGGTGTCATGAATGGGATTGTCTGGAAATAATTCGGCTACTGCTCGTCCCTTGATGACCTTTAGAGGTACGTATTTGAGATCGAACTCTAAGAGCATCAAACTCCACCATGCCAAGAATCCATTTAAGACAGGCTTCTCGAAAATGTATTTAACAGGGTCCATCTTCGAATATACCTTGACGGAATAACTAAGCATATAATGGCGTAGCTTGTTGGTTGCCTACACAAGAGCGAGGCATGTCTTCTCAAGTGTTGTATACTTAAGTCACATATTCTAAGAATTTCTTACTAAGTTAGTAGATAACTCTTTCTTCCTTCCCGATGACTTGCGCGAGCATAGCCCCCATGGTTGTTTCTGTGACTATGAGATATAGAGATAAGGGTTCATCTTTTTGTGCTGGCATTAGAACTGGCGGTTTAGCCAATATTTCCTTGATTCTATCAAATGCCTTTTGACAGTCGCCATCCCACATGGTATGGCCTTTTTCTTGAGCGTCTTGAATACAGGCTCACAAATCATAGTGAGCTTTAAAATAAAATGATTGATGTACTGTACCTTGCCTAGGAAACCCCGAACTTCCATTTCTGTCTGTGGTTGTGGCATCTCGATTAGAGCCTTGATCTTGGATGGATCAATCTCTATATCTCTTTGACTGACTACATATCCCAATAGCTTACCGGAAGTGACTCTAAATGCACATTTTCGAGGGTTAAGTCTCATGTTATACTTCCGCAATCTGAGAAAGAACTTGTGAAGGTTGGCGATTTGATCTTGCCTGTCTTTGGACTTCATAATCAAGTCATCGACATATACTTCTACTTCTTTGTACATCATGTCATGTAACAGGGTAGTCGCGGTGCGTTGATACGTTGCTCCAGCATTGATTAATCTGAATGGCATAACGGTGTAGCGGTAAGTATCCTATTGAGTGACGAACGCTGTTTTGTGCATATCTTCTTCAGCCATTTGGATTTAATTATACCCTACATATTCGTCTATAAAAGAGAGGAGTGTGTGATCCGCTGTATTATCTACCAATATATCGATGTGTGAGAGTGGAAAATCGTCTTCGGGACTAGCCTTGTTTAGGTCCCTGAAATCAACACAAACCCAGACTCGCCCATCCTTTTTGGGTACGGGGACTATATTAGCCAACATTAATGAACCCGACTTTGAATTGTTTGTCTACTTCCTCCTTGATATTTAGAGCCCATTCTGTTCTCATTGACAAAGCTTCTATTTTGCAGGTTTGACACCTGATTTGATTAGGATTCGATGTTCTGCAATGTCCCTGTATATCCCTAACATGTCTTTGTAGGACCACGCGAACATGTCTTTGAATTTCGTGAAGAATATTGATGAAGCGAGCTCTTTCATTTGGGTCCAGGGTCGTCTCTATCCCAAGTTCTTGAGGTTCTAATTATGTCCCTACGTTGATAGGTTCAGTATTCTCTATAACTGGTGCCCCTTTACCCTCCTCTAGTATTTCCTTAATTATGTAGGGAGGTAGTTCGATTGAATCTGGGTCAAGATCATCCTTAGTATCATCATAAACAGAATTGCAATCAAAATAACATGAAGAATAAGCAGAATTGGATTTATTCATACTAATGTTTAAAAATAGCTGAAACAACGAAGCCATCTGTACTGTATTCAGTGGCGGTAAAGGGACAGTTGATGAGGCATTCCCCGAACTACTGTTACTAGACGATGCTAAGCTAGGAGAAACAAAGGGATAGGGAGTGACAACAGGAGGAGACTCTCTAATGACTTCCCTAGATTTAGACTCAGTTTCTGACTCGGGCTCTAACTCAGATTCGAATTTGTCGTCTCCTGGTTCTCCTTTGAACATCTCTCCTTCTCCAATTTTGAGCTTGAAGAGCCTTCCTTGATTGTTGGTCCATTTGATTGACTTTCTCCATCATTTCTGCTGATTAACTGGGCTTGCATCTGTGATGATTGATGTACGATTAAAATGGTGATCCCGAAGTATCATGGTAATAATCTCATTTTGGGCTGTCTTAAAGAATCGGTCTTCTCCGAATAAGAGGTTGACGGCTTGTTCGTCGAGACAAATTGTCTGACGATTTCTGACGGTACTAACTATTTCCTGGGGACTGAAATAGCAATCGTGAAACACTTCGATTCCAGCTAGCTTTTGCCTTTGAACATCCAAGGTTCGGGAAATCCGTGAAAGGATTCATGGTCTCCTTCCTTGACGAACTATCCATTCAGCGTAGGGTTATATGGTTGCATTTGTATTCCTCGATTTTTGCGATCGTGGACTTGAGTAAGCATATCGACGGCTTCAGATACTATTGGCTTGTATCCTAAACCTAGTGGTATCTTCTGGGAATGGCCTTCTTTCAATGGTGGAAAGGTGTTGTTCCAGATGGGGTTTAAAGGCATTACTGAGAAGTATCTCTGGTATTTGAGTATGTGGATTACCACTAAGTTGGAGTAGGGGTTGAAGTATAGAGGTGCCAATTCACTTTCCACAAGGTTGATGATTTAAAATCCTTCAAATTCGTGTACTGGATCCAACTTTGCGTCGCGTCCCACCGTATGCACGAACACCTTGATTAGTTGGAGTCCAGTCCGACTCCTTCATGCCTAGCTTGTAAGCTATCTTTAATGGTATGATATTAACTGAGGAACCATCATCCACTAGTGTCATGGGTACATTCTTCTTGAGATATGTGACTGTAATGTACAAAGCTAGATTATGAGTGACACCAAAAGGTGGTAAAACTTCATCTGAGAAAGTCACTGGGTTACTTAGCTTGATTAAGTCATGGAGGACCAGGTTGACCACATCATCCGGAGTGAAATCGTGTGCTACATTGAGCTTTGCAACCGCTTATAGCAAAGCTTGGCGATGTAGAAATGAGCTAGCAACTAGTTGCCCGACTGAAAGATCAGCCTCGTCTTTTGTAGTTGCTACATCAAGTGATCAGTAACTAAGTCTTCATTGCTCTCTGTTGGAGATACGACATTCCCATTTGTAGTTGAATTATTTGTTTTCAGTGCAGTGACATTTTGATATGGGTGACCAGATCGAGTTAGATGATCTATGTCAAGATCCTCCAAAGTTTTGACCAAAGGATTCCAAATGGATAATCTGTTGAACCAAATCGTTAACTACCGTAATGACCTCTTGCATCGTAGATTCACAAGATAGGGTAATGGCCATTTGCGTGCCTCATTGAGGCGCGAGAATGCTTGCGAAGGAATGAAGCTCCCCTATTTTTGTAGAAAAGATGTGAGAATCAGGACGACTCCTCTTCACTTCGTCTTCTTAGATAAACAAACCAAAAAAATTGACAAATCGCCATTTTTTGATCTCGTCCCTTACATGTCTTTGTGCTCTTATCATCATGTCATCTCAAGGTATGTAAATCCTCCTGAATCCATTTGAATTCGTTTGTCTTTTTGCTAATTGAATTAGGGCGAGACCCTAAACCTTCAAAAATCGAATTGGGCGTTTTTTATTAGGCCATTTTCGAGTGAAATTGATGATTGCATTAGGTTAGAAACATGTTTAGGAGTATAAGGGTGCTTTTAGTTTGCATTTTGGTCCCCGTTCCCGCTCCATATGCTCGAAAAACGTGAATGAGACGGTAAAACCGTCTTATTTCATAATGTCAAGTTTGTTTGCTTCAGTTGTGTGCCCCACTAGGTTGTATTGTAGTCGTGGAAGACCGTGTTTGCTATATGGAACCTTCGTTGGGTATTGTGGGCAAAATTTGGAGTTTTTGCCTTTTGCGACGGTCTTATGTCTGACGAAATAAGGTCTGTTTGAGCTCAAATTGAGTCAGTTTGTCTTGAAATGGACCTTAATGATAGTTTTAGGTCACTTTGAAACGTGATTAAATCACGTGGTTTTGTTGTGGTTGTATTTTGAATTTTTTATCTGTTTGTGCCCGAATTGGCATAAAATTGCCTTTTTGAGCTGTGAATAATACCCAATTGCGTCGGGAATATTTTTTGGTTGTTGGCGGACCTTGTGTGGGACTTGAGGTGTTGGGTGGTTTTTGAAAATTTTTGTTGTCGTTTTGACTTGTCTTTTGCTTGAAAAGAAGGAAGAGTCGTTTTTTGTGCGATTTTTGTGAAGTGTTTTCGTTGGTTGGGTTTGCCCTTGTTTTGTTTTGCAGGTTTTTTTTTTTGGTTTTGCCCATTTTGTGCCGTCGTAATGCCGAAATTTTGGCCGACGTTTTTGTTTTGTCCTGTTTGCAGGGGAGTGTTCTGGGCCCACTAGGTCCGTTGCTGAGGCCTTGGAGGAGGAGGATGACCCTGGAGAAGGAGAGACGGCTGTTGCTTTGTCCATGTCGAGTTGTGTTTCTCCCTGGTGGCCTTTCTCCAGCCTTTGATCGAGTATCGATCATTGGCTGTTGTCTGTAAAGGCTCGGAAGTCTGATGATTCGGGGTCAAGACGGGTGCATTGTTCTATGTTGCTGTCTTCGATCGGCGTTGAGTTCTGATGATTGGGGTTCAACATCGGGGTAGCGCCCTGTGTCATCGCTCCTTTTCACCGCCGAATTCTGACGATTGGAGGTCAACGTCGGGATAATGCACTGAGTCACAATCCCTGATTGTCATGTCGTTCGAAGTCTGCCAGGCATTATTTTCCTTTTTGTCATGGAGTAGGAATGGGGTATTACCGTCATGGTAACCACCTCTGCTTCCGCTGTTACTTCTTTGTTTTTTGTGTTGCTCCTTTTCTTTCTGGTCGGAAGGATATGGAGTGCTTAGTTCGGTAGGTCGCAGATAGCCCCCAGTTCGTTGTTTTAGGCCAGTGTTTGTATGCTAAATACTTGTACCGGATCCTGTTTGTATGGTCAGTCGTTTGTATCAAACGTGTGTCGATGTATTTTCCGTGAGGCGGTTGTATATATATGTTTTTGGATTGTTGCTTATTTGTGTTTTTGGCTTTTTGTGTTGTGTTTTGGAGAAACACTATCGACTGTTAGCTCCCCTTTTGCCTTGCATCTGGTCCTGCATTTGTAAGTGTAGAAAACAAGCAACATGTAGCACATATGCACAAACGTAAACACGTAAAAGCATTTGATGAAAACAAAAATAACTACGATTACTCGAAGTTAAAATTGAAATTTAAATTGATATTTTGAAAATGCCGCGAAGGTCGTCACGTTTGGATTCTTCAAAAGAAATTTATTTGAAATTTTGAGCAATTAACTCGTGTCTGAATTAAATTGCATCAAACTTTGTTGAAATTGATTTATAACTTGGAAAACTAAAACTCAGACCGTCACAGGTGAATTTTAAAATAGATTTTTGCGAGTGTATTAGATTTGATTTTTGGGAGATAAAGACTCGGATTTGCAAGAGCCTGAATTTTTGAAGAAAATTGACGGCGTGTTATCAATTTTTGATTTTGTGAAAAATGCGAAAAAGCGAAAAAAATTTCGGAATTTTTGGCTGACATGGAAACGATCCGTCGCGGATCGGGGCGAATAGCTCTTCCCCCTTAAAAAAAGGAAAAAAAAAAAGAAATTTGTATGTTTAAACCTGCATCATGGAAACCGTGTCGGATTTCATAAAACGCGGAAACAAGGAAATGTGAGTGTGAGAAAACGCAAAAAAATCTTGGATAGGCCCGAAGAGGCGCGAGTCCTATGGCGGGAGTGTTGGAATATGTGTCCTCCGACAATAATGCGATCACGACTGTTGATCATGATGATCACGTGTTTAAATCTCATTATAAAGAATACAATTGGGAAGTAATTTTGTTACTGTCAACTGGTCAACATATATCGGTAATGATTGGCTGACTAGAGTTTGACATTACTTGTCGTGCGACGGTGGTGATCGATTGACCCCTAGGTCATACCTATAGGGCAACACTCTTAATTGATTATTTAATTAATCGTATAATGTTACGAGTTAATTAAATTACATGAAAATTGACGGACGATTTTGGAAGTAAAATTTACGTATCAAATTGAAATGTGATTAAATGAGATACGGTCTGAGTAATCAAATTGTATAATTACTCAGATGAAATTATTGTTTATAGAAACAATTGAATTTGAATGAATTATTATAAATACAAACTGTTGTGGTTTATAATCGGTAAAATATTTTGGTACAAGTAATTATGAAATTACTAAGTCGTTTTTGTATATGACGTATTTTTATCAATACGTTGATTTTTAATATGTTCAAAATACATAACAAATTTATGTGACATATGACATGTTACATATTGACAAATTGACAAAAATAATATGGACTCCATATTATAATTGTGCCGAAATAAGGGAGGGGTTTTAGACTAATATTGTGTTGTTTAATTCATTAGTAAACACAATGATTACCTACTATTTAGCCTTGCAAGCCTATTATGTATTGTAAAGAACAACACTTGCATGCATTGGCTCCCCTAAAAGCCCCCTTCCACCCGGTTTTTGAGAAGAGAAAACCATCATGGTTTTTCATCTAATTAACCTAATAACATATAAAAAGGTTGTAGATCATTCATTCATTCACTTACTCATCCAAAAATTAATTCTAGAGAGAAAAATAATTCTCCTCTTCTTCTCTCTATAAAACCGAAAATATTAAGTGTGTTGTAATATTTTTGGGTCATTTTTCTACTAGATTAATATTATACTAGTTCATGTAATATTAATTAAATTAAGGGTAAGCTTTGGGTATTAATCCTAAGGAGAGATCCTACACTTGGATCTTGGTTCTTCCATCATAGGAAAGCACAAGAACAAAAGAAAAGGAGATTTCTTTTGTGCCCATAAAACCGAAATCACCAATATAAGAACATGATTTCTCCTCTATTTTATCATTTGTTTGCATGCATAAAATCCATATTTAATTTTATGACAAATTAATTTATAACATATATGAGTATGTTTATGTATATAGATCTACATTTCTTTCAATCGGTATCAAGAGCCACGGTTGTTTGCATGCAAATCGGTTAAAAGTTTTTCCGAGTTATAAGAATAACATATAAAACTTGTAAAATTTGTGTTATTATGATATATCACGAAATTAATTCATGCATGTTAATATTTCTGGGCCTAAAATGTTTTAGGATATTTTGGTTAATTTTACGGATTTTTATTGTTCATATTATACAATAATGGCATTTAAATATGATTTTATGAGTAAAAATGTCATTTTTGGTCTAAAATTAGCTATACTTCGAATTTTCCAGTGATTTTTGGATATGTTGTCACATATATTATTTTGAGATAACCTGTAAATTTTCACAATTTTTGGACTTGTTATGCTCGAAAAATGGATTTTTCATTATTAAATTCGGTTTTAGGTGAAAAATGGGTTAATATGAGTTAAATTTCGAATCTGGTCATAGAAAATTAATATGTTGTCACATACAATTTTACAAGATGTGTGTAAAATAATTGGCTATAAAGAAGTCTTTTTGCATGATTTATGGATTTTTGAAGAAAAATAGCATAAATAGTGACATTATTAGTGAAAATTAATAAAACATAAACTATGACTTAGGAAAAACGTCTAATGTTGCCTTTTATTATCTTTTTCAGATCTAAATTGAAAAGTTAATGAATATAATTTTTCCATGTTTTTATGATTATTTTATTAAAAATCGATAAACCGCAACATTGTTTTTCCGGAAAAATTTCGAAATTTTTAACCTAAGATTTTGAATATTATGAGTGTCATGGTATTTTTCCAGAATGTTCATGAGTTTAAATTTCAAATTTTGAATTTATTTGAATTTTTGTGATTTATTTGAAGTTTATAGCTTATTTTTGTAATTTTTGGTCCATTTATGAACAATTTTATAAAATATGGGTTAATTATGGTCAAATTATTAGTGAAGACTAAATTTTGAGTCCTAAGAAGTTAGGGTAATTAACTTATGCATAAATATGAGTTTATGTATTTTTGTGATTATAAAAATGTTGAAATCACGCAAATCCGTAAAAACCGAGTAATATACGATATTGGCTAATTAAAGGCGATTTAGCATAAAATTGGGCATGTTCATACATATTATAATGCTGCATTTTTCTTTATGATTGTCATAATTTTAATTTATGTAATTTTGAATTATGTAATTTTACTTAGTATGGCCTTAGTTTTAATTGGTATTTCCCAAAAATGTATGGGAATATCGATTCGGTTGTAATTTATTGTGATCTCGTATCACCGTTTTGTAATTTAATAGATTTATTTTATTTTAGTTACAAATGTATAATAGGAAATTATGTAATTTATTATGTAATTTTATTTGTCTCGGAGTTCCCAAAGACGGATTTCTTCAAGATGTCGATACATAAAGACAGTGTTACCTCGAGATGCGTGCCACAACCGATGTTCAAGGGACCAATGGAGTTGGTTTCCGAATATGTAATAGTTAAATAGTTTTTCTATTTTAGGAAAGGCCATACTAGGATTTGTTTATTTTTATGCTTGCATTTTATTTTATGTCGCATGCATCGCTAAATCGCCATAACTAAAACATGCGTTATCTTCTTATCGAGTTCGTCGACCGTGTCAAATATAATTATCGTAGTTCACCGCTTTAGTTCACTTAAAACGTGATAGATAATAAATTGACATGACCTCTCGCTAAAACAATTAATTGAGACATAGCCTTACCAAATAGTAGAAACCATGAAAACCTATTTCGTGAGGGAGTGCACTCGGCCACACCGGGGTACAAACCTTGTTACGTAGGGGAATTGGGTGATAAATGTCTATCCACCGAATTCATGTTGATGAGGGTTTCATCGGCCACACCGTGCCCAAGTTAATGTGGGTTTGGATCATGGACACATTTATTCGAAATTTGGATTGAACTCAACAAAAGTTTTTGATAAGGGTTTTATCGGCCACACCGTCCCCTTGTTGAATGTGTTTTGGGCTATAGATAAATGTTAATGTAATATTATTGACCAAGAGTTCTAAAAGTAGAATCGATTAAACGTTAATCCACCGAGTTATATTGATAAGGGTTTCATCGGCCACACCGTGCCCAAGTTAATATGAATTTGGGTCTTGGAATCATTTATCTAGTTGGGTAGAGGTCACAAGAAAAATGCATAAAACTTGTTTAAATCATACATTTTTACGAGTATTATTATTAAAACGACATTTGTTTTACTCCTTCTATTTTGTTTTGTAGACCACTTATTTTCTCATAACAAATGGCAACACCAACTCCTAACGCCACACCTCTCGCTAGTTCGTCATGGCTCCGATCCTTTATGGATCGATGTAAACTTGAAAAGAATGGGTCAAATTTCTCCGATTGGGATGCCCAACTCAAATTAGCCGCCGAAGGTGACGACAAGCTTCGTTATCTTACCGAGGCCTCTCCACCCGAACCCTCCACTAGGTCCACCGCGGCCACTAGGGAAGCATATGAGGCTTACTAAAAGGAGTCCGCCGCATTGAAAAATGTCTTGATATTTGCGATGGAGGCGGACCTCCAAAGGAGAGCCTTTAAAATGGGCAATGCTAATGAGATTTACTCCAAACTTGTGACCATGTTTTCACAAACTCCGCGGATCGTCCAATATGAGGCGGCCGCGGCATTCTTTGATCTCGACTTCAAAGAGGGCCAAAAGGTTAGCCCTCATGTGCTCAAACTATTGGAGCTTGTCGAGACCTTGAAAATTCAAAAGGTTGAAATCCCCAAAGAACTCATCGTAGATAGGATTCTACACTCCTTGTCCAAAGTCAAGGCATATGTGCAATTCCGGGTGAATTTTAACATGCAAGACAAGGATGTGTCTCTCGAAGAATTGCATAAGTTACTTGTGCAAGCCGAGAAGGACATGGGGTTAAATGTGAACCCACCAAAGGATGTGCTTAACATAAGCACTAAGAGTAAGGGGAAATTCAAGAAGAGTGGAAGAAGGGGTAAAAAGCAAGCTCCCACATTCACCAAAGCTAAGCCTAATGAAGCTAGCGCCTCAAAGATCAAGAAGGGTCCTCTTGATAAATGCCATTATTGTAATGGTATGGGACATTGGAAAAGAAATTGTTCCAAATACCTTGGTGATATTAAGACTGGAAAGATCACTCCAGTAGGTAAATGACTATCCTTCTTTTATGTTTTTAATTCAACTATGGTATTATGATGCAAAGTTGTGATAATGTATCTCCCTTTTTATTGTAAATAGGGCCTCCACCAAGCAAAGACAAGGGAAAGGAAAAGCAAGCATAAGAAACCATCGAGAAGCTAGGGATAGCTTTTATGGAGCTTTTCATTGTCTTATTTTAAGTTATGTTTTGGATTTTAGAACTTTAAGTTTCCGTGTTCGACATGGAAAGGTGTTTTGGATAATGGTTTGTATTTTGGATAATGGTGACTTGGTTTGCAACCCAAGTCACCCGTTTTATCATTTATCCTTTTATGTTCTAAAATTCATCTTTAAATGCTTGCACTTTGAAACATAATATTATTCACTTAAAGTAATCTAATAGACAAATATAATGACGGGTTTCATTATATGTCCACATGCTTAAGGCTTGTGTATGATCATTTATAAAGCGATTTTGAGTCTATGAACTCTCTTAAAGGAATGTCAATCACTAAGTACACATATGAAATCTATAACTATTAGTCTATCTATGAGATAGTTCTCCTTATACTTCAACATCATTAATTTGTGTCTCATATCCTATCTTTGAATCTATAGTGTATTTATTCTAAAGATAGAGTGGGAGAAAAATGAGGACACAACACACAAGGCAAGATAAAATTGTGTACTTGTGTAAATTAAGATCTATGCAAGAGAGAATGATTTGAATGAAGGTATATCTATTTACATAGTATGCCGAATAGATGAGATCTATGGTCTCAAGTTAGTTCTATATGACTAAAGAGACCATGTGAAGTAATCATAAGAGTATATTCTCAAGATAACTACACGAGGAGACCAAAAGAAAGTTTTGGAAGAAAAATGACTAATGAAAAGTCTCCAAAAGAAAGTTTTGGAAGAAAAATGACTAATGAAAAGTCTTAACAAGTTTTTGACTAAGTTTATGAAATTTTTGACCAATAGTTTCAACCGAGATTTACTTAAGAGCCTAAATGAATTATAGTAACATCCTAGTAATAAGCGACATTTATGACTAGAGGTTACAAGATTTGATATACCGATATCCTCAATTGCTAAAAGTTAAACCATGCAAAAGTCATTTCTTAACCTCATTATGATATGAATTGGTTAAACCTCCTTCTAAAAGGGTATTTTGAAGGATTTGTATTAAATATTATTATTTTATTTAAACAAATGACATTGCACCGAATCATTATGACATGATCAAGTTAGAGATTGAAATCTCTTTCCATAAGGTTTAGATAAGACCTCTTCAAAATAGTAATTTTGAAAGGATATGATAGGAACATATAAGGCTTCATCTAAATGACTTTGTAAAGCAACATACATTTTGTTTTCGATTAAGTAATAAATTTCGAAACATCATGGAATTTAGTGGGAGCTATTTCGATTAAGTAATAAATTTCGAAACACCTGAAATTAAGTGGGAGTTTAGAAATTATCATGTGAAGACATGAAATTTAGTGGGAGCTATCATCCTTGAATGTATAAAACTCATTACTCATTAAGGAATGACGAGCTAATATCTTCTTCACAAAGAAGTATTTGAGTTTTCAATTCTGGATGAACATGGACTATGATGAATCCAATTACATTGAGAGATATTGGATTTGTATTAAGATATACTCATTGTATCAACATACACATAGGTTATTCATATGAATGAAAATGGGATTACCATTAGCAGTCATGGTAGTTCATTGAACCTAAGAACGGTTGGTCTCGTGATTATTAGCTACTAATGTTTCCGCCATTAGAATAATCATGCACATGTCCAATTATGAATCATATGCATCAGAGCATGATGATCATTGGTAAGCCATAATAGAAACGTCATGAATTCTCGAGTAGAATCCGATGAGCGATTTCTGTGTTTGTCAGAATGCTCTTATATGTGTCAAGAGGTTGCGCATATTAATGAAAATCCGAGCACATGTGAGGATTTATGAGAATCCTTAACCTTTCAAGCTAGAAGGAGAAATAAGAAGTTTTGGAAAGGTAGTTAATTGAATAAGAAGTTACTCAATACTAATCTTTCCTAACTATGCTAGGACTTGTGAGAAGTGCTAGGCCAATCGTCTTGGCAAATTGTTGCAAGACTCTACAAAACATATACCTAGTGCATTGTGTGTGGATGGGGTACTTGATCAGTACAAGTTATATCATTCATCACAAATTCGGTCGTTATGTGATAATCGATAAGGAAGTTCTTTCATTATAAAGAACCAAAACTGAGGTCGGGAACCTTGATGTGTACTTGGTAAAGTTCATGCTATGAGAGAGAACATGAATGTAAAGGAAAATGCAAGTGTAAGAAGTTTGAACACATGGACACATGGGATGTTAAACTTCTATTGCAATCAATAAGTGTTTACACTAATGATATACATCACAAGGTTGTAATATGATATTGACTACCCGAGTGTGATGTCGACATTTGTCGTTTGAGTTATTATTAACTCACCTTGTACATTGTTGTATCCAAACGGGTTGTGGAGACAATTGAACCCCGTTAAAGTGAACATGGATTAACATTGTATTTGCCCATAGTTACTTGTATGAGGTGACGTCTCGAAGTGACTAGAGTGTGATGCGATTGATGGCAAGTTCAAGTATCATAGAGTCATGTGAGATGACTAGTCGATCACATAGGCAGACTGTTAGGAACATTTTCTCGGGCCTAATGACCGCTTATAGAGTTCTGGCAAATTTATATAGCCTGGTCGTGGCAAGAGCTACTATAGTATTCGAATGAGTCGATTCTTTTGACTAAAGACTATTCGCCTAAGATGGCACAGTTTCAGATTAACTTTGATTTGTGTTACTATGACCTTCGTAAATGGGGTCAAATGGGCATATTTTGGGTTATGATGGCTGTGGCTAGTCGAAGGGAATGAGTGCGATAGGAATTGTCCACCCCTAGTCAGGGTTATAACATTATCTCAGGGCCACTCGAGGAGTAATGAACTGGAAATGCGTGGCCACGCTCGGAATGTATCTATGATAGATGAATCCGGTCAATCAGTTATTCTCCAGATCGAGGAAACCACTCTCGATATGATCACTTGCAAGTACGACCTGAAAGACACCTTGCATTGAGTGGGAGATAGTAATAGGACAAGAGAATTGGTGACGCACACTTGTCGAGGACAAGTGGGAGATTGTTGGAATATGTGTCCTCCGACAATAATGCGATCACGACTGTTGATCATGATGATCACGTGTTTAAATCTCATTATAAAGAATACAATTGGGAAGTAATTTTGTTACCGTCAACTGGTCAACATATATCGGTAATGATTGGCTGACTAGAGTTTGACATTACTGTCGTGCGACGGTGGTGATCAGTTGACCCCCTAGGTCATACCTATAGGGCAACACTCTTAATTGATTATTTAATTAATCGTATAATGTTACGAGTTAATTAAATTACTTGAAAATTGACGGAGGATTTTGGAAGTAAAATTTACGTATCAAATTGAAATGTGATTAAATGAGATACGGTCTGAGTAATCAAATTGTATAATTACTCAGATGAAATTATTGTTTATAGAAACAATTGAATTTGAATGAATTATTATAAATACAAACTGTTGTGATTTATAATCGGTAAAATATTTTGGTACAAGTAATTATGAAATTACTAAGTCGTTTTTGTATATGACGTATTTTTATCAATACGTTGATTTTTAATATGTTAAAAATACATAACAAATTTATGTGACATATGACATGTTACATATTGACAAATTGACAAAAATAATATGGACTCCATATTATAATTGTGCCGAAATAAGGGAGGGGTTTTAGACTAATATTGTGTTGTTTAATTCATTAGTAAACACAATGATTACCTACTATTTAGCCTTGCAAGCCTATTATGTATTGTAAAGAACAACACTTGCATGCATTGGCTCCCCTAAAAGCCCCCTTCCACCCGGTTTTTGAGAAGAGAAAACCATCATGGTTTTTCATCTAATTAACCTAATAACATATAAAAAGGTCGTAGATCATTCATTCATTCACTTACTCATCCAAAAATTAATTCTAGAGAGAAAAATAATTCTCCTCTTCTTCTCTCTATAAAACCGAAAATATTAAGTGTGTTGTAATATTTTTGGGTCATTTTTCTACTAGATTAATATTATACTAGTTCATGTAATATTAATTAAATTAAGGGTAAGCTTTGGGTATTAATCCTAAGGAGAGATTCTACACTTGGATCTTGGTTCTTCCATCATCGGAAAGCACAAGAACAAAAGAAAAGGAGATTTCTTTTATGCCCATAAAACCGAAATCACCAATGTAAGAACATGATTTCTCCTCTATTTTATCATTTGTTTGCATGCATAAAATCCATATTTAATGTTATGACAAATTAATTTATAACATATATGAGTATGTTTATGTATATAGATCTACATTTCTTTCAGGGAGGTTTGAGGTGTCAGGAAGAAACACAACTTGAAAGAGACAAATCAAGGTGCGGATCCTGAGGACTAGCCCAAAGAGGCGCGAGGCCACGAGCGATGGAAGGGAGCTTCCCCTTTTTTCGGAAAAAAGCGCTGATTATTTTGTATAAATAGGGATGTTTGTGCTTCATTGTTTCATCATCCGAAACACGAAAAACATTTCCACAAAAACCTTTCTTCTTCCACAAAATTATTCATGGATGCTTTCGAAAGTAGGTTGCTACATTGGTGTGTAGATTAGTCGCCTCCTGAGAAGTATCAACTCGTTGTTATGGGAGTAGGTCAATTGTTGGTGCTTCGTCAAGTCGAGGTGCAATCCTCGTTTCTGGAAGCATGCTCTCGGTTTTGGGATTCGAAACATCATGTTTTCGTTTTCCCGAAATGTGAAATTTGTCCTCTTGCCGAAGAAGTAGGGGCCATTGGTGGGTGACCGGGTTGTACTCCGGTGCTTCCCCCGACTCGGTTGTGTTATAAAGACAAGTTTCGTTCAATGTTGGGCTTGTCAACAAGTCAAGTCAACTTTCTCCTTGCTCCTCATGGTGTGGATATGTTGGCTCTTATCAACATTTTCCCAAACCGGTTGGATGTCAATGTCTCGGAGGTGGCTAGGAGAAGGGCTCTTGCCTTTTGCCTAGTGCATGCATACCTCCTTGTCGATGCCTTGAAGAAGGAGGGGTCCAAATGCTATGGTAGTATGACCCTTGTGCATGTGGTTGAGCAAATGAAGCATGGTAGGGATCCATCATGGTTGGTGCTTGGCGAGATCATCCAAGCTTTGGATAAGAAGAGCTCTTGTGGAGAAGCTCCCTCGTTTGGATCTCCAAGGATCCTCCAAGTGTGGCTATTGGAGAGGCTAAGGTATGTAGAGCCTCCAGCTGATTCTTCTTCTTATTCCTTCCGTCACCTTACTGTTGGAATTTGTGTCCTCCGACAATAATGCGATCACAACTGTCGATCATGACGATCACATGTTTAAATCTCATTTTAAGAATACATGTGGGATGTAATATTTTACTGTCAACTGGTCCACTCATATCGGTAATGATTGGCTGACTAGAGTTTGACATTACTGTCGTGCGACGGTGGTGATCAGTTGATCCCCTTAGGTCATACCTATAGGGAAATACTCTTAATTGATTATTTAATTAATCGTATGCCGATACTTGTTAATTAAATTGCTTAAAATTGACGGATGATTTTGTGAGTAAAGTTAACGTGTCTTATTGTAATTCGATTAAATTAGATACGGTCTAAGTAATTGAATTGTTTTATTACTTAGATAAAATTATTGTTTACGAAACAATTTGGAATTGAAATTTAATGAATAATTTATTATAAATACAAGACGTTGTAATTTATAATTTGATAAACCGTTTTGGTACAAGTAATTACGAATTACTAGTCGATTTTGTAAATGACATATTTTATGAGTATGTTGATTTTTAATATGTTAAAAATACATTACAATTTCACATGTCAAGTAACATGTCACATATGTCACAATTGACAAATGACAAAATAAAATGGACCTCCCATTTTATAGATATGTACCGAAATTTTGGAGGGAGTTAGTGAAAAATTGTGTTAATTGTTTTAAGTGGAAAACACAATTATGAAAGCTAACTACTAGCCATGCAACCCTATAGCTTTTGAGAAGAGCAACTATTGCATGCATTGGGCTTAAAAATCTCCCCTCCCCCTCAACCGGTTTTCTCTAGTGTGATGGCAAGAGTTTTTGCTCTACAATTATTCATTCACTCTTATCATAATTTTTCTAGTGTAAGAAAATATTATACTCTCTACAATTTGTGAAAATTCTAGAGAAATAAACTCACTAATCTCTTCTCTCTCAACTGAAAAAAAAACAAGAGAGAACAAAAACATTTTGTGTCAAAATTTTAAGTAAGACTAATCCTAATACTAGATCATATTATTTTCGTCTTTAAGAGGTTTCCTTGGGTATTCACTTTGGGAGAGATTCTATACTTGAATCTTTTTTCATCCATTATTTGGAATGCTCAAGAACTAACAAGAAAGAGATCTTGTTGGTGCCCATAAAACCGAAATCTCATAGTAAGGAAAATGATTTCTTCTCTTTTAATTTAAGTTTGCATGCATAAGATTTGTAAATTAATTTTATGACTAAATTAATAGTAACATATTTGAATATTGAGTATAATGAGATAAAGATTTCAAACAAGCGGTATCAAGAGCCTTAGGTTGTTTGCATGCAAATCGGTTATTGTTTTTCCGAGTTATACGATTAACATATAAAACTTATAAATTTGTGTTTATTATGATATATCACGAAATTTATTATGCATGTTAAAGTTTCTGGTCCTAAAATGTTTTAGGATATTTTGGTTTAATTTATGGATTTTATTGTTCATTTTATATAATAATGGCATTAAAATGTGATTTTTATGATAAAAATGTCATTTTTGGACGAAAAATAGCTAAAATTCGATTTTTCCAGTGGTTTTTGGATATGTTTTCACAAATATTATATTCTGATGACCTGTAATTTTTCATAATTTTATGAGTTCTTATGCTCGAAATATGGATTTTTCATGATAAAAAGCGAATTTAAATGAAAAATAGGTTAATATGAGTAATATTTCGAATCTGGTCATAGAAATTTAGTATGTTGTCACATGAAATTTTACAAGATGTGTGTAAAATTATTGGCTATAATAAAGTCTTTATGCATGATTTATGAATTTTTGATAAAAAATAACATAAATAGTGACTTTAATTAGTGAAAAATTGCTAAAACATACTTCATGACTAAAGTAAAAACATCACATGTTTCATTTTATCACCTATTTCAGATCTAAAAGTGAAAAGTTAATAAAAATATAATTTTCTCATATTTTTATGATTATAATTGATAAATCCGATAAACCGCAACATTGTTTTTCCCGATAAATTTCGAACTTTTTAACCTAAGTTTTTGAATATTATGAGTGTCATGGTATTTTTCCAGAATGTTCATGAGTTTAAATTTCAAATTTCAAATTTATTTGAAATTTTTATGATTTATTTGAAGTTTATGGCATAATATTGTAATTTTGAGTCCATTTATGAACAATTTTAAGAAATATAAGTTAATTATTGTCAATATGTTAGTGGAGACTAATTTTGAGTCCTAAGTTGGTTAGGGTAATTAACTTGTACATAAATATGAATTTATGTAATTATTGTGATTATAAAAGGTTAAATCACGCAAATCCGTAAAAATCGATTAATATACGATATTGTCTCCTTAAAGGCGATTTAGCATAAAATTGGGCATGTTCATACATATTATAATGCTGCATTTTATTTATGATTGTCATAATTTTATTTTATGTAATTTTACTTAGTATGGCCTTAGTTTTTAATTGGTATTACCCGAAATGTATGGGAATATCGATTCGGTTGTAATTTATTGTGATCTCGTATCACCGTTTTGTAATTTAATAGATTTATTTTTATTTTAATTACAAATGTATAATATGAAATTATGTAATTTGTTATGTAATTTATTTATTCCGGAGTTCCTTGAAGACGGTGTCGCTCGAGAAGGCGATCCATTAAAGAAAAGTGTTGCCTTGAAATGCGTGCCAAGACCGAAGTTCAAGGGACCAAAGGAGTTGGTTTCCGAATTTGTAATAGTTTATTAGATTCACTTTTTTAGGAAGGCCATACTTGGATTTTATTTTTATGCTTTGCATTTTATTTATATGTTGCATGCATCGCTAAATTGCCATAACTAAAACATGCATTATCATTTTATCGAGTTTATCGACCGTGTCAATTATAATTATCGTAGTTCACCGCTTTAGTTCACTTAAAACGTGATAGATAATAAATTGACATGAACTCTCGCTAAAATAAACAATTGAGACTTAGCCTTACCAAAAAGTAGAAACCATGAAAACCTATTTCGTGAGGGAGTGCACTCGGCTTTACCGGGGTACAAACCTTGTTACGTAGGGGAAGTGGGTGATAAATGTCTACCCACCGAATTTATAAAGATAAGGGTTGTATTCGGCTTTACCGATGCCCAAGTTGATGTAAATTTGGATCATGGACACATTTATTCGAAATTTGGGTTGAACTCAACGAAAGTATTCTCGACGGTTGCCGGATGTGTTTCGGGATAAAGATAAATATTAATGTAATTTTATCGACCAAGAGTTCTAAAAGTAGAATCGATTAAAGAGTTAATCCACCGAGTTATATTGATGAGGGTTGTATTCGGCTTTACCGATGCCCAAGTTAATATGAATTTGGATCTTGGAATCATTTATCATAGTTGGGTAGAGGTCACTATGTAAATGCTCTACTTGTTATTTACAAGTATTAATAGAACGATAAATGTTAAGTTTTCCACTATTCCGTTATCATATTGTTCTATTTCTTTACGACAATTCATATACGATATCATTTCGTTTTTTGATTCAAATCTCCATTAAAACATCGTAACTAAAGACAAAATTTGAATTTTTCTTCTAAAAACCTCGTATTATCCATTGTAACGATCTCTTGTGAAAAGTATAGATGAAAGTTATTCGTGATCAAAAGGGTTTTTGATTTTCGACTAACATATCTACTTACAATGAATGGTTTCTCATGTGCTTAATTGAGTTAAATATTTTGAAACATTAAATCATTTTGGTGACTAGATTTGTTGGAAATCGTAATAGACCAAAATACCGCAACCACTTCAATGAAAGTTTTAAGAGTAAACAAACGAATGAAGAGTAGTCTTCATGAATATAATTTTGCTTCTCAAAGCAAAGACTCATTTAAATGAGTGGGAGCATTCTCTTAAACCGTTAAGAAAAGGATAAGGTTTTAAAAAAGTAAAATTAGAATGGAATTGATACAAGGTAATGTTAAAAGTAACGTTATTGAGAATAACAATACTAAACCTATCTATCCCGACCGATAAAGTTTCCATTGTCTTAATTGTTGGACGCTAGAAAGGAAACTACCCCAAATTATTGAAGAATCAACAAGTTTGTTGTGGGACATCTAATGGGACCTTCTTCTTTAAATGTTTATTTGATTGACATAAATTTTGCTAGTACTACTTCGTCAATATTAGAAACCGGTGGTGGTTTTCATCATTATCTGTGATACATAGGATGATTAGAATATGACGACTAGCAAAAATAATGTCGAGAGATAGAATCATTGTGTACTCAATCTAGCTTTTGGGTTTAAAGTTGTACTTAATTGTAACTATTAAGTACATAAACTCTAAATAAGAATATAAACTTGTTAAGATACAAGAGAGGTTTCACTTTTGTGACCCTATACACCACGATTTGATGTATGGCTAGCCCATTATCAAGGTGATTATATTCTAAACCAAACTAGAATGATATATCATGTTGATGATGCAAGACTCAAATTGGTAACCCAGGATTAAACCTTAAATTCTGGAATGATGAACGCAAAGAGTTATCGAGTACTCTTGAAACCATTAGATTGTTAATCTTATGGTATATGCGTATCTTGTATTCAAGGCAAGATGCCTCGTGCCTTTTGGTTGAAAAGGAGATCGAGTTTGTAAATCATTGATCCAAAATAGGTTGATCATTTTCTTTTACCAACGATTTAAGTTGACGCTAATATTTTCACTTAATAAGGTAAAGAGAGAAATCTTTGAAGAAGTTCAAAGAGTTCAAAGAATCACGATTTAGTCGTGATGGGATTATCAAAGCGAAGACTTTGATATAAGCCAAAGGAAATGTGATATAGTATCACAAATTAATCTCTCTTAGCATGCATTATGGGATAATGTGTGGTTGGATAAAGAAATCAAACGCTATTCGATATGGTTTGGACTTCAATCAAGTTACTTTGAGTTACTTGATCCTTTTGGGGATTTTATCATTTTTGTCTAAATTATTTTTCCACTAAATCTAAAACGATTCATATGAGATATGAAATGGTAGGGTACCATACTTGTAAGTTTTCAAAAGAAACAAATGCTCATTTTTCCTTATTATAATCACGAGTACAACGGGTTTGTGGCTCGTGAAGCTGTCTTTCTAAAATACAAATTTATTTCTAGAAGACAAAGTGGGAGAAATTATTCAAAGAGCCACAAAGAATGTTATGGTCTTTCTTGGCTACATGAGACGTTTTGTGTAAGACGTTGTTTCTTCAAAACCTAGGAGGTTAAAGTCATCACTTGTTGAAGATGATGAATTAGTGTTACTTTTAGAAAGTAAAGAGCTTGCAACTTACAAATAAATTGTTTGATTCAAGTTGATTACTTCTGGAAAGTAATGAACATATGACTTACATGAGAGTGTTTAAGTCACAACTCAATACAAGGCTTAGTGCCATGAAAATCCGAAATAAATTCCAAGTGAATTGTTAGATATCAAAGCTTGATTGGTTGCAAAGGGTTTTGCACTAGTTGAAATGCTTAAGTCTATTTGGATCTTCTTAGGGATTGTGTTTCATTATGATGATATACATATAGCGAGTGAATCTAAAACCCACTTCTTCAATTAGAAGGAATGTATTCAATACATGTCTTGAGTTTTGTAGATTCTTGCCATCCTAAGATAATGTGAAACTTAAGAGAGAGTCTGAAGTAGGACATCAATGAGTTGGAATCAATGTTTTGATCATGTTATAAAACTTTTCTCGATAAGTCGAGAAGTTGTGTTTATACATGGAGTTTAGTGGGAGTTACGGAAATTTTAAATTAGTCTTATATGTGGATGACATATTGATTATTGGGAATCATTTAAGACTAGGAGAAAAATAATACATCTTTATATCCGGATTTATGGAGATAAATCCACATGATATTAATGTCAAATAAGGAGTCTTATGTTGATAAGGTTCATGACTAGTTCAATCGAATTGAACATCTTTGATTGATTCTATTTGCTTCCGCTGCCGAATCAATTAAATAGGAGATGAAGTGTTATACACTTCATATACTTTGAGTATGATGAATTGTTTCAAATCAAATTTAAGTAATAGTTACCAAGTAAGCCATGAACATTACCCTTAAGTGCTTGCAGAAGAATTAAGGAAGTAATGCAATGTGTTTTTGATGCAATTTTGTGTAAGGGTGTTACACAAGTGACAATTGACAATTGAGATTGCGCATGGTCTCCGACAAAACCATAATAAAAACACATTAGGATGGTTAAGATACCATTTTGGCAATGTTATTTAAGAAATAGATGTTCTAGAATCGTTCTAGGCAATAAAGAACAATGAGAAATATTTACAACGGAAATTGAGTACACTTGCAATCATGAGATGTGCAAGAAGGATGAGTCCCGCACACTGTGAAAACAGTGGAAGCTATTCTAAGGCTAGAGGGCCTATGCCTTGATTGGATCTCGACACGTACTCAGAAAGCTTTGAAATGCAAATGTATACATTACAAAGAAAAACGAGTATGTAGTAAGGTTGAGTAAGGTACAAGAAGTTGATAAAACCTACTAACCAAAGCCTTCTCATAGGCTTAACATGATGAGTCATGTCATTTCAATTGAATTAAGATGAATAACTACATTCAAGATCAAACTGGATTATAGAATATGAAGTAGTAATCAAGTATTGACTACTCATACGATAATCACATTTATCGTTCGAGTTTTTATATCTGAAAACTCCTTTTGTACTTTGTTACATCCAAACGTGTTGTAGAGACAATATTGAACCCCGTTAAAGTGAACCTGGATTAACATGGTATTTTCCCATAGTCACTTGTATGAGGTGACATCTCGAAGTGACTAGAGTGTGATGCGATTGATGGCAAGTTCAAGTGTCAAAGAGTCATGTGAGATGACTAGTCGATCACATAGGCAGACTGTTAGGAACACTTTGTCGGGCCTTATGACCGCTTATAGAGTTCTGGCAAATTTATATAGACTGGTCGTGGCGAGAGCTACTATAGTATTCTAATGAGTCGATTCTTTTGACTAAAGACTGTTCGCCTAAGGTGGCACAGTTTAAGATTAACTTTGATTTGTGTTACTACGACCTTCGTAAATGGGGTCAAATGGGCATATTTTAGGTTATGATGGCTATGGCTAGTCAAAGGGAATAAGTGCGATAGGAATTGTCCACCCCCTTGTCAGGGTTAAAACAATATCTCAGGGCCACTCGAGGAGTAATGAACTGGAAATGCGTGGCCACGCTCGGAAGGTATCTATGGTAGATAACTCCGGTCAATCAGTTATTCTCCAGATCGAGGAAACCACTCTCAATATGATCACTTCCAAGTACGACCTGAAAGACACCTTGCATTGAGTGGGCGATAGTAATAGGACAAGAGAATTGGTGACGCACACTTGTCGAGGACAAGTGGGAGATTGTTGGAATTTGTGTCCTCCGACAATAATGCGATCACAACTATCGATCATGATGATCACATGTTTAAATCTCATTTTAAGAATACATGTGGGATGTAATATTTTACTGTCAACTGGTCCACACATATCGGTAATGATTGGCTGACTAGAGTTTGACATTACTGTCGTGCGACGGTGGTGATCAGTTGATCCCCTTAGGTCATATCTATATAGAAATACTCTTAATTAATTATTTAATTAATTGTATGCCGATACGAGTTAATTAAATTGCTTAAAATTGACGGATGATTTTGTGAGTAAAGTTAACGTGTCTTATTGTAATTCGATTAAATTAGATACGGTCTAAGTAATTGAATTGTTTTATTACTTAGATAAAATTATTGTTTACGAAACAATTTGGAATTGAAATTGAATGAATAATTTATTATAAATACAAGACGTTGTAATTTATAATTTGATAAACCGTTTTGGTACAAGTAATTACGAATTACTAGTCGATTTTGTAAATGACATATTTTATGAGTATGTTGATTTTTAATATGTTAAAAATACATTACAATTTCACATGTCAAGTAACATGTCACATATGTCACAATTGACAAATGACAAAATAAAATGGACCTCCCATTTTATAGATATGTGCCGAAATTTTGGAGGGAGTTAGTGAAAAATTGTGTTAATTGTTTTAAGTGGAAAACACAATCATGAAAACTAACTACTAGCCATGCAACCCTATAGCTTTTGAGAAGAGCAACTATTGCATGCATTGGGCTTAAAAATTCCCCCCCCCCCCCAACCGGTTTTCTCTAGTGTGATGCCAAGAGTTTTTTCTCTACAATTATTCATTTACTCTTATCATAATTTTTCTAGTGTAAGAAAATATTATACTCTCTACAATTTGTGAAAATTCTAGAGAAATAAACTCACTAATCTCTTCTCTCTCAACCGAAAAAAAAAAACAAGAGAGAACAAAAACATTTTGTGTCAATATTTTAAGTAAGACTAATCCTAATACTAGATCATATTATTGTAGTCTTTAAGAGGTTTCCTTGGGTATTCACTTTTGGGAGAGATTCTATACTTGAATCTTTGTTCATCCATTATTTGGAATGCTCAAGAACTAACAAGAAGGAGATCTTGTTGGTGCCCATAAAACCGAAATCTCATAGTAACGAAAATGATTTCTTCTCTTTTAATTTAAGTTTTCATGCATAATATTTGTAAATTAATTTTATGACTAAATTAATAGTGTAACATATTTGAATATTGAGTATAATGAGATAAAGATTTCCAACACTTACCATGAGGAAGAAGTTGTACTCGGATAGTTTTGCATCCACCAAGGCCTATTGGACCTCGAGATTGGTGGAGGAGGGTGGTCCTCATATCCGTTGGGTGGTGCCATGGTGGCACTTGAGGTCCTTCACGGGGTTGCCCGCTTCGGTTGCTAGTTCTTGCTCTTTAATGGTGGTGGGTTTGAAGGTTGCTTCCTTCATTTATCCCGAAAGGCTTAGGAGGCAAATGGGGCGTCAACAAAAGGTGCCCGCTCAAGATACTGTCGTCCAACAGAGTGTTTTTCGAAATTCCGAGCTTGTGGAGGTCTTCGAAAGGTGGTGGGCCACTCGGCCGGTTTGGGAGGTACCAAACCCCGTTGCCACGACATGGGTAACTCCAGCTTTTGTCATGTGGTAAAAAGCTCAAACCTTGGAGGAAATGTCCAAATCTCGTAAGGACGCGGTCGTCAACTTGAAGTATAGAGAGGTTAGCACGGCCAACCGTGCCTTTTTTGACGACTTTGTTGATGGAGCTAGCCCGGATGTAATGAGGCCACCAAAGAGGAGAAGCTCGGGTCGCAAAGAGGTAATGGGCCGTGTATGGGCTCGTCTTGGACCGAGCATGGGGTCATGCAAGAGACCGTAGGCCATCGTCGTTGTGGATCCGTTCCGAAGAGGAAGTTCATGCTAGGCGGGCCAACAAGAAGAACAAGGGAAAGATGTACCCCGAGGGAAAAGGCAAGGGTAGAATGGAAGAATGAAGACCTCCATTACCCGTTTTATTACTATGTTATATTAGTGTTGTGAATTTTTATTATGTTGTACTAGCTATGTATTGTGTGTTTTGTGCTAGTTTTATTAGGTGAGATGTTTTAGTCGACACCTTAGCTTTGACAAGTTGCAGACTTGTTGAGCTTCATTTGTTCTCAAATTTGTAATCCTTCTCATTATTAATTAAATAAGAGGATTGCTTGTGTCGAAAGAAATTGTGAACACTTGTTTCTTCCATCCATTTTGTAAAGGCAATTCATTTTGAATTATCCTGAACACCGCACTTGGGGAATGGGATTTTGCGAGAAGGGAGAAAGGCTTCTTTTTGTATTTTTTGTGGAAAAGGGAATGTTTTTCCTTTTCCTTTGTTTGTTGTTTTTTTGAAGTTGATGGGTTTTATTTATTTATTACGGAGACGTTTTTTTTTATTATGGGGATTGTTTTTTATTATGGGGATGTTTTTTATTATGGGGATGTTTTTTTTTTTTATTATGGGGATGGTTGTATCCTTCTTGTGTAAGAAAGGACTGCCTACGTATCCACCTAAAAAGGTGAAATCAAACCATGACCGTAGTTCAAAAAGTTTTGTAAATTTATTTGGGTTTTGTGGTTGTATCCCTCTTGTGTAAGAAAGGACTGCCTACGTATCCGCCTGAAAAGTTGAAATCAAACCATGCTCGTAGTTCAGGTGTTTTTTGGTTCGAGTGCAAATCGATGTTGCATTTAACAAATCAAAGGACGTTCGAAATGTGGCAAGGTGCCGCTACTTAGACTCGATAAAACATGCAATTTCAAATCAGAACACATCGAGGAACTCGACTTGAAACGGATATGGTGGTCGCTAGTTGTAAAACTAGGGTGAGGTTGTTGGTCGCTACGGTTTAAGGGTAGTATTTCTTCAGTTGGTCTAGGTTTGTCGGGTTTGTAAAATCCTCCCCGTCTAGGTCACTCAGTCTCATTGTGCCCCTCGAAAGTATTTTCTTGACCAGGTATGGACCGGCCCAATTGAGTTTGAATTTCCCCCTTGGATCGACGGGTAGTGGTGCTCGAACCGACTTGAGGATCAAGTCCCCTTCTTTGATGTTCCTGGGTTTAACCTTTTTGTTGTATGGCCGTTGTACACGTCGTTGGTATAGCTGGACGTTGTGCAAGGCGTTGAGTCGCCATTCATCTAGAAGCGTGAGCTGTTTGAACCTTCGACGGGTCCACTCCGCCTCAGGAACTTCAATATCCAGTAGGATGCGTAGAGATGGGACCTCCAACTCTACTAGTTGAACCGCCTCCATGTTGTATGCTAGGTAAAAGGGTGTGGCTCCCGTTGGTGTTCGAATGGAGGTTCGATATCCCAGAGCGCGAATGGGAGTTTGCTCGACCAATCGCGGTAATTATCTTGTATCTTCTGGATAATGGTGACAAGAGATTTGTTTGCCGCCTCTACCGTTCCGTTGGTTTGGGGACGGTAGGGGGATGATCGATGTCGCTTGATCTTGTATTTGTCCAACAAGGCTTGTGTTTCCGCCCGGAAGTGAGAGCCTTGGTCGCTGATGATTTCATGGGGCACCCCATATCTGCAGATGATAATGTCTTGGATGAACTTGGCCACTTGGTTGGCGGTCAATACTGCATAGGACTATGCTTCCACCCATTTGGTGAAGTAGTCGATGGCGACGAGGATGAAGCAATGCCCTTTAGTGCCTGTCGGATTCACTTTCCCGATGATGTCGATGCCCCAGGTCGAGAAAGGCCAGGGTGATGTCATGGTGTAGAAAAGGGAAGGTGGTATGTGTTGTATGTTGGCGAAGATTTGGCAGTTATGGGAATGTTTGACGTAGTTTCTGCAATCGGCGTCCATGGTGGTCCAGTAGTAGCCTAACCAAATGATTTTTCGGGTCAGTATCATTGCGCTCATGTGAGGGCCGCATTCCCCATCGTGGACCTCCCCCATGACTTTTTTGGCTTTGTGATGGTCAATTCAAAGGAGAAGAATCCCATGGGGTGTTCTTTTGTATAGTTGCTCTTGGTTTATTACGAATTGTGATGCAAGTAAACGGATGGTCTTTTGTCCTCTTGTATCAGAGTTGGGAGGGAATTCGTTTTTGGTTTTCTAGTTGAGGATGGCTTGGTACCAAGGTTCGATATGGCTTTCCTCGTCGTTGTTGATGGCGCAGATGTGAGCTGGCTCGCTCCTTTTCTAGACGCATAAAAGCATCGTTGTCATGTTGTCAGGTATGTTGACGAGCGCGGCAAGTTTTGCCAGGGCGTCAGCAAATTGATTATCCTCTCGTGGCTTGTGGAAGTAGTCGACTTTGTCGAAGAACTCGGCCTCTTGATTGATTTTTGATTGGTAGGGTGCTAAGCTGTCGCTTCGGATTTTCCATGATCCGGACACCTGATTGATGATGAGTGAAGAATCGCCGTGGACCCTCAGTCTCTTGATGCCAAGTGTTGTGGCTGCTTGTAGGCCGATGAGGCATGCTTCATCTTCGGCGGCATTGTTGGTGACGGAGAAGTCCAGTTTGAATGAGATCGGAACATGTTCTCCCTCTGGCGATATTAGAAGGATTCCTACTCCGAAGCCTCTCAGATTTGATGCACCATCGAAGTATAGGTCCCATGCGTCACAGTCGGCACAAAGGATGTCTTCGTCAGGAAGTGACCATGTGTCGGTCTTTGGATCCTCGTTGACGGGATTTTCTGCTAGGAAATCGGCGACTGCCCTTCCCTTGATAAACTTGAGGGGTACGAACTTGAGATCAAATTCAGATAGCATGAGTGTCCATCTAGACAACCTTCCGTTTAGTACGGGTTTTTTGAAGTTGTATTTGACCGGGTCCATCTTGGAGTAGATGTGAACCGTGTAGCTGAGCATGTAGTGCTGAAGCATCTTTGTTGACCATATTAGGGCAAGGCATGTCTTTTCCAGTTGGGTGTACCTTGTCTCATACTCGATGAACTTTTTGCTGATGTAGTAGATGGCTTGTTCTTCGCCGTTGACTGTTTGTGCTAGCATTGCTCCCATGGTTGTGTCGGTGACAGTCAAGTAGAGGGATAAGGGGATTCCTTGTTGAGGTGGCATGAGGACAGGAGGTTTGGATAGGATCTCCTTTATCCTGTCGAAGGCCTTTTGACAGTCGTCGTCCCAATCGGTGTGATCGGAAGCGCGAATCTTTTTGAAGATCGGTTCACAAATCATAGTGAGTTTGGCTATGAAGCGGCTGATGTATCGAACTTGGCCAAGAAATCCTTGAATCTCCTTCTCGTTCTTAGGCCGAGGCATTTTTTGAAGGGCTTTGATTTTGGTAGGATCAAACTCAATGCCTTTTTTGCTGACGACGTGTCCGAGGAGTTTTCCGGAGGTGACCCCGAATGTGTATTTCTGAGGATTCAATCTCATGTTGTATTTCCGCAGGCGAGCGAAGAAATTTCGGAGGGCGCTGATGTGGTCGTCCCGCTCTTTGGATTTGACGATCATGTCATCGACATATACCTCCACCTCCTTCTGCATCATGTCATATAGGAGTGTGGTGGAAGTCCTTTGATAAGTTGCTCCGGCGTTAATTAGGCCGAAAGGCATGACCGTGTAGCAGTACATACCCCACTGTGTAGTGAATGCAGTTTTGTGCATTTCTTCCTCAGCCATTTTGATCTGGTTGTACCCAGCATACCCATCCATGAATGATAGTAGGGCGTGCTCGGCAGTATTGTCCACCAGGATGTCAACATGTGGCAAAGGGAAGTCCTCCTTTGGACTTCTTTGTTCAGATCCCTGAAGTCGACGCAAACCCGAATTCTTCCGTCTTTCTTGGGTACAGGAACAATGTTGGCCACCCAGTCGGAGTATTCAGACACTTTTGTGAACCCAGCCTTGAACTGCTTATCCACCTCTTCCTTGATTTTCAGGGCGCATTCAGCGCAACTTTTGCTTTACGGGTTTAGCTCCGGGTTTGATGGGTATCCTGTGCTCTGCAATCTCCTGTCGATCCCAGGCATATCTTTGTAGGACCAGGCGAATACGTCCTTCTATTCGTGTAGGAGGTTAATGAACTATTGTCTTTCTGAGGGGTCAAATGCAATGTAAACGCTATGGATAAGCAACAATGCAGCCTGGTTTGCAGGGTACTTTAAAAATAGTAAATGACCTTGCAAATTATGAGTTTTTGTGACAAATAAGATTTAATATGGACCTGGAACTTGTTGGAGTATGTGTCCTCAACAATAGTGCGATCACATTGTTGAAACTCATGATAAGAATACGTGTAGGGATCATTCATTTATATATGTCAACTGATCAACATTAATCGGTAATGATTGGCTGACTAGAGTTTGACATTACTGTCGTTTGACGGTGGTGATCAGTTGATCCCTTAAGGTCACACCTAAAGATCGCAAATATCCATAAAACCGGATTATATTTACGATATGAGTTTAAATAGGGCGATTTGGCACATAACTTGGCATGTTGGATACATATTATAATGCTGCATATTTCATTGATGAATGTCATATTTCTTTTATATAATTTTGAATTATGTAATTTTATCTTAGTATGGCCATAGTTTTGATCAATATTACCCGTAATGTAAAAGAATATTGGTTTGGTTGTAATTTATTGTGATCTCGCATCACCGTTTTGTAATTTAATAGATTTAGTTTTTATTTTACAAATGTATAATAGAAAGTGCTATGTACATTTTATTATTTAATTATTTGTAATTCCGGAGTTTCCAAAAGACGGTGCCATTCGGAAAGGAGTTCCGATCAAGACGATGTTTGTCCTTGGGAGGCGTGTCACATATAGATTCAAGAGACCCATGGAGTTGGTTTCCGAATATGTAATAGAATATAAGATTTTTTATTTTAGGAAAGGCCATACTAGGAAATTTACTTTACTTTATTTGCTTGCTTATATGTTTGCATGCATTACCAAATCGCCATAACTTAACATGCATATTTAATCGACTTTTCGACTATTGTCAATTATAATTATCAAGTATTCATCGACTTAGTTCACTTAAGATGATAGATAATAAATCGACAAGACCTCTCACATATTTAAAATTGAGATTAGCCTTACGAAATAGTAGGACTCATGAACCCCCTTGACATTTGGGGTAGATTCGGTTTCCTGGGATACTTTCATTTTTCATAGGGTAAGTGAGGTAAGAAAACGTTATTACACGCGAAATTTGGTTGGACTCAACGGGATATAAAGACTAGTCTTATGTTCCGGGGCTAGAGATGGAATTTATGAAATTCATCGACCGAGAGTTCTAAGGTAGAATCAATTAAAGGGTTAATTCACCAAATTTATACAAGTATGGGATATAATGGTTTCCCGTGCCCATGTTTGTGTGAAGATGGATCTCGGAATCATTTATATAATTTAGGTGCGAGGTCATTATATAAATGCATAATTTCAAACCTTGTTAAAATGTTTGCAAGTAAAACGATAAATGTTAATTATTTCCTTCATCTCCGTTTTGTAGTTATCTTGATATACCGCTATGGACACATCTAGTTCTTTAACACCGATCACCATTGAATCATGTCACGAATCCTTCGACAAAATATGCTCCCTACACAACCTTGACACGACTAGAGAAATTCACTTTGTCATTGGTTCCGATGGAAGGCTTAACTTTTTTACCACTTCCTCACCTCCTATCCAACCTAGCAACTTAGTGGTTAAGTCTTGTGAAGACAACCTCACTAATACCATGGGATCCTTGTCTTTAGAAGCAAGGAAAAATGATGAACCTAGTGGGATTTTTAGCAAAAACCTTGCAATAAACAAGGGAAAGTTCAATAGGAGGAAGAAATGTAAGAGGTCAAATTCGAACCATAGGGATATAATGGCTAGTGGGACTATTAATAATATATGCCTTTATTGTCATGGTATGGGCCATTGGGTGAGGAATTGCCCCATGTTTTTGGGAGTTATCAATGGTAATATTTCTTCCAAAATCTTTGTTATCGATATAAATCTTACTTCCACCTCAACATGGGTATTGGATACCGGATGTGGTTCTCACCTTTGTAATCATTTACAGGGGCTTAGAGACCTGGAAAAGATAAACAAGGGTGATGTGGATCTCCGACTACGAAATGGAGCTAGGGTATCCGCCACTTCAAGAGGGACTTATGTACTTGTTTTAGCTAATGGCTTTGAATTGTACTTACATAATTGTTATTTTGTACCTTATTTATCTAAGAACAACATTTCCGTTGCCATGTTATAAATGGAAGGTTTTTCTTTTGCTATTAAGAACAATTTTTTTGTAATTTCTAGAAATGACATGGCCATAGGCCAAGGCACTTCAATTAATGGCATTTATGTTCTTGAAACTTCTAGCTCAAGCAAAGATATCTATAACATGCAATCAAAAAGACTCAAAACAAGTGACCCAAATGAATCATACATTTGGCATTGTCGATTAGGTCACATAAATGAAAAGCGCATTAAATGACTAGTGTCGACTGGTGTAATTAAATCATTTGATTTTTAATCATTTGGTATATGCGAATCATGTCTTCTAGGGAAAATTACTCGTAACCCTTTTAGTGGTAAAGGCACACGAGCAAGTGATTTGTTGGGTCTAATACATACCGATGTATGTGGAGCAATGACTATCACCGCTAGAGGAAATTATGATTACTTCGTCACTTTTACCGATGACTTAAGTAGATATGGGTATGTCTACTTAATCGAGTATAAAAGTAAAGTTTTTGATAAATTCAAGGAATTTCAAAACGAAGTAGAGAACCAATTGAACAAAATGATTAAAGCACTTCGATCCGATCGTGGTGGTGAATATCTTAGTAATGAATTTGATTCACACTTAAAGGGATGTGGCATTGTATCACAACTCACTCCACCTAGTACGCCACAACTAAATGGTGTTGCCGAGAGGAGAAATCGAACCTTACTTGATATGGTTCGATCTATGATGAGTCAATCTGATTTACGAGACTCCTTTTGGGGATTTGCTCTTCAATCGGCCGTTCACTCACTCAATCGTAGCCCGACTAAAGCAACCAAGAAGACTCCATATGAGATATGGAAAGGGAAGGTCCCTAATGTGTCTTACCTTAAGATTTGGGGTTGTGATGCTCATGTCAAAGTTAAGACTGACAATTAGCTAGCCACGAGATCTCAAAGGCGTATATTTGTAGGTTATCCGACGGAAACATATGGCTTTTACTTCTACATCCGTCACAAGAACAAAGTGTTTGTGGCTCATGAGGCAGTCTTCTTAGAAAATGAGTTTATTTCTAGAAGACATAGTGGGAGAAAGTTTGAACTTGATGAAGTTCAAGAGCCACAAACTGAACAGAGGTCAAAAGAAGATGTTCCTTCCTAGTCTAACACGAACGTTGTTCCTTCCGAACCTAGGAGGTCAGGGAGAGTCAATCGCCAACCTGATAGATACATAGGTATTATCGAGGGAGATGGCAACTTAGATGTGTTACTTTTAGAAAGTGACGAACCTGCGACCTACAAAGCCGCAATCTCTAGTCCAAATTCAACTTTATGGCAAGAAGCCATGCAATCCGAAATAAATTCTATGCATGAAAATCAAGTTTGGAACTTGGTTGGTTTACCTGAAGATGTAAAACCTCTTCAATGAAAATGGATCTTTAAAGTAAAGAATGGCATTGAAGGGCATGATGATGTCTACAAAGCAAGGTTAGTGGCAAATGATTTCACCCAAATTCATGGTTTACACTATGATGAAACTTTTGCCCCCGTGGCCATGCTTAGATCTATTCGGATTATGTTAGCGATTGCCACATTTCATGATTATGAAATATGGCAAATGGATGTCAAAATAGCCTTCCTAAATGGGTATTTAGAGGAGGAAGTGTACATGATGCAACCAGAGGGTTTTGTAAATCCAAGAAATCCTAACAAGGTATGTAAGCTTAAGCGATCCATCTATGGTCTTAAGCAAGCATCAAGAAGTTAGAATCATCATTTTAATCATGTTATAAAAGAGAATGGTTTCACTCGAAGTATCGAGGAACCGTGTTTATACATGAAATTTAGTGGGAGCAACACCGTCTTCCTTACCTTGTATGTGGATGACATACTACTCATTGGAAATGATGTGCCAATGCTTACCTCTGTCAAGGGTGGTTGGAAAATCATTTCCAGATGAAAGATTTAGGAGAAGCACAACGCATATTAGGTATCCGAATCTATAGAGATAGATCTAAAAGGATATTAGCATTAAGTCAAGAATATTATGTTGAAAATATTCTTCGACGTTTCAACATGGAAAAATCCAAAAAGGGTTTTATACCAATGGGCAGTGGAATTACCTTGAGCAAGTCCCAGTCACCCACTGAACCTGAAGATGTTGAACGCATGAAATTGATCCATTATGCTTCCGCTGTTGGATCAATCATGTATGCCATAATATGCACTCGTCCCGACGTTTCGTATGCTTTGAGCATGACAAGTAGATATCAAGCAAATCCAGGTGAAAGTCACTAGGTAGCCGTCAAGAATATCCTTAAGTACATGAGAATGACTAAGGATTCATTCTTGGTGTTTGGAGGTGACACCGAGCTAAGTGTGAAGGGTTACACCGATTCGAGCTTCCAAACTGACAGGGATGACTTAAAGTCCCAGGCTGGCTTCATTTTCATGATCAATGGTGGTGTCGTTAGTTGGAGAAGTTTCCAAGAGCCAGTTGTTGCGGATTCTACAACGGAGGCTAAGTACATTGCAGCATCTAAAGCTGCCAAAGAAGCTATATGGATAACACAATTCTTAGATGGACTAAGGGCAGTCCCTTTCGCCAAAGATCCTATCACACTTTATTGTGATAATAGAGCAGCCATCTTTCAAGCTAAAGAATCCAAGTCTAGCAACAAGTCTAGACATGTACCCAAAAAATTTCATATGATTAGGGATTACATTGAAAGGAAGGAAATACCGATTTGTAAGGTTGGGACATATGAGAATATTGCTGATCCTCTAACCAAGAGTCTACCGCAGGCTATGCATGACCAACATGTAGTTTCCATGGGTCTTAAACGTATGCCTAATTTGTATTAGATTATGAGATATGAAGTAATAATATTGTATTGATTGTTCATATATGATAATCGCATTTATCGTTTGAGTTTTTGTTTTAAACTCTTTTATTTTATTACTTTGTATTATCCAAATAGGTTGTTGAGACAATATTGAACCCTATTAAAGTGAACTGGATTAACATAGTAATTGCCCCTAGTTACTTACATGAGGTGACGTCTCTAAGTGACTAGAGTGTGAGTCGATTGATGGCAAGTTCGTGTGCTATAGGTTCATAAGAGATGACTAGTCGATCACATAGACAGTCTGTAAGGGACACTCTGTCGGGCAGTGACCGCTTATAGAGTTCTGGTAATTTTTATAGCCTGGTCGTGGCGAGAGCTACTATGGTATTCTTTTGAGTCAATTCTTTGACTAGAGACTGTTCGCCCAAGTTGGCACAGTTTCTGAGTGACTTTAAGTTATGCTCTACGACTTTCGTAAATGAGGTCAAATGGGCATCTTTTGGGTCATGATGAGCTGTGGCTAAACAAAGGGAATAATGCGATAGGAATTGTCCACCCCCTTGTCAGGGTTATTTAAAAATCTTAGGTCCACTCGAGGAGTAGTGAACTGAAAAATGTGTGGCCACGCTCGGAAGGTATCTACGGTAGATAATTCCGGTCAGACAGTTACTCTCCATATCGAGGAAACCACTCTTGATGTGATCACATGCAAAAATGACCTACAAGACACCTTGCATTGAGTGGGAGATTGTAATAGGACAAGAGAATTGGTGACGCACACTTGTCTCGGACAAGTGGGAGATTGTTGGAGTATGTGTCCTCAATAATAGTGCGATCACATTGTTGAAACTCATGATAAGAATACGTGTAGGGATGATTCATTTATATATGTCAACTGATCAACATTAATCGGTAATGATTGGCTGACTAGAGTTTGACATTACTGTCGTTTGACGGCGGTGATCAGTTTATCCATTAAGGTCACACCTAAAGGACGATTCCCTTAATAGAAGATTTAATTAATTGTATATCGATACAGATTAATTGTTTCCTTAAAATTGAACAATTTACGTCTATGAGTGAGAATATATATCCTATTGTAATTCGATTAAATAAGATTTTATTTAGTAATTAAAATGTTATATTACTAAAAATTTGTTTATGAAACAATTAAGAGAGAATGGTTACTCTTAATTACAAAGTGTTGTAGATTATATTAACATGATCCATTTTATGTTATGTAATTGTGAATTACCTTTTAATTAGTTAAAATTGTTTTGTCCATTTTGTGAATAACATTTAATTTGTTAAATGTAAATTAGTGAGACTAATAACATATAAATTATCACATGTCACACAACATTACAAAATGACAATTGACAAAAATAAAATGGATGTACACATTGTGATATGGACCGAAATAATGGCTGGTTTATGGTTATTATAAGATTTTTTTTAAATTTTTTAATAGACATGATGATGACCTAACCTTCTATAGACTACACCCTATATATTTTGGTAAGAGAAAAAAAAAAAGTGAAGGCGATGCATTGGCCTTGTGGGTCAACCCTAACCGGCCACTCCTCTAAAATGAGAGGATGTTCTCATTTTTTTTAATCTAATCTTATCAAATTCTCCATATTCTCACTTATATCTCTAAAATAGCTTTAAAACATAAGAAAATTATTTAAGAAAAATCTATTAGAATCCTTTTACATTACTATAGTAGTAATATTGTTGTTATTAGATTTATTATAAGGATACTAATTATATTATCTAGTTAGTAATCTAATTAGTATTAAGGGTTTGTCTTGGTGCAACTAAGAGGAGGTATTCCATTATGAATACTTAAAGTTTTGGAGGATCATCCATTTACATTGTAGCTCAAGAACAAGTGTAGGAAGGAGTCCTCACTTGTGCCCATTTCGTACCATACCTACAATATAAGGAACATTGCTAAATCTTCCATATTTTATCTTTAGTTATGCTTGCAACTAGATCTAGAATTAAATAAGTTTAATTAGAGGGTTTAAGAATCCTTTTAGAATTGTACCAAATCTCATGATTTTTGAAGGGCTCTAAGTATTTTTAAACTCAACTGAAACAGCCTAAAAACATGAGATTGCAGGCAACAGGCTCAACTGGTTTTGTGACTTGTTTGTGTAAGGAAAGGATATAGTTAAGAACTTAAATTCGCACAGATGACTCAAAGGAAATCAAAGATTATAACTTAACAAATTTTAGGCTCAAATCCATAGTTGAACACAGGATCAAAGCTTGAACTTTGCTCAACACAATTAAACTTAACCACAGATAGACACAGGTTCAACTCAATTATGCCAGACTGACTCAGATCAATTAACCATAGAGATCAATGGTTAACTACCAGACCAGGGTTCCAAACTACAGTTTAAACACAAGTTTGAAAGAAATGAGAGAAGTCTCAAGGCTAATTTTCATTCAAAATAATCTGCTTGAAAAAAATGAGACACAGGTCCTTATATAGGCCTTGTCTTTGCATTACAATTTGAAACCCTAGCATCCAATGGTCCAGAATTAATCTAAGATGAGTACAAACAACATCAATTATCTTACAAACTGGTAAATAAAGTGAACAATTGAAAATAAAAGCAAATGGGTAAAACAGACTGAAAATAAAGCATTGTTGTAGGCTGTCACTGTCACTTGTCTTCTTATGCACATTTTGCTGTTCATTTGGTGGCTAATTGAAGACAAGGCTTCTTGTTGTTATATTGTGGCAGGCTTTGTGGAAATGTTGCAGCAACCCTTTACAAGGAGCCTCACAAATGCCTCACCAAATAAGAAAATGTTGCTTTATGCTTTAACCCCAACATGTGAGTGCTTTGTTTTCATGTTGCTATATTACAATGCATTTTAGGATGACTGGTGTGGATGCTTAGGGACCCTTGCTTGGACTTTCAATTGAGACTCTTTTCAGCTGGCCATGGTGGCAGCTGAAAGCTTTATCTTGTGAACCTCTTGAGATGTATCTCTGGTGGTGTATGGGGTGTTGCCTGGACCTTGTCTGTGGGTTAGTCTGGATTGGGAGTCCCTGATCCAGCTCCTACTGCATCATCCCCTTCTTGAAAAGGGCTTAACTTCAAGCCTGGTCCCTCGTCATCATCAGACTCACCATAATAAGGACTCAGGTCTCCTATATTGAATGTTCCATGCACCCCACACTCACCAGGAAGGTCTATCTTGTAAGCATTTGGACCAATTTTATCAATAACTTCAAAAGGACCCTCTGCCCAAGGCATTAGCTTGTTATTTCTCTTAGCAAGGAACCTTTCCTTCCTTAAGTGGATCCATACAAGGTCACCTGGCATGAATTCCTTCGTCTGTTTGGAACTATTGGTCTGCTTCTTGTATATGTCATTGGCTTTCTCAATTTGTCTCTTGACAGTTTCATGGAGTTTCAACATCTGTTCCACCCTCTTTTTTGCATCATAGTCTAATTCCTCCTTAGGGACAGTTGAAATATCTAGGGGTATCAGAGGATTGATCCTATAAACCACCTTAAATGGACTGTGACCAGTTGCAGGTGAAGGAGCTCTATTGAAAGCAAACTCAGCTTGGGGCAGTTTAAAATCCCAGTCTTTCAAAGACTTGCTAACAATGCACCTCAATATCCTTCCCAGGTTCATGTTAGTGACTTCAGTTTGGCCATCTGTCTGTGGGTGGTGTGATGTGCTGAACAACAACCTGGTATTGAGTAGCTTCCACAATGTCTTCTAGAAATAACTCATGAATTTGACATCTCTGTCTGAGACTATGGTCTTAGCAACCCCATGTATTTTGACAATATTACTGAAATAAAGCTCAGCAACACTCACAACATCCTCAATCTTCTTACATGCTATGAAATGACCCATTTTACTGAACCTGTCAACTACAACCATCACTAAGTCATTTCCCCTTGGAGTCCTTGGTAAGGCTATGATAATGTCCATGCTCACATCTTCCCAAGGTTTGTTTGGCACTGGCAATGGTGTATAGGGACCTGCCTGAAAGAAACTCTTGTCTTGGTGGCAGATGGAGCACCTCCTAAGCATTACCTGGACATCTCCCATCATTTTGGGCCAGTAGAATTGATCCTGCAAGATATCAAGAGTTTTTTGGACTCCAAAATGACCTCCTAACCCACTGGAGTGAACTTTTTTGATCAATAGATCCTTGTATGGCCCTCTTGGGAGACATAGCTTGTTTCCATGAAATAGGAAACCCTTCTGCAGTAAGATTTTGGTTCCTTGGATCTTAGTCCCTTTTGTTTGAGCTAGCCAATCTTCATAAAAATCAGGATCATCTTTTTACAGCTCTTTCATGAACTCAAACCCAAGAACTTTCTGTTCCATTACTGATAGCAATGAATACCTCATAGAGAGTGCATCAGCAACAATGTTTTGTTTACCCTCTTTGTACTTGCTTAAGAATGTGAAGGATTGTAAGAACTCAACCCATTTGACATGCATGTGATTTAACTTGTGTAGGCCATTAATATACTTCAAAGCCTCATGATCTGAATGCAACATTAAAGGTTTTGGTCCTATGTTAGTGGCTCCAATGCATGAGAGCCCTGATAATTACATAGAACTCTTTGTTATAAGTGGAGTAGCTTAGCTTGGCTCCACTTAGCTTCTCACTAAAGTAGGCAACAAGCTTACTCTCCTGAATCAATACAACTCCTATGCCAACACCACTGGCATCACATTCTACCTCAAATAAACAGTTGAAATCAGGTAGTCTGAGAACATGTGCCTCACACAGCATTCTTTTGATCAAGTTGAATGCTTGTTGAGCACTCTCAGTCCATTTGTACTCTCCTTTCTTTATGCACTCTGTGATAGGGGCAGCAACCGCACTGAAGTTTTCGATAAATCTTCTATAAAAGGAAGCAAGACTATGGAAGCCTCTTACTTCAGTGATGCTCTTAGGGATGGGCCAGGATTTAATGGCATCAATCTTATCCTGATCCAACGAAATTCCCCTCTCAGAGATGATGTATCCTAGGAACTTAATCTCATAACTAAAGAAGGTATACTTTTCTAATTTTCCAAACAATTTACTGCCTCTTAGGATTTGGAATACATTCTCTAGGTGGCTCAAGTGCTCTCCTGTGGACTTGCTGCAGATGAGGATGTCATCAAAGTACACCACAACAAATCTTCCCAAGCAAGGCCTCAACACTTCTATCATCAATCTCATAAAAGTGCTAGGGGCATTTGATAACCCAAATGGCATAACCAGCCACTCATAGAGCCCTTGTTTAGTTTTAAAAGCAGTCTTCCATTCATCTCCTCCTCTAATTCTCACTTGATGATAACCCTGCCTAAGATCAATTTTAGAAAAGATCCTGGCACCACTTAACTCATCGAGCATGTCATCCAATCTAGCTATAGGGAACCTATACTTGACTTTGATGTTGTTGATAGCTCTGCTGTCAATACACATCCTCCAGGTGCCATCCTTCTTAGGTACCAACAGTGCTGGGACAGCACATGGACTCATGGATTCTCTCACAAATCCCTTGTTCATCAGCTCATCAATTTGCTTCTGGAATTCCCTTGTAGCATTCAGGATCACACCTGTATGCAGGTATGTTAGGGAGTACAGATCCTGGCACAAGGTCAATCTGGTGCTCAATACCTCTCTGTTGAGGCAATCCACTAGACAATTCAGCAGGGATGACATTATGGTATTGCTCCAGTAATGGTCTAACCTCTGCTGGCAGTTGATGCTCCACATCCTCATGAATTTCCTTGGACAACAAGATAAGAATAGGCTGTTCTTGTTGCATCTCCTTAATAATTTCTGGTTCAGATAGAAATAAAACCAGATTGAGTCCATCAGTCACACTTAGACTCCCATTGTTCTTCTGATTAGGTATTAGAGGGGTCAATGTGATCTTCTTGTTGCCTTGCTTGAAGGAATAGGTATTGCTCCTTCCTTGATGGATAGAATTTAAGTCAAATTCCCATGGTCTACCGATGAGTAGGTGGCAAGCATCCATAGGTACCACATCACACAATATCTCATCTTTATAAACATTGCCATTTGAAAATGGAACCAAGCATTGTTTAGCCATCTGAGCTTGTAAGGGTTGGGGGGCTCATGGGTGCTGAGGTTGAGCTTATTAACCATGGTGACAGATGCTACATTGGTGCAGCTTCAACTATAAATGATCAAGTTGCATACCCTTTACTGAATAGTACATCTAATCTTGAAAATGAGGGACATTTGGTCTTCCTCCAAAGGGGCCTGTTGAGAGTGCATTACCCTCCATAGAACCAGACTATGGCCTGTATCAAGGTGAGCCATGACCTGTTCCTGATTGGGTTCCTCCTCAAGAGTTGCCTCCTCACTTATTGGCTCCTCCTCATACTTAACTGAACCCTCTCTTTCCCACTCCTCTACTTCTATTGCTGTCAATCTTCTCTTGGAAGGAAAGTTCTTCCTGAAGTGGCCATATCCTTGGCATTGGAAACGTTTAATCTTTTCTTTGGTTAAAGGTGGGTTGGACTTAGGGAACATAGGTGCATTCCCCTTGTCTCCTCCTGTTTGGGACACTGGTTAAGGTATTTCAACAAATTTAACACCATTGTAGGGTCTAAAGATAGGTTTGGGTTTAGGTGTAGCGGGTTTAGACTTTTCCATTTTCTCCACCCTGAGTGCCAAGTTGACAACATCATCATAAGACCAAAGTGGTTGCATCCTAACCTTAGTAGCATTGCTCTTATCAAGCCCTTCCAAGAACCTAGCAATCCTTTGCTCAGGCTTCTCATTTATCTCACATTGTAAGGTTAGCTGTTCAAACTCCCTCAAATAGGTCTCAAGGGGTCTCTCATCCTTCCTAAGCTTAGACAACTTAATGAACAGGTCCTGGGTATAATCTTTGGTAACAAACTTATCTAACAATTTATTTTAAGCTAGGACCAAGATTTAATAGCTTCCTTCCCTTCCCTTAATCTCTGATGTTTAAGGTTATCATACCACAGTGATGCATATCCTTTTAATTTCAACACAGAAACTTTACCAGCCTTAGCATCATTGTAATTTTTGAACTCAAATATTTTTTCAACATCCTTAATCCATTCTAGTAAGTCATCAGGGTTAAGACTACCAGAAAAATCAGGAATTTCTACCTTTAGATGCTTGTCTGTTTGCTCAAGAGCCTCCTATTATGTTCTGAGGCTCTCATCTGATTCTGATTCATAACCAGGTGGTGGTTGTCCTCTCCCTGCTCCCATGAAGAAGCCTCTCCCTCTACCTCTTCCTCTGGCATGTGGCTGTCTCCTTGGATCATGGTTTTGAAATCTCTCTATCACCACATGAACAACATTGAGCAGTGTGTCTACATTTCCAACAAGTGTTTCTATTCTAGTCTCGATACCAGCAAGTCTCTCTTCACTCATGATTGTTTTTGTCTTTTTAATTTAGGTAGGAATAATTATCTCACAACTTCTCTCAACCCAAGACTAACACAAAGGTGGAATTGTGTTAAACCTGAGCTCTGATTACCAAAATGCAATGTAAACTCTATGGATAGGCAACAATGCAGCCTGGTTTGCAGGGTACTTGAAAAATAGTAAATGACCTTGCAAAATTCTGAATTTTTGTAACAAATAAGATTTAATATGGACCTAGAACTATACCAAATCTCATGAGTTTCGAAGGGCTCCAAGTATTTTTAAGCTCAACTGAAACAGCCTAAAAACCTAAGATTGCAGGCAACAGGCTCAACTGATTTTGTAACTTGTTCGTGTAAGGAAAGGATATAGTTAAGACCTTAAATTCCCACAGATGACTCAGAGGAAATACAAGATTATAACTTATTAAATTGCAGGCTCAATTCCACAGTTGAACACAAGATCAAAGCTGGAACTTTGCTCAACACAATTAAATTGAACCACAGATAGACACAGGTTCAACATAAATTTTGCCAGACTGGCTCTGATCAAGTAACCACAGAGATCACAGGTTAACTACCAGGCCAGGGCTCTAAACTAAAGTTTAAACACAAGTTTGAAAGAAATGAGAGAAGTCTCAAGGCTAATTTTCATTCAAAATAATCTGCTTGAAACAAATGAGACACAGGTCCTTATATAGGCCTTGTCTTTGCATTAAAATTCGAAACCCTAGCATCCAATGGTCCAGAATTAATCTAAGATGAGTACAAATAACATAAATTATCTTACAAACTGGTAAATAAAGTGAACAAGTGAAAATAAAAGCAAACGGGTAAAACAGACTGAAAATAAAGCATTGTTACAAGCTGTCACTATCACTTGTCTTCTTGTGCACAATTTGCTGTTCATTTGGTGGCTAGTTGAAGTCAAGGCTTCTTGTTATTGTATTGTGGCAGGCTTTGTGGAAATGTTGCAGCAACCCTTTACAAGGAGCCCCACAAATACCTCACCAAATAAGGAAATGCTGCTTTATGCTTTAACCCCAACATGTGACTGCTTTGTTTTGCTGTTGCTGAATTTCCTGCTGAATTACATTGTATTTTAGGATGACTCGTGTGGATGCTTATGGACCCTTGCTTGGACTTTCAATTGAGACTCCTTTCAGCGAGCCATGGTGGCATCTGAAAGCTTGATCTTGTGAACCTCTTGACAGGTATCTCTGGTGGTGTAGGGGGTGTTGCCTGGACCTGGTATGTGGGTTGGTCTGGATTGGGAGTCCTTTATCCAGCTCTTGCTGCATCAAGGGTTGTCCCTATCCTTAGTTCTTGAGGTGTGTTGTCGGTTCCTATGTTAATAGGTTCAGTCTCCTCAATGATGGGGGTCCTAGTTTCTCGTTTGTCAAGTTCTTTGGCTAGGTGAGTTGGGTAGGCACCCAAGTCAAATTCCTTATAGTCGTTCAGAATTGCATTGCAGTTAAATTGAGACGAGTCATAATCAAACTTAGCATTCATTAAGTCGACTTGAGCGAAAAGCTCGGGTAGGACAGACATCTCATGGGCAGTCAGAGGCGACACAGTGGAGGAGGTGGCCCCTGGAACAAGCTCCAGGTTGCTACTATCCATGGGAGTGGGGATGACCCTAGTTGACTCAGCCTCTGAAGCAGCCACAAGTTTGTGATAGAACAGCGGGAAGGGGACCCTGACTGGGACATCAAGAGTGCTAGGAGCTAAGACAGAGTCTAACTTTGACTTAGACTAAGACTCTTCTTTACTTCCCTCTTTGAACATAAGGCCTTCTCCAGTTGTAATCTTGAGAATGTGGCCTTGACGATCGGTACACTTGACAGTTTTTCTCCAGCCATGTGCAGCTTTCTCCGAGTTAGTATCAGAGATTAAGGTGGTGGGATCGAACTGATCATCGTTCAGAGCAATGTTGATGATGTCCTCATAGCCGAGGTACTTTATGTTGTCTTCTCCGAAGAGAAGGCTGACAGCTTGTTCGTCGAGGCATGGGTGAAGAGTCTATCGATCCGAAATACTCAAGAGGGAGGGGGGAGGTGAATTGAGGATTTAAAACTTTTGAAAGCTTTTTCGAATGTATGAATATAATTGATTATTTAAAGTTTATTGATTAAACTTTAACTAATCAACTAATGAATGTGAAACAAAATAAACAAACGAACGAAAGAGAGGAGACACACGGTTTTTGAAGTTGTTCAGTTTCACAAGTCGAAACCTACGTCCACTATTCTCGATTAATAAATTTAGTACCTTTCTACGGATTACAAATTTACTAACCCAACTCGTACAACTAACTCTAGCTGTAACTCAATGAGTACCGTTAAATACTCGAGTGACTAACTTACGCTAATAAGAAAGCACTAATGATTCTTGCAAAGGTTCACGTTAATGAACAAGTAAGAAATCAAATAAGCACTAATATCTTATAACGATAACTTAACAAATGAATATACGAGTTTAAAACACACAACCTTTCAAAAATAACAGAACGGTTTTCTGCTTTGAAACAAACGATTTTGCTTTGTAAAAATAAGATCAATTTTTATGCTTAAGGTCTCTATCTTAAATGTTGCAAGGAGCAAAGTATTTATTGGAAGGAAAGAACAAGGCAATTTGGTTTTTAGAAACCCTAATGGCCGAATAATATGAGATATGTTAACAAATCATATCTTCTATTATTTCTTTCCTAAAAGCCTAAAAGATAATAAAGAATAATCCAAAAGATAGAATATAATTTATTCAATTATTATCTTTACTATAAATTCTAAGATATGATAAGATTTTCTATAACACGAATATCTTTTATCATAAATAAATATATTAAGTAAGATATATAAGATATGTAAAGATATAGAATCTTTACCAAATATATCTTAGTCTACACGAGATGTCACGGCTCATATGCCTCGTTACTCGTGCAAACCCTAGCTCAATATATGGGTTAGAATTTAGGTTTTAAGAGAGGCTTTGTTGAAACCCTAATTAGTAGCAAGGTCCAACTCATAAGTTGACCCAAAACGACTACTAGTCAACGTTCAACAATGAACCGAACTCCGCACTAAACCGGGCTTTATCAAGTAAATACTTTTATCAAAACATTTAAAATAAACTTTAAACAATATTAAAAACAATTTTAAAACACTATATGTCGTGTATAGTAAACTCAACATCTCAATGTTATAGTAAGAGAGCTATAACATTGAGCTTTTTTACTAGTAATGTTATAGCTGCAAAGCTATAACTTTACTAATTCAAGAAACTCATTCTTGGTTATCATTACGAGATAATCACCTATACTAATCTAATCTTCAAGGAGATCTTCGAGTATAGGCTACGTCATCATCCAAGCTTTATTAATCTTTAGACGGACTTCGTCTTCTCATAAATCTTGAATGAATATTCACATCGTTTGATCTTGAATTGAGGCTAAACTCTTGTATACTTCCATCACAACTTCCTTTGTTGTTTGTATTAGATAAATCGAATCTAAAAGACTTAGACAAACGATTACGCCCAACAAGTATATAAATTATTAAACACCTTGACATCATCAAAACATAAACATATATACTATATGGTTCAACAAATTCCCCCTTTTTTATGATGGCAAGCCTCCTAATTTTGTGACTAAGTAAAGAGTTCCCCCTCAATACAATATCATCATCTTAATAATAAAGATCAACGCAAGATCAAGACGATTAACACAAAATCGAAACTTTAAGGACTTTAAGAGACAATTGGTCTTGACAAGGAGCAAGCTTAGGTAGATGCTTACCATAGACGTTCTTTCCCCCTCTTGACATCATCGAAAAGTTAAGAACAAAACTAAATGACTAGAATAATATAAGACGAGACAAGAGATAAAACGTCATAGAACATATTATTAGCACGCATAACTATAAGCATCTAGAGGATTAATTATCATACAAACTTAAGAAAACATGGTTGATGCCAAAGGGCCGAATAAACACATGTTTAGAGAAATACTTGGGCCATAATCCACAAGTATATGCCAAAATGGGCCGAATTAAGTTTGCAAAATACACCATCAAGATAAAGAAAATATTCTAAAAAGAGAAGGTGCGAGATAAGGCAAGGTGAGACAAAGTCAAATGTTTCGGGTTCTGTAAGGGTTCACGTAGTCGGGGCGGGTACGATGTTCCAAGGCATCGAGACGATCGAAGGAGATCCTCACAAGCTGAGAAAGACCTTGAATACTTCATTCAAAGTTGTGTATCTTCAAGGACAAAGCTTTAGTCGCCTACAAAGTTAGTGATTGATCGTGTGCCATAGCTTTTCCATGCATAACCAAAGCACCGCCTTGACTAGTGAGAAAGGTAAGACGATCTCCATGTGGGAACACTTCCCCACGAATGTCCCTCAGTTCCCTCTCAAAACCCTCTAGCCTCTTATCCACCTCATCCATCCAAGAATAAACCCGAGAAGCATCTAAACCCGACTCCAAAGACCGTGATGGTCCAACATATGATAAAACCGTAGCCAAGTGGGTGGATTGCTCATCAAACTTCTCTATTAACGGAGTCATAAAACTTCCCAATTTTGCCTCCATTGGCCCCAAACCCGAATCACTCGGAATCTTCTCAACATCTTTGACAAGTAATAGCTCGGGTCCATCAACTACGAGACCCATAAGCTTAATCAAGCGATCACACATACAATCCTTTGCACTTACACCGTAGCTATCCCGTCCCACCACTCGTTTCACTTATAACAACCGAGACACCCACATCCCGTATGGAAGGTCGATTGTTATACTAAATTTTTCCTTGGTAATAGTGAGACTCGTTTGGACTATACGATGTAAAACAAGACTCGCTAAATTCAGCTTTTGTCCTTCCAACCATGAGTAAATAATAATAGCCTGATAACTCGAAACCTTGTCTCGTCCTCCTCTCCTCGGCACAACCGTGTTCCAAAGAAAGTTTAAGAGGAACTTAATTTTCGCCGAGAGAGGACGAACAACAATGTTCCCTCCATCCGTCCTAACATCCTCAAAATACTTCTTAACCAACAATTCCTTGTCACTAACAACATTGGACCATTCAAGACTTGGATTAATTTCAATTCCGTCATCGGAAACCGAAAAAGCAGAGAAAAAATCCGAAGCAGAAACAGTTACCTCAACACCATTAACCAATGCATGCAAGACCCCTTTCTTAATCGACACACTAGCAAAGAATTGAACAATTTCAATCGGATAAATTGGACCTGAAAATTGACAAATGTGACTTTACCCTTGAAAATCAAGAAAATCAATGAAAAACTTAAGGGCGGGAACATTAACCAACCAAGATTTGGGATAATACCTTCCTCCATGTATAGAATGCTTCAAGACACGAGAAACAAGGATGCTTTCATCATGATTCAACCGGACTCGATTTAAACCATCTTTTGTCGCGGCTTTCGAAACATCCCGGAGTAAAGTTCGTGCAACACCATTCCTTACAACAATCTCGGGTTCCTCAATATCATTACCTTCATCAACAACTACCTTATTCTTCCCTTTAAAAAGGCGGCGTCTCTTTCCCTCGGACACCGTGTTATCCCGACCGTGAAACAGAGGTGTAGATGAGTTTGGTTGAGGTGAAGGAAAGCTAGAAGAATTAAGATCATGAGATGGTAGTGGTGATGATGGTTTGGTAAAGTGGCGGCTTTGTTGATGGCGGGTTGATGATCGGGTTTTTGCATGATGTGAATTCATGGTGATGTTGATGGTTGTGTGAAGAGTGATGATGAGATTGTGGTAATTTTTTGATAAGAGAAAAAGTATGCAAGTGGGGTGTGGTAATGGTTTACACGGCAAAGGGGGGGTAATTATAAGGCTAGCTCTAGGTTTAGGCAAGTGTTAATCAATTATGGTAAGTGTCAAATAGTGATAAGAGTTAAGGTAGGAATAGGATGGTAGGTGATCAAATAAATATAGTAAAAGATAAGATATGGAAAAGATAATTATTTGAAGTTTATTTAAGAATAGGAAGCATAATACGTAAGATTTTGTGAGGCTATTTTAGGAGAATTTTGTGCAATTTGGAAAAATAAAAAAAATATGGTGTATCTTGATAAAAGATAAAGTTTGTATGACAATTAAATTCTAAATAACAAATAGAATTTATGATAAATATTTTCCTATAAACGAAATTATTCATGCAACGCAATATACGGACACAGTCATACAATCTTAACTTAAACTAGTCAGTCATAGGAAAATTATACATATACAGAAGCTTAGGTACCACCAATTAAACCAATTTCCAAGCGTAAAGTCTCAAATCGTTCTCTAGCTAACGATTTTGTTAAAATGTCAGCCCATTGTTTTTCAGTACTACAAAATTCAAGTTTAATTTTCCCCTTCGCAACATGGTCTCGAATAAAATGGTGTCTTATTTCAATGTGTTTAGTACGTGAATGTTGTGCGAGATTTTTAGAAATTATTATTGCACTAGTATTATCACATAAAATAGGTATACATCCTACGTCAATACCATAATCACGTAATTGTTGCTTAAGCCATAATAATTGAGTACATACCAGTCCTGCAGCGATGTATTCGGCTTCAGTAGTTGAGAGGGCAACCGAATTTTGCTTCTTCAAACCCCACGTAATAATACACGATCCGACAAATGTGACGACACTCGACGTGCTTTTTCTGTCTAGAGAACATCCTGCGTAGTCGGCATCGAAATAACCAACTAGATCGAAGTTACACTCCATCGGGTACCATAAATACAGTTTGGCCGTTCCAATTAAATATCGTAAAATTCGTTTTACGGCCGTCATATGCGATTCTTTGGGAGATGATTGATATCTCGCACAAACGCATATGCTAAACATAATATCGGGTCTACTTGCGGTCAAATATAACAGTGACCCAATCATCCCGCGGTAAGTAGTTTCATCAACTGATTTACCGTCTTCATCTAGTGTCAATTTCTTGTTCTCCACCATTGGAGTAGGCATAGCATGGGAATTTTCCATTCCGAATTTTCGAATTAATTCCTTGATATATTTTTGTTGATGGATCTTAATGCCTTCATCAATTTGTTGTATTTGCAGACCTAGGAAGAATTTCAATTCTCCCATCATACTCATCTCGAACTCGGAAGTCATCAACTCAGACAAATATTTGCATAGGTTTCGGTTGGTCGATCCAAAGATAATGTCATCGACGTATATTTGAACAATTAAAAGGTCAGAACCCTCGGATTTTAGAAATAGGGTTTTATCAACAGATCCTCTACTGAATCCACTGTCAAGTAGAAACTTTGATAGTCTGTCGTACCATGCCCTAGGTGCTTGTTTCAATCCGTATAGGGCTTTATCCAACTTGAAAACATTATCTTCAAATTTGCTATTCTTAAATCCGGGGGGTTGTTCAACGAAGACTTCTTCCTGTAGATACCCATTCAGAAATGATGTATTGACATCCATCTGGAAGAGCTTCATTCCCTTATGTGCTGCGAATGCTATCAGAAGTCTAATAGCTTCAAGACGAGCAACAGGTGCGAAAGTCTCGTCATAATCTATTCCCTCTTGTTGATTATAACCCTGGACCACCAATCTTGGTTTGTTTCTGATAATGACTCCGGCATCATCTAATTTATTCCTAAAAACCCACCTTGTTCCAATGACAGATCAATCCTTTGGTCTAGGAACTAAATGCCAAACCTTGTTTCGTTCGAACTGTTGTAGCTCTTCTTGCATAGCTACAATCCAATCTGATTCTGCAAGAGCTTCATTTATATTTGTTTGTTCGATCATGGATAGAAAAGAGTAGAAAGAGCAGAAGTTATTCAAGGATCGTCTCGTTTGAACACCCTTCTTAATATTCCCTAGAATATTGTCCATGGGGTGTGAGCTCTTGTATTTCCATTTTGTTGAAGTACTTGGTTCTTCATCGTTATTTGAGCTTGTCCCAGCTTCATTTGGATCGGAATTGGAGGAAGTTCCCCCTGAATCTAATCCGGGTGTTGTATTAGAGCTATTTATAACCTCGGACTCTACACCTTGATTTGGATTCAATGTTATAGTAACATCACCTATAACATTAGTTTGGGAATCATTGTTTTGAGTCAATATTATAGTATCATCAAATATAACTTTGGTTTTCTCCTTTTTATATTTTGAAGAAAGATCAAGTTCGTCACTTGTTCCTTCTATCTCATTGTCCTGCAATTCCAATTCCGGGGGATCGTCTCTTGAAAGACGAAAGTCGGGTTCATCCAAGTCTTCTTCCTCATCCTGTAAAGGCTTATCAAACATGTTATCTTCATCAAAAATAACATGGACACTTTCTTCAATACAAAGAGTTCTCTTATTGAAGACTTTGTAAGCCTTGTTATGATCTGAGTATTCTATGAAAATCGCCTCATCACTCCTAGGGTTGAACTTACTTAACTGGTTTTTACCGTTATTGTGAACAAAACATTTACTCCCAAAGCAATGAAGATGGGAGATATTAGGTTTTCGACCTTTAAGGAGTTCGTAGGGGGTTTTCTTAAGAATAGGTCGGATCATAGCACGATTATGGATGGAGCAAGAAGTGCTAATGGCTTCAGCCCAAAAGTTACGAGGTAAACCACTACATAAAAGCATCGTACGAGCCATATCTTTCAATGTTCTATTCATACGTTCAACGACACCGTTTTGTTGAGGAGTTCTTGGTGCAGAAAAGTTATGCCCTACACCATTAACTCTACAATATTCTATGAAAGCTTCATTATCAAACTCAGTGCCATGATCCGTACGAATAGATACAAGATTTATCTTATATTTGTTTTGAACACGTTTCATAAGACAATGAAATTCATCAAATGTTTCATCCTTTGAATGAAGAAAGATAGGCCATACATACCTCGAGTAATCATCTACAAGAACGAAGACGTACCTGGATCCTCCTCTACTCCTTACCTTCATGGATCCACATAAATTTATGTGTACTAATTCCAAGGCTTGATTTGTGCTTACTACTCTTTTAGGTTTGAACGATGATCTTACTTGTTTGCACCTGGCACATGTATCACACATCTTTTCTTGGTCGAACTTGATTTTAGGTAACCCTTCAACCAAGTCCCACTTCTTGAGTTTATTCAAGGTTAGTGAGATAATGTGACCAAACCTTTTATGCCACAAACAGGGATCATCAAGTGTAACTTTCATGCATGAAAAAGATTGAGTAGGCACAGCATTTAAATCTACCATATAAACATTTCTTTTCATGTGGCCTTCAAGAATAACATTGCTAGTACCTTCGATTATAATGCGACAACTATCAGTATGGAAAACAACTTTGTTGCCTTTGTCACATAGTTGTGATATGCTTAGCAAGTTATGTTTTAGACCGTCCATGAGATAAACGTCACTGATCGCGTGAGACTTAGAAATTCCGATTTTGCCAACGGCGATTACTTTTCCCTTTTTGTTGTCCCCGAACGTCACTTTTCCTCCGTTGAAGGGCTTGAGTGAAATAAATAGATTCTTATCTCCAGTCATGTGTCTTGAACATCCACTATCAAGATACCATTGATTGTTTTCTTTCACTACTTCCTGCAGAAGGGATTAGATACAGTTTTTAGGTACCCAAGCTAAGTTGGGTCCCTTATGATTAGTTACTCTATATACTAAATCCTTTCGAACCCAAACTTGTCTAATGACTGTTTTTCTAACTCTTGGGTTATTTTTCTTCGGAGGAGTTCTAGGTTAAGGGTTTTTTCTCGGTTTAGGAATTTCTCTTGGTCTATCTTGACTGTTTCCTTTGTGAACAGGTTTATTAGGTTTAGGTTGACAAGGGTTTTGTGTAGTGCTAGGTTTCTTGGTGTAGTTGAAGGCCATGTTGTAGAACCAATGAAATTTATTGTTCCTTACTTCGTTAGGTTCATTTATGGGGGCTTCATCATCCTCGATAACTGCGTCAACAGTTTTAGCATGGTCGGCATTTTTTCGTATATCATGAGCCTTTTTGACACAATTGTTTTGGACGTGACCCGTATGACCACAATAATTGCAAATCAGATATTCAGGAAGATCAGCATACTTCATTTTTTTGAAATCAAAATCCGAAGGTGTTGATTTGCATTTAGAGTGATCTCTACGGCTGTAGCACTCATGTCCTAACCCTATCTTCATATTATTATCAGATTGTTTGGTTAGGAAGTTTATGACTTTTGTGCTACCTTCCCACTTATCATGGACCTTTATAGCATGTAGAAGTAAGTCTTTTAGGGTCTTAATTTCCTCTTGACATTTCGTGTGATCTACATCATTATCTTTCCTAAAGTTATCACAAAAGTCTTGGAATCGTTTGTTAAGAAGGAATACAACATCGGAATGTTGTTTCTTAACATTGATCATGTCGGTCTTAGATTCCTTTAATTGCTTTGAAAGGGAATCTATCTCATTCTTTTGGTCTAAGATCACCGCTTCATCAGATGTGACCTTAGTTTCCAAAAGTTCTTTGGCTTTTCTAAGTTCTAAAGTTTTAGCTTCATTAGCTATAAATTTGGCTTGAAGGTGCTTGATGTTAAGCTTTAGGTCTGAAGTTATAGCTTCATTAGCTATAACTTTGGACTCTAATTCCTTCTTTTGAGCCATAGTAGAATCTAACGTTGTTGCTTTCTCAGCTATAACCTTAGATTTTAACTTCTTAGCTTTGGACTTCAGAATATGATTCTCTTCTGTAATTTCAAGAATCTGTTCCTTTAGATCTTTTAGCTCCAAGTCCTGTTCATGATACTTATCAAGAGATTGTTCAAAGAATTAAATTAAAACACTTTTAGACAATTTCTTAACGCGTTTTTTTAACTCAAGATAACTTACCTCTTCATCGTCATCTTCGTCTAATTCTCCAAGAAAGCAATAATTTAAGTGTGAGTTTGTGCTTTCATCGTCGCTGTCGGAGATTAGGTCAAGACTAACGCTGCTGAGACAAATGTTGGCTACTTCGTCGTCTTCAGATCCCTCGTCATCTTCTGAGTCAAGGTCTCCTCAACACGAAGCCATCATAACATGCTTGAATTCTCTCTTTGTCTTATCACGTTTTGTCTTGTCCTTGATCTCCTCCCATGTTGGACAATCCTTGATCATGTGATCAGATTCTCCACACTTGAAGCAACCTCTGTTTGCGAAAGATGACTTTGATTCTGTAACCTTTTTATTGGATGACTTGTTGTTGTTGTTGTAGGATGATTTTGTTTGTTTGTTTCGAAATATCTTATTTTTGAAACGCCGTGCAAACAGAACAGTTTCATCCTCTAGTTCAGAATCAACTTCTTCGCTCTTTAAGGCCATACTCTTATTACGGCTTGGTTCAGCGTCATCTTTGTTAAGAGTAATTTCATGGGCCATGAAAGCACCGATGAGTTCTTGATAGGATAGGTTTTCAAGATCTCGTGATTCCTCCATTGCAGTGACTTTAGCACGATACTTCTTAGTTAGACTCCTAAGAACCTTTTTAGCAATGTCCTCAGTACTGAATTTCCTACCTAGGTTTTTTAGTTCGTTTATGATGCTTGAAAACCTTGCGGACATACTATCTAGGGACTCATTAGGCTCCATAATGAATAGCTCATATTTTTGCATAAGCAAATCTATTCGGTGCCTCCTAACAATGGAAGTACCTTCATAAGCTAGTACAAGCCCATCCCATATCTCCTTGGCCGTAGAACACGAAGAAAATCGATCAAACTCTGTAGAAGTCATTCCGTTTTGCAGGAGACATATTGCTTTGGAGTTCTTTTTGGCTTTCTTGTAGTCGGCCTCGACATAGTCCTCTTCTTTCTTGTCATAGGTAGTGCCTTCCTCGGATCCTACAAGAATTTTGTGCGGTCCGTTTTGGATAATCCTCCATCACTCCCAATCGTGACCTTTCACATAGTGAGTCATCATGTTTTTCCACAATCCATAATTCTTCCCATCAAAGACGGAACACTTGAGATATTTGGAATCCATTTATCATGTGATAGGCAGCGGAATATAAAACGATAAAATAAATAAAGATAGACAGATCAGCCTCTTTGCGGTTAGGGAATCAAGAGCACGAGGCTCTGATACCAATTGAAGAGTCTATCGATCCGAAATACTCAAGAGGGGGGGGGGGTGAATTGAGGATTTAAAACTTTTGAAAGCTTTTTCGATTGTATGAATATGATTGATTATTTAAAGTTTATTTATTAAACTTTAACTAATCAACTAATGAATGTAAACCAAAATAAACAAACGAACGAAAGAGAGGAGACACACGGTTTTTGAAGTGGTTCAGTTTCACAAGTCGAAACCTACGTCCACTATTCTCGATTAATAAATTTAGTACCTTTCTACGGATTACAAATTTACTAACCCAACTCGTACAACTAACTCTAGCTGTAACTCAATGAGTACCGTTAAGTACCCGAATGACTAACTTACGCTAATAAGAAAGCACTAATGATTCTTGCAAAGGTTCACGTTAGTGAACAAGTAAGAAATCAAATAAGCACTAATATCTTATAACGATAACTTAACAAATGAATATACGAGTTTAAAACACACAACCTTTCAAAAATAACAAAACAGTTTTCTGCTTTGAAACACATGATTTTGCTTTGTAAAAATAAGATCAATTTTTATGCTTAAGGTCTCTATTTTAAATGTTGCAAGGAGCAAAGTATTTATAGGAAGGAAAGAACAAGGCAATTCGGTTTTTAGAAACCCTAATGGCCGAATAATATGAGATATGTTAACAAATCATATCTTCTATTATTTCTTTCCTAAAAGCCTAAAAGATAATAAAGAATATTCCAAAAGATAGAATATAATTTATTCAATTATTATCTTTACTATAAATTGTAAGATATGATAAGATTTTCTATAACAAGAATATCTTTTATCATAAATAAATATATTAAGTAAGATATATATAATATGTAAAGATATAGAATCTTTACCAAATATATCTTAGTCTACACGAGATGTCATGGCTCATATGCCTCGTGACTCGTGCAAACCCTAGCTCAATATATGGGTTAGAATTTAGGTTTTAAGAGAGGCTTTGTTGAAACCCTAATTAGTAGCAAGGTCCAACTCATAAGTTGACCCAAAACGACTACTAGTCAACGTTCAACAAGGAACCGAACTGCGCACTAAACCGGGCTTTATCAAGTAAATAATTTTCTCAAAACATTTAAAATAAACTTTAAACAATATTAAAAACAATTTTAAAACACTATATGTCGTGTATAGTAAACTCAACATCTCAATGTTATAGTAAGAGAGCTATAACATTGAGCTCTTTTACTAGTAATGTTATAGCTGCAAAGCTATAACTTTACTAATTCAAGAAACTCATTCTTGGTTATCATTACGAGATAATCACCTATACTAATCGAATCTTCAAGAAGATCTTCGAGTATAGGCTATGTCATCATCCAAGCTTGATTAATCTTTAGATGGACTTCGTCTTCTCATAAATCTTGAATGAATATTCACATCGTTTGATCTTGAATTGAGGTTAAACTCTTGTATACTTCCATCATAACTTCCTTTGTTGTTTCTATTAGATAAATCGAATCTAAAAGACTTAGGCAAACGATTACGCGCAACAAGTATATAAATTATAAAACACCTTGACATCATCAAAACATAAACATATATACTATATGGTTCAACAATGGGGTCGACTCATATTTGGTTGGTGTAGCTTTGGTGTTGTCGGGGATGAAGTAGCAGTCTTGAAAGACCTCTACACCCGGGTGTCTGACCTTATCTACGGAATCATAGATCGGCTCAGGAAAGCCGTGGTAGAGCTCGGATTCTCCCTCGGGGACGAAGTATCCATAGAGAGTTAAGTGATAGGGACGGAGGATGACTCCGTGCTTCTTGGGCTTCCGTATTAGGAGGTTCATCTCCTGGATGTCTTCATCGGTAGGATCATAGCCTAGTCCGAAGGGGGTGTTAGGGAACTTAGCCTATTTCAAGGGAGGCAAGGTGCTCTTCAGCGGATTGAGGGGTAGACCCGCGAAATAACCTTGGCGCATCAGGTTGCGGTTGACTGTGAGGTTGGAGAACGGGTCACAATCAAAAGGCGCTGATTCATTGGTTAGGGCGTTCACAGCTTGGAATCCCCACATTTCGTTGTCGTCCTCCTCAATGGTCTAGGAGGCTATTCCCTTTTTCAAGATAGCCTTGATCGGGGAAGCGGGAATCGTAATTGTCTTCCCGTTGAAGGGGACCCTGATTTTCTGATGAAGGGTTGAGGTAAGGGCCTTGACGGTGTGAATCCAGGGGCGTCCCAGAAGCATGTTGAAAGAGGCGTCAATGTCGACTACATGAAAACTGGCTTGTCTTTCCAAGGGTCCAGTTGCAATGGTTAAGGTGACAAGCCCCACAACCTTACGACGAGTGCTGTCATAGGCGAGTACTCCTTGATTGGTTGGGACCAAATCAGTTTATTTCATACCTAGTTTATGGGCCGTCTTGAGGGGAATGACATTAACCGTAGATCTGTCATCCACTAGAACCATAGGCATATTCTTTTTGAGGCATTGTACAGTGATGTATAGGGCGAGGTTATGGTTGGCTCCGAATGGAGGGATATCTTCATCAGAGAAGATGATTGGGTTGTTTAGGTCGAGGACATCCCTTGTCATGTGTGCTACCACTTCTTTAGGAGACGAGGTAGAGGGAACTGTCAACTTTCCTAAGGCTTGCAGCAAAGCTTGCCGATGTTCAAAGGATATAGCAATCAGTTGCCAAATTGAAATCTTGGCTTTCGCTTTTTGCACTTGTTTGAGGAACGAGTTTTCGGGAACCTTGGGTTGGGTGTCCGTGTCCGGGACGACCTGGTCATTCGTTGTTGGAACGACCGTTGAATTGTTCGGGTTTTGATAGGGGCGTCCGGACCGGGTAAGATGACCAATCTCTTTTGCTTGTTTCCCCTTTCCTTGAACCATATAGACATCCTCCGCGTCGTCTCTCCAGACACCATTGATTTCAAGATCTCGAGGTACCTTAGAGGGGTATTCCTCGGTGGATAGTTTTTGTGAGGGATGTTATTGTGGGGGTAATTTTTTGTGAGGTTGATTATTGTGGGGTTGATTATGGAGGGGTGCGTGCCGGAATGGTCGCGGGAGCAATCCTTCCTGGTGAGGGTAGTTTCGGGTGTTCGAAGGACCCTCCCTCGGGCGCGGTGTTGGTGTTGGTGGGTTGAAAATCAACCGTGGTAAGCGTCGTCAAGTCGAGTAATTCTTTCTGAAAGACTGGCTATAGCCTCTTCAACATGTTGGAACATGGCGAGCATGGTTGCGGTGTTGGAGTATGTGTCCTCAAAAATAGTGCGATCACATGTTTAAATCTCATATTAAGAATACGTAAGGGATGATTCATTTATTTAGTCAACTGATCAACATTTATCAGTAATGATCAGCTAACTAGAGTTAGACATTACTGTCGTTTGACGGTGGTAATCAGTTGATCCCTTAAGGTCACACCTAAAGGATGATGCCCTTATCAATAAAGTTAATTAGTTGTATTTTGATACAAGTTAATTAATTCCTTAAATATGAATAATTTATATTTATGAGAGAAAATATGTATCTTATAGTAATGTGATTAAATAAGATTCGATTTAGTGAATTAATATGTTAATTCACTAAATTATGTTGAGGTTTTATAAATGTTTCGAGTTAGAGGTAATTAGTTATTTACATTTACAAGAGGTTGTAAATTTAACTAACTAGCTATTATGAGACCCATTATATGTTGATATAATGATAAAATATTACTCAATAAGTTGAGTGAATATATGTTTATTAATTTGTCATATAATTGTTGTATGATCAAATTAATATTTAATTATGTAAGATAATTAAACATAAGACTTATAAGCATTTGTGGGACAAATATTATAAGACAAAAATGGACCATAATAAGAGCATGGCACCGATTTTTGGAAGGAGATAGGACACTTGTCCTAACTCTTCTATTTTGTCTAAAAAGCTTATGACACACCTAAATCTAGCTAGCCTACAACCTCTACTAAACCTTTTGCATTTGATAGATTTTGAGAAGACCAAAATACTCTTCATAAGATCACTTGGACGGTTCACAATAAGAGCATGAGAGGATTTTTGTTCTTCTTATTTTTCTCTCTACCATTACATGCAAACCTCTCTCATATATTCATTTCATCTTTCTCTAAAGCTTGAGAGATGATAATCTAAATTGTTCAATGATATTACTTATATTATTAGTGTAATATATGAGTATTAGTAATTAATTTTAAGGTAGACTACTAAATAAATATCTAGTTAATATTATTTAGTAGTGATAAGGGCTAATCTTGAGTGCAATCAAGAGGAGGATCTCTACATTGGGATTTTGGAGGATCATCCTAATACTCATCAAAGCTCAAGAATAAGTGAAGGTAGGAGACCTTACTTGTGCCCATAAATCCGAAAATTACAATGTAAGGGACAATGTTTTTCTTATTAATCTCTTATTTTGTTATGCATGCACTAGATCTAAAGAACACAAATTAAGAAGTAAATTAGTTCACTATTAGAATAGTCTAATAATGGGTATATGAACCTAACAATTGGTATCACAGCATAGGATGTTGCATGCATAATCGGTTATTGTTTTTCCGAGTTAAAATGTTAACATATAAAACTAAAAATTTGTGATTTATAAGAGTAAGTCACGAAATCATGATGCATGTTATAAATTATGGTCCTAAAATGTTTTTAGGTCATTTTTATAATTTATGGTAATTTATTGCTCATATTAATGATTTTTAGTGAAATAATTACATTTTTATGAGTAAAATGAACTTTTATTCACTAAAATAAGTTAACCTTCACTACTAGGCGTGATTTTTTATTATGACCAAACATGAATATTTTATGTATTGTATGTGAAATTTCATATTAATGTGATTAATATTTCTTGATTTATGATTTTTATGTGATAAAAATGGCATAAATAGAGGTTAAATGACTAAAATTGGTTAAACTTAGTTTCTGACCTTGAAAATTTCATATGACCTCACATGAATATTTTAAAATTTTTTTGTAAAATCTCGTGTTAATTTGATTAATATTGCATGATTTATGATTTTTAAGAGATAAAAATGGATTAAAAGAGGTAAAATGGTTAAATATTGTTAAACTTTGAACCAAGCCATGAAACTTTCCTATGTTGTCACATGTATGATTTACACAATGTATGTAAATTTTTAAATGAAGTGATTTCATTTAGCATGATTTATGAATTTTTAGTGTAAAAATGGCATAAATAGTGACTATTTTAGCATAAATAGCTAAATCGAATTACATGGCATGAGAAAATTGTTTTAGGTTGAATTAATATCCCACTTATGAAATCTAAAGTTGTAAAAATGATTGGATTAATTTTTGTATACTTTAGATATTTTATGAAATAAAACCGATAAATTGCAACTATATTTTCTCGAAATTAATTCGAAAATTTTAACCATGATTTTTGACATTATGAGTGTCATTGAAATATTCCAGAATGTTCAAAAATTTAAAATTCAAATTTTGAAATTATTGTAATTTAATTTGGATTTATTTCATAAATGTTATGATTTTAAGGTAAAAAATGAGCATAAATATAAATCAAGTTGAATTATTGTCAAAAATTGAGTGGTGACTAATTTTTGAGTCGTAAGAGTGTTAGGATAATTAACTTGAGCTTAAATTTGATTTAAGTATTAATTTGTGATTTTAAGATGTAATTATCACGCATTTCCATAAAACCGGGTTATATAAACGATATAAGTTAAATAGGGCGATTTGGCACATAATTTGGCATGATAGACACATATTATAATGCTGCATATTTCAATTGTTGAATGTCTTTTATTTATATAATTTTGAATTATGTAATTTTATCTTAGTATGCCCATAGTTTTAATCAATATTACCCGTAATGAAAGGGAATATTGATTCGGTTGTAATTTAATGTGATCTCGTATCACTTTTATTTTTAATAGTTTTTCGTATTACAAATGTATAATAGGAATAGCTTTGTATTTTTATTATTATTTGTAATTATGGAATTTCTTCAAGACAGTGCCATTCGGAAAGACGTTCCGACAAAGACGGTGTTCTTGGGAGGCATGCCACTTAAAGATTCAAGGGACCAAAGGAGTTGGTTTCCGAATATGTAATAGATTATTTGATTTTCTATTTTAGGAAGGCCATACTAGGAATTTACTATTGTTGCTTTGCATTTCTTTTAATATGTTGCATGCATTGCCAAATCGCCATAACAACACATGCATTTCATATCGAGTCATCGACCGTGTCAATTATAATTATCGTAGTTCACCGCTTTAGTTCACTTAAAACGTGATAGATAATAAATTGACAAGACCTGTCACTTATAATAATTGAGAATTAGCCTTACCAAATAGTAGAAACAATGAGTCCCAATTTCATAAGGAAGTAGGTTCAGCTCACCGGGGTGCTAAACTTGTTACGTTGGGTAAGTGGGTAATAAAATGTTATTACATCGAAATTTGGATTGAGCTCAACGGAAGTATTCGTGACCGTAGTCGCATGTGTTCCGGGCTAAAGATAAATATTAAAGTAATTTTTATCGACCGAGAGTTCTAGAAGTAGAATCGATTAAAGTGTTAATACACCGAGTTATATTAATAAGGGATGAATCGGCTCACCGTGCCCGAGTTAATATGAATTTGGATCTCGGAATCATTGATAATAGTTGGGTAGAGGTCACTATATAAATGCTTAAAACTTGTTTAAAATGTTTACAAGTATTATTAAAACGATAGATGTTTATTATCTCCTTCATTTCCGTTTTTGTAGTTATTTATTCGCAATGGATACATCTAATACACTTACACCAATCACCATTAATTCATGGCTCCAATCATTCGATGAAAAGTGCTCTGAGTATGTCAATGATACGATTAGAGAATTACGCTTTGGCATTGGTCAGGATGGAAATCTTTGCTACTTTACAACTTCCACACCTCCCACTCCAATATTTATGCCTGCCTCTTTGGTAAGAAAATCTTGTGAAGAAAATATCACTAATCCTAAAGCATCGTTGTTTGAAGAAACAAGGAGAAATATTAAATTCAGTAGGAGTTCTAGCAAGAATGTTCTTGCAAACCGAAAGGAGTATTGGTATTATTAAAGGAAAGGCAATTATGGGTAAAAAACCCAAACCTGATAATGAATTGGAAATGGATAGTTAGACTACCACAACCAAAACCAAGAAGGGTGCGCAATCTTACGAAGAATGTCATTATTGTAATATCATGGGCCATTGGAAGCGAAATTGCCCAAAGTATTTGGGAGATATCAAAGCTGGACTTGTCACTCCACTTGGTACTATTTCTTCTGAAATCGTTGTTATTGATATAAATTGTACATCCACCTCAACGTGGGTATTAGATACCGGTTGTGGTTTTCACCTTTGTAATCGTATACAGGGGCTTGGAAATGTGGAAAAGCTAAGCAAGAGTGATATAAATCTCCGACAAGGAAATGGAGCTAGGGTAGCAGCCACTTCAAGAGGGACTTATGTACTTGTTTTAGCTAATAGCTTTGAGTTGTAATTTACATAATTGTTATTATGTGCCCAATTTGTCCAAAAACATTATTACCATTTTTATGTTAGACATAGAAGGATTTTTTCCTTTCTTTCACCATCAAAAACAATTGTTGTATTTTGTTGAATATGACTTGACTGTGAGCTAAGCCACTTCTATCAATGGTATTCATGTTTTAGACATTTCCAACTCAACAGAAGATATCTATAACATACAATCCAAATGACTCATAAATAGTAATCCAAATGATTTGTACATTTGGCTTTTTCGATTAGGTCACATAAATGAGAAACGCATTAAAGGGCTAGTGTCGACTAGATTTATTGGACCATTTGATTTTCAATCATATGGAATATGCGAATCTTGTCTCCTTCACAAAATGATTTGTACTTCCTTTAGTGGTAAAGGGACACAAACAAGTGATTTGTTGGGACTAATACATGCCGATGTATGTGTTCTAATAAGCATCACCACAAGGGAATTTATGACTACTTCGTCACTTTTACCGATGATTGAAGTAGATATGGGCATATTTAATTAATCAAATATAAAGTGGAGCATTTGAGAAATTTAAAGGAATTTCTAAATGACCTAGGGAACCAATTGAACAAAGTACTAAAAAATTACGATCCGATCGTAGTGGCAAAGATCTAAGTGATTAATTTGATTTATTAAAATATGGATTATGACCTAGTGTCACTACCCATAAGATCAAACTAATATGAGTCGGTTTGAGTTATTGAACTCAATTTTGGGAATTTGCAATCCAAAACGGACACGTAATTCTAAACAGATGGTCAACCATGAGATACCTGAAATAGAGAGTCTATTTAACAAATCACATGGATCAGGCTCGCACATGACATGAATCAAGCTGCCATGATAGAGATGGTATATTTATGTGCTAACACGCCAGTCTAGACAAACTTCAATTACTCCAACATATATCTTTGTAACTCACAAAGCTATCTCTTAAGAAGATAGATGTATTTCTAAGAGATAAAGTGGGAGTAGATTAGATCGTCACAAACATGTCTTATAGTTATTGTGTTACTTTGTGAAAGTAATGGAATTATAATCTACAAAGATAGAGTGGGAGTATAGTTTAGTGGGAGTATAGCACACATGACTTATTCTTGAAATGTTGCTTTTCGAAAGTAATGGTATTATAACCTTGTCTCAAATCGACCTTGCACTACAACAAATCATCACTTACGCCACGAATTATGCCACGGGAACTCATAATTCGTGGCTAAATTTTGCTTAGCCACGGGAAAAACTTATTCATTATTTTGAAAAAAAAATTATGCCACGGGATAACTTTTCCCGTGGCAAAAAGTCACTTCCGCCACGAATTAGGCTACACCCGTGGCAAATAATCATTTTAGCCACGGCCTATGTCACACCCGTGGCGAAATTTTATTTAATCACGAATTTTTCCGTGGCAAATATGTTTTTAGCCACGAACAAACAAACACCCGTGGCAAGTATCTTTTCCGACTTAAATCTGAATGAAATTTAATCAAATATAATAATATGAAAATACATTTGAATATAAAAATTTAGAAACACTTTGATTAATTTAATTAATATTTTTTATTATTTTATTTACTTTAATAAGAAATTTTAAAATTTTATAAACTTCTATGCAAGCAAAGAAAAGTTTATCGTCTAATTTTTTGATTTTTTACAGATCGCATTTATGTTTTGTAGGTTTTTCCAAATATTGATAATTTACAAAAATTGTTTTAATATATACTCTGTTTATTAAAGTCGTGAATTTCTTTCACTTTTTTAAATTAAACTTTATAATCTTGAATAACAATCTTAAATGATCGTACCACATTTAAAGATATAGCATATCAAATTGAATAAAAAAGTTATTTACCATCTATCTTTGAAAATCCAAAATTAATACATTGTTAAACTATTTCATTCAATATTTTATTTCCAACTTTATTTGTAGGTATTTATAGAAAAATTTGAATTTGATATAAAATTTACGGAATTTCCCATGGTACCCTCGAACTTTGCCAGATTACGCATGGTACCCCTTATTTTAAGTTTCTACATATGTTGCCCTTGTGTTTACCTTTTTCATTCCCAGAATACTCTTTGGGGAAATTTCGTCATAACGCCGTTACTCCTATAAGTAATTTGATGAGTAATTGTGTATGTTATGTTGTTATTGTTATATTATTTAGGTATTAAATGTTAGTTTATTAGACAAAATAAGGATTTAGGTATTATTAGATGATGAATTGATAGTGTATTAGATACCAAAAAAAGGCGTCACAAGGCATATGAGTAGCGGCGTTATGACGGAAGTTTGTCAAAGGGTATTCTGAGACTGAAAAACGTAAATACAGGGGTAGCATATGTAAAAACTTTAAAAAAAAGGGTACCATATGTAATCTGTCAAAATTCGAGGGTACCGTGAAAAATTCACGTAAAATTTAACTTGCTGAGAAAAAAGATTGAGAATTTTTTTTTCATTGAAAATGAGCGCATCACACGGAAAAATATATAAATTATAATAATTTAAAGTCACATGTGCAAATAATGTGAAAATTTTAAGAAAAGAAACGATAAATCATAACAAAGAGAAATCAGTTTAGGAAAATAAGCGATTCTTTCGTACAATAATCTTTTTCATGGTTTTTGGGTAAAAAAGTGACTATTGTTTGGTTAATAGTGATCACTTTGGGGAAAAAAGACCTTTAATTATAAAAAGCGGTCATTATTTTACCAAAAAATGGTCTCATTTTTCATATCGCAGGTACAACGGTTATACAATAGAATTTGCGAAGAAAAATATACGAAAAAATGAGTACATGAGGAATGAAAATAAGTATGTCGATAAACAAAAGAAAAAAAAAATGTTAGGAAAACACAATTAATTTTACTTTTTGGAGAAAATGGTTTACTGACTTGGTAAAAAAAAATGATGTTAAAATCATTAATCAGGAGGTTAATGTCGAAAATTTAATTGTTTCGGCCAAAATAATGTTTTTCCCGCAAAAATTGTAAAACATGTAACATTTATGTAATTAAATAGTACTAAAGGTAAGATTTGAACGAAAAAAATAAACTTAAAAGGATTCAAAGTGCTAATTATATCAACAAAGATAACATTCAATTTCGATGGCATATCAAAATAACTCAACGGTTAAGCGTGCTCAGGTGAGAGTAGTGTTGGGATGGGTGACCTCCTGGGAAGCCTCTCCGATGCTCACAAATGCATGACTCATGAAACGAAATAACGTTCAAATGAATCAAGTTAACTAGCGAAACAATTACCTAGATTGTCACGGTTCCGTATATGATAAAATACCCATTGTGAAAAATAAATAAATTATTTTACGTTTTATTTATTTAATTTTCATATATATTGTTTCCCACAGGAATTATTTCTTCGCCACGGGAAATTTCTTTGGCCACGGGAGTTATTAGCCACGAGAGAATTCGTGGCCAAAAATTCAATAATAGCCACGTTCTTGTTTTTCCCGTGGCTATCCCTTTGCCACGACCACTTGCGCCACAGAAGGTATTCCCGTGGCAAAATGATTTTGCCATGGAAATTTAGTACTTGCGCCACGAATTTAGCCGTGGCCCAAGTGCTCATTTGTAGTAGTGTTGTTGCATACGAGCCATAGCATTACAATCCAAAGATTGTTACTCAAGAGTAGATTTACTTTAAGGCCGGGGTCTCTTTAAAGTAAATAGAGCTTTAGAGTACTTAAATGCATAGATTGACATGAAGATGTTGATCAAGATAAATTATGTTAGGAATCGCCACATTTCATTTTGATGAAGAATGGCAAATGATATTAAAAATTCGCTTTTCTAAAATGGGAATTTAGAGAAGGATGTGTTTGGACCACAAAATCTTAGATAAAGATCTAAGAATCCTAACATATTATGCGTAGCTTTCTTAAGTGATCCTAGAATGGTCTTAAGCAAGCATCAAAGGATTATATTTTTCATTCATGTGATACTCGAGAATGGTTTCATTCACATGATTGAAGAATCATGATTATACATGAAGTTAAGTGGGAGCAAGAATTATTTTTCCATGTCTTATATGTTGATAACATATTACTTATTGAGAATAATGTACCAATGCTCTCTTCTGTTAAGAGTGATTGGGAGACTAGAAAAAGGTGCTATCTATTCTAGATTTCTAAATCTATGTGAGAGAATATTGGCATAGAGTTGAGAGTCTTATGATGATAAGATCTTTCATATCTGTTTAACATCAACAAGGTTGAATAGGTTATTCATGTTGATGGAAGTGGAATTACTATGATGGAGTCATAGTTGTTCATTGAACCTATTAAGTTGTCGATCATATGAAATCGTTTGCTAATGTTTCCGCCATTAGAACAATCATATATGCCAACAGACGCACATGCCATGATGTAACACATGCTAAGAGCATGATAAGTCAATAACAAGTTAATTCGAATGATGGCTTGTGAAAGCCTTAAAGAACATCCTTGAGATTCTTGAGAAGAATTAGGGATTCGTTCATCTATTTGGATGATATACTAAGTTATGTGTTGAAGGGTTGCACAAACTTTAGTTTCCAAACCGAAAAGGATTTGTTGAAATCCTAGGGTGTTATTATTGACTTAGGAGTAAGAGACTAGAAAAGTGTTTTAGTTTCGACCATTGCAAATTTTACAAAAGGACTCTAAGTAAATTGTGATAAAATGGTCAACGTAGGGAATGAGAGTAGATTCCTCTACCAATAACTTTATCACAAGTTATGTGATAACAGTGGGAGCATCTTTCAAGTTAAGGAGCCCAAGTCTAATAAGAAGACTAGACATATACATAGAGATAAATTCAAGTTAATAGAAATAACATTGAATGGAAGGAAATAGCAATTCATAAAGTTGGAATGTTTGGATATATGGTATATCCACTTGCCAAGCTTTTATTGCATTTCAACTAGTGTAAATGGTACACTAAAGATTATAAGATATGAAGTAGTAATAGTGTATTGACTATTCATATATGATAATCGCATTTATCGTTTGAGTTTCTTTAAACTCACCCTTTACCTTGTTATATCCAAATGGGTTGTAGAGACAAATTGAACCCCATTAAAGTGAACTGGATTGACATAGTATTTGCCCCTAGTTACTTAGAAGAGGTGACGTCTCGAAGTGACTAGAGTGTGATGCGATTGATGGCAAGTTCAAGTGCTATAGAGTCATATGGGATGACTAATCGATCACATAGGCAGACTGTATGGAACACTCTGCCGGGCAGTGACCGCTTATAGAGTTCTGGTAATTCATAAAGCCTGTTCGTGGCAAGAGCTGCTATAGTATTCTTATGAGTCAATTCTTTTGACTAGAGACTATTCGCCCAAGTTGGCACAAACTTCTGATTAGCTTTGAATTATGCTCTACGACTGTCGTAAATGAGGTCAAATGAGTATATTTTGGGTTATGATGAGCTGTGGCTAAACAAAGGTCATAGTGCGATAGGAATTGTCCACCCCCTTGTCAGGGTTGTTTGAAATCTCAAGGCCACTCAAGGAGTAGTGAACTGGAAATGCGTGGCCACGCTCGGAAAGTATCTATGGTAAATAATTCCGGTCAGACAGTTACACAACAGATGGAGGAAACCACTCAAGATATGATCAAATGCATTTACGACCTGTGAGACACCTTGCATTGAGTGGGAGATTGTAATAGGACAAGAGAATTGGTGACGCACACTTGTCTCGGACAAGTGGGAGATTGTTGGAGTATGTGTCCTCAAAAATAGTGCGATCACATGTTTAAATCTGATATTAAGAATACGTAAGGGATGATTCATTTATATAGTCAACTGATCAACATTTATCAGTAATGATCAGCTAATTAACTAGAGTTAAACATTACTGTCGTTTGACGGTGGTGATCAGTTGGTCCCTTAAGGTCACACCTAAAGGATGATGCCCTTATTAATAAAGTTAATTAGTTGTATTTTGATACAAGTTAATTAATTCCTTAAATATGAACAATTTATATTTATGAGAGGAAATATGTATCTTATTGTAATGTGATTAAATAAGATTCCATTTAGTGAATTAATATGTTAATTCACTAAATTATGTTGAGGTTTTATAAATGTTTCGAGTTAGAGGTAATTAGTTATTTACATTTACAAGAGGTTGTAAATTTAACTAACTAGCTATTATGGGACCCATTATATGTTGATATAATGATAAAATATTACTCAATAAGTTGAGTGAATATATGTTTATTAATTTGTCATATAATTGTTGTATGATCAAATTAATATTTAATTATGTAAGATAATTAAACATAAGACTTATAAGAATTTGTGGAACAAATATTATAAGACAAAAATGGACCATAATAAGAGCATGGCACCGGTTTTTGGGAGGAGATAGGACACTTGTCCTAACTCTTCTATTTTGTCAAAACAAACTTATGACACACCTAAATCTAGTTAGCCTACAACCTCTACTAAAGCTTTTGCATGTGATAGATTTTGAGAAGACCAAAATGCTCTTAATAAGAGCACTTGGACGGTTCACAAGAAGAGCATGAGAGGATTTTTGTTCTTCTTATTTTTCTCTCTACCATTACATGCAAACCTCTCTCTATATTCATTTCATCTTTCTCTAAAACTTGAGAGATGATAGTCTAAATTGTTCAATGATATTACTAATATTATTAGTGTAATTGATACCTGTCGAAGTGAGTACCAAAAATAATATTTATAAATTCCAAACTACAACTAGCAAGCGGTAGTAAGGGTCGATCCGCAGGGAGGTAGGGAGATAATAGTTGCTTCTTATTTCAGTCTAAGGGTAACAATTGAGGGGGTTTTGATATGAATTAAATCTAAAATAACTAAATAAACAACTAAAAGTAAAAAGAGATAATGTAAACAATGATAAAAGAGATGCTAAGACGGTCGGTTCACTATAGCTGCGATGGCACATAATCCTAGGTAACTTCGAAATACGGTCGCGAAGGGTGGGGAAAACAAGTCCTCTCGGTCCATGTCAAATAGTAACTACCTCTCGGCCTATGATACTAATCCCTAAGTCTCATTAATACTAACTCTCGTTCTTGATTAATGATTCCTAATGCAAACTAAATCACATTATCTCTCGATCTTAGCAACTTAGTTGTTTTAATTCGTTAATTATTGTCCATTCCTATCTCTCGATCTACGGGATGGTCAAGTTTAAGCATCTATCAAGTCTCCTCTCGGTCTCATTGAATGATAAAGCACTTAACGAAACAAACAAAGCAAAACCAGACGCGAAGTCAGTCGATCGACCAGCTACCCCAGTCGATCGACCAACCGGCTCAGTCGACCGACTGGTTAAGCCAGTCGATCGACCAAGCCCTAATGCGAGGTCACCTATTCTAATGCCATCTACGCCATAGATCCCCTAAATCTTAGCGGGGTTGATTTAGCTAGACATAACAACGATAATAATAACTATGAAATTCGTAATTAAAGCATAAGAATTCATAATTGAAATACTAGAATAATTAAAGTGCATAAAACTAATCTAGGGTTCCGGGATTCTAACTTCACAATTCTAATACTAACAATGAAATAAAGCAATATTGAAAAATAGAGCAGAGAATACCGAATTGAATAGCAAGAAAGCAAATCCGAGAGCCAAACAAGAACTTTATTGAATAAACTAAAAATAATGAATGTGAATTATGCTAAACTCGAGACCTAATGTCTCCCTCTAAAAACTGATAATTATTCTGAAAACATCCGTTAGTTATATAGGAATATCACGCACTCTTATTCCTAAACCTAAGAACACATTGGGCTTTCTAATTCTCGATCTTTTAATTTGCGCATCAGCCCGCGTGGTGGTCGATCGACCAATGAGGTCAGTCGATCGACCAAAGATGCTGTACAGAATTGCATTCTGACGATTCCCGCAGTGCGCACCGATCTTAAAACAGCTGTCATTTCTTCGTTACTTGGTCAAATCAGGTGTTCTATGCGGCGTTGGAAAGCTAAGAGGATACGATTTCACCTCCAATTGGAATCACTCGATTATCTGCTATAGAACTCGAGATATAGCCATCTGAATGAGGCTGCAATATCGTGAAATGCTTATTTGCTTGTTAAACTCGTACGCACCCTTGCTTTTGCTATCTTTAGGCCTTGAAACGCGCACCAAGCTCATTCCTCGAGTCAATACTCCATGTCAAATGCAATGCTAAGTACTTAGGGATGGATTCGGCTTATTTTCCGCTGAAATCTTCATATTCCTACAAAATCACAAGAAAAGGAAGAAATACACGAAACAAGGGAAATAGTAGCATAAACTACTCAATTGAGCTCTGAAATGCGTGTAAAATAGGGTGTAAAACATCATATATTAGACACGCATCAAACTTCCCCAAACCAAACCCTTGCTAGTCCCCAAGCAAGAACTAGACTCGATCCTAAAACCTAATGGAACGAGTTCAATCTTAGAGCGAAATGCACACTGTCAAGCCTAAACCAATTTAATGCAATAACCAACAATCAATTAGCAATGTGAATCATTCAAATGAGTTATAATGTCGTTAGAAACCTGCTGAACCGTCAACTGTAGAGACTTATCAAATCGGACTCTCACGGGTCGCTCATATCACTCAATAAATACAGGTGAATAATGTAAAAGATAGAAAGAAGTAATTTTGTAAAGACTCTCACCTAACTACGACCTATAAGAACATGCCTGCAATCTAATATGAAAATAATCTCTACAACCGTACATATGCATTCCAACCAATCAAATGACCATGACACATGCCGAGGTAAAATATGGATATGTGAGGTAATGGGTAAGAAGGGCAAAACAATTATGGGAATGTGGAGGTATAGGCGGCCAAGCTAGTACCCAAACAAAACCATATGACAACATCCACTTCCTTACTCAAAATTAACAACAATAAACCCGGTGCTATTTAGAAGCACAAATCTCGCAATCTCCATAATTAATCAACTCCCCAAAGAATATAAATGATAACATGGGAGCAAAAATCACCATTTGATAAGGACTTTGAATTATGCGATTTTTCCCTTTTCTCGGACTCCAGTCGATCGACCAATGAGTCCAGTCGATCGACCACCCTCTTCAGTACAGCACACTTTTTTTTTTCTTTTTCGAATCATTTTTTCTTCTTTTTTTCTTTTTTTCTTTTTTTCTTTCTTTCATTTTTCAATTCTTTTTCCTCCTTCATTCTTTTTCCGACATCATCTCAATGAGAGCATATAACCAAACCGCAATAAACAAATTCCCGGTAACTAAGACTACTAGCTTGACGATGGCAGGCTAAATATAGGATGTAGTTAAGGGACAAAAGGCTTAATTTGGCTATGAGGGGCTCATGGGTAAAATGAATAAAGGGAAACCTCTACCACATGTGTCAACAAACCACAAACCGAATGCATACAGGTATTAAGCAGATTAAGTTCATATTTATGCATATTGATATAACATGTCTCATAAGGAGTACTACTCACATCCTAGATAAACTGGTCATAGATGTCACCAGTTATAAGCTCTAAATCTCAGAATATAATGTAGTTTGCCAAAAATCTAAGTCAAGTCTCAAGTCGAGCAAGAAATTTAACGAAAACTCGTAGACTATGCATATATGATTCTACTAATAACATGTCAATTAGCAAGGCTTAGGCAAAAACAGATACAAATGCAATGTCATCATTGAAATACTACCGTTCCGACTCAACCTATATGCTAAAATAAACGTGCAATTTTGTTTGAATTTTTGAAATTTTTCGATTGTTTGAAATTTCTGTATATATAAGGGAAATAAACAAATGCAAACTGAAATGCAATAAACGTGAAACAAAAAATGCAATAAAACATGTGAATGCAATGCAAAACCCTTCCCCAAACCAAATCACACAATGTCCCCATTGTGCAAAATCATGTATAAAGAAGCAAAAGGAAATGGGATTTTGCATAATAAAAACTAAAATTGACATAAAGAAGGACTCGGAAACTCACAAGACTTTAAGCGCAGCAAAAGGAAACCTCCCTAAACAAGCGTGAGCTAGGAGGTTTCAGTAGCCAGCAGTGCTACCAATAAGTACCTGAAAAGACAAACAATACCACGCGTAAAACGAGAAAACAATGTTGAAGAGCAAAATTATGTGCAAGATTAAGAAAAACAGAAGAAATCAGAAATTAAGCGGAGAATAAAGTGAAGGGAATACTCCCTTGACTCCACAAATCCACCAAACACAGCAGGGGAATGATCGAAAACAGGTACAACAGCTCTGGGCAGTCGATCGACCAAGGTGAACAGGAATAGAAGCTCCTGGATTTCGCAGCTCAGTCGATCGACCATACTGACCAGTCGATCGACTGAGAAACCTGCTGTAACTTTCTGATTTCTTCGAATTAGCTCAATAGCGTGAGCTAATATGGTCCAAATACCTGAAAAAGCACATAATAACGCGCCCAAAAATTGCGCAAACCCAAAAACACAGTCTAAAGGTCTTTAAATCCTAAGCAAACCAAATTAAAGAGCGAAGTCTCGCGCACACGAAAAACGATAAATAGTCTAAAAGCAATAAAATAGATCAACGGAAACTGCGAAAAATCTCCGACGAAGGCTTCTGCCTACATGAATTAGCTCCAGTGCTCATCTCGGAAAATGGACTCCACTCTACTCCGACTGGAATACTCAATAGGTCATCTCTAGCATCTTCCCAAGCATGGCCATCATCTTCTAGCTCCTCACACTCAAGATCTGACTCCGAAATCTTGACTGGCTCCTTCTTCTTGGGCTCCTCATCTGGCTCCTCGTCAGTGCTATAGCTAAGACATCCCAGACCGCCTCTCTGAACAATGGGCTCCTTCAGAGCTGGAGCATTGAGCGGCTCTTCCTTCCCCAAACCGGTTTCTGCAACATTCAAAACAAGAGAATTGTCCTCCATATTGCTCCCAATCTGGGGCGGAGGTGTCATAACAGGAATAGGTACAGGTAAGGAAGTGGGAATGTCAGAAAGCACAAAATAAGATTTCTTTTCGAAATCATATTACAGTCATGGGCCACATGGGGTCTTTCTTCCCGTGGACTGGGCAAACATAATAGAGTGCTTCCCTACCTTAAATCTCAAAGTTCTTTCTCCTACATCAATTATTGCACCAACAGTGTGCAAAAACGGTCTTCCCAAAATAATTGGGGTGTTGACATCTTCAGGAATATCCAAAACAACAAAGTCAACAGGAAAAAAGAACTTTTCAATTTGAACAGGCACATTCTCTAAGACCCCTACCGGTGAATCGAGAACGGTCACCATTTGCACGATCATGTCGGTAATGGCAAATCTAGTCAATCCCAACTTCTTAGCCAGACTCAAAGGCATAACACTGACACTAGCCCCTAAATCACATAATGCCTTCTCGATTGAGAAGGTACCAATATTGCAGGGGGACAGAGAAACTACCTGGGGTCGAGACGGTTTATGAGTAGCAGTGTGAGTTAAGTACGAACTAGACTCTTCAGTTAAATGCACTGACTCCACAACATTCAAAGACCTCTTCTTAGCTAGCAATTGTCTCATAAACTTCATATATGCAGGTATTTGATTAACTAGTTCTAAGAAAGGAATTTGCACGTTAAGACTACGCACGACATCTTTGAATTTATCGAATGTTACCTCATCTTTGGTTGGCACTAGTCTTTCCGGATAAGGAGCTGTCAGAAGTAGCTTTGCCCTCTTCTATAGGTCTCTCATACCGGCATCAGTGGACTTAGGCTGAAAATCCGCTACTTTGTCTTTGTTGTAACTTGACCCTTCTTCAGACCGTCTCAGGAATGAACCATTGACCGTCGTAGGGTCATACCTTGGAACCGGAACTGACCCATCGGTATTTGGGTCTTGCCTCAATAATTTCGGAGTCATCTCATCCCGAAACAAGAAATCCCTCAAGTTATCTGGCATTGAAGGACGAATTGGCTCATCATCAGCAGCATCATCGGTCGATCACCCAGTGTGGTCGGTCGATCGACTGATTTCTTCTTTTCCAGAATGAACAGAGAGATCAGAAGGTGTCACTGAGGATCGCGGAGTGGTCGATCGACTAGGTGATGCGGTCGATATACCGGAATCGCTGTTGTCCGTCTTCTTCTCGCTCTTTTTCTTCTTTCCCTTTCCAGCAGCTTTCTTAGGTCCATCAAGAGCGGACCCGCTCCTCAGCGTCATTGCATACACGGTCTCAATACGCTGATTCAGAGAGTGAAATTGACTCGGTATCTCAGCTGCATTCTTGTCTAATGTAGCAATTTGATTTATCAGCTTTGTGATTAAGGCCTGGTTTGCCGCATTACTCTTCTGTACCTCCACCATAAGCAGCTGCACTAGACTCGTCAACTCTGCAACTTCGTTTTTCAACTCTTGATGTGACGGAGTGGATGGTTGTGGGGTTTCATAAGGAGGCTCATATGGTTGCTGCGGTGAAGTAGGAGCGTAATTATACGAATTGTCGAGCTGAAGTTGATGGAAAGCAAACATCTTCTCCTTAGGGTGCCCGCATGCCTCAGATGTGTGTCCCGTTCCGCGCATCCCCCACAAAACAGCACCTGCTGCTCCTGAGAATGGAACATGAGTGGACTCTCCTGAAGTACTGCAAATAAACAACACTAAAGAAGAAGATAAGAACTGCCTTAAGGTACTCAGTCTTCCCTTGAGGCGAAAAATAGACTAAAATAAAAAAACAACTAAAACTAGCGTTGCCTCCCCGACAACGGCGCCAAAATTTGATACCTGTCGAAGTGAGTACCAAAAATAATATTTATAAATTCCAAACTACAACTAGCAAGCGGTAGTAAGGGTCGATCCGCAGGGAGGTAGGGAGATAATAGTTGCTTCTTATTTCAGTCTAAGGGTAACAGTTGAGGGGGTTTTGATATGAATTAAATCTAAAATAACTAAATAAACAACTAAAAGTAAAAAGAGATGTAAACAATGATAAAAGAGATGCTAAGACGGTCGGTTCACTATAGCTGCGATGGCACATAATCTTAGGTAACTTCGAAATACTGTCGCGAAGGATGGGGAAAACAAGTCCTCTCGGTCCATGTCAAATAGTAACTACCTCTTGGCCTATGCTACTAATCCCTAAGTCTCATTAATACTAACTCTCGTTCTTGATTAATGATTCCTAATGCAAACTAAATCACGTTATCTCTCGATCTTAGCAACTTAGTCGTTTTAATTCGTTAATTATTGTCCATTCCTATCTCTCGATCTACGGGATGGTCAAGTTTAAGCATCTATCAAGTCTCCTCTCGGTCTCATTGAAAGATAAAGCACTTAACGAAACAAACAAAGCAAAACCAGACGCGAAGTCAGTTGATCGACCAGCTACCCCGATCGATCGACCAATCGACCAACGACTCGATCGACCGTTAAGCCAGTCGATCGACCAAGCCCTAATGCGAGGTCACCTATTCTAATGCCATCTACGCCATAGATCCCCTACATCTTAGCGGGGTTGATTTAGCTAGATATAACAACGATAATAATAACTATGAAATTCGTAATTAAAGCATAAGAATTCATAATTGAAATACTAGAATAATTAAAGTGCATAAAACTAAATCTAGGGTTCCGGGATTCTAACTACACAATTCTAATACTAACAATGAAATAAAGCAATACTGAAAAATAGAGCAGAGAATACCGAATTGAATAGCAAGAAAGCGAATCCGAGAGCCAAACAAGAACTTTATTGAATAAACTAAAAATAATGAATGTGAATTATGCTAAACTCGAGACCTAATGTCTCCCTCTAAAAACTGATAATTATTCTGAAAACATCCGTTAGTTATATAGGAATATCACGCACTCTTATTCCTAAACCTAAGAACACATTGGGCTTTCTAATTCTCGATATTTTAATTTGTGCATCAGCCCGCGTGGTGGTCGATCGACCACTGAGGTCAGTCGATCGACCAAAGATGCTGTACAGAATTGCATTCTGACGATTCCTACAGTGCGCACCAATCTTAAAATAGCTGTCATTTCTTCGTTACTTGGTCAAATCAGGCGTTCTATGCGGCGTTGGAAAGCTAAGAGGATAAGCTTTCACCTCCAATTGGAATCACTTGATTATCTGCTCTAGAACTCGAGATATAGCCATCTGAATGAGGCTGCAATATCGTGAAATGCTTCTTTGCTTGTTAAACTCGTACGCACCCTTGCTTTTGCTATCTTTAGGCCTTGAAACGCGCACCAAGCTCATTCCTCGAGTCAATACTCCATGTCAAATGCAATGCTAAGTACTTAGGGATGGATTCGGCTTATTTTATGCTGAAATCTTCATATTCCTACACAATCACAAGAAAAGGAAGAAATACACGAAACAAGGGAAATAGTAGCATAAACTACTCAATTGAGCTCTGAAATGCGTGTAAAATAGGGTGTAAAACATCATATATTAGACACGCATCAGTAATATATGAGTATTAGTAATCAATTTTAAGGTAGACTACTAAATAAATATCTAGTTAATATTATTTAGTAGTGATAAGGGCTAATCTTGGGTGCAATCAAGGGGAGGATCTCCACATTGAGATTTTGGAGGATCATCCTAATACTCATCAAATCTCAAGAACAAGTGAAGGTAGGAGACCTTACTTGTGCCCATAAATCCAAAAATTACAATGTAAGGGACATTATTTTTCTTATTAATCTCTTATTTTGTTATGCATGCACTAGATCTAAAGAACAAAAATTAAGAAGTTAGTTAGTTCACTATTAGAAGAGTCTAATAATAGGTATATGAACCTAACATGCGGCGCTGAATACTAATACCCCGTTCAAGGGATCCTTCTCCACGGGCGTTCACCTCGTCATCAATTGGGAATATGAGGTGCGAGCAATCCAAGGTTGGCTCGTCGTCAGCGATAGCATGGATTCCCAAGGGGTTTGTTTTGTTATATGGTTTTGTCGGTGAAGGCAAAGGTAATTCTTCTTTCTCGATCATGTCTAGAATGATGTGTTTGAGCTTGAAGCAGGCTTCCGTGTCATGACCTTTCCCTTGGTGGTACTGGCAATAGGCATTGGGATTCCAGAAACGGGTTTTCTTAGCCTAAGATGGATCAGGAGTGGGTTCAATTGATTGTAGTTTCCCTGGGTCCATAAGCCTTTTTAGGGCGCTCGCATAAGTTGACCCCAGGTTGGTGAATACTCTTTGAGGATGCTCAGTTCTCTTTGTGGTTGGTTCGAGGAGGTTGACTTCATCAATTTTGTTTGTTTGACTATAGAGGCGAGATCCGGTTGATGTAGATCCCTGATAGCCTCTACCGGTGGTTTTGGCTAGGACACCCTTGCGGAGGTCGTCTTCAATGCGGGTCCCAAGGATTTGTAGATCTTGGAACGTTTTGATGTTTTGGTATCTTAGCGGGTTGGCATAAACCGGGCGGAGGTTGTTGACGAATTTCTCCACCAGAGTTGATTCACTCGGCTTACTGACAAATTGAGTGCTTACCCTCCTCCGACGGGTTAGGAATTCTGTGAATCCTTCCTTATCATTCTCAGTCAGGACTTCAAGAGTAAGGGTGTTAGCCTGGATTTCGACATTGTCGGCATACTGTTTAGCAAATTCAACTGCGACTTCGTCCCAGGAACTAAGGTTCTTCGGGTCGCGGGAGTAGTACCACTTGTGAGGGATCGGTTCCAGGGATGATGGAAAGATCCGGGTGAAGAGTTCCTGTTTGACCTCCTTTATGGCCATGTAATCTTTGAAGGCCTGAATGTGATTGAGTGGGTCCTCCACTCCCTTGAATTTGGGTACATCAGTTAAGGTAAAGTTGTCGGGTAGTTGATCCCCAACGGGTTCGAATCTACGATTGTTTTCGAGGTGGATGTTGTTACCACGGGCTAGGAGTTGTTCTTCCAAGAGTTTGAGCCTTTTCTTAGTTTCAGTCAAAGGTGGAGTGTTGTGTTCTCCAGTTTCCTTGTTTTCCAGGGTGTCGATACGGGTCTCGACACGGTCTAGGGTGACCATAAGAGCAGTGAGCAGGCTGGATAGCTGGGCAGTTGTAACATATCTGTTGTCATTGTTGTTGTTGGACGAAGCTGAAGATGGAGCCATGGTTCTGAGGTAGAAAAACGACTCAAAGGACGGAACGAGAGATCAGACTCAACAAGATGAGGTATTCCGTGTGTGGTGGCTCGGTGCTGACTTGATTTATGATGTGACAGTGTTGACCGAACTTCGACTCGCGTCCAACGTAGTGGCATGACGCCGTTGGACGAGTCTCGTGGTGATACGACTCACAAGTAATGACCCATAAGTACGCTTCCTTTGACTCGATAGACACGAGGCGAAATTGGAATGGTGGACTGATGTTTTCAAAAATAGAGATTTTCAAAAAGATTCGTTTGTCGCTTTATGGAAAGCTTCTGAAGAATAGGGATCTCTGAAAGTCGGTCAGTTGAAGAGTTGTCTTAAGTTTGTTTTCAAAAGACGGTTTGAGCTTGAGTCGGCTCGGAAAACAATATACTGTTTTCCAAAGACGGTTTTTGAAATTCAAAATTGAATGCTTTGAAAATCCAGTTTTGAAATGTTTGAGAAGGTCTTGGGGACGGTGTATGGTCCTCGGGTTCTGAAAACGTTTTAAAACAGGGGTGTGAGCCTTTCCTGGGTTTTGGAAGAGCCATTGTCGGCGAAAAAATGGGTTAAAATCCGTGTCTTGATGCGGCGATTATAACGGCGTAAAAAGGTGTTTTGAAACGGTTGTAGAAAAATCGGGTTTGAAAATCCTCATTACGACGGCCTAGAATGGTGTGTTGTCTGAAATGGTTGTAAAAAACCGGGTTTAAAAATCATCATTACGACGGCCTACAAAGGCGTGTTAATATGGTTGTAGAAAACCGGGTTTGAAAATCGTCATTACGACGGCCTAGAAAGGCGTGTTGAAATGGTTGTAGAAAACCGGGTATGAAAATCGTCATTACGACGGCCTAAAAAGGAGTGTTGTTTGAAATGGTTGTAGAGAACCGGGTTTGAAAATCATCATTACGACGGCCTAGAAAGGCGTGTAGAAAACCGGGTTTGAAAATCATCATTACGACGGCCTAGAAAGGCGTGTTGTTTGAAATGGTTGTAGAAAACCGGGTTTGAAAATCGTCATTACGACGGCTTAGAAAGGCGTGTTGTTTGAAATGGTTGTAGAAAACGGGGTTTGAAAATCGTCATTACGACGGCCTAGAAAGGCGTGTTGTTTGGAAATGCAACGGTCAACGAAAGACCGGGGTTTGAAATGGCCATTATAACGGCGCAAAAGGGTGTTTTTGAATGATACGGGAGGACTTATGATCACATAACACATAAGCACTAGCAGTTTGATTATATTATGCATAATGCTGACACGGGTTTTGGCTTAAGAGGGTGGGTTACACACCAAGCAATCAAACCCCGATTTTCGAGAGGGATACCAATCCAAACAAAATGTGTAAGGAGGGTGCCCTAGCCTCATGCTCGAAGGTGATGAAAGCTCTTTGATGAAATAGAAATGTCTAAAGTCAACGGTATGCTTGACTCAATCGGGATTCAAAACGCGGGGATGAGAAAACTCACGCCGATGAGACGAGCCAATTGGTCGAAAAGGGATGGGTTGGGGGCCCGGACAAGGAACCCGACTATGACCGTAATATCAATTAATGCATTTCAACCAAGACCTCGTTCGAGTCTCACCATCTAGGGATCACAAAGACACAAGTGTCCTAGCATTCCCCAGCGGAGTCGCATGTGTTCCGGGCTAAAGATAAATATTAAAGTAATTTTTATCGACTGAGAGTTCTAGAAATAAAATCGATTAAAGTGTTAATCCACCAACTTATATTAATAAGGGATGAATCGGCTCACCGTGCCCGAGTTAATATGAATTTGGATCTCGCAATCATTGATAATAGTTGGGTAGAGGTCACTATATAAATGCTTAAAACTTGTTTAAAATGTTTACAAGTATTATTAAAACGATAGATGTTTATTATCTCCTTCATTTCTGTTTTTTTAGTTATTTATTCGCAATGGATTCATCTAATACTCTTACACCAATCACCATTAATTCATGGCTCCAATCATTCGATGAAAAGTGCTCTGAGTATGTCAATGATACGATTAGAGAATTACGCTTTGGCATTGGTCAGGATGAAAATCTTTGCTACTTTACAACTTCCACACCTCCCACTCCAATATTTATGCCCGCCTCTTTGGTAAGAAAATCTTGTGAAGAAAATCTCACTAATCCTAAGGCATCCTTTTTTGAAGAAACAAGGAGAAATATTAAATTTAGTAGGAGTTCTAGCAAGAATGTTCTTGCAAACCGAAAGGAGTATTGGTATTATTAAAGGAAAGGCAATTATGGGTAAAAAACCCAAACCTGATAATGAATTGGAAATGAATAGTTAGACTACCACAACCAAAACCAAGAAGGGTGCCCAATCTTACGAAGAATGTCATTATTGTAATATCATGGGCCATTGGAAGCGAAATTGCCCAAAGTATTTGGGAGATATAAAAGTTGGACTTGTCACTCCACTTGGTACTATTTCTTCTAAAATCGTTGTTATTGATATAAATTGTACATCCACCTCAACGTGGGTATTGGATACCGGTTGTGGTTTTCACCTTTTTAATCGTATACAGGGGCTTGGAAATGTGGAAAAGCTAAACAAGAGTGATATAAATCTCCGACAAGGAAATGGAGCTAGGGTAGCCGCCACTTCAAGAGGGACTTATGTACTTGTTTTAGCTAATAGCTTTGAGTTGTAATTTACATAATTGTTATTATTTACCCAATTTGTCCAAAAACATTATTACCATTTTTATGTTACACATAGAAGGATTTTTTCCCTTCTTTCACCATTAAAAACAATTGTTGTATTTTGTTGAATATGACTTGACTGTGAGCCAAGCCACTTCTATTAATAGTATTCATGTTTTAGACATTTCCAACTCAACAGAAGATATCTATAACATACAATCCAAATGACTCATAAATAGTAATCCAAATGATTTGTACATTTGGCTTTTTCGATTAGGTCACGTAAATGAGAAACGCATTAAAGGGCTAGTGTCGACTAGATTTATTGGACCATTTTATTTTCAATCATATGGAATATGCGAATCTTGTCTCCTTCACAAAATGATTTGTACTTCCTTTAGTGGTAAAGGGACACAAACAAGTGATTTGTTGGGACTAATACATGCCGATGTATGTGTTCTAATAAGCATCACCACAAGGGAATTTATGACTACTTCGTCACTTTTACCGATGATTTAAGTAGATATGGGCATATTTACTTAATCAAATATAAAGTGAAACATTTGAGAAATTTAAAGGAATTTCTAAATGACGTAGAGAACCAATTGAACAAAGTACTAAAACATTACGATCCGATCGTAGTGGCAAAGATCTAAGTGATGAATTTGATTTATTAAAATATGGATTATGACCTAGTGTCACTACCCATAAGATCAAACTAATATGAGTCGGTTTGAGTTATTGAACTCAATTTTGGGAATTTGCAATCCAAAACGGACACGTAATTCTAAACAGATGGTCAACCATGAGATACCTGAAATAGAGAGTCTATTTAACAAATCACATGGATCAGGCTCGCACATGACATGAATCAAGCTGCCATGATTGAGATGGTATATTTATGTGCTAACACGTCAGTCTAGACAAACTTTAATTACTCCACCATATATGTTTGTAACTCGCAAAGCTATCTCTTAAGAAGATAGATGTATTTCTAAGAGATAGAGTGGGAGTAGATTAGATCGTCACAAACATGTCTTATAGTTATTCTGTTACTTTGTGAAAGTAATGGAACTATAATCTATAAAGATTTTGATGTGACCATAATTAGCGCATATTTAGCCCCCGAATTAGCCTTGTTCCCATGCTTTTTAGTGCATATTTGGGTCATTTCTTATCTTTAGTTCTTTGTTTTGCATATTCTTTGAGATTTTGATCCCTTGGTAGGAAAGGAGTAAGAATCTTGCATTTTCATGGCAAAACGAGACTAAATTGATCGAATTCAATGACCAAGCATCAAGGAGAGACAAGATTAGAAGGCCTTTGTACATATTATAGTAGAAGAGCAATGTTGAGAAAGGATCCTTGAGTTCCCAAGGAAATCCCCAAGGAATTTATGAAGAAAAGGGAAGAAAAGAAGAAGATGTCTTGCTGAGTGACAATCCGTGCGGATTGTCACCAATCCGGCCGTCCCACAGCTGCACAATCCGTGCGGCTTTGCTCTAATCCGCTCGGATTCCACCTCCACAATCCGCCCGGATTCCCTCGAATCCGCTCGGACCCCATCGCCAGAATCCGCCCGTCCCGCCCTTATTCCGCCCGGATTCCAAAGACAAATGATTTCCTCTTCTTCAAGCTACGAAGAAAGAAGCCCTTCCTTCGAAAAATACCGGCTCCTCCTTGCTCAATCTAAAAAGTGTAATTACTAGTTTAGCCCTTAGTTAACCCTAATGCATCCCCCCTAATTTCCACTATAAATACCCCATTAGTCTAATTAGAGGAGCATGTTCTTCTTATCAATAATTAGAGTAGTTAATATCAATCAAATCTCTCTTTAGTTTTGTAATCAACAATTAATCAAGTTCTAATACAAGTTTTATTTCCTTAATCTCTCTTTTGTTCATCCTTTATTTTGGGTAATTGAAGATTATTTAGGTCAAGTTAGAATTTCCCATCCCCACACTAGTATGGGCATTGTCCTCAATGGCCAATACGATAGGAAATTATGCAATTTATATCAATATGCATAATTTCTAAGCTAAATGCAAATGATATATAAACAAGAGTGAATGCAAACTAATCTATGCTATATGATGCATGGTTTTTGTTATGGTGGAGAGCATAATTTAGATTAGATCCCAATTCATATGCATAAACTTCCCCAAACCAAAATAAACACTCTTTCTAATGTCAAAAATTTTGGGGGAGTTCATCCACATAAAATGCAATGCATGAAACTACAAATTGTCATTTTGGATTTTGAAAGTTGGGAACAATAAAAATGAACACCTTAATGAAGCCAAGGTGTTAGTCCTCTAATGTTGTTAGGACTCAACAAAATGATCAAGATAAAATAAAAACAAGAGAAATAGACAAACCATAAAGGAGGTGTAAGAATGTAGGAGCCTCCAAAGGTTTGCTAGTCCTCACCCATCGTGTCACCATAACCTTCTTCACTTGAGGCATCATCAACCTCCATGGATGTGGAGTCATGTCCACTCTCACTTTCTTGTTCTTCCTCACTTTCCTCTTCTTCTTGAACTTCTTCATCTTCACCTTCTTGGTCACCACTCTCATCAACAACCATCTCCTCTCCACCGGTCTACCACCACTAGAAGTGCTAGGAAAGAATACCTCCATATCCGCCCAACTAGGCAAAGGACAAGATGGATCGAGAAGTCTTTGCCTATCAAGATGTAGGAGGGGCGGATATTGGGCCTTGTAAGCATCAACTCTATCATTAAAAGCTTGTTTATTCATTTCCTTCATTAGTAGAGTCAAGTAATCATTTCCCGCCTTGGCATTTTCGGGGTTGAACTCGTGGTATTCAAATGGATAAGGTGGGGTGATAATGGAGGAGGAGGGCTCGGGAAATTCTTCCCCTTGGTGTTGAATCATGTATTCGGTCTCTTCGGAGAGTGGGAGAAGGTAGTTCGGTCTATGAACATTCAATCGGCAAATTTTTCTAGGCAAAGTGAAGGATCTAGCTTCATTTGTCAACCACCCAAATTTGTTGTCAAGAGTGTCGTTCTTGACCCATTTGAACTTTAGAATCATGGTGGGCAAATCGACAAGATGGCCTCCTTTTACCGGTGCATAAGTGTTGTTCTTGTTGAAATCCTGGTTAAAATGCTTAGCCAAATAGGTAACTAATCCTCCATTGGCAATAAAGGCCGTGCCTTCTTTGCCACAATCAACATTAAGCCATCGATCAACCAAAAGTCGTAAAGCATTGTATGGCTTGGTAAATTCTCTCCCAATGTTCAAAGCCGACTCAAGAAGGATAAAATCAAGTTTGGTAAGATGGTTTGTGCAATTTCTAGCTATCAAAGTATTCCCAATGACTTTATGACATACTGTAATGCCCGGATGGTGGACTAAGAGAGCACGACAATCATAAAAACGTGTGAATTTTCTTCCGGAAATTGCCATCCAAAGAGGAGCGGGGTCATACTTGGTAGGCATCTTTGTAAATTTTGCACTATCACTAAGGCCAAATATCTTACCCAATTAGTCATAAGATAAGCATCTTGCATTGTAAACAATTTACTCAACCCCATAGACTCGAAAAAGGTCTTAGTTTGCTCAAGGACACCCAATTTTGACAATGCATCTTCACATATGAACTTAGTAGGCATGATAGTTTTCTTAGCAAAGGAAATAAATTTCTTCCTATGGGAGTCGGAAGTGAAGATTACCTCCGGATAGTCGGCTAATTGTTCAATGACCGGAGTGGTAGAAGTAGTAGCTTCCATAGGAGGATTTTGTTCTTGAATCTCCAACCTTGGATCATGGACTACCAATGCCTTTAATGTTTGCTTATCAAGAAGGGCTTGTTGCCTCTTAGAAAGGGTCTTCTTTTGGGGTGCCTTGTTTCCACCTTTTGTTCTTGCCATACTCCTTTGCTTAGTTTCACCAATGAAAGATTGAAATCTTCAATTTCTAGTAATGCCCAAATCGATTTAGGATAAATGAAAGTTGCCTTGTATACCAAAAATCGGTTCACAACTTGAAGATTTTGGTGTTTGGATCACTTGTTGATGCTAAAGGAGTGATTAATTTTTGTTTTGAGGAAGTTTGGATTTGATGTGGTTGATTTTGGTTGAGGAATATGGTTTTTGTTGATGGAGAGGATGAGGGTTTTGGGGTTTTTGGTAGTGTTTGTGTTTTGAAATAATGAAAATGAATGGGAAATGAGGGTTTAAAAGACCCGTTGGTTTTTGAAATGCAGAGGGAGACGAGCGGACCTAGTGTTGGGACGCTCGGATTCTTCAAAAATTGGGTTCAGGTAAAGACGCCATTGGACGAGCGGATTGAAGGAAAGACGAGCGGATTCCTTGGCTGAGACGAGCCTCTTTGGCTCAGGACGCTCGGATTCCTATCTAGTGAAAAATCCCAAATTTTAGCAGTAAAAAGACGAGCGTCTTTCCTGTTGGACGACCGTCCTGACTGAGACGAGCAGTTCCCTAGCTTGGACGCTCGGATTCTCAGTCAGACCCAAAATATATTTTCTGCACCTTCACAAGACGAGCGTCTTGTGACTTGGACGCTCGGGTTCCTTCAGAACGAGCAGATTGTCCCTCGGGCTGCTCGGATTCTTCCTTGACCACACGGATTCAGGTCCATCCGTGGGTGCTTCGTAACCCGTGTCAATTCATTCTTCAATTCTCGCATTCTTCATTGTAGGGGCACTACAAAGGCATGAATAGCCTAGGCAATTGCTATCCCCACACTAAGGCAAAGCACTACACATCAATAAACTCATAAGTCCCTCCCTCACTTCTCGCAAAATGATGAAAATCTTGATCAAGGCATAAAAATGTAAATCCAAAGATAACAAAAATGCAATGCAATAATTGAAATGCAAGTTAGGGAGTTAGAATATTTACAAATGGTGGTTTAGGGAGGACTCCACCAAACTCTCATCCAATGTGAGATGTTAAGGGGGCATGTTCAAGGTGTTGGTGATGTTACTCAACACCTTGAAGAAGTAGTCGAAAGCTTGCTCATTATCATGATAAAGATCCTCAATAGACCTTCGCACTTGTTGTTCTCCATGATGGTCTTGGGTCATAGCATTACCAATAATATAGGGATTGAATATCCCTTCGAACTCATCATCCCAAAGACCGCATACTTCGTCTACTTGATCGCTAAAAATTTCATGAGTTGATAAAGACAACTCTCCTTCTTTCTTGTCTTGGCCAATGAGGCCTTCTTCTTCACTTGTCATGGGTGAGCTTTTCAAGCTCTCATTGTTGCAATTTCTTTGCTCTTTTGATGGAGCATCATCCACTTTCTTTTTCCATTGAAATTCCAACTTCTTCCTATCATCTTTCCGGCTATAGTGATCAACCATAAAACATGGCTCATGCAATCGGGGAGCTCTCATAGTCTTGTCAAGATTGAAAGTGATGGTTTCATCTCCCACTTCAAGGGTGAGCTCTCCATGCTTCACATCGATCACCGCTCCCGCGGTGTGCAAGAATGGTCTTCCTAAGATAATAGGAATGTTGGAGTCTTCTTCCATGTAAACAATAACGAAATCCACCGGGATGAAGAATTTTCCAATTCTCACGGGAACATCTTCCCCTACCCCTAAAGGTGTCTTTGTTGATCTATCCGCCATTTGAAGCGTGATGTTGGTGTATTTGAGTTCTCCCATTCCTAGCCTCTTGCTAACAGAATATGGCATGACACTAAGACTTGCCTCAAGGTCACATAAAGCTTTGTTGATTGTAGTGTCACCAATAGTGCATGGAATGGAGAAACTTCCTGGATCCTTGAGCTTTGGAGGTGAACTCCCTTGAAGAATAGCACTACTTACTTTAGTGAAAGCAATAGTCTCAAGCTTCCGGATTGATTTCTTCTTTGTAAGAATATCCATCATATACTTTGCATAGGCCGCAACGTGATTGATTAATTCCGTGAATGGAATCGAGACTTGTAAATTCTTCACAATCTCCATGAATTTTCCAAGTTGGTCATCAAACTTAGGCTTAGCTTGACGACTTGGAAAAGGAAGTCTAATCGCAATGGGTTCCTTCTCTTTGGCCTTTTTCTTGATTCTTCTTTGAAACTCCTTGATTGTTGGGTTCTTCTTCCTTAGAGTTTTGCACAACTCTTTCCTTGTCACTAGTCTCCACAATGTCATCCTCAACTTGCTTCTTTGGCTCTTCATATCTTGTACCACTCCTCAAGTGGATGGCACTAACCGATTCATGTCTTGGGAGATTACTTTGAGGTGGTAATTGCCCCTTTTGCCTTTGAGAGCTCGAAGATGCTAATTGAGTCATTTGGGTTTCCAACATTTTTGTGTGGGCTAGGATGTTGTTGATGGTGATGTCTTTTGCTTGGCTATCTTTTTGCATTTAAGTGAAAAATTCTTGTTGATCTTTTACATTTGGGGGACCGCTTTTTGAACATCAAAACCTTGGTCATTTTGTTGATTGTATGGAGTTTGATTTTGGTAACCTTGGTTTTGGTTGTAAAAGGGTCTTTGATTTTGGTTTCTCATTGGAGGTGGGGTGTATGTTGGTTGAGGGTTTTGAACATTTTGGCTTTTGTATGAGAGATTTGGATGGAATTTGGTGTTTTCATTATAATAGTTGGAATAAGGGGTACCACTCTTGTATGCTTGAAAATCATTCACTTGCTCACTTGTTCCCCTACATTCACTTTGGCCATGTCCCAAAGTTCCACAATTCTCACATATTCCACTTGGAATTGATGAAGATGCCACCGTGGCATTAACATATTGCTTTGGTGATTTTGAGGCTTCTTCAAGTTTAGCCATAGCCTTCTCAAACTTCAAGTTGATGGTATCAATATGAGCACTAAGTTGAGCACCCAATTGAGTAATAGAGTCCACTTCATGCTTTCCTCCTCTAGTAGCCTTACGAGGTCTACTATATTGTGAGTTATGGACCGCCATATCCTCAATCTTGTTCCATGTTTGATTATCGTCAACTTCGGTGAACATACCATTTGATCCCATGTTGAGAATGTTTCGGGAGTCTTCATAAAGACCATTCCAAAATTGTTGTACCAAGAACCACTCGCTAAGTCCATGATGAGGACATGAGCGACAAGTTCCTTTGAATCGCTCCCAAGCTTCATATAAAGATTATTCGTCCCTTTGCTTAAAACCCGTGATTTGAGCTCTTAGCATGTTAGTCTTTTCCGGAGGGTAGAACTTTTTGTAGAAAGCGAGAGCCAACTTCTTCCAAGAGTCGATTCCAAGAGTAGCCTTATTAAGGCTTTTTAACCATTGTTTCACGGTACCAATTAGAGAAAAAGGAAATAAGACCCATCGAATTTGGTCTTGAGTCACTCCGGTTTGTGAAATCGCATCACAATAGTCACAAAAAGTCTCCATATGAGAATGAGGGTCTTCACTAGGCATCCCCCCAAATTGGCTTCTTTCGACTAATTGGATAAATGCGGATTTTGCAATGAAATTTCCGGTCAAGTGTTGTGGTGTGGGAGTACCATTGGGTTGGTCCTCCTCGGTTGGTACGGAATGTGATGAAAATTTAGGCATTGTGCGTTGATTTTGTGGTGGGTTTTGTGTTGGGTTCTCCTCACCTTCTCTTGCAAAAGGGTTGATGAACTCAATAGTATTTGGTTGAATATCAACAACCTCACCAATACCTCTCAAAGTATTTCTAGCAAGTCTTCTATTGGTTGTCAAAGTTCTCGCAATTTCGAGATCAATGGGTAACAAGTTACCTTCTGATCTTCTAGACATGCAAAATATCAAACAACTTGAAAACAATTAGAACAAACCTTGAGGAGTTTTACTTCCCCAAGGTAAAGAAAGACACAACTAATAACAATCAAAGAAAATAAAATCAAGTTAACACCGTCCCCGGCAACGGCGCCATTTTTGGTCGGACTATATTTTTCGGTTACTTGTCGTTAGGAGCACCTAGACCAAAACAATATTTATAACTTCACAAACTACTCTACTATTAGTAAAGAGGTAAGTAAAGGTCGCATCCCAAGGGACGGGTATTGATGTAGGATTTTCGATTGCAAGTAGTGGTGTCTAAGGGTGTCACAATTTGGGTTGAGATAAGAAGATCACTACACTAAATAACAATGTAAATAAACAAGTAAGATAACTAAAATGAGGTGCAAACAATTGATTAAAAGCACTAGGGTGTCATGGGTTTATAGGGGATTCATGGGATTTGATCATACAAACATGTTTTCAACTAAATGCAAGCAATTATTGTTGTGATGGGATCGAGTTAGTGTATATCTTACAATCACTAGGAAGGTTTGGGTCCCAGAGCCGAATCGATTAGATTGTACAACACCTACAAGTCGACTTAATCCTCCCTATCCAACAATATGCATGGTCTAATGAGACTCGAGTTGGTTTATGTCTTACAAGTCTCGTTGAAAAGATAAGTGATGGGTAAAAAATGCAAGGATTCATAGGCTCGCATTTCATCAAACATAACATGTGCATAAGTTGAAATCACAACAAGCAAGCAAATTAATTATGAAAGCATATTAGATTAAGCATGAATCAATCCCCAAGTTGGTTTCCCCTAATTCCCCATTAACCCTAGTTAAGGAAACTACTCACTCATTATCAAGTTTACCATGCTAACAAGGTTGTCAATCATATTAACAAAGCAAACCATGATGAATAAATGAAGATGATTAACAATAATTAAAAAAGGGATTAAGAGAATTATACCTAATGATGATTCCAAAATAATAAGCAAAGAATAATAGAAGTACTTGATGAATGATTGGAAGGTTGTCAATCCTCCAAATAAACCCCAAATAATCTTCAATTACCCCAAATAAATGATGAACAATAGAGAAATTAAGGAAATGAGGTTTGTATTAATACCTAATTAAAAGTTGATTACAAGATTAAAGAGAGATTAGAAGAACATAAATTATACTAAGGATTGATGATAATCTAATTAGTACAATGGGGTATTTATAGTGGGGATTAGGTACATAAATTAGGGTTACTAAGAGCTTAAATACCAATTAGGACCCTTAAGAAAAGTTGAGGAAATGCTCCTCTCGAAGAAAGATGCGAGTCTCCCTTTTGCTAGTCTTTCAGAAATATGCGCATCCCGAGTAGAACAAGGAGAAGGCGTGCTGTACTGGATGACAATCCGAGCGGCCAAGGGGTCGGGACGAGCGGATTGTGGGGGTTGGACGAGCGGACTGGAAGGTGGGACGTCGGATTGTGGAGGTGTTGAACCAGCAGACTAGCTGGAGGGACGCTCGGACTGTGGAGGTTGGACGAGCGTCCCGACGCTGCGACGGCCAGATTCTAGTTCAGCAAGCTTTTTCTTCTTTTCTTCTTTTCTTCTTCCAACAATCCTCAAGGATTTTGTCGGAGATGCAAGGATTGTCTTCATCATTGCCCATTATTTACAAAGGCCTTCTAGTGTTGTCTTCACTTTGATGCTTGGTCATTAGATTCGATCAATTTAGCTCCATTTTGCCATTAAAATGCAAGGTTTGCACTCCTCTCCTACCAAGGAAACAAAACCTCAAAGAATATGCAAAACAAAGGACTAAAGATAGTAAATGACCCAATTATGCACTAAAAAGCATAGGAACGAGGCTAATTCGGGGACTAAGTATGCTCAAATATTGGTCACATCATTAACCGATGTCGGGATCGTCCTAGATAAATGCGGGAAGGAAACAGATTCTGCATCAGGCAGCCAATTGATGTGACCATTATTTGCGCACATTTAGTCCCCTAATTGAGCCTATTTTGCATACTATTATAACATTCTATGGCCATTTTATCCGTCAAAACCTTCCTATTTGCTTTTCTATCGCATTTCATATGTTTTGTAGAAAAGGAGATAATAAGGCGGAAATTCCCGTCTTTCGTGCATATTTGGAAGCTTATTGATGATATTAGATGGACTAGTATGAAGAGGAGGCAAGAATGATGGCCAAGTATGTAAGAATAAAGATTATATAGAAGGGTCATAAGGTTTAAAGCAAGGAGGAAAAGCAAGGAAGCCATTCATGAAGAAAATTGCTCGGAACGCAAACCAAGAGTTGCTCTTTTGGCTCTGAAAATATGCTAGATGGAACGGCGTCGAAAAAACAAGCGATCTAGGCTTTTGAATCACTCCAATAGGAGTCCAGATGAGAAAATGACGTCCGTTTTACAATCCGAGCTCAAACAAAGAAGCTGTACAGGAATCCGCGCGTCCCGCGCTGAAGACGCTCGGATTGTCCCAAATCCGCTCGGATTGCTCCAAATCCGCTCGGATTCCTCCCTTGCTACAATCCGAGCGTCTTGCTCTAAATCCGCTCGGATTCCCTTGCTACAATCCGCCCGTCCCGACACCAATCCGCCCGGATTCCAGTCCAGCGCAAATTCGTTCTTCAAGCTTTCAAGAAAGACTCCCTTCCTCCGAAAAATACCGGCTCCTCCCTGCTCTAAACTCAAAAGTGTAATTACTAGTTTATCCCTTAGTTAACCCTAATGCATCCACCTAATTTCCACTATAAATACCCCATTTGTAATAATCAAATCATCAACTTTTATTAGAGATAAACAAGTTTTTAGAGTAGAAAATCCTCCTTTAGATTAGATTAGGAGTAGATTAGAATAGATTACTCATTAATCTTTCCACACATTACACATTAATCTCTCCTTAATTATTGTTCAAGTTTATTATTCAAGTTTATTATTGGGTAATTGAAGATTATTGGGTTATTATTGGGAGATTGACAACCTTCCATCAATCATCAAGTTCTTCTATTATTCTTTGCATTATTATTTGGATCACCTCAAGTTTGGTATAATTACTTTACTCTTTAATCTTTATTGTTCATTTCTTCATTCTATTATCATGTTTATACTTGTTGTGATGATTGACACCATTAATGACATGTTTCCCATGATGATGAGTGAGTAGTTACTTAGCTAGGATTAGTGGGTAATTAAGGGAAACCAACATGGGATTGATTCATGCTTAATCTAATATGTTCATATGATTAAATTGCTTGCTTGTTGTGATGTCAAGTTTATGCACATGTTATGTTTGATGAAATGCTAAGCCTATGAATCCTTGCATTTTTACCATCTCTTATCTACTCAACTTGACTTGTAAGATATAAACCAACTCGAGTCTTGTTAGACCATGCATAGAAGTTGAATAGGAGGAAAGTAAGTCGACTTGTAGGTGTTGTACAATCTAATCGATTCGGCTCCGGGACCCAACCCTTCCTATGAACCGTAAGACATAAACCAACTCGGTTCCTCCACAACATTAATTGCTTGCAACTTTGTAAACATGTTTGTATGATCAACACCATGAATCCCCTATGACCCCATGATATCCTAGCACTTTTAGCCATTTGTTTACATCTTTTCTTTTATTGCTTGTTCTACTTTATTGCTTTTATTAGTCTAGAACACAACTACAAACCTAACCAAATTGTGACACTAGCATAAATTGAGATAGATAGACTTAGAACCCAAAGCACACCGTCCCATGGATCGACCTCGACTTACCGCTAACTAGTAGTTTGTTGAGTATTATAAATGTGTTTGATTGGATGAGTGACGACATCAACCGGATCAAAATGGCGCCGTTGCCGGGGACGGTGCTATGTGATTAAGTTCTTACTTGTTTGTCTATTTTGATTTTGCTCTCACCTTGAGGAACTTGTTCCTCAAGGATTGTTTTTACCATTTTCTTGTAGTTTCCTTGTTTGTAGTTGTTTCTTTATCTTGGCTATAATGATGACCCAAGACTTGGTACATGGAGTATGTGGTGGATCTTTTGAGTATGACTATGGGTATGGGGAGTTTGAGGAGAAAGTCAACACAAACCTACCTTATTATTTGTACAACGAAAATCCTAACTACTACCCCAACTTTCCCCACCAAAACCACCACATCCAATACCCACAACAACCAACCACCCGAAACTCACTTTACGACCAATTCCAAATGCCACAATACAACCACTCTCACACCCACCCACAACATGAATATGAGCCAAACTTTGACATTCAAAATGTGGTTCTCCAAATGATGGGAGACCAAGAAAACTTCTTCAAACAAGTGCTAGAGGAGAGCCAAAATAGAAACAATGTTCTCCAAAGCATTGTTACCTATGGTAAGGAGTTGGCAATTCGAATTGCCCAAATGGAGGAAACCCAAGAAACCACCCAACCAAACACTCCCCACCAATCCTTGAGCATTGAACATGAATGTGAATTTGAGGCAATGACCTTTGATGAAGAAGATGTGAAGTGGGAAGAGCCAATCTTCTTGAGCTCTTGTGAGTATGAATGTGTGGTATTTGATGATGAAGACATGAGGTTGAGTAAGCCAAATACTCTTAGCCTTTGTGAGTATGAGGGTATGTCATTTGAAGTAGATGTTGAGGTGTTGGAGAAAGAGTTGGTGAAGAAGAGTGAAGCCCCCATTTATGATTCTTATGGAGATAGCGATGATGACGAGCCTAAGGGATGGACTTGTAATATCATCTTGCTTGAGGAGCCTATCCTTGAGACATTTGAGATATCCTATCATGAAGGTGAATGTCCTTTCCCTATCTCCCATGAAGACTACTTGACACCTACCATGGAGCCAATGATTATTGAAGAGGATATGGTGGACATTCTTCAAAAGGTCAAGGCATCATACAAGAGCTACTTGGTACCAAAGCTAAAAGAGAAACTTGCACGTGAAGCTACTTGTGGAAATTTGGCATCCACAATGCCAACTTCTAAGGAGCTCGATCATCAATGTTATGAAAATTCTCCTTCTACCTTGGAAGGATTGAATAATCAAAATGCTATCATCGTCACCAAAATTGAAGAAGAAGGTGGTAAGTGGAAGTCTTCGGATGGACATAAACCATACTTCATACCTACTGTTGACAAGAATCATGGGCTTATTACTTTGAAGCATTGGGAAAGCTCTAGTGCCAAGGACAAGGTGAAAGAAAAGATATATGACAAACTTCCTTGGCCGAATTTCATGTTCAAATGGAGCAACCCATACTTATGCTTATTTGGAGCTTGTTCACAAGCTTTTGATCTTCTATTGAGAGCCTTGAGCTCTATGGACAAGAATTTCTACAATTTGAACTAGTTTGGTGGAGTCCTACCTCAAACCACCATTTGTAAGATACCCTTTCCTTTCACTTTGCATTACATTTCCACTTGCATTTAGTTATATACATATACATTTAGCTTGCAATTGTATTATATTTCATATTGCATTTACAATAGTTAGTTCATAGTATAGTTGCATTGTAATATAATTCATATAGATAATTGCATGTAGACTAGAATTCATGCATTGTTGCTAATGGCCAAACCTATTCATTTCTACACTACAAATAGTGTTTAAATCGGTTTGGGGAGGTTTGATCATAGGTGACCATAGTTTACTAGAAAACATGCATCATCTAGTTTAGATTGCATTCATTTGTTATATATGTCATATAGAATTGCATTTAGTTAGAGCATGCGTTCATTCATATCCTAGCATTGCATTTGTACTTTATTTCAAAAAAATCAAAAATCCAAAAACATGTATTTCTTTTTCATTCCTACTTCTACATGTACATTGAGGACAATGTCTAAAATAAAGTGGGGGATGGGAATTTATATTCCAAAAATGCATAAAAATTGAAAATTTTCGAAAAATCACAAAAATATGTCTTTTAATTTCATAAAAACAAAAACCATAAAAATTTGAAAATTTCAAAAGTCCAAAAACATGTTCATTTCCTTTGTAGTGTAGACTTGTATATATTGTGTTTGTTCACCCCTTTTCACATTGATTGACTACGCCACATCCGAGACATGAGGATATTGAAGACCGCATGGTATGATCTTTCCAATCTCCTTTTTCCTCTTTATGTTAATGACTATGTGGCTTTATTTTGATTGATGCGGTAAAAACAATGTGAACATAGGACTTGCATTTAGTTTATATGGCATATTAGTTGGTAGAATCATTTGCATTAGGATGTATATATGTTAGTTGCATCATGGCATGTAGTTTGCATGTTAGAAAAAAATTTGCGAAACCGTCTACTTGGGAAGCTTGACTAGTATATATAGGCCCTAGTAGATGCTTTTTCTTCTTAAGACTTTGCTTGTTAGAATACTTGTAAAACACCCTAAGATGTGTCATGCTAGTATCCTTTGACCCATGGATTAAGGCCTAGTCAAGAGTACCTTGTGGTGTGATAACTCCTTGGCTACCGTTTATTCCAAGGTGACCCTTGAAACCATGCAACCATCATTCATCCATGTTCTACCATATATTTTTGTCATCAAAGGGAATGGGCACAAAAAAAAATCAATTTGAGTTCAATGAAATGAAAAGTGAAAGAAAGTTTGCAAAAAAAAAAAAAAAAAAAAAAAAAAATGCATCAAATGAAAAGAGGAGCAAAAATAGACTCCTAAAACTTCAAAAATAAGGCACCCTCCCTACATATGGGGTGACTTTGAAAATGTTCAAAAGAAATGCAAAGAAAAGTTGAAAGTTGCCAAGTATTGAAATGCCAAAAATCAAAAAGAAATGGCAAAGAAAGTGTTCTCAAATGTTATATGCCACATGAAATTGGGGGGAAAAATAAAAACAAAAGCAAACTCCCAAATGAAACTCAAATTCTATCGATCCCTTTATCCATCGTATCCATTTTTGTGCATGGTAGAGAGGGGACGACCCTTCTTCTTGTCTAGGCAAGAGGGGGAATTCCGCGATCCTCCAGTGTTTCTAACACCATAGGGAGTCTACTCTTGACAAAAGCATTTAACGATTGAGGACAAAGGTACCCTAGCTTGACACATTTTGGAGGTGATTTATTGGTATCCTTCTAGGCTTAGTAGTTTGAACAAATTGCATCTATGAAGGATTGTGTACCCTTGAATTGCTTCCCTTGTAGGTAATTTCCGCCACTTAGATGAGGAAAGTGGCTATTCTTTTGTAGATGCATCCATTACTTGTTTTGTGTGCTTTAATGTTTGGATGTATCGCCATTTTGGCAAGCCCCACCTTGCCTTGCAAGAAGGCATCCTACCTTATGGTTGTCTTGTTGTGAGTTGAAGGGGCGGAGTGAGACCCGCTAATTGTCTCATATCGGCTATATTATTAGGTTAGTTTAAATAAAGGTCTAGTTTTAGTCACCTCTTTACTCGGGACGAGTAAAGGTTCGGTTTGGGGATATTTGATGTGACCATTATTTGCGCACATTTAGTCCCCTAATTGAGCCTATTTTGCATACTATTATAACATTCTATGGCCATTTTATCCGTCAAAACCTTCCTATTTTCTTTTCTATCGCATTTCATATGTTTTGTAGAAAAGGAGATAATAAGGCGGAAATTCCCGTCTTTCGTGCATATTTGGAAGCTTATTGATGATATTAGATGGACTAGTATGAAGAGGAGGCAAGAATGATGGCCAAGTATGTAAGAATAAAGATTATATAGAAGGGTCATAAGGTTTAAAGCAAGGAGGAAAAGCAAGGAAGCCATTCATGAAGAAAATTGCTCGGAACGCAAACCAAGAGTTGCTCCTTTGGCTCTGAAAATATGCTAGATGGAACGGCGTCGAAAAAACAAGCGATCTAGGCTTTTGAATCACTCTAATAGGAGTCCAGATGAGAAAATGACGTCCGTTTTACAATCCGAGCTCAAACAAAGAAGATGTACAGGAATCCGCGCGTCCCGCGCTGAAGACGCTCGGATTGTCCCAAATCCGCTCGGATTGCTCCAAATCCGCTCGGATTCCTCCCTTGCTACAATCCGAGCGTCTTGCTCTAAATCCGCTCGGATTCCCTTGCTACAATCCGCCCGTCCCGACACCAATCCGCCCGGATTCCAGTCCAGTACGCAAATTGTTCTTCAAGCTTTCAAGAAAGACTCCCTTCCTCCGAAAAATACCGGCTCCTCCCTGCTCTAAACTCAAAAGTGTAATTACTAGTTTATCCCTTAGTTAACCCTAATGCATCCACCTAATTTCCACTATAAATACCCCATTTGTAATAATCAAATCATCAACTTTTATTAGAGATAAACAAGTTTTTAGAGTAGAAAATCCTCCTTTAGATTAGATTAGGAGTAGATTAGAATAGATTACTCATTAATCTTTCCACACATTACACATTAATCTCTCCTTAATTATTGTTCAAGTTTATTATTCAAGTTTATTATTGGGTAATTGAAGATTATTGGGTTATTATTGGGAGATTGACAACCTTCCATCAATCATCAAGTTCTTCTATTATTCTTTGCATTATTATTTGGATCACCTCAAGTTTGGTATAATTACTTTACTCTTTAATCTTTATTGTTCATTTCTTCATTCTATTATCATGTTTATACTTGTTGTGATGATTGACACCATTAATGACATGTTTCCCATGATGATGAGTGAGTAGTTACTTAGCTAGGATTAGTGGGTAATTAAGGGAAACCAACATGGGATTGATTCATGCTTAATCTAATATGTTCATATGATTAAATTGCTTGCTTGTTGTGATGTCAAGTTTATGCACATGTTATGTTTGATGAAATGCTAAGCCTATGAATCCTTGCATTTTTACCATCTCTTATCTACTCAACTTGACTTGTAAGATATAAACCAACTCGAGTCTTGTTAGACCATGCATAGAAGTTGAATAGGAGGAAAGTAAGTCGACTTGTAGGTGTTGTACAATCTAATCGATTCGGCTCCGGGACCCAACCCTTCCTATGAACCGTAAGACATAAACCAACTCGGTTCCTCCACAACATTAATTGCTTGCAACTTTGTAAACATGTTTGTATGATCAACACCATGAATCCCCTATGACCCCATGATATCCTAGCACTTTTAGCCATTTGTTTACATCTTTTCTTTTATTGCTTGTTCTACTTTATTGCTTTTATTAGTCTAGAACACAACTACAAACCTAACCAAATTGTGACACTAGCATAAATTGAGATAGATAGACTTAGAACCCAAAGCACACCGTCCCATGGATCGACCTCGACTTACCGCTAACTAGTAGTTTGTTGAGTATTATAAATGTGTTTGATTGGATGAGTGACGACATCAACCGGATCACCAATATAGGCGCGAGCCATCAGGCGATGTAAGAAGGCCTGTCCTGGTTTGAAAATGGAAAAAAGAAAGTTCTGTTTAGGCGCGGGTCAACAAACGATTGAAGGACGTCTTCTGACCATTGAAAAAGTTCGTAATATGGATAAAAAAGAGGGTGTTTGAACCCGTCTTAATTTGAAAAGGCCGTTTAGGCCGCTTTTGTGTTGATTGGAAGAACGAAACTTGAATAATCATCATTATTTTGACAATATTCGTTGCCGGGTTCGGTTTCGGAAGCTTGACATGAATAGTTTTGAAAATAATTATCAACTAATAGTTTTAAGTTCATTTCTTTGTAATTAGTCAATGTTCATCATCGTACTCAGGTTAAAATCCGACATAATATGTAGATCCAAGGATGATTTTGTATTTATGACTAATGCATTTGTTTTGAAAATGTAAAGAAATGAAATAAAAGGTTTTAAAATACCTTTTAAAATGTAATTAACCAAATATTATCACCGAAATACGGATTAACCGTCATGGTATTAGGAACCAAGGATGAAAAATGTTTCATGGTTAAAAGTTTGTCATAAAAATGATTTGAAATATTTGAAATGGTAAAAACCGATTACAAATATGAAATGAAAATAAAAGGGGAAAAAGAGACCAAACACGGTTGGATTTAAGCTGAGAGGGGCTTTAGGCGCGAGCCTGGTTGCTATACAAGCAGCCCCTGTCTCAACCAAAAATCCGGTTTTAGCTCATTTATCCCATATTTGGACTATGTTATGCATGTTTTAGCATGTTATAGTCATGAAGCAAATGAAAAACATGATAGAAAAGGATTTTTTCACCCTCATACTTACATGCTAGGCTTGAGACGAGAAATTAACGAAAGTGTATCAACTTATTTGGTCGGAAAACTCGGTTTGAAAACCGTTTATCAATGTAAAAGAGTGTTTTAAGTTTAGTGATGGTGTAATGGTCGAGATGGCCGGTCAAGTGATTTAATGCACGATGACGGTACCAAACAATGTGTAAGGCTTGTGTTTTCGATCGGTAGGTCGGAAACACGTGTCGGTTAGTGACTTGAGAAGTCGAGTCTAGAATTCTAAGGGAGAAATGAGGGGGCGGACACTCGCGTAACTCTCAAATGGTGGAATTTGAGGGGTATTTATAGGAAAATGGGTGGTTCAGTACATTTTGAGCGACGTGGCCACATGGGCTGCTCGAAGAGGCACGAGCCATTTTGCGGGTCTTCGAGGTGTCTTGTCACTATCACGCAAGTGTAATCATGATTTGTTCTATCCTATGTTTTGGATGAACTTGATTTGTACTTGACCATTAAGGATTGCGGGAAACCTTAACATGGAAGTCTTTGAAAAGTTTGTTTTTTGTGTTTGACTCGATGTGACTCGTTGTTGGAGTCGGGATTTGAATTTTCGAGTCAGTTTTTAGTCCGGTGTTGGTTTTGATTCCAATTAGTGTCATTGTGACCCCGTCGCCATGCATTAAACACTCCAGGTTTTGAAAAGTTTTGAAATGTTTTATTTTCGAAATCGTATTATGTTTTTAGACGTATGGTTGTACAAAACTGTCGATGAAACGCTGCGATTCCTAAGCATGTTGTAGTCGTATAATCATCGGGTGTTTGTTGGAGACTCGACAGATACTGGGTATCAACAGCTTCTCTGTGGTCGACCATATTGATCTCATCTTCTACTGGAGAGATAAGGTGTGAGCAATCCAAGGTGGATTCCTCATCTGAGATCGTTAAAATTCTAAGATGATTCTTTGTATTGTTTGGCTTACTTGCGGGAGGGCTACGCAAATGTCCATCTTGAATCATATCTTCGAGAGCATGTTTCAGCCTGTAACAGATTTCTGTGTCATGTCCTTTGCCCCTTTGATACTCGCAATAAGCATTTTCGTCCCAAAATTTGGTCTTCTTTTCCGGGTCAGGTGTAGGTTCTATTGGCTGGATTCTCCCTTGCTTCATCAACCTCTTTAGTTCATTCGTGTATGTGTTACCGATGTCGGTAAACTTCCTTGGTGTAATGTTTTTTTTGGATGACACGACGAGGTTGACATAACCGGTCTTACTAGTGGAACCGTAGGAATGACTTCCAGTTGATGTTGACCCTTGATATCAGCGTCCTACTATTTGGGACAAGAGCCCTTTGCGAATATCGTCTTCGATTCTCGTACCTAAAACTGTTAAGTCTTTGAAAGACTTGATGTTTTGGTACCTCAAATAATTTGCATAGATAGGCCTTAGGTTGTCCACGAATTTTTCACAAGAGTGACTTCGTCTGGACGCTCAACTAGTTGGGTGCTAGTATTCCTCTATCTACTTAGGAAGTCGGTGAATCCTTCCTTTTCATTTTGGGTAAGAACCTCTAGAGTGCGCATGTTGACTTGAATTTCGGCATTATCCGCGTATTTCATGGTGAATTCGATGGCTGCATCGTCCCAGGTAGAGATCTTCTTGTGGTCTAGAGAGTATAACCACTCTTTGGGAATAGTGTCGAGAGATGATGGAAAGATCGTTAAGAACATCTCTGGTTTGATGCCTTTGATAGACATGTAATCCTTAGTAGCACGAATATGGTTAAGAGGGTTTTCGTGTCCCTTGAATTTTGAGATGTTAGTCATGATGAAATAGTTGGTAGTTAGGCATTTACTGCTTCATACTTTCGGCTATTTTCCTTGTAAATCTCGTCCCCTTTGAGGTACATCAATTGCACTTCTAAATAATGGAGACGCTTTTCAGCTTCGGTGAGGATTGGGGAAGAATCGTTTATTAATGGTGGAGAGTCGTCGTTGTTGAGAATGAGTTCCTCCGTAGGAGGGAGTCTTGCTTCTAGTGCAACTATGCGATTTTCGATCGTTTGGAGGCGAGCATAGGCGACATCTTGACTTGTCTGAAGACGAAGTAATGCGACCATTATTTGACTATTTCCATTTCCTTCGGGACCATGGACGCTTGCTAGGCTTTCATTTGTTCTGACCATCTTGGGCTGAATATAAGAACCGACGACGAATCAAGACATATTCGACTATTTTGCACACTTACTCAGACAAGACTCGTGGATTGACAAAAAAGGAAAAGATGAGGAGAAAAGACACGTGTGTGTCATGTGACTTGGAAGAAAGTTGATTTTGAAATGTTGTCCTAAACAATCATTGTGCGTGATCATAAGAGTGTGGACTTTGAAATTTGAATTATTTTTTTTTGAAATTGTTGACACATTTTTGAAATTATGACAGAGTTTCGACTTGACTTTGTTGATTCTGAGCTTTTTTAGGCCATTTGAAAGATATTTGTATTTTGAAAAGATTTTTTTTAATTGAAAATTTTGTTAGAGTTTTGTTTATGAAAGGTGATAACATAAAAGCTATAAACTCAAACATGGGCATTACAACGATATGCTGAGTGCTTTTAGAAGGTTTTGGTTTTAAAGGGTGGGTTGCCATACCAAGCCATCATACCATGGTCTATGGAGAGGTCCGTGCCAAACATGAGTCGGGTCGGTTCCTAGTCCATCCGCACGAGTAGTGAAGGCTCTTTATTAAACCATGAGTAAGCATTGTGTATGATTCACGTCAATCTCTATCCATCTTTAGTTGCAAATAGGAACTTGCACCGTCCAGACAAGACGATTAATCGAATGGGTTGGGTTAAACCTAGGATGGCTAGCTAAAATGACCTAAGAAGGTTTAGTAATGAAAAATGGGAACTACCTCATATAAACTATTCCCTAACCTTGTTCAAGTTTCACCCTAGGTAACACTAGACTTAGTCTAAGTGTATCATCCCCAGCGCAGTCGCCAAACTGTGGACACAGCCACCCGCGCCGCGCGCACCCGCACTTTGATTTCGAGGTGGCGACACTTCTCCCACGGAACTCCGGCGCGAGGCCGAGGCGCGTCATGGGCCGTTATCGATTTGAAAGGCATTGAAACCGGTGTAAGATTTGACAAGCCTACATTTGTGGAGTCGCCACCAATTTTAATGGAAAATTGGAACCGTTCGAATACGTCGCGTCATGTCAAGACACAAAGTAGTGACATGAACACTAAGAAATTCATTACCATTAGCATTCTATGTCTAGAATGACTCTTGTGATGCCAACGAACACGGATGTTCACAGAGATCTCGAGTAAGGGGTGAGGGTACCTATTAGGAAGCTAGTTTATTTGAACACCTAATCTCGCCCGCCTTGATAGCGGCCTTTACTAATGACCAGGGAAGTTATTTATACTCGACATGTCATCAGTTGTATGCATGCAATGCAACATTCATGTTTTTAATCCTAGCATGTGAGATTAGACTATGTCAGTTGACAAAAATTTAGCACTCAATTGGGTCGAAGTTGGAGGATAGATTCATTTACATGTGAATTGTCAAGTAAGTGAATCATACAAGATAAATAAATTGCATAAAATGAATTACAAGAAATAAATTACAATTGAAATACAATGAATTACTTAAATTTACGTTAGAATTATGCTTAAAAAAGGGATTTAAAAAGAATAAAGGAATAAAAGAATTGGAAAATTGTAAAATACGTCGAATTACCAGTGATAATAAGGATAATAAATGATTAAAACTTAATTAGAAACCCTACGTAAAAACAAGACGAGTTCAGAGGCAGAAACCACCTCAGAACAGGCGCATCATCTGATGCGTCCCTTAGAAGAGGCGCATCAGTTCATGCGACTGTTCTTGAGTTGGGTTCAGACTGTGAAAGTCAGACTCGTTAATTGCTACCATTGGTTGATTGATTAGTATGGATTATTGATATACAACTTGAGTGAAGGTGATTTAGTCAGATTATATGCATCGGGACCGTCATAAAGCGATAAAAACGAATTATTAAAAGTTAGTTATTATTATACGAGGTCGGAAAAGGGTTAATATACAAACTTCAAATTAGAGACGTAAATTGAAAGATATAGGAGAATTAAAATCATATATCCAAGACGAATTCGAGGGATTTGATATGAACAAGTCAAGCCTCTTGAATCTGAGTTTGAATTTAATGACAAAAACCCGCAAATATAAAATTATAAAGGATTTAAATCGGAATTATTAAAAAGTATTTTATAAAATAATTTGTAAATGAGAAGAGATGATAATTTGAAAGGGAATAAGGAATAAAACGGAAAAAAGGCCTTCGAATGAAACAAAGAAGAAACACGAGGAAGAAGAAGAAAAGGAACAACGGCTAAGCAGCCTCTGGAATAGGCGCAGCAAGTGCTGCGCTTGTTCCAGAAAGCGCAACAACTGTTGTGTTTCTTCTCGACATTGTCTATCTGCTGTTTCGTCAAAAAGGTTTTAAAACATGACTTTTGAAAACGGTATTAGGTATAATCGTTATGTAAACTCGTACATTAATTGATACAAAATAAAACACAATAAATAAACTAGGATTTACACCCTTAGACTTACATGTTTGACGAAGCGAGATTACCTAAGTTGTCGCATTAGTGATTGCTCGACTCGATGTAGAATGAAAGTGCCCTCTAAAGAGAATTTAGAAATGTTTATTAAGTTTATTAAAGTGTAGTAGTCAAATTGGTCGGTTATAAAAGCGTGACTGGTACGCAGAATGATCTGAGCTTATGTGGTCAATTGATCAAGCACGTAGGCGTCAAAAAGCAAGAGCGCGGTCTTAGAATGCACAGGTAGAAGCGAAGGGCGGACACTCGCATGAGACATATGTGAGGCGGAGGCCTCTATTTATACTAATCACATGGAGTAATTATGGAAAGGTAGGATTACGAAAGAAATCCGAAGGAAATATGGAAACTGGAGAAAAGGAAGCCCAGGAAGAGGTGCAGCAGGAACTGCGACCTTTCCAAGAGGCGCAGTACCTGTTGCGTTCTCTCTTGGGCAGTTTCCTCTGTAGTAAGAAATATTTTCGCAGTTGATTTTAGAAATTAGGGAAGATGTAAGCTTCCTTATTCCGCAAGGTATATATTTCCGTGATAATAGATGAAATTTAAGGACATTACTCCGGAAAATTCCAGAATATTCTGACTCGGGGTTTAGACGGTTTTAGAAAATGGAAGCGGTTTTTGACCAGGACTCCAAATGAACCCTAATTACTGTCAAAACGACCATATCGGCGCGCAGATGACGACCATGAGGTTGACTCGACTATTTGAGATATCAAGTGTCGAGGAACTTACGAAATGTCATAAATCGCTCCGTATAATAAGACATGTGACCCAATCATCACTGAGTGGTTGGCAGGAGGTGCAGAAACGAGGTGTCTACACTAAGCTAACTCAAATTAGCTTCCATATTGTTAGAAAATAGGTTTTACTTTAGATAGTTTAAATTAGTTGCATCATTTGTAATATATATGGTCGGGCTAGCTTTATGGTGTGTAATATGTCGTTGTCACTACCAACCAAAACAATAGTTATAACTTCACAAACTACTCTTAGTAAAGAGGTAAGTAAAGGTCAGATCCCAAGGGACGGGTATCGATTTAAGATTTGAATTGCAAGTAGCTATGTCTTAGGGTGTGACAAATTGGGTTGAGATGAGGTGTACTCTAAACTAATCATCAAGATAAATGTAAATTAATGAAAAGAAGATAAAGTAATTAAAGGGGTTGTAAACAATTGATTGAAAGCACTAGGGTGTCATGGGTTAATAGGGGATTCATTGAAATAAATCATACAAACATGTTCTCAACTAGAAGCAAGCACTTATTGTTGTGATGGGATCGAGTTAGTGTATATCTTACAATCCCTAGGAAGATTTAGGTCCCGGAGCCGAGTCGTATACACTGTATAACACCTACAAGTCGACTTAGTCTCCCCCTATTCAACTCTATGCATGGTCTAACAAGGCTCGAGTTGGTTTATGTCATACAAGCCTCGTTGAAAAGATAAGATATGGGTAAAAAATGCAAGGTTTCATAGTCTAGCATTTCATCAAACATAACATGTGCATAGGTTTTAATCACAACAAGCAAGCAAATTAATTATGAAAACATATTAGATTAAGCATAGATCATCCCCATGTTTGTTTCCCATAATTCCCCATTAACCCTAGCTAAAGGACTACTCACTCATAATCAAGTTCAACATGCTAATAAGGTTGTCAATCATACTAACAAAGTAAAATATGATGAATAAATGATGTGATTAACAATAATTAAACAAGGGTAGAATAGATTATACCTATTTGAGATGATCTAAATAATAAAGCAAAGAATAATAGAAGTAAACTTGATGATTGATGGAAGGTTGTCAATCCTCCAATAAACCCAAATAATCTTCTAATTACCCAACTAAGCTAAGAACAATTGAGAAATTAAGGAAAGATTAAGATGTGATTAATATTGAGAAATGTATTACAACTTTGATTAAGGCTAAACTAAGAGAAGGGTTATTATAAGATTAAGATGACATACTAATCTAGGTAGTACAATAGGGTATTTATACTAAAATTAAGTACAAGGATTAGAGTTACTAAGGGCTTAAATTACTATTAAGACCCTACGAAAAACTTAACAATCTTGCTCCTCCGGAGGGCCATGTGCGGATCGTTCTGCAACTCCCACCAGGATCCGCTCGTCCTCTCCTGAAGCACTGTAACACCCCCATACTCCAAGTGCGTTACCAGGACCACTCAGTTATAAGGATGCTACCATCTCGGTTACCCGAGGCAATGATAATCATCAGACCATAACGAAACAACATTCAAAATAACATAAAGTGAAAGGTTACAATCCAAACCAATTACCAAAATACGAATACAAGTTCTCAAAACCAACTGTCTACTGAGCTAACTGAAATGTTTATTAAACTACTAAAGCTACAGCGGAAGACTTCTATCATCAGACGGTGGCACATCCCAGCTATCCCAGTAACTCGACTCATACCTGCTCAATAACTGCTCACCATCCCCGAATGGATCACCACAGTTTTTTAAAACATTAAACGAGGTCAGTACTAATCACACAATATATATAAACCAACAATACGGTAAACATGCGGCTCATACAGTCACACACACACAATCACCCCACTCCCATCAATCTCCGTCACCGACTGTCCACTGGACCAGCCTTGCCAGTGGGGGACCGCAGCCGTTCCCACCTAAGCCCCGCTCATCATACCGAGCGATAACCCTGTCCCATTAATGTGCACATCCCCTTCCGTGGCGGGTTCCACGAAGGGCGAAACTAGGGCGTGAATCCACTCCCGCAAGTGACTCCACTCAGCCGAGAACGCATCTCGAGAACCAGAGACAAACAATCACAATCAACAACCGTCACAATACGAATACGATATTATTCAGCAATCACAACACATCCACAACACATTATGGGACTAATACTGAGTAGGGAAACCCTACCTGGAAAGCACAACACAATCAGACGGTCTCACAGCTGATATCAAAAAGCTTCCTCTACGAATCCTCCTCCTAACATACAGACATATAATCACTACCAATCACAACATACAACAAAACCCCCAAATCCCATTATTAGGGTTTAACCAACTTTAACGAAATACTATAAAAACGGTACGTAGATCTTACCCTCGACGCAAGGATCACAACGGTATAAAGAAAGGTAAAATCCGACCTCCCAAGCTCCGGGATTTGCCAACAATGCGATTGATGCGAAGAACGTAGTTTGATTTCTCTCTTTGAAAGTAATTAGGTTTTAAAAGTATTTAAAGAAAAGTGACGGAAGTTATTATATACTTAATCGCATTATTAACAAAACCCGAAAAATCATCCCCCGTAAACCGGCTACTCGATCGAGTATCTGAGGTACTCGATCGAGTGCCCCCTTACTCGATCGAGTATCTACGTTACTCGATCGAGTACCCAACAGGTCAGAAACTCTTTTAAACTGCAACTCACCCTTACTCGACAGAGTAAGGCCTACTCGATAGAGTACCCAGAGACTCATAAAACCGTAGTATTACAGGCACGGCTGATCCTGTAAGAAGATCTGCTCGGATTGCCTAGGAGACGCTCGGATCCTGCCTCTGGGACGCTCGTCCTGAAGCTCAGGCCGCTCGGATCGTGGCACAGGGTTCTCGTCTTGTTTGGTTCTTTAACAATCCGCGGGGATCGTGTTGGGGATGCAAGGATCTTTATATCATTGCCCATTTCACTTTATTTATTTGCTTAGGCCACTAGTGTTGGTCTCCTCTTCGATGCTTGGTCATTAGATGCGATCCATTTAGCTCCATTTCGCTCCGTAAATACAAGGTTAGCGATCCTCTCCTACCAAAGACACAAAACCTCAAAGAATATACAAAATGGGAAACTAAAAATAAGAAATGACCCTAATATATGCTAGAAAGCATGGGAACGAGGTTAATTCGAGGACTAAATGTGCTCAAATATGAGTCACATCAAACATCCTCAAACCAAACCTTTTCTCGTCCCGAGTAAAGAGGTGACTAAAACTATGACCTTTATTTAAACTAGCCTACTAATATAGCCGATATGAGATAATTAGAGGGTCTCACTCCGCTCCTTCAACTCACAACAAGACATCCATGAGGTAGGGTGCCTTCTTGTAAGGCAAGGTGAGGCTTGCCAAAATGGTGATACATTAAGCATTAAGCACACAAAATAAGTAATGGATGCATCTAAAAAAATGAATAGCCACTTTCCTCATCTAAGTGGTGGAAATTATCTAGAAGGGAAGCAATCTAAGGGTAAACACTCCATTATAGATATGGCTTCTTTAAGTCACTAAGCCTAGGAGGATACGAACAAATCACCTCCAAGTTGTGTCAAGCTAGGGTCCCTTTGTCCTCAATCACTAAATACTTTCGTCAAGAGTAGACTTCTTATGGTGTTAGAAATACTGTAGGATCGCGGAATTCCCCATCTTGCCTAGACAAGAAGAAGGGTCGTCCCCTCTCTTTTTTTTTTTGATGAAATGTAAGTTTCCATTAAGCTCAAACAAGGCTATTACAACCTACCTTTTTAACATACAAACAATTTATGAGAACAAGAGTTCTACTTACATAAATCAGTACTAGACAACCACATCCTATCCATACCCAGAATGGAGTTGCTAAATACATTAATCCTCATCTTAACAACCTGGTAAACATGTTTACAAACAATATCATGGTGTCCAAGGATCTGCTCACATCTTACTCTATTCCTTTGCTTCCATATAAAGTAGTAACAAGCCATAAAAGAGCAAATGAGAATACCCTTCTTGACCTGTGACCACGATTGCTGCCAAATCCATTACAAAATATCTCCAGTAGGAAAAGATACCTTACAACATTATGCCATCCCCCTAAGGATACGCTTGCTGTAAACACACTCCTCAAACAGGTGCTGATGAGACTCAGAGGCACTGCCATAGAGCAAGCACGAGTCATCCTAACAGATACCCAGAGCAAAAAGTTTCTCTTTAACCTGCATTGCCTTCCTAACCAGCAGCCAGCCCAAGAATCTGTGCTTAGGCACAGTCCAATAATGCCATATGAACTTATGCCAAGTCACAGCCTGAGAACGAGGTCTTAAAAGATCATACCCACAACTGATAGTGTAACCCCTAGTATCAAGAGACCAAGTACCATGACAATAACCTGAGATAAGTTTGTCTTTAACACGACAAACATTTTTCCAACCCCAGCTAACATCTCCCCTGGGATTGTAATTATGCCAATTCTCATGTTTTAAATACACCTGATTAATCCACTTCACCCATAGCTTATCAGGGCTGCAATAAACCGACCAGACTAACTTTCCAACAGCAGCAACATTCCAAATTAAGCTATTCTGGACTCCTAACCCACCTTCTTCTTTTGGAGAACAAACAATATCCCAGCTAACTAAAGGGACTCTCATAAAATCCACTTTGCCATCCCACAAAAAATTCCTACAGAGAGCATTAACCCTCCTCAGAATTCCTTTAGGTATGATAAAGATGCCCATCCAGTAGTTATACAAGGTTGTAAGAACTAAATTGACCAGAACAAGCCTTCCAGCATAAGATAAGTGTCTTGTGCCAAACCTTGTAATTCTCTCAGTCACCTTCTCAACTAGAACCTGACCTTGAGCTTTGGTCAGTCTACCTGCAGTAATAGGAACACCCAAATATTTAAAAGGGAGTTCACTTTCATGGAACCCAGAGACAAGTAGAATTTCCTCTTTCACCCAAGCTGGAACCCCTCTAAAATAAGCACTAGTTTTGGAAGGGCTCATTTACAGACCTGAAGCTTTAGAAAAGGTGGCAAAAGCTCTTAAAAGTATCATGATTGAACCCACATCCCCTTTACTAAACAGGAGCAAATCATCAGCAAACATCAAATGTGTTAATTTAAGCTTACCACACATAGGGTGAAACTTAAAGGGCATATTGTCAGACACAAAAGCTAAAACCCTACTAAGATACTTCATAGCAACAGTGAAGAGTAAAGGAGACAAGGGATCCCCTTGCCTAAGACCTTTTTTCCCCTTAAAGAAGCCAAACATACCACCATTGAGTACTAAGGAGTAACTGGCACTTTTCACACACTCCATCAGAAGATCAATAAACTAAACAGGAAAATTTAAAGCACCCAACATTTGTTCCAAAAACTCCCAACTGACAGAGTCATATGCTTTCTTTAGGTCAACCTTCAAAAGGAATCTAGGAGAGATAGCTTTTCTATTATAGAGTCTCACTATATCCTGACAGATCAAAATGTTTTCCACAATGCTCCTCCCCTTGACAAAACCTCCTTGATTGTCACTTATAATATCAGGCAAAACCTCAGAGAGTCTGTTACATAACAACTTAGAAATGCACTTATACAACACATTGCAACTAGAAATGGGCCTGAATTGGGTCACATTCTGAGGTGAAGCACATTTCGGAACAAGAGTAATGAGAGTGTGGTTCAGCTGCTTTAACAACTTCCCTGAATGGAAAAAATCCTGAATTGCAGAGCACACTGAATCCCCCACCACATCCCAGGAATCTTTAAAGAAGGCACTCGAGTAGCCATCAGGGCCTGCAGCCTTGTCACTTGGAATGGAGAACATAACCTTCTTAATCTCTTCTTTAGACACAGGAGAAAGGAGGATTGTATGATGAGAACTAGTGCATCCCTTCCCCAGTTGGACAACAGAAGAGCTAATGTTCAAAACAGGTTCAGCAGTACCAAGGAGCTGTTCATAAAACTCCAGAAAAGCCCCCTGGATAGACTTAGGATCATCACATCATTTGCCTTTAAGATTCTCAATTCTAATAACCTTATTCCTGGATTGCCTGCCTTTAATTATATTGTGGAAATATTTGGTATTATCATCCCCCATATCCACCCATATAGCCTTAGACTTTTGAAGTAAGAAGTCAACACAAGCCTTCTCCAGGAACTTAAAACTATCAAGAGCCTCTCTTTCTTGATTCAGAAGCCCAGAATTTAAAGGATCATCTCTGAGATTTTGCTGAATAAAATCCAAATTCATAGAAGCCCTAGCTTTACTGTTAACCACATCATCAAAATTCTCTTTGTTTAATTGCTTCAAAGGCCACTGAAGAGCTTTTAATTTCTTGACAACCTGAAACATAGGGGTGCCAGGGATAGTCTGATTCCAAACCTGATCAACACAATCTTTAAAATCCAAAGCCTGACTCCACATATTTTAGTATTTAAAAGCTCTCCTAGGTTTCTCCAAATCATTCTGAACTTGAACAACACAAGGAGTATGGTCAAAGACCCCCTCAGAATATAAATGAGCATAAGCAAGAGGATTGTCTTTCAACCACTCATCATTGACCAATAATCTATCAAGTCTACTGAAAACCCTTGAGGCAGACTCCTGTTTCTTAGTCCATGTGAAGAAAGACCCAATTGCAGAACAATCAGTCACTCCACACTCATTGACACACTGCTGAAAATCATCCATTTCCTCAAAAGTAGATTTACCACTCAACCTTTCAGAAGGGACCAACACAGTATTAAAATCTCCACAAATGACCCAAGGACCCTTAAACTTGCTATTTAAAGCTATAAGTTTTACCCAAAGCTCCTTCCTCTCATTGACATCATTAAAAGCATATATCATGGTAACATAGAACTTATAGCTAGTACTCAGATCCCTTACCTCCATGTGAATAAACTGAGCACCATAGTCTAGGAAATTAACATAGTACATAGAGGGGTTCCAAAGTACCCAAATACGGCCTCCCTTATGATAGGCAGTATTAGTAGAAAGACACCAGTTTGTACAGATATTAGCTCTGATACTATTTAGAGACAAAGGTTTCACCTTTGTCTCAAGGAGACCAAATAATCCAACCTGATGTTGATGAAGAAACCATTTAATCGTATTTTGTTTGGTTGGACTATTCAATCCCCTAATGTTCCAAAAGCCAAAATTATGCATTACCCCCAAAAGGAGGTAACACACTACCAATTACACCAATGTCAGCTTTAGGAGTCATATTATTAAGTGATTCCAGGAGATTAGAGTTACCCAATTTACCAGAACTCTGACCATGATCCAACAACTCCTGTCTGCTAAGTCTTATAATTCTCTTTGTAGGGGTATTCACCATGTGATATTTTCCATTCCTAGACCAAGACACTTGAAACTGGTTTGGTTTTTCCACTGGGGTGGTATGGACAACACCAGAGGGACTATCCTTAGGCTCCTCCTGTTCAGTTACAGCAGGCTGGGCAACCACAGGAACACCAGTCTTTTTTTGTTGCGCCTTTGGTCTCCACTACTTCTGACCTTCCTTAGGTCTATTTACCTTCTGAGACTGTGGAAGTGGGGATTTCCTACAATTAGCAACCTCATGGCCAACTCCTTGACATTTTTTGCAAAGAACATGCTTCCACTCACACTCCATCTTAATAGTAACCACAATCCCATCCTCATCTAGAAATTTAACAGAAGCAGGGATGGCCTTACCAAACGGCACTTCAATCATGACACGTGCAAAACCCAGATGAGTTTTGTCCTTAGTTGCAGCATCACATTGAATAAATTTTCCCAACAAACCAGCAAGTTTAGGCAAAGACTTACCCCAAAATTTCAGAGGCAAATTCATAAACCTAACCCATACTGGTACTTCCTTGACATCAGCTTTCACCAAATCCACATCCGCACTCCATGGCCTGACTATAAGCGGCTTATTGTCAAATAAGAAATGACCTTGCTGCAAGACTCTATCTTTGGCCTGACTAGAGGTAAACCGAACCAGAAAAACTCCATTCGGAAGAAAAGACACCTTATCAATAGGTAAATGTGCCCAAATCCTCCTAATAAAACCATCTACCACCTCGACAGGCGGGTTAGCACCCAATACGAAGCAATAGACCGAGTTCTTCCAGAATTCAAGCTCCTCCTTAACATCTTCCTGAGTGAATTGCAATAGTTCAGCAGGTTCTTCTTCAATCACCGCTAAAGGGCTCTTGCCTTTCCTCCGTCGCTGAACTACCCATTCCTGCTCTTCAGGAGAAATGGAATCCAAATCATACGGCGCAATTCCAACAACTTCATTGACACTCTTTGTTTTCCCCACATCAGCACTTCCAGGTCCCCTCGCCACCACCGGGTCAACCGTAAAAGAGGATGCAGCATTATTAGAAGCTTTTGTTTGTTTTGAGTTTGTAGTAACAGAGATCAGAGGAGGGAATTGTTCAACGTTTGAACAATCAATTGACATTTTTAGGGTTTAGGGTTTTTGTTTTTGTGTTTTTTTTGGGATTTTTCAGATATCGCACTCTCTCTCTCATCTCATCATTTTTTTCATGTATAGGGTCGTCCCCTCTCCATCATGCACAAAAGTGGGTTCAATGGAAAAAGGGATCAATGTACTTTGAGTTTCATAATGGGAGTTTGCATTTGATTTTGTTATTCCCCCCAATTTTCTTGTGGCATTTGATATTTTTGAGAACAATTTCTTTTACCATTTCTTTGGTGTTTGGCAATTTGATGCTTGACAATTTTCAACGTTTTGCGTTTTGAACATTTTGAAAGTCACCCTAATTTGTAACGAGGGTGCTTTTATTTGAAGCATAGGAGTTCTTGTTTTTGTACTCCTCTTTTCTTTGGTGCAATTTGTGCAAACTTCTTGTTTTTCATTTTGATGCTTGAACAAAAATTGATAATTTTTGTGCCCATTCCTTTTTTATTGACAAAATGTGATAGAAGTGGAAGATGGTTGCATGGTATAGAAGATCACCTAGGAATAAATGGTAGCCAAGGAGTTATCACACCACAAGGTACTCTTGACTAGGCCTTAATCCATGGGTCAAAGGATACTAGCATGACACATCCTAGGGTGTTTTAGAGGTATTCTAATGAGCAAAGTCTCAAGAAGAAAAAGTATCTACAAGGGCCTTATATACACTTGTCAAGTTTCCTAAATAGATGTTTTCACAAAAATTTTCCTAAAATGCAACTACATGCCATGATGAAACTAACATATATACAACCTAATGCATATGCTTCTATCAACTAGTATGCCATATAAACTACATGCAACTCCTAAAATCACATTGGTTTGTACCGCATCAACCAAAATAAAGCCACATAGTCATTAACATAGAGAGGAAAAAGGAAATTTGGAAAGATCATACCATGCGGTCTTCATATTCCTCATGCCTCGGATGTGGCGTAGTCGATCCAATGTGATAAGAGGACAAACAAACACAAATATATACACAAAATACAATTCTACACTACAAAGGAATGAACGTGTTTTTTGGATTTTTAAATTTTCCAAATTTTTATGGTTTTTTGTTTTTATGAAATAAAAGAACATATTTTTGTCTTTTTCAAAAATTTTCAATTTTTATTAGTTTTGATTTTAAAAGTTAAGTTAGAATTTCCCATCCACACACTAGTATGGGCATTGTCCTCAATGGCCAATACGATAGGAAATTATGCAACGCAAACTAAATGAAAATGCATTATTTCTACACTAATATGCAAACTATATGATATATATATATATATATATATATATATATATATATATATATATATATATATATATATATATATATATATATATATATATATATATATATATATATATATATATATATATATATATATATATATATATATGACATATATATAAGTGATGCAATCTAATCTACCCTATATGATGCATGTTTTCTATTGATCGGAGAGCTAATTTAAATTAACTCGCATTCCTTGTGTTTGAACTTCCCCAAACCAATCAAAACACTATATCTAGTGTCAAAATGGGGAAGTTCATGCAGAAGGCAAGGATGCAATGCATGATTCTAATTGTCATTTTGGATTTTCAGATGGGAACAATAAATGAGACACCTCAATGGAACCGAGGTGGGAGTCCTTTATGTGTTGCTAGGACTCAAAACTATCAAGAGTCAAGTTTGACTCAACAAATGATCAAGATTAAAATTTTAAAACAAGAGATAAAAACAAAGCTAAAGGAAGTGTAGGAAACGCACAATGGAATAAGTTGAAGTCAAGTAATTAACCCCGCATTAGTGGTATCCTCCAAATAGCTTGTCAACCCTCAATTGTCGCTCATTGCGACATCATCATATCCGGCCACATCGCCGCCATCATCATCATTAATTTCATCATCAATTTCTTCTTCATCTTCTTCATCATCCACCTCCATTGACCCGGAGGATTCACCACTCTCATCATCATCATTGGAACTTGAACCTTGCTCTTCTTCTTCTTGGCATGAATCATTACCTTCCCCGTCTTCAAAAACAACAACCTCCTTTCATTTAGCCACCCGACTATCCATTTTGGCATCTTGAGAAGCATTTGGGAAGAATGCCTCCTTATCCGCCTAACTAGGCAAAGGACATGAAGGATCAAGTAGTCCTTGCCTAGCTAGATGTAGTAGGGGTGGATATTGGGCACGGTAAGCATTCACTGGTCTTCGTGAGCTTCTTTCTGCATTTGTTGCATTAATTGGGTCAAATTGTCGTTGCATACCACTACATTAGAGCCACTTGGTTTGAATTCTTGGTAGGCAAAGGGATATGGTGGAGTCACAATGTTGGAGGAGGAGGGTTTGCATTTGGTTACCTATGTTGCTTAATTATCACTTCGGCTATTTTGGAGACGGGCAATAGGTAGTTTGGTCTATGGACGGAGATACGGCAAATCTTGCTAGGCAAGACAAAGGACTTAGCTTCTTTGATGAGCCACTCATATTTGTTGTCAAGATTGTCATTCTTGACCCAATGGAATTTGTTGATCATAGTACTAATATCAAGGAGGTTGCTCCCTTTAACCGGTTTGTAGGTGTTATCTTTGTTGAAATTCAGATTAAAGTGCTTAGGCTAACCTCGTTACCAAGCCCCCGTTTACAATGAAGGCCGCTCCATATTTCCCATTATCAATCTCAAGCCACCGATCAAGTAATAGTAGAAGAATGTTGTACTTTTTGGTGAACTTTCCATTGATATTCACGAAGGACTCAAGGTAGACAAAATCAAGTTCGGTGAAGTGGTTGGTGCCTTTTTTAGCAATAAAGGTTTTGCCCACAAACTTGTGCCATACTCTTATGCCCGGATGGTGATCATATAAAGCATGGCACTCCCGCAAAGAGTCAAATTTTCGACCGGTAATCGCTTTTCAAAGGGGTGCGGCATCATACTTCAAAGGCTTTTTCTCTAAATGATTATATTGCAATAGACCAAACACTTTACTAAAATCGGTCTTAGACATTTTTCTACTCTTGTTCTCAAGACGGAGTTCAACATAATTTCGAGTCTCTATCTTATACACCCTTAAAGAGCTTATGAACTCCATGGTCAATGAAGGGTAAGTCAATTTTTCCATTTCAAAGAGGGTTAACAACCTCATGGACTCGAAAAATGCTCTAGTTCGCTCAAGCACACCCAATTTTCTCAAGGCATCTTGACAAATAAACTTGGTAGCCACAATAGTCTTTTTAGCAAGGGATAAAAATGCAATCTTATGCTCATTGGTTAAGAAAGTTACCTCCGGAAAATTTGACAATTGTTCTACAACCGGAGTGATGTGGTAGCTTCCTCAATAGGATTGGTGGTTACTTGGACTTCCTCCCTTGGTTGGATCACTACCAAATCCTTAGATGCAAGAAAAGCTTGTTGCCTCTTTGATAAATTTTGAGTTTTGGATGCCTTGGTTCTACCTTTGGTCATTGCCATTGTATTCTCCTTCTCAAATTGGTATCAACAAACCAAGATTTTGCTTGAGTGTTCCTTGTTTCTTCAAACTCCAACTAATTCCTAAATCAATTTAGGATTTTCGAATTTTTGCCCACACCCTAGAAAATTGATTCAATTTGTGAGGAATTTGATGTTTAGATGGTCTTATGTTGATAAAGGAGTGATTTAATATTTTTTTGAGCAAGTTTTGTTTGGATGGTGGTTAATTTTGTTGAGAAATTGGTGTTTTTGAATGGGTTGAATGAGGGGTTAAGTGGGAGAGAATGTATGTTTTTGTGTTTTTGAAAGATAGAAATGAATTGGGAAGGAAGGTATTGTCCCGTGTTTAGGTTAAGTACAGATCTGGGACGCTCGGATTGTCTTACAGGACGTCCTGAAATAACAACCCGGAGCCAGGACGCGCGGATTCACTACAGCTCGAGCGGATTCCTGCTAGGACGCTCGGATTTTTCCTGGGACGTGCATATATCCTTACAGCAAAAATTTTTAAACTTGAAGCATCTTAGGACGCGCGGATCCATGTCAAGACGAGCGTCCTGAAGTTGGGGACGAGCGGGTTGAAGTTGGCCTACGCAGATTTTCTTACAGGACATTTTCTTCAATTTAAACTTTCCCAGCTCCCACGTCTTATGGTCAGGATGCGCGGATTCGTGCTAGGGACGCTCAGATCCTCTTCAGCTCCCACGAGCTCAGGTCTGCCCGTGTGGATTCCTTTTCCCATGTCATTATTTTCTTCTATTCCTTTGTTAAATGTTGTGGGTGCACTACAAAGGCTCGTTTAGCCTAGCCATTTTCCATCCCCATACTTGGTCAAACACTACACATCAAAACACGTTAAAATACCTCCCTCACTTGCTCTCATGTCAAAAATCTTGATCAAACCACAAAAATGCAAATCCAAAAATGAGAAAGATGCAATAAAGGAAATGAAATGCTAGTTAAGGGGTTAGAATATTTACAAATGGTGGTTTAGGGAGGACTCCACCAAACTTTCATTCTTGGATGAGATGTCAAGGGGCCAAAGCCAAGGTGTTGTTGATGTTGCTCAACACCTTGTAGAAGTAGTCGAAGGCTTGCTCATTCTCATGATAAAGATCTTGCGTAGATCTTTGTGCATTGTTTTCTTCATTGTTGTATTCCGAGTCAAAGTGATGACAAGGATCCACAAAGCCTTGGTCTATGGTCATATCATTTCCAATATAAGCATTGACTAATCCTTCAAATTCATTGTCCCATATGTTGGTGTAAGTGTCCTCAACAATAGTGCGACCACATGATTAAACATCACAATTAAATCACATAATAAGAATACGTAAGGGATGATTCATTATATAGTCAACTGATCAACATTAATCGGTAATGATTGGCTAACTAGAGTTTAACATTACTGTCGTTTGACGGTGGTGATCAGTTGATCCCTTAAGGTCACACCTATAGGACAATTCCCTTAATGGATTAATTAATTAATTGTATAATGATAAAAGTTAATTAATTCCTTAAAATTGAACAATTTATATTTGTGAGTGAGAATATTTATATCTTATTGTAATATGATTAACCAAGATTTATTTTAGTAATTAAAAAAATTTATTACTAAAATTCGTTGTTGTTTGTGAAAAAAATTAAATTAAGAATGATTGATTAATTATAATTGCAAAATATTGTGAATTATAATTATATGACCCATATTATCTAAGTGATCAAGAATCACTAGACAATTTGTTATATGTAATTTAATTATTGTATATAATGATATTTATTTTTTAAATATGCATTAAATAAATTAATAACATGTTACATGCTACATGCTACATGTGACATATTGTGTGACAAATGGCAAATTGACAAAATAAAATGGAAGTCCATTTTATCTATAATGATCGAAAAAATGGAGGGACTTATGTGTTAGTGGGTGTTTTTTATTTAATTGTTAAATAGAGACACAATGATAACCTAATACTAAGTAGCCTTACACCTATTTTCTTGTGAAGAGCAAAAGGAAAAATAAAGGCCAATGATTGGCCTTCTTTGGCCTCCAAAACCGGTCCCCTCTTCTACAATAAGAGCTTGGCTCTTATTTTTCATTCAACCAATTTTTACACAAAAATTGTCTTGTGTATCCTTTTTCTTCTCACTCTAAAAATGGTTTTATAAGCTCAAAATATTGTTCTAGATCTAATAATACCAAATGTTACTATAGTAGTGATAAAATTATATTAGATCCAAATTTAAGGTTACTAATTCATAATACCTAGTTAGAATATGAATTAGTGTTATGGGAATGTCTTGGGTGCAATTGAAAGGAGAGTTTCTAGCTTGAAACTTTGGAGGATCATCCTATTATTCATAGCTCAAGAACAAGTGAAGGTAGGAGACTTTACTTGTGCCCATTTCGAATCATTTAACAATGTAAGGAACATTGTTTTCTTTTTTATCTCTTTTATTTTGTTTTGCATGCAACTAGATCCACTAGTTCTAAATCAACAATTTATTTTGATCACCATTAGAAGAGTCTAATAAGGGTATATGAACCTAACAATTGGCATCAAGAGCTTTGGTGTTGCATGCATAATCGGTTTGGTTTTTCCGAGTTAAATGTAACTTAATTAAAACTAGATATTTTAGATTTATGATGATAAGTCACGAAAAAAATTTGCATATAAAATATTCTGGTTCTAAAATGTTTTTAAGTCATATTCATGATTTATGGGTGATTATTTCTTATTTTAATGATTTTTAGTGAAATATTTACATTTTATTGAGTAAAATGAACTTTTATTTACTAAAAATAGTTAAACTTCACTACTGGCCGTTATTTTTTAGTATGACCTCACATGAATATTTTATGTATTTTATGTAAAATTTCGTATTAATGTGATTAATATTTCATGATTTATGATTTTTATGTGATAAAAATGGTATAAATGGAGGTTAAATGACTAAAAATAGTTAAACTTTGAAACAGGCCATGAAATTTTACCTTGATGTCACATGCATATTTTACAGAGGGTATGTAAAATTTTAGATAAATGTGATTTATTATGCATGATTTATAATTTTAATGGTTAAAATGATATAAATAGTGACTATTTTTAGCAAAATAGCTAAAATGAATTTTATGGCACGAAATTTTTCCCTAATGTTGTATATTTGATATGAACATCATATCTAAAGTTTCAGGATTAATATTGATTAATTTGGTATGTTTATTGATTTTTATGTGATAAAATCGATAAAAGGGCAACTTTATTAGTCATAAAAATAAATTCGAAATTTTTGGTTGAAATTTTACCATTTCCAGGTTCTGGAATTTTTTTAATAATGTTCAAAATTTTGATTTTGATTTTTCCATAATTTTTATGTTTAATTTAGAATTAAATGGTAAAAGTTATGTTTTATACGATTTATTAATGAAATAAATTATAAATATTTTGTAGGAAAATTTTATTGAGTTTTTGGAATCTTGATAATATTCCAGTATTTACAAAAATGTGAGTTCGAATATTTCCAAATTTTTATGATTTATTGGGAATTATTTCATAATTTTTATGATTAAGAGAAGTTTAAATAAGCAATAATAGAAAACCAAGTTGAATTATTGTCAAAAATTGAATAAAGACTAATTTTTGAGTCCTAAGAGAGTTAGGGTAATTAACTTGAGCCTAAATTTGATTTAAGTATTGATTTGTGATTTTAGTAAGTTATTATCACGCATTTTCATAAAACCGGATTATATACTATATAAGGTTTAAGTAGGGCGATTTGGCACATTAATTTGGCATTTTAGATCATATAATAATGCTGAATTTTTCATTGATGAATGTCATATTTTATTTATATAATTTTGGATTATGTAATTTTATCTTAGTATGGCCTTAGTTTTTAATTGGTATTACCCGTAATGTAAGGGAATAGCGATTCGGTTGTAATTTAATGTGATCTCATATCACTTTTATCTTTATTAGTTTTTCATATTACAAATGTATAATAGGAATAGTTATGTATTTTATTATTATTTGTAATTCTGGAGTTCCTTCAAGACGGTGCCAATCGGAAAGGCGTTCCGATCTAGACGGTGTTACCATAGAAAGCGTGCCACTTGAATTTCAAGGGACCAATGGAGTTGGTTTCCGAATTTGTAATAGATTATTTAATTTTCTATTTTAGGAAGGCCATACTAGGAAATTATTATTTGCTTTGCATTTCTTTTAATATGTTGCATGCATTGCCAAATCGCCATAACAACACATGCATATCATATCGAGTCTTCGACCGTGTCAATTATAATTATCGATAATTCGATTTTTAGCTCAAGTAAAATTGAAAGATAATAAATTGACAAGACCTTTACTTTTAAAAGATTGAGACTTAGCCTTACCAAATAGTAGGAGCCCATGAATCTCAATTTCATAAGGGGTACAATACGATTTTTCGGGGTGCTTCTATTGACGTTGGGTAAGTGGGGTAATAAGTAGTCATTACACTTCGAAAGCTTGGTTGATCTCAACGAAGGTATTTTGCGACCGTAGCCGCAATAGGTTCGAGCTAAAGATGAATTTAATGTAAAATCATCGACCGAGAGTTCTAATTGTAGAATCGGTTAACAGGGTTAACCCACCAAGTTATATTAGTAAAGAAGTAGAGGGCCCGTAGGCTCACATCCAAGTTAATATGAATTTTGGATCTCGGAATCATTTATTATAGTTGGGTAGAGGTCACTATATAAATGCTATACTTGTATTAATATTTACAAGTATTATAACGATGAATGTTGTATTTTCCCACTATTTCGTTGTTTTTAATGTTGTTCTATTTTATTACTCCTACTCATATGCGATATCATTCGATTGTAACACGAGTCTCCGCTAAACCACTATTTCTAACGACAAAGAATCTCTTTCTAAAATGAACCGTATCATAAATTGTGGACTAGCTCCATAGGAATCGTTCTATTCCATAGAACTCCATAGGAATTATCTTATGTCATATAATATTAGCATCTTAAATTCCTAACATACCTATGTATGATTTCTTGTGAAGAAATATGACTAGAGGTAATGATTAGTCAAAATATGTTTTGATTAAATCTTCTATGCATCCATGGTTCAAAAGTCTTATTGCTCAACCTAAGCACTTGTCATCAAGCACTTAAGTTGTTAAGAACATGACAATGTTAAATTGGTAAATTAATTTGTTAGAAATTTTGATTGACCAAATACCACAACAGAGTTCATCCTTGTGAAGGATTAACTAGGAATTTATATGAAGATAAGTCTTCATCAAGTAGAAATTCTTAAAGTGAGTGGGAGCAATATGAAGTAAAGTTCCTATCTTAATTGTTAAGGATAGAACTAGGCTCGAAAGAGGAAGTGTTAAACACTAAAATAGATACAAACCCCAAATAAGTAAAGATCAAGGAAGTTGGTTGTGTGACTCCAACATATTCCTTCTTGAATATCTAGGACATTGACATTGCATTATTACCAAATACCAGATCATGAGTATTTGATACAAATTTATGAATTTCATAATATTTGGCATTATCATGTGATGACCAGCAAGAATAAATTCAGAAATTTACATGAATGGAACTAGGGTAGTTGCCATTTCATCCATGGACATATAAGTGTTATAGTGTACTCATTTTAGTTTTGTATTTAGAAATGTACCTCAATAATTGTTATGATGTACACTAACTCTAGATAAGAATATAATTCAAGTTTTTGTATAAAACGCAAAAGGTTTCTCAATTATGCCCTAACGTACTACGATTAAATTTATGGTGAGACCATACAAATTAAGGTAATTATATTCAAACTAAAATTAAATGTCATATATATTTTATAAGACTCAAGTTGGTGATCCCAAATTATTTCTCATTTCTTGATTGAAAGTCGCATTAAAACTAGTTTTGACTAGTATCCCACACCATTTGATTGTGAATCTCATTAAATGTGCGAATCTTGTATTCAAAGCAAGATGTTTCGTGACTTTTCTTGAAATGTATAGCGAATAAAATAAGTTATTCACCAAATTACATTTCAATGTGTATGGTCAAATATATTTTCAATCTGAGAAGGTCATTATTACTTCTTCTCTTTTACCGACGAACTAGGTAGATACTTGGTATCCACTTAATGAGGTAAGAAGAGAAATTCTTTGAATAAATTCAATGAATTCTTCTTATGAAGTATGAAAACCAAAGTATTAGTACTTTGTTTAGGATGAGAACCATGAAGTAATGACTTTATTTTACACCAAATAGAGAGTGATATGGTATCACAAGATCACGTTCATAATCATACCCTATCAAGATAAGGTGTATTAGAAAGTTACAAAGTATACTATACGATATGATTGAATCTTTACTATAAAGTTGGAGATAGTTTCTGTTGCAAAATTTGTCTAGCATTTATAATTTTTTCACTAAAACAGAATATAGTTAAAGCAATCAAGTACAATTCATATGAGATATGGTTAGGCTAGGCACCTAAGTTGTATCTTGTTTCGATAGTAAACATATACTTTCTCTTCCTACATGATCACGAGAACAAAGGGTTTGTGGCTCGTGATGCTGTCTATTAAAGAAATGAGATGTATTTCTTAAAGGCAAAGTGGGAGAAAATGTTCAAGAGCCACAAACTGAGAATAAGAAGTAGGAAGATATTCCTTCTTGGTCAAAATCAGTAATTACTGATTCGAAATCTAAAGTGGACATGAGTCATGTTATTTTTGAAAGTAACAAGCCTGTAACTTATTAAGATGCTTTATACAGTTTCAACTACACAAAAGTCCGAAATAAGCATAAACATGAAAATGTTTACCTAGCTTGGTTGATTGGTAGCACAGGGTTTTGCACACAACAACAACGCTTCATTAAAATTCGGATTTTATAGTTGGATTTAAAAATCATCTTGTATGAGTTTTTTAAAATCGCAATTATCCTATGGTAGGATGAAAAATTAAGAAGAAGTCTTAAGTAGAAGTAAAGGAGTTAAATTGTATGTTTTGATCATGTGATAAACATTTCTCAAATTGTGGAGTAGTTATGTTTATACATGGAGTTTAGTGGGAGTTATATGGTGTTACTAGTCTTATATGTAAGGGACATATTGATCATTGTGAATGATGGAAGACTTAGGAGAAGAATAATACATCCCTAAGGTATCCAGACCTATAAAGATAGTTCTAAGAGGATATTAGCGTTAAATGTATATTATTCTGTTAATAAGAATCTTGACAAGTTCAAAGGTGCTGAACATGTAGAAATTGAATCCACTTGCTTCCGCTGCAGGATTAATTCATTATGCTAAGATGTATGACCATTCTTAAACCTCGTATACTTGAAGTATGACGAGAAGTTACAAATCAGATATTTAAGAGAAGTCTATATATAGCCACATAGTTCATTAGTTAGTACTCAGGAAGTGCTAAAGATATGAAGCTAAGCATTTAGAATTCAGATGGATTTATGTGCAAGGAGTTACACAAAAACCATATTCTAAACTCATAAGGATGGTTAGAGAATCATCTTGGCTATATTATTTAAGGAGGATATCTGCTAGAAATGTCCTAGGCAGTTCAACAATAAGATATACACAACGGAAATTGAGTACACTTGCAATAATGAGATATGCAAGAAGGAAAGGGATGATATTAGAATTCGGTTTTATGAATTGGAAGAACTATAGTAGTTCGTTCCAATAACCGAAGTTCCTATCCCTACCCACTGTGAGGACAGTGAGAGTTATTCAAAGGCAAAAGATCCTACGTCCAGATTGGATCTAGACACGTACTCAAAGAAGTTCTTATATATAATACAAGATTATTCAGAAGAATGGGAAATAGTAAATAGTAAGGTTAGGGAAAGTGCAAAGTATTGCTAAAACTTGCTAACCAAGGCTTTTTCATAAGCTAAGCATGATAAGTCATGCCATTTCAATTGAGTTGAGATGTATAGTTATATACAATATTAAGTATGGATTATAGATTATGTAGTAATTGATATGGTATCAATTTTATATATGTGATAATGCATTCATCGTTTGAGTTTTATATTAAACTCTTTTATTACTTTGTTATATCCAAATAGGTTGTAAGGACAACGTTGAACCCTATTAAAGTGAACTGGATTAACATAGTATTGGCCCCTAGTTGCTTGTATGAGGTGACGTCTCGAAGTGACTAGAGTGTGATGCGATTGATGGCAAGTTCAAGTGCCATAGAGTAATATGGGATGACTAGTCGATCACATAGGCAGACTGTATGGGACACTTTGTCGGGCAGTGACCGCTTATAGAGTTCTGGTAATTCATATACAGCCTGGTCGTGGCAAGAGCTACTATAATATTCTTATGAATCAATTCTTTGACTAAAGATTGTTCGCCCAAGTTGGCACAGTTTCTGATTGGCTATAATTTATGCTCTACGACTGTCGTAACTGAAGTCAAATGGGTATCTTTTGGGTCATGATGAACTGTGTCTAAACGAAGGGAATAGTGCGATAGGAATTATCCACCCCCTTGTCAGGGTTATCTAAAATCTCAGGGCCACTCGAGGAGCAGTGAACTGAAAATGCGTGGCCGCGCTCAGAAGGTATCTACGGTAGATAATTCCGGTCAGACAGTTACTCTCCAGATCGAGGAAACCACTCAAGATATGATCAAATTCAAGTACGACCTACAAGACACCTTGCATTGAGTGGGAGATGATGTAATAGGACAAGAGAATTGGTGACGCACACTTGTCTCGGACAAGTGGGAGATTGTTGGAGTAAGTGTCCTCAACAATAGTGCGATCACATGATTAAACATCATAATTAAATCTCATAATAAGAATACGTAAGGGATGATTCATTATATAGTCAACTGATCAACATTAATCGGTAATGATTGGCTAACTAGAGTTTAACATTACTGTCGTTTGACGATGGTGATCAGTTGATCTCTTAAGGTCACACCTATAAGACAATTCCCTTAATAGATAAATTAATTAATTGTATAATGATACAAGTTAATTAATTCCTTAAAATTGAACAATTTATATTTGTGAGTGAGAATATTTATATCTTATTGTAATTTGATTCAATAAGATTTATTTTAGTAATTAAAAGATTTTATTACTAAAATTCGTTGTTGTTTGTGAAACAATTAAATTAAGAATGATTGATTAATTATAATTGCAAAATGTTGTGAATTATAATTATATGACCCATTTTATCTATGTGATCAAGAATCACTAGACAATTTGTTACATGTAATTTAATTAATGTATATAATGATATTTATTCGATAAATATGCATTAAATTAATTAGTAACATGTTACATCCTACATGTGACATATTGTGTGACAAATGACAAATTGGCAAAATTAAATGGAAGTCACTTTTATCTATAATGACCGAAAAAATGGAGGGACTTATGTGTTAGTGGGTGTTTTTTATTTAATTGTGAAATAGAGACACAATGATAACCTAATACTAAGTAGCCTTACAACTATTTTCTTGTGAAGAACAAAAGGAAAAGTAAAGGCCATGTGTTGGCCTTCTTTGGCCTCCAAAGCTGGTCCCCTCTTCTACAATAAGAGCTTGGCTCTTATTTTTCATTCAACCAATTTTTACACAAAAATTGTCTTGTGTATCCTTTTTCTTCTCACTCTAAAAATGGTTTTAGAAGCTCAAAATATTGTTCTAGATCTAATAATACCAAATGTTACAATAGTAGTAATAAAATTATATTAGATCCAAATTTAAGGTTACTAATTCATAATACCTAGTTAGAATATGATTTAGTGTTATGGGAATGTCTTGGGTGCAATTGAAAGGAGAGTTTCTAGCTTGAAACTTTGGAGGATCATCCTATTTTTCATAGCTTAAGAATAAGTGAAGGTAGGAGACCTTACTTGTGCTCATTTCGAACCGTTTAACAATGTAAGGAACATTGATTTCTTCTTTATCTCTTTTATTTTGTTATGCATGCAACTAGACCCACTAGTTCTAAATCAGCAATTTATTTAGATCACCATTAGAAGAGTCTAATAAGGGTATATGAACCTAACACCATAGACCACAAACTTCACTAGCTTGTTCCCCAATGATGTCATGAGTTGAGGAGAGCAACTCTTCTTTCTTGTTGTCATGGCCAATGAGGCCTTCTTCATTACTTGTCATGGTTGGTGACATATTCAAGCTCTCATTGTTGTTGAAAATTCCTTGCTCTCCGAATAGAGCTACTTGAAGGTCATCCACTTTCTTCTTCCATATGAGTGGTGTTTCTTTACCCATAGTTTGATCTTTGCATAGAGATTCTAACTTCTTTCTATCACATTCTCGGCTATATTGATCGACCATGAAGCATGGCTCATGTAGTCGGGGAGCTCTCATTGTTTTGTCAAGATTGAAAGTAATTATCTTGTCCCCTACTTCAAGTGTGAGCTCTCCATGTTTCACATCAATTACCGCTACTGCGGTATGCAAAAAAGGTCTTCCTAAAATGATAGGAATGTTGGAATCCTCCACCATGTCTACAATGACAAAGTCTACCGGGATGAAGAATTTACCAATTCTCACGGACACATCCTCCCATACCTCTAGAGGTATCTTTGTTGATCGATCCGCCATTTGAAGAGTAATGTTGGTGCATTTGAGCTCTCCCATTCCTAGCCTCTTACATACCGAGTATGGCATGACACTTACACTTGCTCCAAGGTCACACAATGCCTTGTTGATTGTAGTGTCGCCAATGGTACATGGAATAGAAAAACTTCTCGGATCTTTGAGTTTTGGAGGGGAACTCCCATGAAGAATAACACTACTCACTTTGGTAAAGGCAATAGTATCTAATTTTCGGATGGATTTCTTCTTGGTGAGAATATCCTTCATATATTTTGCATAAGCCGGAACATGATTGATCAATTCCGTGAATGGGATTGAGACTTCTAAGTTCTTCACAATTTCAATGAACTTTCCAAGTTACTCATCAAACATAGGCTTAGCTTGACTACTTGGGAATGGAAATATAATCACAATAGGCTCTTTTTCCTTAGCCTTTTGTTCATTCTTCTTCTTTGAAATTTCATTGGTAGAAGGATCTACCTCCTTAGAATTCTCCACAACTCTTTTCTTGTCACTACAACCACAATATCTTCATCAATTGACCACTCTTCAAATGGATGGCACTAACCGTCTCATGTCTTGGGGGATTACCTTGAGGCGGTAATTGCCCATTTTGTGTTTGAGAGCTAGAATATGCTAATTGAGTCATTTCAGTCTCTATCATTTTGGTGTGGGCAAGTATGTTGTTGATGGTGATATCTTTAGCTTGGCTATCTTTTTGCATTTGGGTGAAGAATTCTTGTTGGCTCTTTTGCATTTGGAGGACCGCTTTTTGAACATCAAAGCTTTGGTCATTGGATTGATTGTAAGAAGGTTGATTTTGGTATCCTTGGCTTTGGTTGAAAAAGGGTCATTGAGCTTGATTTCTCATTGGAGGTGGGGTGTATGTTGGTTGGGGGTTTTGGACATTTTGGCTTTTGTATGAAAGATTTGGATGAAATTTGGTATTCTCAATATAGTAGTGGGAATAAAGGGTGTCATTCTTGTATGCTTAGAAAACATTCACTTGTTCATTTGTTCCCCTACATTCACTTTGCTCATGTCCCAAAGTTCCACAACTTTCACATAATCCATTTGGAATTGAGGATGATGCCACCATAGCATTGACATGTTGTTTAGGTGATTTGGAAGCTTCATCACGCTTCGCCATGGCCTTCTCAAACTTCATATTGATGGCGTCGATATGAGCACTTAGTTGAGCACTCAATTATGTGATGGAATCTACCTCATGCCTTCCTCTTCTAGTGGCCTTTCGAGGCCTACTATATTGGGAATTATGAACCGCCATCTCGTTGATTTTGGCACATGTTTGATTGTCATCAACTTCGGTAAACATCCCATTGGATCCCATATTGAGCATATTACGTGAGTCTTCATATAGGCCGTTCCAAAATTGTTGAACAAGGAACCACTCACTAAGCCCATGGTGTGGACAAGAATGACAAGTGTCCTTAAATCTCTCTCATGCTTCATATAACGATTCCTCATCCCATTGCTTGAACCCGGTGATTTGGGCTCTCAACATATTAGTCTTCTCCGGAGGATAGAACTTCTTGTAGAAGGCAAGTGCTAGCTTCTTCCATGAATCAATACCAAGGGTAGCCTTGTCAAGGCTCTTCAACCATTGTTTTGCGGTACCGATCAAAGAAAAAGGAAATAATACCCATCGGATTTGGTCTTGAGTAACTCCAGTTTGAGAAATTGCATCACAATAGTCACAAAAAGTCTTCATATGTGAATGAGGGTCTTCACTAGGCATCCCTCAAAATTGACTTCTCTCAGCTGGTTGTATGAATGCGGATTTGGCAATGAAATTACCGGTTAAATGTGGTGGTGTTGGAGTACCATTTGGTAGGTTCTCCTTGGTTGGTACGGAATTAGATGAAAATTTAGGCATTGTGGGTTTATTTTGTGGTTGGTTTTGAATTGGGTTATCCTCTCCTTCTCTTGAAAAAGGGTTGACAAACTCAATGTTATTTGGTTGAATGTCCACAATCTCACCAATACCTACAACTCTTGAAGTACCTCTAGCAACTCTTCTATTGTTGGTTAAGGTCCTTTCAATTTCGAAATCAATAGGTAATAAATTACCTTGTGATATCCTAGTCATGCAAAATATCAAACAACTCGAAAATAATTAGAACAACCTTGAGGAGATTGACTTCCCCAAGGTAAAGAAAGACACAACTAAAAACAATTAACGAAAATCAAATCAATTGAACACCGTCCTCGGCAACGGCGCCATTTTTGGTCGGGCTAGCTTTATGGTGTGTAATATGTCGTTGTCACTACCAACCAAAACAATATTTATAGCTTCACAAACTACTCTTAGTAAAGAGGTAAGTAAAGGTTGGATCCCAAGGGACGGGTATCGATTTAAGATTTCAATTGCAAGTAGCTATGTCTTAGGGTGTCACAAATTGGGTTGAGATGAGGTGTAATCTAAATTAATCAACAATATGAATGTAAATTAATTAAAACAAGGTAAAATAATTAAAGGGGTTGTAAACAATTGATTAAAAGCACTAAGGTGTCATGTGTTCATAGGAGATTCATGGAAATAAATCATACAAACATGTTCTCAATTAGAAGCAAGCACTTATTGTTTTGATGGGATCGAGTTAGTGTATATCTTACAATCCCTAGGAAGATTTAGGTCCCGGAGCCGAGTCGTTTAGACTGTATAACACCTACAAGTCGACTTAGTCTCCCCCTATTGAACTCTATGCATGGTCTAACAAGGCTCGAGTTGGTTTATGTCTTACAAGCCTCATTGAAAAGATAAGAGATGGGTAAAAAATGCAAGGTTTCATAGTCTAGCATTTCATCAAACATAACATGTGCATAGGTTAAAATCACAAGAAGCAAGCAAATTAATTATGAAAACATATTAGATTAAGCATAGATCAATCCCCATATTTGTTTCCCCTAATTCCCCATTAACCCTTGCTAAAGGACTACTCACTCATGATCAAGTTTAACATGCTAATAAGGTTTTCAATCATACTAACAAAGCAAAACATGATGAATAAATGATGTGATTAGCAATAATTAAACAAGGGTAAAAGAGATTACACCTATTTGAGATGATCTAAATAATAAAGCAAAGAATAATAGAAGTAACGTTGATGATTGATGGAAGGTTGTCAATCCTCGAATAAACCCAAATAATCTTCTAATTACCCAACTAAACTTAGAACAATTGAGAAATTAAGGAAAGATTAAGACGTGATTAATATTGAGAAATGTATTACAACTTTGATTAAGGCTAAATTAAGAGAAGGGTTATTGTAAGATCAAGATGACATGCTAATCTAGGTAGTACAATAGGGTATTTATACTAAAATTAAGTAGAAGGATTAGGGTTACTAAGGGCTTAAATGACTATTAAGACCCTAATAAAAACATAAGAATCTTGCTCATCCCGAGGGACATGCGCGGATTGTTCTGCAACTCCCACCAGGATCCGCTCGTCCTTTCCTGAAGCACGGCTGGTCCTGTATGAAGATCCGCTCGGATTGCCTAGGAGACGCTCGGATCCTGCCTCTGGGACGCTCGTCCTGATCTCAGGCCGCTCGGATTGTGGCACAGGGTTCTCCTCTTGTTTGGCTTTTTAACAATCCGTGGGGATCGTGTTGGGGATGCAAGGATCTTTTCATCATTGCCCATTTCACTTTATTTATTTGCTTAGGCCTCTAGTGTTGGTCTCTTCTTCGATGCTTGGTCATTAGATGCGATCTATTTAGCTCCATTTCGCTCCATAAATGCAAGGTTAGCGATCCTCTCCTACCAAGGACACAAAACCTCAAAGAATATGCAAAATGGGAAACTAAAGATAATAAATGACCCTAATATATGCTAGAAATCATGAGAACGAGGTTAATTCGTGGACTAATGTGCTCAAATATGAGTCACATCAATATAACATAGAGTTACATTTATATGCATTCATTCATTTCATACATTGAATTTGCATTTGTATTTCCCTTTCCAAAAATTCAAAAACCCAAGAATATATTTTATCTTTGAAAATATTCAAAAGTCCAACCAAGTTTTTAATTTTCAAAAATTTAAAATACAAAAACATGTTCTTTACTTTCAAGTAAAACATTTTTTTTGCTGGAATGTTAATTCATATATTAGATATAAAAGTTGAAGTACATCACAAGTGGTTTTACAACTCACTCTTTACATGATTAAATTTCAAGTGAACAATTAGTTACTTAAAATGAGACCAATTCTAGTACACCATGATTCATCTACTCTATGTTTAGTAGACCACAACTTCTTGTTGCCCATACTTCGAATAGAATGCTGAATTTGACCAATCACAACCTGAGGATGAGGGACCATCATATCCAATCTACATTTGTCTCACTTGTTCCACTGCAAAGATCACACGTATCATCAACTGGAAACGCATGCTTTATCAGTCTATCCTTGGTTAATAACCTATCATCATACGTACCTAGCCAGTCCCATAATCCCTGTAAACACCCGCTACTAAAAGGACATAGGAAAAACATATGGTCTCTTGTCTCACTTGTTCCACTACATAGATCACACGTATCGTCAACTGGAAACCCATGCTTTATCAATCTATCCTTGTTTAATAACCTTTCCTTAGCATAGAGCCAAGCAATGAAGTTGTATTTAGGTAATGCCACTCTGTTCCATACCATTGGATATCAGTTCACATTATCATGTTCACCCATCAACCAATTATATACTGCAGCTGTAGAGTATCTCCCATTGTTAGTACCCCACACTCCATTTACATATCCCCCTTTCAGTTTCTCCTTAACTTTAAAGATCTGCCTCCACGTCCAGCTTGAGTTAAGACACGGTTGATAACTATATTGTACTTGAGGACAATGTCCAAAATAAAGTGGGGGGGGGGGGGGGGGGGAATTTATATTTGAAAACCCATAAAAAATTTGAACAATTTTGGAAAAAAAAATCCCAAAAATATTTTCTTTAATTCACTTATCAAAAATCCCTAAAAATTAAAAAATTCTAAAAAATACAACAACATGTTCTTTTATTTAGTAGTGTAGAATTGTAAATACTTGGGTGCTTTTGTTATCTCCTATTATAGGTACAACACTACATTTGAAACATATCCTAAGGGAATAAGAATACCGCATGGTATGATCGTTCGAATCCTGTTCTCCCTTCCATTTCTTTTTATTTATAAGAAAGATGGGCTATATGTTTATAAGGGTGTTGTGGGGTTTTGTATTGCGGCTTTTGTGCTTATTTTTATTTTTTGGTGAAATGTAAGTATTCTCATTAAACTCAAACCAATGATACAATATTCATCATAACTTAGAGGATGACTACATTACAATTCGCTGGATCCAATCTCTATCACTACACTGATTCACTCTACTCAACTGACTCAATATTCTGATTTTCATCAGATTTCGACATTGGGAGAACAGTACAGTAGGTCTCAATATTACCCCTTCTAATCTTGCTAAATTTCTTTGTTGCCAAACTGCAGAATAGACAGCCACAAAAACTGCAACACAAACATTCTTCTGCACAAGTGTCCAATTCCACTGGCCCAGCCATATGAAGTCATTACCTTGAGGTACTGGGATACTCAGCCAAGAGCAGATCTCAATCATTACTTCAGTTACCTACCTACACTGCTGAAATAGGTGGATGAGTGTTTTTGTACCATCATGACATATACAACACAAGTTGTCAGAACTTACCCCAATCCTACTCAGCTTATCCTTAGTATTCAGTGCAATCCTAAGCATAAGCTAGTTTAGAAAGTAGTGCTTAGGGAGTTCACTACTGTTCCACACTATCTTAGCCCATCCTACTTTGGTTTCCTTATGTCGAATCCAATTATAACCTGATTTAATAGAGTAACCCTTCTGATCAGCAAGCCAAATACCATCAGAATACCCGTTTGTGAAGATGTCCCTAGTCCTACATATTGCCTTCCAATTAACACTCATGTGAGTTTTAGGAAGATGAGTAGACCAGGAACTTCCTCTTAGGTAAATTTGGTGCACCCATTTAACCCATAAACTGTCAGGCTTGCTGTAAATCCACCAAACCAACTTTCCCATAGTGGCTATATTCCAATGGATACTATATCTAATACCCAGACCACCCTCAGTTTTTGGGGTACAAACTTGTTCCCATCCAACTAGAGGTACCCTCACATAAGTACTTGTGCCATCCCATAAGTAATTATAATAGATGCTGTCAATTTTCTTCCACACCCCTTTAGGGATCAGGAAAATATTAGCCCAATAGGAAAAGAATGAAATAAGGACTGATTTTACTAAGGTGAGTCTGCCATCATAGGATATTTTCCTGGCACCAAACATTCTGATTCTCTAAATTATTTTTTCCACTAGGATCTGACACTCTTTTTTCTCCAATTTACCAGCAGCAATTGGAACACCCAGTTATTTGAAGGGTATATGTCCCTCAACACAGCCTAAGCTAGCAATAAATTGTTTTTTAAGCAAGCTTTGAACACCATTGAAATAAATGTTTGACTTAGACTTGTTCATCTCCAGGAGAGAAGCTGCAGAGAATGTAGCAAAAGACCTTAATAGTAGCATCACTAGCTAATTGTTTATCTCCCCTTGAGAAAAGGAGCAGATCATCTGCAAACATCAAATGATGCATCTTCAATCTCCCACAAAGAGAATGATATTTAAAAGGCAGCACCTCAGTTGTAAAATTGATGACCATAGTGAGATATTCCATGGCAATGGTGAATAACAATGGGGATAAAGGATCTCCCTGCCTGAGTCCTTTCTCCCCTTTGAAATGCCCAAAAGTTTCCCCATTCAACACTACCTAATAGGAAGTAGTTGTGACACCTTCTTGAAATGAGCAGGAAAAAGGGGGGCATCCAACACCTGACTTGGAAAAAGCCAATTTACTGAATCGTAGGCTTTTTTAAGATCCGCCTTAATTAAGCAACGTGGGGATACAGAAGATCTATTATAAAGTCTGATGACATTCTGGAAAACCAGGATATTCTCAATGATATTTCTTCCTTCCACAAATCCTCCTTAAGTTGGGCTAATAATGTGAGGTAGCACCTTGGCTAATCTAGAGCATAATAACTTTGAGATCACTTTGGCTTGTGTGCTTATATGTTGTTAGAAGCTTGCATTTAGGATTATATGACATAATAGTTGGCAGAAGCATATGAATAAGAAGAGATGTGAGGAAGAGTATTTATCTACTTCTGGAGAACGTTTGATAGGTGAAAGACGGGGTATTAATGATTTGTAAGAAGAAAGTGTTAATGATGAGTATGAATCATGCTATGGTTCATGGAATGAGGTAGAAATGGAACTAGAGAGAAAATGGAATAATGGGTTTGCTCTACTTGAGGAGCCCATTCTTGAAATGTTTGAGTGTACTCTATGGGGAAGATGAATACTTCTCTCCCATTGGCCATGAAGAACTCATGACACCCATATATAATAGATCCCATGATTATGTAAGACAATAATGCGGACCTTCTCAAAGTGGTCAAAACATCATTAAAAGGGTAGTTGGTGAAGAAGGTCAAGGTTGGAGCCATAGAAGAGCGCATTTGTGAAAACTTGGCACCCATATTCCCTATTGATAAGCCAATCCATCATCAAAGCTACAAGAATTATCCTTCTACTCTTAAAGGATTGAAAAATTCAATCGCTATCATCGTTATTTAACTCAAGAAAGATGGGACAGAATGAAAGCCGCCCAATGACAAAGATTTCAAACTTGTTGAACTAAGGAGCCGGAAGAGCTATAATGATTGGTCATGCTTCATATTTGAATGGTTAATATCTTACTTATGTTTATTTAAAGCCTATTCACAAGCTTTTGACCAGCTCTTAAGAGCATTAAGTTGCATGGATAATGCCAAGCAAAGAAATTCTTCAAAATAGTTTGATGGAGTCCTAAATTAAACCATCATTTATAATATATTCTTTTCCCTACACTATGCATTTAGTTCAATTTTATTGCATTACATTATGTAATCTTACATCACTTAGTTTTTGCAAGAGATATGTGAGGAAAGATATTTATCTACTTTTTGAGAACGTTTGACAGGTGAAAGACAGAGTGGAAATACGGGAATTACTAAAGCATAAAGATTGGACCTCACGTAGGCAACAAAAATTGAAGAAGCGGGGATGAAACAAGTAGCACGAGCCAGTGCAGAGCTTGCGAGCTGAGCACTAAAACACAAGGAAAGGGAGCCTGTATGAGAACCCACCCAGTTCGCCCAGGTTAGACATAGCTCACCTTAATAGAGGAGGAACCCCCCCCCCCCCCCCCGGGTTTGAAGAGAAACTGGGCCTCCTGGCTCAGAACCTACCCGAGCCCTCATCCAACCCGCTCGAGCCCACCAGCCTTTCTTTTTATATCCGTCTTCTTTACTCCCATTCCCCACCTTATCTACACAAAATCCTCACTCCCTTCTAGTATGCTTTCTTTGTTGATTGATGATTTCAAGAGGTAGGGTTTTTTTACTTGGTCTTAGTAATATGGTTGTTTACATTTGTGTTAGTTGCCATGAATGACAAAATACATATCATAATTGCATTATAACATGATTTGTTGGGAAATTAATGTTGGTTGCATTCTAGTGTTGGATATTCACCATGTTGGGTTGATGGGTAACTGGTATTAGCTTCACATTATTTGAATTGCATTATAACATGAAATTGGAAGATTGTTGGTCAACGGGTTTGTTCAATGATGAACATGTGCATACATGTAATATTATGGTTTATGCTTATGTTGAAAGACATACTTGGCATTATTGTGTACTGATGTGACCATTATTTGCGCACATTTAGTCCCCTAATTGAGCCCATTTTGCATACTATTATAGCATTCTTTGGCCATTTTATCCGTCAAAACCTTCCTATTTGCTTTTCTATCACATTCTATATGTTTTGTAGGAAAGAAGAGAATAAGGCGGAAATTCCCGTCTTTCGTGCATATTCGGAAGCTATTTGACGACATTTGATGGATTAGTATGAGGAGGAAGCAAGAACTGAAGACCAAGCCTGCAAGAATAAAATGGAAGTGAAGGAAAGGGAAGAATAGAAGAGAAAACGTAAACTGAAGACCAACCCGAGCGGATTCTCTGAAATCCGGCAGTCCACAATACACGGAACCCGTGCGTCTTCTCCCCAATCCGCCCGTTTTTCCTCTTCACCAATCCGCCCGGATTCTCCCAACGACGCTCGGATTCCAGCCCAGCGCATTTTCGTCTTCTTCAAGCCTCAGAGAAAAACGCCCTTCCTTCAAGAAATACCGGCTCCTCCCTGCTCCATTTAAAAAGTGTAATTACTAGTTTAGCCCTTAGTTAACCCTAATGCATCCACCTAATTTCTACTATAAATACCCCACTTGTAAATAATCAAAAGGGGGGATCTCTTAGCTAGAACAAAACCTTCCTTAGATTAGATTAGGAGTAGATTAGAATAGATTACACTTTAATCTTTCCACAAATTACACATTAATCTTTCCATAATTATTGTTCAAGTTTATTATTCAAGTTTATTATTGGGTAATTGAAGATTATTGGGTTATTATTGGGAGATTGATAACCTTCCATCAATCATCAAGTTCTTCTATTATTCTTTGCATTATTATTTGGATCACCTCAAGTTTGGTATAATTACTTTACTCTTTAATCTTTATTGTTCATTTCTTCATTCTATTATCATGTTTATACTTATTGTGATGATTGACACCATTAATGACATGTTTCCCATGATGATAAGTGAGTAGTTACTTAGCTAGGATTAGTGGGTAATTAAGGGAAACTAACATGGGATTGATTCATGCTTAATCTAATATGTTCACATGATTAAATTGCTTGTTTGTTGTGATGTCAACTTTATGCACATGTTATGTTTGATGAAATGCTAAGCCTATGAATCCTTGCATTTTTACCATCTCTTATCTACTCAACTTGACTTGTAAGATATAAACCAACTCGAGTCTTGTTAGACCATGCATAGAAGTTGAATAGGAGGAAAGTAAGTCGACTTGTAGGTGTTGTACAATCTAATCGATTCGGCTCCGGGACCCAACTCTTTCTATGAACCGTAAGACATAAACCAACCCGGTTCCTCCACAACATTAATTGCTTGCAACTTTGTAAACATGTTTGTATGATCAACACCATGAATCTCCTATGACCCCATGATATCCTAGCACTTTTAGCCATTTGTTTACATCTTTTCTTTTATTGCTTGTTCTACTTTATTGCTTTTATTAATCTAAAATACAACTACAAACCCAGCCAAATTGTGACACTAGCATAAATTGATATAGATAGACTTAGAACCCAAAGCACACCGTCCCATGGATCGACCTCGACTTACCGCTAACTACTTGTTTGTTGAGTATTATAAATGTGTTTGATTGGATGAGTGACGACATCAATCGTATCAAAATGGCGCCGTTGCCGGGGACGGTGCTATGTGATTAAGTCCTTACCTGTTTGTCTATTTTGATTTTGGCTTTCACCTTGAGGGACTTGTTCCTCGAGGATTGTTCTTACCGTTTTTGTGTAGTTTCCATGCTTGTAGTTGTTTCCTTGTCTTAGTTATGATGACTCAAGACTTTACACATGGAGTATGTGGTGGATCTTTTGAGTATGACTATGGGTATGGGGAGTTTGAGGAGCAAGTCAACACAAACCTACCTTACACCTCATACAATGAAAATCCTAACTACTACCCCAACTTTCCCCACCAAAATCACCACATCCAATACCCACAACAACCAACCACTCAAAACTCACTTTACAACCAATTCCAAATTCCACGATACAACCACTTTCACACTTACCCACAACAAGAAGATGAAACCATTCAAAAAGTGATTCTCCAAATGATAGGAGATCAACAAAATTTCTTCAAACAAATGCTAGAAGAGAGCCAAAAAGGGGATAATGTTCTCCAAGGCATTGTTGCCCAAAGAGAGAAATTGGGGATTCAAATTGCCCAATTAAAAGAATCCCAAGCAATCACTCCCCACCGTTCTTTGGACATTGAGCACAAATGCGAATTTGAAGTAGTAACCTTTAATATGGAAAATGAGAAATGGGAAGAGCCAACCTCCTTGAGCTCTTGTGACTATGAAAGTGTAGTGTTTGATGAGGAAGACACGAGGTTGAGTAAGCCAAACACTCTTAACCTTTGTGAGTATGAGGGTGTGTCCTTTGAAGTAAATATTGGGTTGTTGGAGAAAAAGTTGCATGAAGCCCCCATTTATGATTCATATGAAGATATCAACAATGATGATGAACCTAACGGATGGACTCATAATATCACCTTGCTTGAGGAGCCTATCCTTGAGACATTTGAGATACCCTATCATGAAGAAGGACGTCCTTCCTTTATTCCTCATGAAGATCACTTGACACCTATCATGGAGCCAATGATCATTGAAGAGGATATGATAGACCTTCTTCAAAAAGCCAAAATTTCGTACAAGAGCTACTTGGTGAAAAAGCTCAAAGAGAAAATTGCTCGTGAGGCTACTTGTGAAGATTTGGCACCCACAATCTCAACTCCTAAGGTATCCGATCATCAATGTTATGAAAATTCTCCTTCTACCTTGGAAGGATTGAAAAATCAAAATGCTATCATCATCACCGAAATCGAAGAAGAAGTTGGTAAGTGGAAGTCTTCGGATGAAAATGGACCACACTTCATGCTTAGTATTGACAAGAATCATGGGCTTATTTATTTGAAGCATCGGGATAGCTCTAATACTAAGGACAAAGCAAGGGAAAGAACATTCTACAAGCTTCCTTGGCCAAATTTCATATTCAAATTGAGCAACCCATACTTGTGCTTATTTGGAGCTTGTTCACAAGCTTTTGATCTTTTATTAAGAGCTTTGAGCTCTATGGATAAGAATTTTTACAAATTGAACTAGTTTGGTGGAGTCCTATCTCAAACCACCATTTGTAAGATATTTCTTGGACCCTTTACTTTGTATAATATTGTACATTATTGCATTTGCATTTAATTTCTTGCATGAGAAAGGAGAGAGAGAGAGAGAGAGAGTGATCTTACATGTTTCATGAGCAAATTTCAGAAAAAGATAAGGAAAAAGAGAAAATTGGTGAAAAGGGGTGTGTTATTTCACGTAAAAGAAAGAAAAAGAAAGAAAGGAGCAGAAGACGTCCGGATCGAGAGCAAGACGTCCGACCAGGGCCCACGGCGAAGAAATGATTAAAGTTGTAGAGAAAGACGTGCGGATTCTAGCAAAACCGCTCGTCCTGGACAATATGTCCGTTTTCTTCACGGGACGCCCGTCCCGTATGTCACCAGAAACAAGATTTTGTACTGTGCCAGAATACGGGCGGATTTTGCGCAAGACGCCCGTCCCGACCAAGACGCACGTCCCAGACGCAAGACGCCCGACTTTTCCCACCTCTCAGCCAAGGAAAACTGCTGTGTTAAAATCCGTGCGGATTCAAGTGAAGACGCCCGTCTTCTTCTCTCACAATCCGCCCGTCCCGATGGAAATCCGCTCGGATTGCCCTGTTCTCTCGGATAAAACGGATTTGACCCATCCTTATCCGTTCGGATTCCCTCCTTCTTCTATATAATCACCCCCTTTCTCCCTCATTTCCTCACCTTATCAAACCCTAAAACACTCATCTCAACCCTCAAAATCACCCTCCCATCCTCAAAAACACTCCCATCACCCACACCAAAATGGCACCATTGATGAACACCAAGGGAAAGGCTAAGAAATTGGTTGAATCATTCGGGAAGAAGCGCAAGGGATCAACCACTTCAACGCCGCGAGAGATCGTGCTACCAAGGAGCTCCCAACCCTTAATGAGGGGAGGAATTGAACAACTCGACCACTTTCAAGAGGTGCTCTTTGAATCCGATGACCACCGCACAAACTTTGTCAAGCTACTAGGTAAGAAGTACGAACCCACTCAATTTAAAGATACTAGGGTGTTGGAAATCCTCAAGATAAGGTACCCTACCGAGATGTTCTTTAATGGCCTTGGCATTGGAAAACTTTTCCATGCCCATGAAGAGACTTACCTTAGTCTTACCCTTGAATTCTTGAGTAGCCTTCGCATTGTGACTAATACCCACACCAATGTGGGCATGGAGTTTAGGTTATGCAACCTAGACCATTGTCTTTCGCTTGAGGAATTCGCCTATGTTTTCGGTCTTGAAGTACCCACCAACTATACCGAAAAGCCCGATAATTTTGGTGTGGACCTTCTTTGGAAGGCTATCTCCTGGAGGAATTTTATCCACCCAAAGCATTGCTACACCTTTGCCATCCAACATCCGGTGATTCGATTCACCGAGCGCTTTGTGGCCGGTACCATCAATGGGAGGTACGAACAAGATAGGTGTACTCTCATCGACTTAACTTTTCTTGAGTCCTATTTGAATGTTCGAGCGGTGAGGCGTTATAACTTCAATACGCCACTTGAGATACTTACTAGGTTCCATGATTTTGCTCAAGGGACCACCCAACTCAAGACCTTCGTGATGGGAGGTCTAATTACCATTTTGGCACACCACCTTTGTCCCGGGTTCAATGCCCGAGGAAGCTATGTTCGTCTTGAGGGGAGGACTTTGATTGATGAACACACCATCTTCCACAGTCACCGATGGTGTAACTACACTCGAGATGGGAGTGTAGAGTGGCACACCAAAGGATGAACTTCGATGATCCTTGAAGGTTGGAAGATACCGGGCATTGACCCAAGATTGAGCCCATACTCGCCCCCACCAAGCTACCTCCTTGATATCCAAATTCTTGACAACCCCCCTCAAAGGGAAGAGCCGCACCGCCAAATACCTCGTGGAGCACCGGGAAGGCCTATTCGCCCACCTTCCTACGTACCTATCCCGCCATACCCTACTCCATACACCGAATTTAGGCCGGCAATCCCCAATAACCCGGGTATTAATGATTTGATGGCACTCATGAATAGAGTGGACCTAGGGGTACATGAAGGGAGGGAAGACAACTACTTGGCCCTCTACCCCCAATACTATAACATGGCTCAACAAGGGTATATTGACCCTAATGGTCCTAAGCCCTCTTGGGCACAACCGGAGCTCTTGTTCCAAAATCAAGGGTATGACCAAGCTTGGGGTCGAGGCGACGGAGGGCATTCTAGCCAAGGTGGAGGGTACTCGGGGCAAGGTGGAGAATTTGACCAAGGAGGGTATTGGGGTCAAGCAAGCGGGTATGATCAAGCCGGGAGTTCTCATCGTTATGGCTATGATCAAGATGAGGATGACGAGTGAAAGAGGCCTACCTCACCACCTCCATTTGTATGATACCCATCTTTCCCTCTCTCTTTTGTATATACTTGCATTTAGTGTAGCCTTTGCATGCATTTGTCTTATATTCCATATTGCATTTGCATAAGTAGTCCATATAGTATAAATTGCATTGTAACATGATTCATATAGATAGTTGTATGTAGACTAGAATTCATGCATTGTCACTAATGGCCAAACCTATTCATTTCTACACTAGAAATAGTGTTTAAATCGGTTTGGGGAGGTTTGATCATAGGTGACCATAATTTACTAGAAATCATGCATCATATAGTATAGTTTAGATTACATTCATTTGTTATATATGTCATATAAAATTGCATTTAGTTAGAACATGCATTCATTCATTCATATCATTGCATTTATTCAAAAATCCAAAAACATGTATTTCTTTTTCATTCCTACTCCTACATGTACATTGAGGACAATGTCCAAAATAAAGTGGGGGATGGGAATTTATATTCCAAAAATGCATAAAAATTGAAAAATTTCGAAAAATCACAAAAATATGTCTTTTAATTTCATAAAAACAAAAACCATAAAAATTTGAAAAATTGAAAAATCCAAAAACAAGTTCATTTCCTTTGTAGTGTAGACTTGTATATATTGTTGTGTATATATTGTGTTTGTTCATCCTTTTTCACATTGATTGACTACGCCACATCCGAGACATGAGGATATTGAAGACCGCATGGTATGATCTTTCCAATCTCCTTTTTCCTCTTTATGTTAATGACTATGTGGCTTTATGTTGATTGATGCGGTAAAAACAATGTGAACTTAGGACTTGCATTTAGTTTATATGGCATATTAGTTGGTAGAATCATTTGCATTAGGATGTATATATGTTAGTTGCATCATGGCATGTAGTTTGCATGTTAGAAAAAATTTTGCGAAACCGTCTACTTGGGAAGCTTGACTAGTGTATATAGGCCCTAGTAGATGCTTTCTCTTCTTAAGACTTTTCTTGTTAGAATACTTGTAAAACACCCTAGGATGTGTCATGCTAGTATCCCTTGACCCATGGATTAAGGCCTAGTCAAGAGTACCTTGTGGTGTGATAACTCCTTGGCTACCGTTTATTCCAAGGTGACCCTTGAAACTATGCATCCATCCATCATTCATCCATGTTCTACCACACATTTTGTCATCAAAGGGAATGGGCACAAAAAGAAATCAATTTGAGTTCAATGAAATGAAAAGTGAAAGAAAGTTTGCAAAATGCATCAAAAGAAAAGAGGAGCAAAAATAGACTCCTAAAGCTTCAAAAATAAGGCACCCTCCCTACATATGGGGTGACTTTGAAAATGTTCAAAAAGAAATGCAAAGAAAAGTTGAAAGTTGCCAAGTGTTGAAATGCCAAAAATCAAAAAGAAATGGCAAAAAGAAAGTGTTCTCAAATGTTATATGCCACAAGAAATTGGGGGGAAAAACAACAATGAAAGCAAACTCCCAAAATGAAACTCAAATACTATCGATCCCTTTTCCATCTTATCCATTTTTGTGCATGGTAGAGAGGGGACGACCCTTCTTCTTGTCTAGGCAAGAGGGGGAATTCCGCGATCCTCCAGTGTTTCTAACGCCATAGGTAGTCTACTCTTGACAAAAGCATTTAACGATTGAGGACAAAGGTACCCTAGCTTGACACAATTTGGAGGTGATTTATTGGTATCCTTCTAGACTTAGTAGTTTGAAGAAATTACATCTATGAAGGAGTGTGTACCCTTGAATTGCTTCCCTTATAGATAATTTCCGCCACTTAGATGAGGAAAGTGGCTATTCTTTTGTAGATGCATCCATTACTTGTTTTGTGTGCTTTAATGCTTGTATGTGTCGACATTTTGGCAAGACCCACCTTGCCTTGCAAGAAGGCATCCTACCTCATGGTTGTCTTGTTGTGAGTTGAAGGGGCGGAGTGAGACCCGATAATTGTCTCACATCGGCTATATTAGTAGGATAGTTTAAATAAAGGTCTAGTTTTAGTCACCTCTTTACTCGGGACGAGTAAAGGTTCGGTTTGGGGATATTTGATGTGACCATTATTTGCGCACATTTAGTCCCCTAATTGAGCCCATTTTGCATACTATTATAGCATTCTTTGGCCATTTTATCCGTCAAAACCTTCCTATTTGCTTTTCTATCGTATTCTATATGTTTTGTAGGAAAGAAGAGAATAAGGCGGAACTTCCCGTCTTTCGTGCATATTCGGAAGCTATTTGACGATATTTGATGGATTAGTATGAGGAGGAAGCAAGAACTGAAGACCAAGCCTACAAGAATAAAATGGAAGTGAAGGAAAGGGAAGAATAGAAGAGAAAACGTAAACTGAAGACCAACCCGAGCGGATTCTCTGAAATCCGGCCGTCCACAATACACGGAACCCGTGCGTCTTCTCCCCAATCCGCCCGTTTTTCCTCTTCACCAATCCGCCCGGATTCTCCCAAGGACGCTCGAATTCCAGCCCAGCGCATTTTCGTCTTCTTCAAGCCTCAGAGAAAGACGCCCTTCCTTCAAGAAATACCGGCTCCTCCCTGCTCCATTTAAAAAGTGTAATTACTAGTTTAGCCCTTAGTTAACCCTAATGCATCCACCTAATTTCTACTATAAATACCCCACTTATAAATAATCAAAAGGGGGGATCTCTTAGCTAGAACAAAACCTTCCTTAGATTAGATTAGGAGTAGATTAGAATAGATTACTCTTTAATATTTCCACAAATTACACATTAATCTTTCCATAATTATTGTTCAAGTTTATTATTCAAGTTTATTATTGGGTAATTGAATATTATTGGGTTATTATTGGGAGATTGACAACCTTCCATCAATCATCAAGTTCTTCTATTATTCTTTGCATTATTATTTGGATCACCTCAAGTTTGGTATAATTACTTTACTCTTTAATCTTTATTGTTCATTTCTTCATTCTATTATCATGTTTATACTTGTTGTGATGATTGACACCATTAATGACATGTTTCCCAAGATGATGAGTGAGTAGTTACTTAGCTAGGATTAGTGGGTAATTAAGGGAAACTAACATGGGATTGATTCATGCTTAATCTAATAAGTTCACATGATTAAATTGCTTGTTTGTTGTGATGTCAACTTTATGCACATGTTATGTTTGATGAAATGCTAAGCCTATGAATCCTTGCATTTTTACCATCTCTTATCTACTCAACTTGACTTGTAAGATATAAACCAACTCGAGTCTTGTTAGAACATGCATAGAAGTTGAATAGGAGGAAAGTAAGTCGACTTGTAGGTGTTGTACAATCTAATCGATTCGGCTCCGGGACCCAACTCTTCCTATGAACCGTAAGACATAAACCAACTCGGTTCCTCCACAACATTAATTGCTTGCAACTTTGTAAACATGTTTGTATGATCAACACCATGAATCCCCTATGACCCCATGATATCCTAGCACTTTTAGCCATTTGTTTACATCTTTTCTTTTATTGCTTGTTCTACTTTATTGCTTTTATTAATCTAAAACACAACTACAAACCCAACCAAATTGTGACACTAGCATAAATTGATATAGATAGACTTAGAACCCAATGCACACCGTCCCATGGATCGACCTTGACTTACCGCTAACTAGTTGTTTGTTGAGTATTATAAATGTGTTTGATTGGATGAGTGACGACATCAACCGTATCATGTACATTGGTTACTTTTGGATATTGAAGGAGATTGATTGTGGATTCTGTTAGTTATTTAGACCAAATTAGACTCATATTATGATGTCAAAATTACTAACTAATTTTATGTAGTGGTCTAAATCTATATGCATGCAAAGAAAAATAACATAAAGATGGTATAAAACCATCTGAAGAGAAATTTCCTTACATTGATGGTGGAAATATAAAGGGCACAACTCAAGGACTCCTTCCTTGATGTTGTTCTTGAGCTAATAGATGGTGGATGATCCTCCAAAACCCAAATTACCAACTTAAGCAATCTCCTTTGGTAGCACCCAAGATTACGCCCAAAATCAACTAAATTATTAACGAGATAATTTTAGTTAAAAACCTTGATATAATAATACAAATATTATTACTATAATAATACTTATGTATATTATTATTTATGTGAATTTATTTTGATGATGATCAACAATCTGATCAAGTGATAAGAGAGGAAAAAGATAGAGAGTTTTTTTCCTAAAAATTCACTCATCCAAAGTGTGTATATGTGGGGTATTTATAAGCCACAAAATGTAAACAATTCACCAACAAAAGTTAGTGTAAAATAATGTCACTACATGAGTGTAAAACACATCATATTAGGCTGCACTTGTAAAGTTTTTCGGGTCCATTTCGACTTTCGATATTTGTCCCACAAATGCTTATAAGTCATATATTTAATTATCTTACATAATTAAATATTAATTTGATTATTTAACACTTAAATAATACAATTTAACCACTAATGACCACTCAACTATTAAGTAATCATTAGACCATTTTATCAATATAAAAGTGTCAATGGAACCCTTATTAGCTAATTTTACAACCTCTTATAAATTTAAATAGCTAATTACCTCCGCCTCAAAACATATACACAATCCGTATAAAATTAATTAATTAATTAATTAATTCTAATAAATATTTTTTAATTAATTATCATATAATTAAATAATAAATCCTCTTGTCCTGAGTTCGTAACCCGTCATCAAATAATATATATTCACATGACTTATTAAAAGTCAATAATTACAAGGATTTAATTAATTTGTATCTCATACAAAGAATTAGTTTTTCCATTTGGGCATCATCCTATAGGTGTGACCTAAAGGGATCAGCTGATCACCGCCGTCACACGACAGTAATGTTAACCTCAAGTCAGCCAATCATTAACGATGACCAGCTGACAAATAAATAAATAAATCCCTGATATTCCTTTAATGAGATTTAATATGTAAACGCACTTATTGTGGAGGATTTTCCTACTCCAAGAGGGACACGCACGTTTATGATTTGAGTATAAATGGACTCGTGTGGTGACACAACGTGTGGCAGAGGTCCAGGTAGCGCTCGGGATCGGCACTGTAGGCGTGTCTCTAGTTTGTTTACAGACTTCGTACCTGCTTGAACGTAAATGTATTCAAATATATGAGATGAACCATATGATATTTTCGATCATATGGGGAGCAATGGCTTGACAGGTAGTTTGAGCATGTTGATAAGTCGGGGGTTTGAGGGGTCTCCTTTAACGTGTCACCACTTTTGTTATCTTAGCTTTTTAGCATTATATTAAACTCCACTTTATTTAATTTGGTTTGTATAATTGAGATTGTTATTTAATCCCCGAATATATAATAATTCCTTTAACTATATACTTATTTATTTAAAAGCTCCTAATGTTTTGTTGATGTGACTCATATGTGCACACTTTTAGTCCCCGAACTAGCCTGGTTCCTATGCTTTCTTGCATGTGTTAGGGTCGTTTCTTATCTTGAGTTTCCCACTTTGCATATTCTTTGAGGCTTTGTGTCCTTAGTAGGAGAGGAATGCTAACCTTGCATTTATGGAGCAATTTGGAGCTAAATAGATCGCATCTAACGACCAAGTAACAAAGAGGAGACCAAAATTAAAGGCCTAAGTAGGTAGAACAAGTAGAATGGGCAAAGATGAATACCCCCACGACTCCTCAATGATCCCCACGAATCTTGAGGCAGTCAAAGAAGAGGAAACTATGCTGATCTATGATCCGGACGTCCCAGGAGCAGCCCGAGCGGCCCGAAACTCAGACCGGGCGTTCAAGAACAACCCGGGCGTCTCGAAGCTCAGACCGAGCGTCTCACAACTCAGGCCGGGTGGTTCCCTATCAAGTATGAACATCCAATATGGTGAGGTCGTGAGGCTCCTTAAGGACTTGTAAGGCGTTAATCTTCTTCTTAGGGACTTAATCGTCATTTAAGCCATTAGTTACCCTAATACTTGTACTGAGTATAAATACCTCATTATATTAGGGGATTAATCATCAAGTTAATTAACCATTTCCTAATCAATTTCTAGTAGGTTAATTACATTATAATCCTTAATTCAATCTTAATCAAATCTTAATGTTTCTTTAATCATTCAACTGTTCTTAGATTTAGTTGGGTAATTTGAAGACTATTTGGGTTTATTGAAGAATTAACAACTCTTCATCATTCATCAATGTTCTCATATTATTATTTGCTTATTATTTGGATCATCCTTAAGTTGGTATAATCTCTTTTACCCTTTTGCTTAATTATTGTTTATTGCTTTATTCATTCACCATGTTTAACCTTGTTAGTATGATTGACACCCTTATTAGCATGTTTACCATGATCATGAGTGAGTAGTCTCCTAGCTAGGGTTAATGAGGGATTATGGGAACTAATCATGGGGGTAGTGATGTGAACATTATTTTCGCACATTTAGTCCCTTAATTGAACCCATTTTGCATACTATTATAACATTCCATAGCCATTTTGTCCGTCAGATGCTTTCTATTTTGCTTTCCTAGTGCATTTCGTATGTTTTGTAGGAAAGAAGACAATTAGGCGGAAATTCCCGTCTCTCATGCATATTTAGAAGCTTTTTAATGATATTAGATGGACTAGTATGAAGAGGAGGAAAGAATGATGACCAAGGATGTAGGAATAAAGAGTATATAGAAGGATCATAGCGTTAAAAGTAAGAATGACGAGAGGGAAGGCATTACAAGAAGAAATTGCTCGAAACCCAAACCAAGAGTTGGTCCTTTGGCTCTGAAAGTATGCTAGATGGAGCGGCGTCAAAAAAAAAAGTGATCTAGGCTTTTGAATCACTCCAATAGGAGTCCGGATGAGAAAATGACGTTCGTTTTACAATCCGAGGTCAAACAAAGAAGCTGTCCGCCAATCCGCTCGTCCCGAGACCCAATCCGCTCGTCCCGAGACCCAATCCGCTCGTCCACCCTCCAAATCCGCTCGTCTTCCCTTCTTTTTATCCGAGCGTCCCGTGCTTGAATCCGCTAGTCCTCTGCTCCAACACTCCGAGCGTCCCGACCCCTTGGCCGCTCGGATTCCCTTACAGCAACTTTCGTTTTCTTCTTTCTCCATGAAAGATGCGCATATTTTTGAAAGACTAGCAAAAAGGAGACTAGCATCTTTCTTTGAGAGGAGCATTTCCCGACTCAACAATTAACATTGTTAATTACTATTTTACCCTTGCTTAACCTAATGAATCCCTACTATAAATACCCCATTTGTAATAATCAAAACCAAGCTCTCTTAACCACGCTCTCTTAGTAGGAAATTCTCTTAGATTAGATTAGGAGTAGATTAGAATATATTAATCTCAATCTTTCCACAAAATTACACATTAATCTTTCCTTAATTATTGTTCAAGTTTATTATTATTGGGTAATTCAAGATTATTGGGTTATTATTGGAGAATTGACAACTCTTCATCAATCAATCAAGTTCTCTTCTTTTATTCTTTGCTTTATGATTTGGAATCATCTCAAGTTTGGTATAATTCTTTTACTCTTTACTCTTTATTATTTATTTCCTCATTCTCTTATCATTTTTACACTTGTTGTGATGATTGACACCATTAATGACATGTTTACCATGATAATAAGTGAGTAGTCTCTTTAGCTAGGATTAGTGGGTAATTAAGGGAGATAAACATGGGGAATAATCATGCTTAATCCAATATGTTTCCATAAATAAGTTGCTTGTTTGTTGTAATGTCAACCTATGCACATGTTATGTTTGATGAAATGCTAAGCCTATGAATCCTTGCATTTACAACCATCTCTTATCTATTCAACTTGACTTGTAAGATATAAACCAACTCGAGTCTTGTTAGACCATGCATAGAAGTGATTAGGAGGAAACTAAGTCGACTTGTAGGTGTTGTACAATCTAATCGATTCGGCTCCGGGACCCAACTCTTCCTAAGAACCGTAAGACATAAACCAACTCGGTTCCTTTACAACATAAATTGCTTGCAACTTTGTGAACATGTTTGTATGACCAACTCCCATGAATCCCCTATGAACCCATGACATCCTAGCACTTTTAATCATTTATTTACATCCTTCCTTTTATTGCTTGTTTTACCTTATTGTTTGCATTAGTCTAGACACAACTACAAACCCAAACAAATGGTGACACTAGCATAAATTGAGATAGATAGACTTAGAACCCAAAGCACACCGTCCCATGGATCGACCTCGACTTACAGCTAACTAGTTGTTTGTTGAGTATTATAAATGTGTTTGATTGGATGTGACCCGACGACATCACCCACATCAAAATGGCGCCGTTGCCGGGGATGGTGCTATGTGATTAAGTTCTTACTTGTTTGTCTATTTTGATTTTGCTTTCACCTTGAGGAACTTGTTCCTCAAGCATTGTTCTTACCATTTTTGTGTAGTTTCCATGTTTGTAGTTGTATCTTTATCTTAGCTATGATGATGACCCAAGACTTGACATATGGAGTATGTGGTGGATCTTTTGAGTATGACTATGGGTATGGGGAGTTTGAGGAGCAAGTCAACACAAACCTACCTTACTATTCATACAATGAAAATCTTAACTACTACCCCAACTTTTCCCACCAAAATCACCACATCCAATATCAACAACAACCACCCACCCAAAACTCACATTACAACCAATTCCAAATGCCACAATATGAGCACTTTCACACCCACCCACAACAAAAAGATGAGCCCAACTTTGACATTCAAGATATGGTTCTCCAAATGATGGGAGACCAACAAAATTTCTTCACACAAATTCTAGAAGAGAGCCAAAATAGGAACAATGTTCTCCAAAGCATTGTTACCCATGGTGAGGAGTTGGCAATTCAAATTGCCCAAATGAAAGCAACCCAAACAAACACTCCCCGCCAATCCTTGAGCATTGTACATGAATGTGAATTTGAGGCAATGGCCATTGATGAAGAAGATGTGAAGTGGGAAGAGCCAATCTCCTTGAGCTCTTGTGAGTATGAAAGTGTGGTATTTGATGAGGAAGATATGAGGTTGAGTAAGCCAAATACTCTTAACCTTTGTGAGTATGAGGGTGTGACTTTTTATGTGGATTTTAAGGTGTTGGAGAAAGAATTATTGAGGAGAAGTAACGCCCCTATTTATGATTCATATGGAGAAAGCGATGATGATGCATCTATGGAAGAAGATGATGAGGGAAATATGGACTCAAATGATGAATGGAGTTATGGGATTAGCTTTCTTGAGGAACCCATCCTTGAGAAGTTTGAAGATTGCTTCGATGAAGAGGAGGAATGCCTTCATGAGAACCTTTTCGCACCCACTATGGAGCCCATGATAGTTGGAGATGACATTATGGAACTTCTCACGAAAGTCAAATCGTCATACAAGAATTACATAGTGGGGAAGTTCAAAGAAAAGGTTAAGAAGGAGTCTATATGTGGAAATTTGGCATCCACTATCCCAACTCCTAAGACATCCCATCATCAATGCCATGAAAGATCGCCTTCTATCCTTGTAGAATCGACTAGTCCAAGCATTCGCATCATCAACTTTGGAAGAAATAGGAGCAACCGGAAAAGCCCCCATGACAAGAATCTCAAGTTTGCTAGTTTCAAGAGCCGGGAAGGCTATCATCACAAAGAAAAAGAGAAGGGGAAGGAGTTCAAAGGGAGGTCCCTCATGGATTGGCCCTACTCTATTTTGCAATGGTTCAAGACTTATTCATACTTACTTGAGGACCATTCACAAACCTTTGATCAACTATTGAGAGCATTGAGCTCCATGGATAATGGAATATGAATGAGTTTGGTGGAGTCCTCCCTCAAACCACCATTTGTAAGATATCATATCCTTTGACTTTGCATTGCATTTACACTTGCATTTAGTTATTTACATATACATTTAGCTTGCATTTGTATTATATTTCATATTGCATTTACATTAGTTAGTTCATATAGTTTAATTGCATTGTAATATATCTCACATGATTCATGTAGATAGTTGCATATAGACTAGAATTCATGCATAGTCACTAATGACCAATCCTATTCTTTTCTACACTAGATATAGTGTTTAAATCGGTTTGGGGAGGTTTGATCATAGGTGACCATAGTTTACTATAAACACATGCATCATTTAGTATAGTTTAGATTGCATTCATTTGTTATATATGTCATATAGAATTGCATTTAGTTTGAGCATGCATTCATTCATATCATTGCATTTATTTCCATAAATTCAAAAATCCAAAAAACATGCACTTTCTTTTTCATTCCTACTCCTACATGTACATTGAGGACAATGTCCAATATAAAGTGGGGGATGGGAATTTATATTCCAAAAAATGATAAAAATTGAATTTTTTTGAAAAATACAAAAACATGTCTTTTTATTTCATTAATCATAAAAACCATAAAAATTTGAAAAATTCAAAAATCCAAAAACATGTTCATTTCCTTTGTAGTGTAGTCTTGTATATATTGTGCTTGTCCATCCTTTCTCACATTGATCGACTACGCCACATCCGATACATGAGGATAATGAAGACCGCATGGTATGATCTTTCCAAACTACTTTGTCCTCTTTATGTTAATGACTATGTGGCTTTATTTTGATTGATGCGGTATAAACAATGTGATTATAGGACTGCATTTAGATTATTTGGCATATTAGTTGGTAGAAGCATATGCATTAGGATGTATATATGTTAGTTGCATCATGGCATGTAGTTTGCATGTTAGAAAATTTTTGTGAAAACCGTCTATTTGGGAAACTTGACAAGTGTATATAAGGCCCTTGTAGATGCTTTTTCTTTTTAAGACTTTGCTTGTTAGAATACTTGTAAAACACCCTAGGATGTGTCATGCTAGTATGCTTTGACCCATGGATTAAGGCCTAATCAAGAGTACCTTATGGTGTGATAACTCCTTGGCTACCGTGTATTCCAAGGTAACCCTTGAAACCATGCAACCATCATCCATGTTCTACCCCATTTTGTCATCAAAGGGAATGGGTACAAAAATTATTCAAAATTTTGAGTTCAAGAAATGAAATGAAAAGTCAAAAAGTTTGCAAATTGCATCAAATGAAAAGAGGAGCAAAAATAGACTCCTAAAGCTTCAAAAATAAGCACCCTCCCTACAAATGGGGTAGCTTTGAAAATGTTCAAAAGAAAATGCAAAAAGTTGAAAATTGTCAAGTGTTGAAATGCCAAACATCAAAAGAAATGGCAAAAATAAAGTGTTCTCAAATGTTATATGCCACAAGAAATTGTGGGGGGGGGGGGGGAAACATCAACAAAAGCAAACTCCCAAAATGAAACTCAAAAACTATTGATCCATTTTCCATCGTATCCACTTTTGTGCATGGTAGAGAGGGGACGACCCTTCTTCTTGTCTAGGCAAGAAGGGGAATTCCGCGATCCTCCAATGTTCCTAACACCATAGGGAGTCTATTCTTGACAAAACCATTTAACGATTGAGGACAAAGGTACCCTAGCTTGACACAACTTGGAGGTGATTTATTGGTATCCTTCTAGGCCTAGTAGTTTGAAGAAATTGCATCTATGAAGGAGTGTGTACCCTTGAATTGCTTCCCTTGTAGATAATTTCCGCCACTTAGATTAGGAAAGTGGCTATTCTTTTGTAGATGCATCCTTTACTTGATGTTGTGTGCTTTAATGATTGGATGTGTCGCCATTTTGGCAAGACCACCTTGCCTTGCAAGAAGGCATCCTACCTCATGGTTGTCTTGTTGTGAGTTGAAGGGGCGGAGTGAGACCCGCTAATTGTCTCATATCGGTTATTTTATTAGGATAGTTTAAATAAAGGTCTAGTTTTTGTCACCTCTTTACTCGGGACGAGTAAAGGTTCGGTTTGGGGATATTTGTATGAAACATTATTTGCGCACATTTAGTCCCTTAATTGAACCCATTTTGCATAATATTATAACATTCCATAGCCATTTTATCCGTCAAATGCTTTCTATTTTGTTTTCCTAGTGCATTTCGTATGTTTTGTAGGAAAGAAGACAATTAGGCGGAAATTCCCGTCTCTTATGCATATTTAGAAGCTTTTTGACGATATTAGATGGACAAGAATGAAGAGGAGGCAAGAATGATGACCAAGGATGTAGGAATAAAGAGTATATAGAAGGATCATAGGGTTAAAAGTAAGAATGACGAGAGGGAAGGCATTACAAGAAGAAATTGCTCGAAACCCAAACCAAGAGTTGCTCCTTTGGCTCTGAAAATATGCTAGATGGAACGGCGTCGAAAAAACAAGTGATCTAGGCTTTTGAATCACTCCAATAGGAGTCCGGATGAGAAAATGACGTCTGTTTTACAATCCGAGGTCAAACAAAGAAGCTGTCAGCCAATCCGCTCGTCTGCTACAGGAATCCGCTCGTCCACCCTCCAAATCCGCTCGTCTTCCCTTCTTTTTATCCGAGCGTCCCGTGCTTGAATCCGCTCGTCCTCTGCTCCAACAATCCGAGCGTCCCGACCCCTTGGCCGCTCGGATTCCCTTACAGCAACTTTCGTTTTCTTCTTTCTCCATGAAAGATGCGCATATTTTTGAAAGACTAGCAAAAAGGAGACTAGCATCTTTCTTTGAGAGGAGCATTTCCCGACTCAACAATTAACATTGTTAATTACTATTTTACCCTTGCTTAACCTAATGAATCCCTACTATAAATACCCCATTTGTAATAATCAAAACCAAGCTCTCTTAACCACGCTCTCTTAGTAGGAAATTCTCTTAGATTAGATTAGGAGTAGATTAGAATAGATTAATCTCAATCTTTCCACAAAATTACACATTAATCTTTCCTTAATTATTGTTCAAGTTTATTATTATTGGGTAATTCAAGATTATTGGGTTATTATTGGAGAATTGACAACTCTTCATCAATCAATCAAGTTCTCTTCTTTTATTCTTTGCTTTATTATTTGGAATCATCTCAAGTTTAGTATAATTCTTTTACCCTTAACTCTTTATTGTTTATTTCCTCATTCTCTTATCATGTTTACACTTGTTGTGATGATTGACACCATTAATGACATGTTTACCATGATAATAAGTGAGTAGTCTCTTTAGCTAGGATTAGTGGGTAATTAAGGGAGATAAACATGGGGAAGAATCATGCTTAATCCAATATGTTTCCATAAATAAGTTGCTTGTTTGTTGTAATGTCAACCTATGCACATGTTATGTTTGATGAAATGCTAAGCCTATGAATCCTTGCATTTACAACCATCTCTTATCTATTCAACTTGACTTGTAAGATATAAACCAACTCGAGTCTTGTTAGACCATGCATAGAAGTGATTAGGAGGAAACTAAGTCGACTTGTAGGTGTTGTACAATCTAATCGATTCGGCTCCGGGACCCAACTCTTCCTAAGAACCGTAAGACATAAACCAACTCGGTTCCTTTACAACATAAATTGCTTGCAACTTTGTGAACATGTTTGTATGATCAACTCCCATGAATCCCCTATGAACCCATGACATCCGAGCACTTTTAATCATTTGTTTACATCCTTCCTTTTATTGCTTGTTTTACCTTATTGTTTGCATTAGTCTAGACACAACTACAAACCCAAACAAATTGTGACACTAGCATAAATTGAGATAGATAGACTTAGAACCCAAAGCACACCGTCCCATGGATCGACCTCGACTTACCGCTAACTAGTTGTTTGTTGAGTATTATAAATGTGTTTGATTGGATGTGACCCGACGACATCACCCACATCAGGTAGATCCATACTTAATCTAATATGTTTCATATGAATGCTTGCTTATTGTAGTTTCAACTTATGCACATGTTATGCTTGATGAAATTCTTGATTGACAACCTTGCATAAATCTCCTACCCGTTCAACAAGACTTGTAAGATATAAACTAACTCAAGCCTTGTTAGACCATGCATATAGTTGAATAGGAAGAAACTAAGTCAACTTGTAGGTGTTGTACAGTCTTGACCGACTCGGCTCCGTGACCCAAATCTTCCAAGGAATTGTAAGACATAAACTAACTCGATTCCACTATAACAATAATCTGCTTGCATATATGTAAACATGTTTGTATGATCTTCACCATGATTCCTCTATAAACCCATGACACCCTAGTGCCTTAATTCATTGTTTACAATCCCTATTTGTTTACTTGCTTTATTTTTCTTTCATTTCTTTACATTTCATTGTTAAGTAGTTTAGATTGCAAACCTTAAACTCAACCCAATTTGTGACACCCTAGGACATAGCTCTCTACAATCGATAACTTTATCCATCACCTGTCCCTTGAGATCCGACCTTTACTTGCCACTCTACTAAGAGTAGTTAGTTGAGTTTATAAATATTGTTTTGATTGGTTAGCTTAGACGACAAAGTTTAGACCGAATAAAAAATGGTGCCGTTGCCGGGGACCGTGTTCAATTGAATTGTTATTTGTTGTTTTAGTTGTGTCTTTATTAACCTTGGGGAAGTCAAATTCCTCAAGGTAGTTTTAATTGTTTTCTAGTTGTTTGACTTTTGCATATCTAGTAGATCACAAGGTAGACATTTGCCTATTGATCCCGAGATTGAAAGAACCTTGACCCACATTAGAAGAGTTGTTAGAGGTGTTGGGAAATGTGTCCTCAACAATAGTGCGATCGCATGATTTAAATATCATTATTAAATCTCATGCCAAGAATACGGAAGGGATGATACATTACATATATAGTCAACTGGTCCACACATATCGGTAATGATTGGCTGGCTAGAGTTTGACATTACTGTCGTGCGACGGTGGTGATCAGTTGATCCCTTGAAGTCAGACCTAAAGGACGATTCCCTTAATTGAAAAGGTTAAAAATTGAACAATTCGATTTGTGAGAAAGAGAATATTGATATCTTATTGTAATGGGATTAAATAAGATTTATTTTAGTAATAAAATGCTTTGTTGCTAAAATTATTTATTGTTTGAGAAACAATAAAGATAAGAATGAATGGTTAATTATAATTACAAGAAGTTGTGAATTATAACTATATGACCCATTTTATTTATGTGATCAAGTATCACTAGTCAATTTGTTGTATGTAATTTAATTAATTCATGAAATGATATTTATGTGATAAATATGCATTAAATTAATTAATAACATGTTTCTCATAACATGTGACATATTGTGTGACAAGTAACAAATTGACAAAATAAAATGGTAGTCCATTTTACATATGCACCGAAATATTGTAGGTAGTGGAGGATGATGGGTGTATTATTTTAATGCTTAATTATAATCATACCTATTATTACATAGCCTTACACCTACAATATTGATAAGACAAAAAGGTAAAAAGCAAAGACCATGCATTGGTCTTTTAGGACTCCTCCAACCGGTTTTTGGAGAGTGAGTAGAGAATTTTTATTCTCTAATTTTACTATCATTCATTCTAATTTTTACATGCAAAATGTTCATGTATAATTTCCTCTCTTCTCTCTCTTCCATCTTCATCAAAAAGGATGAGATTTTAATCTAAATTGTTCAAAAGATTACTAAAATTATCAAAGTAATATATGAGTATTAGTAATCAAATTTAAGGTAAACCACAATATAAACATCTAGTACATGTTAGTTTGTGGGATTAAGGGATAGTTTTGGGTGCAACTAATTGGAGGGCTTCTAATTTGAAGTCAAGAATATTCATCCATTAATGGAAAGCTCAAGAACTAACAAGAAGGAGATCTTGTTAGTGCCCAATATGACCGAAATTATTATGGTGAGAAAATGTTTTCTTATCTTCTTTTATTAATGTTTGCATGCATAAAATGCATATTTAATTTTATGACAAATTAAATCATGACATATATGAATATGTTAGTATATAGATCTACTTTTCCTTCAATCGGTATCATGAGCCACAGTTGTTTGCATGCAAATCGGTTAAAAGTTTTTCCGAGTTATAAGAATAACAAATAAAACTTGTAAAAATTTGTGTTATTATGATATATCACGAAATAAATTCATGCATGTTAATATTTCTGGTCCTAAAATGTTTTAGGATATTTTGGTTAATTTTACGGATTTTTATTGTTCATATTATACAATAATGACATTTAAATATGATTTTATGAGCAAAAATGTCATTTTCGGTCTAAAATTAGCTATACTTCGAATTTTCCATTGATTTTTGGATATGTTGTCACATATATTTTTTTGAGATAACCTGTAAATTTCCATAATTTTTGGACTTGTTATGCTCGAAAAATGGATTTTTCATTATTAAATTTGGATTTAGGTGAAAAATAGGTTAATATGAGTTAAATTTCGAATCTGGTCATAGAAAATTAATATGTTGTCACATGAAATTTTACAAGATGTGTGTAAAATAATTGACTATAAAGAAGTCTTTTTGCATGATTTATGGATTTTTGAAGAAAAAAAGCATGAATAGTGACATTATTAGTGAAAAATTAATAAAACATAATCTATGACTTAGGAAAAACGTCTAATGTTGCATTTTATTATCTTTTTCAGATCTAAAATTGAAAAGTTAATGAATATAATTTTTCTATGTTTTATGATTATTTTATTAAAAAACCGATAAACCGCAACATTGTTTTTCGGGAAAAATTTCGAAATTTTTAACCTAAGATTTTGAACATTATGAGTGTCATGGTATTTTTCCAGAATGTTCATGAGTTTAAATTTCAAATTTCAAATTTATTTGAAATTTTGTGATTTATTTGAACTTTATAGCTTATTTTTGTATTTTTTAGTCCATTAATGAACAATTTTATAAATATGAGTTAATTATGGTCAAATTATTAGTGAAGACTAAATTTTGAGTCCTAAGAGGTTAGGGTAATTAACTTATGCATAAATATGAATTTATGTAATTGTGATTATAAAAATGTTGAAATCACGCAAATCCGTAAAAACCGAGTAATATACGATATTGGCTAATTAATGGCGATTTAGCATAAAATTGGGCATGTTCATACATATTATAATGCTGCATTTTTCTTTATGATTGTCATAATTTTAATTTATGTAATTTTGAATTATGTAATTTTACTTAGTATGGCCTTAGATTTTAATTGGTATTTCCCGAAATGTATGGGAATATCGATTCGGTTGTAATTTTTATTGTGATCTCGTATCACCGTTTTGTAATTTAATAGATTTATTTTATTTTAGTTACAAATGTATAATAGGAAATTATGTAATTTGTTATGTAATTTAATTTATCTCGGAGTTCCCAAAGACGGTTTTCTTCAAGAATGGCGATACATAAAGACGGTGTTACCTCGAGATGCGTGCCACAACCGAAGTTCAAGGGACCAATGGAGTTGGTTTCCGAATATGTAATAGTTAAATAGTTTTTTTTTCTATTTTAGCAAAGGCCATACTAGGATTTATTTATTTTTATGCTTGCATTTTATTTTATGTTGCATGCATCGCTAAATCGCCATAACTAAAACATGTATTATCATTTTATCGAGTTTATCGACCTTGTCAATTATAATTATCGTAGTTCACCGCTTTAGTTCACTTAAAACGTGATAGATAATAAATTGACATGACCTCTCGCTAAAATAAACAATTGAGACTTAGCCTTACCAAATAGTAGAAACCATGAAAACCTATTTCGCAAGGGAGTGCACTCGGCCCTACCGGGGTACAAACCTTGTTACGTAAGGGAAGTGGGTGATGAATGTTGATCCACCGAATTCATGTTGATAAGGGATGAATCGGCCCTACCGTGCCCAAGTTGATGTGGATTTGGATCATGGACACATTTATTCGAAATTTGGGTTGAACTCAACAAAAGTTTTTGATAAGGGATGTATCGGCCCTACCGTGCCCTTGTCGAATGTGTTTTGGGCTAAAGATAATTGTTAATGTAATATTATCGACCAAGAGTTCTAAAAGTAGAATCGATTAAAGAGTTAATCTACTGAGTTATATTGATAAGGGATGAATCGGCCCTACCGTGCCCAAGTTAATATGAATTTGGATCTTGGAATCATTTATCATAGTTGGGTAGAGGTCACTATGTAAATGCTTTACTTGTTATTTACAAGTATTAATGAAACGATAAATGTTAAGTTTTCCACTATTCCGTTGTTATATTGTTCTATTTCTTTACCACAATTCATATACGATATTATTTCTATTCAAAACTCCATTAAAACATCGTAACTAAAGACAAATATGAATTTGCTTCTAAAACCTCATATGAACCATTGCTAAGGATCTCTTGTAAAGAGTATAGATTAAAGTTAGTCATTATCAAACAGGTTTTTGATTCTAGACTAACACATCTACTTACAATGGATTGTTTTTCCATGTACTTAAATGAATTAAGTACCTTGAAGCGATAAATTGTTTTGGTAATTAGTTTTGTCCAGAATTCGTGATTGACCAAAATAATGCAACCACTTCAATGAATGTTTTAAGACTAAAACGAACAAATGAAGAGTGATCTTCGTGAATTCAATTTTGCTTCTCAAAACAAAGACTCATTGAAATAAGTGGGAGCATTCTCTTAAACCGTTAAGATGAGGACGAGGTTCAAGAAGTAAATGGAATTGATACAAGGTAATGTTAAAGGTAAAGTTGTTGAGAATGACGATACTAAACCTATCAATCCCGACCGATAAAGTTTCCATTGTCTTAAATGTTGGACACGAGAAAGGAAACTACCCCAAATTATTGAAGAATCAACAAGTTAGTTGTGGGACATCTAATGGGACCTTCTTCGTTAAATGTTTATTTGATTAAACACAAATTTTGCTAGTATTACTTCATCAATATTAGAAACCGGTGGTGGTTTTCATCATTATGTTGATACATGGGATGATAAGAATATGACGACTAGCAACAATAATGTCGAGAGATAGAGTAATTGTGTACTCAATCTAGTTTTGGATTTAAAGTTGTACTTAATTATGACTATTAAGTGCATAAACTCTAAATAAGGATATAAACTTGTTAAGATACAAAAGAGGTTTTTACTTTTTGTGACCCTATACACCACGATTTGATGTATGGCTAGCCCATTATCAAGGTGAGTATATCCTAAACCAAACTAGAATGATATATCATGTAGATGATGTATGACCCAAATTGGTAACCCAAGATTGAACCTTAAATTTTGGAATGATGAACGCAAAGAGTTATCGAGTAGTCTTGAAACCATTAGATTGTTAATGGTATATGCGTATCTTGTATTCAAAGCAAGATGTCTCGTGCCTTTTGGTTGAAAAGGAGATCGAGGTTATAAATCATTGATCCATAATATGTTGATCAGTCTCTTTTACCAACGATTTAAGTTGACGCTAGTGTGTTCACTTAATAAGGTAAATAGAGAAATCTTTGAAGAAGTTCAAGAGTTCAAGGAATCACGATTTAGTCGTGATGGGATTATCAAAGTGAAGACTTTGATATAAGCCAAAGGAAATGTGATATAGTATCACAAGTTAATCTCTCTTAGCACGCATTATGAAATAATGTGTGGATGGATAAGAAATCAAACGCTATTCGATATGGTTTGGACTTCAATCAAGTTACTTTGAGTTACTTGATCCTTTTGGGGATTTTATCATTTTTGTCTAAATTATTTTTCCACTAAATCGAATCATATGAGATATGAAATGGTAAGGGTACCATGGTTGTAAGTTTTTCACAAGAAACAAATGCTCATTTTTCCCTTGCAATTATCACGAGCACGACGGGTTTGCGGCTCATGAAGCTGTCTTTCTAAAATACAAGTTTATTTTTAGAAGACAGAGTGGGAGAAATTATTCAAGAGCCACAAAGAATGCCACCAAGAATGTTATGTTGCAATAAACTGGTCTTTCTTGGCTACATGAGACGTTTTGTGTAAGACATTATACATTGTTTCTTCAAAACCTAGGAGGTTAAATTCGTCACTTGTTGAAAATGATGAATTCATGCTACTTTTAAGAAAGTAAAGTGCTTATAACTTACAAAAGAAATTGTTTGATTTAAGTTGATTACTTCTAGAAAGTAATGAACATATGACTTACATAAGAGTGTTTAAAGTCACAACTCAATACAAGGCTTAGAGCCATGAGAATCTGAAATAAAAGGGCTTGATTAGTGACAAAGGGTCTTGCACTAATAAAGAGATATTTCAATGCAAGATTAGTTGCAAAGGGTTTTGCACTAATTGAAATGATTTAAGTCTATTTGGATCTTCTTAGGGATTGTGTTTCATTATGAGGATATGCATACAGCAAGTGAATCTAAAACCCACTTCTTCAATAGAAGGAATGTATTCAATACATGTCATAAGTTTTATAGATTCTTGCAATCCTAAGATAATGTGAAACTTAAGAGAGAATCTTAAGTAGGACATCAATGAGTTGGAATCAACATTTTGATCATGTGATAAAACATTTCTCGATAAGTCGAGAAGTTGTGTTTATACATGGAGTTTAGTGGGAGTTACGGAATTTTTTAATTAGTCCGATATGTGGATGACATATTGATCATTGAGAATGATTTAAGACTTTTGGAGTATTATAATACATCTTGAATATCCGGATTTATGAAGATAAATCCACATGATATTAGCGTCAGTAAGAAGTCTTATGTTTATAAGATTCATGACTAGTTCAATTAAATTGAACATATTTGATTGATTTCATTTGCTTGCTACTTTGCCGATCAATTAAAAAGAAATGATGTATAACACTTCATATGCTTTGAGTATGATGAATTGTTTTCAAAAATCGAATTTAAGTAATCTTTACCAAGTAAACTATAAAGATTACCCTTAAGTGCTTGCAGAAGCATTAAGGAAGTAAAGCAAAGTGTTTATGATGCAATATTGTGTAAGGGCGTTACACAAGTGACAATTGACAATTGAGATTGCGCATGGTTTCCGACAAAACCATAATCAGAACACATTAGGATGGTTAAGATACCATTGTGGCAATGTTAATTAAGAAGTAGATTTTCTAGAATCGTTCTAGGCAATAAAGAACAATGAGAGATATTTATAACGGAAATTGAGTACACTTGCGATCATGAGATGTGCAAGAGGATGAGTCCCGCACACTGTGAAAATAGTGGGAGCTATTCTTAGGCTAAGAGGGCCTATGTCTTGATTGGATCTCGACACGTACTCAGAAAGTTTTGTAATGCAAATGTATACATTACAAAGGAAAACGAGTATGTAGTAAGGTTGAGTAAGGTACAAGAAGTTGATAAAACCTACTAACCAAAGCCTTCTCATAGGCTTAACATGATGAGTCATGTCATTTCAATTAAATTGAGATGAATAACTACATAAAAGATCAAATTAGATTATTGAATATGAAGTAGTAATCAAGCATTGACTTTTCATATGTGATAATCGCATTTGTCGTTTGAGTTTTACTCTAAAACTCTTCTTTTATACTTTGTTACATCCAAACGGGTTGTAGAGACAACATTGAACCCCGTTAAAGTGAACACGGATTAGCATTGTATTCGCCCATAGTCACCTGTATGAGGTGACGTCTCGAAGTGACTAGAGTGTGATGCGATTGATGGCAAGTTCAAGTGCCATAGAGTCATGTGAGATGACTAGTCGATCACATAGGCAGACTGTTAGGAACACTTTGTCGGGCAGTGACCGCTTATAGAGTTCTGGCAAATTTATAAAGCCTGGTCGTGGCAAGAGATACTATAGTATTCTAATGAGTCGATTCTTTGACTAAAGACTATTCGCCTAAGATGGCACAGTTTCAGATTAACTTTAATTTGTGTTACTACGACCTTCGTAAATGGGGTCAAATGGGCATATTTTGGGTTATGATGGCTGTGGCTAGTCGAAGGGAATAAGTGCGATAGGAATTGTCCACCCCCTTGTCAGGGTTAAAACAATATCTCAGGGCCACTCGAGGAGTAATGAACTGGAAATGCGTGGCCACGCTCGGAAGGTATCCATGGTGGATAAATTCCGGTCAATCAGTTATTCTCCAGATCGAGGAAACCACTCTCGATATGATCACTTGCAAGTACGACCCGAAAGACACCTTGCATTGAGTGGGAGATAGTAATAGGACAAGAGAATTGGTGACGCACACTTGTCGAGGACAAGTGGGAGATTGTTGGGAAATGTGTCCTCAACAATAGTGCGATCACATGATTTAAATATCATTATTAAATCTCATGCCAAGAATACGGAAGGGATGATACATTACATATATAGTCAACTGGTCCACACATATCGATAATGATTGGCTGGCTAGAGTATGACATTACTGTCGTGCGACGGTGGTGATCAGTTGATCCCTTGAGGTCACACCTAAAGGACGATTCCCTTAATTGAAAAGGTTAATTAGTTGTATACCGATACAGATTAATTAATTCCTTAAAATTGAACAATTCGATTTGTGAGAAAGAGAATATTGATATCTTATTGTAATGGGATTAAATAAGATTTATTTTAGTAATAAAATGCTTTGTTGCTAAAATTATTTATTGTTTGAGAAACAATAAAGATAAGAATGAATGGTTAATTATAATTACAAGAAGTTGTGAATTATAACTATATGACCCATTTTATTTATGTGATCAAGTATCACTAGTCAATTTGTTGTATGTAATTTAATTAATTCATGAAATGATATTTATGTGATAAATATGCATTAAATTAATTAATAACATGTTTCTCATAACATGTGACATATTGTGTGACAAGTAACACATTGACAAAATAAAATGGTAGTCCATTTTACATATGGACCGAAATATTGTAGGTAGTGGAGGATGATGGGTGTATTATTTTAATGCTTAATTATAATCATACCTATTATTACATAGCCTTACACCTACAATATTGATAAGACAAAAAGGTAAAAAGCAAAGACCATGCATTGGTCTTTTAGGACTCCTCCAACCGGTTTTTGGAGAGTGAGTAGAGAATTTTTATTCTCTAATTTTACTATCATTCATTCTAATTTTTACATGCAAAATGTTCATGTATAATTTCCTCTCTTCTCTCTCTTCCATCTTCATCAAAAAGGATGAGATTTTAATCTAAATTGTTCAAAAGATTACTAAAATTATCAAAGTAATATATGAGTATTAGTAATCAAATTTAAGGTAAACCACAATATAAACATCTAGTACATGTTAGTTTGTGGGATTAAGGGATAGTTTTCGGTGCAACTAATTGGAGGGCTTCTAATTTGAAGTCAAGAATGTTCATCCATTAATGGAAAGCTCAAGAACTAACAAGAAGGAGATCTTGTTAGTGCCCAATATGACCGAAATTATTATGGTGAGAAAATGTTTTCTTATCTTCTTTTATTAATGTTTGCATGCATAAAATCCATATTTAATTTTATGACAAATTAAATCATGACATATATGAATATGTTAGTATATAGATCTACTTTTCCTTCAAGAGGAACTTCGACAAGTTTGGGTATTGGAGAACTTGTGGATGTTGGTGTTGTCCAATCGGATAGTGTTGAGTTTAGCAACCCTTTTGCAAGACAAGGAGAGGAAAACCCAATCCCAAACCAATTACAAAATCAACCAACAATGCCTAAATTTTCATCTCATTCCGTACAAACAGAGGAGAACCTACCAAATGGTACTCCAACACCACCACACTTAACCGGTAACTTTATTGTCAAATCCGCATTCATACAATTAGTTGAGAGAAGTCAATTTGGAGGGATGCCTAGTGAGGATCCTCACTTACATATGAAGACTTTTTGTGACTATTGTGATGCAATCTCTCAAACGGGGTTAACTCAAGACCACATTCGATGGGTATTGTTTCCTTTTTCCTTGATCGGAACCGCAAAACAATGGTGAAAGAGGCTAGACAAGGCTACTCTTGGAATTGATTCATGGAAAAAGTTAGCACTTGCCTTCTACAAGAAGTTCTATCCTCCGAAGAAGACTAACATGTTGAGAGCCCAAATCACCGGGTTCCAGCAAAGAGATGAAGAGTCCTTATATGAGGCATAGGAAAGATTCAAAGATATATGTCGCTCTTGTCCTCATCATGGACTAAGTGAATGGTTTCTTGTTCAACATTTTTGGTATGGGTTGTATGGAGATTCTAGGAATGTGCTCAACATGGGTTATAATGGAAGATTCACCGAGGTTGATGACAACCAAACTTGGGCTAATATAGAAGATATGGCGGTTCAAAACTCTGAATATAGTGGGCCAAGAAAAGCTACTAGGGGAGGGAGACATGAAGTTGACTCCGTCACACAATTGAGTGCCGATTTGAGTGCCCAACTAAGTGCCCATATTGATACAATAAACTTGAAATTTGAGAAAGCCATGGCCAAGCTCAATGAAGCTTCTCAATCACCCAAGAAACTTGTCAATGCCATGGTGGCAACATCCTCAATCCCAAATGGAGTGTGTGAGAATTCTGGAACCTTGGGACATGATCAACAAGAATGTAGGGGAACAAGTGAGCAAGTGAATGCTTTCCAAGCATACAAGAATGGCACCCCTTACTCCAACTATTACAATGAAAACACCAAATTCCACCCAAACCTCTCATATAAAAGCCGAAATGTCCAAAACCCTCAACCCACATACACCCCACCTCTAATGAGAAACCCTACTCAAAGACCATACTTCAACCAAAACCAACCCTCACAATAAAGCCAATGACCAAGCTTTTGATGTTAAAAAAGCGGTCCTCCAAATGCAAAAGAGCCAACAAGATTTTCTTGCTCAAATGCAAAGAGATAGCCAAGCCAAAGACACTACCATCAACAATATCCTAGCTCACACCAAGATGTTGGAGACTCAATTGTCCCAATTGGCCTCTTCATGTTCCTCAAGGTAATCCTTCTACAAGATATGAGACTATTAATGCCATCCACTTGAGGAGTGGTGCAAGATATGAGGGACCCAAGATGCCAATTGAAGAGAATATTGTTGAGGAGAATGTCAAGAAAAGTGATTTGATTGAACCATTGAAAAGGAATCCTAAGGTGGTAGAGCCAACTACCAATGACTCATCAAACAAGAAAAATGAAGAGAAGGCCAAAGAAGTTGAGAAAGAGCCTATTGTGATTAGACTTCTGTTCCCAAGTCGCCAAGCCAAGCCCAAGCTTGATGAGCAACTTGGAATGTTCATGGAGATTGTGAAGAACTTAGGGGTTTCTATACCATTCACGGAGCTAATAGACCATGTTCCAGCCTATGCGAAATACATGAAAGATATCCTTAACAAGAAGAAGATCATAAGGAAGTTGGAAACCATTGCCTTCACAAAGATTAGTAGTGAAATTCTTCAAGGGAATTCCCCACCTAACCTCAAAGATCCGGGAAGCTTCTCCATTCCATGTACCATTGGTGATACCACAATCAACAAAGCACTATGTGATATAGGTGCAAGTGTGAGTGTCATGCCATATTCGTTATGTGAAAGGCTAGGGGTGGGAGAGCTCAAGTGCACTAACATGACCTTACAAATGGCGGACCGGACAACAAAGAAACCACTAGGGGTATGGGAAGATGTACCCGTGAGAGTTGGAAAGTTTTTCATACCGGTGGATTTTGTTATTGTTGACATGGAGGAAGATTCCAACATTCAAATCATTGTAGGAAGACCATTCTTACACACCACTGGAGTGGTGATGGATATAAAGCACGGGATGCTCACACTTGAGGTGGGTGATGAAACAATCACCTTCAATTTTAATAAGACTATGAGAGCACCCAACTTGTTTGAGCTATGCTTTATGGTTGGTCACAATACTCGGGAAGGTGACACGAAGAAAATGGAATCTCCAATCAAAGAACATGGGAAAGATGGAAATCTCAAAGAGAAGGGCAAAGACACACCACCCAATTGGAAGAAAGATATTGATGATGTTGAAATGGCTTTATTCGAAGAGCATGGAATTTTTCACAGCAAGAATGAGAGCTTGCAAAGATCGCCTATGACAAGTATAGACGGAGGCCTCATTGCGGGAAATGGATCCCCACATGCAGACCTGAGCTCGTGGGGTTGAAGCAATGAAGAAAAGAAAAAAAAATGGACTGATAGAGAATCCACCCCAGTTGCCTTCAGGACGGGTGTCCTTGCTCACGAACCGCTCGAGACGAGCTCAGGACGGGCATCCCCATGGCTTAAGAAAAAAATCCTGATTAACAATCCGCCCGTCCCCATTTGGAGCTGCCCTTCCCAACCTGCTCTTATACCAAAACACGGGACTTTTATTCTTCATTCTTGATTTGTATCTTTCTTCAAACACAAATACAACAAAATTCTTCACTACAAACATCAACCCCATCATCCAAAAACACTAATTTCTCAACCAAATTCATCCAAATCAATTGTAAACTTGCTAATAATCAAAACAAATCTTTCCTTTGTAAAAAAAAAACACCTTCTAACATCAAAGTCTCCATAAAATCAATCAAAATTTCTAGGGTTAGGGTGAAATCCGAAAACCCCCAATTTTATTGAAAATTTGATTGAAATTGGAAGAAGAAGGGCGCATTCAAGAATACTCATAGTTTGTTGACGCGAATATAAAGGAGCAATCAACAATGGCAAGGACAAAGGGCAACAGCAAAGCACCCAAAGCCCCAACTTTATCCAAGAAGCAAAAAGTTCTAGCTCTTAATGCTCTAGTGATGGTACAAAAACCGAGTGTCCAAGCAAGGGAAGTGGTTGAGGCCGTTGAAGAAGTTACTACCAGTTTACCAGAGATTGAACAACTAAAAGATTATCCGAAGGTAAATTTTATTTCCAATGATCATAGAAAAGCTTTTGAATCCCTTGCTAGGAAGAAAATTATCGCCACTAAGTTTGTTTGCCATGATACCTTGGATAAGTTGGAAGTGCTAGACCAAACAAGGGCCTTTTTCGGGTCCATTGAGTTAGCTACCCTTTTTGACATGAATGAATTGACATACCCTTCCTTGAACTTAGAATTCATTAGTTCTTTTAAGGAGTATAAGTTTGAGACCCGAAAATATGTCGAATTATGTCTTGAGAATAAGAGTAGGAGGATGTTTAAGGGTGAGTTCGGAAAGGTTTTTGGAATTTAGGACCTTCGGGATTCAACAAGAAACCTCGCAACTTTGATGTCAAGCCACTTTGGAAGGCGATTTATGGGAGGAATTTGACTAAATATAGAGAATGTAATGCCTTGTATATCCATCATCCGGGTATACGGTATTGGCATAGGTCCATTTCCAACACCTTGATCGCTAGGAAAGAAGCTACACATATGACGGAGCTCGACCTAGTCTACTTAGATTCCAAGATGAATGCCCAAGGGAAAAAGGATGAATACAATATCCTTTAATTTTTGATTAAGAGATGGTTAGACCTCAAGTAGGAAGGGAAAGAGATAGCGGGTTTCATTGTGAATGGGGGCTTGATAACAAGATTGGCAAAGAACTTTAACCCACAATTCAATGAAGACAATACCTAAAAACCGGTTAAACGTGGCAACCTCCTTCATATGCACACTTTGATCCACAAGTTTCGTTGGGTAAAACATGACAATTCGGCCCAAGGATATGAGTGGGTGATCAAGGATGCCGATTCTATTATCTTGCCCGGGTTAATTTGCCGTCTCAACACTCGCCGTTACAACTACCTTATCCCCATCTCCAAACATGCCAAGACTATCATTAAATAACAACAACAAAGTCCAAATGAAGAAGCCTCCTCCCCAGTGGTACCTCCTTACCCATTTACCTACAATAAGTTAACAACAAATGAGTCTAGTGTTGTGACGGGCAATGACTACATGGTGCAATTTGTGAAACATATCCATGAGGAAGCTTACAAAGATAAGGTGAACGCTTATTACGCCCAATATCCGCCACTTTACCACCTTGCTAGGCAAGGACTCCTTGATCCCACGAGTTCTTTGCTGGATAGGAAAGTGTTCTTTATTCAACCTTCTAGAATTGAAGAAGGAGATGCCCAAGAGACTAGGTGTAATACTACGGTTTTCTATGTCTATGGGTACTCTATCGAGTGGGACTTACTCTGTCGAGTAAGTAGCTTTTTACGCAAAATAGTAGTCTTCCTGTTGGGTACTCGATCGAGTAAGTCACTTACTCGATCGAGTTAGTGCGTATTACAGGATGTTTTAGCCGGGTTTTGTTAATAATGCGGGATTAATATAAAAGGATTCCGTCACTTTTCCTTAAACACTTTTATCATTCAAAAACCTTTCAACAGAAGATTAAAAGTTACGTTGATCGCTTTCGCCGCATTATTAGCAAATCCCAAGGCTTGGTTTGTCGGATTGTTCTATTCTTTACGTCGTTGTGATCATTATGTCGAGGGTAAGCTTCTTGTATAATTTTTGTAATGATTTGATAAGTTTGATTAAACCCTAATTGGGTAGATTTGGGGGTTTTGGGGTATTATGATGAGTAGATGGTGTTGGACAATTTGTTCATACAGTCAACTGATCATCATTAATCGGTAATGATTGGCTAACTAGAGTTTAACATTACTGTCGTGTGACGGTGGTGGTCAGTTGATCCCTTTAGGTCACACCTATAGGATGAGGCCCAAATAGATATTTAATTAATTGTATGCGATACAGATTGATTAATTCCTTAATTATGGGAGTGTGATTTTGCGTCTTATTGTAATGTGATTAAATAAGATTTAATTTAGTATTTAAGTGTTAAATTGCTAAATTAGTTGAGGTTTTATATAAGTTTTGAGGTAGAGGTAATTGGTTATTTAAAGTTACAAGAAGTTGTAATTTTAACTAACTAGTAATTATAGGACCCATTATATGTTGATATAATGGTAGTATACTACTCAAAAAGTGGAGTGTATATTATATTATTAATTGTAATATTTAAGTGTTAAATGATGACATTAATAATTAATTATGTAAGATACTTAAACATATGACTTATAAGCTGTGGGACAAATGACAAGAGACAAAAATAGAGCAAAAGAGCTCCATAAATCCGGCCAAAAGGAGAGCAAAAGATGCTCCATTTGTCTTTTGTTTATTTTGGTTAGAGTGTGATAGTGACATATCACATAAGCTTTAATCATACTTTATCTTACATAATTATCCCCTACACCCTACCTATGCTATACAAACAAGTAAAAACAAGAGGAAAAGATTCCCCCCATGTAAGAGGCCACCGTTTTTTGGCTCTTAAATATGAGCATTTGTTGCTCATTTTTCCCTCTTTGTTTTTGCTTGTTTTCTCTCATACTTTCCTCACATGCAAAATCCTCCAACTACTCTAAAATACTAATACTCTCCAACTATTACTAGAAGTAGTAATACTAGAAATATTAGTGATATTAAGGAAGCATTTCTACTACATATCTAGTTAATATTAGTAGGAATTTTTGGGTTAAATCTTGGGTGCAACTTATTGGAGTGTCTTCTATACTTGGAGTCTTAGGAGGATCATCCATCATATTAAGCTCAAGAACAAGTGAAGGAAGGTGACCTTACTTGTGCCCATATTTTCGAACCAAGCTTCAATGTAAGAGACATTGTTTTCTTATAAATCTTTCATTTTGTTATACATGCACTAGATCTAAAGAACAAATGATTAAGAAGTTAATTAGTTCATTATTAGAGGAGTATAATATGAGGTAAATAAACCTAACAAGTGGTATCAGAGCATAGGATATTGCTTGCAAATCGTTTATTGTTTTTACGATGTTATAAGATGACTAAAATAAAACCGAAAATTTGTGTTTTATATGCATAAGCCACGAAAATTTTTGCATGTTATATATTATGGTCCTAAAATGTTTTTAGGTCCTTTTTATGATTTATGGAAATTTATTGCTCATTTTAAAGATTTTTAGTGAAAAAATTACATTTTTATGATTAAAATGACCTTTTATTCACTAAATTAAGTTAACCTTCACTACTGGCCGTGGTATTTTAGTATGACCTCACATGAATATTTTATGTATTGCATGTAAAATATCATATTAATGTGATTAATATTTCATAATTTATGAATTTTTAGTGTAAAAATGGCATAAATGGAGGTTAAATTGACTAAAATTGGTTAAACTTACTCTCTGACCTTGAAACTTTTATATGACCTCACATGCATATTTTACAAGTTGTGTGTAAAATCTCGTATTAGTTTGATTAATATTGCATGATTTATGATTTTTATGATATAAAAATGGATTAAAGAAGGTAAAATGGTTAAAAATAGTTAACCTTCGAATTGGGCCATTAAACTTTAATATGTTGTCACATGCATGATTTGCAGGGTGTATGTAAATTTCGAGATTAAATGATCTCATTTAGCATGATTTATGAATTTTTAGAGTAAAAATGGCATAAATAACGACTATTTTAGCATAAATAGCTAAAATGAATTTCATGGCATGAGAAAATTATTTTAGCTGCATAAATATCCCACTTATCATATCTAAAGTTGTAAAATTAATGTGAGTAATTTTTGGATACTTTAGATGTTTTATGAGATAAAACCGATAAATTGCAACTATATTTTCTCAAAATTAATTCGAAACTTTAAATCATGATTTTTGACATTATGAGTGTCATGGAATTATTCCAGAATGTTCAAAAATTTAAAATTCAAATTTTGAAATTTTTGTAATTTAATTTGGATTTATTTCATAAATATTATGATTTTAAGGTCAAAAATGAGCATAAAATTAAATCAAGTTGAATTATTATCAAAAATTGAGTGATGACTAATTTTTGTGTCCTAAAAGGTGTTAGGATAATTAACTTGAGCTTAGATGTGATTTACGACATAAGTTAAATAGAGCGATTTGGCACATCATTTGGCATGATAGGTACATATTATAATTCTGCATATTTTAATTGTTGAATGTCTTTTATTTATGTAATTTTGAATTATGTAATTTTATCTTAGTATGGCCTTAGTTTTAATCAATATTACCCGTAATGAAAGGAATTGTTGATTCGGTTGTAATTTAATGTGATCTCGTATCACTTTTATTTTATTAGTTTTTTCCATTTTACAAATGTATAATAGAAATAGCTTTGTATTTTTATTATTATTTGAAATTGTGGAGTATCTTCAAGACGGTGCCATTCGGAAAGGTGATCCGACGTAGGTGTCTTGGGAAGCATGCCATTTGAAGATTCAAGGGACCAAAGGAGATGGTTTCCGAATATGTAATAGATTATTAGATTTTCTATTTTAGGAAGGCCATACTAGGAATTTTTATTTATTGCCTAGCATTTCTTTTAATATGTTGCATGCATTGCCAAATCGCCACAATAACACATGCATATCATATCGAGTCATCGACCGTGTCAATTATAATTATCGTAGTTCACCGCTTTAGTTCACTTAAAACGTGATAGATAATAAATTGACAAGACCTCTCGCATATAATAATTGAGAAATAGCCTTAACAAATAGTAGAAACCATGAATCCCAATTTCATAAGGGAGTTGAGCTGGCTTTACCGTAATACAAACCTTGTTACGTTGGGTAAGTGGGTAATAAAATGTTATTACATCGACATTTGGATTAAGCTCAACGGAAGTATTCGTGACCGTAGTCGCATGTGTTCCGGGCTAAAGATGAGAATTAGAGTAATTTTTATCAACCGAGTGTTCTAAAAGTAGAATCGATTAAGAGGTTAATCCACCGAGTTATATTAATAAGGGATGACTCGGCTTACCGTACCCGTATTAATATGAATTTGGATCTCGGAATCATTTTTGTTAGTTGGGTGGAGGTCACTACATAGATGTTAAATACTTGTATTAAAATATATGAGTACTATAAAACGATAGATGTTAAATAATTCCTTCATTTCCTATTTTGTAGTCAAATGTTTTTTAGCAATCGCAATGGCTACTCCAATCACGTCTGCATCCACTGGTTCGTCCACGCTCACCAATGTGTCATGGCTCCGATCCTTCATGGATCGATGTAAGTTAGAAAAGAATGGGTCTAATTTCGCCGATTGGGACGCTCAACTTCGCTTGGCCACGGAGGGTGAGGACAAGCTTCGTTACCTTACCGAGGCATGTCCCACCGAACCTAATGCTAGGTCCACCACCGACGCTAGGCAAACCTATGAGGTTTACCAAAAGGAGTCGGCCGCGATCAAAAATGTGTTGATCTTTGCTATGGAGGCCGAACTCCAACGAAGTGCTATAAAGATTAGCACCGCTCATGAGATCTACATGAAGCTTGTGAACATGTTTTCACGAGCTCCTAGGGTCATACAATATGAGGCGGCCTCCGCATTCTTTGATCTTAACATTAAGGAGGGCCAAAAAGTGAGTCCTCATGTGCTCAAGTTGATGGAGCATGTTGAGACCTTGAAAATGCATAAGGTGGAAATTCCCGATGAACTCGTGATTGATCACATACTTCATTCCCTCAACAAAATCAAAGCATATGTTCAATTTCGGGAGAATTTTAATATGCAAGATAAGAATGTTTCCCTTGATGACTTGCACAAAATGCTTGTGCAAGCCGAAAGGGACATGGGGTTAAGTGTTAGCACCACCAAAGATGTGCTCAATGTCAATCATAAGAGCAAGGGAACCTTTAAGAAAGGCGGGAAAAAGGAAAAGAAGCGAACTCCCAACAGGAACAAAGCTAAGACTTATGAAGCAAGCTCCTCCAAGCCCAAGTACAGTGCCTCCTCTGGGGACAAGTGCCACTACTGTTATGGTGTTGGGCATTGGAAGAGAAACTGTTCCAAATATCTTGGCGACATCAAAGCTGGAAAGGTTATTCCAGTAGGTATATGACTATCCCCATCTTTTATGTTTCAATCTCAACCTTGGTATGATGATACAAGTTGTGATGATTACCCTTTTTATTATAAATAGGGGCTCCTAGCAAGGACAAATGCAAGGAGAAGCAAGCCTAGAGGATCATGTGGGAAGCTAGAGTAGCCGACCGTGGTGATGGATCATTGGAAGCTTGGCTTTAATTTGCTTTGTCTTTAATTTTATGATGTATTTGAAGTTTTTAGAACTATTTTTATTTCCTTGTGTGACTTGGAAATTGGTTTGTATCCTTTAAACACGGGTTGTATTTTGGATATTGGTGACTTGGTTTGCAACCCAAGTCACTTAGTTTATTATGTTATTTGTTCTAAAATCATCATCATATACTACTTGCATAGTGAAACATTAGATTAACAACTCAAATTGACCAAATAGACGATTATGATGATTGGATCATTATATGTCCATAAGCTATGAATTTGATTCTCCTTATGTCATTGTTACTAAAAGTAACAACTTACTTATGTATGATCAATTATAAAGTTGTGACGAGCTATTGAACTCATAAAGTAGGGAATTTACGATACCATACGGACACATTATTCTAAACGGATGGTCAACCAGGAGATACCTAGAATAGAGAGTCTATTAAACAGATGACATGGATAAGACTCGTATATTATCCAGCTGCCAAGTTAGGATGGCCTTTTGAAAGCTAATACATAGTCTAGATAGAATCCTAATATTCTACCATATATATGTTTGTAACTCGCAAAGCTATCTCTCAAGAAGATAGATGTATTTCTGAGAGATAGAGTGGGAGTAGATTGGATCGTTACAAACATGTCTTATAGTGTTACTTTGTGAAATTAATAAAACTATAAAGTAGGGGCATAGATCAGTGGGAGTTTATCGCACATGTCTTATTGTTTAAAATATTGCTTTGTGAAAGTGATAGTATTTTGACCTTGTTACATACGAGCCATTGCACTACAATCCGAAAATGGTTATTCATGAGTAGATTTACTTTAAAGTGAGGGTCTTTTTAAAGGTAAATAGAGCTTCAGAGTACACAAATGCATAAGATTTACATGAAGATGTTGATCAAGATAAATTGTGTTAGGAATTGCCGCATTTCATTCTAATGAAGAATGGCAAATAAAATTCGCTTTTCTAAAATGAGAATTTAGAGAAGGAAGTGTTTGAAACACAAAACCTTTGATAAATATTTATGTGTCCTAACATCTTATGCGTAGCTTTCTTAAGTGAACCTAGGATGGTCTTAAGCAAGCATTAAAGGATTATACTTTTCATGTGATAATAGTGAATGGTTTCATCCACATGATTGATGAATCGTGATTATACATGAAATTAAGTGGGAGCTAGAATTGTTTCTCCATGTCTTATATGTTGATAACATATTACTTATTGAGAATAATGTACCAATGCTCTCTTCTGTGAAAGAGTGATTGGAGACTTGGAATGGGATGCAAAGTATTCTAGATTTTAAATCTATGTGAAAGAGCATTGGCAATGAGTTGAAAGTCTTATGAGGATAAGATTTTTCGTATATGTTGTAAATCAACAAGGTTGAATAGGCTATTCATGTTGATGAAAGTGGAATTACTATGATGGAGTCATAGTCATTCACTGAACCTATTAAGTTGTTAATCACATGAAATCGATTGCTAATGTTTCCGCCATTAGAACGATCATGTATGCCAACAGACGCACGTCCTGTGATGAACCATATGCTAAAAGCATGATAAGTCAATAACAAGTTAATTCATCAGATGGTTTTGTGAAAGTCTTAAAGGACGATTGAAGACTTGTTCATATGTTTGGATGAGAAACTAAGTTAAGTGCTGAAGGGTTGCACAAACTTTAGTTTCCAAAAGGGATTTGTCGAAATCCTAGGCTATTTTATTGACTAAGGAGTAAGAAACTAATAAAAGTATTTTAGTTTCGTGCATTGCAAATTCTACAAAAGAAATCTAATTAAATTGTGATAAAATGGTCAACATATGGATTAAGGGTGAATCCCTCTACAAATGACTTTATCACAAGTTATGCGATAATAGTGGGAGCATCTTTCAAGTTAAAGAGCCCAAGTCTAGTAAGAAGACTAGACAAATACTTAGAGACAAATTCATGTCATTAGAGATGACATTGAATAGAAGGAGATAGCAATTAACAAAGTTGGAACATATGGATATAGGGTATATCCACTTTCCAAGCTTTTATTGCATCTAAACTAGTGTTAATAATACACTAAAGATTACAAGATATGAAGTAGTAATAGTGTATTGACTATTCATATGTGATAATCGCATTTATCGTTTGAGTTTCATTAAACTCACCCGCTACCTTGTCGTATCCGAATGGGTTGTAGAGACAAATTGAACCCCATTAAAGTGAACTGGATTGACATGGTATTCGCCCCTAGTTACTTATATGAGGTGACGTCTCGAAGTGACTAGAGTGTGATGCGATTGATGGCAAGTTCAAGTGCCATAGAGTCATATGGGATGACTAGTCGATCACATAGGCAGACTGTATGAGACACTTTGTCGGGCAGTGACCGCTTATAGAGTTTTGGTAATTCATAAAGCCTGGTCGTGGCAAGAGCTACTATAGTATTCTTACGAGTCAATTCTTTTGACTAGAGACTATTCGCCTAAGTTGGGACAACTTCTGATTAGCTTTGATTTATACTCTACGATTTCGTAAATGAGGTCAAACTGGGTATATTTTGGGTTATGATGGACTGTGGCTGAACGAAGGGAATAGGGCGATAGGAATTGTCCACCCCTTGTCAGGGTTGTTTGAAATCTCAAGGCCACTCGAGGAGTAGTTAACTGGAAATGCGTGGTCACGCTCGGAAGGTATCTATGGCAGATAATTCCGGTCAGACAGTTACTCTCAAGATCGAGGAAACCACTCAAGATATGATCAAGTATAAGTACGACCTGCAAGACACCTTGCATTGAGTGGGAGATTGAAATAGGACAAGAGAATTGGTGACGCACACTTGTCTCGGACAAGTGGGAGATTGTTGGAAAATGTGTCCTCAACAATAGTACGATCACATGATTTAATATCATAATTAAATCTCATATCAAGAATACAAAAGGGATGATTCTTTATACAGTCAACTGATCATCATTAATCGGTAATGATTGGCTAACTAGAGTTTGACAGTACTGTCGTGTGACGATAGTGGTCAGTTGATCCCTTAAGGTCACACCTATAGGATGAGGCCCAAATAGATATTTAATTAATTGTATGCGATACAAATTGATTAATTCCTTAATTATGGGAGTGTGATTTTGCGTCTTATTGTAATGTGATTAAATAAGATTTAATTTAGTATTTAAATGTTAAATTGCTAAATTAGTTGAGGTTTTATATAAGTTTTGAGGTAGAGGTAATTGGTTATTTAAAGTTATAAGAAGTTGTAATTTTAACTAACTAGTAATTTTAGGAACCATTATATGTTGATATAATGGTAGTATACTACTCAAAAAGTGGAGTGTATATTATATTATTAATTGTAATATTTAAGTGTTAAATGATTACATTAATAAGTAATTATGTAAGATAGTTAAACATATGACTTATAAGCATTTGAGGGACAAATGACAAGAGGCAAAAATAGAGCAAAAGAGCTCCATAAATCTGGCCAAAAGGAGAGCAAAAGATGCTCCATTTGTCTTTTGTTTATTTTGGTTAGAGTGTGATAGTGACATATCACATAAGCTTTAATCATACTACATCTTACATAATTGTCCCCTACACCCTACCTATGCTATACAAACAAGTAAAAATAAGAGGAAAAGATTCCCCCCGTGTAAGAGGCCACCGGTTTTTGGCTCTTAAATATAAGCATTTGTTGCTCATTTTTCCCTCTTGGTTTTTGCTTGTTTTCTCTCATACTTTCCTTACATGCAAAATCCTCCAAACACTCTAAAATACTAATACTCTCCAACTATTACTAGAAGTAGTAATACTAGAAATATTAGTGATATTAAGGAAGCATTTCTACTACATATCTAGTTAATATTAGTAGGAATTTTTGGGTTAAATCTTGGGTGCAACTTATTGGAGTGTCTTCTATACTTGGAGTCTTAGGAGGATCATCCATCATATTAAGATCAAGAACAAGTGAAGGAAGGTGACCTTACTTGTGCCCATATTTTCGAACCAAGCTTCAATGTAAGAGACATTGTTTTCTTATAAATCTTTCATTTTGTTATGCATGCACTAGATCTGAAGAACAAATGATTAAGAAGTTAATTAGTTCATTATTAGAGGAGTTTAATAAGAGGTAAATAAACCTAACAGATGGTAATTGTATACATGTTATAGGAGGAGGATTCGTTGAGGAGAAGTTCTGATTAGCTGCTAGACGGTCTTGTGGTGATTGCTATTCCAGGTAGGGTATCCCTACTCAGTATTTATTACATGGTCGTGTTGGTAATTATCTGTTGTTGGTGTATATCGTATTGGCATTAGATTGTGATTTGGTGATTGTTGGTAATGTAGTGTGATTATCGTATAATTGTCTGTGGTTTACGAGGTACGTCCTCAGCTGAGTTGAGTCACTTGCGGGAGTGGCTTTACGCCCTTGATTCGCCCTCTGTGGAACCCGCTACAGGAGGGGATGTGCACATTAAGGAACATTGGTTTATCGCTCAGATGAGATGAGCGGGGCTTAGGTGGGAACGGTTGCGGTCCCCCACTGGCGGTGTGGAATACTTGTTGCGATGAGTATTCTGGCAGGACTACACACTTTAGTGTTTAGTAAGGTGTGTGGTGATGTGACGGAGTTGGGGATTGATTTGGTTTGTAATATTGTTTTATTATAGCTGTTTGTTTTGTGTAATCAGTACTGACCCCGTTTAATTATTTTAAAAACTGTGGTGATCCATTCGAGGATGGTGAACAGTTATTGAGCAGGTATGAGTTGATTCGCATGGGATAGCTGGGTTGAGTCATCACGAGCTGTTTAGAAGTCTTCCGCTATGTCGAACATTCTTTCATTTTGTTTTGTTGGTTTAACATTTGAGAACAGTTGTATTTTTTACATTATCAGTTTTGGTTGGACTTCTATCACATTAAACTATTTAATAAAGTACGTTTTGTTATTGTCTATTTGATTATCATTGCCTCGGGTAACCGAGAGGGTAGCACTTCCATGCTTTATGTGGTCCTGGTAAGGCACTTGGAGTATGGGGGTGTTACAAAGTGGTATCAGAGCGACGATTTTGGAACCTATAACTAATGAACCTAATGAACTTAGGGAGTCAAAAATAAAATGAACACGGGTAAGAGTTGTTAGGAGCTAATGCAAAGACTTGGGAGACGTCCTAAAGTCGCGATCTCGCCATACAACTTTGAACCAGTCACTATGGGGTTTGTGTGTCGGGATCGTTATGTGTTTATCTTATGTGTTGTATATCTTTATAGTAACGTGTTGTGTGAATTGGTGGATGAATGCATGTGGAGAATGGGGAATGTGATGGTAAAAGACGATGAGTAGTATGAATGTGTTTGTTGATTGGATACTGAATTATATGATGAATGTTTTATAACGTGGCATTTTAGAAACATGTGGCATAGGATTGTTGTTTGTGATATATATATATATAGATAGATAAAGTATTATGTTGTCGTTTGTTGTTTTGTATAAAAACATAGTTTGTTGGTAGTGTTAAATACACATGCGGGTAGTATACGAGTCAGCATGACTCGATCGACCGGGGGGCACTCGATCGAGTAGGTGAGTGACTCGATCGAGTGGGTTGTTTTACGTTTCTGTGTAGTAGTCTGTTTTTGGGCACTCGATTCAGTGGGTTTGGGCACTCGATCGAGTAGGGTCAGCTCGATCGAGTGAGGAGGTGGCTCGGTCGAGTATATTTTTGGATACTTTCTGGTCAGGTTCTGGAGTCGAGGCACTCGATCGATTAAGTGGGTAACTCGATCGAGTGGCCTCAACTCGATCGAGTGGGTTGTGGTACTCGATCGAGTGGGTTTTACACATGTCGTTTTCATGTTTTGAGTATGGGATGTGTGTTCATGTTTACCTTTTCTTATATAGTTTCAAGATGCCGCCAAAGAGAACCGTGTTATATGCCAGGGCTGAGAACATGACTGTAGATGAGATAGTTACGATGTTGGAGCACCAAGATGCTCTTACTGAGGCTTTAAAGTAGTTTGGAAAGGATAAAGAGGCGGGTGTAGATTTCGCCAAGATGAGTATACATATAGCGAGGTTTAATCCTAAGGAGTACATGGGCACTGAGGCGCCAATTCTGCTAGATAACTGGCATAGGGAGATGGAAAACATACTCAATATGGTTCATTGCCCAGAGGACTTTCGAGTAGAACAAGCTGCGTTCTACTTGAGGGAAGCAGTTGGAGAGTGGTGGGACAAGGTTAGAGTGAGTGCTCTGGATCTATATATGAGACAGGGGTTATCTGCTATACATTGGGATGAGTTTAAGAAAGCTATGAGGTGAGAGTTTGTGCCGGAGCATGTGCGTAGCAAGCTAAGGGAGGAGTTTGATGACTTCAAGATGACTTCTAATATGACAGTTGCTGAGTACTATCACAAGTTCAACGAGAAGTCTAGGTACAGAGGATATGGGGTTGAGCCAAGAGAACTTGGCATTGAGGTTTGAGAAGGGGTTGACACCCAAGATTATGTAGAAGTTCCCGGTAGGGGTCCTTACTGATGTTAAGGAAGTATATGAGCGTGCTGGGAGAGCTGAAAGGTTGGTAAAGATGACCAAGGAGAACAGAGAGAGAGCTTCTGAGAAGAGAAAGGCTGAGAGTGAGGGTGGTGGTCAGTCTAGTTACAAGAGGGGCAGCCGTAACCAGGTGAGAGCTTACTCTTCGGGGTCGGGGTTTAGCGGTGGAGCTTCTTATGTGCGTGACCGTGGTAGTGGTAGTAGCAGCTGGGGTTTATCGTGCTTCAACTGTGGCGGTGTGGGCCACAAGAGACATGAGTGTACTAGTGCGATGGGCAGGGGTTTTCAGAGGCAGTCACAAGGGTGTTTCTCTCAGGGTCCATCTCAGAGCTATGCTAGTAATAGGCTGGCTGGGTCGTGGAATAATCAGGGTGGTCAGAGTAACAACAATGGTGGGGCTAAAAGCAATGGCGGTAATTCATATCAGAGACCGGCGACGAACAACAACAACTAGAGGTCGGCTGCTAAGCCGTCTACTTCAGCTAGTACTGTCCAGGAAGGTGGACAGAAGACCATTGGTAAGTTGTTCATGATGGAGAAGAAAGCATCTGAGGATGATGCTCACGTTATCACGGGTACTTTTCTTGTTAACGGAGTCTTTACCTTTGTTTTGTTTGACTCGGGGGCGTCACAGTCTTTTGTATCATCGATTCATGGTAAGCTTTTGGGTTTGAGAGAGTATGAGTCTGTAAAAGAGGAGGTGTTCATACCATCGGGTGAGTCTGTATCTTGTGGGAGGATGTATAGAGGTGTGTCTATGATAGTTGGGCAGGTTGACCTACCAGTGGACTTGTTAGAGTTTCCCTTAGATGGTTTTGAGATGATAGTTGGTATGGACTGGTTGGGTAAGTACAAGGCTAAGATAGACTGTCATCAAAAGAGAGTCTCTTTATGAGGTCCTAAGGGGATTAGTGTGTCATATCGTGGGTTTGTTGTCAACCCCAAAGTCAAGTTGATTGCAGCAGTGACCTTGAAGTTTTATGTGAGGAAGGGATGTCCGTAGATCTTATGCCATGTGAGAGATCACAGTATGGAGAGTCCGACGGTTGAGCAGATACCAGTAATGGGAGAGTTTCCAGATGAGATACCAGGGTTGCCACCGAAGAGGGAGATATATTTCAGTGTTGGGTTGAAACTAGGGACGGGACTAATCTCTAAGGCCCCATACCGCATGGGTCCTAAGGAGTTGGAGGAGCTGAAGAAACAGCTGGATGATTTGATTGAGAAGGGTTACATTAGACCTAGTGTATCACCGTGGGGAGCACCAGTCTTGTTTGTGAAAAAGAAAGATGGAAGTTTGAGGTTATGCATCGATTATAGAGAGCTGAATAGGGTTACCGTGAAGAACAAGTATCCTTTACCGAGGATAGATGATTTGTTTGATCAGTTGAACGGTGCAGCGGTCTTTTCTAATATTGATTTGAGGTCGGGTTACCATCAGGTGAAGATTCGGGATGAGGACATACCGAAGACATCTTTTACATCGAGGTAAGGTCACTATGAGTATGTTGTGATGACGTTTGGGTTGTCTAACGCACCTGCAGTGTTTATAGATTTGATGAACCGGGTCTTCAGTCAGTTTATGGATCGGTTTGTGGTGGTCTTTATCGATGATATCTTAGTCTACTCTAAGACTAACGAGGAGCATGAGGATCATTTGTGGATAGTGTTGCAGACTTTGCGAGACAATCAGTTGTATGCAAAGTTGTCTAAGTGTGAGTTTTGGTTAGAGGAGGTTGCTTTTCTGCGGCATGTGATTTCAAAGAAGGGGGTTGCTGTGGATCCGGCAAATATAGAGGCAGTTACTCGGTGGGAAGCACCGAAGAATGTGGCTGGTTCGTCGGTTTTGTTACTCGTCGTCAAAGGTTACCTAGACCAAAATAATATTTATAACTTCACAAACTACTCTACTATTAGTAAAGAGGTAAGTAAAGGTCAAATCCCAAAGGACGGGTATTGATGTAGGATTTTCTATTGCAAATGGTCGTGTCTAAGGGTGTCACAATTTGGGTTGAGGTAGGAGATCAACTAAACTAAATAACAATGCAAACAAAATAATGAAAACAAGCAAGATGATTAAAATGAGATGTAAACAATTGATTAAAAGCACTAGGGTGTCATGGGTTCATAAGGGATTCATGGGATTTGATCATACAAACATGTTTTCTACTAGATTCAAGCAATTATTGTTGTGATGGGATCGAGTTAGTGTATATCTTACAATCCCTAGGAAGGTTTGGGTCCCGGAGCCGAATCGATTAGATTGTACAACACCTACAAGTCGACTTAATCCTCCCTATCCAACTATATGCATGGTCTAATGAGACTCGAGTTGTTTTATGTATTACAAGTCATATTGAAAAGATAAGTGATGGGTAAAAAATGCAAGGATTCATAGGCTCGCATTTCATCAAACATAACATGTGCATAAGTTGGAATCACAACAAGCAAGCAAATTAATTATGAAAGCATATTAGATTAAGCATGAATCAATCCCCATGTTAGTTTCCCTAATTCCCCATTAACCCTAGTTAAGGAAACTACTCACTCATTATCATGTTTAACGTGCTAACAAGGTTGTCAATAATACTAGCAAGGCAAAACATGATGAACAAATGAAGATGATTAACAATAATTAAAAAGGATTAAGAGAGAATTATACCTATAAAGATGATTCCTAATAATAAAGCAAAGAATAATAGAAGTACTTGATGATTGATGGAAGGTTGTCAATCCTCCAAATAAACCCCAAATAATCTTCAATTACCCAAAATAAATGATGAACAATAGAGAAATTAAGTAAAGATTAAGAAATGAGATTTGTATTAATGCCAAATTAAGAATTGATTACAAGATTAAGATGAGATTAAGAATGCATAAGAAGAACATGATAATCCAATTAGTACAATGGGGTATTTATACTAAGGATTAGGTACATAAATTAGGGTTACTAAGGGCTTAAATGATGATTAAGACCCTTAAGAAAGGTTGAGGAAGTGCTCCTCTCGAAGGAGATTTGCATATCCGTTTTCATAGTCTTCAAGAAATACGCTCGTCCCGAGCGGCTTGGCTGAGGGACGGTTTGCACTGGTGATGTGACTCATTTTATAGCATATTTAGTCCCCGAATTAACCTCGTTCCTATGCGTTTTAGTGCATAATTGGGTCATTTACTATCTTTAGTCTTTCGTTTTGCATATTATTTGAGGTTTTGTTTCCTTGGTAGGAGAGGAGTGCAAACCTTGCATTTTCATGGCAAAATGGAGCTAAATTGATCGAATCTAATTACCAACTATCAAAGTGAAGACAAGACTAGAACGCCTATGTAAATAATGTAGTAGATGGGCAATGATGAGAAGATCCTTACATCCCCAACAAAATCCTTGAGGATTGTTGGGAGAAGAAAAGAAGAGATGAAGAAGAAGCTTGTTGAGCTACTATCCGCTCGTCGCAGCCTAGGGACGCTCATCCTAGCCCTCCAGAATCCGAGCGTCCCACCACGCAGTCCGCTCATCCTGGACCTCCACAATCCGCTCGTCCCGACCATCTGGCCGTCGGATTCCTTCACAGTGCAAAACGTCCTCTCCCTTGGTCCACTCAGGATGCGCATATTCCTTGAAGACTCGCGAAGCGGAGATTAGCATCTCCTTCGAGAGGAGCACTTCCTCAACTTTGCTTAAGGGTCTTAATCGTCATTTAAGCCCTTAGTAACCCAAATTTATGTACCTAATCCTTAGTATAAATACCCCATTGTACTAATTAGATTATCATGTTCTTCTTATGCAATCTTAATCTCATTTGAATCTTGTAATCAACTTTTAATTAAGCATTCATACAAATCTCATTTCCTTAATTTCTCTATTGTTCATCATTTATTTTGGGTAATTGAAGATTATTTGGGTATTATTGGGAGATTGACAACCTTCTATCAACTATCAAGTACTTCTATTATTCTTTGCTTATTATTTTGGAATCATCATTAGGTATAATTCTCTTAACCCTTATTTTAATTATTGTTAATCATTTCCATTCATTCATCATGTTTTGCTTTGTTAATATGATTGACAACCTTGTTAGCATGTTAAACTTGATAATGAGTGAGTAGTTTCCTTAGCTAGGGTAAATGGGGAATTAGGGGAAACCAACATGGGGGATGATTCATGCTTAATCTAATATGTTCACATAATTAATTTGATTGCTTGTTGTGATCTCAACTTATGCACATGTTATGTTTGATGAAATGTGAGCCTATGAATCCTTGTATTTTTTACCCATCACTTACCTTTTCAATGAGACTTGTAAGACATAAACCAACTCGAGTCTCATTGGACCATGCATATAGTTGAGTAGAGAGGATTAAGTCGACTTGTAGGTGTTGTACAATCTAATCGATTCGGCTCCGGGACCCAAACCTTCCTAGGATTGTAAGATATAAACCAACTCGATCCTATCACAACAATAATTGCTTGCTTATAATTTGAGGATATGTTTGTATGATCAATTCCCATGAATACCCTATGAACCCATGACACCCTATTGCTTTCAATCAATTGTTTACATCTCATTTTGATCATCTTGCTTGTTTATTTACATTGTTATTTAGTTTAGTGATCTTCTTATCTCAACCCAAATTGTGACACCCTTAGACACCACTACTTGCAATCGAAAATCCTACATCAATACCCGTCCCTTGGGATCGGACCTTTACTTACCTCTTTACTAATAGTATAGTAGTTTGTGAAGTTATAAATATTGTTTTGGTCTAGGTGCTCCTAACGACAAGTAACCGAAAACGATAGTCCGACCAAAAATGGCGCCGTTGCCGGGGACGGTGTTAACTTGATTTGATTTTCTTCGATTGTTCTTAGTTGTGTCTTTCTTTGCCTTGGGGAAGTAAAACTCCTCAAGGTTTGTTCTAATTATTTTCAACTTGTTTGATATTTTGCATGTCTAGAAGATCACATGGTAACTTGTTACCCATGTTGGAGTTAGTGTCCCCGACAATAATGCGATCACAATTGTTGATCATGATGATCACATGTTTAAATCTCATTTTAAGAATACATGTGGGAAGTAATATTTTACAGTCAACTGGTCCACACATATCGGTAATGATTGGCTGACTAGAGTTTGACATTACTGTCGTGCGACGGTGGTGATCAGTTGATCCCTTTAGGTCATAACTATAGGGAAATACTCTTAATTGATCATTTAATTAATCGTATGTCGATACGAGTTAATTAAATTGCTTAAAATTGACGGATGATTTTGTGAGTAAAATTAACGTGACTCATTGTAATTCAATTACATGAGATACGGTCTAAGTAATCGAATTGTTTTATTACTTAGATTAAATTTATGTTTACGAAACTATTGAAACGGATTGAATAATTTAATATAAATTCAAGTTGTTGAAATTTATAATTCGATAAACCATTTTGGTACAAGTAATCAGGAATTACTAGTTAAATTTTATATGTGATATATTTTATTAATATGTTGATTTTTAATATGTTAAAAATACATTATAGTTTTACATGTCATGTAACATGTGACACATGACAAAATTGACAAATGACAAAATAAAATGGACCTTCCATTTTATGTTAAGTGTACCAAAAATGGGGAGGGTTAGGGTTTAAAATTGTGTTAATTATTTTAAATGAGAAAACACAATGATTACTCTAGCTTATAGCCTTGCATGCCTAGTTTGCCTTGGGTAGAATGTGAAGCTCATGCATTGGCTCTCTCCCCTCCCCCCAACCGGTTTTATGCATAGAAAAGTCAAGGGCTTTTCTATTATTATTCACTACTTCAACATATTTTTCTAGTGTTTGAAAATATTGATCAACTCTCTACAATTTGTGAAACATTTTAGAGAAAGAAAATTCATAAAAACACTCCTCTCTTGACCAAAATACAAGAGAACAAAACACAATTTTTGTGTCCAAATTTTAAGTAAGATTAGTATTATTACTAGCTCATAATAATATTAGTCATTAAGGGTGTTCCTTGGGTATATGCTTTTGGGAGAGATTCTAATTTGAATCTTAGTTCATCTATTGTTGGAAAGCTCAAGAACTAACAGGTAGGAGATCTTGTTGGTGCCAAATAAATCTGAAACACCAATGTAAGAAGTGACGATTTCTTCTCTACTTTGTTTTATGTTTGCATGCATAAGATCTTGTTTTAATTTTATGACTAAATTAAACTATTATACTATGAATATGTATACTAATGAGATTAATGAATCCTAACAAGTGGTATCATGAGCCTTAGGTTGTTTGCATGCAAATCGGTTTATTGTTTTTCCGAGTTAATCTAATTAACAAACAAAACTTGTAATTTTGTGTTTATTATGATATATCACGAAATCACTTTGCATGTTAAAGTTTCTGGTCCTAAAATGTATTTGGGATATTTTGGTTCATTTATGGATTTTATTGTTCATTTTATATATTATTGGCATTAAAATGTGATTTTTATGAGAAACATGTCATTTTTGGACAAAAAATAGCTAAACTTCGAATTTTTCAGTGGTTTTTGGATATGTTTTCACATATATTATCTACTAATGGCATGTTAAATCTTGTGATAAACTAAGTTATTTTGCATGAAATATGGATTTTATAAGCTTAAATCGAATTTAAAGGGTTTATTAGGTTAATATGAGTTATATTTCGAATCTGGTCATGAAACTTTAATATGTTGTCACATGTATTTTTACTCAGTGTGTGTAAAAATCTTAGAGGTAGTGGACTCATTTAGCATGATTTATGAATTTTTGAGTAAAAATTAAATAAATAGTGACTTTATTTAGTATATAATGCTAAAACATATTTCATGACTAAAAAAACGTCACATGTTGCATTTTATTATATATTTCATATATAAAAGTGAAAAGTTGATGAAAATAATTTTTCTCATATTTTATGGTCATATTTGTTAAAACCGATAAACCGCAACATTATTTTTCTCGATATTTTTTCGAAATATTTAACCTAAGTTTTGAACATTATGAGTGTCATGATATTTTTCCAGAATGTTCATGAGTTTAAATTTCAAATTTTGGTATTATTTGAAATTTTTATAATTTTAATTTGAAGTTTATAGCATAATTTTGTATTTTTTGGTCCATAATGAACAATATTAAGATATGAAGTTGAGTTATCGTCAAAATATTAGTGAAGACTAAGTTTTGAATCCTAAGATGGTTAGGGTAATTAACTTGAACATAAATATGAATTTATGAGACATTTTGTGATTTCAACAAGTTATAAACACGCAAATCCATAAAAACCGATAACTTATACGATATTGGCTCTTAAAAGGCGATTTAGCATAAAATTAAGCATGTTCATACATATTATAATGCTGCATTTTATTTATGATTGTCATATTTTTTTATTTTATATAATTTTTGAATTATGTAATTTTACTTAGTATGGCCTTAGTTTTTAATTGATATTACCCGAAATGTATGGGAATATCGATTCGGTTGTAATTATTGTGATCTTGTATCACCGTTTTGTAATTTAATAGATTTGTTTTTATTACAAATGTATAATAGGAAATTATGTAATTTTATTATTTTGTAATTTCTCGGAGTTTCCCATGAAGACGGTGTTACCTCGAGATGCGGACCAAGACCGAAGTTCAAGGGACCAAAAGAGTTGGTTTCCGCATTTGTAATAGTTTATTAGATTTACTATTTTAGGAAGGCCATACTAGGACTTTATATTTATGCTTTGCATTTTATTTATATGTTGCATGCATCGCTAGATCGCCATAACTAAACATGCATTTTATTTAATCGAGTCTTCGACCGTGTCAATTACAATTATCGTAGTTCACCGCTTTAGTTCACTTAAAACGTGATAGATAATAAATTGACATGACCTCTCGCTAAATTAACAATTGAGACTTAGCCTTACCAAAAATTAGAAACCATGAAAACCTATTTCGTGAGGGAGTGCGCTCGGCCAAACCGGGGTACAAACCTTGTTACGTAGGGGAAGTGGATGATAAATGTCTATCCACCGAATTCCTGTTGATCAGGGTTGTATCGCCAAAGCGTGCCCAAGTTAATGTGAATTTGGATCATGGACACATTTATTCGAAATTTGGGTTGAACTCAACAAAAGTATTCTCGACCATAGTCGGATGTGTTTTGGGCTAAAGATAAATATTAATGTAATTTTATTGACCAAGAGTTCTAAAAGTAGATTCGATTAAAAAGTTAATCCACCGAGTTATATTGATGAGGGTTGTATCGCCAAAGCGTGCCCAAGTTAATATGAATTTGGATCATGGAATCATTTATAATAGGTTGGTAGAGGTCACTATATAAATGCTTTACTTGTTAAATTATTTACAAGTATTATTATAATGATAAATGTTTTAGTTTTCATTATTCCGTTATCATATTGTTCTATTTCTTTACCTCAATTTATACGATATCATTTCGATTTTAGTTCAAATCTCCATTAAAACAACGTAACTAAAGACAAATTTGAATTTTCTTCTAAAAACCTCGTATTATCCATTGCAATGATCTCTTGTGAAGAGTATAGATAAAAGTTATTCGTGATCAAAAGGGTTTTTGATTCTTGACTAACATATCTACTTGAAATGAATTATTTCTCATGTGCTTAATTGAGTTAAGTACTTTGAAATGTTAAATCATTTTGGTAACTAGATTTGTTGGAAGTCAAAATTGACCAAAATACCGCAACCACTTCAATGAATTTTAAGACTAAACGAATGAATTCAAGAGTAGTCTTCATGAAATTAAATTTTGCTTCTCCAAGCAAAAACTCATTGAAATGAGTGGGAGCATTCTCTTAAACCGTTAAGAAAAGGATGAGGTTTAAAGAAGTAAAATTAGAATGGAATTGATACAAGGTAATGGTAAAAGTAAAGTTATTGAGAATAACGATACTAAACCTATCAATCCCGACCGATAAAGTTTCCATTGTCTTAATTGTTGGACGCTAGAAAGGAAACTACCCCAAATTATTGAAGAATCAGCAAGTTAGTTGTGGGACATCTAATGGGACCTTCTTCTTTAAATGTTTATTTGATTGACATAAATTTGGCTAGTACTACTTCGTCAATATTAGAAACCGGTGGTGGTTTTCATCATTATATTTGAAACATAAGATGATTAGAATATGACGACTAGCAACAATGATGTCGAGAGATAGAGTCATTGTGTACTCAATCTAGTTTTGGGTTTATATTTATACCTTAATTATGACTATTAAGTGAATAAACTCTAAATAAGAATATAATTTTGTTAAGATACAAAAGAGGTTTCACTTTTGTGACCCTATACACCATGATTTGATGTATGGCTAGCCCATTATCAAAGGTGATTATATTCTAAACCAAACTAGAATGATATATCATGTAGATGATGCTAGACTCAAATTGGTAACCCAAGATTAAACCTTGAATTCTGGAATGATGAACGCAAAGAGTTATCGAGTACTCTTGGAACCATTAGATTGTTAATCTTATGGTATATGCGTATCTTGTATTCAAAGCAAGATGTCTTGTGCTTTTTGGTTGAAAAGGAGATCGAGGTTGTAAATCATTAATCCAGAATAGGTTGATCATTTTCTTTTACCAATGATTTAAGTTGACACTAATGTGTTCACTTAATAAGGTACATAGAGAAATCTTTTAAGAAGTTCAAAGAGTTCCAGGAATCACGATTTAATCGTGATGGGATTATCAAAGTGAAGACTTTGATATAAGCCAAAGGAAATGTGATATAGTATCACAAGTTAATCTCTCTTTGCACGCATTATGGGATAATGTGTGGTTGGATAAAGAAATCAAACCCTATTCGATATGGTTTGAACCTTAATCAAGTTACTTTCAGTTACTTGATCCTTTTGGGGATTTTATCATTTTGTCTAAATTATTTTTCCACTAAATCTAAAACGATTCATATGAGATATAAAATGGTAGGGTATTATGCTTGTAGGTTTTCACAAGAAACAAATGCTCATTTTTCCTTACAATAATCACGAGTACAACGGGTTTGTGGCTCGTGACCTGTCTTTCTAGAATAATAGTTTATTTCTAGAAGACAGAGTGGGAGAAAATATTCAAGAGTAAATTGTATGTCGCAAGAAACTGTATTTTCTTGGCTACATGATGTTTCTTCGAAACCTAGGAGGTTGAACTCATCACTTATTGAAGATAATGAATTTGTGTTACTTTTAGAAAGTAAAGAGCTTACAACTTACAAAGAAATTGTTTGATTCAAGTTACTTCTGGAAAGTAATGATCATATGACTTAAATGAGAGTGTTTAAGTCACAACTCAATACAAGGCTTAGAGCCATGAAAATCCAAAAAAAAAATCCAAGTGGAATTGTTGGATATCAAAGAGAGATATCAAAGCTTGATTAGTTGCAAAGTGTTTTGCACTATTCATATCTTCTTAGGAATTGTATTTCATTATGATGATATATAGCGAGTGAATCTAAAACCCACTTCTTCAATTAGAAGGTATGTATTCAATACATGTCATGAGTTTTGTAGATTCTTGCAATCCTAAAATAATGTGTAACTTAAGAGATTGTCTTAAGTAGGAAATCAATGAGTTGGAATCAACATTTTGATCATGTTATAAAACTTTTCTCAATAGGTTGAGAAGTTGTGTTTATACATGAAGTTTAGTGGGAGTTACGGAAATTTTAATTAGTCTTATATGTGGATGACATATTGATCATTGAGAATGATTTGACACTTTTGGAGTATTATAATACATCTTCAATATCCGGATTTATGGAGATCAATCCACAGGATATTAGCGTCAAATAAGAAGTCTTATGTTGATAAGATTCATGACTAGTTCAATTATGATTGAACATATTTGATTGATTCCTTTTGCTTCCGCTGCCGGATCAACTAAATGAGCAATGATGTATAACACTTCATATACTTTGAGTATGATGAATTGTTTCAAAATCGAATTTAAGTAATAGTTACGAAGTAGCCATATAGATTATTCTTAAGTGCTTGAGGAAGCATTAAGGATGGAAAAGTTAAGTGTTTTTGATGCAATTAACTAATTTGTGTAAGGGTGTTACACAAATGACAATTGAGATTGAGAAAGGTTTCAGACAAAACCATATTCCAAACACGTGAAGATGGTTAAGGAACCATTGTGCCTATGTTATTTAAGAAATAGATTTGCTAGAATCGTTCTAGGCAATAAAAATAATGAGAGATATTTACAACGGAAATTGAGTACACTTGCAATCAATAGATGTGCAAGAAGGATGAGTCCCGCACACTGTGAAAACAGTGGGAGCTATTCTAAGGCTAGAGGGCCTATGTCTAGATTGGATCTAGACACGTACTCAGAAAGTTTTGTAATGCAAATGTATACATTACAAAGGAAAACGAGTATGTAGTAAGGTTGAGTAAGGTACAAGAAGTTGATAAAACCTACTAACCAAAGCCTTCTCATTGGCTTAACATGATGAGTCATATGTCATTTCAATTGGATTGACATGAACAACTACGTACAAACATCAAATTGGATTATAAGAATATGAAGTAGTAATTAGGTATTGACTATTCATATGTAATAATCACATTTGTCGTTCGAGTTTTTAAATCTAAAACTCCTTTTATACTTTGTTACATCCAAACGGGTTGTAGAGACAATATTGAACCCCGTTAAAGTGAACTCGGATTAACATGGTATTTGCCCATAGTCACTTGTATGAGGTGACGTCTCGAAGTGACTAGAGTGTGATGCGATTGATGGCAAGTTCAAGTGCCATAGAGTCATATGAGATGACTAGTCGATCACATAGGCAGACTGTTGGGAACACTTTGTCGGGCTAATGACCGCTTATAGAGTTCTGGCAAATTTATATAGCCTGGTCGTGGCGAGAGCTACTGTAGTATTCTAATGAGTCGATTCTTTTAACTAAAGACTGTTCGCCTAAGGTGGCACAGTTTCAGATTAACTTTGATTTATGTTACTGCGACCTTCGTAAATGGGGTCAAATGGGCATATTTTGGGTTATGATGGCTGTGGCTAGTCGAAGGGAATAGTGAGATAGGAATTGTCCACCCCTTGTCAGGGTTAAAACAATATCTCAGGGCCACTCGAGGAGTAATGAACTGGAAATGCGTGGCCACGCTCGGAAGGTATCTATGGTAGATAATTCCGGTCAATCAGTTATTCTCCAGATCGAGGAAACCACTCTCGATATGAACACTTGCAAGTACGACCTGAAAGACACCTTGCATTGAGTGGGAGATAGTAAAAGGACAAGAGAATTGGTGACGCACACTTGTCGAGGACAAATGGGAGATTGTTGGAGTTAGTGTCCCCGACAATAATGCGATCATAATTGTCGATCATGATGATCACATGTTTAAATCTCATTTTAAGAATACATGTGGGAAGTAATATTTTACAGTTAACTGGTCCACACATATCGGTAATGATTGGCTGACTAGAGTTTGACATTACTGTCGTGCGACGGTGATGATTAGTTGATCCCCTTAGGTCATACCTATAGGGAGATACTCTTAATTGATCATTTAATTAATCGTATGCCGATACGAGTTAATTAATTTGCGTAAAATTGACGGATGATTTTGTGAGTAAAATTAACGTGACTCATTGTAATTCAATTACATGAGATACGGTCTAAGTAATTGATGGACAAGGGTTGGTCGTCACACATCCAATCAAACACATTTATAATACTCAACAAACAACTAGTTAGCGGTAAGTCGAGGTCGATCCATGGGACGGTGTGCTTTGGGTTCTAAGTCTATCTATCTCAATTTATGCTAGTGTCACAATTTGTTTGGGGTTTGTAGTTGTATTCTAAACTAATGAAAGTAACAAAGTAAAGCAAACAATGAACTAAGAAATGTAAACAAATGATTAAAAGTGCTAGGATATCATGGGGTCATAGGGGATTCATGGTGTTGATCATACAAACATGTTTACAATTATAAGCAAGCAATTAATGTTGTGGAGGAACCGAGTTGGTTTATATCTTACGGTTCTTAGGAAGAGTTGGGTCCCGGAGCCGAATCGATTAGATTGTATAACACCTACAAGTCGACTTACTTTCCTCCTAATCAACTTCTATGCATGGTCTAACAAGACTCGAGTTGGTTTATATCTTACAAGTCAAGTTGAATAGATAAGAGATGGTTGTAAATGCAAGGATTCATAGGCTTAGCATTTCATCAAACATAACATGTGCATAAAGTTGACATCACAACAAGCAAGCAAATTAATTATGAAAACATATTAGATTAAGCATGAATCAATCTCATGTTGCTTTTTCCTAATTACCCACTAATCCTAGCTAAAAGACGACTCACTTATTATCATGGTAAACATGTCATTAATGGTGTCAATCATCACAACAAATGTAAACATGATAAGAGAATGAGGAAATAAACAATAAAGAGTAAAGAGTAAAGGAATTATACCAAACTTGAGATGATCCAAATAATAAAGCAAAGAATAATAGAAGAAACTTGATTGATTGATGAAGGGTTGTCAATCCTCCAATAATAACCCAATAATCTTCAATTACCCAATAATAAACTTGAATAATAAACTTGAACAATAATTAAGGAGAGATTAATGTGTAATTTGTGGAAAGATTAAAGAGTAATCTATTCTAATCTACTCCTAATCTAATCGAATAGGAATTTCTAATATGGAAACTTGATTCTAGTCTAATAAAACTTCATGGTTTGATTATTACAAATGGGGTATATATAGTGGGGATTAGGTGTAGGAATTAGGGTTAACTAAGGGCTTAAATGACGATTAAGTCCCTACTTAAGGAAACGCCGATCTTTTTGGAAGGATGGGCATCTTTCTTGAAGCTTGAAGAAACAAAATTAGTCTGCCTTGGAATCCGGGCGTCTTTAGCACGGGACGGGCGGATTCGGTGGTCTGTGCCCGGGCGTCTTGGGGTGAAGACGGGCGTCTTCTGGAGGTTCTGCCCGGGCATCTTGTGGGGAAGACGGGCGTCTTCTGGTGGTTCTGCCCGGGCGTCTTCTGGGGAAGACGGGCGTCTTCTGGGGAAGACGAGCGTCATCAGTCTCGGGACGCGCGGATTGGCGAACAGTTTCTTCGTTTGAGCTCGGATTGTTAAACGAACGTCATTTTCTCATCCGGACTCCTATTGGAGTGATTAAAATGCCTAGATCACTTGTTTTTTCGACGCCGTTCCATCTAGAATACTTTCAGAGCCAAAGGAGCAACTCTTGGTTTGGGTTCCGAGCAATTTCTTCATAAATGGCTTCCTTCTCGTCATCCTTGCTTTTAACCCTTTGATCCTTCTATATACACTTTATTCCTATATCTTTGGTTATCATTCTTGCCTCCTATTCATACTAGTCCATCTAATATCATCAATAAGCTTCCAAATATGCACGAAAGGCAGGAATTTCCGCCTTATTATCTCCTTTTCTACAAAACATACGAAATGCGCTAGAAAAGCAAATAGGAAGGTTTTGACGGATAAAATGGCCATAGAATGTTATAATAGTATGCAAAATAGGTTTAATTAGGGGACTAAATGTGCGCAAATAATGATCACATCAAATATCCCCAAACCGAACCTTTACTCGCCCCGAGTAAAGAGGTGACTAAAACTAGACCTTTATTTAAACTATGCTACTAATATAACCGATGTGAGACAATTAGCGGGTCTCACTCCGCCCCTTCAACTCACAACAAGACAACCATGAGGTAGGATGCCTTCTTGCAAGGCAAGGTGGGTCTTGCCAAAATGGCGACACATCCAAGCATTAAAGCACACAAAACAAGTAATGGATGCATCTACAAAAGAATAGCCACTTTCCTCATCTAAGTGGCGGAAATTATCTACAAGGGAAGCAATTCAAGGGTACACACTCCTTCATAGATGCAATTTCTTCAAACTACTAAGCCTAGAAGGATACCAATAAATCACCTCCAAGTTGTGTCAAGCTAGGGTACCTTTGTCCTCAATCGTTAAATGCTTTTGTCAAGAGTAGACTCCCTATGGTGTTAGAAACACTGGAGGATCGCGGAATTCCCCTCTTGCCTAGACAAGAAGAAGGGTCGTCCCCTCTCTACCATGCACAAAAATGGATACGATGGATAAAGGGATCAATAGATATTTGAGTTTCACTTTGGGAGTTTGCTTTTGTTTTTGTTTTTCCCCCCAATTTCTTGTGGTATTTGACATTTGAGAACACTTCCTTGCCATTTCTTTTTTGATTTTTGGCATTTCAATACTTGACAACTTTTCAACTTTTTGCATTTTCTTTTTGAACATTTTCAAAGTCACCCCATATGTAGTGAGGGTGCCTTATATTGGAAGCATAAGAGTCTATCTTTGCTCCTCTTTTCACTTGATGCATTTTTGCAAACTTTCTTTCACTTTTCATTTCATTGAACTCAAATTGATTTCTTTTTGTGCCCATTCCCTTTGATGACAAAAATGTGGTAGAACATGGATGATGGATGGATGCATGGTTTCAAGGGTCACCTTGGAATAAACGGTAGCCAAGGAGTTATCACGCCACAAGGTACTCTTGACTATGCCTTAATCCATGGGTCAAAGGATACTAGCATGACACATCCTAGGGTGTTTTACAAGTATTCTAACAAGCAAAGTCTTAAGAAGAAAAAGCATCTACTATGGCCTATATACACTTGTTAAGCTTCCCATGTAGATGGTTTCACAAAATTTTTGTAACATGCAACTACATGCCATGATGCAACTAGCATATAAACATCCTAATGCAAATATTTCTACCAACTAATATGACATATAAACTAAATACAAGTCCTAAGTTCACATTGTTATACCGCATCAATCAAAATAAAGCCACATAGTCATTAACATAAAGAGGAAAAATGAGATTGGGAAGATCATACCATGCGGTCTTCAATATCCTCATGTCTCGGATGTGGCGTAGTCAATCAATGTGAAAAAGGATGGACAAACACAATATATACAAGACAATATATACAAGACTACACTACAAAGGAAATGAACTTGTTTTTGGGTTTTTGAAATTTTCAAATTTTTATGGTTTTTAATTTTATGAAATTAAAAGACATATTTTTGTGATTTTTCGAAATTTTTCAATTTTTATGCATTTTGGAATATAAATTCCCATCCCCCACTTTATTTTGGACATTGTCCTCAATGTACATGTAGGAATAGGAATAAAAAGGAAAACATGTTTTTGGATTTTTGATTTTTTTGAAATAAAGTACAAATGCAATGATATGATATGAATGAATGCATGCTCTAACTAAATGCAATTCTATATGACATATATAGCAAATGAATGCAATCTAAACTATATTATGCATGTTTTCTAGTAGACTATGGTCACCTATGATCAAACCTCCCCAAATCGATTTAAACACTATTTCTAGTGTAGAAATGAATAGGTTTGGCCATTAGTGACTATGCATGAATTCTAGTCTATATACAACTAACTACATGAATCATATGAAATATATTACAATGCAAACTATACTATATGAACTAACTAATTTAAATGCAATATGAAATATAATACAAATGCAAGCTTAATATATATGTAAATAACTAAATGCAAGTGTAAATATAATGCAAAGTGAAAGGAAAGGATATCTTACAAATGGTGGTTTTAGGGAGGACTCCACCAAACTCATTCCTTGTTGCCATGATTATTGATGTTGTCCATGTTGCTCAATGCTCTCAATAACCGGTAAAATGCTTGGGCACAATCCTCAAATAAGCATGAATAAGGTTTGTTCCAATTCAAGATGAAGCTTGGCCAAGGGAGCTTGTCACTTATTCTCTTCTTCACCTTACCCTTAGCACTTGCTATTTTGTAATGCTTCAAACCAACAAGCCCATGATTCTTGTCAACATAAGGTATGAAGTGTGGTTCATATTCGTCCGGAGACTTCCACTTACCACCTTCTCCTTCAATTTTTGTGGTGATGATAGCATTTGGATTTATCAATCCTTCAAGAGTAGAAGGAGAATTCTCATAACATTGATGATCGAGCTCCTTAGAAGTTGGCATTGTGGATGCCAAATTTCCACAAGTAGCTTCACATGCAAGTTTCTCTTTGAGCTTTTCCACCAAGTAGCTTTTGTATGATGCTTTGACCTTTTGAAGAAGGTCCACCATATCCTCTTCAACAATCATTGGCTCCATGGTAGGTGTCAAGTAGTCTTCATGGGATATAGGGAAAGGACATTCATCTTCATGATAGGATATCTCAAATGTCTCAAGGATAGGCTCCCCAAGGGAGGCAATATCACAACTCCATTCCTCTTCTTCATTCCATAAGTCCTTGCAAGACACATATTCCGCATAAGCTTCTTCCATAGGCTTGTCATCATCGCTATCTCCATATGAATCATAAATGGGGGCTTCACTCCTCTTCATCAACTCTTTATCCAACACCTCAATGTTCACATCAAAAGTCACACCCTCATACTCACAAAGGCTAAGAGTATTTGGCTTACTCAACCTCATGTCTTCCTCATCAAACACCGCACTTTCATACTCACAAGAGCTCAATGAGGTTGGCTCTTCCCACTTCTCATCAAAAGTAACTCCTTCAGACTCACATTCATGGTCAATGTCTAAAGAGTGGTGAGGGTTAGTTAGTTGGGTTTCTTTTATTTGGGCAATTTGAATTTCCAACTCCTCACCTTGAGTAACAATGCCTTGAAGAACAATGTCCCTTCTTTGGCTCTCTTCTAGCATTTGTTTGAAGAAGTTTTGTTGATCTCCCATCATTTGGAGAATCACATTTTGAATGGGTTCATCTTCTTGTTGTGGGTAGGTGTGAAAGTGGTTGTATTGTGGCATTTGGAATTGGTTGTAAAGTGAGTTTTGGGTGGTTGGTTGTTGTGGGTATTGGATGTGGTGATTTTGGTGGGGAAAGTTGGGGTAGTAGTTAGGATTTTCATTGTATGAGTTGTAAGGTAGGTTTGTGTTGACTTGCTCCTCAAACTCCCCATACCCATAGTCATACTCAAAAGATCCAACATATACTCCATGTATCAAGTCTTGAGCCATCATAGCTAAGACAAGGAAACAACTACAAGCATAGAAACTACACAAAAATGGTAAGAACAATCCTTGAGGAACAAGTTCCTCAAGGTGAAAGCACAATTAAAATAGACAAACAAGTAAGATCTTAATCACAAAACACCGTCCCCGGCAACAGCGCCATTTTGATGGACAAGGGTTGGTCGTCACACATCCAATCAAACACATTTATAATACTCAACAAACAACTAGTTAGCGGTAAGTCGAGGTCGATCCATGGGACAGTACGTGTGCTTTGGGTTCTAAGTCTATCTATCTCAATTTATGCTAGTGTCACAATTTGTTTGGGGTTTGTAGTTGTATTCTAAACTAATGAAAGTAACAAAGTAAAGCAAACAATGAACTAAGAAATGTAAACAAATGATTAAAAGTGCTAGGATATTATGGGGTCATAGGGGATTCATGGTATTGATCATACAAACATGTTTACAATTATAAGCAAGCAATTAATGTTGTGGAGGAATCGAGTTGGTTTATATCTTACGGTTCTTAGGAAGAGTTGGGTCCCGGAGCCGAATCGATTAGATTGTACAACACCTACAAGTCGACTTACTTTCCTCCTAATCAACTTCTATGCATGGTCTAACAAGACTCGAGTTGGTTTATATCTTACAAGTCAAGTTGAATAGATAAGAGATGGTTGTAAATGTAAGGATTCATAGGCTTAGCATTTCATCAAACATAACATGTGCATAAAGTTGACATCACAACAAGCAAGCAAATTAATTATGAAAACATATTAGATTAAGCATGAATCAATCCCATGTTGCTTTTCCCTAATTACCCACTAATCCTAGCTAAAAGACTACTCACTTATTATCATGGTAAACATGTCATTAATGGTGTCAATCATCACAACAAATGTAAACATGATAAGAGAATGAGGAAATAAACAATAAAGAGTAAAGAGTAAAGGAATTATACCAAACTTGAGATGATCCAAATAATAAAGCAAAGAATAATAGAAGAAACTTGATTGATTGATGAAGGGTTGTCAATCCTCCAATAATAACCCAATAATCTTCAATTACCCAATAATAAACTTGAATAATAAACTTGAACAATAATTAAGGAGAGATTAATGTGTAATTTGTGAAAAGATTAAAGAGTAATCTATTCTAATCTACTCCTAATCTAATCTAAGAGGAATTTCTAATATGGAAACTTGATTCTAGTCTAATAAAACTTCATGGTTTGATTATTACAAATGGGGTATATATAGTGGGGATTAGGTGTAGGAATTAGGGTTAACTAAGGGCTTAAATAACGATTAAGTCCCTACTTAAGGAAACGCCGGTCTTTTTGGAAGGATGGGCATCTTTCTTGAAGCTTGAAGAAACGAAATTGGTCTGCCTTGGAATCCGGGCGTCTTTAGCACGGGACGGGCGGATTCGGTGGTCTGTGCCCGGGCGTCTTGGGGTGAAGACGGGCGTCTTCTGGAGGTTCTGCCCGGGCGTCTTGTGGGGGAAGACGGGCGTCTTCTGTAGGTTCTGCCCGGGCGTCTTCTGGGGAAGACGGGCGTCTTCTGGGGAAGACGAACGTCTTCAGTCTTGCGACGCGCGGATTGGCGAACAGTTTCTTCGTTTGAGCTCGGATTGTAAAACGGACGTCATTTTCTCATCCAGACTCCTATTGGAATGATTCAAAAGCCTAGATCACTTGTTTTTTCGACGCCGTTCCATCTAGCATACTTTCAGAGCCAAAGGAGCAACTCTTGGTTTGGGTTCCGAGCAATTTCTTCATAAATGGCTTCCTTCTCGTCATCCTTGCTTTTAACCCTTTGATCCTTCTATATACACTTTATTCCTATATATTTGGTCATCATTATTGCCTCCTCTTCATACTAGTCCATCTAATATCATCAATAAGTTTCCAAATATGCACGAAAGGCGGGAATTTCCGCCTTATTATCTCCTTTTCTACAAAACATACGAAATGCGCTAGAAAAGCAAATAGGAAGGTTTTGACGGATAAAATGGCCATAGAATGTTATAATAGTATGCAAAATAGGCTTAACTAGGGGACTAAATGTGCGCAAATAATGATCACATCAGTAATCGAATTGTTTTATTACTTAGATTAAATTATTGTTTACGAAACAATTGAAACGGATTGAATAATTTATTATAAATTTAAGTTGTTGAAATTTATAATTCGATAAACCATTTTGGTACAAGTAATCAAGAATTACTAGTTAAATTTTGTATGTGACATGTTTTATTAATATGTTGATTTTTAATATGTTAAAAATACATTATAGTGTTACATGTCATGTACCATGTGACACATGACAAAATTGACAAATGACAAAATAAAATGGACCTTCTATTTTATGTTAAGTGTACCGAAAATGGGGAGGATTAGGGTTTAAAATTGTGTTAATTATTTTAAATGAGAAAACACAATGATTACTCTACCTTATAGCCTTGCATGCCTAGTTTGCCTTGGGTAGAATGTGAAGCTCATGCATTGGCTCTCTCCCCTCCCCCCAACCGGTTTTATGCATAGAAAAGCCAAGGGCTTTTCGATTATTATTCACTACTTCAACATATTTTTCTAGTGTTAGAAAATATTGATCAACTCTCTACAATTTGTGAAATATTTTAGAGAAAGAAAACTCATAAAAACACTCCTCTCTTGACCGAAATACAAGAGAACAAAACACAATTTTTGTGTCCAAATTTTAAGTAAGATTAGTATTATTACTAGCTCATAATGATATTAGTCATTAAGGGTGTTCCTTGGGTATAAGCTTTTAGGAGAGATTCTAATTTTAATCTTAGTTCATCCATTGTTAGAAAGCTCAAGAACTAACAAGTAGGAGATCTTGTTGGTGCCCAATAAATCCGAAACACCAATGTAAGAAGTGACGATTTCTTCTCTACTTTGTTTTATGTTTGCATGCATAAGATCTTGTTTTAATTTTATGACTAAATTAAACTATCATACTATGAATATGTATACTAATGAGATTAATGAATCCTAACAACCCATTGATCACGAAATTGAAAGAACTTTGACAACCAATAGAAGACTTGCTAGAAATACTTTCAGAGGTATTGATGAGATTGTGGATATTCAACCAAATAATATTGAGTTCATTAACCCTTTTGCAAGAGAGGGAGAGGAGAACCCAACACAAAACCCACCACAAAATCAACCCACAATGCCTAAATTTTCATCACATTCCGTACCAACCGAGGAGAACCTACCCAATGGTACTCCCACACCGCAACATTTGACCGGTAATTTCATTGCAAAATCCGCATTTATCCAATTAGTCGAAAGAAGCCAATTTGGGGGAATGCCTAGTGAAGACCCTCATTCTCATATGGAGACTTTTTGTAACTATTGTGATGCGATTTCACAAACCGGAGTGACTCAAGACCAAATTCGATGGGTCTTATTTCCTTTTTCTTTGATTGGTATCGCGAAACAATGGCTAAAGAACCTTGATATGGCTACTCTTGGTATTGACTCTTGGAAGAAATTGGCTCTTACTTTCTACAAAAAGTTCTACCCTCCGGAAAAGACTAACATGCTAAGAGCCCAAATCACGGGATTTAAACAAAGGGGCGAAGAATCTTTGTACGAAGCTTGGGGGCGATTCAAAGGAACTTGTCGCTCATGTCCTCATCATGAAATTAGCGAGTGGTTCTTGGTACAACAATTTTGGAATGGTCTTTATGAAGACTCCCGAAACATTCTCAACATGGGATTAAATGGTATGTTCACCGAAGTTGACGATAAGCAAACATGGAACAAGATTGAGGAAATGGCGGTCCATAACTCACAATATAGTAGACCTCGAAAGGCTACTAGAGGAGGAAAGCATGAACTTGACTCTATTACTAAATTGGGTGCTCAACTTAGTGCTCATATTGATACCATTACTTTGAAGTTTGATAAGGCTATGGCGAAACATGAAAAAGCCTCTAAATCACCTAAGCAACATGTTAATGCCATGGTGGCATCTTCATCAATTCCAAGTGGAATATGTGAGAATTGTGGAACTTTGGGACATGACCAAAGTAAATGTAGGGGAACAAGTGAGCAAGTGAATGCTTTTCAAGCATACAAGAGTGGTACCCCTTATTCAAACTATTATAATGAAAACACCAAATTCCATACAAATATCTCATACAATAGCCAAAATGTTCAAAACCCTCAACCAACATACACCCTACCTCCAATGAGAAACCAAAATCAAAGACCCTTTTACAACCAAAACCAAGGTTACCAAAATCAAACTCCATACACTCAATCAAATGACCAAGGTTTTTATGTTCAAAAAGCGGTCCTCCAAATGCAAAAGAACCAACAAGAGTTTTTCACTCAAATGCAAAAGGATAGCCAAGCAAAAGACATCACCATTAACAATAAACTAGCTCACACAAAGATGTTGGAGACCCAAATGTCTCAATTAGCATCTTCAAGTTCACAAAGACAAAAGGGACAATTACCACCTCAAGGTAACCCCCCAAGACAAGAATCGGTGAGTGCCATCCATTTGAGGAGTGGTACAAGGTATGAAGGGCCGAAGAGGCCCGTTGATGAAGATGTTGTGAATGCTAGTAACAAGGAAAAAGTTGTTGAAAACTCTAAAGAATAAGAACCCACCATTCAAGAAGTTTCAAAGAAGGATGAAGAGAAGGCCAAAGAAAAGGAGCCTATTGTGATTAGACTTCCATTCCCGAGTCGTCAAGCTAAGCCTAAGTTTGGTGACCAACTTGGAAAATTCATGGAGATTGTGAAGAATTTAGAAGTCTCAATTCCATTTACGGAATTGATCAATCATGTTCCGGCCTATGCAAAGTATATGAAAGATATCCTTACAAAGAAGAAATCAATCCGGAAGCTTGAGACTTTTGCTTTCACTAAATTAAGTAGTGCTATTCTTCAAGGGAGTTCACCTCCAAAGCTCAAGGATCCGGGAAGTTTCTCCATTCCATGCACTATTGGTGACACTACAATCAACAAAGCTTTATGTGACCTTGGGGCAAGTGTTAGTGTCATGCCATATTCGGTAAGCAAGAGGCTAGGAATGGGAGAGCTCAAATGCACCAACATCACGCTTCAAATGGCAGATAGATCAACAAAGACACCTTTAGGGGTGTGGGAAGATGTTCCCGTAAGAATTGGCAAATTCTTCATCCCGGTGGATTTTGTTATTGTTGACATGGAAGAAGACTCCAACATTCCTATTATTTTAGGAAGACCTTTCTTGCACATCGCGGGAGCGGTGATGGATGTAAAACATGGAGAGCTCACCCTTGAAGTGGAGATGAAACCATCACTTTCAATCTTGACAAGACTATGAGAGCTCCACGATTACATGAGCCATGTTTTATGGTTGATCACTATAGCCGAAAAGATGATAGGAAGAAGTTGGCATTTCAATGGAAGAAGAAAGTGGATGATGCTCCATCAAAAGAGCAAGGAAATTGCAACAATGAGAGCTTGAAAAGCTCACCCATGACAAGTGAAGAAGAAGGCCTCATTGGCCAAGAAAAGAAAGAAGGAGAGTTGTCTTCATCAACTCAAGACATTTTTAGTGATCAGGTGGACGAAGTATGCGGTCTTTGGGATGATGAGTTTGAAGGGATATTCAATCCCTATAACGGTAATGCTATGGCCCAAGACCATCATGGAGAACAACAAGTGCAAAGGTCTATTGAAGATCTTTATCATGACAATGAACAAGCTTTCGACTACTTCTTCAAGGTGTTGAGTAACATCAACAACACCTTGAACATGCCCCCTTAACATCTCATTATTGGATGAGAGTTTGGTGGAGTCCTCCCTAAACCACCATTTGTAAATATTCTAACTCCCTAACTTGCATTTTAATTATCGTATTGCATTTTTGTCATTTTTGGATTTTGATTTCTATGCCTTGATCAAGATTTTCATCATTTTGAGAGAAGTGAGGGAGGGACTTATGAGTTTACTGATGTGTAGTGTTTTGCCTTAGTGTGGGGATAGCAATTGCCTAGGCTATCCATGCCTTTGTAGTGCCCCCACAATGAAGAACACAAGAATTGAAGAATGAAATGACACGGGTTACGAAGCACCCAAGGATGGACCTGAATCCGTGTGGAAGAGGCAGAATCCGAGTGTCCCGAGGCAAATCCGTTTTGGAATATGTGTCCTCCGACAATAATGCGATCACAATTGAGGTTTTGTTTCCTTGGTAGGAGAGGAGTGCAAACCTTGCATTTTCATAGCAAAATGGAGCTAAATTGATCGAATCTAATGACGGACCATCAAAGTGAAGACAAGACTAGAAGGCCTATGTAAATAATGTAGTAGATGGGCAATGATGAGAACATCCTTGCATCCCCAACAAAATCCTTGAGGATTTTTGGAAGAAGAAAAGAAGAAATGAAGAAGAAGCTTGCTGAGCTACTATCCGCTTGTCGCAGCATCGGGGCGCTTGTCCTAGCCCTCCAGAATCCGAGCATCCCACCACCCAGTCCGCTCGTCCTGGACCTCCACAATCTGCTCGTCCCGACCATCTGGCCGCTCGGATTCCTTCACAGTGCAAAACGTCCTCTCCCTTGGTCCACTCGGGACGCGCATATTCCTTGAAGACTAGCGAAGCGGAGATGAGCATCTCCTTCGAGAGGAGCACTTCCTCAACTTTTCTTAAGGATCTTAATCGTCATTTAAGCCCTTAGTAACCCTAATTTATGTACGTAACCCTTAGTATAAATACCCCATTGTACTAATTAGATTATCATATTCTTCTTATGCAATCTTAATCTCATTTGAATCTTGTAATCATCTTTTAATTAAGAATTAATACAAATCTCATTTCCTTAATTTCTCTATTGTTCATCATTTATTTTGGGTATTTGAAGATTATTTGGGTATTATTGGGAGATTGACAACCTTCCATCAATCATCAAGTACTTATATTATTCTTTGCTTATTATTTTCGAATCATCATTAGGTATAATTCTCTTAACCCTTGTTTTAATTATTGTTAATCATTTCCATTCATTCATCATGTTTTGCTTTGTTAATATGATTGACAACCTTGTTAGCATGTTAAACTTGATAATGAGTGAGTAGTTTCCTTAGCTAGGGTTAATGGGGAATTAGGGGAAACAAACATGGGGGATGATTCATGCTTAATCTAATATGTTCACATAATTAATTTGCTTGCTTGTTGTGATCTCAACTTATGCACATGTTATGTTTGATGAAATGCGAGTCTATGAATCCTTGCATTTTTTACTCATCACTTACCTTTTCAATGAGACTTGTAAGACATAAACCAACTCGAGTCTCATTAGACCATGCATATAGTTGAGTAGGGAGGATTAAGTCGACTTGTAGTTGTTGTACAATATAATCGATTCGGTTCCGGGACCCAAACCTTCCTAGGATTGTAAGATATAAACCAACTCAATCCTATCACAACATTAATTATTGCTTGCTTATAATTTGAGGATATGTTTGTATGATCAATTCCCATGAATCCCCTAAGAACCCATGATACCCTAGTGCTTTTAATCAATTGTTTACATCTCATTTTGATCATCTTGCTTGTTTATTTACATTGTTATTTAGTTTAGTGATCTTCTTATCTCAACCCAAATTTTGACGCCCTTAGACACTACTACTTGCAATCGAAAATCCTACATCAATACCCGTCCCTTGGGATCCGACCTTTACTTACCTCTTTACTAATAGTAGAGTAGTTTGTGAAGTTATAAATATTGTTTTGGTCTAGGTGCTCCTAACGACAAGTAACCAAAATTGATAGTCCGACCAACTAGAGAAGAATTCCGAGCGGATTGGGGGTCGGGACGCTCGGATCACAAGGCCTCAAGACGAGCATCTTGGGCACGGGACGCTCGGACTATAGCAGGGCGACGCTCGTCCTGGGCACTGCGACGCTCGGATTGCTGGGCAGTCACTTCTCTTCTTTTCTTTCTTCAACAATCCTCAAGGATCTTGTTGGAGATGCTAGGATCCTTTCACCATTGTCCAATTAGTTTATTATCTACATAGGGCTTCTAGCATTGTCTTCCCTTTGATGCTTAATCATTGAATTCGATCAGATTAGCTCCATTTTGCCATGAAAATGTAAGGTTTGCACTCCTTTCCTACTAAGGGATCAAAACCTCAAAGAATATGCAAAACGAAAGACTAAAGATAGTAAATGACCCAATTATGCACTAAAAAGCATAGGAACGAGGCTAATTCGGGGACTAAATATGCTCAAATATGAGTCACATCAAATATCCCCAAACCGAACCTCTGCTCGTCCCGAGTAAAGAGGTGACAAAAACTAGGACCTTTATTCGAACTAACCTACTAATATAGCCGATGTGAGACAATTAGCGGGTCTCACTCCGCCCCTTCAACTCACAACAAGACAACCATGAGGTAGGATTCCTTCTTGCAAGGCAAGGTGGGGCTTGCCAAAATGGCGATACATCCAGGCATTAAAGCACATAAAACAAGTAATGGATGCATCTACAAAAATGAATAGCCCCTTTTCTCATCTAAGTGGCGGAAATTATCTAAAGGGGAAGCAATTCAAGGGAACATATTCCATCATAGATACGGTTTCTTCAAACTAATAAGCCTAGAAGGATACCAATAAATCACCTCCAAGTTGTGTCAAGCTAGGGTACCTTTGTCCTCAATCGTTAAATACTTTCGTCAAGAGTAGACTCCCTATGGTGTTAGAAACACTGGAGGATCGCGGAATTCCCCTTCTTGCCTAGACAAGAAGAAGGGTCGTCCCCTCTCTACCATGCACAAAAGTGGATACGATGGAAAAGGGATCGATAGTATTTGAGTTTCATTTCTTTTGCCATTTCTTTGATGTTTGGCATTTTCAACTTTTTCTTGCATTTCTTTTTGAACATTTTCAAATCTACACCATTTGTAGGGAGGGTGCTTATGTTTGAAGCTTTAGGAGTCTATTTTTGCTCCTCTTTTCATTTGATGCATTTGCAAACTTTTTGAATTTTCATTTCATTTCTTGAACTCAAATTTTGAACAATTTTTTTGCTCATTCCCTTTGATGACAAAAATGTGGAAGAACATGGATGATGGATGGTTGCATGGTTTCAAGGGTCACCTTGGAATAAACGGTAGCCAAGGAGTTATCACACCACAAGGTACTCTTGACTAGGCCTTAATCCATGGGTCAAAGGATACTAGCATGACACATCCTAGGGTGTTTTACAAGTATTCTAACAAGCAAAGTCTTAAGAAGAAAAATTATCTACAAGGGCCTTATATACACTTGTCAAGTTTCCTAAATAGACGGTTTCACAAAATATTTCCTAAATGCAACTATATGTCATGATGCAACTATCATTTATACATCCTAATGCATATTCTTCTACCAACTAGTATACCAAATAATCTAAATGCAATCCTAAATTCACATTGTTTATACCGCATCAATCAAAATAATGCCACATAGTCATTAACATAAAGAGGAAAAAGGAGATTGGAAAGATCATACCATGCGGTTTTCAATATCCTCATGTCTCGGATGTGGCGTAGTCGATCAATGTGAAAAAGGATAAACAAACACAATATATACAAAACAATACATACAAGTCTACACAACAAAGGAAATGAACATGTTTTTGGATTTTTGAATTTTTCAAATTTTTATGAATTTTGTTTTAATGAAATTAAAAGACATGTTTTTGTATTTTTCAAAAAAATTTCAATTTTTATCATTTTTGTTTAAAAAGTCATGTTAGAATTTCCCATTCCCACACTAGTATGGGCATTGTCTTCTATGGCCAATACGATAGGAAATTATGCAATTAATTTGAAAATGCATGATTTCTAAGCTAAATGCAAACTATATGAGATATAAACAAGAGTGAATACAAACTAAGCTATGCTATATGATGCATGGGTTATTGTTATGTTTGGAGAGCATAATTTAGATTAGCTCCCAATGCATATGCATAAATTTCCCCAAACCAAAATAGACACTATTTCTAATGTCAAAAATTGGGGGAGTTCATGCATAAGGATGCTATGCATAAAACTACATTTGTCATTTTAGATTTTGAATGGGGGAACAATAAAAAAGACACCTCAATGTGGCCGAGGTGTGAGTCCTATAGATGATGCTAGGACTCAAAAATCATGATCAAGATAAACATTATATGAAAAACAAGAGAAATAGACAAACCTCAATCCTCGCCCATGGCGTCATCACTATCATCTCCATCATCATCACCAACTTCACTTGAATCATCATCATCAACCTCCATAGATCCGGAGTTATCATCACTTTCACTTGAACTTCCTTCTTCTTCCTCACCACCCTCTTCTTCTTCTTCTTCTTCTTCTTCTTCATTTTCTTCACCTTCTTCACCTTCTTGAGCACCACTCTCAACAACAACCATCTCCTCTTCACCCAAGCTATCACCTCTAGAAGCACTAGGAAAGAAGGTTTCCTTATCCGCCCAACTAGGCAAAGGACAAGATGCGTCAAGAAGTCCTTGCCTAGCAAGATGTAGGAGAGGCGGATCCTTTGGTGGGTTATGTCCGGTGATCCGAGCGGGTCATAGAGGAGACGCTCGGATCCTTTGGCTTCAAGACGAGCGTCTTGGCTGGAGGACGCTCGGATGGTGGTGCTGGGAGACGCCCGAACTGGTGGTAATCCGCTCGGATCCTGGGTCAAACAGCTTCTTTTCTCTTCGTTCCACAACAATCCGCGGGGATCTTGTTGAGGATGCAAGGATCCTTTCATCATTGCCCAATCTACTTTATTATCTGCATAGGCAATATAGTATTGTCTTCTCCTTGATGCTTGGTCATTAGATGCGATCAATTTAGCTCCATTTCGCCATGTAAATGCAAGGTTAGCTCTCCTTTCCTACCAAGGGGACAAAACCTCAAAGAATATGCAAAATGGGAAACTAAAGATAGTAAATTACCCTATTATGCACTATAAAGCATAGGAACGAGGTTAACGGGGACTAAATATGCTCAAATATGAGTCACATCAAACATCCCCAAACCGAACCTTTGCTCGTCCCGAGTAAAGAGGTGACAAAAACTAGGACCCTTATTTAAACTAACCTACTAATATAGCCGATGTGAGACAATTAGCGGCTCTCACTCCGCCCCTTCAACTCACAACAAGACATCCATGAGGTAGGATGCCTTCTACCAAGGCAAGGTGGGGCTTGCCAAAATGGCGACACATCCAAGCATTAAAGCATACAAAACAAGTAATGGATGCATCTACAAAAATGAATAGCCACTTTCATCATCTAAGTGGCGGAAATTATCTATAAGGGAAGCAATCTAAGGGTACACACTCCTTCATAGATATGGTTTCTTCAAACTACTAAGCCTAGAAGGATACCAATAAATCACCTCCAAGTTGTGTCAAGCTAGGGTACCTTTGTCCTTAATTGTTAAATGCTTTCGTCAAGAGTAGACTCCCTATGGTGTTAGAAACACTGGAGGATCGCGGAATTCCCCTTCTTGCCTAGGCAAGAAGAAGGGTCGTCCCCTTTCTACCATGAACAAAAGTGGCTTCGACGGATAAAGGGATCATTTGTATTTGAGTTTCATATGGGAGTTTACTTTTGTTGTTGTTTTTCCCCCAATTTCTTGTGGGATTTGACATTTTGAGAACATTTCTTTGCCATTTCGTTTGATGTTTGGCATTTCAACACTTGACAATTTCAACATTTTCTTGCATTTTCTTTTGAACATTTTTAAAGCTACCCCATTTGTAGTGAGGGTGATAATATTTGAAGCATAGGAGTTTTCATTTTTGTTACTCCTCTTTTCTTTTGATTCAATTGCAAACTTTTTCTTTTCTTTTCAATGCTTGAACTCAAATTTGAACAATTTTTGTGCCCATTCCCTTTTGATGACAAAATGTGGTAGAATATAGAAGATGGTTGCATGGCTTCAAGGGTCACCTTGGAATAAACGGTAGCCAAGGAGTTATCGCACCACAGGGTACTCTTAACTAGGCCTTAATCCATGGGTCAAAGGATACTAGCATGACACATCCTAGGGTGTTTTACAAGTATTCTAATGAGCAAAGTCTTAAGAATAAAAAGTCTATACAAGGGCCTATATACACTTGTCAAGTTTCCCAAGTAGATGTTTTCACAAAATTTTTCCTAAATGCAACTATATGCCATGATGCAACTAACATTTATACAACCTAATGCTAATGCTTATACCAACTAGTATGCCAAATAATCTAAATGTAATCCTATAATCACATTGTGTATACCGCATCAATCAAAATAAAGCCACATAGTCATTAACATAAAGAGGAAAAAGGAGATTGGAAAGATCATACCATGCGGTCTTAAATATCCTCATGTCTCGGATGTGGCGTAGTCGATCAATGTGACAAAGGATAGACAAACACAATATATACAAACACAATATATATACAAGACTACACTATAAAGGAAATGAACATGTTTTTGGGTTTTTCAATTTTTCAAATTTTTATGATTTTTATATTTATGAAACAAAAAGACATGTTTTTGTATTTTCAAAATTTTTCAATTTTTATCATTTTTGTTTTAAAAGTCATGTTAGAATTCCCCATCCCCACACTAGTATGGGCATTGTCCTCAATGACCAATACGATAGGAAATTATGCAAGCTATATGAGAATGCATGATTTCTATACTAAATGCAAACTATATGACATATATACAAGTGAATGCATTCTAAACTATACTATATGATGCATGATGTTTTGTTTGGTTGGGGAGCATAATTTGGATTAACTCCCAATGCTTATGCTTGAACTTCCCCAAACCAAATGAGACACTATTGCTAATGTCAAAAATGGGAAAGTTCATGCACAAGAATGTTATGCATGAAACTAAATTTGTCATTTTGGATTTTACATGTGGGAACAATTAATTTAACATCACCCAAATGTTGCCTAGGTGGAATAATAGTCCTTCTTATTACGAGGGCACCCAAGAAAATGAAACAATCAATCGAAAAACAAGTTAACAAATCATGAAATTCTTGTCATAAAAAAGAAGTGAGGGAGAATAAGAGAAACTTCATTTTGACCTTGATGGGTGCCTCGTGCCCGCTCCATCTAACTCATGAAGTATTCCTCAAAGGTCGTCATCATCCCCTCCGAAGTCGCTATCCCAAGGTTCTCTTGATGCATCACTCTCATAAAAGTCCATGAACTCATCCCCCTCACTATTTAACTCCACCGTGTCATCACCACTCGATTTTTCACCCTCTTATTCTTCTTGACCATGCGCTCCACTATTGGCGTTTTCCGAATTCGGAAAGAGGATGTCCATTTGGGCCCAAGAGGGAAGCATTCCCTCCTCACTAATGTGTCCTTGCCGGGCCAATCGGTGGAATTGTGGATACAAAGCATAGTAGTTGTCCACATTGGCCTCATATTGCCGTATGTGCATGTCTTGAAGGATACCCATGATAAAATCGTCCATAGGGAGGATGAAGGGATTCAAGTGGTTGTAAGGTTGGTATTGGAAGGGGTATGGTGGGATCACAACTTTCTCATTATCATTTGCTTGGGTTTCTTGTTGTGGAGGTGGAGTAGGAGGTTGGTTTTGGTTAGCCCGGTTTGCATTTGTCGGGATGAGGTTGGATGGGACTTGAGAGAGGGGGCCCCTTCTAGGTGAAATCCTTGTCAATCCTTCCATGGGAAGGTATATAAGGGTGCTCCCTTTGATGATCCATTTTATCCTTCTTTCAAAGCCCTCGAGGGCTATCCAATGACGTTGTTATAGAAGTAACATTTCATCGATCCTTGTTTTTCCGGGAAGAGGGGTGTAGGCATTGTTGTGATTGAAGTTGGGGTTAAAGTGTTTTGCAAGCTTGGTTACTCACCCGCCATTAACAATATGTATCATGCCATCATCGTCCCCATTTCTAAACTTGGCCCATTTCTCTAGAAGTACTAGGGGTGCAATAAAGTTGTAACCACTCCGCCCTTGTATTTTGAGCTAAGACTCCATGAAAACAAGGTCGAGTTCATTGACGACCGCGGGGTCGCGGCGGACTAGAAGAGTACCGGTGAGGAATCGATAGGTGCACCGAATGATGGGTTTTTGAATGTAGAAGGCCGAGCATTCTTTGATGTAAGTAAAGTTGCGACCGGTTAAAGCTCACCAAAGAGGTGCTATAGAGTAGTTTTGGGGTCTAGATGTTCGGGCAGGCAAAACAACGAGACCTAGCACACTTGCAAATTCCACAAATGTCATCATCCGGGTTTCATTCTCAAGACTAAATTGCACACAAATTGTATTGTTTATGGCGGAGATCTTTAGGAAGCTAAAAAATTCAAGAACCAAAGGCCTATAGGTGAGCTCATGCATATTGAACATAGAAGAAAGACCAAATAGTTCAAATAATGCCTCAGTTTGATGGTAGATGCCGAGTTTTCTGAAGGTGTCGTGGCAAACAAATTTAGTGGGAAGAATGTTCTTACCGAGTAAACGATAAAAGACAAGCCGTTGGACATCATTAACAAATTCACTATTTGAGAATTCATTGAGTAATTAGAGATCTACAACTTCTTCATTTTCCCTTCTTAGAGTGTTGAGGTGGGAAGCTAAGTTGAGGAACTTCCAATCACTCTAGCTCTCCTCCTTTCTCTAGGTAAAGACCTTGTTGGTCTCATCTCGAAATAGATCTTGAATTTGCTTTGCTGATGAGGATATTCTTTGCAATTTGGGGTCCTTTTTGAAAACCCTAGGTTTTGGGGGTTTTTGAATTAGAGAGATAAGTGGATGCTTTTGATGTGTTGTGGGTTATATGGGAGGGGATTTTATGTTTTATAGAGGAAGGAAGGATGAGGTGTCATGAAATGTGTGGTGGGGGGAGTTTATAATTGTCGAGAAATAGAAGAGCAAGACGGCAGGGAGACGAGCGGGCCGCGCTCAGGACGCTCGGATTTGTGATTCAGGAGACGAGAAGATCGAGCTCAGGACGCTCGGATCCATAGTCAGAGTCAAGTCCTAGATTTTGAAGTAGTCAGGACGCGCGTATTTTCAATGAGACGAGCGTCTTTGGCCTGAGACGAGCGTATTCCTCTGGGGACGCTCGGATATATAGTCAGTGTGGGTTCTCCAATTTCCAGGTACTCCAAGACGATCGGATTCTGCCCAAGACGAGCGGGTTGAATAGAAGACGCTCGGATTGCCTGTATTTCCCACGGACTCGGATCTGCCCGTGGGAGTTTCTTCTCCTTTTGATCTTCTTCTTCCTCATTTGATAAGAATGCTTCCCCACACTTGAATTACTAAATCCTTCATTCATCAAAAGGGTTAGTGACCCTCCCTCACCCACTCTCATGTCAAGAATCATGCTTCTTATTAAAATGCAATAAAAGTAAAAATACAAGTGAGAAGAGTTAGTATATTTACAGATGGTGGTTTGGAGAGGACTCCACCAAACTCTCTTTACTTGATGGTCTTCTCATGGAGGGAGAGGCCCGAGGCGGATGACCTCGACTTCTTCAATGAATGCTCCCTCATAATATGGTTTCAACCTTTGCCCATTGACTTTGAATTTGTTTCCATCTTCCGACTTTATCTCAAAGTCTCCATATTTTCCTACCTCGGTAATCACATAGGGACCCATCCATCTAGAATTCAACTTCCCGGGAAAGAGTCGATATCGGGAATTAAATAGAAGGATTTTGTCTCCCTTGTGCAAGGCCTTTTGCTTGATCCATTTGTCATGAAGCAACTTTGTCCTTTCTTTGTAGATCTTGGCATTTTCATAGGATTTTAGTTGGAATTCCTCCAACTCCTGGATTTGCATTATCCTCTTTTGGCCACTTAGCTTGAGATCAAGGTTGAGAGGTTTGATTGCCCAAAATGCTTTGTATTCTAGCTCAATTGGCAAATGGCATGCCTTTCCATAGACTAGCTTGTAAGGGGAGGCTCATATGGGAGTCTTATAGGCCGTCTTATAAGCCCAAAGAGTGTCATCAAGTTTCATACTTCAATCCTTATGAGTCTTGTTAACAACCTTTTCAAGAATTTGTGTGATCTCTCTATTTGAAACTTCAACTTGACCGCTTGTTTGAGGATGGTATCCCAAGCCGGTTCTATGTTGAACACCATATTTTGCCAAAAGGGATGTGAGCTTCTTTTCATGGAAATGTGTCCCTCCATCACTAATGATTGCTCTAGGGACTCCGAATCTTAGAAATATTACTTTCTTGAGAAGCTTAGTAACCGTTTTGGCATCATCGGTTGGAGTAGCAATCGCTTCTACCCACTTTGATACATAATCAACTGCTATAAGAATGTACTTGTTTTCTTGAGATGATACAAATGGTCCTTGGTAGTCAATTCCCCATACATCGAAAATTTCTACCTCCAATATTCCTCGTTGTGGCATCTCATTTCTCCAAGAAATGTTCCCGGTTCTTTGGCATGGATCACAATGGAGAATAAACTCTCTAGCATCTTCAAACATGGTAGGCCAAAAGAAGCCCGATTGGAGGACTTTAGGAATAGTTCTTCGTGCTCCATGGTGTCCACCATAAGGTGATGAATGACATCCCTCTAAAACCCCTTGAACTTCCCATTGAGGTATGCATCTTCGGTAAAGTCCATCACTACATTCCTTGTAAAGATTGGGATCGTCCCAAAAGTACCTCTTCACTTCAAACAAGAATCTCTTCCTTTGATTGTAATTCAAATATTGAGGAAGGACTCCTCCCACAATGTAGTTAGCATAGTCGGCAAACCATGGTGTGGTGTGCCTCTCAAGTTGTGATTTAATGGCCATTAAGATATCATCGGGGAAAGAGTCATTGATCGGTGTGTCTCCTTCATCACCATGGAATTGAATTCTTGACAAGTGATCCGCTACCACATTCTCGGCTCCCTTCTTGTCTCTTATCTCTAAATCGAATTCTTGGAGTAGCAAAATCCATCTCAACAACCTTGGTTTTGCCACTTTCTTTATCAAGAGATGTCTAAGGGCACGATGATCCGAGAAAACAATCACTTTTGATCCAAGCAAATAGGAACGAAATTTGTCTAAGGCATAGACAATGGCAAGGAGTTCCTTCTCGGTAGTGTCGTAGCTTACTTGTGTGGAATCAAGAGTCTTGATTATGTAATAGATAGCATGTAAATCCTTTCCTACCCGTTGGCCAAGAGCCGCTCCAACGGCGTAGTTACTCGCATCGCACATGATCTCAAATGGTAGCTCCACATTTGGTGGTTGGATGATTGGTGTCGAGATCAATGCTTCCTTGATTCTATTTAAAGCTTCAACACACTCATCAGTGAATTGGAATTGGGCATCTTTAAGCAAAAGTTGAGTGACAGGTTTCGTAATTTTTGAAAAAAAATTTATGAAACGGCGATAAAACCCCGCGTGACCAAGAAAGCTCCTCACCCCTCTAACATTCACGGGAGGTGGGAGTTTCTCTATCACCTAAACCTTGGCTTTGTCAACTTCGATACCCTTCCGAGATTAAATGACCCAAAACTATACCTTCGTTGACCATAAAGTGACACTTTTCCCAATTCAAAACGAGACTAACATCTTCACATTTTTGCAATACAAGAGAAAGGTTATGCAAGCAAGAGTCAAAGTCTTTCCCATAAACGCTAAAATCATCCATAAAAACTTCCATTATGGTTTCTAGATAATCGAAGAAGACACTCATCATGCATCTTTGGAAAGTACCGGGGGCATTACATAAGCCAAAAGGCATTCTCCTATATGCAAAAGTACCGTAAGGGCATGTGAAGGTGGTCTTATGTTGGTCATCCGGGTGTATCGGGATTTGGAAGAATCCTGAATACCTGTCAAGGTAGCAAAATAATTTGTTAGAGGCTAACATCTCAAGCATTTGGTCAATGAATGGTAGGGGGAAATGATCCTATCTTGTTGCGGAATTCAATTTACGATAGTCAATACACATACGCAAACCGGTGATCTTCCTTGTGGGTATTAGCTCGTTCTTATCATTTGTTACCACCATGGTACCTCCTTTCTTAGGTACCACTTGAACGGGGCTAACCCATAAAGAATACGATATAGGGTAAATGATTCCCGCATCAAGTAATTTCATAACCTCCGCTTTTACAACTTCTTGCATGTGGGGGTTTAATCTCCTTTGGGATTGGATTGTAGGTCTATGGTCCTCTTCTAGATGAATTCTATGCATGCAAAAATTGGGACTTATCCCTTTAAGGTCATCTAGACTATAACCTATAGCCTTTTCATGTTTTTTCAACACATCAAGCAAACTTTCCAATTGGTTCTCATCAAGTTTATCATTAACAATCACGGGTTTGGTTTTAGATTCATCAAGGTAAGCATATTTCAAATTTGGGGGAAGGGGTTTTAGAGTTGAAGTTAGTACCTCATTTTCCACCATTGAGGGTTCATTAAGGATTTGCTCCATTTCCATTATACATTCCATTCTCATAGAATATTCGACTTGTTCTTCAAGCTCATCAACCTCAACATATTCAAATTCCATGGCAAATCCATCTAGCTTCTCGGCTTGTATGGTATGCTCTTTGGTTGCTTGTTCATCTTCAATGGATTGGGATGCTTCCTCAAGAATGACATTGTAGATACCCGTATCCGTCGATATTGGAATTTATAGAGAAGCCGACAAACACCCGATGATGATAGGAGACATGTATTCTTTAGTTGTCATTGTCATTATTTGGGCTCGTTTTACGATGTAGAATGAGCGTTGTCGACGAAGTATTTTATTAATTTAAATGATATTTAAATTAAATGTTTTTTTTGAGTGAATTCATTTTATTGTTTTAACTTGAATTTATTTTCTTAAATTTATTTATTGAAAATAAAATATATTTTTTTGATTTGAAAAATCATTTTTTAGTTAATTGATTTGAAAAATCAATTTAAATCGTTTTATAAATCGTATTTGAAGAACTCGTTTTTTCTGACGATTTTATACGCGATTTTGAGCTCGTTTTCAACTTGATTTGGGCACGATTTTCGAAGCAAACTCGAACCAATTCCTGACCCATAACCCAACCCATCACTCACCCTCATAACCAGGCCCTAATACCATGCAAACCCACGTCCATACCTCCTTATTTTCGAGCCCCAAACAGAAGCATAAACCAGTCCGTCACCCTTCAACCCGAGTCCACTAAACAGCACCAAACCCGCTCCAAACACCACTTAAACCCGTGCCCATTAACCCTAATCCATACCCTAGTATCCTACCCATATTACCCTAGCTTAACGACCAAGAAACACCCCTCCAAAACCCTACACGAGCTCACAATAGCTGCTGGACAGCAGCAGCGAAACAGAGCAGCCCGACTGCTTGTTGCTTTATTTTACCCTACTTTAACTCCCTATAAATACCTCCCCTCTACCACACATTCATTCCTCTAAGTTCTCCATACATACTACCGTCACTTACAAGCTTTAAACTCCAGAAACAAACCCTAATCGCCTCTCAAAAACCCTCGACAAAACCGACATACAAAACTGAGAATCAGTTTGTGTGTCCTCTTTGGAACCCTTCGTTCAACCCTCAAACCTCCATCAAAATTCGAGTTTCTTGTTCCTAATTAACCACACAACATCCATCTACATCTTAGACAAAGATTCACGAGCCAAATTGCCCTTGAGAGTACACGAATCCCCTCGAAAAACAGAGTGACATACACTCTGTTTTCGCGGCTTTTCCTGTCTGTCCAGTTCTGTTTGTGCTCGTTTTTCGTGCCCAATAATTCAAAATGAGCAGGGATTGTTTTCATATCTTTGTTCTCCTTTCTTTATAGTTTTCAAAACATCTTTTAAATCTAATTTTCACCGTGAAACGAGTGAGAAATTGCAGTCTGAAAGTTGCTGTCCAGATTTGCAAAAAAACGTGTTATTGCTTTGTTCCTTCGTCGACGACGGCCTCTCGAGATAAAATATACGATCGATTACGACCCAAGACGGTGTCAACGATACATGTAGGTTGAGGGTGCATCAAATCCTCCTCTTCTCCCTTTTATTTCGTTCTTTTTATGTTTGTTTTTCTTTGTTTCGTTTTACATTGTTTATCGTTTTGTTTATCGTTTGATATCGTTAACTATGAAACTAGTTTAGTCCGAGTATGAGTTAAAGTACCACCATGAACACCCGCGTTGACTTGATATGGGAAAGAAATCCGCCACATCGGTCGGTCGTATCCCCCGTCTCATTTACATATCCTCGTGTTCAAGGTAGGGCATTAATAAAACGAATTCTAACTTCGTTCCTCGCTTTTGACCCCTCGTTTGTTTCGACCAATTCGACCTACTCTAGGACCCTTCGCATGTTAGTTCGACCTCTGATTGTTAACATATGACTCATTTAGACGACATTAGATCGATTTAATAACCTAATTAGACATGTTAGGGTGCTTCGACACAAGCATTAAAATCGGCTAACAATTCTCTAATCTAATTGAATGCATCTCTCTTTTCACATGATTTCTCGCTAGTATAAGAGTGCGTGATTAGCACCTTCTTATTAACACTCGACGAGTTAATTTAATTAGCGAACTTGACCTAATTCGACCCTTTAAGCCGTGTAGAACACTCGGTTTTAGGCGAAGCCTTCTGACCCCTTTTATCATTGTTTTCTAATGTACATCCCGTATCGCTTTGCAAATCTATCTAACCTAATGAATCTAACCTAAGGATTAGGGTAGTCTAGGATATGTAGGTCGTGTTTGACCGTGTATTTGTAGTCCTTTTCTCGCTCTTTTTTATCTTTATCTCGTTATTTCGTATCTTGTAATTATTTTTGTTTACCGAGTCGTGTTTTGTAATTTGTTTGTAATTAGTTTTCCGTTATCGAGTCAAATGATTTCTAAAAAACCTTAGTCTTTTTGGTTAGATGGTTGTGCTCCAATTCATGTAAGAGCGTAGTAAATCGCATGTTGTTTAAAGCGACATGGCCCGATTTATGCTAATGCATGCTTTGGTGTGTGGCCCTATGTCTAATTCGATAAGATTAAGTGAAAGCACGCATTACGGGGAGTGACCTAAGGCCGTGAGGCATGTAAGCCGTGGGCCACCCCCTTGTGCACGTTTCCCTAGGCCGAGTTGGCCGTGTAGTGTGTCGTGTGTGGTTTTGTGTATAGTGTTGTATTTTAGATCGAGTTGTATCTTTAATTTCTCGTTGTATCGACATGAAATGCCTGGGTTGTAATAAGGTAGATCCCAACGGCTCCCCCATTCCCATCAAGCCTTGTTTGTTTCGTTTATATGTTGTTAGATCAATCAACCCACATGCTAAATTACAACTTTGACAAAGTTAGTTTAGTTGCATCTAAATCGACATAGAAACTTCACATGTTAGGGTTTTAAAAACGATGTTTGCATATCATATATCGTAGTAGCTATGACCTTGTTTGAAATTCGATACTTGACTTAGTAGAGGCCGTTATCGACGGGCGGGGTTAGGTGTCCTTATGGGCTTCCTAACACGTACCCTCACCCCTTACTCAAGATCTATGGTTTGTGGATCCGTCTAAATACCATTGGATTACGAGAGTTATTCTAATCGAGTGATATAGGGTACAAGTCTTTATCTTTAATCACTCGTAGTCGATTGGCTTTATGTTTTTCGATGAAAGGTGTAAAGTTGACTTGAACGGTTCCAAGTTCCCAAAAAACTTGGTGGCGACTCTAATTTGTCTTAATTCGATTCGAAAGAACCTCGAGTCGATTATGCCTAGTGTGGATCCCGCGGACGCAATTCCCGAGGGCCTTGTCCACAGTTTGGCGACTCTGCTGGGGAAAAGAGGACTAGTTACACTTTGTTTCTAGGGTCTTTTCCTTCGAGGTGAAACTTGAAAAGAACTTGAAAAGAAAGTATTGGAAAGTAAAACATTACTCATAGTGCTAAGATTCATGCATAAACCATAAAGGACTTTCCCGGGCCGTCCCAGCGTTTCTTTGTGATGCGTGGGGGGCGACGTCCCACTATGCCAGGAACTCGCACATTGCTTGCTTCCGCTCCGCCTCGTCGTGGTTCTTGATGGTGGGGATGCTCTTCTAGGTACTCTACCTAAAGGCCCTTGCTCTATAAGACCCAAAAAGGATGGAGGGCATAGACCTTCTTGTAGAAGACTTGCCGAGACTTAGAGATGTCTAGGAGCATACATCCTTATAACATGAGAATGACAATGTGCGAAATGAATTTCCCGAGTCTTTTCAAAACTTTCCGTATCAATTTCAAAACCGAACTTTTGGACAACTTACTTTCAAAATAGCATGGTTTTAAAAACGCGGAATGCTGCCCGAGTAGGACTAGATTTTTCGGCCCAAAATAAGCTTTTATAGCCGGCATGCTGCCCATTTCAAATCTCATTTTCAAATCGATTATTCGTTTTTTTCAAATTCAATCCAAAATATTTCTCGAGCCTTAACCAAGCATGAAATGCGTCGAGTCGTGTCCAGGTCCTGGCTGTGTTTGGCTAGGCATGTTTCGTTCTAAGAGTCTAGAACCCGACCCTGTTGGGTCACCCAAGCTCACCGTCTTGGGATTCAAGTCATGTTGGTCGACCAATTGGTCTAGGATAGTCCACAGAAACGTCCAAGCTAGGCCATTTAGGGCGTTTCACTTAAACCTATGGGCTATGTTAGTCCAATCACGGGTTTAGTCACACCGAGTCCAGTTTAGAATCGAGCTATGACAGCTTGAGTCATGTCATTTTGTCGAGTCTAAAATGAATCGAGGTCTAAATCCAACCGTGAGTCGAACCTTTTGGTTAATCAGTCTCAAGTCGAGTCTTTGTTTGAGTCAAGTTGGTGTCGTGTCCTTAAGTGTGCAGGGGCTCTTACATTTGAATATTGACTCAGTTCGGGGTTTTCTTGTAGAAAGGCCGCCAAAAACCCGACTTCAAGCAATGGAAGATGCTGTTAACAAACTCAATGAGGCCGTGAACCTCATGATGACCAGAATGGATGTGATCAAATCCAAGCTGGGTGAAGATTCCTCTTCATCTACCCCACCTCTGGCTGATCTGGAGAAACGGTTCAAATTCATTGAAGACCGTCTGAAACTCTCCCAGGGGAAGAACATCCACTACGAAAATGTTAGGGCCTATGCCCCAGTTCAGGATAAGTTGCCCACAAACATAGTACTCACTGATATCCCAAAGTTTAAGGGCACAGAAGATCCAGTCCACCATGTTAAGGCCTATAAGGGGTACTTAGCACTGAAGGGAGTACCTGCTGACATGCTCTCTGAAATTTTCGCTCAATCTCTGGATGAACACCCGAAGGCGTGGTTCTACAATCTGGACCTTAAGAACTTCCCCACTTTCGAAGATATTACGGTGGATTTCTGTAAACACTATGCTGACAATGTCGAGATTCAAACCAACATAAGAACATTGGAGGTGATGACACAGAAAGAAAAAGAAGGCTTTACTGAATTCCTTGCAAGATGGCGCGCTGAAAGCGTGAAACTAGCCAAGAAGCCTGATGAAGTTGAAATGGTAGATAAGTTCGTAAAGAATCTACGACCTGTTTACCGTAATGCTCTGAAATACCAGAATTTTGGTTCTTTCAAAGAATTGATAAGAATCAGGATAAAGGTAGAAGATGACGTCCGAATGGCAGAGGCTGAAAAGCCGAAAGGGTACCAAGGGGCCTCATCGTCTAAGGGAAAAGCCCCAGCAACGGCCCATATTGAAGAAGCCATCAATCTCTTAGAAGGGCAATCGAAGAAGTCGCAGCGCCAAACACCTAGGGCATTCACTGATATCGGGTGCACTTACGCATATGCTCTCCAAAGGCTCATAGCCCAAGGAAAGCTAAAGCCTATTGGTCCAACTCCGGACCCACCCGCTGAGCAACAAGGTAAATGGTATAAACCAAATGCCTATTGTGCATTTCATCAAGGGAAAGGCCATGATACTGAAAGGTGTTATCGACTGAAGCACGAAATTCAAGACATGATTGAGAGTGGAACACTCCCGATCCCAACTGTTAAACCCAATAACATCACCAATCCATTTGGCGATCACGCCAACTTTGTTTCTGTCGAAGACAATGTCGATTATTCCCATATTATCTGCCCATGTCACTTGTAATGGGTGTTTATAGGGAAAATATTTGAGGATTGCTTTGAATTCTTGCCAAACCCAAAGAATGAAATTCAAGTCGGGAGTCTTGCTCTAGAATGTACTCCTCTCGTTAACGAAGTTAATAAAGGACAATTCGATTCACCAACCTTCATCACTGGCGTAGATCATCAGAGGACTACCTCAGGATGGAGGCAGACCATCAAAGGGATCAAGGACTAGAACCGAGCATCTAAGCTGACGGCTGAACAAAGGAAAGCTCAAGACCAGATTTGAAAAATTATGAGTCGGGATCTGTTTCCTAATCTTAGTTGAGTCGAGTCTAGGACTTTCCTTTCTTGAATTTGAGTTGTTTGTTCCGCAGTGACCTAGGATGTGTTCTAGGAATCGTTCCTTCGAGTCTGTTAAGCATTTCTCATTCCAATAAAAAGTTGCAGTTTCGTTTTCAAATTTGTCTTGTTTTCAATCCTCAATCATTCCGGAAACATGATAAAATGCACAACACACTCAAAGGCATCCCTGGGGTAGAAATATGTCCCGTTTCAAAATGTAAGGTACGCTAGGATCCCGTGTTTGATTCCTTTACCTATTCCATGTCTGGCGGTAGAAAACCTCCATCAAAACCAGGCTTATGACAGGCTTTTAGATGATTCTAGGACGAACCCGGAAGAGCTCCTTGTTTTCCATATCGATGACGGAAGGCAAGCCTTTTTCCAACAAAATCATCCCATCTCGAAGAGAGAAGATATCAACCCGTTCTAACAAGGAATTGTTAGTTCTTACCCAAATTAGTTGGTGAAGCCTAGTTTTCAAGGTGTATCCATTTATGACTAAGAGAATGAATAGAAGATCATTTTCAAAGAGAGAAAAAAGATGAAAAAGAATGAAAAAATGAGAAAAAGAGAAAAATTGGAAAAATGAAAAAAAATGAAAAAATGAAAAAATGAAAAAAGAAAAGTGATGAAAGAAAAAAAAAGGAAAAAAGAAAAGTGATGTTGAAGTTATTACAGAATGCTTTTGGTTGAATGTCGAAGTTACGGAAGCCAGAATTCAAGTCAAGTACCCATAATTGAAGTTCAATGGGCGAAGCCCAAAAGCTTAAGTAGTAACCTCTTTACCCTCTAAGTCCTTCCTGAGACAGTAACAAATGGATAGTCGGGAATTTTGAGAATTATTCCGCTTGTGTTGTTACACCCAGCCTTTAGGGTCCAGACATGGAAATTTGAACCCACATCATTTTTCAACCCATTCGCACTCGGGTTTCATCGAACCCGAGACACCATTTCCAACCACATCAGCAGCCATAGCCCTTGGCCTTAGCGCCACAAAACGAACCTTCAGAATGATAGTTTTCCTTGCGAACCTATTTTTACCAAGCTCCACATCCCAAAAGATCCAAGCCTTTTACACCTAACCCCAAACACGGGATTTAACGGTACTTTAGAGGCTAGAATGGGATATGACATGATACCTCAGGTGAAACCTTCGAGTGTGTACACACAATCAAAATGCCAATTTAATGCACCTTGATCGAACTACGTCAGATTTGATTTCGTTCCACGCGAATACGTAGGCAGTCCTTCAGAATAAGGGATTCAATCCACTCATCAACCAAGTTGTCATCTTGTCGGTCTATTACGGGTCTTAACCAAGTCCAAATGAAGCCACCTTTGTTTGAGTCGGTCTTAGCACTCGATGTAGGCTAGGATAAGGATATCGGTTCAGATGAGTAATGTCAAGTCTCAGAATGAGCTTTATCTAACAGTGTAAGCAAAGATGCTCAGTCAGATAGATGTGGGTTTGTGTTGGGAACAGAAAATATGAAAAGCCCGCTGAAAAGAAAGAAGGCGTGGAAGAAAAATATGAAAAACCCGCTGAAAAGAAAGAAGGCGTGGAAGAAAAATAGTAAAAGCCCACTGAAAAGAAGGAAGACGGTGGCAAGAAATGATGAATACTCGCTGAAAAGAAAGGAGGCGAGGAGAAGAGTGGCAGAATGTTCCCAACAAGAGTAATGTGTGATGTCTAAGTGTTCTCATAAAATCAGTTTGTGTTTAGTGTCTGGGCGAAGCCAACGTTGTTGCTCTGTGAGTTTAATCCACCTGGTCAATGCCAAGTGATCTTGATTCCTATGTGCCCTCGGGAGCACGCCCATGCCATACGAAATCTCCATCCCAAGTCCGACGACCTTGTGATTCCCGTTTGTCATCTTTTGGCGTCAGAATGGCCAATTTACATTTCTACCGCCAATAAGTCAATAATCGAATTAAAACCCGGACACACTTACGGTTATATTTTCCTTTTTTGTTTTACGGTAGCGGGCTACGCCCACGTTGTTTACGGGTCATACGGAGTGTCTGAGTTGTATTTCATGCTCACCCATCAAGGCTCAATTTCAAAAAACAATTTCAAAATTCCAAAAAAAACTTTTTGCGAATTGTGGATATATGATCCAAGTAGTGGAATCTTTGTGGGTCGATGATCCAATCCTTCGAAATTCAACATTCAAAATTCAATTTTTGAAGGGCCGATGGCCCAACATTCCAAGTGATGTCAAATTCAAACTTCGGGTCGATGGCCCAATCATTCAAAATTTTCAAATTCAATTTTCGGGTCGATGACCCAATCATTCAAAATTTTCAAATTCAATTTTCGGGTCGATGACCCAGTATTTCAAATGATCCAATTTCAAGATCGATGATCCAAATGTGCTTATGTGATTATTATTGCTAGTACATTTTCTATGTTTCAAATATAGCAGGATATGCTTCAACTGGGGGCTCTAAAGTCTTCGACTTTAGAGCCATTGCAAACTGGGGGCTCTGAAGCCGTTGGCTTCAGAGACCATTATCAAAATGTAAAGGATGACATCCACCAATAATTCAATTCAATACAAGAGTATGAAATGGAAGAATTCCGTAGCTGAAAGCAAGTGATGAAAGCAGCGGCAACCTCCTCGGAAAGTCCCGTCCCATTTGGACACCTGCCAGCAGATGATAAGCTTTGGGCAAGTGTCAACAGATGATTAATTTCGGACAAGTGCCAGCAGATGATAAATTTTGGGCAAATGTCAGCAGATGATGAATTTTGGACATATGTCAGCAAATGATAAAGTTTGGGCATGTGTCAGCAGTTGCCGAACTACGACGCGGGTTTGATTCCATCAGAAACGGATACGTAGGCGCCCGAGGAAAAGGCTCAACCCACCATATATGCAATTTATGGGTCGACGACCAATGATTATAATTTGACGCAACAGAAGCAAGAGTTAATCCCCGACGAAGTTTCAGGTATGATCTCTTCTTATGGCTGGCGAGCTTGTATACGCAAGTCTAATGGACTATAAACGACCCGCAGAATCCTCAGGTCGAGAGGGACCTGGGGTATACTTTGAATTTCGCCTTGTCCAAGCCTCGGTCAAAGTGGGGGCTCTGTAGATACCCGTATCCATCGATATTGGAATTTATAGAGAACCCGACAAACACCCGATGATGATAGGACACATGTATTCTTTAGTTGTCATTGTCATTATTTGGGCTCGTTTTACGACGTAGAATGAGCGTTGTCGACGAAGTATTTTATTAAATTTAAATGATATTTAAATTAAATGTTTTTTTGAGTGAATTCATTTTATTGTTTTAACTTGAATTTATTTTCTTAAATTTATTTTATTGAAAATAAAATATATTTTTTTGATTTGAAAATCATTCTTTAGTTAATTGATTTGAAAAATCAATTTAAATCGTTTTATAAATCGTATTTGAAGAACTCGTTTTTTACGACGATTTTATACGCGATTTTGAGCTCGTTTTCAACTTGATTTGGGCACGATTTTCGAAGCAAACTCGAACAAATTCCTGACCCATAACCCAACCAATCACTCACCCTCATAACCAGGCCCTAATACCATGCAAACCCACGTCCATACCTCCTTATTTTCGAGCCCCAAACAGCAGCACAAACCAGTCCGTTACCCTTCAACCCGAGTCCACTAAACAGCACCAAACCCGCTCCAAACACCACTTAAACCCGTGCCCATTAACCCTAATCCATACCCTAGTATCCTACCCATATTACCCTAGCTTAAACACCAAGAAACACCCCTCCAAAACCCTACACGAGCTCACAATAGCTGCTGGACAGCAGCAGCGAAACAGAGCAGCCCGGCTGCTTGTTTCTCTCTTTTACCCTACTTTAACTCCCTATAAATACCTCACCTCTACCACACATTCATTCCTCTAAGTTCTACATACACACTACCGTCACTTACAAGCTTTAAACTCCAGAAACAAACCCTAATCGCCTCTCAAAAACCCTCGACAAAACCGACATACAAAACTGAGAATCAGTTTGTGTGTCCTCTTTGGAACCCTTCGTTCAACCCTCAAACCTCCATCAAAATTCGAGTTTGTTGTTCCTAATTAACCACACAACATCCATCTACATCTTAGACAAAGATTCACGAGCCAAGTTTCCCTTGAGAGTACGCGAATCCCCTCGAAAAATAGAGTGACATACACTCTGTTTTCGCGGCTTTTCCTGTCTGTCCAGTTCTGTTTGTGCTCGTTTTTCGTGCCCAATAATTCAAAACGAGCAGGGATTGTTTTAAGATCTTTGTTCTCCTTTCTTTCTAGTTTTCAATACATCTTTTAAATCTAATTTTTACCATGAAACGAGTGAGAAATTGCAGTTTGAAAGTTGCTTTCCAGATTTGCAAAAAAACGTGTTATTGCTTTGTTCCTTCGTCGACGACGGCCTCTCGAGATAAAATCTACGATCGATTACGACCCAAGACGGTGTCAACGATACATGTAGGTTGAGGGTGCATCAAATCCTCCTCTTCTCCCTTTTATTTCGTTCTTTTTATGTTTGTTTTTCTTTGTTTCGTTTTACATTGTTTATCGTTTTGTTTATCGTTTGATATCGTTAACTATGAAACTAGTTTAGTCCGAGTATGAGTTAAAGTACCACCATGAACACCCGCGTTGACTTGATATGGGAAATAAATCCGCCACATCGGTCGGTCGTATCCCCCGTCTCATTTACATATCCTCGTGTTCAAGGTAGGGCATTAATAAAATGAATTCTAACTTCGTTCCTCGCTTTTGACCCCTCGTTTGTTTCGACCAATTCGACCTACTCTAGGACCCTTCGCATGTTAGTTCGACCTCTGATTGTTAACATATGACTCATTTAGACGACATTAGATCGATTTAATAACCTAATTAGACATGTTAGGGTGCTTCGACACAAGCATTAAAATCGGTTAACAATTCTCTATTCTAATTGAATGCATCTCTCTTTTCACATGATTTCTCGCTAGTATAAGAGTGCGTGATTAGCACCTTCTTATTAACACTCGACGAGTTAATTTAATTAGCGAACTTGACCTAATTCGACCCTTTAGGCCGTGTAGAACACTCGGTTTTAGGCGAAGCCTTCTGACCCCTTTTATCATCGTTTTCTAATGTACATCCCGTATCGCTTTGCAAATCTATCTAACCTAATGAATCTAACCTAAGGATTAGGGTAGTCTAGGATATGTAGGTCGTGTTTGGCCGTGTTTTTGTAGTCCTTTTCTCGCTCTTTTTTATCTTTATCTCGTTATTTCGTATCTTGTAATTATTTTTGTTTACCGAGTCGTGTTTTGTAATTTGTTTGTAATTAGTTTTCCGTTATCGAGTCAAATGATTTCTAAAAAACCTTAGTCTTTTTGGTTAGATGGTTGTGCTCCAATTCATGTAAGAGCGTAGTAAATCGCATGTTGTTTAAAGCGACATGGCCCGATTTATGCTAATGCATGCTTTGGTGTGTGGCCCTATGTCTAATTCGATAAGATTAAGTGAAAGCACGCATTACGGGGAGTGACCTAAGGCCGTGAGGCATGTAAGTCATGGGCCACCCCCTTGTGCACGTTTCCCTAGGCCGAGTTGGCCGTGTAGTGTGTCGTGTGTGGTTTTGTGTATAGCGTTGTATTTTAGATCGAGTTGTATCTTTAATTTCTCGTTGTGTCGGCATGAAATGCCTGGGTTGTAATAGGTAGATCCCAACGGCTCCCCCATTCCCATCAAGCCTTGTTTGTTTCGTTTATATGTTGTTAGATCAATCAACCCACATGCTAAATTACAACTTTGACAAAGTTAGTTTAGTTGCATCTAAATCGACATAGAAACTTCACATGTTAGGGTTTTAAAAACGATGTTTGCATATCATATATCGTTGTAGCTATGACCTTATTTGAAATCCGATACTTGACTTAGTAGAGGCCGTTATCGACGGGCGGGGTTAGGTGTCCTTATGGGCTTCCTAACACGTACCCTCACCCCTTACTCAAGATCTATGGTTTGTGGATCCGTCTAAATACCTTTGGATTACGAGAGTCATTCTAATCGAGTGATATAGGGTACAAGTCTTTATCTTTAATCACTCGTAGTCGATTGGCTTTATGCTTTTCGATGAAAGGTGTAAAGTTGACTTGAACAGTTCCAAGTTCCCAAAGAACTTGGTGGCGACTCTAATTTGTCTTAATTCGATTCGAAAGAACCTCGAGTCGATTATGCCTAGTGTGGATCCCGCGGACGCAGTTCCCGAGGGCCTTGTCCACAGACATGTTTCAATACGGAATGCTCATAAGTAAGTTCTTTGTTGGCTAGAGCGGCCTCAAGGAGATCTAATTCCAATTCCAATGCCTATTTTTGGCTTCACTTGCTTCTAAGGCTTCCAATGCTTGCAAAGTGTCTTTGAAGAAAGGGATACTCAAGTGGTCCTCAACAAAACAATCTATAATATCCATCATGCAAAATATACCAAGAGAAAAGGTGAGAAGTACCTTGAGGAAGTACTCTCCCTCAAGGTAAAGAAAGACACAACTAAAAACAATTAATGAAAATCAAATCAAGTTAACACCGTCCCCGGCAACGGCGCCATTTTTGGTGTGAGGTTAAAACTCGTCGTCAAAAGCTACCTAACCAAAACAATATTTATAACTTCACAAACTACTCTTAGCAAAGAGGTAAGTAAAGGTCGGATCCTAAGGGATGGGTATTGATGTAGGATTTTCAATTGCAAATGGTTGTGTCTTCGGGTGTCACAATTTGGGTTGAGATAAGATATCAACTAAACTAATTAACAATATAAAGGTAAAGTAATAAAAACAAGCAAGGTGATTAAAATGAGACGTAAACAATTGATTAAAAGCACTAGGGTGTCATGCATCCATATGGGTTTCATGGGAGTTGATCATGCAAATATATTCTCAAATTAAAAGCAACCAATTATTGTTGTGATGGGATCGAGTTGGTGTATAAGCTTACAATCCCTAAGAAGGTTTGGGTCCCGGAGCCGAATCAATTAGATTGTACAACACCTACAAGTCGACTTAGTCCTTCTTATTCAACTATATGCATGGTCTAATGAGACTCGAGTTGGTGTATAAGCTTACAAGTCTCATTGAAAAGATAGGTGATGGGTAAAAAATGCAAGGATTCATAGGCTCGCATTTCATCAAACATAACATGTGCATAAGTTGAAATCACAACAAGCAAACAAATAAATTATGAGAACATATTAGATTAAGCATGAATCAATCCCCATGTTGGTTTCCTATCATTCCCCCTTAACCCTAGTTAAGGAAACTACTCACTCATTATCAAGTTTAACATGCTAACAAGTTTGTCAATCATACAAGCAAGGCAAAACATGAGGAATAAATGAAAATGATTAACAATAATTAAACAAGGTTAAGAGAGAATTATACCTTTGAAGATGATTCCAAATAATAAAGCAAAGAATAATAGAAGTACTTGATGATTGATGGAAGGTTGTCAATACTCCAAATAAACCCAAATAATCTTCTAATTACCCAAAATAAATGAAGAACAATAGAGAAATTAAGGAATTAAGTATTGAGATTTGTATTAAGACTAGATTAAAAGTTGATTACACGATTAAGGAATGATTAGAACTTGATTAAGAAAGTATTAAGAGATCATTAAGATTGCTTACTAATTGATTACAACTTGATGATAATCTAGGTAGTACAAAGGTATATTTATACTAAAGATTAAGTACAAAAATTAGGGTTACTAAGGGCTTAAATGACTATTAAGACCCTTAAGAAAAGTTGAGGAAATGCTCCTCTCCAACGAAATGAGCATTTCCGTTTTGCTGGTCTCGTATGGATATGCTCGTCCCGAGCGGCTTGAGTCTTGGCACGGTGGGTTCTGTCCTGTGATCCGAGCGTATCATAGAGGAGACGCTCGGATCCTTTGGCCTCAAGACGAGTGTCTTGGCTAGAGGACGCTCGGATGGTGGTGCTGGGAGACGCCCGGATTGGTGGCAATCCGCTCGGATCCTGGGTGAGACAGCTTCTTTTCTCTTCGTTCCTCAACAATCCGTGGGGATCTTGTTGAGGATGCAAGGATCCTTTCATCATTGCCCAATCTACTTTATTATCTGCATAGGCCATCTAGTATTGTCTTCTCCTTGATGCTTGGTCATTAGATGCGATTAATTTAGCTCCATTTTGCCATGTAAATGCAAGGTTAGCTCTCCATTCCTACCAACGGGACAAAACCTCAAAGAATATGCAAAATGGGAAACTAAAGATTGTAAATGACCCAATTATGCACTATAAAGCATAGGAACGAGTTTAATTCGGGGACTAAATGTGCTCAAATATGAGTCACATCAATACAGAAAGGGGATGCTAGAGGGGATTTGAGAGTGGAGCCAGATCTTTATGATGATATTCGCAGGAAACAGGCTTTGGATCCCAAGATTGAGGAGTGGAGAGCTGGAGTAGAGAAAGGGACGGTGTCTAGATTCTCTATTCATACAGATGGCAGAGTGAGATTCGATGGCTGGTGGTGTGTACCCATTGATGAGGAATTGAGGAAGATGATCATGACAGAGGCTCATTGCACACCATATTCGGTACATACAGGCGGTGATAAGTTGTATAAAGATTTGAAGAAGACTTTATGGTGGCCTGGGATGGAGAAGGAAACAGCTGAGTTTGTGGCTCGTTGTTTGACATGTCAAAGAGTTAAGGGGGAGCAGCGACGACCACAAGGTAAGATTCAGTCTCTTGAGGTACCTGAGTCGAAATGGGAGTCCATTTCTATGGATTTTATAGTGGGTTTGTCGAGGAGTCAACAGGGTAATAACATGATATGGGTTATAGTTGATTGTTTGACCAAGTCATCTCACTTTATGCCGATGGAAGATAATTGGACCAAGATACAGTTAGCTTTGGCTTATAAGAAGCATGTGGTCCGTTTATATCGGGTACCTAAGGATATAGTGTCAGATAGAGATGCGAGGTTTATATCACGGTTTTGGAAAGAGTTGCAGGAGTTGATGGGAACTACTTTGAAGGTGAGTACCGCATTTCATCCTGCGACAGATGGCCAGACAGAGAGGATCATCAAGACTTTAGAGGATATGTTGCGAGCTTGTGTTATGGATTTTGGTGGTAGCTGGGAGGAGAGATTAGATCTGATTGAGTTTTCTTATAACTACAACTATCACACGAGTAATTGTATGGCACCGTTTGAGGCGTTGTATGGGAGGAGGTGCAGGAGTCCGATTTGCTGGGATGATAGAGCTGAGGCAGTGGTTTTAGGACCACAGATGGTACAGGAGATGGTGGAACAGGTTAAGCTGATCAGATAAAAGATGAAAGCGGCTCAGGATCGACAAAAAAGTTATGCAGATTTACATCGTCGTGACATAGAGTTTCAGGTTGGGGACAAGGTTCTTTCGAAAGTGTCTCCTATGCGTGGGGTCATGAGATTTGGTAAGAAAGGGAAGCTGAGCCAGAATTTTATCGGACCATATGAGATTTTGGATCGTGAGGGTGAAGTTGCTTACCGGTTAGCTTTACCAGCTGCTTTAGATAGGGTGCATAATGTGTTTCATGTGTCTCAGTTACAGAAGTATGTGAGCGATCCTTCACAAGTGTTCGATGTAGAGAACATCGAGTTGGATGAGTCCTTGTCTTATCTTGAGGTGCCAAAACAGATTCTTGATCGCAAGGTTAGGAAAACTAGACATGAGGGAGCGATATCCGTCTCTTTTTTATCAGGTATGTGTGGTTACGGGGACGTAACCATGTTTCTGTTAGGGGGTAGGAGATGGTCGCATAAAGTTTTTATATGTTTTATGTTGGTTTTAGTACAGTTAGTAGTTGTTTTGAGTCGGTTTGAGTGTTGTTTTGGGAGTTGTGTTTTAAGTTTTGGTTATATTGTTGTGTCGGAGTGGTGATAGTGTGTTTCGTTTTTGTCTATGGGTTGAACTTGGGGGACGAAGTTCTTTTTAAGGAGGGAAGGCTGTAATACTACGGTTTTCTATGTCTATGGGTACTCTATCGAGTGGGACTTACTCTGTCGAGTAAGTAGCTTTTTACGTAAAACAGTAGTCTGCCTGTTGGGTACTCGAGCGAGTAAGTTGGGGACTCGATCGATTAAAGGGCACTCGATCGAGTAAGTCACTTACTCGATCGAGTAAGTGCGTATTACGGGATGTTTTAGCCGGGTTTTGTTAATAATGCGGGACAAATATAAAAGGATTCCATCACTTTTCCTTAAACACTTTTATCATCCAAAAACCTTTCAGGAGAAGATTAAAAGTTACGTTGATCACTTTCGCCGCATTATTAACAAATCCCAGGGCTTGGTTTGTTGGATTGTTCTATTCTTTACGTCGTTGTGATCGTTGTGTCGAGGGTAAGCTTCTTGTATAATTTTTGTAATGTTTTGATAAGTTTGATTAAACCCTAGTTGGGTAGATTTGGGGGTTTTGGGGGTATTATGAAGAGTAGATGGTAATTGTATGTATACATGTTATAAGAGGAGGATTCGTAGAGAAGAAGTTCTGATTAGCTGCTAGACGGTCTTGTGGTGATTGCTATTCCAGGTACGGTTTCCCTACTCAGTATTGATTACATGGTTGTGTTGGTAATTATCTATTGTTGGTGTAGATCGTATTGGCATTAGATTCTGATTTGGTGATTGTTGGTAGTGTAGTGTGATTATCGTATAATTGTCGGTGGTTTGCGAGGTGCGTCCTCGTCTGAGTGGAGTCACTTGTGGGAGTGGCTTCACGCCCTTGATTCGCCCTCTATGGAACCCGCCACGGGAGGGGATGTGCACATTAAGGAACATGGGTTTATCTCTCGGATTAGATGAGCGGGGTTTAGGTGGGAACGGCTGCGGTCCCCCACTGGCGGTGTGGAATACTTGTTGCGATGAGTATTCTGGCAGGACTACACACTTTAGTGTGTAGTCAGGTGTGTTGTGATGTGACGGAGTTGGGGATTGATTTGGTTTGTAGTATTGTTTTATTGCAGCTGTTTGTTTTGTGTAATCAGTACTGACCCCGTTTAATTGTTTTAAAAACTGTGGTGATCCATTCGGGGATGGTGAGCAGTTATTGAGCAGGTATGAGTTGATGCGCATGGGATAGCTGGGTTGAGTCATCACGAGCTGTTTTAGAAGTCTTCCGCTGCGTCGAACATTCTTTCATTTTGTTTAGTTGGTTTAACATTTGAGAACAGTTGTACTTTTTACATTATCAGTTTTGGTTGGACTTGTATCACATTAAACTTTAGTAAATTACGTTTCGTTATTGTCTATTTGATTATCATTGCCTATGGTAACCGACAGGGTAGCACTTCCATGCCTTAAGTGGTCCTGGTAAGGCACTTGGAGTATGGGGGTGTTACACTAGGGGGATTGAGGAGGTGGTTGATGATGAAGAAGGGGAAGGTAGTAGGTCTAGCCATGATGATGATGATGATGATGAAGAGCAAAGTTAAAGTAAAAATTAATAAGAATAGGATGATGATGATGATGATGATGCCTCTGGGTCCATGGAGGGAGATGAAGATGATGAGATGAGTGAAAGTTGATTGTTGACGAAGCATGAAGAAGGACGACACAAGTGTGGGGTTGATGGCTTATGCTAGCTTTTCAACCTATTCCATTGTGAGTCTCCTACCCCTACTTTTGCATTGTTTTTATCATGTTTACATAATTTCTTTGACTAGTATAACATTTAGTTTAGTGCATTTAGGGAGTCATTTTGAAATCTTTGATGGCTAAGAGTTTTGAGTCCTAGCACCACCAAAGGACTTACACCTCGGTAACATTGAGGTGACTATCTTTTTTCTCCCACCGTAAAGAATCCAAAATGACAACTTACCTTTCATGCATTATATTTGCATGCTTGTGAATAAACTTTCCCTCTTTTTTTGCACTAGAAATAGTGTTTGGTTTGGTTTGGGGAAGTTCATTCATAAGCAACCCGTGTTAATTTAAATTAGCTCTCCGAACAATAGAAAGCATGCATCATATAGTTTAGTTTAGTTTGCATCACTAGTATATATTTATCACATGTAAATATTTCACATATAGTGTGCATTTAGTATAGAATCGTGCATCATTTCGTATCATTGCATTTGCATATTTCTTTATTGTTTTGTCCATTGAGGACAATGTCCATTCTAAGTGTGGGGATGGGGAATTCTAAATCCTTTCTAACACTTATTTCAAAAATGATAAAAATTGGAAAAATTTCAAAAATCCAAAAACATGTTCTTCCCTTTTTCGTGTAGAATTGTATATATTGTATATATTGTACATATATATATATATATATATATATATATATATATATATATATATGTATATATGTATATATATATATATGTATATATGTATATATATATATATGTATATATATATGTATATATGTATATGTATATTGTATATATATATATGTTTATATATATGTATATATATATATATATATATATATATATATATATATATATATATATATATATATATATATATATATATAGAATCGGGATCCTGTACGAACCAAATTATAGTGCGAACTGTACGAACTCAATAAGAACCCTTAGATAAGTCACATGAACGGCCAGGATTGAATCTCAAGTCAACCCTAAATATACTAAATACGAGTATCACCTTTCCTTCATCCAATCTACCTCAGACCCTCGACACTTACTTCCCTCAACACTCTCTCACAGCCTATCACATCTCCAGCCACCACCTAACGCCGGCGTCGATGACCTCGCCGGCGATCATATTTATTCTTTTTTCTCTTCTCTCCTTGCGATCATCTTCCTTCTTCCAGCCATTTCCTTGGCGTATCATCTCCACCGTCGCCGACCTACATGCCACACCACCACAATTAGCGGATTTTCAGTTATTAGGAATTCAATTAAATTAGCAATCTTCCAAAAATATATTCAGAGTGATTAGTTATTGAAATTTTTTTTTGTTTTTCTTAGATCTATGATTTGAATCACTCAATTTTTATAAACAAAAATCAGATTCATGCTTGTTATTGAGGCGCGTTCGACCGGGCTATGGTTGTTTGATGGTGCGAGATTAATAAAAAATGGAGTTGCAGGTGGTGGGTTTGTTTGATGATTGTCGGATCTGGGGTTAGTGCTGGTCAATATACTTATCTGAAAGTATTAATATACGCATATTAATATACGGATTTGGTTTGATGTATCTGAAAGTATTAATTTACGTATCTGGTGGTGGTCGGTCATTTGTTGATGAAAATGTTGTCAAAGGAAGGAACTTAAGAAGGAGTTCTAGATGGTCACTTGTGGAAGTAAAAGATTTTGAAGTTGGAGTCTGAAAATGTTGATGATGGGGAGAAATTGCCAACTAAAGAAGCTAATTTGGAGTTGAATTTGAGAAGCCGACGGTCTAAAATGAAGCAGGACAATGTAGAGGTGATATCACTATTGTCTCATTGTCGTGGTGATGATGGCGATAATGTTAACAATCCTTTTGAAGGAAGGAAACCGAAGAGAAGTTTGAGATCTCGTGGTTGAATAAAGAAGAAGAATGGTGTTGGAGGAGCATCAAGTTGAGAAATGGTTGTCGGTGGTGCTGCTGGTGCGATCATTGTGGTGGTGGTGCGCACGGTAGTGGTAGTGGTGGTGCGCGGTTGATGGATTTATAGTTGCGTCGTGGTGGTGGTAGGCGGTGGTTAGAATTTGGCTGGGCTTTGTATGGTGGATGTATAGTTGCGTAGTGGTCAACTTTGTCGCTGCCGGAGTTGTCCCTGACAGTAGTCTGAGCGGTGTGATGGTGTTGGGTGAGGTGGCGTAATGGTATTGGGTGAGGTGGCGTGATGGTGTTGTTATTGGTGGTAGTGGTTGTAGCGGTGGTGGTGATGGCAGAGGCAGGGTGGTGGTTGTGGCGGTGGTGGTGGTGGTGGAGGCAGGGTGGTGGTTGCGGCGGTGGAGGTGGCGGGGAGGGTAGTAGTGAGTGTTTGGGAGTGGATACATGTATGAATACTACTAGATACGTATATAAATACTACTGGATACACATACAATATGCGTATCTGGAAGCATTGACAAGTGTATCTGGGCAGTATTGCTATGCGTATCCGAGAGTATCGACATGTGTATCTGACAATACTGATATGTGTATCCGCAAATTAATACGAGATACATGTGTATCCGGCAGTATAACCATGTGTATATGGTATTAATATGATGCGTATCCGGAAGCATAAACTTGTGTATCCAGAAATATTAAAATGTGTATCTGGCTTTAATGTCATGTGTATCCGCGAAAAATATAAAATGTATCCGTAAAAAAATTAGTTTAAAAAAGTGTAAAAGTGCATCTATAATTTTAGTGTTGAAAAATTTGTATTTACATATGTAATAAAATGTATCTAATAAGAAGTGTATGTAGTAAAGAAATAAAGTGTATCTGAAAAAAAAAAAAAAAAAAAAAAAAAAAAAGAATCAAAATAAGCTAGTTCGTACGGTTCGTACGTTTAGGCAGTTCGTACCTGAACCCGCCCCTATATGTATATATATATATATATATAGAAATAGGATCCTGTGCGAACCTAATGTTCGGTGCGAACTTACGAACTAAATCATAACCCTCGGATTTAAAATATATACGGTCCACACTGATGGCCCAATTACTTTAATTCTCCCGTATATCCCAACATTCTCCCTTAAACCTCTCGCATCCCCACATCCTTGTCGGAGCACGCCGCACTTGTTGCCAGCGCCTCAACTTCACAATCGGTGTCACCGAGATCTCATACAACATACCACCACGCAAACCTACAACCGTCACAAACCCAATTTACTATTTTCTAATTCCGCCTGCAATGAATAGACGCCGGCGACTACTCCGATAACCACGAATAGATCTGAATACAATTGTTAGTTTACTTAAATCCTCTGGCGAAGTACTTTACTCACCATGTACTTTACCCTTGTGCTCGTCGTCGATCCTCGCCGGAATCCCTTATTTTCATCGTGACAGCCGTCGCGGGCTCGTCAGACCACCATATCATCGCTTCTAGAGGGCTAAGGGGAGAAGATGATATGACGATAATGTTGTAGGTTGTCGAACCTTTTGCGACGAAGTTGCTTACGGCTCATTTCATCCGATTTGGGTAATTGATGATTATAGGAGTCAATTGGAGGAGAGAGAAAGAAGGCGGAGATGCACGACTGACATCGACGATAAGAAGTCGCTGGCGTGAATTTGGGAGTTGATTTTAGTGGTTGTTGTGCTGAGAGTACTCGGCGCCGACGTCATCAGGTGGTCGATATAGGATGTAGTAGTAGTGTAGGGCGGCTATGTTGAGGTTAATTAAGTGGCGGTAGCTAAACACTCACGTCAGGGGAATGAGTGGTGGTATTAAGGTGTTGGATACATGTATTACACCTTCGAGATACAAATATCATTGCTTCTAGATACATGATAACTGTCGATGTGAGTATCAAAAAAAATATTTATAATTTCCAAACTGCAACTAGCAAGCGGTAGTAAGGGTCGATCCGCAGAGAGGTAGGGAGTTAAGTTGTTTTATTTTAGTCTATGAATTTCTGGGGGGTTTTGGATTGGATTAAATCTAATAATATAAAATAAGAATGCAAATAACGAAAGAAATGTAAACAATAATTAAAAGAAGGCTAAGACGATCGGTTTACTGTAGCTACGATGGCGATAAACCTAGGTAAGTCTGAAATAATCATGTAAGATGGGCAAATAACAGGTTCTCTCGGTCCGAGTTAACTAGTAGCTCCTTTCGGCCTATGCTACTAATCCCTAAGTCTCACTAAAACTAGCTCTCGCCCTGAATAGTGATTCCTAAATCCTAAATTACTTATCTTTCGATCTTAGCAATTTAGTCGTCTCAATTTATTAATCTATTTTCCCTCCCCTATCTCTCGATCTTTTGGGTCGGTCAAATACTAAGCATTTAACTAGTCGCATGCATTCGATTTTGTCAAATATTGCAATTAAAACATTGAAACGATGCTAATCTAACACGACGCAGTCGATCGACCAATGAAGGTAGTCAATCGACCAACAGATACAGTCGATCGACCAACAAGGTCAGTCGATCGACCATACCCCGACTCAGGTCTACCTATCTTACACCATCTACACTACGGATCCCCTCACATCTTAGCGTGGGAGATTTAGCTACTCATACTGTAATTAATAGTGATAACGAAACTAAAGATGCAAATAACAGAATTCATAATTAAATTAAATAAACAGTAAAACCGCATAAAAGAAGGAATTACGGCTTAGGGATTCTAACTAATCAATTCTAATCTATAAAGATAGAACAAAATTCAGAGCAAGAAATACCAGAAATAAGGGAAGCAGGACGAACAAATCTGGATGCAAAGAAGAACTTTATTAAAAATACTTAAGAAAACTGTAAACTAGGTAATGATAAATCTGAAGCCTAATACAAAATTAATAAATGAATCATGTCCCCTAAAGCAGCCGGAAGAGTTATGTTATATAGAAGTATTACGTAAAACTCTTCTAAAAACCTAATTACAAATGGGCTTAGGTTAGAAATCTTTTAATTCCCGTCAGGTTGCACAAGCGGTCGATTGACCATTGATATCATTCGATCGACCAAAGGTCGAGATTATCAGAAGCTTCTGATTTGGATATAAAACTTGTTCGTCAGCTCACGTGGTCGATCGACCATGGGACACAGTCTATCGACTGACTGCTCTTCCTACAGTCAACTGTTCAGCATTCTGGCAGTCTATAGACCATGTAGGTCAGTCTATAGACCAAGTCAGCTGGTAATCCGCTTCTGAAACTCTCGCAAATCTATCTTTCAGGCCTTGCTATGCGCACCAAGTTCGCTTCTCAAGTCTTTACTTCACGTCAGGTTCTATGCCTAGTACTCGTGGACGGATTCGGCTAATTTTCCGTTGCATTCTTCCCATTTCTGCAATATTACACAAAAACACGAAAGCAGACGGAAATAGGGAAAATAGTAGCATAAACTACATAATTGAGCTCTGAAATGCGTGTCAAATAGGGTGTAAAACGTCATATTTAGGACACGCATCAAACTTCCCCAAACCAAACCATTGCTTGTCCCCAAGCAAGAACTAGACTCGATCTTAAAACCTAATTGGAACGATTTCAATCTCAGAGCGAAATGCAACTATAAAGCCTAAACCACTTTAATGCAACACTAACAATCAATTAGCAATATGAATCATGCCAACGAGTTATGTAGTCGTTAAAAATTGCTGAACCGTCAAGTATAGAGACTTATCATTATGGACTCTCACGGGTCGCTCAAATCACACATAAGCACAGGTGAATATATGTAAAGATAGAAAGAAGTAATTTTGTAATGACTCTCACCTGACTACGACCTATAAGAACATGCCTGCAATCTAATATGAAAATGATCTCTACAACCGTACATATGCATTCCAACCATAAAAGACCATGACACATGTCGATGCAATTTTGGATATGTGAGGTATGGGTAAGAAGGGGATAAAATGAATTTAGGAAAGCAAAGTTATAGCCAAGCAAGTAATTACTGAAAACCAAATTATAACAACATCCCAACTTCATACTCAAAATAAATCAAAACGGTGCTTATACTAGCACAATTCTCACAATCTCCAATAATAACTGTAATTCCCCAAATGATAATAATAAAACATGGGAATAAAATCACCATCTAATAATAATAACAACCATGTGATTTTTCGAATTTTCTTTCGCTACTGCAGCAAGCAGTCGATCGACCAAGTGGGACGGTCGATCGACTGACCTCTTTTTTTCCGAATTCCTGTTTTCTTTTTTTTTCTTTTTGTTTTTTCAACTTTTCCTTTCTTTCCCTTCAACATTTCACCAACATATTCTCAACACGAGATAAAAACCAAAATGCAATAAAATATTCCCGAACGACTACCAATACTAGCTCAGCAAGGGTAGGCTAAATATGGAATGTAGCTTATGGGACAAAAGAAGCAAATTTGGCTTTTGTGGGGCTTATGGGTAAAATGGATAAAAGGGAACCTCTACCACATGTGTCAACAAACCACAAACCGAATGCATACAGGTATTAAGCAGATTAAGTTCATATTTATGCATATTGATATAACATGTCTCATAAGGAGTACTACTCACATTCCTAAATGAACTGGTCATGAATGACACCAGTTATAAGCTTTAAACCTCAGAATATAATGTTGTTTGCCAAAAATCTAAGTCAAGTTTAAAGTTCAGCAAGATATTTAACAAAAACTCGTAGATATGCATATGTGATTCTACTAATAACATGTCAATTAAGCACGGCTTAGGCATAAACAAATGCAAATGCAATGTCATCATTGAAATATTACCGTTCTGACTCGACCTACATGCTAAAATAAACATGCATTTTTTGAAATTTTTCAATTTTTTTTTTAAATTTTCTGTATATAAGAGGAAAATAAACAACAATGCAAGACAAGATGTAAACGTGAATGCAAAGCAGAATGAATGCAACGCAAAACCCTTCCCCAAACCAAATCACACAATTCCCTCATTGTGCAAAATCATATGAGAAAATAATCAAGGGAAATAGGAATTTGCGATAAATAACTAGATAAGACATGAATGAGACATGGGAAACTCACAAGACTTTAAGCGCAGCAAAAGGAAACCTCCCCAAACCAGCGTGAGCTAGGAGGTTTCAGTAGCCAACAGTGCTACCATAAGTACCTGAAAGGACAGAAAACACCGTGCATTATCCGAGAAAACAAAGTTGAAGCGGTAATTATGTGCAAAGAATGAAGCTGAAGAAAGCGATAGATGAATGAAAAGGAAAAAAATTAGGGAAAAAAATCCCTAAAAATCCCTTTCGTGCTCCGCAAAACGACCAAACACAGCAGGGGAATGATCGAAAACAGGTACAGCAGCAGGAAGCGGTCGATCGACCACACATGCCAGTTGATCGACCAGGGCATCTGAAACAGAAGCTCCTGTAGCTGCAGTGGTCAGTCGATCGACCACACAGGCCAGTCGATAGACTGACATAACTGACGAGGACAGCGCTTTTTTCGAATTAACTCAAATAGCGTGAGTCAACATGGTCCAACAACCTGCAAATGCACATAATACAGCGCCCAAAATTGCGCTAAACCCAAATATAAAGTCTAAAGCCTAAATAAAATCTTATGCAAACCATACTAGAGCAAAGTCTCGCGCAAACCAAAGCAATAAATAGTCTTAAAAATGCAATAAAAGTGTCTAAAACTTATGAAATAAAAAGTGCTTATCCGCGAAAAATGCGGAAAATCTCCGACCATGGCTTCTGGCTACACGAGGTACCCTCCACGGTGCTCAACCTCTCAGCACTCCAATCCACCACATTGTCCGACGGGTCAACATCAGAAGCATCTTCCCACACTTGGACATCCTCATCAGTCTCAAGCTCCAAGTCTGAAACTGTAACTCGAACTGGCGCCTTCTTGGGCTCCTCATTTGGCTTCTCATCTGGCTCCTCATCCGTGACATAGCTAAGACATCCTAGACCGCCTCTTTGAACGATTGGCTCCTGCACAGCTGGACCAATGAACGGCTCTTCCTTCCCCAAACCATTTCCTGCAATATCCAAAACAAAAGAATTGTCCTCCAATTTGCTCCCAATCTGGGGCGGAGGTGTCACAACAGGAATATGCACAGGTACTAAAGTAGGTATATCAGAAAGCACAAAATAAGATTTCTTTTCAGAAATCACATTACAAGTAACTGGCCACATAGGGTCCTTCTTCCTAGGGGACTGGGCAAACATAATAGAGTGCTTCCCTACCTTAAAGGTCAAAGTTCTTTCCCCTAGATCCATTACTGCACCAGCAGTGTGCAGAAATGGTCTTCCCAAAATAATTGGGGTGTTGACGTCTTCAGGAATGTCCAAAACAACAAAGTCAACAGAAAAAAAAAAGCTTCCCAATTTGCACGGGCACATTCTCTAAAACACCTATCGGCCGCATCTCAGACCGGTCAACCATTTGCACAGTCATGTTAGTAATAGCAAATCTAGTCAATCCCAATTTCTTAGCCAGACTCAAAGGTATAACACTGACACTAGCCCCTAAATCACATAATGCCTTCTCAATTGAGAAGGTACCAATATTACAGGGGACAGAGAAACTACCTGGTCGAGGCGGTTCTGACGAGCAAAGTGTGAGTTAAGTATGAACTAGACTTCTCGGTTAAATGCACAGACTCGACAGCATTCAAAGACCTTTTCTTAGCTAGCAGTTGTTTCATAAAATTCATATATGCAGGTACTTGATTAACTAGCTCTAAGAAAGGTATTTGCACATTAAGACTACGCACTAAATCTTTGAATTTACCGAATGTTACCTCATCTTTGGTTGGCACTAGTCTCTCTGGATAAGGGGCTGTAAGAAGCAACTTATCCCTCTCCTCTAGGTCTCTCATACCGGCATCAGTGGACTTAGGCTGCAAATCCACTACTTTGTCTTTGTCGTAGCTCGAACCTTCTTCAGACCGTCTCAGGAATGAACCATTAACCGTCGTAGGGTCATACTTTGGAACCGGAACTGACCCATCAGCATTTGGATCTTGCCTCGATAATTTTGGAGTCGTCTTACCCCGAAACAAGAAATCCTTCAAGTTATCTGGCATTGGAGGACGAAACGGTTGGACATCAGCAGCATCATCAGTTGATCGACCAGTGGGGTCGGTCGACCGACTGATCTCTTTTTTTTCAGAATGAACAGAAAGATCAGAAAGTGTCGCTGAGGAATAAGGGGTGGTCGGTCGACTGGGTGTGGCGGTCGATCGACCGTTATCGCTGCTGTTCGTCTTTTTCTCGCTCTTTTTCTTCTTTCCTTTTCCAGCAGCTTTTCCACCTTTTTCAACCATAACTCCCTCGGGTTCATCCCCTATAGTAACGGGTCCATCAAGGGTAGACCTGCTCCTTAGTTTGATTGCATTCAGGGTCTCTTTCTTCTGGTCCGGCTGCGACGGTAACTGCCCCGGAGCTCTAGTAGCAAATTTACTGGCTAACTGGGCAATTTGAGTTTCCAACATCTTTGTACTAGTCTCTCTAGCCTGAGATTCCTTCTGCAGCATTCCCGTCAAGCTCTGAAACATGTTTTTGAGCTCAGAAGCCTCAGAACTTTGAGACTGCTGCTGCTACTGATGTACATAGGGTGGTTTCTGGTATGGTTGCTGCTGCTTATGAGGGGGCACATAATTCTGCTGCTGCGGAGGTGGAGTCGGATTTTGGACATTCTGGCTACTCCACCTCAAATTTGGATACACATTAGAAGGATCAAATTAGGTGTTGGTCTGCCTATAATGTTGAAAAGCAGCACAAACCTCATTGGGACTGATACAGAAATCTGCAATGTGTCCTTCTCCTCCACATCTCTTGCATGAAAAGGGACCGTCTGACACATCATTTACCTGATAAATACCACCCTTTGAAGCTCCTCCTAACTCATACTTGTCAAATCTCGCCGTAAGAGCCTCTAATGCAGCTACGGAAAGGAATAAAAAAAACGTGATGAGAGAGAAAGTAGATAGAGAAAATGCGATTTAGGGTGTATTGTTCTTATCTTGCAATGGCTAGGAATAAGAAGAATGCTCCTAAATCTAGTAGATTAATACGTTTAATAGCACAAAAAAACACTCAAAAATCACAAAATAGTACTAATACTCCAAATAATAATGCTTCGGGATCGAGATTTCAGCCTATTGGTTCATCTGATGATGCTTTTCTGGACAATTCTCTGGATGGGATCACTGATGAGCAATTTTATGTTATCCGACCGTACAATTTAAGTGCAGGAATGGAATCCATCTCCGAAGTTAGTGAAGATGATGAGAATTGGGAGGAAGTATCACGAAGAAGTAAGTCGTCTGATTCTGAGTCTTCGAGGGTGAGTCAACTTCATCTTTCTAATAGTGATGTTGAGTCTGAATTGAAGTTTTGGTCAACGGCGGGGTACTGTTACGTGTTAGGTGCTAACCCCCCTTTTAAGGTCATTGATGGCTTTGTTAAGAGAGTATGGGGTTACACTGACTATGATCAGTTATCCTTTAACTCGAATGGTACCTTCCTGGTTCGTTTTAAGACAGAAGAAATGAAATTGCGTGTTTTACAATCTGGGCCTATATTCTTTGACAATAAGCCTGTGATTGTGAAGGAATGGATTCCGGATTGTAAAATGATTAAAGAGTCTGTTGATACAGTGCCAATTTGGATTCGATTTTATGGGTTGCCTCTGAATTTTTGGGGTAATGCATTGCTGAAAATTGCAGCTCTGGTTGGCAAACCTGTCAGGTGTGATAGCAATACAACTCTCAAAACTTTCTTGGGGCATGCTAGGGTCATGGTTGAGGTAAAGGTTGGGAATGCCTTGCCTGATGTTATTGAATTCCTTGATGAGATGGGTGAACCGCAGAGGCAGATAGTCCACTATGAATGGAGACCTATTGTGTGCACTGATTGCAAGGCTCTGGGTCACTATGCCAGGGATTGCAGGAGGAATCAGACTAAGAGGCCTGCTAAGAAGGTCTGGGTACCTAAGAAACCAGACACTTCTAATCAGGTTCCTACAGTTACTAACCCTGTGGTGGTGGTGCCTACTGTGTTAGCTGAACCAGTGGAGGAGGCTGTGGTGGCACTAGTGAGTCAAGATACTGGTCAGCCTAGGACTGGTTCAACTAGGATTTTTAGTGGGGGCTTTGAGGGCCTGATTACTCCCATGTCTACTGTCTTTAATTCCTTTACCCCTGCCAGAATTATTACTAAAATGACTAGGCAAAGGGGGTGTGAGTGGTAGTGGGAGCAAAACTTACATGGAGGTATTGGAACAATCTATTCATTACACGAAAGTCCTGAGTGGGGGAATGGAGGATCCACCTATAGCTATTGAAAATGGGTAGTATAGGGTTCTGGAATGTTAGGGGTATGAATAGTATGAATAAGCAGGCTGATATCAAATGGTTCCTGCATACTAATAAAGTAGGTTTATGTGACTTGTTAGAAACTAGAGTTAAAACTGGTTCTATCAATAAGGTCCATGAAGGGCTTGGAAATAATTGGAAGGTTATCCATAATAATTCTGTTCATGATGGTGGTAGGATTTGGGTAATTTGGGATCCTGCTATCTTTAATGTTGATATCCTTGCTATTGAACCTCAGGTCATTCATTCCAAGGTTACTTCATTACAGACTGGCATTGTCTGGTGGCTCTCTATGGTGTATGGTTTTAACAGGGTACATGAGAGATTGTCATTATGGACTTCCTTGTCTTTAATGAATACGTTGGTTAATGGTCCTTGGGTGGTTATGGGGGATTTTAATAATGTGCTAGCTCTCAATGAAAGAATTGGGTCTGAGGTTACTAATTATGAGATCAGGGATTTCCAGAAATGTGTGGCTGAGTGTGGTCTAGTGGATGTTCCTGCACAGGGGGCCTATTTCACATGGAATAACAAGCATGATCCAGGTAGTATGATGAGTGGCTTTTTCAGTTTCCTGATGTCAACATTATGTTCCATCCTGAGGGCCTCTTTGATCATTGCCCATGCACTATTTTGTTGGCTCCTCGGGATATCAGAAGGAAAGGTAATTTCAAATATTTCAACATGTGGGGTAAGGACCCTGATTTCTTGCATACTGTCCAGGAGATCCGGGACTCTGAAGTGGAGGGTTATAAGATGTTTCAGCTTGTCAAGAACCTAAAATGGTTAAAATTGCCTCTGAAAAGGCTCAATGGGAGTACATTTGCCAATATTGAGACATATGCTCAAGTGGCTCAAATGCATATGTTCTCTATGCAAAGGAAACTCCATGATGATCCTTTAAACCTAGAGGTTCAAGCTGAGGAGAATGTTGCCTGTGAGAGTTTCAAATTGCTACAGGAGGCTAGAAGGAGTTTTCTAAGTCAGAAAGCAAAAGTTCAATGGATGACTGAAGGTGATGATAATACTACTTATTTTCATAGTATTATCAAGGCTAGGAGACTGCAGAATAAAATTTTGAGTATTACAGATATGAATGGACAGCATTGTCATCAAACTGAGGATATTGAGAATGCATTCATCAGCTACTATAAAGAGTTGTTGGGTACTAGTAAGCCTGTCAAAGCTGTTCATTTTCCTACTGTTCATAAAGGCAAAGTGGTCACTGAGGATCAATGTATGGATATGACTAAGGAGGTTACTACCCAGGAGATTCATGATGCATTGCAAGCTATACCTGCTAATAAGGCACCTGGACCTGATGGGTACACTTCACAATTTTTCAAAGATGCTAAGGATATTATTGATAATGATGTGGTTGATGCTGTGAAAGAATTTTTTGTTTCTGGTAAGTTGTTGAAGCAGATCAACACCACTACTCTTACTCTCATCCCAAAGAAAGCTAGACCTGAGACTGTTGCTGATTTTAGACCCATTGCTTGCTGCAATGTGGTCTACAAGATTATCTCCAAAGTAATATGCAACAGGATTGCTGCTATGTTACCTACTATCATTTCTGAAACTCAGAGTGCGTTTATTAAGGGAAGGGACATTGTGGATAACATTCTAATTTGCCATGACCTGGTGAGACTTTACAAGAGGAAAACCTATTCCCCTAGATGCATCATGAAAGTGGATTTGAAAAAGGCGTATGATTATGTGGAGTAGAGGTTTATTGAGCAGATGTTGAGAGCTTTGAAGTTCCCTGACAAGATGGTTAAGTGGATTATGAAGTGTGTATCTACTCCATGGTTCACCATTTCACTTAATGGGTCTACTTTTTGGTACTTTCAAGGAAAAAGAGGGATTAGACAAGGTGACCCTATGTCACCCCTCTTATTTACTATTGGAATGGAGTATTTGAGTAGGGTCCTCACTGATATCACCAGGAGAATGGATTTTAATTACCATCCATTATGCAGGCCTTTGCAGCTGACCCATTTATCGTTTGCAGATGATCTGCTGATGTTCTACAGAGGTGATAGGGGTTCAATTACTATTATCCTTAGAAGCTTTGCCACATTCTCTGCTGCCTCAGGTTTAGCTATGAACAATGAGAAATCTGAGATTTATTTTAATGGTATGGCCCCTGCTGAGGTGGACCATATTTTACAGCTTTCTGGTTTTAAGATTGGCACCTTCCCTTTTCGTTACCTGGGTATTCCCATTTCTTATAAGAGGATGCCAGTAGGTGACTGCACCAGACTTGTGGAGAAGGTGGTTGGAAGAATCAGGGGATGGGGGGCCAAAAAACTAAGTTATGCAGGCAGGCTTGTCCTCATTAGGGCTGTTTTGACTCAGCTGCATTCATTTTGGGCTAGAGTCTTTGTGATTCCTCTCACTGTTATAGACAAGATTGAGGGGGTCTGTAGGAACTATCTCTGGTCTGGTTCTGATCAGTATCTGAAGTCCCCTGCTGTCTCATGGGATAATGTTTGCAATGAGAAGAGGTATGAGGGTCTGAACATTGTGAATGCTAGGGTTTGGAATCAGGCTGTCATTGGTAAATATACTTGGTGGTTGGCAGCTAAATCAGATCATATGTGGATTCGTTGGGTTGATCATGTTTATATGAAGGGTAAGGACTGTCAAGAGTACATCCCTAATGCTAATTCTAGCTGGACTTGGCGTAAAATTTGCCAGGTCAGAGACATCCTGAAGTTTGGTTTTCAGAATGGACAGTGGAATGACAACAAGGGTATATATTCTGTGGCTAGTGGCTATAAGTGGTTAAGTGGTCAGCAAACTAAGGTGAAGTGGTGCCCCCTCATTTGGAATCAAACCAGCATACCAAAGCATTCTTTCATCGGTTGGTTGATTGTCCAAGAGAGACTCATGACAAGAGAAAGGCTACTTAAGTTTGGCATCATCACTGATGGTTCCTGTTTCTTTTGTCTCTCACATTTAGAGACTCATCAACACTTACTATATGAATGCCAGTATAGTCAGCTGTGTTGGGCTCTGCTGTGTAGATGGCTTGAGCTGGACCTACCTTCTATTGGACTTATTGATTGGTGTTTAAAATGGAGATGTAAGTCTCTTATGATGAAACAGATTGTGTATGCTGCCATTGTGGCATTTTGGTATCACATTTGGAATGCCAGGAATGTCTGTAGATTGGATGCCATGCTGATCACTCCTGCTGCACTCATAATGAAGGTCAAATTGGATGTCTCCAAGAGGTGTAGGGATCGAATCTGGACTGCAAAAGCTCTCAAGTTTGCCTGGGAACCTAAGTATGATTAGAGGTCTACCATTTTTTGGAATCTGATGATTTGTAATTAGGAGATTGGTGTGATGATTTGTAACGAATTATATTAATTATGATCTATAATATATTTCACATTTCACCAAAAAAAAAATGCAGCTACGGAAGGAGATTCAGCAGCTCCCCTTTGATTTCCCCTAGAGTTTCCATGCTCATCTTTATGGGTGGACAGGTCATCGATGATTTTCCACCCCTTTGTCTCACCGCTAATTTTTTGAAATCTCCCATTAGCTCCAGCATCTAGGATAGCTCTCTGATCATCATAAAGACCATTATAGAACTGGTTGCATAGAAACCATTTCTTAAACCCATGGTGTGGAATAGAGCGAATTAGCTTCTTGAATCGGACCCAAGCTTCGTGAAAATCTTCATTAAGTCCTTACTTAATACTCGTGATCTGAGCTCTAAGTGCGTTTGTCTTGGCCGCGGAATAGTATTTCTTGTAAAAAGCCAAGGCCAACGAATTCAAGTTTGTAATTCCTAAGGCAGCACGATCCAGATCCCTATACCACTCTCTTGCAGCATCTCGGAGTGAATAGATGAACATTGTCTCCTTGATCTGGTCCTGAGTAACGCCTTCAGGTGGAGGGATGGAACAGACATAATCAACAAATATCTCCATATGCTTAGAAGCATCCTCATTTGCACCTCCTCCAAACTGGTTTCTCTCAACCAGATTGATATAGGACGGTTTTGCTTCAAACCCTCTAGTGGTACCAGCTGGTAAAGTAAATCCCTTATAGAGATTTTCAGCTTTTGGCTCGGAATGACTCGATATACTAGCTTCTTCAGCCATATCTGGAGATGTAACGGTCACAGCTGATGAGCTAGAAATAGGAGATGAAGGTGGATCCTCCTCAAATAACTCGTTCTCGTAGTAACTGGACAGAGTACTCAGCTCTTCCTCTGTCGGCAATACTCTAGATGATCGTCTCAACTCACGCAAAGTCTTCTCGATCTCAGGATTTAACGGTAGTAACTCACCACCTTGTGACCTGCGCATAAGAGGAAACTACAAGTAGAATATGAGAAAAGTTTAAGGAACGGAAGTCCCTTAAACTTAGAGAATAGACTAAAATAAAAAGGAACAACTAAAACTAGCGCTGCCTCCTCGGCAACGGCGCCAAAATTTGATACCTGTCGATGTGAGTATCAAAAATAATATTTATAATTTCCAAACTACAACTAGCAAGCAGTAGTAAGGGTCGATCCGAAGGGAGGTAGGGAGTTAAGTTGTTTTATTTCAGTCTATGAATTTCTGGGGGGTTTTGGATTGGATTAAATCTAATAATATAAAATAAGAATGCAAATAACGAATAAAATATAAACAATAATTCAAAGAAGGCTAAGACGATCGGTTTACTGTAGCTACGATGGCGGTAAACCTAGGTAAGTCTGAAATAATCACGTAATATGGGCAAATAACAGGTCCTCTCGGTCCGAGTTAACTAGTAGCTCCTTTCGGCCTATGCTACTAATCCCTAAGTCTCACAAAAACTAGCTCTCGCCCTGCATAGTGATTCCTAAAGCCTAAATTACTTATCTTTCGAGCTTAGCAATTTAGTCGTCTCAATTTATTAATCTATTTTCCCTCCCCTATCTCTCGATCTTTTGGGTAGGTCAAATACTAAGCATTTAACTAGTCGCATGCATTCAATTTTGTCAAATATTGCAATTAAAACATTGAAACAATGCTAATCTAACACGACGCAGTCGATCGAACAACAAAGGTAGTCGATCGACCAACAGATACAGTCGATCGACCAACAAGGTCAGTCGATCGACCATACTCCGACTCAGGTCTACCTATCTTACGCCATCTACACTACGGATCCCCTCACATCTTAGCGCGGGAGATTTAGCTACTCATACTGAAATTAATAGTGATAACGAAACTAAAGATGCAAATAACAGAATTCATAATTAAATTAAATAAACAATAAAACCGCATAAAATAAGGAATTAGGGCTTAGGGATTCTAACTAATCAATTCTAATCTATAAAGAAAGAACAAAATTCAGAGCAAGAAATACCAGAAATAAGGGAAGCAGGACGAACAAATCCGGATGCAAAGAAGAACTTTATTAAAAATACTTAAGAAAACTGTAAACTAGGTAATGATAAATCTGAACCCTAATATAAAATTAATAAATGAATCATGTCCCCTAAAGCAGCAGGAAGAGTTACGTTATATTGAAGTATTACGTAAAACTCTACTAAAAACCTAATTACAAATGGGCTTAGGTTAGAAATCTTTTAATTCCCGTCAGGTTGCACACGCGGTCGATCGACCATTGATATCAGTCGATCGACCAAAGGTCGAGATTATCAGAAGCTTCTGATTTGGAAATAAAACTTGTTCGTCAGCTCACGTGGTCGATCGACCATGGGACACAGTCTATCGACTGACTGCTCTTCCTGCAGTCAACTTTTCAGCATTCTGGCAGTCTATAGACCATGTAGGTCAGTCTATAGACCAAGTCAGTTGGTAATCCGCTTCTAAAACTCTCGCAAATCTATCTTTCAGGCCTTGCTATGCGCACCAAGTTCGCTTCTCAAGTCTTTACTTCACGTCAGGTTCTATGCCTAGTACTCGGGGACGGATTCAGCTCATTTTCCGTTGCATTCTTCCCATTTCTGCAATATTACACAAAAACACGAAACTAGACGGAAATAGGGAAAATAGTAGCATAAACTACATAATTGAGCTCTGAAATGCGTGTGAAATAGGGTGTAAAACGTCATATTTAGGACACGCATCAATACACAACTTGAATGTATATCTAGACTTTTTGAAGTTCAGTTTTTCGAAGTTGCTGAATTTTCGATAACTGTCATTAGCTGTTTAAGACGATGATTCATGTCCGTCGATCCAAAGCTCTGGTTTCGAGTTCTTGTTGTAATTAATTAAGTTCCGAAATGGTGTAATACATCTACCGTCTACTGTACTGGTGCTTTGTTTGTTGTATGATTAACTTGTAATGAACTGCCAATAACATCATCTGATATTGTTTGTTTCATTTTCTACAAAGAAACTATAATGATGGAGAGTATTTAGTCCTAGATTTGATTGTCATAAAAGAAAACAAGGAATAGTGAAGTGTGAAAGAGTGGAGCCTCAATTTGTTCAGATTGGGCTTGTAGTAAATGTGAGTAAGCAGAAGAAAACAGAGGTGTAGTAAATATGCATGTGGGTGCTACTTGCTAGTTAGTCTGTTACTATGAGTCCTTAGATATCCCAAATATCTAATACGGAAATATTAAACAGTCCATCTTGTTTGTAATGGTCACAAGCTTATAACCTTTCACAACTCGCTCTCTCTCACTTGTCCTCCCACTTGCCTTTTTATCTCACGTCATAAGTCTGTGATGGCTTTTGTCCGTCACAAAATGATAATTTTTGAATATATTAAATAATAATTATTGGGTACTATGATTTGCGACGGAGTAAAAATGACTATTTTATACTAATAATAGTGATAATTTTATATTAAAGTGATTGTTTTACAAAAGTAGTAATTTTATAATAATAAATAACGATCAATTTTTAACTAAAATGATCCTTATTAGTATAAAATAGTCATTTTTAGCTAGCTAGATACACTCATTTAATTCATTTTATAATAATAAATAGTCATTTTTAGCTAGCCAGATACATATCTCTAGTTAGCGTCTTTTAATTTTTTTATATACATACCTATAGCTTGTTAGATACATTTCTTTAAGTTGCTAGATACATACCTCGTTTGGTCACATTAACTTGCTAGAGACACTCCTTTAATTTGCTAGATACATGTCTCTAGCTAGCTAGATACACTTCATGTAGTTACTAGATGCATACCTTTAGCTAGCTAGATACACTCATTAAATTACTAGATACATATCTCTAGTTAGCTAGATACATACTCCTTTAATTTTTTAGATACATACCTCGAGCTTGCTAGATACATTTCTTTAAGTTGCTAGATACATACCTCGTTTGGTCACATTAAGTTGCTAGATACACTCATTTAATTTGCTAGATACACATCTCTAGTTAGCTAGATACACTTCTTTAAGTTACTAGTTGCATACCTTTAGCTAGCTAGATATACTCATTTAAATTACTAGATACATATCTTTAATTAGCTAGATACACTTCTTTTAACTTACTAGACCTTCAATTAGTTAGGTACACTTCTTTAAATTATTAGATACAACCATTTTGCTTTTTTTCTTTTATTAGACTCTCATATAATTTCACATATGTTTATTAGAACAGAAATATATATGTGTCACTCTTTCAGTAGTAAACTTGAAACATAATCATCATCTATTCAAATTTCAATCATAATAATCAACCAAGTGATTAGTTGACCAATTGACCAAACAAGGCAGATTACTCATTACTGTACAATAAAGAAACTTATACCATGTTCACTATATTGCTCCAAAATATGGTGGGTGGACTTCAGGTCGAGAATGATGGTAAAAGGACCGATCTCAAACCTATTCATAGGCTCTTATTGAGCGGCGTTAGCGAGACGGGCGGATAAAGGAGAATAGAAATCATAGATGGTGTACTTGAAACCAGGTAATTTACGGGCCCATGTCTGAGCCATTGGAGCAAAACGTTCGTTGTGCAATTTCATCAACTCATTTAACGATTCCGACAAACTACCTTGCTAGATACACTCCTCTAACAAGCTACATACAGTCTTTTACCTTGCTAGATACACTCATCTACGTTGCTAGATACACATCTCGAACAAGCTAGATACACTCCTTCATACATTCTTTACCATGCTAGATACACATCTCTTGCTAGCTATATATACATCATGATACACAGTCCTTATAGAGTGCAACATAAGAGCTGTTCCAAGAAAATTTCTCATCATTTATTTGTTGAAAAAAGCCAACTGTGTAGGATTTACGAAATACTAATGAAAACAACTACTATCAAACATTAGGCCAAGCAACGAACGAATTTCTACTAATAAGATGCTTTCAAAGAGTTTCATAAGCTATAACTACTGCTAAAATGTGCTACCAGAGTTAGAACCAAAATTTACAACTCATGATAATCCGAAAAAACATTAATTCGACATCTTTCCGGTACCCTGTTCAACGATCTATGCATCTTTATCGCACAACTTCTCTGCTTGCACATCAGCATGAGTTTCCTAATCAAAGAACAACAAAGTATTTAGGTGAGACCCTATATGAACAAGGCGTAGTTCAGTAAAAAAAAAAATTGTATCATATTCATAGACAAGCTGAAACTATCTCCATACCTCATCTTCTTTCTGAGCATTATACTCCTCCATGGCTTTCTCATGTTCTGCCTTCAGTTGTGTTGCTCGGTCCTGCACTGTCCAAATACGTCAACTTTTCCTGAATATTAGATGCAATAATTAAGTCAGTATCACAAATCAATTAAATTAAATATCTACCTGCAAATATGGAAAGCTGCTGAGAAAGATTATGAAATACTGTTACAAGAGTCATTAGAAAATGAGGATGTGTGAAAGGAATTGTTTGATGCCCATGTGAACCTTAAGAAGCAGCGTGGAAAAGATGTGTCGTCATACATGATCTATGGAAATGCGGTAATTAAAACCGAGAGCAGCGAACAGTTTAGAAACACAAACTATTCAATAAGACACATAGAGTATACATAGTATTAATCAAGGGTAAACACACACTATTTTTGAAGCGACTGTTGAGAGAGGGAGTTTGTTTTTGGTGTCATTCATAGCATAACTTAGTCGAAAATACAAAGATAATCCAACCGAAAAATAGTTCAAAGACACAACTCATTCATAACGGGAATAAATCTAGAGTTTGACTTGAAACATACTTTTTGTGCCTCTTAGCAAATGGAGAATTCTTCTCATCCTCCTCTGTTAATCAACACACATAAATGCAATATTAGTTTATAATTACGTCCATAATCATACGATTAATTGAAATCAATCAAGATAAAAAAAATGAAAAATTGAATGATAACAGTTAAACCAAGAGACATCTTGGTGATGGTGGTCATTATATTTTGCTCATAGGTAAAGATTAATGTGCCAGTAATTATTTAAGGGAACCCTTGCAGATGGGCAAGCAATTGCAGTTAAGAGGCTTTCAAATACTTCAGGCAAGGAATCAGGGAGTTTAAGACAGAAGCATGTTTAGCTGCCAAACTTCAGCACAAAAATCTCGTCAAGCTTTTCGGATTTTGCTCAGAAAAGGATGAGATGTTACTTGTCTATGAGTTTGTGCCCAACAAAAGCCTTGATCGACATCTATTTAGTAAGGATTTACCCTACATATGTACTTAGATACACTATTTTAAGTTAATAAATACATACATTTAGCTAGCTAGATACACTTATTTAAATTAGTAGATAGATACATGTAGCTTTCTAATACATAATAAGGGAAAGAACTTAGGTTTGGGTTCGGGCCGCCCAATCCAACCCTAAACCCTTACGCGTCCTTCTTTTGGATAGATACACTCTTAAGTTACTACAAACATACCTTTAATTTACTAGATACACTGCTTTAAGTTACTAGATACATACCTTTAGCTAGTTAGATACACTCCAATAAGTTACGAGATACATACCTATAGCTTGTTAGATACACTCAATTGTATAAGAACAAACAAATAGAGAATGATGAAACAAGCCCTCTTGTGAAGGTAATATGGTCATGAAGCTAGTATATATGTAAATTGTAATACATGAAATATATAGAATGGAATGAGAAAGGAAACATAACGAAAATTTGTGAAGGTAAGCTAAAAGATCAAGGTTTGCTCAACACTGGGTCAGACTTCTCGGCTCTAAATGTAGTGTTGATAGTCTGATAGGTAAACTTGTGAAGAGAGGGCAAAAGAAGACAGTAGAAACCGCAGTAACGTACTACCCAAACTAGACAACCACCAGTAAAGGCCTACCACTCAACCATCCCCTCCTTCCGGTGAACACTACCGCCAACCACCTTTATTTAAAAAAAACCTTAAAATCTGCCTCCTCTCCCACACTGCCCGCTCTCCTTACTGATCATCAACCCATAAGAAACTTTTATCAACCGCCGCACCTTATTTATCCGGCGACGTGGAGGTCCTAGGTGATTAATTAAGGTAATTATAATTGTATTTCTCTATTGCTACCATGATTAAATGATACACACAAACAAACACATAATACAATTAAAATCAATCAAATTTATTTAAACCTAATTAAAGTACTACTACCCCTGTGTAAATCAAACAATCGTGAGCAGCGATGGTTAATGTTTCATTCAACACCATTAACCATCGCCGGAATTCTTAAATTAGTAACCTTACCGGTCATCCGCAAAGACATCACAGGCTCCATTTGATCATACTATTGCCGACGATTTTTCGTCACAAATTTAATTTCTCCGGCGCGCAGGTCTTGTTCTTCCGGCGAGATGAACCAATGATGTAAAGCATGAAGGAGACAAACGAAATAAGACGGGTTCGGCTATGTTTAAGGTCGGCATCGCTGGTAGATTAGGTGGTCGCAGTGGGGTTTTCTGTGTTTTTCGCCTGTGATTGGTGGTTCGGCGTCGGCGATCGGAGATCGTGGAATAGTAGCCTGTGTCGGTGTGAGAGAGAAAGAGGATATGAATAAATGAATGTATGGGAGCATAGAGTGAGGGAATAGTTTACAATTGAAATGTCAGCGCGTGTTTTATTGATTTTGGGTAGTTTGTATGGTTCGCCACCGTACATTAGTTCGCACCTGACCCCGACCCTATATATATATATATATATAGGGGCGGGGTCCTGTGCGAACTAAAGTACGGTGCAAACTGTAAGAACTACTCACATACACAGTATAATACTTTCGGATACACAAGTTAGTACTTCCAGATACACATGATATAACTTCTAGATACACATGTATCCCGTAGTAATACAATGTGTATCCGGGTCGATATTATATGTATCTAGGTGATATTTTTTGTATCCACCGCCGCCCCCACCACCACTGCCTTACCACCACCACAAAACTAGCCTCCCTGGATAGCCCCAATCCACTGCCCCTCACCACCGCCGCCACTACTACCACTACCTAAAAATACCACTGCCGCCAACACGAAAACCACTGCTGCCGTCAGACCACTACCACCATAATACCACCACCACCACCATCGATAAACACCATACCCAGTAGCGATATCACCATCCCCGATATCAGACACACCAGCGATGACCACCACATTTGCCTCCTACGACCACCAAAAGTCCCACTTACCGAGACCACTGCCGCAGTCACGAGTACCACCACTACCACCACTAATCCAACCTTCATTCAACACCATAAACTGTTAGCGAAGACTATTGAACCAACCACTTACCCGACTCACCTTCACGCGCTATCTCTTTGTTCAAACTTCAATCCTCGCCGCACCCGCCGAACGACGACCACCGCCAGCCTCTCCCTTTACCTTAGTTCTCATATATTTGTCCAAATTTGTTGATTTAAAATATAAATCTACAAAATCAGGTGAGATAGTGTCACAGAGAGGACGATGATTGAGCTTGCATCGGAGACTAGAGACGACGGGGAAGCTTGGTATGATGGGCGGTCGTCGGAAATCATGGCTGGTGGTCAGCGGTGGTGTAGTGAGGTCTTAATGAATTAGAAGGTGGTTCATCTAGTGATTTTATCGATTGCGTGAGGGAGCCGACGACGGCGAAATAATGAACGATGAATGAAGGTTGTCAGAACTCCGGTGCTGGTAGCAGTTGATGAGGACCTGGTCTTGTCGGAGTTCTGGTTGTCGTCGGCGGGAATAGATTCGTGGGAAAGGAGGAGAAATATTGGGATATGTGATTATAAATGTCAGCCATGTGCTATGTCAGTAGCTGTGAGAATGAATTTGGACCGTTAGTGTTTTTGACTTGACTATTATAGGCTAGTTCGTAAGTTCGCACGAGATCATATTTCTTTCTATATATAGAGAGAGAGATTGGATTTGGTGATTTTGGTTCTTATGGTGAGTTGTGAGTTGGTGGAATCTCAGCCACTAGATTATATTAGAGATGGGTGGTCAAGATCTAATGTTACTTGTCATATAAAATCATTGTCATTTACTTATTTTCTCTTTTTTCTAGTGCTACTCTTTTATTTTTTACTTTAATTTTTTTATCTCATTTTTTTTACCACGTGTTATTATGCTTTTTTTTTTAATTTTGATTTTTTTTCTCTTATGTTTTTCTCTTATTTTCTCATTATGTTACCTTTTTTTCTTTTTCTTTTTGTACCAGATTTTTTTTTACTTGACTTTTTTTTTACTCTTATTTTTTTTACCTCGTGTTATTATGCTGTTATTTTGCTTTTTTTTTACTTTGAATTTTTTACGACTTTGATTTTTTTTCTCTTTTTTTACCACATGTTATTGTTATTCCGCTGTTATTGTGATGTTATTCTCACATTACTTTTTGATTTTTTTAACGACTTTGATTTTTTTTTACCACGTGTTATTGTGTTGTTATTCTACTATTATTCTGCTGTTATTGTGATGTTATTCCGGTGCCACTTTGATTTTTTTACTACTTTGATTTTTTTACTACTTTTTTTTTACTTTTTTTTTTACCGCATGTTATTGTACTGTTATTTTGGTGTTATTGTGATGTTATTCCTGTGCCACTTTGATTTTTTTATGACTTTGATTTTTTTACCCCGTGTTATTTGTTGTTATTCTACTGTTATTATACTGTTATTGTGATGTTATTCCTGTGTCACTTTGATTTTTTTACTACTTTGATTTTTTTTTGTTATTGTGATGTTATTCCGGTGCCACTTTGATTTTTTTTACCAGGTGTTATTGTGCTGTTATTCTATTGTTATTCTACTGTTATTGTGATGTTATTTCTTCAGGAGTCGGAATTAGAGTCCATGTCTTGTCTCTAGGCCTACTCGAGCATCTCCTTTACTCATTTGCCATCCACCATGAACACCCCGACGGACTGAGAGCTGCTGCAAACAATCAGATGGAGATGTCGAAACATGCAACGCCTCCTTCACCACTCTCATCTGCTCGGCATCTGTATCATAGACTCGAAATCAGTAATTGCATCCAAGAATTTGCATCAAAATTCACAAATCAGAATTTAGGCAATGAAGTTGGGCAGCTTAAGGTTACGAGTCCATTGATAGCGCTGAAGGGGGGGTCGGAAAGTCGAGGACGGTGCTAGGGAGCAAAACAAGGAACAAAATTTGGCCGAGCCCAATGTGGAAATGAATACGATCTCGGAGTGTGTAGCGGCCAATATTCCTAAAATTGAACCAACTGAAAGTGAAAGAACTTTAATCAAAGTGGCCTGTGAAGATGAACCAGCTAGAGCATTATATCAAGGCCCAAACCAAGACACGAATCACGACAGCATTATTCCATTTTATAGTCAGGTGATTGTCATTGATGATGATGATGATGACAATAAAATTAAAAAATACTCTTTTATCAATATCATTCTCATCATTCAGAATCCTATAACATACACTCCAAATCACTAGTTGCATCCAACAATTTGCATTCAAATTTCACACACAAAAAAAAAAACTGCGATCAATTTATTACGGAGTAATTAAATTTGAAAAGCATCTATTATCAATCTCATATCAAATGCAAATCAGCAACTGCATCCAACAATTTACATCAAATTTTAAGCACAAACAAAAATCTCAATTAATTTCATCAACATAAAATTAGCAAACCTCTCGGATTCCATTTCGGCTTAGCGAATAGATTACATATAACAATTAGCGTCGACACCGTTGCCGGAGATGACGTTCTCTCCACCGTACTCGCCGTCCTCATCCGTGCGAGAATCATCCGCAATGCGAGAAGAAGATAACGACGATAAAGGGATAGTAGGATAAAGCGGAGGAATCGCCATTGTTGTCGAACAGTTCGAGCTCGAACACACCGTTGGCGATGTCGCCTGCTTCTCGTTGTCGGACAGATCGACTTCGATTGTGATTGTCATTTACACCGTTGAAGTAAAAGTTAATTCCTAACTTATTTTTGTGATTGTCGGAAAGGACAAGGAAGTGGATAAAGGTGAAGATTTCAATGAATTATTGGCTTTGTCTTTCGTTGAGGACGCCATAGCTGATATGTGGAGTTTTTTTTGGGATTTTTATTGACAGAGAGTTTGGTTTATGGAGAGAGAGAGTTGAGTTTATGGAGGGAGAGATGGTTCCAGGAGACGCGTGATTTTGTTTTTTTTATAGGTTGAATCTCAGCCGTCTATTTCTACTTATCAAATGGTCCAGATTTTCCCAACTCACAACTCACCATAAGACCCCAACTCACGAGATCCCGCCTCTATATATATATATATATATATATATATATATATATATATATATATATATATATATATTTTTGTAAGTTAGGATCTCGTGAGTTTTGGTTCTTATGGTGAGTTGTGAGTTTGGAAAATCTCAGCCACTAGATTATATTAGAGATGAATGGTCAAGATCTAATCTTACCTGTCATATAAAATCACTGTCATTTACTTATTTCTCTTTTTTCTAGTGGTACTCTTTTTTTTACTTTATATTGTTTTATCTCCTTTTTTTACCCCGTGTTATTATGTTTTTTTTTTTAAAAACTTTGATTTTTTTTTCTCTTATGTTTTTCTCTAATTTTCTCATTATGTTACTTTTTTTCTTTTTCTTTTTGTACCAGATTTTTTTTACTTGAAATTTTTTTTACTCTTATTTTTTTACCTCGTGTTATTATGCTGTTATTGTGTTTTTTTTAACTTTGATTTTTTTTACGACTTTGATTTTTTTTTTCTCTTTTTTTTAGCACATCTTATTGTACTATTATTGTTATTCCGCTGTTATTGTGATGTTATTCTGCTGTCACTTTGATTTTTTTACGACTTTGATTTTTTTTCTTTTTTTTACCACGTGTTATTGTGCTATTATTCTGCTGTTATTGTGATGTTATTCCGGTGTCACTTTGATTTTTTTACTACTTTGATTTTTTAACTACTTTGATTTTTTTTACTCTTTTTTTTACTACATGTTATAGTGCTGTTATTCTAGGGTTATTGTGATGTTATTCCGGTGCCACTTTAATTTTTTTTACGACTTTGATTTTTTTTTTCTTTTTTTTACCACGTGTTATTGTGCTGTTAGTCTACGGTTATTCTGCTATTATTGCGATGTTATTCCGGTGTCACTTTGATTTTTTTTACTACTTTGATTTTTTTACTCTTTTTTTTACTGCATGTTATTGTGCTGTTATTCTGGTGTTATTGTGATGTTATTCCGGTGCCACATTGATTTTTTTTACGACTTTGATTTTTTTTCTTTTTTTTACCACGTGTTATTGTGCTGTTATTCTACTATTATTCTGCTGTTATTGTGATGTTATTGCGGTGTCACTTTGATTTTTTTTTTACTATTTTGATTTTTTACTCTTTTTTTACAGCATGTTATTGTGCTGTTATTCTGGTGTTATTGTGATGTTATTATAGTTTTAATACGTGTCAATCGTTTCACACACTTTCTTAATTCATCATTCAATCTAACCGCAAATCGACCCCAGCTGGAGAAAACATTACAATTCACCAATTTTTAGCTGAAACATTCAATCTAGCTAAAAGATTGAAACTTTCTCATCTCCATGTAGGAGTACGTACCGTAGAATTAAGCATAAATCTCTTGGAATAATTATGGAAAAAGTGGGATTCTATGTCAATATATGACTAACATTCTTGAAAGTAGTAGTGTAATACTATTTGTCAGATTACTAATCTTGAGCCAAATATGGTTGATCATTCTTTCAACAGTCGAGTATCTCATATCAAGTTCAGCTAGAAATGCACCTCTATCAACAACGCAAAGTGGTGTTGATTTAATGAATGTTAAATGCATCTCCCACAAATGAGATGAATAAAGCTTCCACACACTACATTCAGTCAAAAAGCCCCAAAGTTCAAAATTTTCTTCGCCGAGACTTACAAATGGTGGATTACGGAAATGGGGGGAGTATGACTATTTGAATGAATGATGACATGAATACCTTGACTTCATCATATAGCTTCCTCTCCCATGCATACAGCCTCTCAAGAGTAGACGAATGACTTCCTGAAATCATGAAGAAATCATCGACACAATCACTTCCACTGTCATCAGCATCATCTTTTGACGAAGTGGCAAGCGGATTCCTTGATGATGATGATTGTGAAGACATGGACCGGTTCTACACGATAACTTTGGGTGCACTTTGTGAGTCTATGAAATAGATTAAAATACAGTTATATGGTCATGCTCATTTCCGACTGTAGGAAAAATTCAGGGCATTCTTGCATTGTCCCTATATGTTCTTGTTCTTGTCTGATGGATTATTTTGGATGTATAGGTTAGTTTTATGTTAGAAAATTGCAGGAAAGAATAAACTTCGGAGCTTATCAACAGCGGTTTCTGCGTTACTTGCTGTAATTTGGCTTTGACAATCCATGAAATTCATCCTAATGTCGAATACAGGATTTATCCGACAGGATTGCATCATTATTCATCTGCAGCTGATCCTCCCCATTGACGCACCCTACTTTCGGCTCCTGCAGCCTGTAATGATAGACAACATTTCATGTCAGAGAGACGGACAAATTTGGAAAACTCAGTACAGAACCGGAGAGTATCTCAAAATGATAAGGATAAACTTACTTCTTTCTTCCAGTTAGTTAGCGCGGTGACAGCAACTAGAATAGCGGTCTGCAGACAGATTCCGCCAACCATTCCTCCCCAAACTCCCTGCAACGAAATGTTTATGAGGCAAAATTCGGCAATGAATACATAAATAAATAAATAAACCAACTTTGGTAGAAAATTCGACAATGAATACATAAATAAGTAACTCAACCCTCCACAGCCATGAAAATAGCAATCAAACACCAAAATAAAATAAATAATCGACCTAATTAATCAACAAAATAATCGACCTAATTAATCCATCGCATATAATCGACCTAATTAATCAACAAAATAAAATAAATAATCAATTAATTAAACTCAAACACGAAAAACCTGGAATCAATCCAGGTAATGAAAGATTGAAGGAATCAACCGTCACACTGTAACACATTAAACGACAAGATCGAGGTTCGTGCTTGAATCGTTCATCGTTACGTTGGAGATAAGGAAGTAAAAGTTTAATAGGTTTAGTATTGGACGCCATGGATGTCGTTATCGTGTTTGATTAATTGCTTTTTCACACTAATTGGGGATTTTTTTTCTTTGGGAAGTAAACAGAGAATGAAGAGTTTGGGAAGTAAGACGAACAAGCCTGTTCTTTATGAAAGGCAGTAGTTGATTCTTTTATTCAATCTCAGCCATCTATTTCCTCCTATCCAATGGTTGAGATTTTCCAAACTCACAACTCACCGTAAGAACCAAACTCACGAGATCCAAATTTATATATATATATATATATATATATATATATATATATATATATATATATATATATATATATATATATATATATTCCTATATACAATCGGATCCTGAGAACTCCTAAATATTTGAGGATTGAGGATTAGTGAATATAATATCACAGTTCTTCAATACAATATCACGAAAAATCGACCTTTGAAAAAAAAAAAAAAAAAAAAAATTATAATTTTTTTTTTGCACATGTGTTTTTTTTTGTGATATTTTATCGAATAACTTTGTGATATTGTATTGAAGAACCTCTGATATTGTAATCCTCAATCCTCAAATATATATATATATATATATATATATATATATATATATATATATATATATATATATATATATATATATATATATAGAGAGAGAGAGAGAGAGAGAGAGAGAGAGAGAGAGAGAGAGAGAGAGGCAAGATCCGGTGAGTTCACCTATATATTTGAGTCCATGAGTCCATACAACAATATCACGCACTATATAAAACAATATCACGATTTTTTTTTCAATTTTTTTTTCCGAATTTTTTTTTTCAATTTTTTTTTTCGAAAAAGTATTTTTTTTGGTGTAAAATGTGATATTGTTTAGTATAACGTGTGATATTTCAAAACAATATCGCGATTTCTTTTTTTCAAAAACTTTTTTTTTTCAGCTGTGATATTGTTTAGTATAACATGTGATACTGTAAGCTGTGATATTGTGTAACATAACTGGTGATATTATATTACAAAACAATATTTAAATGTTTTTTTTGGAGTATGCTTTGTGATATTGTTAAATATAACGTGTGATATTGTATCATGGACTAACGGATTCAAAAAGATAGGATGGACTCATGTGATCCTATATATATATATATATATATATATATATATATATATATATATATATATATATATATATATATATATATATATAGTCAAGATCCGGTGAGAACTCCTAAATATTTGAGGATTGAGGATTTGTGAATACAATATCACAAGTTCTTCAATAAAATATCACGAAAAATCGTACATTTGTCAAAAAAAAAAAAAAATTTTTTGGAAATTTTTTTGTTTTTTTTTTTTTTGCACATGTGTTTTTTTGTGTGATATTTTATCGAATAACCTGTGATATTGTATTGAAGAACCTCTAATATTGTAACGCAGTCCTCAATCCTCAAAAAGATAGTGTATCCTCACATGATCCCATTCCTATATATATATATATATATATATATATATATATATATATATATATATATATATATATATATATATATATATATATATATATATATATATATATAGATTTGGGATCCCATGAGAACCATCAAGATAATGAGAACCATGAGAACCACTCACAACCCTTAGATTAAACTCATAAACCATCAAGATAATGAGAACCACTCACAACCCTTAGATTAAACTCATAATTGACGGTCAGATGAACAGTAAAACAAACTTAACTTTGTAAACAGTGGCACCTCCTAAACCCTTCGATCATATTCACTTTCTGAATTTTTTTTCTCACTCATCTCCCTTTCTCTCTCTTCGACAATCATCTTCTTCTCCGTTCATCACTCTTTTACCTTCATCATCTTACCTCATCATTTTTTCGACACTTCTCAAATCTGCTTCTCAAATTACGGTTCAACTCATTCATCACCAGCATTTTCGCTCCTCGCTCCTCTAATTCGCTACAACCGCCATTTATGAGTATCATTCTTTCAAATTAAGGTAATATGCTTCTGTAATTAATGCCGATTCTGCCCTAATTTGTTCATGCATTTAAATTTTCCTGATATTCATCAATTTCTATCCAGCTATTAACCCTAATTTCCACTAATTCCCCTAATTAAGCTCATTGTTCTTACATGACGAATCCTTAGATTTGTAGTCTTATTCTTCAACCTATGTCGAATTTTAGTTCAGTTACAGTTTATGAAATGCTTAATTTCGCTTTGTCAATCATACAACTTGTCATTACGATTCGATTATTGCTAAATTCTTGTTTGTGAAATTCTCAGGTCGTACCGCAAAAAGTACTTGCAGCGGAAATCGTCGACAAATACTCGTTGTTTTTGGTATACAACTTCTCATCCCATTACGACTCTTTCGATAATAATTTTAATTAACCTTTTGTTACAAATTTTTTATTGTTAATGAGTTCAATGCTCGGAATTTATTGAAATTTAGCTTATATCTCCCTTTCTACAGTTTATAATAGTTTGAAAATCTGATTATTAATTAGCAAGTTTTTTTTATCTTATTCAAATGTTGCTTATTGTGTTTTCTGAGTTGGAATCGATGTTTTGGTCTTATATTAAGCTGGATTTGGTCGATTGACTGCTAAAATTGTTTACATTTCGAGCTGGAATTGATGTTTTGTTGTTATATTAAGCTGGATTTTATCGACTTTCTCCTGAAATTGTATACATTTCGAGTTGTTAATTAAGCGGTATTTTATCGACTTACGGGTGAAAAGTTTACATTTCGTGTGTAAACAATGCATATTTAGTATAGTATACGCGTTGTGTTTTAAGCTATTCAACATCTGCTTTGTACAACAGTTTCGTTTGCATTTTCAACTGTGTTAAAATATCACTCAATTCATTGACAGATATGAGGCGAAAGATTGTTGCAGTCAAGAAAAAATCACCAGTAAAAGAAGGTAGATCATTGAAAGATTATTTCCCACCAATATCAATAAATTCAAGCACGAATGACACTGTTGACCAAACTAATTTGAGTAAGAAAATCTGCATAGCTTTGTCTTTTTTGGTCTTTGACCCCTTACCGAAAAATAATGATAGACTGCAATAGCCTTATTAGTACATGAAGTACCCTTATAGAAGCATGAAAAAGCAATATATGTGCATTACACAACCTTGTACATGCATGAACTATGTAAAATCCCTGCCACATAAAAATCAGCTAAGTGACACTAATGTTGCCAGTCTAACGCAACTCTAAACCCTAAACCCTCTATTTTAGGGTTTAGGGTTTAGGATTCATGTTTACAATTCAGGTTTAGGGTTTACCCTCCCCCTTTACGGTTGTCTATTTAAAACCCTTCCTCGTCCTACATTTTAGGATACCCGACCCCTGTCGGTTGTTCCAAAAATAATGGTGAGGTTTTGGGGCGTAATAGACTTATCAATGCATGAAATAGCCTTATAAATGTATCAAAAAGCAATCTATGTGCATTAAACAACCCTGAAAATGCATAAAATAAGCTGCCATTCTAATGCTAATTACTGTTCTTACTTTGACATATAATCCTCAAAATGAAAGTACTACAGCAGAAACAGAAACAGAAATAGTTGCTTCGCGTCGACGGAGTCCTACGAGTAAGATTCGTAGGACTTTGTAGATGCATTAAAAAGCAATCTTACTATACAAGGTTTGGAGAAACAATGATTAAATTAATCACATTTTAGCGTTGGGATATTTTCATTTTAGCTTTTTAATTACCAAATTTCGAGAAACAATAAATAAATTAATCACATTTTCAGGTTTCTTAATACATGCCTTATCTGTGCATGAAATAACCTTGTATGTGCATGAAATGACCTTGTATGTGCATGAAATAAGGTCTGATGTGCATGAAATAAGTTTTAAATGGGCATGAAATAAAATTATATGTGCATGAAATAAGGTTCTATGTCCATAAAATAAGGTTCTATGTGCATTAAAAAGTTCTTCAGTTGCATGATTTTTTGTTTAAATTACAATTGTTATGGGGGATTCGGGGTTTTTGATGCATTCTTTGGGAGTTCATGTATGATTTTCGTCAGTGAGGTATGTCCTTTTGAGGTTCTCTTTCATTTTCTTTATGGTCCGCTCTTTAGGTTGTGCATATACGATACTTCGTAATTAAAAATTATGTGCTGTTACTTTTACCGCCTCCTCCGTCACCTAATTTAGTGTCCATATGAAACATTCATTATAGCAGCTTTGATGGCGATGCGACATCCAAAATCCATTGTTGTATCTGGTGCTCATAGTGCTTTGTTTGTGATGACAGTAAGTTATTTCTAGATTTGGCCTCAATAGCTACATTTCTTTGCGTGATTCCAAGCATCTATTATCAATTCCATATGATTTTCTAGATTCTCATATAATAAATTTCTTGTAACCAAAAAAAAAATATATATAATAAATTTCTAAAATTTTCTGAAAAGTTTCTGCTTTGAGAATATTGATCTTATTATTTTTGCCCGCGTTGGAAACCCTTCTAGTTGACTGAAAAATTTCTACTTTGGCGATATAGGTGCTCTCCACACTGGACTTGGTAGGATAGTGCCAAACTTGATATCGAGATAGCATACAAAAAGTGCAGCTATAGGTGCATCTTATCAAGAATCCTATTCTCTTTTTTACATGATTTCATAGTACTAAATCTACTGCTTGTCGTGTATTTTATTATCTTATTATTAGCTTTATCAGTTCACATGCTTTGGCTAGCGCAATTATCTTTGGAGTTTGTCAATGCACCATATGAACTTTTCATATGCAAGTTTGGAATCCTGATCAAACTGAATGTTTAGTCGCTACAGAATGATCCTAACAAGAAATTGTATACATCAATTAGAATTATTAAAAGGCATAGAGTTACATTGTTTAATTAGTTTTTTGAAAGCTGTAGACTTTGTATAACAAGTACAGCCTGCCATTTCACGGCTATTGGGCTCTAGCCACTTATTTTCTCTTGTCATGCAGCTAACTATAACGGCGTATATGTTATATTATTTTGTTTATCCCCCCGGTCCCAAGATTTTCATATGTGGTATGCGTAGTTGTTTTGTGCTTCATTGAATTGACTGAGGTTAGTTGGATTAAGATGATATCAAGAATAGTGAACATCATGGGCTCCATTTCTTTTGCCTCGTCTCAAATGCATACTTTCTTTTCATTGCAGTTCTCTATTTGTTTTTTGGGTTACGGCTGCTTTACATTTCTTGGAGATCATATCCTAAAGGATCCCAAAAGGAGATAGAGGAGGTATGTCAGTTTATTTACAAAGTGTTAAATGTGCATGAAATAAGGTTCTACGTGCCTGAAATAAGGTTCTACGTGCATGAAAAATTCTTCAGGAGGCTATTAGCTCAATGGTAGAGGAATGTGTAAATTTTGCACAAAGGTATGGGTTCGAGTCCCATATAGCCTATTAAATCGCAAATCCAATGATAGAAATGTGCCATGATGTAAGAAATACAATACAATTATTCATGAGGCCATATACACCACAAGTATTACCATACTTGTCAAACTTGAAATGAGATTACCAAGTTACACTATTTTTCATTCTTAGAGTAAAATAAAGATTTGTTATTTCATAGCCAATATGGGAGTCGAACCCACATCTTGTGCATTGCACAATGCTTTCCCATTTGAGCTAATTGACTTTCAAAATAAGTAAAACGTAAATATTCATAATGTAAAAACGACAATGATGTCATGACGATATTATAAACTGATAAGTGGGTCATTTAATTCATCATATTTCAAAACTAAAGAATAATGGGTCGGGTATTAAAGTTAAGAATTCATGCACCAATAGCCCAAAAACGACAAAACCCACCACTGAAAACTACACCAGGGAAGAAGTACTCTATAGCCAAACTAGGAGATGCTAGCAACTAGTCGCTTTTCAAGTCCGATTCCAGCCATCTCAATTTTGCCCCAGCCTCTTATTCTATACTTTGCGCCTGCCTTTACCACTATTTTACATCATGAAATTGTTTAATGTACTCAACTCAACAATTTAAAATCCTTTTTACGTGCCTCCTTTCGAAAAAAAATACCTCCCTTTTAGTCTTGACAAGTTGAGCATAAGACACAGCTAACATCATAAATTCCTTAAAATCCTCCAACAACACGGTACATCATACGTAACGTGATACCCAGTGAGCCCTATTATCGGAAATTCACGTAACAATTACCCTTATTTCTAGTGTTTCTTAAGATAAGAGGACAAGATTATCACCTACATCACTATCCTCTTTCAGTATCATCCAAATTCCAAACACCTATCAACAATCATATGTCAGAAATCACAATTAATATATAATATAGGTAAATATTTATTTCCTCTCCCCTGCAAATAATCAAACAGATGAAAACTCAAGTTTGCAAATACCACCAAATAAATCCTTATTTTTGACCCTTACCATATTTGACAACAATATTCAACAACTCATCATTCAAAAATGAACCAGCCAATAACAAACTAAACTACTCACAGTTACCACGTATATTCTAGCTCCTTTCACCGCCTTTTAGTAATCCAAAATACAGACTTAAGTAACAATAACAACAGGACAATGTCCATGGAACTGGAGTTTGATTATCTAATGGTGTTAGGCTGATATCCGAATCAGGAATTTGGAAACGAATTTTGATGCGCCTAAACAGGAATTCAATGCACATAACTACTACTTTTACGATTGTAAAGACTATCTAATTCACGGAACTCAGTTCCCAATTACATAATTTCAACAAATTTTGGTAATTTCCCAATTTTCCTAACCCTAATTCCCAGTTTCCCCAATCTAATTCACGAAACCCTAATTTCAGAAGCATAATTCAACAATTTCGAAAGGTAATCATGAATTGAAAAATTAATCAAACGCTAAATTTCACAAACATTCTAACACGATAATCAAACCCTAAATTCAATTAATTTAATCGACGATTGAAAAAAATACAAATAGATCAAAATGTAAACCTTAATTTCACAAAAATGAATAATCAATTTCGAAACTTTACCTCGAATTAACAGAATCCATTGATCGGAAAATCGTCCAAAAGTTGATTATCGAATAGTTTGATTGTCGAAGAATCTGAAAGAATTTTTTAGTCGAATAGCAAGAGTGATGTTGAATGTTTTGACAGTCGAAGAGAGAGAAATAAAGATGAGAGAGAAGCAGTTTTGTGAAAATGATGGGTGAGCGAAGGTTTGAAACAAAATCACGTTTTATTTGGTTGATGTCGTCCGTATAATAATAATTATTATTATTATTAGTGGTTCTCATTATACAAGTGGTTCTCACCGGATCTCGATCATATATATATATATATATATATAACCAGAAATCGCTAAGCTTAGGCGGACTAAATCCTAAAAAGATTTAGAAAGGTTTCGTCGTGATCAGCTCTCAAGTTTCAAGCGCTGTCCCGCCCATTAACCTCATGCTCACCCCTTATTATATTATAAAGCTCCTACGCTCGGCTCCATTCTTGCTGCCGAAACGCAGTTTCCCCGGAACTAGACCGGTAGCAGTAGGTATATGGCCCAACCGGGAATCTTAGAGAGAGTATCCATAGAAGGTCGGAATTCCGGTGACCAACATCTCACCGTGAGATAGTGATCAGCTATCATCCAGGGCCCTTCTGTGAGGAATATATATCTTCTTCTTACTTTAATATATATATATATATATATATATATATATATATATATATATATATATATATATATATATATATATATATATATATTTACATATATATATATATATATATATATATATATATTTTTGTTTGTTTGTTTGTTTGTTTGTTTGTTTGTTTGTTTGTTTGTTTGTTTGTTTGTTTGTTTGTTTGTTTGTTTGTTTGTTTGTTTGTTTGTTTGTTTGTTTGTTTGTTTGTTTGTTTGTTTGTTTGTTTGTTTGTTTGTTTGTTGTTCACTCCTATACTTGGGACCGACTACGCCACATTCGAGGCATGAGGAATATGAAGACCGCATGGTATGATCTTTCCAAATCACCTTTTTTTTCCTTATATGTTAATGACAATGTGGCTTCTTTTTGTTTGATGCGGTACAAACCAATGTGATTATAGGAGTTGCATTTAGATTATATGACATACTAGTGATAGAAGCATTTGCATTAGGTTGTAGATATGATAGTTGCATCATGGCATGTAGTTGTATTTTAGAACATTTTTTGTGAAAATGTCTAGTTGGGAAGCTTAGCAAGTTTATAGAAGGCCCTTGTAGATAATTTCTCTCCTTGAGACTTTGTTTGTTAAATACTCTCAAGACACCCTAGGATGTGTCATACCAGTATCTTTTGTCCCACGGTCTAAGGCCTAGTCAAGGGTTTGCATGTATGTTACCTATCTAACCTTATGATGTGATATGGACTTGATCCACTTATCTAGGGGACCTTGATTAACTTGGTGGTTTGGCAACCCAAAAACACTTTTCATTAATAAGTTTGAAGTGCTCATTTCAAAAAAATTGTGTTGTGGAATCATTCTTATTTTCCAATGAGACCTCATAATGTTTTAAATTGTTGATATTTCCAAGAAATTTGATGTAGGAGTACCACTTCATTGTGCTTTGGTGCGGGATCCATTGAATTGGACCCCCACACGGTTGTGAATTCGGCCGCCCAAAGACAAAGTGACTATCACCCCAAGAGCTATTATCTAGAGGTTAACCGGTTGCCTAATAAGCGATTGGCGAAAGTAAAGGACACTAGCAAATGAGGGACAAACCCCATCTCAAAGTTTTAAAATGTGAAATACGGAGGTTGAATTGAGGTCATGTTTTGAAAGTTAGTCAAATCCACTAGTTTTGTTTTGATTGACTTCAGCACTCCATTACCAAAAATCATTTTTGTTATGCCACCTTGTTGAGCTTGGGACGATCCTTGGCCTTTACACTTGTAGAGAATCCGAGATTTGTCATGTCACATGCCACTAACGTCGTAAGGATCATCATTCCATCCCCATCGGATCGCCCTTGACGAAAGCATTTAGCGATTGTGGATGAAAGTACCCTAGTTTAACACAACTTGGAGGTGATTTGTTGGTATCCTTTAAGACTTAGTAACTTGGGGAAATAATATCTATAATGGAATGTGTACTCTTAGATTTCTTCCCCTCTAAATGATTTCCGCCACTTAGATGAGGAAAGTGGCTATTCTTTTTGTAGATGCATCTCTTACTTGATCTTGTTTGCTTAAATGAAAGGATGCATCACCATTTTGGCAAGCCCCACCGTGCCTTGCAAGAAGGCATCTTACCTCATAGATGTCTTATTGTGAGTTGAAGGCTCAGAGTGAGACCCGGTAATTATCTCACATCGGCTAGTAGTATTAATAAGGGTCATAGTTTTAGTCACCTCTTTACTCAGGACGAGCAAAGGTTCGGTTTGGGGATATTTGATGTGACTCATATTTGCACGCTTTTAGTCTCCGAACTAGCCTCGTTCCTATGTTTTCTTGCATTTATTAGGGTCGTTTCTTATCTTTATCTTCCCACTTTGCATATTCTTTGAGGTTTTGTGTCCTTGGTAGGAGAGGAATGCTAACCTTGTATTTATGGAGCAATTTGGAGCTAAATGGATCACATCTAATTACCAAGCAACAAGGAGGAGACCAAAACTAAAGGCCTAAGTAGGGAGAACAAGTAGCATGGGCAATGATGAAGACCTCCACGACCCCTCAATGATCCCCACGGATCTTGAGGCAGTCAAAGAAGAGGAAACTATGTTGATCTATGATCCGGGCGTCCCAGGATTAGCCCGAGCGGCCCAAGACTCAGACCGGGCGTCCCAAGAACAACCCGGGTGTCTCGAAGCTCAGACCGAGCGTCTCAGAACTCAGGCCGAGCGGTTCCCTATCCAGCATGAATGTCCAACATAATGAGGTCGTGAGGCTCCTTAAGGACTTGCAAGGCGTTAATCTTCTTATTTGGGACTTAATCATAATTTAAGACCTTAGTTATGTAGATAACCAGTATCTGCACCCTCCCAAAACCATCCGGTGATGATCGGACTATAACGTGTTTTTGATATGCGTGCATGGATTGGCTATACATGAGACTGTTTAATGCATTACTCGGATATGAAAAATGATTTGAAAAAAATGGTTCTCGAACTTCATTTGCATTGAAACAACACTATTTAGAGTTAAAACTATCTTTGGACCCAAAACTGACTCAAAAACCCGCAACTCGAGTCAACTTGAGTTAACCCAGTCAACCCAAATGTCGAATGTCAAAAATAATGCCGTAAATGGTTTTTTCATGCCATTTTCATTAAAATGTCTTTAATTAGAGTCAAAACCGACACCGGGTCAAAATCTGACTCAAAATTCAAATCCCGACTCAACACGGGTCAAACCCGAGTCAAGAACACAAAATACCTACCCCAAATAACACCCAAGATCAAGCTTACACGGCTAAGCAACCACATAAGACCACAAATCAGAACCAATAAAACATTGGTTAGAACAAATGGAAAATCCAAATTTCTGAAAAGGACAGGGCACCCCATTGCGTAGCAGGGGGGCTCGCGCCTCTTTATCTTCCTTCTTAGCCTCTAAGCAAACTCAACCGACCTACCACCCCACATTTCTCTAAAAATACCCACCATCACACACCATGATACTTACACGAGAGTTCGCCCCCTCACATCTCCCTTAAACTTCTATACTCGACTCCCTTAGTCAAAAAATCGACACGTATTTTCGACCTACCGATCGAAAACACAAGCCTTACACATTTTTTTTGGCACCGTCGCCGTGCATTTAACCGATCCATTCGATCAACTCAACATTAATAAATATGTTTCTCAACAACATATTTTCAAGACATTTTCAAAACAAAATCCTTTTTTTAAGGCACTTTTCATCGTGAGTAGTCGCATACGAGAAAACCGTCTCTAAAGCCGTTTACCTCGCAAACATCATAACACGTAAGTTTGAGGGTGTAAATAACTCACTTATTTCATGTTTTTACTGTTTTCACGAGTTTATAAACATGAGTGATGCATAACACGATTCAAATATAGGTTAGACGAGCCAAAATCGGATTTTGGCCTGAGACAGGGGCTACTTGCGTAGTAGGGAGGCTCGCGCCTCAATGCCCTCTCAGGCCTTAATCCAGCCGTGTTTGTTCTCGTTTTTCCTCTTTATTTCATTTCTTATTTGTAATCGGTTTTTACCATTTCAAATATTTTAAATCATTTTTATGACAAGCTTTTTAACTATAAATCATAATCACCCTTGGTTCCATATACCATGACGGTTTAATCCGTGACTCGGTGATATTAATTGGTTAATTACATTTTAAAAGAAATTTTTTTCTTTTACCATTTTTCTCATTTATTTACACTTGTAAACATATTAGTCATAATTCACAATTATCATTGGTTCCTTATACCAAGTCGGTTTAATCTGAGTACGATGATAAGCTTGACTAATTACAAGGAAATGATCTTAACATATTAATTCATATCAAATATTTTACATTTTTATTTGTAAACTATACTTTTCAAACTTGCAAATCTGACAACCAATATTACTAAGATAATAGTAATTATTCCGAGTCATGCAAATTATTTAATCACAAAGCGGTATTAAACAACCTTTTTTACAGCCAGGAGACGCCCCTTGGGTCGTCGTCTGACTCGCGCCCCAAGAGGCCGTCTGTTTTCATATTTAAAAACCCGCGCAGAGCCATTTCACTCGCCAATAGGCTCGCGCCCAATGGGGCTGCCTGGCACTGCTCCTGCTTCCTTTTCAGCACTTGTCTAGGATGATCGCGATTACGGTTAACCCGAATACGTGACGAATCAGATTGACGAGTTTGCATTTTATACTTTATCCTTTAAACACACTTTTTTCAAATAAATGGATCGTGTTAAGCACCATAATCCGAATTTGGTAAATGGATGTTTAATTTCCGTTCTCACATGCGCATCAATCTAAATCCAACTTTGACACCGATCTCTTGGTACAAGAATAAACAAACCGACTTAGGAAATTCTCACATGTTATGTTAAGCTTTTGGATGCGCATTCATGCATTTAAACCGTGTTATCAACTCTTGCACTTATACAACCATGATCGATCAGTAGAGGCCGCTAACGCGGGCGGAATTGGGTGTCCGATTAAAGGGCTTCCTAATATGTACCCTTACCCCTTACTCAGAACCTTTGGATAGTGGATGGCCTTATCCAGGGCGTACGAGAGTCATTCTAGCGATAGGATGCTAAGGGGAGACGACTCCTTATCTTTAGTACCTATGGCAAGCACCGCTTTTTGCCTTGATTGACCTAGGTATAAAGTGGATTCGAACGGGTTCCATGCATCCCATAATTGTTAAGGGCGACTCCGAAAATCTCTGCATCGTTTCGAGACCCTTGCCGAGACGAAACCGACCGATCTAAACCGATCCGGTCGTAAGCATTTTTACGTCGCCGATCGTGGCTTTCAAAAGACCGATGCATGTCCACAGTTTGGCTTGGTGTGCATGTGGCCCATGTCCACAGATTGGCGACTCCGCTGGGGAGAACTAGGACACTTGTGTCTTTGTGATCCTTAGAGGTGAAACTCGAACGAGGTCGTGGTTAAAGGGCATTAATTGATATTACGGTTATAAATCGGGTTCCTTGTCCGGGCCCACAACCTAACCTTTGTTGGCCAATTGGCTCGTCCCGTCGGCGTGAGTTTTCCCATCCCCTCATTTCGAATCCCGATTGAGTCAAGCATACCATTGACGTTACACATTTTTGTTTCGTCAAAGAGCTTTCATTTCCTTCGTGCACGAGGCTAGGGCACCCTACTTACACATTTTTTTTTGGATTGGTATCCCTCTTGAAAATCGGGGTTTGATCGCTTGGTGTGTAACCCACCATTTTAAGCCAAAACCCGTGTAAGCATTATGCATAATATAATGAACTGCGAGTGCTTATGTGTTATGTGATCATAAGTCCTTCCGTGTCATTTCAAACTTTCAAAACACCCTTTTTGCGTCGTTATAATGGCCATTTCATACCTGGGTCTTTCGCCGATCGTTGCATACCTTTTTCATGTCGTTGTAATGACGATTTTAAAACCCGGTTTTTCAAACGTTTAAACTAAAACACCTTTTTTTACGCCGTCGTAACGACGATTTCCAAACCCGGTTTTATAACCGTTACAAAAACAACCTTTTTACGCCGTCGTAATGACGATTTTGAAACTCGGTTTTTTACAACCGTTTCATAGCACAAACTCGGTTTTTTACAACTGTTTCATAGCACCTTTTTATGCCGTTATAATGGTCATTTCAAAACCTGGTTTTTATAACCATTTCAAAACCACCTTTTTATGCCGTTATAATGGCCATTTCAAAACCCGGTTTTTTATAACCATTTTAAATGCAACTTTTCATGCCGTTGTAATGACGATTTTAAACCTAGGTTTTCACAAACCTTTTCAAAATACCCTTTTACGTCGTCGTGATGGCTTTTTCAAACCTCAGTCTCTAGCCGACCGTTGCATTTCTCATAGCGCCCTTTTACGCCATCGTGATGACGAATTCTACCCTCGAATTTTCAAAATTCGAAATCAATTTTCAAACTCAAACGTTTTTCAAACCGTAATAATGACAATTTCAACTCGTGCAAATTCCAAAGTTCAAATCTTGCTTTCAAAATCAAATTTGGCTTTTCTAAGCTGTCACAATGACGATTTTGATTCTCACATTTTTTTATTTCTATACCGTCTTTCAAAGTTTAAAACGGCTTTTCTAAGCCGTCGTAATGACGAATTCAATCATCACAATTTTCAATTTCAAATCATTGAAAACAAATTAAACTGTTTCCAAATTTCCAATCAAAACTCAATCTTTTGAAAACAAATCTAACTGTTTTTTAAGCCGTCGTAATGACGATTTCAACCATTGCAAATTTCCAAATTTCAAACCGCGTTTCGGAAACGAATTTGACCATTGTACAAGCCGTCATAGTGACAAATTCAATTTCCAAAGTTTTTTGAAATTCCCTTTTAAAAACAAATTTAACCATTTTCAATTTTCAATCAAAAATCAAATATTTGAAAACAAATTTAACCATTTTCAAATTTTCAACCCATTTTCAAATCGCTTGAAAACAAATTTAACCGTTTTCAAATTCTCCAATTTCAAAACGTTTGAAAACAAACTTAACCGTTTTCAAATTTTCAACCCAATTTCAAATCTTTGAAAAGAAAATTTAACCGTTTTCATGGCCATTGTGATGACGATTACAAATTCTTCAATTCTCGATTTTCAAATCCGTGATTCTGAAGTTCGAAACCCATCATTGAAAACCACGCACCGTTTTCTAAGCCGTCGCAACCCCTGATTATTTCAAACTCGTCTTCCGAAAATGAACTCCACCATTTTTCGAAAGACAACCTCAAACAAATGAATCTTTTTTTTAAAAATTTCTATTTTCGAAAATTTCAGTCCACCTTTCCGATTCAGCCTCGAGTCGATTAGAGTCTAGTCGATTTCAAGTCAAGTCGTCTAGATAACGTCGAGTCTCTTCCGAAGTTACTACCTACCTTCTGGTCTAGGTAATGTCGCCTAATTGTCGAGACATCCCCAATGGCGTTTGCAGAGTCAAAACCTGTCGGGTTTTAAACCCGTATTTTCCCTACATTGCGGGTCAAAGGTCAAGTTTGTGTACATGTCTTGTCCAACGGCGTCACGCCAGCAACAAACCTCCAAATCTTGTCAGAAGTCGTCTGTACGGGAATCACTATGCCGAAGTTGACAATCGAATCTAAATTCAAAGTCATGCACCCAGAGTTTAATTACAAGAGGTCATTCACGATCTTTAATGAACTCATAACCTAGTCACACTATCGCGTCTCCACAACAAAACTGCCTTTTTTACATATGTTTCGTACTTGCCTTTGTTTGTGCAATCCCTTGCCAAGACAAGTTATAACGCCCATCGTTATATCAAATAGGAATCCCTTGGGTGCCATCGATCACCAACAAGAAACTCCAGAAGCCGATCAATCTGCATCCGCCATGACTTCCACCGAAATCAATGTGGTCCTTCGACTCCTAGCTACCGTGGAAAACTTGAGCACTCGTCTCTCCCAAGTTGAGGACAAAATGATAACCGGGAATTTCCCTCTTATGATATTGAGCAAAGGGTTAAGCTCCTTGAAAGCCGACTACTTGCCAACGACAAAACCAACCCTAGTTGGAGGGCTACCAAAACCACTGAAGCAAATCCCCTAGGAACTCCACCATACAAAACCAGACGACCTCATAGATCCTTCCCTGATTTGGGTATGCCTTATGCCACAGCCTTGGAAAGGCTAATCTCCCAAGGAAAGCTCAAACCAGTTGTCCAACTTCGGACGGTCTACCAAACAAGCGAGGACGTAGGTGGGACGGAAAACTATTTTGTGATTATCACTGGTCGGGTCGGAGCTATATTCTATCTTTCGGAACAATTGTCGTTGGAAGCACCTAGACCAAAAGTTAATTTATAGCTTCACAAACAACTCTACAATTAGTAACGAGGCAAGTAAAGGTCGGATCGCAAGGGACGGGAATTGAAATAAGATTTCTATTGCAACTAGTGATGTCTTAGGAGTGTCATAATTTGGGTTGATGTAGAAGGTCACTAAACTAAATAACAATGAAAGTAAACAAGCAAGATGAATTAAAAAGGGTTGTAAACAATTGATAAAAAGCACTAGGGTATCATGGGGTCATAGGGGAATCATGGGAGTTGATCATACAAACATGTTCTCAATTATAAGCAAGCAATTATTGTTGTGATGGATTGAGTTGGGTTATATCTTACAATCCTAGGAAAGTTTGGGTCCCGGAGCCGAATCGATTAGATTGTACAACACCTACAAGTCGACTCAGTCTTCCCTACTCAACAACATGCATGGTCTAATGAGACTCGAGTTGGTTTATGTCTTACAAGCCTCATTGAAAAGATAGGTGATGGGTAAAAAATGCAAGGATTCATAGGCTCGCATTTCATCAAACATAACATGTGCATGAGTTGAGATCAAAACAAGCAAGCAAATAAACCATGAAAGCATATTAATTTAAGCATGAATCATTCCCCATGTTGGTTTCCCCTAATTACCCATTAACCCTAGCTAGGTGACTACTCACTCATTATCATGTTGAATATGCTAGCAAGGTTATCAATCATACCAACAAAGTAAAACATGATGAATAAATGAAAGTAATTAGCAATAATTAAAAAGGGATTAAGAGAATTATACCTACTAATGATTCCAATAATAAAGCAAAGAATAAAAGAAGTACTTGATGCTTGATTGAGAGATTGTCAATCTCCCAATAATAACCCAAATAATCTTCAATTACCCAAAATAAAGGATGAACAAAAGAGAGATTAAGGAAATAAAACTTGTATTAGAACTTGATTAATTGTTGATTACAATATTAAAGAGAGATTTGATTGATATTAACTACTCTAAAGATTGCTAAGAAGAACATGCTCTTCTAATTAGACTAATGGGGTATTTATAGTGGGGATTAGGTGTAGGAATTAGGGTTAACTAAGGGCTTAAATGACGATTAAGTCCCTACTTAAGGAAACGCCGGTATTTTTTGTAACACTCCCTCATACCAAGGTGCCTTACCAGGACCACCCTACCATGAAAGTGCGTTACCATCTCGGTTGCCCGAGGTTAGTACATACCAAAAGCGTCTGAATTGAGCACTATTATTAAAGTACGGTGAAATGCAAAGTTTACAATATCCAAAACCAAATACTGTCTAATGAAATACAACTGCAAAGTCTTAACATTAAAGGAAAACCCGCTAAGACTCAGACGGTGATGCTGTGACTCGTGGTGGCAACTCTCCCAAGATAATCCCCAAGCTCTCACTAGCAATACCTGTCAAGCCTGCTCACCATCCCCGAATGGATCACCGCAGATTCCACAAATAACAACAACGGGGTCGATAATACTCAACTAATAAGACAAACAAATGCAATAATCGTCTGATCATCACCAATTCCCAATCATCCAAGCTCACATAGTAACCGACTACACACCAAAGTGTGTAGCCCTGCCAGATTACCCATCGCAACAGGTAATCCTCGCCGCCAGTGGGTGACCACAGCCGATCCCACCTAGTCCAGCTCCTCAACGAGCGACAACGATCCCTGTCCCTTAATGTGCACATCCCCTCCCGTGGCGGGTTCCACGGAGGGCGAACTAGGGTGTGAAGCCACTCCCGCAAGTGACTCCACCACAATCACAATCACATGACATCACAGTCATCTCAATCCCCTCACACCAACATTGTCACAAAAACTCCATACTACGATGATCAACATACAACGATAATTACAACAACATGTCATGCAAAGCACAGGAAACCGAGTAGGAAACCCTACCTTAGCAATCAACAAGAAGATGCAACACGAACAATCAAAAAGGCTCCTCTACGAAGTCTTCTCCTATACAATGATCATGCAACACGATTACACTTTGTACAATTCCCAAAATCATATTCTCATATAAATGTACAGTAACCCACAAAAGTACAAATAATCACGAAGATAGAACTTACCAACAGTGCAACGAGAACTTATACGCAAGAATCACGACGATTACCCACACAATGACGCTACGAAAAGCTTAAGAGAAGGATTAGGGAATGATTTGGGTGTGATTAGGGTAACGTAGAAATGATAAAGCTTTTGAAATGATATTAGAAACTGACGCGGAAATATAAAATACCCTAAACATTCCCTAATCAAACCGTCGAAATAACACTCCGCCAAACCGGACACTCGGTCGAGTAAGTGCATACTCGGCCGAGTGTCCAATACTCGGTCGAGTATTCACTATACTCGGCCGAGTATTCCTCGGCAGAACCAAAATAACCCACGGCCAAAGCACTACTCGGCCGAGTAGGCTCTACTTGGTCGAGTAGTCACCAAGGAAAATCCGTAGTGTTACAATCTTCCCCCCTTAAAAAGAACTTCGTCCCGAAGTTCACACTCTACTATACAAGCAAGCACAACACTACGTCACAAGACTATACCAATTACATAAGACAACTCCAAGGACCTATACAAGCAACACAACAAGTTACCACAAAATCATTTCCCGACTCGAACCAAACAAAGAAAAACAAAACAAAACACCATCGCGACCATCTCCTACCCCCCTAAAAAGACAACGGTTACGTCCCCGTAACCAAACATACCTGATAAAAAAGGTTAGGAAAACGTTCTCGCATAGCTTCCTCAGGTTCCCATGTGGCTTCCTCCACATTATGATTAGACCAAAGGACCTTGAGTAAGACCGTCTCACCATTCCGGGTCTTACGAACCTTGCGATCAAGAATCTCCTTAGGAATCTCGGCATAGGACAAGGATTCATCAAGTTCGATGTTCTCCATCTCGAGGATATGCGACGGATCACTCACATACTTCCGGAGTTGAGATACATGAAAAACATTGTGCACTCTATCCAAAGCTGGTGGTAAAGCTAACCTATAGGCTACCTCGCCAACACGGTCCAAAATTTCATAAGGACCTATAAACTTTTGGCTTAGCTTACCCTTTTTCCCAAACCTCATAACACCTCGCATAGGTGACACTTTCAAAAGAACCTTGTCACCTACCGCAAACTCAATGTCCTGCGGTGTAAGTCGGCGTAGCTCTTCCGCGATCTTGAGTCGCTCTCATCTTTTGGCGAATCAACTGGATTTGCTCAACCATATCTTGAACCAGTTGTGGCCCTAAAACCACTGCCTCGGAACTATCATCCCAACAAACTGGACTTCGGCATTTTCGGCCATACAAAGCTTCAAAAAGTGCCATCCCAATGCTTGTATGATAACTATTATTATATGAAAACTCGATCAAATCAAGTCTGTCTTCCCAATCGCCCCAAAGTCCATAACACATGCCCTTAGCATGTCTTCTAAGGTCTTGATGGTCCGTTACTGTCGACCATCGGTTGCTTGGGATGAAAAGTCGTACTCATTTTCAACGTTGTACCCATCAACTCTTGCAGTTCTTGCCAAAACTTTGATATGAACCTTGCATCACGATCAGAAACGATATCTTTCGGGATACCATGTAACCGAACCACATGCTTTCTGTAACCCAATGCCAGCTGCATCTTAGACCAAGTATCCTTCATGGGAACGAAATGGGCTGACTTGGTTAACCGATCCACAATTACCCAAATCATGTTGTTACCTTGTTGTGACCTAGGTAGCCCCACAATAAAGTCCATGGAGATCGACTCCCACTTCCACTCGGGCACTGTCAAAGACTGAATCTTACCTTGGGGTCTCCTTTGTTCACCTTTGACCCTTTGGCAGGTCAAACATCTAGCCACAAACTCAGCTACATCCCTCTTTATGTTCGGCCACCAAAAGTCTTCTTAAGGTCTCTCGTAAAGCTTGTCGCCACCCGGTGAATGAATAAGGAGTGCAATGAGCCTCTGACAAGATCATTCTCCTTAACTCTGCATCGTCAGGAACACACCATCTCCCATCAAAACGAACACTCCCATCTGGATGTATAGAGAACCTAGAAGCTGCTCCACTCTCTACCTTTGACTTCCACTCCTGGATCTTAGGATCAAACTCTTGCTTACTTTTGATGTTTTCATGCAACTCTGGCTCGATCGTCAAATCCCCGATGGTATCCCCCTCTCGAATCATAAAGATCCCCAAACTAGACATCTCATCTCTCAACTTCAGCAAGGACATAGCTGTACATAGCGAATGAACGCTCTTCCTACTCAATGCATATGCAACAACATTAGCTTTACCCTCGTGATAGATGATCTCCATATCATAATCTCCAATCAGCTCCATCCACCGTCTCTGTCGCATGTTAAGCTCCTTCTGAGTGTAGATATACTTTAAACTCTTATGATCAGAAAACACCTTAAAAGTTGCGCCATAAAGGTAGTGCCTCCAAATCTTAAGAGCGAACACAACTGCACCCAGCTCCAGATCATGAGTAGGGTAATTCTCCTCATATTGCTTCAGCTGCCTCGAAGCATAGGCTATCACTTTCCCTCCCTGCATCAAGACACAACCAAGACCATTCTTTGAAGCATCGGTATAAACCTCAAAGTTCTCACAACCCTCTGGAAAGGCTAGGATAGGAGTTGTGGTCAAGCGTTCCTTTAAGGTCTGAAACGCCGTTTCACAACTCTCATCCCAAACAAATCTAACTTCCTTCCTCATCAAGGATGTCATAGGCCGCGCTATGGTAGAGAAATCTTTCACAAATCTCCTGTAGTAGCCGTGAAGGCCTAAGAAACTCCGAATCTCAGGAACATTCTTCGGCGATTCCCACTTGGTAACGGCCTCAATCTTACTAGGATCCACAGATACCCCTTGCTTAGATATTACATGACCCGGAAAAGCCACTTCCTCTAACCGAACTCACACTTGGATAACTTGGCATAGAGCCGATTTTCTCTCAAGGTCTCGAACTATCCTCAAGTGCTCTTCATGCTCTTCCTTAGTCTTAGAATAAACTAGGATATCGTCGATGAAAACAACCACAAACCTATCCAAAAACGGTGTAAAGATCCGGTTCATCAAATCCATAAAAGCTGCTGGCGCATTGGTCAACCCAAAAGGCATCACCACGTACTCGTAGTGACCATAACGAGATCGGAATGCTGTTTTAGGAATATCCTCATCTGCTATCCTCAGTTGATGATACCCCGACCTCAGATCAATCTTAGAGAACGCACCTGCTCCACTTAGCTGATCGAACAAATCATCAATCCTCGGCAACGGATACTTATTCTTCACTGTGACCCGATTGAGCTCTCTGTAATCAATGCACAGTCTCATACTCCCATCTTTCTTCTTTACAAAAAGAACTGGAGCTCCCCACGGTGACACACTAGGCTGGATATAACCCTTGCCTAACAACTCATGTATCTGCTTTTTCAACTCTGCCAACTCTTTAGGTGACATACGGTAAGGTGCTTTAGATATAGGACCCGTTCCCGGCTTAAGCTCCACGCTGAAATCGATATCCCTCTTGGGAGGCAACCTCGGTATTTCCTTAGGAAAGACATCTTCAAATTCTTTCACCACGGAAATCTCAGAAGCTGTCGGCGGCTATACTCGGTGATCTCTCACATGACAAAGAATTAAGGGACACTTCTTTCTTAAACATGACTTTAAGGTCATAACAGCTATAAACCTACACTTAGGCTTTACCACAAACCCTCTATAGGACACCCTAACACCCTTGGGACCCTTTAAAGACACTCTCTTTTGTCGACAGTCTATCCTGGCATCATACCTACCTAGCCAATCCATCCCGACAATCACCTCAAACCCATCCTTAGGAAACTCTAACAGTCTCTCTTGGTAGATCTACCCCTCCAATCACCATAGATATACCCTTATATAACTTGAGACACGACACAGACTCCCCCGAAGGTATGAACACATCATCTTTTACAACCTCAAACTTTCCCAAACCCATAGACACAGCATGACTTTTAGACACAAAAGAATGTGTAGCCCCGGAATCAAACAAAACAAAGGGCGGTACATTATTAACAAGAAAGGTACCGGTAACTACATGAGCATCATCTTGTGCTTCCTGCTTGTCCATCATGAAGAGCTTTCCACTGTTTTTCTGTCCTCCACCCTGAACTGAAGCATTGGAGGTACTTGGCTTAGCTGCCGAATCCTGGGTGACGCTGTTATTCTGGCGCTGATAAGATCCACCACCACCGCGGTTGTAACCGCCCTGGTTACCCTGTCCACCTCTGTTGCCCCATGATCCTCCCGGTCGGTTGCTAGCAAAACTCTGAGTCGGCCCCTGAGAAAAATTCCCTGATCGAGCTCCTGAACCATTGCCGGGCTTGTAGCTCGTGCATTCCCGCCTTTTGTGGCCTATCCCACCACAAATTGAAGCATGTAAGGTTGGTGTTGTCACTTACACCCGACCCCCATTCTTTCCCCGTGCACGAGAACCTCCGGAGAAACCACTCCACTAGAAAAAGCCTTAGCATGGTTGAAATTCCCTTTCTTGTTGGTTGGCTGACTGTTGTTCCCGCTATCAGCCTTCCTCTTTTCTGTAGCAGTCCTCTCCTCGATCTCCCTTGAGAGATCCACCATTCTCTCAGCTTGACCCGCTCTCAGATACACTTCCTTGAGGTCAGTAGCAACCCCAGCCGGCATACGACTCACGATCTTAGCAGATAAACCCCTCTCAAAACGGAGAGCCAAACCTCTTTGCCCGAGCTGCATATCCTCAATATAACGAGATAAATCCAAAAACCGATGATAGTAATCAGTGACTGTCATCTCCTCAGTCATGGTGAAAGAATCAAAGTCGGATCTCATCTTGTGTCGGATATGCTCCGGCACAAACTGCTCTCTCATAGCACTCTTCAACCCAGACCACGGAATAGCCCCTTCCGCCTGGTAGTAAGCTCTAGCATCATCCTTGACATTCTGCCACCAAACTGCAGCTTCTCCTCTTAGGTAGTACACTACCTGCTTAACAATCATGTCCTCGGGGCACTTAACCATTTCCATGAGAGCTTCAATCTCACGGTGCCACTTCTCGAGTAGCTTTGGTTCACCTACCCCGTCATATGTGGGAGGGTGGAAACGAGCAATGTTGATGCTAAGTCAAGTTGCATCCATCGTCTTCTCGTTCCCTTTTCCCACATTTTTGAGAGCTTCAAGGAGAGCCTCTTGTTGCTCAATCATGCGAGCAACCTCATCAAGAGTCATCTCTGAAGCTTGGATCTGCGCGGGAGTTCTTTTGGGCGGCATTTTGAGCTGATAAGAATGAAAGAAACGTAAACACATGCTCAAAATTTAACACTCTTCCGCCATAAGAACACTCGGCCGAGTATACATCATACTCGGTCGAGTAAAGCTAACTCGGTCGAGTATCCTCCCAGATACTCGGTCGAGTATCGACTCCAGAAGCGAACGTCAAAACACAAAAACAACACTCGGTCGAGTGTAACAACACTCGGCCGAGTGAACACTACTCGGTCGAGTATACGTTCATACTCGGTCGAGTTATCACAAACAGTAGCGACTGCTACTTTCCATCAAACAACACTCGGTCGAGTTCTTGGCTACTCGGCCGAGTACTTCATACTCGGTCGAGTACCTGCCCTGCTCGGCCGAGTTACGCTATAAACAGGTTTACAGATTACGATTCCCCTATCATGCTCACTATTCCCGTAGCAAATACGTAAGGACTTAAAAGCCATGTTATAATCACATCAGCATGCAATGCATATATTAAAAACTTTAATACCACATTGTAACCATATCAGCATCCAATTTGCACATATGCTAAATCCAACATTGTAATTCACAACCCGTTTCATCTACCACTCCTCCCATCACCACAATTAAGAACTTCATCACACATATTTGCAACTATCGACTTTTACCAACATGCATCTTCACATACGAGCACATACAAAGCCTAGATCTCATCACACTCCCCCATGTTACCGGCTCGAGTGAGTAAGGGCCAATGTGCGACTCCGGGACGTCTCCCGAGTCTTTGCGGTAGCTCCAAACAACTCTCCCCGGGTTCATTTTATTTAGACTCCCTAGGTTCATTAAATTCATTTGTTTAGGTGCCGGAATCTTCGGCTCTGATACCACTTTGTAACACCCCCTCATACCAAGGTGCCTTACCAGGACCACCCTACCATGAAAGTGCGTTACCATCTCGGTTGCCCGAGGTTAGTACATACCAAAAGCGTCTGAATTGAGCACTATTATTAAAGTACGGTGAAATGCAAAGTTTACAATATCCAAAACCAAATACTGTCTAACGAAATACAACAGCAAAGTCTTAAAATTAAAGGAAACCCCGCTAAGACTCAGACGGTGATGCTGTGACTCGTGGTGGCAACTCTCCCAAGATAATCCCCAAGCTCTCACTAGCAATACCTGTCAAGCCTGCTCACCATCCCCGAATGGATCACCGCAGATTCCACAAATAACAACGGGGTCAGTAATACTCAACTAATAAGACAAACAAATGCAATAATCGTCTGATCATCACCAATTCCCAATCATCCAAGCTCATATAGTAACCGACTACACAACAAAGTGTGTAGCCCTGCCAGATTACCCATCGCAACAGGTAATCCTCGCCGCCAGTGGGTGACCGCAGCCGATCCCACCTAGTCCAGCTCCTGAACGAGCGACAACGATCCATGTCCCTTAATGTGCACATCCCCTCCCGTGGCGGGTTCCACGGAGGGCGAACTAGGGTGTGAAGCCACTCCCGCAAGTGACTCCACCACAATCACAATCACATGACATCACAGTCATCTCAATCCCCTCACACCAACATTGTCACAAAAACTCCATACTACGATGATCAACAGACAACGATAATTACAACAACATGTCATGCAAAGCACAGTAAACTGAGTAGGGAAACCCTACCTTAGCAATCAACAGCAGTATGCAACACGAACAATCAAAAAGGCTCCTCTACGAAGTCTTCTCCTATACAATGATCATGCAACACGATTACACTTTGTACAATTCCCAAAATCTTATTCTCATATAAATGTACAGTAACCAACAAAAGTACAAATAATCACGAAGATAGAACTTACCAACAGTGCAACGAGAACTTATACGCAAGAATCACGACGATTACCCACACAATGACGCTACGAAAAGCTTAAGAGAAGGATTAGGGAATGATTTGGGTGTGATTAGGGTAACGTAGAAATGATAAAGCTTTTGAAATGATATTAGAAACTGACGCGGAAATATAAAATACCCTAAACATTCCCTAATCAAACCGTCGAAATAACACTCCGCCAAACCGGACACTCGGTCGAGTAAGTGCATACTCGGCCGAGTGTCCAATACTCGGTCGAGTATTCACTATACTCGGCCGAGTATTCCTCGGCAGAACCAAAATAACCCACGGCCAAAGCACTACTCGGTCGAGTAGTCACCAAGGAAAATCCGTAGTGTTACATTTTTAGAAGGATGGGCATCTTTCTTGAAGCTTGAAGAAATGAAGTTGTGCTGTCTTGGAATCCGTGCGTCTTAGGCACGGGACGGCCGGATTCGTGAGTTGCTGCCCGGGCGTCTTTGGGAGAAGACGGGCGTCTTCTGGATGCTGCTGCCGGGCGTCTTGTAAGGAAGACGCACGGATTGTGGCTTGGTGGCCGGGCGTCTTCTTGTGAAGACGCACGGATTGTCATGCAGCGTGCTTTCTTCTTCTTTTCTTCCCTTTTCTTCATAAAATCCTTGGGGATTTCCTCGGGGATGCAAGGATCTTTCCTCATCATTGCCCATCTACTATAATATGTACAAAGGCCTTCTAATCTTGTCTCTCCTTGATGCTTGGTCATTTGAATTCAATCAATTTAGTCTCATTTTGCCATGAAAATGCAAGGTTTGCACTCCTTTCCTACCAAGGACACAAAACCTCAAAGAATATGCAAAACAAAGAACTAAAGAGAATAAATGACCCAAATATGCACTAAAAAGCATGGGAACAAGGCTAATTCGGGGACTAAATATGCTCTAATTATGGTCACATCAAATATCCCCAAACCGAACCTTTGCTCGTCCCGAGTAAAGAGGTGACAAAGACTAGGACCAAAACTTACCTAATAACATAGCCGATATGAGAAAATTAGCGGGTCTCACTCCGCCCCTTCAACTCACAACAAGACAACCATGAGGTAGGATGCCTTCTTGCAAGGCAAGGTGGGTCTTGCCAAAATGGCGACACATCCAAACATTAAGCACACAAAAACAAATAATGGATGCATCTACAAAAGAATAGCCACTTTCCTCATCTAAGTGGCGGAAATTATCTACAAGGGAAGCAATTCAAGGGTATACACTCCTTCATAGATGCAATTTCTTCAAACTACTAAGCCTAGAAGGATACCAATAAATCACCTCCAAGTTGTGTCAAGCTAGGGTACCTTTGTCCTCAATCGTTAAATGCTTTTGTCAAGAATAGACTCCCGATGGTGTTAGAAACACTGGAGGATCGCGGAATTCCCCCTCTTGCCTAGACAAGAAGAAGGGTCGTCCCCTCTCTACCATGCACAAAAATGGATACGATGGATAAAGGGATCGATAGATATTTGAGTTTCACTTTGGGAGTTTGCTTTTGTTGTTTTTCCCCCCAATTTCATGTGGCATATAACATTTGAGAACACTTTCTTTTGCCATTTCTTTTTGATTTTTGGCATTTCAACACTTGACAACTTTCAACTTTTCTTTGCATTTTCTTTTGAACATTTTCGAAGTCACCCCATATGTAGTGAGGGTGGCTTATATTTGAAGCTTTAGGAGTTCTATTTTTGGTCCTCTTTTCATTTGATGCATTTTTGCAAACTTTCTTTCACTTTTCATTTCATTGAACTCAAATTGATTTCTTTTTGTGCCCATTCCCTTTGATGACAAAAATGTGGTAGAACATGGATGATGGATAGATGGATGCATGGTTTCAAGGGTCACCTTGGAATAAACGGTAGCCAAGGAGTTATCACACCACAAGGTACTCTTGACTAGGCCTCAATCCATGGGTCAAAGGATACTAGCATGACACATCCTAGGGTGTTTTACAAGTATTCTAACAAGCAAAGTCTTAAGAAGAAAAAGCATCTACTAGGGCCTATATACACTTGTCAAGCTTCCCAAGTAGACGGTCTCGCAAAATTTTTCTACTATGCAACTACATGCCATGATGCAACTATCATATAAACATCCTAATGCAAATGATTCTACCAACTAATATGACATATAAACTAAATGCAAGTCCTAAGTTCACATTGTTATACCGCATCAATCAAAATAAAGCCACATAGTCATTAACATAAAGAGGAAAAAGGAGATTGGAAAGATCATACCATGTGGTCTTCATTATCCTCATGTCTCGGATGTGGCGTAGTCGATCAAAGTGAACAAGGATAGAAAAAATACAATATATACAATAATATATACATGACTACACTAAAAAGGAAATGAACTTGTTTTTGATTTTTTTCAATTTTTCAAATTTTTATGGTTTTTTGAAATTTTTCAATTTTTTTTGGATTTTTGAATAAAAGTTAAGTTAGAATTACCATCCCCACACTAATATGGGCATTGTCCTCAATGGCCAAAATGATGGGAAATCGTGCAAGCATGATGCATGAATTCTACACTAAATGCAAGCTACACTAATCTACACTACATGATGCATGGTTTTTTTGTTTATGACGGAGATGATAATTTAGATTACCTCCCGTTGTGTATGTATGTACTTCCCCAAACCGAGTTAGACATTATTTCTAATGTCCTAAGGTTGGGTGTAGTTCATGCACACAAATGCAATGCATGAAACTAAATTTGTCATTTTGGATTTTCAAAAGGTTGGAACAATAAAATGAGAACACCTCAATGGGGCCGAGGTGTTAGTCCTCTATGTTTCTAGGACTACTCCAACCATGATCAAGATTGATAAAATACAAGTTAACAAAAACACAAACTTCTTTTCATGAAACTTGAAAATTAAAGAGGGAAGATGAGGAAACTTCACTTAAACTTAGGTGGGTGCCTCTCGCCCGCTCCACCTAGCTATGAAGTAATCCTCTAGAGATCGGCATCATCTCCTTATAGATCACTATCCCATATCTCCTTTGATGCATCACTCATATTCGGGTCCATGAACTCGTCATCTTCACTTTCAAGCTCCACCGTGTCCCCTCCGCAAGAATTGTTGCTTCCCTCCTCTTGTCTCCCGTTTGCCCCTTCATTTGCCCTCTCCGAATTGGGGAAGAGTAAGTCCATTTGGGCCCATGAGGGAAATGCTCCTTCCTCACTAATCTTTCCCTTTCGAACCATATCGTGGTATTGAGGATAGAGTGCATAGTAATTATCCACGGTGGTTTCGTATTGGCGGAAGTGCAAATCTTGTAGAATTCCCGTGACAAAGTCGTCACGGGGAAGGATAAAGGGGTTGGGATGATTGTACGGTTGATAAGGAAATGGGTAGGGAGGCACTTTGATCTTCTCATCTTGATATTGTTGCTCTTGTTGTTGTTGTTGATTTGGAGGTGGTGGTGCTTGTCTTGGTTGGGTTGGGTTTGGAGGGATGAGGTAGGATGGGATTGGAGACAAAGGTCCTCTTCTCGGGGAAATTCGTGGTAGGCCGGTCATCGGTACATAAATCGGATCACTTCCTTTTGTTAACCACTTGATCCGCTTATCAACCCCCTCAAGGGTTATCCAATGATGATGAATGAGAAGAAGATCTTCATTTATCCTCGTGTTTACTGAAAGAGGAGCATACTCATTATTCTCATTGAATCTCGGATTGAAATGCTTCGCAAGCCTAGTAATGAGCCCTCCATTTACAATGTGTTTCATCCCGTCATCATCACCATTCCTAAACTTTTCCCATTTCTCGAGTAGCACAAGGGGTGCATTGAAGTGGTACACACTCCTTCCTTGAATATTGAGGTAGGATTCCATAAACACAAGGTCAAGTTGATTTACAATCGCCGGATCTCGGCGAGCAAAGAGGGTGCCCGAGAGGAACCGGTAAGTGACTCTCAAGATCGGATTTTGAATATGAAAAGCGAGACATTCCTTATTGTGTATGAAATCCCGGCCGGTCATGGCCCTCCAAAAAATTTCAACACTGTATTTCTTTGGCTTCGACATTCGGGTAGGCGAAACATCGAGTCCAAGCACATTTGCGAATTCTACAGGAGTCATCATTCTTGGGACATTCTCCAACCTAAATTCTATGCATATTGTTTTGTTCAAGGTTGTAATCTTCAAAAAGCTCAAAAACTCAAGCACAAGGGATCGATAAGTTTGCTCATACATGTGGAAAAGGGTAGAGAGACCAAATACTTCAAAGAGAGCTTCCACTTGGTGATAAATTCCAAGTTTCCTCAAGGTATCATGACATAAAAACTTAGTAGGGAGAATGTTCTTTCTTAGAAGCCGGTGGAAGACTAGTCTTTGCACATCATTGATAAACTCAACATTTGAGAAGTCATCAAGTCTTGTAAGATCCACTATTTCTTCATGCTCCCTTCTTAATGTGTTGACATGGGAGGTGGAAGAACTTCCCCTCATCCTTGGTCTTCTCCCATTCCTAAAAGAAGATATCCTTGGTGCCATTCCTTGATTATTGAGCTGGGATTTTTGATTTGTTAAAGAATAAAGATGCTCCTTGTAGATTGAATGTTGCCTTTGAAACCCTAGAAATTTGGGACTTTTTGATTTTGTGGGGTAAAAGAGTGATTTGGATATGCTTTGGATTCATAAGGATGTGGGTTTTTATAATACAAGTGGAAGGAAGGGTGAGGTGTCACAAATTGTGTGGTGGGGTGTAATTAAATTAAGAAAAGTCGGGCCAAATCATCGTAGGAAGAAGGGCGGGTTCGAGCAGAAGACGCTCGGATTTAAGCTCCTCGGGCCAGGCGGATTCTGGGTAAGACGCCCGGATTCTGTCACAGCTAACTTTCCAAAAATTGACGCCACAAAGACGGGCGTCCCGAGCCTAAGACGCTCGAATTCTTCTATTGCGGGACGGGCGTATTCTGCTGAAGACGGGCGGATTCCTTTCCAGGGAATTTTCTTGAAATGCATAGGTAGAAAGACGGCCGGTTTTCTGCAAAGACGGCCGGATTCTTCAGGACTGGCGTCTTCCCTTCTGAGACGCTCGGATTCTTCTTCAGTCCCAAAATTTTCAATTTCTCAGTTTAGAAGGACGGACGGATTCTTCCTAGGACGCCCGGATTCCAGCAAGACGGCCGGATTCCAGGGAACACGCACGTGTTCAAGCTGTGAATTCTTCCTTTAACTTCCTTTCCTCTCATAGATGCTTCCCCACACTTGAAGATTGGTTCCTTCCTTCATTCAAAATTCGTTAGTGACCCTCCCTCACTTACTCTCTTGAAAAGAGTTTATGCTCATGATTAAAGAAATGCAATAAAATTATAAATACAAGTTAGAGGGTTAGTATATTTATAAGTGGTGGTTTAGGGAGGACTCCACCAAACTCTCCCTTTGACGGTTCATTCAAGGATGAGAAGGCCCGAGGTGGGTGACCTCGAACTCTCCAATAAACGCTCCCTTATAGTATGGCTTCAACCTTTGACCATTGACCTTGAACTTGCTTCCATCTTCCGCATTTAGTTCAAAATCTCCATATTTTCCAACTTCGGTTATCACATAGGGACCCATCCATCTAGAGTTCAACTTTCCCGGAAAAAGTCGGTAGCGGGAATTGAATAGAAGGACTTTGTCCCCTTTGTGCAAGGCCTTTTGTCTAATTCTTTTGTCATGGAGCAATTTCGTCCTTTCTTTGTAAATCTTTGCATTCTCATATGATTGTAGTCGGAATTCCTCCAACTCTTGAATTTGAATCATCCTCTTTTGACCACTCAATTTGAGATCAAGATTAAGTGCTCGGATTGCCCAAAAAGCTTTGTACTCCAATTCGATTGGCAAGTGACATGCTTTTCCATAGACAAGCTTGTAAGGGGAGGCTCTATGGGAGTCTTATAGGCCGTCCTATAAGCCCAAAGAGCATCATCAAGCTTTGTGCTCCAATCTTTTCGGGTCTTGTTCACAACTTTCTCAAGGATTTGTTTGATCTCTCTATTTGAAACTTCAACTTGACCGCTTGTTTGAGGATGATATCCCAAGCCGGTTCTATGTTGAACACCATATTTGGTCCAAAGAGATGCAAGTTTCTTCTCATGGAAATGCGTTCCTCCATCACTTATGATTGCTCTAGGAACTCCAAATCTTGGGAAGATTATTTTCTTGAAGAGCTTGGTGACCGTTTTTGCATCATCATTTGGAGTGGCAATTGCCTCCACCCACTTTGAGACGTAGTCTGCGGCCACGAGGATGTACTTATTCCCATTGGATGTCACAAAGGGCCCTTGATAGTCGATCCCCCAAACATCGAAGATCTCCACCTCTAGAATGTCCCTTTGTGGCACTTCGTTCCTCCAAGAGATATTGCCCGTTCTTTGACAAGCATCACAATGGATGATGAATTCTCTTATGTCTTGAAACATTGTAGGCCAATAGAAGCCCGATTGAAGAATTTTTGCAATGGTCCTCCTTGCTCCATGGTGCCCACCGTAGGGTGATGAGTGACACCCTTCCAAGATTCCTTGGACTTCCCATTGAGGGATGCATCTCCGGTAGAGCCCATCACTACACTCCTTGTAGAGGTTTGGGTCATCCCAAAAGTACCTCTTTACTTCGAATAGGAATCTCTTCCTTTGGTTGTGGTTCAAATTTGGAGGGAGTACTTTTCCAACAATATAGTTAGCATAATCGGCAAACCATGGGGTGATGTGCCCTTCTAGTTGTGTTTGAATGGCCATCAAAATGTCGTCGGGAAATGAGTCATTGATCGGGGTTTCTCCTTGTTCATCATGAAATCGGATCCTTGACAAGTGATCCGCCACTACATTTTCGGCTCCTTTCTTGTCTCTTATTTCCAAGTCAAATTCTTGAAGAAGTAAAATCCATCTCAACAACCTTGGTTTTGCCTCCTTCTTTATCAAAAGATGTCGGAGAGCACGGTGATCCGAAAAGACAATCACCTTGGATCCAAGTAAGTAGGAACGGAATTTGTCTAAAGCATAGACAATGGCAAGAAGCTCTTTCTCGGTGGTATCATAATTCACTTGGGAGGGATCAAGAGTCTTGCTTATATAATAGATGGCGTGAAGAGCTCTTCCTACCCGTTGGCCAAGAACCGCTCCAACGGCGTAGTTACTAGCATCACACATAATCTCGAATGGTAGTTCCCAATTTGGAGGTTGAATGATCGGTGCCGAGATTAGTGCTTCCTTGATTCTATTAAAGGCTTCAACACACTCATCAGTGAAAAGGAATTGGGCATCTTTAAGCAAGAGTTGAGTGAGGGGTTTCGCTATTTTTGAAAAATCCTTTATGAAACGGCGATAAAAACCCGCGTGACCGAGAAAACTTCTCACCCCTCTAACATTCACGGGAGGTGGGAGTTTCTCTATCACCTCAACTTTAGCTTTATCGACCTCGATGCCCTGTTCCGAAATCAAATGACCCAAAACAATTCCTTCATTGACCATGAAGTGACACTTTCCCCAATTTAAAACAAGACTAACATCTTCACATTTTTGCAACACAAGAGAAAGATTATGCAAACATGAGTCAAAACCCTTTCCATAAACACTAAAATCATCCATAACAACTTCCATTATGGTCTCTAGATAATCGGAGAAGACACTCATCATGCATCTTTGGAAAGTGGCGGGGGCATTACATAAACCAAAAGGCATCCTCCTATATGCAAAAGTACCATAAGGGCATGTGAAGGTGGTCTTATGTTGGTCATCCGGGTGTATAGGGATTTATAAAAATCCCGAATACCCGTCAAGGTAACAAAAGAATTTGTTGGAGGCTAACCTCTCAAGCATTTGGTCAATGAATGGTAGGGGGAAATGATCCTTTCTCGTTGCGGAATTCAATTTTCGATAGTCAATGAACATACGCCAACCGGTGATCATCCTTGTGGGTATTAGTTCATTCTTTTCATTTGTCACTACCGTGGTACCTCCTTTCTTAGGTACCACTTGAACGGGGCTAACCCACAAAGAGTCCGATATGGGATATATGATTCCCGCAGCAAGTAATTTCATAACTTCTCCTTTGACAACTTCTTGCATGTGGGGGTTCAATCTTCTTTGAGGTTGAATGGTAGGTCTATGGTCTTCCTCTAGATGAATCCTATACATGCAAAAATTGGGACTTATCCCCTTAACGTCATCTAGACTATAACCTATAGCCTTCTCATGTCTTTTCAACACATCAAGTAATTTTCCCAATTGGTTCTCATCAAGTCTATCATTAACAATCACGGGTTTGGTCTTTGATTCATCAAGGTAAGCATATTTCAAATTTGGGGGAAGGGGTTTTAAAGTAGGAGTTTGTACCTCACTTTCTTCCTTTGGAGTTTCATTGAGAATTTGCTCCATCTCCATTAGACATTCCATTCTCATAGCATATTCAACTTGTTCTTCATTCTCATCAACCTCATCACATTCGAATTCCATAATGGATTCCTCTTGCTCTTGAGCTTGTAAGATGTCTTCTAGGATGGATTGCTCATCTTCTATAGGTTGACATGCTTCCACAAGGATGTTATGCACTAATTCGGATTGTGCATGAGTAAGTTCTTTGTTAGCTATAGCGGCCTCAAAAAGATCTACCTCCAATTCCCAATACATATTTTTAGCCTCACTTGCTTCCAAGGCTTCCAATGCTTGCATGGGATCTTTGAAGAAAGGTATACTTAAGTGGTCCTCTACAAAACAATCTATAAGGTCCATCTTGCAAAATATCAAACAACTCGAAAACAATTAGAACAAACCTTGAGGAGTTTTACTTCCCCAAGGCAAAGAAAAACACAACTAATAACAATATAAGAAAATCAAAATCAAGTTAACACCGTCCCCGGCAACGGCGCCATTTTTGGTCGGGTCGGAGCTATATTCTATCTTTCGGAACAATTGTCATTGGAAGCACCTAGACCAAAACTCAATTTATAGCTTCACAAACAACTCTACAATTAGTAAAGAGGCAAGTAAAGGTCGGATCCCAAGGGACGGGAATTGAAATGAGATTTTTATTGCAACTAGTGATGTCTTAGGGGTGTCACAATTTGGGTTGATGTACAAGGTCACTAAACTAAATAACAATGAAAGTAAACAAGCAAGATGAATTAAAAAGGGTTGTAAACAATTGATAAAAAGCACTAGGGTATCATGGGGTCATAGGGGAATCATGGGAGTTGATCATACAAACATGTTCTCAAATTATAAGCAAGCAATTATTGTTGTGATGGATTGAGTTGGGTTATATCTTACAATCCTAGGAAAGTTTGGGTCCCGGAGCCGAATCGATTAGATTGTACAACACCTACAAGTCGACTTAGTCTTCCCTACTCAACAACATGCATGGTCTAATGAGACTCGAGTTGGTTTGTGTCTTACATGTCTCATTGAAAAGATAGGTGATGGGTAAAAAATGCAAGGATTCATAGGCTCGCATTTAATCAAACATAACATGTGCATGAGTTGAGATCAAAACAAGCAAGCAAATAAACCATGAAAGCATATTAATTTAAGCATGAATCATTCCCCATGTTGGTTTCCCCTAATTACCCATTAACCCTAGCTAGGTGACTACTCACTCATTATCATGTTGAACATGCTAGCAAGGTTGTCAATCATACCAACAAAGTGAAACATGATGAATAAATGAAAGTAATTAGCAATAATTAAAAAGGGATTAAGAGAATTATACCTACTACTAATTCCAATAATAAAGCAAAGAATAAAAGAAGTACTTGATGCTTGATTGAGAGGTTGTCAATCTCCCAATAATAACCCAAATAATCTTCAATTACCCAAAATAAAGGATGAACAAAAGAGAGATTAATGAAATAAAACTTGTATTAGAACTTGATTAATTGTTGATTACAATATTAAAGAGAGATTTGATTGATATTAACTACTCTAAAGATTGCTAAGAAGAACATGCTCTTCTAATTAGACTAATGGGGTATTTATAGTGGGGATTAGGTGTAGGAATTAGGGTTAACTAAGGGCTTAAATGACGATTAAGTCCCTACTTAAGGAAACGCCGGTATTTTTAGAAGGATTGGCATCTTTCTTGAAGCTTGAAGAAACGAAGTTGTGCTGTCTTGGAATCCGTGCGTCTTAGGCACGGGACGGCCGGATTTGTGAGTTGCTGCCCGGGCGTCTTTGGGAGAAGACGGGCGTCTTATGGATGCTGCTGCCCGGGCGTCTTGTAAGGAAGACGCACGGATTGTGGCTTGGTGGCCGGGCGTCTTCTTGTGAAGATGCACGGACTGTCATGCAGCGTGTTTTCTTCTTCTTTTCTTCCCTTTTCTTCATAAAATCCTTGGGGATTTCTTCGGGGATGCAAGGATCTTTCTTCATCATTGCCCATCTACTATAATATGTATAAAGGCCTTCTAATCTTGTCTCTCCTTGATTCTTGGTCATTTGAATTCAATCAACTTAGTCTCATTTTGCCATGAAAATGCAAGGTTTGCACTCCTTTCCTACCAAGGACACAAAACCTCAAAGAATATGCAAAACAAAGAACTAAAGACAATAAATGACCCAAATATGCACAAAAAAGCATGGGAACAAGGCTAATTCGGGGACTAAATATGCTCTAATTATGGTCACATCAATCACCAAGGTTGCGGACATGACACTGAAATGTGTCTCCCCCTAAAAGGCGCCATCCTTAATATGATCGAAAAGGGAAAATTACCTTTACCTCCCTCAGCAAATGACAAAAACAACACTCCAGAAAACCCTATTGGGCATAGTCAGGAACCTTCCTTGGATTGCTCTCATCTCACCCCTCCTGACGATGAGAAAATTCATGCAATTGACGAAGATGGCATACAAAGCGCGATAATGATGCTCTCCGTCTCTATCAAGGACATATTCTCAAAGCTCCAAGCGGTTATCGATGATTAGAACACCCAGGGCCGACTATTACCCTGTTGAACCTGTTCAGTTGAACAGGGCCCCCAATTTTTTGGGGCCCAATAATGTCACTCCTCAGTCCTCTCACGTGAAGTACGAAATAAGGAGTACATTGTTTGTGGGCCTTGGTTATTTTCCTCAACGCTAAAACCAATTTTTACCACTTTCATCTGTATGTTTTTCCAAAGTATAGGGTCCACAAATACCACTTTTATCAAATCACTTGGTTTTGATTTTCCAAGCTCTATTTTTCTTTTATTTATTTGAAGCTCTTTTTTTTTTTTATTTATGTTAAAAGTTTTGTTATTGCTGGTGGTTTTTTTTTAATTCCTTCTAAGCTCCTTGAAATAAGCCTCTCCATAGATTGCTTTACACCCGATCATTATTTAAGATAATTTTAATTAAAGACGGTTTTTACAATTGATTAAATTAGAGGTGAAAATGAAAGAAGATTGTGAGTCGTCATTAAGTTAAGACGATCTTACGCAAAACCTACCGTTTCTTTTTATTGGTTGTCCTATACGAAGTATAAAATATAACTTTTCAATAAATGAAAAACATGAGATACAAAATTAAATTCTTTTTTACAATGTCTTTCGTAAACTTGACGAAATCATTTGTCTAAAAAAATTAAAAAACGACATACAAAAAACCGACCCCGTAATAAATAGGGCCCCGACATGACACGTTTTGTACAGGGCCTCCGAAATCTCAGAGACGGCCCTTAGAACACCCGGTTAAGTAATTGGGGGAAAAGGTTTGGTAGTAGCAAAAACGAACCTAAAGCAACCCATCAAGAAGAAGACCAACCCTCCATTCACCAACCAACAACATTTGAAAATGAGGAGTCATCCTATGGTTCCCACATCCACAAACCTACCAACAAAGAACATGAAATCACCTCACCAAAATCCCTTTCAAAATATCAAGCAACATCCCAAAAACTTCCCATTGACAACAACCAAATCCTGTTTCCCCTCAGGGTTGAAAAAAACAAAACTCACAAAAACATCCCAAAAAACACCAATATTGGAACCATGGGAAAATATCAAAGGGTATTCACAGATCTGAGAATAACATATGGCACCGCTCTAGAGATACTTGCTTTAGAAGTAATGCTGGAACCCATTGGTTCGACTCCGGACAAACCTGAACACCAAAGAACCCACTTCTGGATCGGTAATGCTTATTGCCAATACCATCAAGGCAAGGGCCATAGCACCGAAGTCTGCTTCAAACTCAAGAATGCCATTCAAGATATGATCGAAGGTGGCAAGATCATAATCGCACCTCTCAGTCAATAAAATCCTCCCGAATGTCTCAAGCCAAACAACAAAGTCGAACGTCCTCAAAGGACATTCACTAATCCCAACGCGACTTATGCTGCAGCTCTTCAAAAGCTTGCAACTGAAGGGAAGCTACAACCAATCAGGCCCACTCTTGACCCCCCTGAATACAGAAAAACCCGTTTCTAGGATGGCAGTGCCTATTGCCAATATCATCAAGGAAAAGGTCATGAAAGATTCTTGGGACATTGTTGGAGGAGATGTTATAGCTGTTGTGAAAGATTTTTTCACTACTGGTAAATTGCTTAAGGAGGTAAACACCACTACCCTTACTCTCATACCTAAGATTGATAATCCCACTAGTGTCTTGGATTTTAGACCTATTACTTGCTGCAATACTGTCTATAAATGCATTTCTAAAGTTTTATGTAAGAGACTTAGTAAGATTCTTCCTGATATTGTTAATGAGAGTCAAGGGGGCTTCATTAAAGGGAGGAATATTGTTGAGAATGTCCTCATTTGCCAGGATTTGGTGAGACTCTATAATAGGAGAGTTGCTTCTCCTCGTTGCTTGATAAAGATTGACCTTTAAAAAGATTATGATTCTGTTGAATGGGTGCTTTTGAAGCAAATGTTGTCTGCCTTGAATTTTCCTGTGAAATTTATGGATCTGATAATGCAGTGTGTCTCTTCTCCTATGTACACCTTGGCTCTTAATGGATCTTCTTTTGGTTTTTTCCAAGGGAAAAGTGGTTTGAGACAAGGGGACCCCTTATCCCCTCTGCTATTTACTTTGTGTATGGAGTATCTTTCAAGGATTTTGGGTGTGGTGGCTCAACAAGAGGACTTTAGGTTTCACCCTTTATGTCGACATTTAAAGCTTAATCATCTTCTTTTTGCTGATGATTTACTTCTGTTCAGCAAGGGGACAGCCCAATCTATCATGTGGATCCTCAGGGGCTTTGCTACCTTCTCGGCAGCTTCTAGCCTAAATCTTAATAAATCTAAGTCTAATATATATTTTAATGGTGTACCTTCCTCTGTTGTGAATGAAATCTTGCAAGTTTCTGGCTTTCAAAGGGGGACTTTGCCTTTCAAGTACTTAGGGGTCCCTATATCTGCTAAGAAATTGTCAAAAAATCAAGGAATGAAGCTCACTGATCGAATTGTGGCTAGAATTAGAGGGTGGGGGGCCATGCATCTTTCTTATGCTGGTAGGCTTACATTGGTTACCTCTATTTTGACCTCTCTTCACTCCTACTGGGCTACAATCTTCCTGATCCCTAATACTATTATGAACCGTATCAATGCTATTTCTAGGAATTTTTTATGGTCAGGGAAATCTGATTACCAAAAACCTCCTTCTGTTAGTTGGGATATGTGCTGTATGCCTAAAGATGAGGGAGGGATTGGCATTAAAGAGGCAAAAAGTTGGAACAAGGCTTTCTTGGGGAAATATGCTTGGTGGTTAGCTAATAAGCAAGATCACCTTTGGGTGAAATGGGTTAACCATGTTTATATGAAAGGTAAGGATTGGAAGGATTATTCTCCTCCTCTTGACTGCAGTTGGTCTTGGAGGAAAATCTCTCACACAATGCAAACTTTCCATCAAGCATATACTGGTAACAATTGGTTGAACTCTTCTATTCCTTATACTGTCCATGCTGGTTATGAGTGGCTCAGGACCAAAGCTTCTAAAGTTCCTTGGCGACATTTCTGTTGGAATCAGCTGAATGTGTCTAAGTGGGCTTTCATTTTCTGGGCTGTAATGCATAGGCGTTTATTGACTAAAGATAGACAAATCAGGATGGGTATCACTTCTTATTCTTTGTGTGAAATTTGTCTAGTGCAATCTGAGGATCATCTTTACCTGTTTGGTGGGTCACGTGGGTGTGATTACTTCAAAACCTGCTGCAGGATGCTCCAACAGTCGTTGAAGATCAGCTCCTTTCCCCAAGATATGGTTCACTTGTTTTCCTCAGCTAGGAAGACAAAGTTACAGTGCAGATTCATTGGGGCCTGTTTTGTTGGACTGGTATATGCCATATGGAGAGTTAGGAACGAGGCAAGAATTGATCATTATGTACGCAGACCTTCTATTGTGATCAAGGTTATTCTTGCTGAGGTGTTTGGTAGATTTAACAGGAGAAATATCACTAGATTGAAGCAGCAAGATTTAGCTTGGATACGAAGCATTCAATGATTCCTTGCTGTTTTTTATCTCTGTTGTATTGATGTAGTAGCTTGAGCTTTGATGAGTTGTACAAAAACACTTTCATTCTTTGATTTATAATATATTCTTAACCTTTCCCAAAAAAAAATCAAACAAAACACTTTTCCTTTCGTATTTCTAACATGCCACATATAAATCAAACATCATGCTTTCATGCTTTCAATCAATCAACATACAACCACAGCATCACCATTTTTCAAATCATACCTCCTATCCTTCACATGCATGCATCCACCGATTCATACCACACATTACTGTATAGATACACAAAGCACAAAACAAGCACATAACGATCCCGACACACACACCCCATAGCTCCTACAACTCCCACCCGGGTTCCTTTTAATTTGACTCCCTATGTTCATTAGGTTCATTGGTTACAGGTTTCAAGATCGTCGCTCTGATACCACTTTGTGACACCCTCATACTCCAAATGCCTTACCAGGACCACTTAAGGTATGAGAACGTCAACATCTCGGTTACCCGAGGCAATGATAATCAAATGACAATAAGGAAACATACTTAAATAGTAATAAGTTTAGGTGTTACATGACAAACTCCAAAACTGATGAAAGTAAAGTACAACTGTTCTCAAAAACCAAAAGTACTAAAACAACTAATCCAGACACAGCGGAAGACTCTAAAACCGGTGGTGACTCCTTCCCAGCTATCCCTCGCAAATGCCATCATACCTGCTCAATAACTGCTCACCATCCCCCAAATGGATCACCATAGTTTTTAAAACAATTAACAGGGTCAGTACTGATTACATAAAAAGAACAACAGCCACAAAGAGACAGAAACACAAACAGGTCAAACAGCTCAAGCAAATCTCCAGTCTCCATCTCCAATCTCCACACAACTTACTACACACTAAAGTGTGTAGCCCTGCCAGAGTACCCATCCCAAAAAGTACACCACACTGCCAGTAGCGAACCGCAGCTGTACCCACCAAATCCCCGCTCATCTCCTTTGAGCGATAAACCCAAGTTCATTAATGTGCACACCCCCTTGTGACGGAAACCACCAGGGGCGAATCAAGGGCGTGAAGCCACTCCCGTAAGTGACTCCACTCAGCCACGGATGCACCCCGAAGATCACAGACAGTTACACAATCAATCAACAATATACTATCAACATCACCAAAACCAATCCAACATTATAATTATTCAACAATCACAACAACAATTGGTGTAGATTCAAACTCGTCGTCAAAAGCTACCTAACCAAAACAATATTTATAACTTCACAAACTACTCTTAGCAAAGAGGTAAGTAAAGGTCGGATCCCAAGGAACGGGTATTGATGTAGGATTTTCAATTGCAAATGGTTGTGTCTTAGGGTGTCACAATTTGGGTTGAGATAGGAGATCAACTAAACTAATCAACAATATAAAAGCAAGGTAATAAAAACAGGCAAGGGATTAAAATGAGATGTAAACAATTGATTAGAAGCACTAGGGTGTCATGGGTTAATAGGGGATTCATGGGAGTTGATCATACAAATATATTCTCAAATTATGAGCAGGCAATTATTGTTGTGATGGGATCGAGTTGGTGTATAAGCTTATAATCCCTAAGAAGGTTTGGGTCCCGGAGCCGAATCGATTAGATTGTACAACACCTACAAGTCGACTTAGTCCTTCCTATTCAACTATATGCATGGTCTAATGAGACTCGAGTTGGTGTATAAGCTTATAAGTCTCATTGAAAAGATAGGTGATGGGTAAAAAATGCAAGGATTCATAGGCTCGCATTTCATCAAACATAACATGTGCATAAGTTGAAATCATAACAAGCAAGCAAATTAATTATGAAAACATATTAGATTAAGCATGAATAATTCCCCATGTTGGTTTCCCCTAATTCCCCATTAACCCTAGTTAAAGAAAGTACTCACTCATTATCAAGTTTAACATGCTAACAAGGTTGTCAATCATACAAGCAAGGCAAAACATGATGAATAAATGAAAGTGATTAACAATAATCAAACAAGGTTATGGGAGAATTATACCTATGAAGATGATTCCAAATAATAAAGCAAAGAATAATAGAAGTACTTGATGATTGATGGAAGGTTGTCAAACCTCCAAATAAACCCAAATAATCTTCTAATTACCCAAAATAAATGAACAACAATAGAGAAATTAAGGAAAGATTAAGTATTGAGATTTGTATTAAGACTAGATTAAAAGTTAATTACAAGATTAAGGAATGATTAGAACTTGATTAAGAAAGTATTAAGAGAGTATGGTAATCTAAGTAGTACAATGGGGTATTTATACTAAAGATTAGGTACAAGGATTAGGGTTACTAAGGGCTTAAATGACTATTAAGTCCTGAAGAAAAGTTGAGGAAATGCTCCTCTCGAAGGAAATGAGCATTTCCGTTTTGCTAGTCTCGCCACGATCCGTGCGTCTTAGGAAGTGGCACCGGCTCTCTGGGCTGTGATCCGAGCGGGTTGTTTGGGAGACGCTCGGATCCTCTTGCAGCAAGACGAGCGTCTTGGTTGCGGGACGCTCGGATGGTGGTGGTTGGAGACGCTCGGATCGTCTATGATCCGCTCGGATCCCACGACAGACTGCTTCTCTTCTTTTCTTCCTTCATAATCCGCGAGGATCATTCCGGGGATGCAAGGATCCTTTTGTCATTGCCCATTTAACTTTATTATCTACATAGGCCTTCTACTGATGTCTTCTCTTTGATGCTTGGTCATTAGATGCGATCAATTTAGCTCCATTTCACCATGTAAATGCAAGGTTAGCACTCCTTTCCTACCAAGGGGACAAAACCTCAAAGAATATGCAAAATGGGAAACTAAAGATAGTAAATGACCCAATTATGCACTATAAAGCATAGGGACGAGGTTAATTCGGGGACTAAATGTGCTCAAATATGAGTCACATCAAACATCCCCAAACCGAACCTTTGCTCGTCCCGAGTAAAGAGGTGACAAAAACTAGGACCTTTATTTAACCGAACCTACTAATATAGCCGATGTCAGACAATTAGCGGGTCTCACTCTGCCCCTTCAACTCACAACAAGACAACCATAAGGTAGGCTGCCTTCTTCCAAGGCAAGGTGGGGCTTGCCAAAATGGCGACACATCCAAGCATTAAAGCACAAAAACAAGTAATGGATGCATCTACAAAAATGAATAGCCACTTTCCTCATCTAAGTGGCGGAAATTATCTAATAGGGAAACAATCTAAGGGTACACACTCCATTATAGATACGGTTTCTTCAAACTACTAAGCCTAAGAGGATACCAATAAATCACCTCCATGTTGTGTCAAGCTAGGGTACCTTTGTCCTCAATTGTTAAATGCTTTCGTCAAGACTAGACTCCCCATGGTGTTAGAAACACTGGAGGATTGCGGAATTCCCCTTCTTGCCTAAACAAGAAGAAGGGTCGTCCCCTCTCTACCATGCACAAAAGTGGATTTGATGGATAAAGGGATCATTTGTATTTGAGTTTTATGTGGGAGTTTGCTTTTGTTGTTGTCCCCCCCCCCCCCCCCCCCCCCCCCCCCCAATTTCTTGTGGCATTTGACATTTTGAGAACATTTCTTTGCCATTTCTTTTGATGTTTGGCATTTCAACACTTGACAATTTCAACTTTTTCTTGCATTTTCTTTTGAACATTTTCAAAGCTACCCCCTTTGTAGTGAGGGTGCTTATATTTGAAGCATAGGAGTTTTCATTTTTGTTACTCCTCTTTTCTTTTGATACAATTGCAAACATTTTGACTTTCTTTTCAATACATGAACTCAAATTTGAACAATTTTTGTGCCCATTCCCTTTTTGATGACAAAATGTGGTAGAATATGGAAGATGGTTGCATGGCTTCAAGGGTCACCTTGGAATAAACGGTAGCCAAGGAGTTATCACACCACAAGGTACTCTTGACTAGGCCTTAATCCATGGGTCAAAGGATACTAGCATGATACATCCTAGGGTGTTTTACAAGTATTCTAATGAGCAAAGTCTCACGAAGAAAAAGTATCTACAAAGGCCTTATATACACTTGTCAAGCTTCCCAAATAGATGTTTTCACAAAAATTTTCCTAAATGCAACTATATGCCATGATCCAACTATCACATATACAACCTAATGCATATGCTTCTACCAACTAGTATGCCAAATAATCTAAATGCAGTCCTATAATCACATTGTTTATACCGCATCAATCAAAATAAAGCCACATAGTCATCAACATAAAGAGGACAAAAGAGATTGGAAAGATCATACCATGCGGTCTTCATGATCCTTATGTCTCGGATGTGGCGTAGTCGATCAATGTGAAAAAGGATAGAGAAACAAACATCAAGTATATTCAATATATACAATACTACACTATAAAGGAATGAACATGTTTTTGGTTTTTCAATTTTTCAAATTTTTATGGGTTTTTGTGTTTATGAAACAAAAAGACATGTTTTTGTATTTTTCAAAATTTTTCAATTTTTATCATTTTTTTTATCATTTTTTGATTTTTAGTCAAGTTAGAATTCCTCATCCCCACACTAGTATAGGCGTTGTCCTCAATGGCCAATACAATAAGGAATTATGCAAGCTATATATGAATGCATGATTTCTACACTAAATGCAAACTATATGGAATATAAACAAGTGAATGCATTCTAAACTATACTATATGATGCATGAATTTGTTTGGTTGGAGAGCATAATTTGAATTAACTCCCAATGCTTATGCTTGAACTTCCCCAAACCAAAATAGACACTATTGCTAATGTCAAAAATGGGAAAGTTCATGCACAAGAATGCTATGCATGAAACTAAGTTTTATCATTTTGGATTTTACATGGTGGGAACAATTAATTTATCATCACCTAAATGTTGCCTTGGTGGGAGTCCTCTAGGTGGTGCTAGGACTCAAACAAATGATCAAGATAAAAATTTAAAAACAAGAGAAATGAACAAAGCTAAAGGAGGTGTAGGAAACTCACAATGCATTGTGACATCCTCCAAAAAGCTTGCTAATCCTCAATCGTCGCTCATAGCGACATCACTTCCATCGTCATCATCATCTACTTCCTCACTAGTATCATTATCATCTACCTCCATAGACCCGGAGGCATCACCATCATCACTTGAGCTTTGATCCTCTTCTCCCTCATTTTCCTCTTCTTCTTCACTCTCAACAACAATCTCCTCACCACCCATGCTAGCATCCCTAGGAGCATTAGGAAAGAATACTTCCCTATCCGCCCAACTAGGCAAAGGACATGATGGGTCAAGAAGTCCTTGCCTAGCTAGGTGTAAGAGGGGCGGATATTGAGCTCTATAGGCATTGACTCGGTCTTCATAAGCTTGCTTATGCATGCGTTGCATTCATTGAGTCAAGTAATTGTTACCTACCGCAACACCTTCGGGTCAGAATTCTTGGTAGGTGAACGGGTAGGGTGGAGTCACAATAGAGGAGGAGGGCTCGGAAATGGTTTCCCTATGTTGTTGCAAGATCATCTCGGCTTCACCGGAGAGTGGAAGAAGATAGTTTGTGATTCGGACATTGAGTCGGCAAATCTTGTTTGGTAGAATGAAGGACTTGGCATCTTTGGTAAGCCACTCAAATTTGTTGTCAAGGTTGTCATTCTTGACCCAATGGAATTTGTGAACCATAGTGGCTAGATCAATAAGGTGGCCTCCCTTAACCGGCTTGTAAGTCCCATCTTTTTTGAAATCTCGGTTGATGTGCTTTGCCAACCATGTTACCAATCCCCCATTTACTATAAAGGACGCACCTTCCTTACCATGGTCGATTGTAAGCCACCTTTCGATTAAGAGTTGAAGAATATTGTATTTCTTGGTGAACTTCTTATCGATATTCAAGGTTGACTCAAGATAGATGAAATCAAGTTCGGTGAAATGATTAGTCCCCTTCCTAGCAATAAGAGTATTTCCCACAACCTTGTACCACACCCTTATGCCTGGATGGTGAAAATAAAGGGCACGACATTCATGGAATGATTTGAATTTCCTTCCGGTGATAGCTTTCCACAAAGAGGCGGGATCATATTTTGAAGGTTTCTTCTCATAAGTAGAGTCATTATCAAGACCGAACACCTTGACAAACTCATTAAAGGACATCTTTCTATCCACATTCTCAAGGCGGAATTCAATATTCTTTCGAGTCTCTACCTTTTTGACTTTCAATGAACTTAGAAATTCCAAGGTGAGGGAGGGGTAGGTCAATTCTTGCCTATCAAATAATGCAAGCAATCCCATAGACTCAAAGAAGTTCTTGATTCTTTCAGGGACACCCAATTTTGTCAAAGCATCTTGGCAAATAAACTTGGTGGGCAAAATCGATTTCTTAGCAAGAGACATAAAAGTTTTCCTATGAGAATCGGATGTGAAAGTTACCTCCAGATATTCATGTAATTGCTCAATAACCGGAATAGGAGTAGTAGCTTCCACCATAGGAAGAGGAACCTCTTGAATTTTGACTCTTGCTTGTTGAACCACCAAAGCTTTGGAGGCTTGAAGAGCTTGTTGCCTCTTTGAAAGATTTGATTTTGTGGGTGCCTTATTTCCACCTTTAGTCCTAGCCATTGTTCTTCTCCTTTTCAAGGTTGTATCAACAAAACTTTGCTTGAATGCTTCTAGTATCCTCAAGCTTCAATGAATCCCAAATTGATTTTTCGAATTTTGCCTTGAGACTTAGACAATCAATTCAATTTTCGAGGATTTGGGTGTTTGGTTGGTGTTTTGTTGATAAAGGAGTGATTTGATTGAGTTTTGAGGAAGTTTGGAATTGATTTGGGTGAATTTGGTTGAGGAAATTGAGTTTTATGGATGAAGGATTTGAGGGTTTTTGAGGGTTTTGAATGTGTGTTTGTGTTTTGAAAGAATGAAATGAAATGGGGAAGGAAGTTTAAAATCCCGTGTTTTTTGTATCTCAGCAGTAGGAGACGAGCGGCTTAGGCACGGGACGCTCGGATTGTAGTTCAGTCAGCATTAGAAAATGAAATCCGTGCTGAGATGAGCGTCTTCTGGAGGAGACGAGCGGATTCTGGCTTGAGACGAGCGGATTGCTCCGGGGACACTCGTATTCATAGTCAGAGTGAAATCCCAAATTTTGATGTAACCAGAACGAGCGGATTCTTACTGAGATGAGCGTCTTTAGAGTGAGACGAGCGGATTCATGAGGAGACGCTCGGATTATAGTTCAGTACCAAATTTTTCTTTTCAGCTCTGTCAGGACGAGCGTCTTATTGCTCGGATGCTCGGATTTCATCCAATATGAGCGGGTTCCCTCTGGGACGCTCGGATCACTCCTGTACCTCACGGGTTCAGTTCCACCCGTGGGTATCTTCATATCCCAAGTCATTTCTTCTTCATTCCTTTGGTCTTCATTGTGGGTGCACTACGAAGGCTCGGATAGCGTAGGCAATTGCTATCCCCACACTAAGTCAAAACACTACACATCAAGAAATATTTAAGTACCTCCCTCACTTTCTCTCAAAATGATAATTTTTATCAAAATGTACAAATGTAAATCCAAAAATTGACAAAGAATGCAATACAAGAATAAAATGCAAGTTAAAGGGTTAGAATATTTACAAATGGTGGTTTAGGGAGGACTCCACCAAACTCTCACTCTTGAGATGAGATGTCAAGGGGGCATAGCCAAGGTATTGTTGATGTTGTTCAACACCTTGAAGAAGTAGTTGAAGGCTTGTTCATTGTCATTATAAAGATCTTCAATAGACCTTTGCACATTGTGTTCTTCATGGTGGTGACTTGAGTTAAAATGATCACCAAAGCCTTGGTCTTGGGTCATAGCACCAATATAAGGATTGACTAACCCTTCAAATTCATCATTCTATAGACCGCATACTTCACCTAATTGTTCCCCAATAATGTCATGAGTTGATGAGAACTACGCTTCTTCCTTCTTGTCATGGCCAATGAGGCCTTCTTCATTACTTGTCATGAGTGGTGGTGAGCTATTCAAGCTCTCATTATTGCAATTTCCTTGCTCTTTGGATGGAGCATCTTGAAGATTATCCTCTTTCTTCTTCCATATGGGTGGTGATTCTTTACCCATAGCTTGTTCTTTGCATTGAGATACCAACTTCTTCCTATCACTTTCTCGGTTATAGTGATCAATCATGAAACATGGCTCATGTAAGCGGGGAGCTCTCATTGTCTTGTCAAGGTTAAAAGTGATTGTTTCATCTCCCATTTCAAGTGTGAGCTCTCCATATTTCACATCAATCACCGCTCCCGTTGTGTGTAAGAATGGTCTTCCTAAAATGATAGGAATGTTGGAGTCTTCCTCCATGTCAACAATAACAAAGTCCATCGGGATGAAGAACTTGCCAATTCTTATGGGCACATCTTCCCATACCCCTAAAGGTGTCTTCGTCGATCGATCCGCCATTTGAAGCGTGATATTGGTGCATTTGAGTTCTCTCATTCGTAGCCTTTTGCACACCGAGTATGGCATGACACTCACACTTGCCCCAAGGTCACATAATGCTTTGTTGATTGTAGTGTCGCCAATGGTGCATGGAATAGAGAAACTTCCCGGATCTTTGAGTTTTGGAGGTGAACTTCCTTGTAGAATAGCACTACTCACTTTAGTGAAAGCAATAGTCTCTAGCTTCCGGATGGATTTCTTCTTTGTAAGAATATCTTTCATGTATTTCGCCTAGGCCGGAACATGATTGATTAATTCCGTAAATGAAATTGAGACTTCTAAGTTCTTCACAATCTCCATGAACTTTCCAAGTTGTTCATCAAGCTTAGGCTTAGCTTGACGACTTGGAAATGGATGTCTAAGCACAATAGACTCTTTCTCCTTAGCCTTCTCATCATTTTTCTTCTTTGAAACTTCTTGAATGGTGGTGGGTTCTTCTTCTTCCTTAGAGTTTTCAACTCTTTGCTTGTCACTAGAATTCACAACATCTTCATCAATGGGCCTCTTCGGCCCTTCATATCTTGTACCACTTCTCAAATGGATTGCACTAATCGATTCATGTCATGGGGGATTACCGTGAGGTGGTAATTGCCCCTTTTGTCTTTGAGAACTAGAAGAAGCTAATTGAGACATTTGGGTTTTCAACATCTTTGTGTGGGCTACTATATTGTTGATGGTGATGTCTTTTGCTTGGCTATCTTTTTGCATTTGAGTGAAGAATTCTTGTTGGTTCTTTTGCATTTGGAGGACCGCTTTTTGAACATCAAAGCCATGGTCCTTGGATTGATTGTATGGAGGTTGATTTTTATAACCTTGTCTTTGGTTGTAAAAGGGTCTTTAAGCTTGATTTCTCATTGAAGGTGGGGTGTATGTTGGTTGAGGGTTTTGAACATTTTGGCTTTTGTATGAAAGTTTGGAATGGAATTTGGTGTTCTCATTGTAATAGTTGGAATAAGGGGTGCCACTCTTGTATGCTTGGAAAGCATTCACTTGTTCACTTGTTCCCCTACATTCACTTTGATCATGTCCCAAAGTTCCACAACTCTCACATACTCCACTTGGAATTGATGATGATGCCACCATAGCATTAACATGTTGCTTGGGTGATTTGGAGGCCTCTTCAAGTTTAGCCATGGCCTTCTTAAACTTCAAATTAATGGTGTCAATTTGAGCACTTAGTTGAGCACCCAATTGAGTAATGGAATCCACCTCATGTTTTCCTCCTCTAGTAGCCTTCCGAGGTCTACTATATTGTGAATTATGAACTGCCATTTCCTCTATGTTGTTCCATGTTTGATTGTCATCAACTTCGGTGAACATACCATTGGATCCCATATTGAGAATGTTTCGGAAGTCTTCATATAAACCATTCCAAAATTATTGTACAAAGAACTCGCTAAGTCCATGGTGTGGACAAGATCGACAAGTGTCCTTGAATCTCTCCCATGCTTCATACAAAGATTCCTCATCCCTTTGTTTGAACCCGGTGATTTGGGCTCTCAACATGTTAGTCTTTTCTGGAGGATAGAATTTCTTGTAGAAAGCAAGTGCTAATTTCTTCCATGAATCAATACAAAGAGTAGCCTTGTCTAGGCTTTTCAACCATTGTTTCGCGGTACCATTCAAAGAAAAAGGAAATAAGACCCATCGGATTTGGTCTTGAGTAACTCCGATTTGAGAAATCGCATCACAATAGTAACAAAACGTCTCCATATGTGAGTGAGGGTCTTCACTAGGCATCCCCCCAAATTGACTTCTCTCAACTAATTGTATGAATGCGGATTTGGCAATGAAATTACCGATTAAATGTTGTGGTGTAGGAGTACCATTTGGTAGGTTCTCCTCGGTTGGTACGGAATGCGATGAAAATTTAGCCATTGTGGGTTGATTTTGTGGTGGGTTTTGTATTGGGTTATCCTCTCCTTCTCTAGCAAAAGGGTTGGTAAACTCAATGTTATTTGGTTTAATGCCCACAATTTCTCCAATACCTCTTAAAGTACCTCTAGCAAGTCTTCTATTGTTGGTCAAAGTTCTTTCATTTTCAAGATCAATGGGTAACAAGTTACCTTGTGATCTCCTAGACATGCAAAATGTCAAACAACTCGAAAATAGTTAGAACAACCTTGAGGAGATTGACTTCCCCAAGGTAAAGAAAGACACAACTAAAAACAATAAATGAAAATCAAATCAAGTTAACACCGCCCCCGGCAACGGCGCCATTTTTGGTGTAGATTCAAACTCGTCGTCAAAGCTACCTAACCAAAACAATATTTATAACTTCACAAAATACTCTTAGCAAAGAGGTAAGTAAAGGTCGGATCCCAAGGCACGGGTATTGATGTAGGATTTTCAATTGCAAATGGTTGTGTCTTAGGGTGTCACAATTTAGGTTGAGATAGGAGATCAACTAAACTAATCAACCATATAAATGCAAGGTAATAAAAACAAGAAAGGTGATTAAAATGAGATGTAAACAATTGATTAGAAGCACTAGGGTGTCATGGGTTCATAGGGGATTCATGGGAGTTGATCATACAAACATATTCTCAAATTATGAGCAAGCAATTATTGTTGTGATGGGATCGAATTGGTGTATAAGCTTACAATCCCTAAGAAGGTTTGGGTCCCGGAGTCGAATCGATTAGGTTGTACAACACCTACAAGTCAACTTAGTCCTTCCTATTCAACTATATGCATGGTCTAATGAGACTCGAGTTGGTGTATAAGCTTACAAGTCTCATTGAAAAGATAGGTGATGGGTAAAAAATGCAAGGATTCATAGACTTGCATTTCATCAAACATAACATGTGCATAAGTTGAAATCACAACAAGCAAGCAAATTAATTATGAAAATATATTAGATTAAGCAGGAATAATTCCCCATGTTGGTTTCCCCTAATTCCCAATTAACCCTAGTTAAGGAAACTACTCACTCATTATCAAGTTTAACATGCTAACAAGGTTGTCAATCATACTAGCAAGGCAAAACATGATGAATAAATGAAAGTGATTAACAATAATTAAACAAGGTTAAGAGAAAATTATACCTATGAAGATGATTCCAAATAATAAAGCAAAGAATAATAGAAGTACTTGATGATTGATGGAAGGTTGTCAATGTTGGAGTTAATGTCCTCCACAATAGTGCGTTAACATAATAAATCTCATTAATAGAATATCATCAGATATTTAATTATTTGATCCTCGTTAGTTGATTAACGTAAATCGATAACGGTTGGCTGACTAGAGTTTGACGTTATTGTCGTGAGACGGCGGTGATCAACTGGCCCCTTTCGGTCACATCTAAAGGAACGAACCCCAATTGATAACTAATTAATTGTATGAGATACAATTTGTTTAGTCCCTTGATTTATAGACTAAGAGGTTAGTCGATTATTTTTAGAGAGATTTCGAGTTGCGAACTCGAGGAGCGGCAGTTATTATTTAATTATGCGATAATTGAATAATAAGTTTTGGGAGACGGGTTTTAGTTAATTAACTGTTAATTTACTAAAATTGTACTAATTGATTAATGTGATTAATATTAGTACGTAAATGATATGTGTAGTGGTACACGTATATTTACGGAGTGAATTGGACGAATTAATTATGAAAGTATTTATACATGATACGATGTTTAAAATAAAAATTACACGGATTTGTGCGACAAATATAAGAACCAACATGGACCCGTATATGGTCAAGTGGAACATGTAAAATAAGTGTAGTGGATGATTACTCGCATAATCATTTTACCTTATTTTGTATACTACCATAATATATATCTTATACTACATTTTGCATGTGATGTAAGATAAAATTATAAGACAAAAATTGTCCACTTGAGCACTCAATCCACCCGCCACTTTTGCCCCATATACTCCATCATTTGTTCACATTTTTAGACTACCTCACTTCTTCACTCTACCAATTTTGCATGTGAACTATTCTCCTCCATCTCTCTAAAAATAATAATCATATTTACTATGTTGTTAGTATACTAAATTATATTACTAAGATTAGTTAGTAATATTTCTAATAATAATCAAGGGTATAATATTAATAAGTTCTAGTTATATACTTGTTAATATTTTTGGGTTAGTTCTTGGGTGCAACTTGAAAGAGACTTTCTAGTTGAAGGTTTTTCAAGGAGGATCATCCACATCATTTTAGCTCAAGAACAAACTAGTAAGGAGAACTAGTTTGTGCCCATTTTACCATATATTCAATGTAAGGAAATTGTTTTTCCATATACTTTCTTTTTATGGTTTCATATTAGCATGCATGTTACATAGATCACATAAACAATAATTTATGAGATAAATTAATTTTATTAGAGAGTCTAATATGGATCTATGATCTTTCAATTGGTATCAGAGCTTAGGCTTGTAATTTGCATGTTGATTTTAAACATTTTAATGAATTATGAGATAATTAGTAAAAACTCAAAAATTATGTTGGAAGAGGTTTTAGCACGAAATTTTTGGGACATGCATACCTACTGATCTCAAAAGGTTTTTGGAATTTTTTGGTGATTTTTGAAGTTATTTTGCTATTTTTAATGATTTTTGGTAGAAAACCGAGTCAAAATGTCGCATTTTAGTGAAAAATTGACTAAAATTAGTTAAAAGTTGATTCGCTGCATGGATTTTTTATGGTAGTTCATGCATGTTTTCTACTGATTGTATGCAAAAAGTTGAAGGTTGGTTCGGATTTTGCATGTTTATTGAGTTTTTGAGTAAAAAGTCGATAAAAGACAAATTAATTAATCATAATTTCGAAATTTTTGATTCTGCCCATGATAAATTTATTTACATTTAAGAATATTATTTAAATATCAAAAGTGATTTTGCATGTTTGTTTTCACTTTGTTTTGATGTTTATTGGTTTTAGTGGTTAAAAACCGATAAATATCGATCTTTTTCTTCACAAAATTTATCCGGAATTTTTGGGCATTTTTTCTGACATTTTGGTGTTCTTGGGAGTGTTCCAGAATACTTAAAATTTTTGTTTCAATTTTTTGGGTAATTTTTCAAATATTTTGGATTTTTACTTAAATATTATGATTTTACCGTTTAAATTAGCAAAATATCACCAAATCAAACTAATTATTTATCATAAAATTAGTGAGGACTAATTTTGAGGTTCAAAACAGTTTGGACAGTTAGTTTGGACTTAAATGAGATTTAAGAGTTAATTATTGATTTTTACATGTTAAAAATCGATTAAATCCACAAAAAACGAGATGGATACCAATGAATGATAGGTAGGGCGATTTTGGCATCATATTTACAGCATTTTAAGCATATTTATTTAAGTTGAATGAATGATTGTCATTTATTTAAAGTATTTATCTTTTTGTACCTAGTATGGCCTAGTTAATTTTAATCGTTATTACCCGAAATGAATGGGAATATCGATTTGTTTGTAATTAAGTACGATCTCGTATCATCGGTTTGTAATTAATTAATAGTTTTATTTATTTTATTAATTAATGTATAATAGGAATAGCTATGTAATTCATTTGTAATAGTTATTTTACCTAGCGTTTCAAAAGACGGATTACAACGAGACGGAGTCTATTTTTGGAAGGTGTTCCAAATCCCACAAGGAAGAGCCACTTATGGAATGAAGAGGCAAGGGACCAAGGAGTTGGTTTCCGAAATGTAATAGACTAGTTTTTTATTAACTAGGTGGCCATACTAGGATTTATTCATATGCTTACATGTTTGCTTGTTTTATTTTTCGCGCATGCCAAAATCGCCATTCACTAGCATTTTATTTTTCGCGGTTGTCAATTCACGTCATTTACATTCACCGAATTAATTCACTTATAAGGAATTTATGACTAAATTTACAAGATCTCTCACATAACTAAAATTGAGATTAGCCTTACCAATTAGTAACACCTATGAATCTCTTGTTCATTAGAGCCACGCTCGCCGAAGCGGGGTGTTCTCTTTTTACCTTGGGTAAGTAGGGTGGTAAGCGGTTATCACACGCCAAAATTGGTTGGACTCAACGGGATATAAGACGGTCTTGTGTTCCGAGGCTAGTAGATGAATTTGAGGAAATTCGTCGACCAAGAGTTCTAGAGGTAGAATTAGTCAACGTGACTTACCGAATTTACGCAATTATGGGATGTTTCGCCCAAGCGATGCTCATTTTTGTTTAATATTTGGGTCTTGGAATCATTTATATAATTTAGTGGGAGATCATTATATAAATGCTAAAACTTGCTAAACATGTTTTTACAAGTAATTTTTAAAACAATGAATGTTAATTTTTCTTTTTTGTTGTAGCATTTTAATTCGCAATGGCAACTTCATCAACTCCATCGACTACTTCACTAGGCAAAGATTCATGGCTAAGGTCCGTAATGGACAAATGTAATTTAAAAGATGACGGTAGTAACTTTCTTGAATGGGAATCCAACATCAAAAGTGTCGCGTTGTCCGACAATGTGCTCACTTACTTGACCGATGCTCCTCCAATCGAGCCCGGTGCAAGAGCTTCATCGGCGGTGCGGACCACCTATGATGACTATGTGAGGATGTTGAATGATATTAAGAATGTGTTGATATGGTCAATATCGCCAAAGCTCAAGCTATCACGCATTTCTTTAAATGCTTACGAGATATTCACTCGTATGATCACTATGTTTTCACAAACACCTAAAGTCCATCAATACGATGCGGCGGCACGCTTCTTTGAAGCTAATCTTGAGAGGGGCCAAAAGGTTGGTCCCCATGTACTAAAAATGGTTGAATATGTTGACATCCTAGAGCGTCTAGGGTGTAAGATTCCTAAGACTCTTGTGGTGGATCGTATCCTTCACTCACTCCCCACCAAGTTTGCCCACTTTAGGGTAAACTACAACATGAATGACATGGATAAGAGTTACCATGAAATTCATGCACTCCTCACCCAAGCGGAGAGGGATATGGAGACTAGTGGGAGTGAAAAGGGAGATGTTTTAACCATGAAGTTAAAGAACATGTCTCTTGGAGTTAAGAAAGGAAAAGGGAAAGAAAAGTCCCAATTCAAGAAATCGTCAAAGAAACATGACAAGGGAAAGGGGAAGGCCGTTGAGAATGGCAATCCCAAGGCAAAAAGTGTCAAGCTCTCCGAGGCCGAATGTTTCCATTGTAATGGGAAGGGGCATTATAGGAGGAGTTGTCCCAAATACTTGGAGGATCTCAAGGAAGGGCGTGTGACGCCTATTGGTATGATTTCCTCTCTCTATGTGATAGACGTTAATTATGCTTGTACTTCCACTTGGGTACTTGATACCGGATGTGGCTCTCACCTTTGTAACCATTTGCAGGGTATAAGGGACGTGCAAACACTAGCAAAAGGTGATGTGGATCTTCGCATGGGCAATGGAGTTAGAGTAGCCGCCGTTGCCGTAGGGACCTATGTGCTCACTTTAGCTAGTGGTTTAGAGTTGTATTTAAATAAGTGTTATTTTGTACCAACTTTAACTAAGAACATCATCTCCATTTCCGCGTTAGACGCGGAAGGCTTTTGTTTTATGATTAAGGACAAGTGTTGTACTTTTTCTTTAAATGATGTGGTTTATGGCAAGGCCATTTCAATTGGAGGCATTTATGTTTTAAATGTTGTTAATGATGTTTATCATATGGAAATTAAAAAGCTCAAAAAGGGTGATCCAAACGAATCCTACATTTGGCATTGTCGTTTAGGCCACATAAACGAACGACGCATTAAGAGACTTGCTTCATCAAAAGTGCTCAAACCATTTGGTTTCGAATCTTATGGTACATGCGAGTCTTGCCTTTTAGTCATGATGACTCGTGCACATTTTGCGGGAAAAGGGACACGAGCTAGTGAGGTTTTGGCTCTCATACACACAGATGTGTGTGGACCATTAACCATCACCGCTAGAGGAGGTTTTCACTACTTCATTACTTTTACTGATGACTTAAGTAGATATGGGTATGTCTACTTAATGAAGAATAAGAGTAAAGCCTTTGACAAGTTCAAAGAGTTTCAAAAAGAAGTAGAGAACCAATTGGATAAAAAGATAAAGACTCTACGGTCCGACCGTGGTGGTGAGTATCTAAATATTGAATTTGATTCACACCTAAAAGATTGTGGTATAGTATCACAATGGACTCCTCCTGGCACACCGCAATTAAATGGTGTGGCCGAAAGGAGAAACCGAACTTTACTTGATATGGTTCGGTCAATGATGAGTCTAACTGAGCTTCCTAGTTCATTTTGGGGTTTTGCACTCTTGTCTGCAGTATTTTCACTAAATCGAAGCCCGACTAAAGCGGCCGATAAGACTCCATATAAGATATGGACAGGGAAAGTCCCTCATTTGTCATTCATGCGTATTTGGGGTTGCGAAGCGTACGTTAAGATCAAGTCTGACAATAAGCTTGCACCCAGGTCTGACAAATGTCTTTTTGTAGGATATCCAAGGGAAACACGTGGCTATTACTTCTACAATAAACACGAGAACAAAGTGTTTGTGGCTCGTGATGCTGTCTTCCTAGAAAAGGAATTTATTTCTAGGAGACAGAGTGGGAGAAAATTTGAACTTGAAGAAGTTCGAGAGCCACAAACCGAGAATGAGGTAGAGGAGAACGTGGAGGATAGCATTCCCTCTTCCTCTGAAACGGTAATTATTCCTAGAAAGTCAAGTAGGATTTCTAATCCACCTGATCGCTACCTTGGTAACATCGAAGAGGATGGTGTTTTGTTTCTTCTTGAAAGTAATGAACCCACTACCTACAAATCGGCCATGTCTAGTCCCGACTCCTCGCTTTGGCTAGAAGCCATGCGGTCCGAAATGGATTCCATGTACGAGAACCAAGTATGGGACTTGGTGGATTTACCTGAGGGAGTGCGACCTCTTCAGTGTAAATGGATATACAAAATTAAACTCGGTGTGGATAAACATGTGGATGTTTTTTTTTTTTTTTTTTTGCTAAAAGGTAAGAACTTGTATTAATCATGAAGCACAGCAATACAAATTACATTTTTGGTTACCATACAATTTTTAGTGCAAATGCTTAAACAAGGTGCACTCTAGATAACCAACAAGTATCTTTAGCAGATATAACTTGCGGTTTACAACTATGAAAACGCTGTGAGATACTAGCCTTTATACACTTGAATACATTCTCAACTCTCTGAACTTGTCCATTAATCCGGGCTTCATTCCTTTGATTCCATATCTGATACCACGCAGCCAAGATAGTAATGGTACATACTTGCTTTCTTAACTTGCTCCACCTCTTGTTGGCAATACTGGCTAGAATAGAGGGACAATCAAGTCGCAATCAACCATTTGCCAAAGAAATTGCAAAATCGATATTTGTATATACATTCAGAAAAGAGATGGCTATGAGTTTCAGTCTGACTCAAGCAGATACAGCATAAATCATCCGTGCTGATATGAAGCTTGAACAGTTTATGTTTCAGCATCAAAGCTTCATTTGCAATTATCCACGCTATAAAGGAATGCTTTGGTATAGCCATGGAATTCCATACAGACTTACTCCAAGAAACATGATTCCTTTTAATTCTCAACCAGTTATAGCAAGAGCTAACACTATAACCCCCTTGACTGATACTCCAACTCTGATTAACAAACCCATCCTGTATGAGATCTCGAACCTGGCAAATCTTCCTCCAATGCCAACTAGCAGTGGAAGTAGGTTGATGTTGATGCTAGATTGGTGGCAAAAGGTTTCACCCAAGTTCATGGTTTACACTATGACGAAACCTTCGCTCCAGTCGCTATGCTTAGGTCCATTAGGGTAATCTTAGCGGTTGCCGCATTTCATGATTATGAGATTTGGCAAATGGATGTCAAAACCGCCTTCTTGAATGGGATTCTAGAAGAAGAGGTGTACATGATACAACCCGAAGGTTTTGTGGATACATCTAACCCTAAGAAGGTGTGTAAGCTCAAGAAGTCCATTTATGATCTTAAGCAAGCATCTAGGAGTTGGAATCATCGCTTTGATCATGTCATTAAACAATACGGTTTCACTAGAAGTGTGGAAGAACCGTATTTATACATGAAGTTTAGTGGGAGTAAGGTTGCATTTCTTGTCCTATATGTGGATGACATATTGCTCATTGGGAATGATGTTCCATCGCTCACTTCCGTTAAGGAGTGGCTAGGGAAACACTTCCAAATGAAGGACTTGGGAGAGGCACAACGAATCTTAGGTATCCGGATCTATAGGGATAGGTCCAAGAGGATACTAGCATTGAGTCAAGAAGCTTATATTGACAAAGTTCTTGACCGGTTCAATATGAAAGACTCCAAGAGAGGATTTCTACCTATGGGCCAAGGGATTACTTTGAGCAAGTCACAGTCTCCCTCTACCCCTAAGGAAATTGAACACATGAAGATCGTCCCTTATGCTTCCGCTGTTGGGTCTATCATGTATGCTATGATTTGCACTCGCCCCGACGTTGCGTATGCCTTGAGCATGACAAGTCGGTATCAAGCCAAGCCTGGTGAGAGTCACTGGATAGCCGTAAAGAACATCCTTAAGTACTTGAGAAGGACTAAGGATTCGTTCTTAGTGATTGGAGGAGAAACTGAGTTGCGTGTAAGAGGTTACACGGACGCAAGTTTCCAAACCGATCGGGATGACATGAAATCCCAATCCGGCTATGTGTTTATGCTAGATGGAGGAGCTGTTTGCTGGAAGAGCTTCAAGCAAAGTGTTACTGCGGATTCTACAACAGAGGTTGAGTACCTTGCAGCGTCTGAGGCTACGAAGGAAGCTGTTTGGATTAGGCAATTCATGGAGGGGCTAGGAGTAGTCCATTCCGCCAAAGATCCTATCACTCTATATTGTGATAACAGTGGAGCTATTTTTCAAGCCAAAGAGCCTAAGTCTAGTAACAAATCTAGACACATTGAAAGGAAATACCATGTAATTAGAGATTATGTGGAAAGGAAGGAAATTGACATTTGTAAGGTTGGGACAGATGACAATATTGCTGATCCTTTAACCAAGCCTTTATCAAAGGCTAAGCATGATGGTCATGTCGTCTCTATGGGATTGAGACGAGTACCAGATTTTCTTTAGATTATGGATATGTAATAATTGGATAGTGTATCTTTTATTATATATATGATAATCACATTCATTGTTTTTGTATTCATTCTTTTATGAATCTTTTATTTAGTGTGACTAAATTTTAATACCTTGTTTATCTGAATAAGTTGTGGAGACAATGTTGAACACTATTCAAGTGAATAAGATGAACATTGTATTTTTTCCCTAGTCACTTAATGAGGTGACGTCTCGGAGTGACTAGATTGTAAGTCGATTGATGGTTGTTCAACACCATAAGGTCATATGTGATGACTGGTCGATTACATAGGCAGAGTGTGTGACACTTTGCCGGACAGTTACCATTTAGAGAGTCCCTAAGTTCTATTATAGACGCCTGGTCGTGGCGGGGATCTCTAAGATGTTCTCATGAGTCGATTCTTTTGACTGGAGACTATTATCTGAGCAGGTGCAGTTTCCGAGTGACTTTGATTTTTGTCCTAGGTCGTGCCGTGAAAGGAGGCCAAAAGGGCATTTACTAGGTCATGGTGAGCTGTATTGTGCAATAGGATAGATAGGGTATACAGGAATTGTCCACCCACGTTGGGTAACTATATCTCAAGGCCACTCGAGGAGTTAATGACTACAAATGCGTGGCCACGCTCGGAAGTAATCTGTGAGAGATTTTTCCGGTCAGGTAGTCACACTCCCGATTGAGAAAACCACTCGTGATGTGTTCATGTGCAAGTGCGACCTGAAAGACACCTTGCATTGAGTGGGAGATTAAAACGGACAAGAGAATTGGTAGCGCACACCTTGTGTCGGACAAGTGGGAGATTGTTGGAGTTAGTGTCCTCCACAATAGTGCGTTAACATAATAAATCTCATTAATAGAATATCATCAGATATTTAATTATTTGATCCTCGTTAGTTGATTAACGTAAATCGATAACGGTTGGCTGACTAGAGTTTGACGTTATTGTCTTGAGACGGCGGTGACTGGCCCCTTTCGGTCACACCTAAAGGAACGAACCCCAATTGATAACTAATTAATTGTATGAGATACAATTTGTTTAGTCCCTTGATTTATAGACTAAGAGGTTAGTCGATTATTTTTAGAGAGATTTCGAGTTGCGAACTCGAGGAGCGGCAGTTATTATTTAATTATGCGATAATTGAATAATAAGTTTTGGGAGACGGGTTTTAGTTAATTAACTGTTAATTTACTAAAATTGTACTAATTGATTAATGTGATTAATATTAGTACGTAAATGATATGTGTAGTGGTACACGTATATTTACGGAGTGAATTGGACGAATTAATTATGGAAGTATTTAAACATGATACGATGTTTAAAATAAAAATTACACGGATTTGTGCGACAAATATAAGAACCAACATGGACCCGTATATGGTCAAGTGGACCGTGTAAAATAAGTGTAGTGGATGATTACTCACATAATCATTTTACCTTATTTTGTATACTACCATAATATATATCTTAAACTACATTTTGCATGTGATGTAAGATAAAATTATAAGACAAAAATTGTCCACTTGAGCACTCAATCCACCCGCCACTTTTTCCCCATATACTCCATCATTTGTTCACATTTTTAGACTACCACACTTCTTCACTCTACCAATTTTGCATGTGAACTATTCTCCTCCATCTCTCTAAAAATAATAATCATCTTTACTAAGTTGTTAGTATACTAAATTATATTACTAAGATTAGTTAGTAATATTTCTAATAATAATCAAGGGTATAATATTAATAAGTTCTAGTTCTATACTTGTTAATATTTTTGGGTTAGTTCTTGGGTGCAACTTGAAGGAGACTTTCTAGTTGAAGGTTTTTCAAGGAGGATCATCCACATCATTTTAGCTCAAGAACAAACTAGTAAGGAGAACTAGTTTGTGCCCATTTTACCATATATTCAATGTAAGGAAATTGTTTTTCCTTATACTTTCTTTTTATGCTTTCATATTAGCATGCATGTTACATAGATCACATAAACAACAATTTATGAGATAAATTAATTTTATTAGAGAGTCAAATATGGATCTATGATCTTTCAGTCAATCCTCCAAATAAACCCAAATAATCTTCTAATTACCCAAAATAAATGAAGAACAATAGAGAAATTAAGGAAAGATTAAGTATTGAGATTTGTATTAAGACTAGATTAAAAGTTGATTATAAGATTAAGGAATGAGTAGAACTTGATTAAGAAAGTATTAAGAGAGCATGCTAATCTAAGTAGTACAATGGGGTATTTATACTAAAGATTAGGTACAAGGATTAGGGTTACTAAGGGCTTACATGAATATTAAGTCCTTAAGAAAAGTTGAGGAAATGCTCCTCTAGAAGGAAATGAGCATTTCGGTTTTGCTAGTCTCGCCGCGATCCGTGCGTCTTGGGAAGTGGCACGGGATCTCTAGGCTGTGATCCGAGCGGGTTGTCTGGGAGACGCTCGGATCCTCTTGCTGCAAGATAAGCGTCTTGGCTGAGGGACGCTCGGATGGTGGTGGTTGGAGACGCTCAGATCATCTGTGATCCGCACAGATCCCACGGCAGACTGCTTCTCTTTTTTTCTTCCTTCATAATCCGCGAGGGTCATTTCGGGGATTCAAGGATCCTTTCGTCATTGCCCATTTCACTTTATTATCTACATAGGCCTTCTAGTGATGTCTTCTCTTTGATGCTTGGTCATTAGATGCGATCAATTTAGCACCATTTCGCTATGTAAATGCAAGGTTAGCACTCCTTTCCTACCAAGGGGACAAAACCTCAAAGAATATGCAAAATGGGAAACTAAAGATAGTAAATGACCCAATTATGCACTATAAATCATAGGAACGAGGTAAATTCGGGGACTAAATGTGCTTAAATATGAGTCACATCAACAATCACCAACAATTTATGTAACCAATACTGAGTAGGGAAACCCTACCTGGAAAGCAAACACCAACAGACGATCAAGCAACTAAGTCAGAATTTCTCCTCAACGAATCCTCCTCCTATACATATATACATACAATCACGACCATATTCACATAAATCACCCAAAACCCCCAAATAACCCAATTAAGGTTTAAACAACTTTAACAAAACATTATAAAATTTATATAAAAAGCTTACCCTCGATACAAGGATCACAACGGCGTAAAGAACAATGCAATCCGAGACTCCTAGCCTTGGGATTTGTTAACAATGCGATGACAATCAAGCTACGTAACTCCTCTTCTTCTCAATTAGGTTTTAGAATTATTAAAAGAGATTAAGAAAAGTGACGGACATCCTTTTATACTAATCTTGCATCATTAACAAAACCCGTCAAACTCAGCCCGTAAACTCACTTACTCGATCGAGTAAGTGACTTACTCGATCGAGTGACCCTTACTCGATCGAGTGCCAAGCTTACTCGATCGAGTACCCTATAGGCAGTCTATTGTTTTGCGTCAAAAACTACTTAGTCGACAGACTAAGCCCCACTCGATAGAGTACCCTTAGACACTTAAAACCGTAGTATTACATTTATACTGAGTTTCTTGGAACATCTTTTGCTGTAGTTAAAGTTTCAAAGAATGTCATACAGAAAAGAAAAATATGCACTAGTGATCATCATAATATGGTACTAACTCCTGTCACTAATGAGTTGATAAAACAGATAATGTTCTTAAAACCTAATCATAAGGCAGCTGGGGCAGATTGATACTGTAGTGCATTTTTTAAGGATGCATGGGACATTGTGTGTGTATGTTTTGGGGGGGGGGGGGGGGGACTTTATGTGATATCATTTAAGATTTTTTCAAAACTGGACAACTCCTCAAACAACTTAACCATACCCTAGTAACTCTGATCCCTAAGTGTGAAATATCTCAAAGTGTCACCCAATTTCGTCCAATTTCTTCCTGCAATGTGGTGTACAAATGCATTTCAAAATTGCTTTGTAATAGGATTTCTGTTGTGCTACCTCATATTATCAGTGAAAACCAGGGTGGGTTTATTAAGGGGAGGAGCTTTGTAGAAAATATTCTTATCTGCCAAGATGTGGTGAAATGCTACAACAGGAAATCAGTATCTCTTAGGTTTATGCTCAAGGTAGATCTCAAAAAAGCTTATGATTCAGTTAATTGGGAGTTCATAGAGCGGATGATGGTTCATTTATACTTTCCACAGCAGATTAACTCCTTAGTTAAGGAATGTACTCAAACTGCCTCACATTCTTTAATGGTAAAGCATTTGGTCATTTTAAAGGGGCAAAGGGGTTGAGGCAAGGAGAACATTTATCCCTTCTTGTGTTCACTATTGTTAAGGAGTATCTGAGTAGAATTTTGGCCCATACCACTAACATACTACCTTTTAAAGTCCATCATATGTGTAGTCAGTTGAAGCTATCAAACATAATATTTGCTAATGATCTCTTTTTATTTTGTAAAGGCGATGTTGCTTCTATTATGGTCATGTTAAGGTCATTTGACACTTTCTCATATGCATCCGGCCTTCAAATGAACTCTACTAAGACTGGTGTTTATTTTAATGGAGTTCAAAAAATTATTAAAGATGACATTTTGTTGATCTCTGGGTTCCTTGAGGGTCATAAGCAATTTAAATATTTGGGGGTTCCAATCACTTGTGGTAGAATGACAAAGGCTGGCTGTTTTGAGAAATTTTGATGCCATTCAAGATTTTTTCAAAACTGGAAAACTCCCAAACAACTTAACCATACCCTAGTAACTCTGAGGCCTAAGTGTGAAATACCTCTAAGTGTCACCGGATTTCGTCCAATTTCTTGCTACAATGCGGTGTACAAATACATTTCAAAATTGCTTTGTAATAGGATTTCTATTGTGCTACCTTATATTATAAGTGAAAACCAAGGTGGGTTTGTTAAGGGGAGGAACTTTATAGAAAATATTCTTATTTGCCAAGATCTGGAGAGATGGTACAACAGGAAATCAGTATCTCCTAGGTTTATGCTCAAGGTATCCTTCAAAAAAGCTTATGATTCAGTTAATTGGGAATTCCTAGAGCAGATGTTGGTTCATTTAAACTTTCCACAACAGATTACCTCCTTAGTTAAGGTATGTACTCAAACTGCCACATATTCTTTAGTCCTAAATGGTGAAACATTTGGTTATTTTAAAGGAGCAAAAGGGTTGAGGCAAGGAGACCATTTATCCCCTCTTATGTTCACTATTGTTAAGGAGTATCTGAGTAGAATTTTGGCGCATAACACTGACATACTACATTTTAATGTCTATCCTATGTGTAGTCAGTTGAAGCTATCACACTTTTTTTTGGTGAAATGTGAGTGTGTATATTATATATCAAAACCAATATATCAATTACAGCTTATGTGACAAAAAGTATCAGCTGCTAACACTAAACCAGATTACATCTCAAAGATTAACCGACTAAAGTCCTATAAACTTCAGACAATCAACTCTAGCCATAACTAGCGCCTGCCCAAGGTTAAGCTTGGTCCTCCCCTTTGCAGTTTCTTCAATCTGTTTCATTACTTTCTCAGGTCTGAGGAGACAGCAATTCACACGAGCATTATTCCTTTGAGTCCAAATAGCATAGTGATAAGCATTCAGGATGACAAAATGACATTGTTTTCCATCGAATGTAATCGAACACTTGCAGCCAAGTGACTGACAGTAGGCATATTACTTCCAATCCAATTCTCAAGAAGGTGCTTGACTTTGCAGCTGTATATACAGCTAGAGAACAAGTGATCAATAGTTTCAGGCATACTGTCACATAAAAGACAACGATCATCAGTACAGTATCCAATTTTATGCAGTTTCTCTTTGGTGTTCATCCCCCCCTGCAGCATTAACCAGGAGATTAAAGAATGTTTGGGGGTATTCCAGTTGTTCCAGACAACTGAATGCCATGGTTGGGGGTTCTGGGTAGGCTTAAGCCAATCATAGCCTCTTCTAATGGAATACCCCTGAGGGTGAGAGATCCAAGAACCATCCACAAACCCATCTTTCAAATTTTCTTTGACCTTGCAGATATGTTTCCAAACCCATGTTGCATCATTTGGAGGGGCATAGTCATGCCAGTCTTTGTCTTTCAGGTGCACATCATGCACCCATCTGATCCAGAGCCTGTCTGACTTTGTATAGATCCAGTCAACTAATTTGCCAACAGTTGCAATGTTCCAAACTTCAGCTATCTTAATGCCAAGCCCACCTTCCTGTTTTGTCATAGTAACCTTGTCCCACGCAACTAGAGGCACTCTATGATAGTCTGGACTGCTGTCCCATAGGTAGTTCCTGCAAATAGCCTCTATTCGTTTGATGACACTTTTAGGAATAATAAAGAGTTGAGCCCAGTATATATAGAGTGTATTAAGGACTGAATTAATGAGAACAACTCTACCAGAGTAAGATAACTTCTTTGCACCCAGTCCCCTTATTTTTGATACCATCTTCTCAGTTAGGGCAGAACAGTCTTTCTTGGATAGTCTACCAGTTTGGATTGGCACACCCAAGTATCTGAATGGCATGCTGCCTTCCTTAAAACCTGTCACTGATTTAATACCTTCCTTAAGATCCTCATTCATACCATTGAAGAATATTTCTGATTTGGAGCTATTCATAGTGAGTCCAGATGCACTTGAGAAAGATGAGAAAGCTTTCATTAGCAAAATAATAGAAGGGGCATTGCCTTTGCAGAATAGCAACAAATCATCTGCAAACATAAGATGAGTGAGTTTGAGGCTTTTGCAGAGAGGATGGTACTGAAAAGGCCATCTATCGAGCATATTTGATCGATCTGGTCAAGTACTCCATACAAATGGTGAAAATCAAGGGGAGATTGGATCCCCTTGCCTAAGTCCCCTCCCCTTTGAAGTAGCCAAAGTGATTACCATTCGGGGATAGGGTAAATGCGGGAGACCCGACACAGTCATGACAAGGTGGATGAAATGATCAGGGAACTTCAAACCAGTCATCATTTGCTCAACAAAATCCCATTCAACTGTGTCATAGGCTTTCTGTAAGTCAATTTTGAAGAGGCAACGTGGAGAGACACCTTTCCTAGCATACAAATGCACAATGTCTTGGCAGATAAGGACATTTTCAAGGATAGACCTGCCTTTGATGAATGCTCCTTGGTTATCATGAATTATATCAGGCAATACTTGGCTTAGTCTATTGCAAAGAAGCTTTGAGATGACTTTGTACACAGTGTTGCAACATGCTATGGGCCTGAAATGCTTCACAGAGGTTGGCCTCTCACACTTTGGAATAAGAGTAACATTAGTAGCATTCACTTGGTTGAGAAGTCTACCTGTTGTAAAAAAATCAGTAATTGCATTGCATAAATCAGCTCCCACAACATCCCAAGCATCTCTGAAAAAGCCACTGGTATATCCATCAGGACCTGGTCCTTTGTCCTTGGGAATAGAGAATACAGCTTTCTTAATCTCTTCATGGGTAACAGGCATGGATAAAATATATGCATGGTCTGAACTACATACTCTACCCTTGCTTAGCACAGCAGCATGAACCATCTCAGTTGGATTACTACTGCCAAGTAGGGATTTATAGTATTCCAGAATGCTTCCCAATCTTGTCGATATCGATCAGTCCGACCATTGACATCTTCAATTTGAATAACTTTATTCTTGATGCATCTTTTCTTAATAGCACCATGAAAAAATGCAGTGTTACTGTCTCCTTCTTCCAACCACTTACTCTTAGCCTTTTGCTGCAGAAAGCTATCTCTGGACTTAGCAAGCATCCTGACATTTCCTAAAGCTTCAATCTCCTGAGAGATAAGCTCCTGGTTAGCAGCATTAGCCATCAGCTTTTCCTGAATATCATTCAAATGGTAAATAGCAGCACTTGCCTGATTCTCAATATCAGAATAACAACTTCTATTCAACTCCTTTAGGACAGTTTTCAACTTTTTCAATTTCTTTACCAAAACAAACATTTTAGTACCCTCCAAATCTTCCAGCCAGGCTGCTTGGAAAAAGGAATATGCAAGTAGTGGGATTTGAACCTAGGACATTAGGTTGAAAATCAAAGCATTTACCATTGAACCACAATGTATATTGTGCTATCACACTTAATATTTGCTGATGATCCCTTTTTATTTTGTAAAGGTGATATTGCTTCTATTATGGTCCTGTTAAGGTCATTTGCCACTTTCTCATATGCATCTGGCCTTCAAATGAACTCTACTAAGACTGACTTTTATGTAAAGATGGCATTTTGTTAATCTCTGGGTTCCTTGAGGCTCATATACAATTTAAATATTTGGGGATTCCAATCACTTATGGTAGAATGACAAAGGCTGACTTTTATATCCTGGTTGAGAAATTGTGATGCCATTCAAGATTTTTTCAAAACTGGAAAACCCCTCATACAACTTAACCATACCCTAGTAACTCTGATCTCTAAGTGTGAAATACCTCAAAGTGTCACCGAATTTCGTCCAATTTCTTGCTACAATGTGGTGTACAAATACATTTCAAAATTGCTTTGCAATTGGATTTCTATTGTGCTACCTTATATTATAAGTGAAAACCAGGGTGGGTTTGTTAAGGGGAGGAACTTTGTAGAAAATATTATTATTTGCCAAGATCTGGAGAGATCCTACAACAGGAAATCAGTATCTCCTAGGTTTATGATCAAGGTAGCCTTCAAAAAAACTTATGATTCAGTTAATTGGGAATTCCTAGAGCAGATGTTGGTTCATTTGAACTTTCCACAGCAGATTACCTCCTTATTTAAGGAATGTACTCAAACTGCCTCATATTCTTTAGTCCTAAATGGGGAAACATTTGGTCATTTTAAAGGGGCAAAGGGGTTGAGGCAAGGAGACCATTTATCCCCTCTTGTGTTCACTATTGTTAAGGAGTATCTGGTTAGAATTTTGGCCTATACCACTGACATACTACCTTTTAATGTCCATCCTATGTGTAGTCAGTTGAAGCTATCACACTTAATATTTGCTGATGATCTCTTTTAATTTTGTAAATGTGATGTTGCTTCTATTATAGTCTTGTTAAGCTCATTTGCCACTTTCTCATATGCATCTGGCCTTATAATGAACTCTACTAAGACTGATGTTTATTTTAATGGAATTCAAAAATGTATTAAAGATGAAATTTGTTTGATCTTGTTGGAATATGTGTCCTCCGACAATAATGCGATCACAACTGTTGATCATGATGATCACATGTTTAAATCTCATTTTAAGAATACATGTGGGATGTAATATTATTTACAGTCAACTGGTCCACACATATCGGTAATGATTGGCTGACTAGAGTTTGACATTACTGTCGTGCGATCGTGGTGATCAGTTGATCCCCTTAGGTCATACCTAAAGGGTGACACTCTTAATTGATTATTTAATTGATCGAATGTCGATACGGGTTAATTAAATTGCTTAAAATTGACGGACGATTTTGTGAGTATTATTGACGTGTCTTATTGTAATTCGATTAAATAACATACGGTCTAAGTAATCAAATTGTTTTATTACTTAGATAAAATTATTGTTTACGAAACAATTGAAATTGAATGAATAATTTATTATAAATACAAGACGTTGTGATTTATAATTCAATAAACCATTTTGGTACAAGTAATTACGAATTACTAGTCGATTTTATATATGACATATTTTTATTAGTATGTTGATTTTTAATGTGTTAAAAATACATAAATGTGAGACATACACATGTAACATGTTACATGTGACATTGTGACAAAATTGACAAATTGACAAAGATAAATGGAACCCATTTTATCTTATAAGTGCCGAAAATGGAGGGAGTATGAGGATTAATATTGTGTTTATATTTTAAATAGGAACATGATTATTAACCCTAAGGACTAGCCTTGCATGCCTATCTTCTTGGGTAGAAAAACAAGCCCATGCATAGGGCACCCTTCCCTCTCACCACCGGTTTTACCAAGGGGAAATAGAGAGTGTTTCCTCTACAATTTTCATTCACTACTTCAACTCTTTCTCTAGTGTAAGATTAAGAAACATTCTCTCTACATCTTATGAAATATTAGAGAAATAAAATCTCCAAAATCCTACCTCTCTTGGCCGAAAAACAAGAGAACAAAATTAACATTTTGGGTCATTTTAGTAAGATTAATATTGTTCTAGATCTAATAATATTAGTCTTTAAGAGGTTACCTTGGGTATTCACTTTTGGGAGAGGTTCTAATTTGGACCTTTTGTTCATCCATTTTATGGAAAGCTCAAGAACTAAGAAATAGGTGAATTTGTTTGTGCCCATTAATCCGAAATCATATAGTAAGATTGATGATTTCTTCTCTTATCTTATTTATGTTTGCATGCATAAGATCTAGTTTTAATTTTATGACTAAATTAAAATGTCACATATATGAATATGTTATATAATGAGATTAATATTTACAACAAGCGGTACAAGAGTCTTAGGTTGTTTGCATGCAAATCGGTTTATAGTTTTTCCGAGTTATATGATTAGCATACAAAACTAATTAAATTGGTTTTATGAAGAAAAACCTTAAAATATATTTGCATGTTAAAATTTTCTGGTCCTAAGTGATTTTTAGGACATTTTGGTTTATTTATGGATTTTATTGTTCATTTTATATAATAATGGCATTAAAATGTGATTTTATGAGCCACGGTGGAACTCAACACACAGCATTTAGTTAAGCGAAATGTTTGTGGGGAGTTTCAGGGAACTGAACTAGTTGCAGGGAGTGAGGCAGCTATTAGTAGGAGTCCTGAACGGGGAATATCTGAAAGTGCTGCCAGAAAGTGGAGGCGCCTTGCTCGGGAGGTGGAGGATAGGCTAGTTCAGAGAAGCGTTATTGTTTCCGGGAAACGAAGTAGGGGCGAGCTGTGTAATGAAGAGGAAACAGTCACAAAACGTAGGAGTGGGGGTTGGGTGTATTCGGCTCAAACTTTGTGTGATGAGCCCAACAGTAAGTGGGTGGAGGATGATGGGGGCGCTGTGGTGTGTTCAGGGAGAGAAGATCCAGAGGCAGATAGTGGTATGGGAGGTGGAAGTGGTGCACAGGATACTATTTTATCTTTACCTGAGTTATCGGCGGAGGTTGCGACAATGCAGCCCCGCCGGGAGCCATGAGTCTCCTTTGCTACAACTGTCGGGGATTAGGCAACGACCCGGCAGTTGTTAGGTTAAGGGGGTTGCTACGGGGGGTGAGGGCGGATGTGGTGGTGTTATTGGAGACAAAATTAGGAAGTCAAGAGATGTCAGGAGTAATAAGTAGACTTGGTGGTGATTATGAGGGAATAGGTATTGATTCAGTTGGAAGGTCCGCTGGTGTTGCAATTTTATGGAAGGAAGGGATCAAGGTGGAGCTTATTTCTTCGACGGCTCATCATGTGGATGTTATGATTAGGGGGCTTTTCGGTCTACATGAGTGGAGACTGACTGGTGTTTATGGGTGGGCTGGGATTGATGATAAATGGCGGACATGGCAGTTGATGCGGGATATTAAACCTCTATCTGATCTTCCTTGGGTTATGATAGGAGATTTTAATCAAATCTTATTTGAGCATGAGAAACGTGGGGGTGTCCCAAGAGAACAGAGGGTGATGGATGAATTTAGAGAAGCGATGGATGACTGTGGTTTGGTGGATGTGGGCTTCTCGGGTGATCCTTTTACGTGGTGGAATAGAAGGGGTGGTTCGGAAGCGATACATGAGAGGCTTGATAGGGCTCTTGTGTCACCGTCTTTCTTAGAAGCGTGTCCTGCTACTTCTTTATTTCATCTTGACTTCGATAAGTCAGATCATGCTCCTATAAAACTGTCTATGTATTTGCCTACTAAACAGAAGAAGGGAAGGCGGTTCCGGTTCGAGGATATGTGGGTTGCGAGTGATGATTGTGAGGATGTTGTTCGCGGGGCCTGGGCAGAGATGGTGGGTCATAACAGTGGACATGTTGCTACACACAAACTGGATGTTTGTTCGCGTAAGTTGGGGGAGTGGAGTAGGGCTCAGTTTGGGGATATTCGAAAGCAAATTGACGAGACTCGGAACCGTATGAACTTCCTGGATTCATGTTTCCTTGACGATGAGGCTGTTGTGGAAAGGCGAGCAATGTGTACAAAATTGGATGAGCTGCTGTTAGCCGAGGAGACCTATTGGCGTCAACGATCCCGGGTAAATTATTTAATGGAAGGTGATAAAAATACCAGGTTTTTCCATTTGCGAGCGTCGAATCGTAAAAGGCGAAATAATATTACCCGGTTGAAAGATGAAGGAGGAGCTTGGGTTACTGATGATAACTCTATGAGGAGAATGGCTATGGAATATTTTGATAAACTATTTACATCTTCTAATCCAGCTAGAATGGAGGATGCCTTGAGTTGTCTTGTTCCTTGTGTAACTGATGCAATTAATAGTGAGCTCTTGAAGCCGTTCACAAAGGAGGAAATTACGCAGGCTCTCTCTCAAATGAAACCGAGTAAGGCGCCGGGTCCGGATGGTTTTAATGCCAATTTTTTCCAGAAATTTTGGCATATTATAGGGGATGATGTCACGGATTATGTGATACGTTGTCTAGATGGGCGTGAGGACATTACTAATGTGAACTATACCCACATTGTACTTATTCCGAAAATCAAACAGGCTGTGGAGTTAAATAATTACCGACCAATTTCACTTTGTAATGTTCTGTACAAATTAATTTCTAAAGTACTGGTGGGTAGGCTCAAGGTTTTTTTGGACGGATTAATTGAAGCGGAGCAGAGTGCGTTCATTCCGGGTCGTCTTATTTCGGATAATGCGATAATTGCTTTCGAAAGTTTTCATTTCCTTAAGTCAAATTATCAGGGTCTAAAGGGGTATATGTCTTTAAAGTTGGATATGAGTAAGGCGTATGACAGAGTCGAGTGGGTTTTTTTGGAGCGGGTTATGGTCAAGATGGGCTTCGCTTCTAGATGGGTCGAGATGATTATGAGATGTGTTCGAACAGTAAGGTCGGCTGTGTTGGTGAATGGTGTGCCGTCTGACTATATTAAACCCCGACGGGGACTTCGTCAAGGAGACCCACTTTCACCATACCTCTTTATTTTATGTGCCAATGTTTTCTCGAGGCTTATTTCAAGGGAGGTTGAACGGAAAAATTTACATGGCATTCGGATTTGTCGAGCTGCCCCTGTCATATCGCATTTATTCTTTGCGGACGACTCTTTGATTTTGTGTCGAGCTGATAGGCGAAATGCTGAAATGATTCATGCTGTTATTGATATTTATCAGGCTGCCTCTGGACAGCGTTTAAATATGCAGAAATCAGAGCTTTTTTTCAGCCCGAGTACAAGTGTTGCGGATCGCAATTCCGTCTGTGATATCCTTGATGCAGAGACTGTTGACATACCGGGTAAGTATTTGGGACTCCCTGCGGTTGTTGGTCGTAATAAGCTGATGGCTTTCAATCCCATAAGAGAAAGAATTTGGAAAAAATTAAAGGGATGGAAAGGAAAATTGCTCTCATATTCGGGTAGAGAAATTCTTATAAAGGCAATTGCCCAATCGATTCCTACCTATCATATGGGACTTTTTAAATTCCCGTCTTCGTTTTGTACTAAGATTGAGGGCGAATTGGCTCGATTTTGGTGGGGTCATAGCGGGGAGAAAAGGCAGATTTATTGGGTCTCGTGGGATAAGCTATGTTGTGCTAAAAAAGATGGTGGTCTGGGGTTCCGACAATTTGAGTCTTTTAACCTAGCCATGTTAACAAAACAATTATGGAGGTTATATGAGAGGCCTCAATCCCTAGTTTCCCGTTTACTATCTGCTCGATATTACCCCTCGGGGGATTTTTTGGAGGCGTCTATAGGGCATCACCCGTCCTTTATTTGGAGGAGCCTGATGGACGCCCTCCCGGTTTTTTGTAGTGGGAGTCGATGGCTTATTGGGGATGGCAGGAAAGTCCGGTTTTGGCAAGACCAGTGGTCCATTTCGGAGTCGACGCCTCGTTTAATTTCGCCCATTACTGGAATGAATAATAGTGTTGTTGCGGATTGGTTTTTGACTGACCCGATTCGATGGAATGAGGAGCTTCTTCGCCAACATTTGTACGAGTTTGAGGTACGTGAAATTCTTCGAATCCCGTTGTGTTCATCCCATGAGAGTGACAGATTGGTGTGGAGGCATTCGAAACATGGGTTTTATACGGTGAGGTCGGGATACCATTTCATTCGGGAGCAACACGAGGCTAGTCGGGCTAGGGGTGAGACTAGTGACAGGTCGGCACTTTGGTCACAGATTTGGGGCCTCCATCTTCCTCCAAAAATTAAGAACTTCATTTGGAGGGTGTGTAGAGGGGTGTTACCTTGTGGGTTTAATGTGCAGAAAAGAGTTACGGATGCGGACCCGACTTGTCAACGATGCCTTGGCTCCATTGAAAATGAGACACACGCACTTCTGGACTGTCCTTTTGCTCGCCTAATATGGGAAGCTGCGGGGGTTGATGAAGAGCTTGTCACGGACTGGTTGGGCACGAATGTTGTGGACTGGGTGGATGGATTATTGAGGAGGACGGGAGGTGCGGAGGCATGTAAGTGTTTGGTGCTTTTGTGGGCTAATTGGAATGGTCGGAATGAGGCGTACTTTGGTGAAGTGAGGGTGGTGCCTCAACGTGTTGTTGAGCGTGCTTTGAGTTTTTTCAATGCTTGGGTGGATGCTCAACCGAAGTGTGGGGGGCGTACGGTAGGAGCTAGGGATGTGAGGGTGAGGTGGTTTCCGCCGGGGATAGGAGAATGGAAGATTAATGTTGACGCAGGAATTTTAGGTGAGATGGGGTGTGGACTTGGTCTGGTGGTGAGGGATAATTCAGGGCGGGTGGAAAGGGTTGGTGTTCAACAAGTTCGTGATCGATGGTGTCCGGATATCGCTGAAGCTAAAGCGGCGGAATGTGGTTTGAGAACAAATTACAAAAATGGGTTTGGATAATGTGGTGCTCGAATCGGATTCTTCAACCTTGATCACTATGTTGAAATCAAAGAGTATCCCTGCCAACTACTTGGGAAGAGTCGGTTTTGAAATCCTTGAGATTGCTAAGTCTTTTACTTGTATTCGCTTTAGTTTTGTTCGTAGGGATGGTAATTGTGTAGCTCATGGGATGGCTCACCTAATGCCGTTGGACTACTCGACACGGTTTTGGGTGGGTGCGATTCCTGAGCGCGTTGTTCCTCTTGTTGAAATGGATGTTGCTCTTCTAACTTAATAAGATTTCTACCTTTCCTTCAAAAAAAAAAAATGTGATTTTATGATAAAAATGTCATTTTTGGACTAAAAATAGCTAAACTTCGATTTTGTCAGTGGTTTTTGGATATGTTTTCACATATATTGTCTACCGATGGCCTGTAAATTTTAATAATAAAATGAGTTGTTTTGCTCGAAATATGGATTTTTCAAGTTAAAATCGTATTTAAATGGGTAAATAGGTTAATATGAGTTATATTTCGAATATGGTCATGAAAATTTAGTATGTTCTCACATGCAATTTTACAATATGTGTGTAAAATATTTGGCTATAATGAAGTCTTTATGCATGATTTATGAATTTTTTATGAAAAATCACATAAATAGTGACTTTAATTAGTAAAAATGCTAAAACATACTTCATGACTAAGAAAAAACGTCACATGTTGCATTTTATCATTTATTTCAGATCTAAAAGTGAAAAGTTGATGAATATAATTTTTCTCATATTTTTAGGATCATAATTGTTAAATCCGATAAACCGCAACATTGTTTTTCTCGATAAATTTTTGAATTTTTTTTAACCTAAGTTTTGAACATTATGAGTGTCATGGTATTTTTCCAGAATGTTCATGAGTTTAAATTTCAAAATTTGAAATTATTTGAAATTTTTATGATTTAAATTGAAGTTTATAGCATATTTTTAATGTTTTTGAGTCCATTTATGAACAAAATTAAGAAATCAAATTTAATTATTGTCAAATATTAGTGGAGACTAATTTTGAGTCCTAATTTGGTTAGGGTAATTAACGTGTACATAAATATGAATTTATGTAATTATTGTGTTTTTTAAAAGGTTAAATCACGCAAATCCGTAAAAACCGATTAATATACGATATTGGCTCTTTAAAGGCGATTTAGCATAAAATTTGGCATGTTCATACATATTATAATGCTGCATTTTATTTATGATTGTCATTTTTTTAATTTTATGTAATTTTTGAATTATGTAATTTTACTTAGTATGGCCTTAGTTTTAATTGATATTACCCGAAATGTATGGGAATATCGATTCGGTTGTAATTATTGTGATCTCGTATCACCGTTTTGTAATTTAATAGATTTATTTTTATTTTTAATTACAAATGTATAATAGGAAATTATGTAATTCATTATATAATTTATTTATTCCGGAGTTCCTTGAATACGGTGCCACTCGAGAAGGCGATCCATCAAAGAAAGTGTTGCCTTGAAATGCGTGCCAAGACCGAAATTCAAGGGACCAAAGGAGTTGGTTTTCGAATTTGTAATAGTTTATTAGATTTACTATTTTAGGAAGGCCATTCTAGGATTTTATTTTTATGCTTTGCATTTTATTTATATGCTGCATGCATCGCTAAATCGCCATAACTAAACATGCAATTTCTATCGAGTTTATCGACCGTGTCAATTACAATTATCGTAGTTCACCGCTTTAGTTCACTTAAAACGTGACAGATAATAAATTGACATAACCTCTCGCTAAAAATAAACAATTGAGACTTAGCCTTACCAAAAAGTAGAAACCATGAAAATCTATTTCATGAGGGAGTGCACTCGGCCCTACCGGGGTACAAACCTTTTTACATAGGGGAAGTGGGTGATAAATGTCTACCCACCAAATTTATAAAGATAAGGGTTGTATTCGGCTTTACCGATGCCCAAGTTGATGTAAATTTGGATCATGGACACATTTATTCGAAATTTGGGTTGAACTCAACGAAAGTATTCTCAACGGTTGCCGGATGTGTTTCGGGCTAAAGATAAATATTAATGTAATTTTATCGACCAAGAGTTCTAAAAGTAGAATCGATTAAAGAGTTAATCCACCGAGTTATATTGATGAGGGTTGTATTCGGCTTTACCGATGCCCAAGTTAATATGAATTTGGATCTTGGAATCATTTATCATAGTTGGGTAGAGGTCACTATGTAAATGCTTTACTTGTTATTTACAAGTATTAATAAAACGATAAATGTTAAGTTCTCCACTATTCCGTTATCATATTGTTCTATTTCTTTACCACAATTCATATACGATATCATTTCGATTTTAGTTCAAATCTCCATTAAAACATCGTAACTAAAGACAAAATTAGATTTTTTCCTTCTAAAAACCTCGTATTATCCATTGTAAGGATCTCTTGTGAAGAGTATAGATAAAAGTTATTCGTGATCAAAACGGTTTTTGATTCTTGACTAACATATCTACTTACAATGAATTGTTTCTCATATGCTTAATTGAGTTAAGTACTTTGAAACGTTACATCATTTTGGTAACTAGATTTGTTTGAAATCAAAATTGACCAAAATACCGCAACCACTTCAATGAAAGTTTTAAGACTAAACAAACGAATGAAGAGTAGTCTTCATGAATTTCAATTTTGCTTCTCTTAGCAAAGACTCATTGAAATGAGTGGGAGCATTCTCTTAAACCGTTAAGAAAAGGATAAGGTTTTAAAAAGGTAAAATTAGAATGGAATTGATACAAGGTAATGTTAAAAGTAAAGTTATTGAGAATAACGATACTAAACCTATCAATCCCGACCGATAAAGTTTCCATTGTCTTAATTGTTGGACGCTAGAAAGGAAACTACCCCAAATTATTGAAGGATCAACAAGTTAGTTGTGGAACATCTAATGGGACCTTCTTCTTTAAATGTTTATTTGATTGACATAAAATTTGCTAGTACTACTTCGTCAATATTAGAAACCGGTGGTGGTTTTCATCATTGTATTTGATACATAGGATGATTAGAATATGACGACTAGCAACAATGATGTCGAGAGATAGAGTCATTGTGTACTCAATCTAGTTTTGGGTTTATATTTATACCTTAATTATGACTATTAAGTGAATAAACTCTAAATAAGAATATAATTTTGTTAAGATACATAAAAGGTTCACTTTTGTGACCCTATACAACATGATTTGATGTATGGCTAGCCCATTATCAAGGTGATTATATTCTAAACCAAACTAGAATGATATATCATGAAGATGATGCAAGACTCAAGTTGGTAACCCAAGATTAAACCTTAGATTCTGGAATGATGAACGCAAAGGATTATCGAGTACTCTTGAAACCATTTAATCTTATGGTATATGCGTATCTTGTATTCAAAGCAAGATGTCTCGTGCCTTTTGGTTGAGAAGGAGATCGAGGTTGTAAATCATTGATCCAAAATAGGTTGATCATTTTCTTTTACCGACAATTTAGGTTGACACTAATGTGTTCACTTAATAAGGTAAATAGAGAAATCTTTGAAGAAGTTCAAAGAGTTCAAGGAATCACGATTTAGTCGTGATGGGATTATCAAAGTGAAGACTTTGATATAAGCCAAATGAAATGTGATATAGTATCACAACTTAATCTCTCTTAACACACATTATGAGATAATGTGTGGTTGGATAAGAAATCAAACGCTATTCGATATGGTTTGGACTTCAATCAAGTTACTTTGAGTTACTTGATCCTTTTGGGGATTTTATCATTTTGTCTAAATTATTTTTCCACTAAATCTAAAACAAATCATATGAGATATGAAATGGTAGGGTACCATGTTTGTGAGTTTTCAAAAGAAACAAATGCTCATTTTTCCCTTATTATAATCACGAGTACACCGGGTTTGTGGCTCGTGAAGCTGTCTTTCTAAAATACAAGTTTATTTCTAGAAGACAGAGTGGGAGAAATTATTCAAGAGCCACAAAGAATGTTATGTCGCAAGAAACTGGTCTTTCTTGGCGACATGAGACTTTTTGTGTAAGACGTTGCTTCGTGTAAGACGTTGTTTTTCAAAACCTAGGAGGTTAAAGTCATCACTTGTTAAAGATGATGAATTAGTGTTACTTTTAGAAAGTAAAGAGCTTGCAACTTACAAAGAAATTGTTTGATTCAAGTTGATTACTTCTGGAAAGTAATGAACATATGACTTACATGAGAGTGTTTAAGTCACAACTCAATACAAGGCTTAGAGCCATGAAAATCCGAAATAAATTCCAAGTGAATTGTTAGATATCAAAGCTTGATTGGTAGCAAACGGTTTTGCACTAGTTGAAATGCATAAATCTATTTGGATCTTCTTAGGGATTGTGTTTCATTATGAGATATATATAGCGAGTGAATCTAAAACCCACTTCTTCAATTAGAAGGAATGTATTCAATACATATCTTGAGTTTGTAGATTCTTGCCATCCTAAGATAATGTGAAACTTAAGAGAAGGTCTTAAGTACGACATCAATGAGTTGGAATCGACATTTTGATCATGTGATAAAACTTTTCTCAATAAGTTAAGAAGTTGTGTTTATACATGAAGTTTAGTGGGAGTTACGGAAATTTTAATTAGTCTTATATGTGGATGACATATTGATCATTGGGAATGATTTAAAACTTTTGGAGTATTATAATACATCTTTAATATCCGGATTTATGGAGATAAATCTACATGATATTAGCGTCAAATAAGAAGTCTTATATTGATAACATTCATGATTAGTTCAATCGAATTGAACATATTTGATTGATTCCATTTGCTTCCGCTGCTGGATCAATTAAATAAATAATGATGTATAACACTTCATATACTTTGAGTATGATGAATTGTTTCAAATCGAATTTAAGTAATAGTTACCAAATAGCCATATTGATTATTCTTAATGTGCTTGAAGAAGCATTAAAGGTGCCAAGTTAAGTGTTTTTGATGCAATTAACTAATTTGTGTAAGGGTATTACACAAATGACAAATGACAATTGAGATTGCGAAAGGTTTCAGACAAAACCATATTCAAAACACGTGAAGATTGTTAAGGAACCATTGTGGCTATGTTATTTAAGAAATAGATTTTCTAGAATCATTCTAGGCAATAAAGAACAATAAGAAATATTTACAATGGAAATTGAGTACACTTGAAATCATGGGATGTGCAAGAGGGATGAGTCCCGCACACTGTGAAAACAGTGGGAGCTATTCTAAGGTAGAGGGCCTATGTCTAGATTGGATCTAGACACGTACTAAAAAAAGTTTTGTAATGCAAATGTATACATTACAAAGGAAAACGAGTATGTAGTAAGGTTGAGTAAGGTACAAGAAGTTGATAAAACCTACTAACCAAAGCCTTCTCATAGGCTTAACGTGATGAGTCATGTCATATGTCATTTCAATTGCATTGAGATGAACAACTACATATAAGATGAAAATGGATTATAAAAATATGAAGTAGTAATCAGGTATTGACTATTCATATGTGATAATCACATTTGTCGTTCGAGTTTTTTTTTTAAAAAAAAAAAATCTGAAAACTCCTTTTATATACTTTGTTACATCCAAACGGGTTGTAGAGACAATATTGAACCCCGTTAAAGTGAACCCGGATTAACATGGTATTCGCCCATAGTCACTTGTATATGGTGACGTCTCGAAGTGACTAGAGTGTGATGCGATTGATGGCAAGTTCAAGTGCCATAGAGTCATGTAAGATGACTAGTCGATCACATAGGCAGACTGTTAGGAACACTTTGTCGGGCCTTATGACCGCTTATAGAGTTCTGGCAAATTTATATAGCCTGGTCGTGGCGAGAGCTACTATAGTATTCTAATGAGTCGATTCTTTTGACTAAAGACTGTTCGCCTAAGGTGGCACAGTTTCAGATTAACTTTGATTTGTGTTACTACGACCTTCGTAAATGGGGTCAAATGGGCATATTTTGGGTTATGATGGTTGTGGCTAGTCGAAGGGAATAAGTACGATAGGAATTTTCCACCCCCTTGTCAGGGTTAAAACAATATCTCAGGGCCACTCGAGGAGTAATGAACTAGAAATGCGTGGCCACGCTCGGAAGGTATCTATGGTAGATAATTCCGGTCAATCAGTTATTCTCCAGATCGAGGAAACCACTCTCGATATGGTCACTTGCAAGTACGACCTGAAAGACACCTTGCATTGAGTGGGAGATAGTAATAGGACAAGAGAATTGGTGACGCACACTTGTCGAGGATAAGTGGGAGATTGTTGGAATATGTGTCCTCCGACAATAATGCGATCACAACTGTTGATCATGATGATCACATGTTTAAATATCATTTTAAGAATACATGTGGGATGTAATATTATTTACAGTCAACTGGTCCATACATATCGGTAATGATTGGCTGACTAGAGTTTGACATTACTGTCGTGCGACGGTGGTGATCAGTTGATCCCCTTAGGTCATACCTAAAGGGTGACACTCTTAATTGATTATTTAATTGATCGTATGTCGATACGGGTTAATTAAATTGCTTAAAATTGACGGATGATTTTGTGAGTATTATTGACGTGTCTTATTGTAATTCAATTAAATAACATACGGTCTAAGTAATCAAATTGTTTTATTACTTAGATAAAATTATTGTTTACGAAACAATTGAAATTGAATGAATAATTTATTATAAATACAAGACGTTGTGATTTATAATTCAATAAACCATTTTGGTACAAGTAATTACGAATTACTAGTCGATTTTGTATATGACATATTTTTATTAGTATGGTGATTTTTAATGTGTTAAAAATACATAAATGTGAGATATAAACATGTAACATGTTACATGTGACATTGTGACAAAATTGACAAAGATAAAATGGAACCCATTTTATCTTATAAGTGCCGAAAATGGAGGGAGTATGAGGATTAATATTGTGTTTTTATTCTAAATAGGAACATGATTATTAATCCTAAGGACTAGCCTTGCATGCCTATCTTCTTGGGTAGAAAAACAAGCCCAGGCATAGGGCACCCTTCCCTCTCACCACCGGTTTTACCAAGGGAAAATAGAGAGTGTTTCCTCTACAATTTTCATTCACTACTTCAACTCTTTTTCTAGTGTAAGAAAAAGAAACATTCGCTCTACATCTTATGAAATATTAGTGAAATAAAATCTCCAAAATCCTACCTCTCTTGGCCGAAAAACAAGAGAACAAAATTGACATTTTGGGTCATTTTAGTAAGATTAATATTGTTCTAGATCTAATAATATTAGTCTTTAAGAGGTTACCTTGGGTATTCACTTTTGGGAGAGGTTCTAATTTGGACCTTTTGTTCATCCATTTTATGGAAAGCTCAAGAACTAACAAATAGGTGAATTTGTTGGTGCCCATTAATCCGAAATAATATAGTAAGATTGATGATTTCTTCTCTTATCTTATTTATGTTTGCATGCATAAAATCTAGTTTTAATTTTATGACTAAATTAAAATGTCACATATATGAATATGTTATATAATGAGATTAATATTTACAACAGATCTTTGGGTTCCTGAGGATCATATGCAATTTAAATATTTGGGGGTTCCAATCACTTGTGGTAGAATGACAAAGGCTGACTGTTATGTCTTGGTTGAGAAATTAATCAGCAGAATCAGAAGCTTTGGGACTAAGAGACTCTTTTATTCTGGTAGACTTGTATTGTTGAATTCTATTCTTACTGTTATGTACAGCTACTGGGTTAGTATCTTTATAATCCCAAATGGGGTACTCAATAAATTCAACTCCATTTGTAGGAACTATCTATGAGATGGGAGTTTGGATTTTATTAGGGTTCCTATGGTAAGCTGGGAGAAGATATTCTCTCAAAAAGTGAAGGGGGGTTGGGTATTAAAGATAGCCAGTCTTGGAATGTTGCTGCAATGGGTAAACTAGTGTGGTGGATCTACTGTAGTCCAGATTGACTTTGGGTTAAGTGAATTAACCAGATTTACTTGAAAGGACGAGAATGGAAGGATTATAAACCCAGTGGAGACATGAGCTGGGGTGGAAATCCATTTGTAGAGTTAATGATAAATTGGCTCCTGGATATCAAAGTGGTCAGTGGGTATTGGATACCAAAGGTTATACTATAAGTAGTGGTTATGAACTTGTGAAAAACAAATTTGAGACAATTCAGTGTCATCAATATGTCTGGAATAATTGGTGTCTTCCTAGACATCAATTTATTGGGTGGCTCATTGCTAGAGAGGCTTTGCAACTCAAAGAGAAGTTATTTGCTTTTGGAATAGCTGCTGATGAGGAGTGTCTGCCTGTGTGGTAGAGGAACTGAAACTCATATTCATCGATTTTAGGATTGTGACCACAACAGAAAGATTTTTGTAGAGATGGCCAAGCTTTGTAGTTCCAGCCCTGATCATATGAAGTGGGTTTGAGATGGACATGGCTCTCAGCTGAAGAAAGGTGTCCTAATGTGTATAGTTAGGGCCACTGATGTGACTCCTATTTACGCACATTTAGTCCCCTAACTAGCCTAGTTCCTATGCTTTATAGTATGTATTAGGATCGTTTCTTGTCTTTAGCCTCCTTCTATGCATATTCTATGAGCTTTGGTGTCCTATGTAGGAGAAGAGCACTAACTTGACTAGATGAAGTGAAGCGGAGCTAAATTGATAGCATATAACGACCAAGCATCAAAGAGGAGACTAATAATAAAGGCGTAGGCCAATAAATCAAGTAAAAAGGGCAATGATGAAGACCCCCACGACCCCTCAACGATCCGCACGGATCTTGAGGCAGTCAAAGAAGAGGAAACCATGCTAGCTCACGATTCGAGCGTCCCAAGCTCAGACCGGGCGTCTCAATGATCAACCCGAGCGTCCCGAGCATAGGACGAGCGTCTCTCCCTTCAGATTAAGCATCCAAACAAAGGCAAGATGTAGGGCTCCTCCTGTGACCTGCATAGCTCTAATTTTCATTTTAAAGGGTCTAATCGTCATCTAAGCCCTTAGTTAACCAAATCCTTGTACTACTATATATACCCCTCTTGTATTTAGAGCAAATTAAGCCCTCGTAGTGGAGGCAAAGCTTCCTTAGTTTAGATTAAGTTCTCATTAGGAGTAGATTAGAATAGATTATTCTTTAATATTTCCACAAATTACACATTAATCTTTCCTTAATTATTGTTCAAGATTTATTATTGGGTAATTGAAGACTATTGGGTTATTATTGGAGAATCGACAACTCTTCATCAATCAATCAAGTTTTCTTCTATCATACTTTGCTTTCTATTTGATCATCCTAAGTTGGTACAATTTCTCTACTCTTTACTTAATCCTTGTTAATTGTTTTACTCCTTCATCGTGTTTAGACTTGTTAATATGATTGACACCCTTGTTAGCATGTTTTCCATGATCATAAGTGAGTAGTTTCCTAACTAGGGATTAGCGGGGGATTAGGGGAGTTAATCATGGGGAAGATTTATGCTTAATGAGTTCATATGAATGCTTGCTTATTGTTTTCGAACTTATGCACATGTCATGTTTGATGAATTGCTTGATTGACAACCTAGCTTCATTCTCTTACCCTTTCAACACGACTTGTAAGACATGAACCAACTCAAGGCTTGTTAGACCAAGCATATAGTTGATTAGGAAGGATTAAGTCGATTTTAGGTGTTGTAAAGTCTTGATCGACTCGGCTCCGGGATCCAAACCTTCTTAGGACTCATTTATGTTATCTGACCTTGAATAGGGAAAACCAAGTCGACTTGTAGGTGTTGTAAAGTCTTGACCGACTCGGCTCCGAGACCTAAGTTTCCCTAGGAATTGTAAGACACTAACTTAATTCCAAAAATAATAATTGTTTGCATCTATATGATTCATTTATGTTAGTTCACCATGATTCCCCTATGATCCCATGATTCCTTAGCATTGTTTATCATTTTTTTACGCCCTTGTTTCTATTTACTTGTCTTGTTTACATTTTCTTGTTATAGCTTAGAGCACAACTCCAACCCAAACCAATTGTGACATTGGCATAAATTGAGATAGATAGACTTAGAACCCAAAGCACACCGTCCCGTGGATCGACCTGACTTAACCACTATCTAGTTGTTGGTTGAGATTATAAATATGTTTGATTGAGCGTATGACGACTACGCTACCTTAAAATGGCGTTGTTGCCGGGGACGGTGTTTTATGATTAAATTCTTGTTTGTTTGTCTATTTTAATTGTGCTTTAACCTTGAGGAATTTGTTCTTCAAGGTCGTTCTTACCGTTTTTGTGTAGTTTCCTTGGTTGTAGTTGTTTCCTTGTCTTAGCTATGATGGCTCAAGACTTGACATATGGAGTATGTGGTGGATCTTTTTAATTATGACTATTGGTATGGGGAAATTGAGGAGCAAGTCAACACAAACCTAATTTATAACTCATACAATGAAAATCCTAACTACTACCCCAAATTTTCCCACCAAAATCCCCACATCCAAAATCCACAACAATCATCCACCCAAGACCCAATTTTCAACCAATTCCAAATTCCACAATATAACCACTTTCACACCCACACACAACAAGAAGATGAGCATAACTTTGACATTCAAAATATGGTTCTCCAAATGATGGGAGACCAACAAAATTTCTTCACAAAAATGCTAGAAGAAAGCCAAAATAGAAACAATGTTCTTCAAAGTATTGTTACCCATGGTGAGGAGTTGGCAATTCAAATTTCCCAAATGAAGGCAACCCAACCAACCACTCCTCACAAATTCTTAATCATTGACCATGAATGTGAATTTGAGGTAATGACCTTTGATGTGGAAGATGTGAAGTGGGAGGAGCCAATCTCCTTGAGCTCTTCTGAGTATGAAAGTGTGGTATTTGATAAAGAAGACATGAGGTTGAGTAAGCCAAATACTCTAATCCTTTGTGAGTACGAGGGTGTGACTTTTAATGTTAACATTGAGGTGTTTGAGAAAGATTTGATGAAGAGAAATGAAGCTCCTATCTATGATTCCTATGAAGATAGCGATGATGACAAACCTATGGAAGAGGCTTGTGCGGAATATGTGTCTTACATTGACTTATGGAATGACGAAGAGGAAAGGAGTTGTGATATTGCCTTACTTGAGGAACCCATGCTTGAGAAGTTTGAGGTATGCTTCCATGGAGAAGATGAATGTCTCTTTCCTAGTGACTATGAAGACCTTTTTTCAACCACCATGGAACCTATGATTGTTGGAGATGATATGGTAGACCTTCTCCAAAAAGTCAAATTGTTATATAAAAGGTACTTGGTGGAGAAGCTCAAGGACAAAGTTATGAATGACCTTACTTGTGGGGACTTGGCACCCATAACCTCAATTCCTAAGCTACCCCGTTATCAAGGTTATGCTAATCCTCCTTCTATTCTTGAAGGATTGATAAACCCAATTGCTATCATCATATTTGAGGGAGACGAGAGAGAATGGAAAACCCCCAATGACAAGAATTTCAAGTTTGCTAGTTAAAAGAGCCGGGAAGGCTATCATGACAAAGCAAAAGAGAAGGGGAAAGAGTTCAAAGGGAGGTCCCTCATGGATTGGCCCTACTCTATTTTGCAATGGTTCAAGACTTATTCATGCTTACTTGAGAACCATTCACAAGCTTTTGACCAACTTTTGAGAGCATTAAGCTCCATGGATAATGAAATCTGCTATTTCAACTTAGTTTGGTGGAGTTCTATCTTAAGCCACCATTTGTAATGTATTCTTTCCCAACACTGCATTGTATCATAATAGTTGTATGTTACATGTATCTTTTAGTCTTTACATGAGAGTTGTGAGGGAGAGTTCTTATCTACTCTTTGAGCCATTTTTTAGGAAGGGAACACAAAAAGGTGCAAGGGAAAGGCTTGACCTAAAGCCTTCAATTTCGACAAAGAGCAGAGCAAGACGTCCGACCCCATAGCAGGCTGCTCGGCCCGTACCTGGAAGAAACAAGAAAAGCTTGTTGAACTAAAATCTGCACGACTTGAGCCAAAGACTCCCGTCTCATTGTTAGGGTCGCCCGGACAGACAGCAGGACGCTCGACCCAAGCTCGTTCTCAAAGCAAGAAAATGCACTGGCTGGGAATTTGAGCGATTTTTCTCAGGACGCTCGACTCAACATCAGGACGCCCGGGTCACAACAAGAAAAACGCAGGGCTTTATTACCGGACGCTCGAACCCAACCCACAGCCCGCTCGTCCCAGTGCCTTTTCTTCGATATAACCGTCCCCCACCATCCCTATTCCCTTATCTTATCATCATTACAACCACATCTCATCATCCTCCTTACAAACTCCATCACAAAAACCCCATCAGAGTTATCAAAATCCCTACCAACCACTTCAAGCAAGAAAGAATCTAAGGAGCAAAAGCAAGAAAGTCGTCAAGGCCGCACCCAAGCGCCGAAACGGTGCTACTTCAATCGCCTCAAGGGAGGCAAGGGGTCAAGAGAATGAGATAATATCGGAGGTTGAACAACTTGAGCATTTTCCGGAAGTACATTTCGTCAAGAATGAACACCGTCAACGATTTGAGCAATTGCTAGGTAAGGCTTATGAACCAACTCAATTCATTGATCTTGAAATACTTGGTATAAGGCATCAAATGGAGGTGTTCGTCAATGGTTTGCATCTTGAGAAGATGTTCTATGCCCATGAGGACACTTACTTGAGCCTCACACTAGAGTTTTTGTGTAGCCTCCGTGTTATCACTAATCAACGAAAAGATATCGGTATGGAGTTCCGTCTTTGCAATAGGGACCATAGGTTGACCTTAGACCAATTTTCAAGTATCTTTGGTCTTGAGGTGCCAAAGAATGACACCGATAAGCCCTCCGACCTTATTGTCAACCACCTTTGGAGGGCCATTTCCGGAAGAGAATTTAGCTCTTACAAACAATGATATACTTTGATTGCAATCCAACATCCGGTGATTAGGATTAGCGAATGGTTTGTGGCCGGGACTATCCTTGGAAGGTTAGAACAAGACAAGTGCACCCTTTTCGACTTGACTTTTCTAGAGTCTTACTTGAATGTGCAAGGGACAAAGCCCTTCAATTTCAACACACCCCTTGAGATGATTAATAGATGTAATGACTTTGCAAAGGGGAATTCTCCAATCAAAACCTTTGTGATGGGAGGCCTAATAACAATTTTGGCCAATGAGCTTTGCCTCGGGTTCAACCAATATGGGAGTTATGTCAAGCTCAAAGGGAGCACTTTGATCAATGAACATGGTATCTTTTACCACCACCGGTGGTGTCGCTACAATGATGCCGGGAGTGTAGAATGGTTCACTAGGGGATGCACATCACTTGTAATCATGGATGGAACATACCACCCACCGAGCCCCGCTTGAGCCGGTATTCCCCAAGGCCAAGGTACCACCTTCCCATCGAAATCCTTGACCAACCACCACCAAGGGAAGAAGTGCCCCATCAACCTCGTGAGTTGCCGGAATGGGGTGATACACCACCATCTTATATACCCATTCCACCCTACCCCACAACACATGTACCATTCACTCCCCATGATCCGGAAGCTCCATCCATGAGTGAATTGATGAAGCTCATGCAAAATATTAATCTTAGAGTGCACGATGGGAGGGTTGACAACTACTTGGCCCTATACCCCTCCTACTACAACATGGCTTAACAAGGATACATCAATCCTAGAGGCCCTCATCTATATTGCGCTCAACCGCATATCTTGTTCCCTAACTATGGCAACCATGGGGGAAACTTTGGCGACCAAAGTGGGGGATTTTATAACCAAGGAGGAGGCTATGACTAAGGAGGATATAGCGGACATGGAGGCCGCAATGATGATGATGATGATGATGATGAGTGAAGTGGCTAGATGTGCTTAGCCACACCACCTCCATTTGTATGATACCTCTTATCTCTCTCTCTCTCTCTCTCTCTCTCTCTCTCTCTCTCTCTCTCTCTCTCTCTCTCTCTCTCTCTCTCTCTCTCTCTCTCTCTCTCTCTCTCTTTCTTTCTCTCTCTCTCTCTCTCTCTATAGTTGCATTGCATTTTAGATTAGTTTGCATTATAATATATTTCACATGATTCATGTAGTTAGTTGCATATAGACTTGAGTTCATGCAAAGTCACTAATGACCAAACCTATTCCTTTCTACACTAGAAATAATGCTTAAATTGGTTTGGGGAGGTTTGATCATAGGTGAGAACATGTAGCATCTAGTGTAGTTTAGGTTGCATTAATTTGTTATATATGTCATATAGAATTGCATTTACTTAGAGCATGCATTCATTCATATCATATCATTTCATTTGAACTTCATTTCCATAAAACATTAAAAATCCAAAAACATGTTTTTCATTTTTCATTCCTACTCCTACATGTACATTGAGGAAAATGTCCAACATAAATTGGGGGATGGGAATTTATGTTCCAAAATACGTAAAAATTGAAAATTTTCGAAAAAAACTCAAAAATATCTTCTTTAATTTCATAAAAACAAAATCCATAAAAAATTTGAAAATTTAAGAAACCAAAAATATGTTCTTTCCTTTGTAGTGTAGAATTGTATATATTATATATATTTGTTTGTTTGTCACTCTTATCACATTTGGTCGACTACGCCACATTTGAGGCATGAAAGAAATAGAAGACCGCATGGTATGATCTTTCCAAATCTCTTTCCTCCTTTTTGTATGTTAATGACAATGTGGCTATATTTTGATTGATGCGGTTTGTACCTATGTGATATTAGGATTGCATTTTGTTTATGTGGCATAATAGTTGATAGAAACATATGCATTAGGTTGTATATATGATACTTGCATCATGGCATGTAGTTGCATGGTTAGAAAATTTTGTGAAAATGCCTATTTGGGAAGCTTGACAAGTGTAAACCTATAGATAATTTTTCTCCTTGACACTTTGTTTGCTAGAATACCCTCAAGACACCCTAGGATGTGTCATACTATTATCTTTTGACCCATGGACTAAGGCCTAGTCAAGAGTACCTTGTGGTGTGATAACTCCTTGGATACCGTTTATTCCAAGGTGACCCTTGATGCCATGAACCGTCCTTACACTTCTATCGTCATATTTTGTCAATAAAAAGGGAATGGGCACAAAAACATCAAATTGAGTCCAAGTACCAAATAGAAATCAAAAGTTTGCAATTGCATCAAATGAAATGGGGAGCAAAAATAGACTCCTATGCTTTAATAGAAGTACCCTTGCTACAAATGGGGTTACTTTGAAAAATGTTCAAAAAATGCAAAATTGAAATTGCCAAGTATCAAAATGTCAAACATCAAAAATGGCATTAAATGTTCTCCAATGTGAAATGCTTACAAAAATGGGGAAAAAAATAAACCCAAAAGCAAACAACTACCATGAATCTCATACACTTTGAAACCCTTTTATCCATTGATGATCCTTTCTATGTTGCATGGTGGAGAGGGGACGACCCTTCTTCTTGTCTAGGCAAGTGGGGGAATTTCACGATCCTACAGTGTTTTCTAACACCATAGGGACTTGGCTCTTGACAAAAGCATTTAGCAATTGTGGACGAAGGTAACCTAGTTTAACACAACTTGGAGGTGACTTGTTTGTATCCTCTTAGACTTAGTAACTTGGAGAAATAATATCTATAATTAAGTGTGTACCCTTAAATTGCTTCCCTTTTAGATGATTTCCCCCACTTAGATGAAGAAAGTGGCTATTCTTTTGTTGATGCATCCATTAATTATTTTGTATGCTTAATGCTTGGATGTATGTATCGCCATCTTGACAATCCCCCACCTTGCCTTGCAAGAAGGCGTCTTACCTCATAGATGTCTTGTTGTGACTTGAAGGGGCGGAGTGAGATCCGTTAATTTCTCACATTGGCTATAATATTATTAGGATAGTTTAAATAAAGGTCTAGTTCAAGTCACCTCTTTACTCGGGACGAGCAAATGTTCGGTTTGGGGATATTTTATGTGACTCATATTTACGCACATTTATTCCCCTAACTAGCCTAATTTTTATGCTTTTTAGTATGTATTAGAGTCGTTTCTTATCTTTACCCTCCTTCTATGCATATTCTATGAGGTTTGGAGTCCATTGTAGGAGAAGAGCACTAACTTGACTAGATGGAGTGAAGCGGAGCAAAATTGATAGCATATAACGACCAAACACCAAAGAGGAGACTAACACTAAAGGCCTAAGCCAATAAATCAAGTAAAAAGGGCAATGATGAAGACCCCCACGACCCCTCAACGATCCCCACGGATCTTGAGGCAGTCAAAGAAGAGGAAACCTTGCTGGCTCACGATCCGATCGTCCCAAGCTCAGACAGGGCGTCCCAATGATCAACCCGAGCATCCCGAGCATAGGACGAGCGTTTATCCGTGCAGATTAAGCATTCAAACAAAGGCAAGACGTGGGGATCCTCCTGGGACCTGCATGGCTCTAATCTTCATTTTAAAGGGTCAAATCGCTATTTAATCCCTTAATTAACCTAAACCTTGTACTATTATATATACCCCTCTTGCATTTAGAGGATATTAAGCCCTCTTAATGGAGGCAAAGTTTCCTTAGTTTAGATTAAGCTCTAATTAGGATTTGATTAGAATAGATTAGTCTTTAATCTTTCCATAAATTACACATTAATCTTTCCTTAATTAGTGATCAAGATTTATTATTGGGTAATTGAAGACTATTGGGTTATTATTGGACAATTGATAACTCTTCATCAATCAAACAAGTTTTCTTCTATTATTCTTTACTTTCTATTTGATTATCCTAAGTTGGTACAACTTCTCTACTCTTTACTTAATCCTTGTTCATTGTTTTACTCCTTCATCATGTTTAGACTTGTTAATATGATTGACACCCTTGTTAGCATGTTTTCCATGATCATAAGTGAGTAGTTTCCTAACTAGAGAATAGTGGGGGATTAGGGGAGTTAATCATGGGGAAGATTTATACTTAATGAGTTCATACGAATGCTTGCTTATTGTTTTCCAACTTATGCACATGTCATATTTGATGAATTGCTTGATTGACAACCTAGCTTGATCCTCTTACCCTTTCAACCAGACTTGTAAGACATAAACCAACTCAAGTCTTGTTAGACTATGCATATAGTTAATTAGGAAGGACTAAGTCAATTGTAGGTGTTGTACAGTCTTGATCGACTCGACTCCGGGACCCAAATCTTCTTAGGACTCATTTATGTTATCTCACATTGAATAGGGGAAACCAAGTTGACTTGTAGGTGTTGTAATGTCTTGACCAACTTGGCTCTGAGACCTAAGTTTCCCTAGGAATTGTAAGAGATGCACTAACTTGATTCCAACAATAATAATTGCTTGCATCTATATGATTCATTTATGATAGTTCACCATGATTCCCCTATGATCCCATGATTCCCTAGTATTGTTTATCATTTGTTTACGCCCTTGTTTCTATTTACTTGTCTTGTTTACATTTCCTTATTATAGCTTAGAACACAACTCCAACCCAAACCAATTGTGACATTGGCATAATTGAGATAGATAGACTTTACAACCCAAGGCACACCGTCCCGTTGATCGACCTCAACTTAACCACTATCTAGTTGTATGTTGAGATTATAAATATGTTTGATTGAGCGTATGACGACAACGCTACATCGGCCACATACTCTCACATTCGGATGTAGAGAAATAAAGCTCGGGGTGATGCTTGTGTCCTGATACCTGAAACAGTTCGAGATCAAATTAAGAGAGAAGTGAGCATCAAGATTTCTTCACATCTTAAACCAGGGACTGATAAAAGAGATTTAGACTGGTTGAGGAGTGTTAAGTTGTATTTGTAAGCCCATTTTTGGGTGTCTGAAATTGTTTTTGTCAAATGGTGTAATCTATATTTGGTTAGTTTGATTTAATGAAAGCTTACATTTTACCAAACGAAAAATAATTTTTATATGCACGAGACTTTTTTCAAATAATTAAATAAACAATTTAATATATATTTTCATCTAAAACCATAACACCAATCCAAATACTAGTATAAATATTTGAATAATATCAAATATTTATGAGTACTTAATTAGGTCTTATTAATAGCGATTTTACACAAGATTTATTAAAAACTAAAATAATAACTACTCCATATAAGAGTACGTACTTATTAATCATAACATATAAAATAATTTGGAATCGATGCATGCACAATCATCACTAGTTCGAGCCTCCGAAAATATTTTTCAGCACCTTAACTTGTTGAGCATCCAACAATGTAATCTTCTCAATAATTTCATTAGGAAGATCATTAGAACCCAAAGACGAAGAAGTAAACATGAAACCAAGATGAGCACTGGCCAAGCTCACAAATGCAAGTGCAGGAATTTCGCCAACATTAACTTGAAAATGAAGCAAACTTTGAGGAAATATCATCATGTCGCTCTTATTCAATTTCTTAAAATAGGCAGTGTTATCCGAGGCAATGAACCCGGCAATAATAGTGCCATCAATGGCAATGATAACCTTGGATACTCGGTGTGTGCGCAATGGGATAACACCTCCAACACCGATGTCTAAACTGGCCATCAAAATGCCTAAACCGTTTAGCCCAGCGAATTTAGTGTCAATTGCTGGTGTTACAGCAGAATTATACATGGTATTGGATGTGTTTCCGGCCACACCCAAGCCTGAGAATACAAAGTCATTGACTGTTACATTTGTCGGGTTCTTATATGGGAACCCTGCCGGTCCAACAGGAAACTGTAATCTGCTACACAGAAATCATCTACGATTGCTGATGAAAGTGATACAAAAACAGAAAGTATTGCAAAAAATATTGCCTTAGTTTTCTCCATAGTCTATTTCTGAAATAATATATTGGTAGTTAAGTATCTTGGTTGTATTTTGATGTAATTGATATATTTTCTTTGAATTTGAGATCATATTTATAATAATAATTCAAGGTGTGAATTTGATTATTTTTTATGAGATAAATTGAAGACAAGTGCGTACTGTAGGAGGAAGGAGGAAAATTATCTATCTATACAAATATATAAAACACAAACCACTAGTATTTTTTTCCCGCTCATTTAACAAAAAACCTATCAATACTGATTTAAGAAATTCACTGGATTAGACACTACTGAAAAGCCCACAACTCATTGGACCGCTAACAACTACTCTGTAAAAGTCTACATTCCCCAAAGACTTATCTCACTACTCAGAACATGTAGTTTGCCACATGTTTTGTTGCAAATATGACCATTTTACCCTCAGCTTTTCAATTACCTATGGAAATGTCTACTTCATTTTAATACGGTAAAGGATGAGGTATAATTAGGGGTGAGAAAATTTAGGTCCGGGGCCGGAAAAATGGACGGACCGAATCATTTGGTTTGAACCAAATCCGGACCGAATTATTTTAGTCCGGTCCTCGATCCCCATTTTTCAACTTTTAGTCTTCGGTCCGATCCGGTCCAAAATCGATTAATTTAGGTCCGGATTGAATGGAGTAAATTTCATTTTTAAAAACTCATTATTAAAATATTATGAATCAAATTAATATTTTATCTTCTGAAGATATTATAAATTAGTACCGTCAATTAATTTCATAAAAAGAGTCATAGAATTATTTAAATGCATTTTATTTAGCAGATTGAAAATGTGGATTCGGTTAAACTCGGCTTATTGTCGTCCAACCACGGCTTGTGTGAGAAAAGATTATGTATATGAAATAGTGAAAAAACTAATTTTAGGAACATTTCGTTCTGAAACCGAACGGATTTAGGTCTGATTTCGGTCCACTAAATTTTTATTTTCGATCTTCGGTCCGGTCTTGGACTAATGCTCAGCCCTAGGTAAATTATACGGAGTATGTGACGAATGATTAACTGGATCGAGTTAGTTTGAGCGGGGTAATATGCGGTTAGGTTTGTAATAGTTAGGGTAAGATTAGGTGGATTCAGGTTATTAGCTCATTTTCACGTATTATTAACAAGTTACTCGGGGATATTGGTCATTGTACAACAATAAACATTCGAGTAAGATCAGTTCGGTTTACAGGTCAAGCTGGGTTCTCCATCAAGTGTCTGGTCGGGCACGGGTCAAGTTATATGGGTCGGATTATTCAAATCGGGTCAAATTGGTGAAATCGATGTATAATTAATTCAAAAGATTTTATACTTGTTCTTTTGGGTTTGACTATAATATGGGTAGTTCTTAGATATTGATTTTCATGTGATTTTTTTTTTTTAACAATTTGAACGCTTATATAAAATGTTGTAAATTAAATTATAATATTGAAAAAAATCAAATTAATACGATGTGGCAATTTTTTTAAAATATTATTTATATGCCCAATTTATATGCCCGTGCAATTTTGCACGGGTTTAACCTAGTTATAGGAATAGTTATTAGAGTTGAATACAGTAACAATTACTTCGTCTGTAACCTTGATCACCAAATCTCATTGAAGACGGGCGATATCCGTCACAAGCTTGTGACGGATAACATTTCCTCTCACAAAATGCCCATTGAGAGGTGAGTGGGAAGTATATGGGGGGTGCCCCACCTTGTCCCCTCTCCCTTTTTCTGAGAGGTCACAAGCTTGTGACGGGATTAGCCTGTCGCAAGCAAGACTAGCTGAACCTTGATTTGGTCCATATTCGACGCTCCCCAAATTGTTAGATATCACAATCCTGTACATATTTCTTTCAAATTACAACAATATATTCAAACTTTCAAATTATCTAATTAGCTTGCCTTTCGGATTTTGTTAATTGATTATTATTCGCAGTTAATCTGAAAATTCATAGCAAAAAATCTAGTTTCCCTCTTCTCCCATTTTGTTATATACTTATATCGTGCAAAAGGGTCTAGGTCCCCCCAAAGGGAGGGAGAGTCCGCTTCGTAAGTCCAACGAGGTTTCACCTTAAAACCAACTGGCTATAGAGGGATTACCCTTTGCCTTATATAATGAGATCCTCTTCTATAATAACCTGACTCAATCCTAATCGAACTGAATTCAATAATAATCGAATGACACCTAAACCTGTAAATATCTTAATAGGTGAGAATTGAACAGATTTACCTGAATTAAAAATACACTAAAACTTGGGAGAAACGGTCTCTCACTAAGTTATTGAGAGACCAATCTTTAATTTTGTACCCTTTTATTTGTATTTACTACCCTTTTTATTGTTGATCGTAACATACTAATTTCGTACCTATTTACCTAATAAATGTACCCATTTTATCATTAATCATGATTTGTACCTATTTTACTCCATTTAGTACCACTTTTTCTTAAAATTGTACAATGATCTCTCAATAAAGCTTATTAAGAGACCGTCTCCCATGAGACCTACTCTTAAAAATATTTATATTCTGATAAATAGACTCGTATTTTAAGTGTTTTTCCTTTCAATCTTTGTTATTAATGGTATTATGAGTTATTACATTTAAATTAAAAGGTATAAAGTATATTTAAGCTAATGTTTTGAGCCTCAAGTCAAGAGAAATTATGATTCAAAACTCAACTAAATTTATATTGACCCGACCTCAACCGCACCAACTCGAAATAGCACAAATTGACTAATGTGGATAACCAAACTAAACCTGGTCGAAATTGAAATGAAACCGAAATTAAGGTCAACCCGTTCAAAATCGAACTGATTTAACCTGGTCCGAACTGAATCGAATAACCTGTTTACGAAGTCTAACGACATCTAACTACTTAACCAAATATGTTTTAGTTTTGTGATTAACACGGATGTATTGTGGATAATAAGTTACAGACTCAAATCCATGTCCCTCTTTTGTAATACAACTAAAAGTGCACGCTTTTTATCAAAAAAAAAAAATGACGACCTTCTTATTTAAATGTTATGACAGGGAACCAATACACCATGAATTAGATTATGTATTGTAACAGATTAAATAAAGAATGAGGTGTAACAATATACCACCGAAAAATTTGGTAAATAATTGGTTGTCGAATTGCGTAAGGTTGTCATTGTTTATTTGCCTTTGAATTGCAACATTTGATTAAAAATAACAAATTAAGTCATGATTTATGATGAAAATAGATTTTAGTTTAAGCAAGTGAGAAATACATGGATACGTGTTCTTCCCAAATTGAATGACTGAACCCATAACCCTGTCCTGACTGTTTCACAAGTCTAGCTCCAACCTATCTTATGCTCAAGCTTTAGTCAAGCTTGATCACATTCGAACCTGTCCGAAAGTGAACATGATTAAGCCGAGCATGATAAAGATGACCTCATGCCGACCAAACACAAGATAAGATCTTTTTGGTTATACCAAGTGGAAGGTATACTTTTCCAGATGTTTTGGAAGTACTTTTCTAGATAATTTTAATGTTTGAAGAATATAATAGCCAACCATAAAAGTCTCAAATCCGAACGTCATTTCACTCACTTGTACAAATGCTTCGTTTAAATTTCAGCATCATCGACTGTTCACCATCAAATTTTTATCCGCGAATCAAACTTTAGCATCATCTATTCAGAGAATTACTCCTATTGAGAACATAGATATTAGTGTAAGATAATTTTACACAAATTTACCATAAAGCTAAATGATACCAATTGACTACTACAGAGAAAATATCTTTTAATAATCACTTTTACCTACTAATATAATTGTGATTGGATTCGTTTTACTATTATATTAGTGTAAATACGTCTTAAAAAACAACTAACTCCATTCACATAAAGTGCTTCCCAAATGCCGATCATTTCTCCCTGCCGATTACCCAATAAGCATGACATACTCCTTAACAGTTTACTTTATTTTATGAGTGGCCAATAGAAAAGTAAATTATTAACGGAAACGAAAAAAGTATAAGTTACTGTTTTGGCACTTTAATTTACGAAGTAGTTGTTTAGATTTCTTTACTCCTATACTGAACTTAAGTAGTATTTCATTTTGGTCTAAAATCAAACTTTTTATTAATCACAACTTATAAAGAAAGACAATCTTACATCGTGAGATGGTCTATTTTTATAAAAGTTGTTATTCATTCATTCCTAATAAATGTGTTGACTTTTTATACTATGAGACTGTCTCGCGAAAGGTGGCAAATGGATCCATCAGATCAGTTTTGGTTTGGGTTATTTCAGATTGGGTTATTTCAATGGACCATAATTTTCGATTTCAGTTTGGTTCAATTCAGGTTGGATTCAGATTCCACTTGTAATCGATGCTAGATATTTCGAATCGATGCAGGTTCGAGTCCGGTCAACATCGGAGCAAATGTAGTTCGAGTCGGGTCAATATCATTGCAGATGCGATTCGAGATGGGGCATATTCGAATCGATGTCAAGAGTTTATGTCTTTTTTAAAAACAACGGACACAATACAATTTTTCTTTTAATAAATAGTATATAATTTTATTTATAACTAAGATATAATATTAATTTAGAGACGCTAAAGAGGTGACAGTCATGTATAAAAAGACGCTCTAGATGTGACGCACTTGTACTTTCGGGTTATTTAGAGATTCAATGTTGGATTTAGTCATCAATATACACTACGCCAAATCTGGCAATCAATAAGGAGCGTATCACAACGGTTTAATGCATTTAATAATGACACTTAGATTACCGTTTTCCAAATATTGGCGGAAACCTAGACCGCGCTAATAGGAATTACGGTTTCCCTCGAAAACCGTTGCTATTATAATTTAACAACGGTTGATTAACAAACCGTTGTCAAAAGCTTTTAACGGTTTCCAAAAACTCGTTATAGAATCACTCTTATCAACGATTGTTAGAAAACCGTTACCAGTTTAAAATATCGGCATTTCGAAAACCGTTACTAAATTAACACCATCAACGGTTTTTGTTACCCGTTGTTATGTTATTGCTACGGATCTTTTGTAACCGTTATTACTGTCTATTATGAATAACGGTGTTTCAATTCAACCGTTGTCAGTATTTGATTAGATTTTTCAATTTGATTACTGTATTCAAAACTGAACTTTAATAAATATTCAGTTTGACCAATAATATTCAATTTGACCAAAATAATTCTATAAATACGTCTTCATAATGTTTTAGGTCAAATTCTAAGTTATGAAACATTTACTCTCTAATTTATTTCTAAATATGTCTCTAAAAAAAATATGGCTGGTGAGCTACAATCACGTTCTCGTTACGCACAGCCTTTTACTTGCATTCTCCATAATCTCCCGGTTCATTATGGTGTGAATGGAAAGGGTTTAAACCCTAATTTTGGGTGGTTGACGGAAATGCTTCATAACTCCGGTTTCACCGCGGTTAAAAAAGTGTACCCTGTGTCTACAAACAAGATAATTACAACGGTTCTTATAAGAACCGTGTTAAATTATGCAATTGCTGAATTACATTATTTTAAATAACCTTCTTCCTTTCTTTATTTCTTCATTTCTCTCTCTCTCTCTCTCTCTCTCTCTCTCTCTCTCTTTCTCTCTCTCTTATTACTCAAATTATGTCAAGTAGTAGCTCTTCTTCTTCCTCTATTTCAACAGGGACATATAATTGCTCAGTTCCGGCAGCATTATGAACTTCTTGGAGTTTGCAAAATCCGGGAAGAAAGTTTCTTACTTGCAAATTCTATAATACCGAGACTAAAATGCGTGGATGCAATTACTTCAAGTGGGTTGATGAACCAATGACTGAGTGGCAGAGGATGGTTATAAACAAATTAGTGAATGAGAAAAAGAGCATGGATATCGATATTACTCAAGTGAGAACTATACTATATCAATTTGAAGAATCGAAGCGGGGAAATGACAGTGAAATATTGAAGGCAAAAGAAGAATGCAAGAAGTTAACCATAGATATCGTAGAACTCAAAAATAATGAGGCATGGCTTAAGGTAATTGTCAAATTTCTTTTTCTAGTTGTTATTTACCTAGTTTATTATGTATGGTGGTATTTTGTACTCTTTATGTGTAAACTTGTAATCCGTTAAATTAATGGAAATATAAGCAAGATTTTCTAAGAAATATATTGTAATTAGCTGGCATATACCAAATGATGCTTTATTTCTTGGCGGTAAAATCAAACACAATGAAATATAAAATAAAACGTTTATACCCAAACCGTTGATAAGGACGTATACAGTTATAACGGTTCAGGCCGTTGTTATTTATATAAAAATGATGCTTTATTTCTTGGTGGGAAAATCAAACAACATGAAAATATTACAGACAACGGTTATTTATGATCCGTTGTAAATAGTACGAATTAATTACGGTTTCAAACAAAATCGTAGTCTGTTTGGAAATAAAATATAACGGTTTTTCTTATACCGTGCTTATTACTTTCTAATAAACAAGGTCTTGCAAGAAGTGTTGTATTATTCACACATATATACTCTGAGCTTCCCCTCCCCCACATAATATTCTCAAACATTGAGCTTCCCCTCTACCACCAGCCCACCCATCGTCGTCGCAGTCATCGTCATCGTCATCGTCATCATCGCCATTGCCGCCGCCAGATCAATCCGAATTCTCCTCTTTAAAGAAGTAATAAACCCTCCTCTCGGTAGATTTGTTTGTTTATAAGTATGCATTGTTATTATTTGTTTATTAATTTATGCTTTAGATATGGTCCAAAAGCGCAAAAGAAACGATGGAAATGCGCCAGGCGACGACTCAGGTGATGAGAATAATTTGCAAGACACTTCGGGTCGAATGTGCCACATGGTTTCCCTAGAAGCAATAAATTCAAAGATACCTAATCCTTTATAATGGGATAAAGATACGGGGCTGCCATATGGTGAGTATGCCGGGTATTTTGCGAGTTTGATTGGTTGTTGTGTAAGACAATATGTGCCTCTCGGTACGCCGCGTATCTGTGAACTGAGTCAAATACGGAACACCATGCTAATAAACAGAATAAAGGTATGTATATACAATAATAAATGTTTTAGCTGAAATTAAGTTACTACTTGATATGTGTATTAGCCGAAACACTTGTACCAACTATGCTCATCATATATGCAGTTAGCTTACGTTGTCCCCGAAAAGTATGATAAATACCTAAAAACAAAGACAGGGAAAACCCTCAGTTCTTGGAAGTAAAAGATGGCTGAGAACCACTTGTTCAACAAGGAAACCAGGGAGATGAACAAGAACCCACTAGCAAAGAAGTATCCATATGTCAGTCAAGACCATTGGGATAGCTATATCGCTTATAGGCAATCTGACAAGTTTAAGGTAACTTAATAATAATAAGTAAAGAAGTATACTTAATTAGTTTAGTGTTTGGTCATGCTTACGTTTCTTGATACAATTTATTTGATGAAGGCTATGAGTGAGAGGAACAAGGCGAACATTTCAAAGAAAAAGACCGTCCTTTACGGCTCCCGAGGTGGTTATAGATTGATTAAGAAGAAACTTGTAAGTACATAATTCTTATAGTATTAGACTATTAGGTGTTTTAGTCAGATGTTATATATGTTCATCGTAATCATACATACTTTGAGAGGATATCAATGTGATGAATGAATTGTAGGCAAAGCTTGGAAAATTTAGTCGTCACGACGCTTGGGTGGAAGGTCACACTCCTAAGAATGAAAAGACGGAAACTTAATATGATAAGGACATCAAAGAGAAAATTGTAAGTTTGAATAAATATATCACTCCTACCACTGGTAGTCAGAGTTATATAATTGTGTGTTGCTTAATGGTTTTATGTGTATGTAGAGGATCTATGAGAAGGAGGTAGAGGAAAGAAAATGGAAGCCTGAAGGACGTGATGACATTCTTGCTAGGGAAATCGACAAAGCAGAGCATCCAGGTCGTGTGAGAGGGGTATCGACGCATGTTGGTATCAGTAAGTATTTTGGGAAAACTACTCGAAGTGGTGATGATTCCAAGAAGGTAATCTATAAATACTGTATTTGAACCAACATAAATTATAACTATATATGCTGACATTAATCCTACTACACAGCTACATAAAATAGTCAGGTTGATGATGAGAATGTTGGAAACTGGGGAAAAGCCATCAGAAAAAGAGTTGGATATGGTTCAAGAGGTAATAAAGGAAGCAAATGAGGAGGAGAAGAGGGGGGGGGGGGGGGGGAAGAGGAGGAGAAGGAGGAGGATGAGGAGGAGGAAAAAGAGGTAATAATATTTATGTCTTATATATATACAATGTGATATGATTTGGAAAATCAGTACGTGTTATATGCACAAGTGTTAATGTACAGAAGGAAGCCGATGAGGACATAGCAAGGGAGAAGGAAATGGCAAAGGAGACTCAAATGGGAGCCGAGGATCGATATCAGGCAGTTGAAGAGGAAGAGGAAGAGGAAGCCAGTAAGGCCGTGACACAGGAAGAGATTGAGGTAGTTGATGATCAGACGTTCTTCTCTACACCGAAAAAGGTAATAGCTGCTAGTTTAAAATTATTCATCTCAGTACACGTTTTTTACTTATGAAATTTATTAAAGGTAGTGCATGTATGTGAACTAATTGATTAAAGCTGTCGTGAAGGGCGATTGCAAGATGCCTTGTCGTCTATTCTATTTATAGGGGAAACAGAAAGTTACTGTTGCCAGAAGATACGTGTTCGCTTACGACCGGCTTCAACAAGTTAAGGTTCATGGTATAGCCCTTCATCACAATTGCAGTAAAGTGAAAGTCTCCCAATTATATAAAGACGAGTATGGGGAAGTACAAGTACCATTTCCTACTGAGGAGGTCACGTATTTGAAAGAAGCCCAGAGCTCTTATGTGCAATGGCCTAACAACCTCATCAATGTTGTCATCCCCGAGGTACCTATACGCAGACGTTAATTATTACTTGTTCTTTAGATATATTAGGGTACGAATATTAACACATCGTAAGTACTTTAATCTTTACATTTGCAGAAGTTAAGCAAAGCCATGACAGCAGCTAAAGCAATTACTACTACGTCAACGGAAGTTGTTGCAGTCAAGCCTGCTTATGATTCTTATTATGAATCGTGTGACTATAAGAAAAAAATGAAAACTGCTTTGCTGATGGCTTTGCACACCTGGCTGTAAAGAAGTCACCTAGAGGGGATGTAGTCATGATTAACATTGAACGGGAAATTATGGGCGCAGCTGATGTTGTCGTACTGGACCCGAAGCAACTGATGGAATTCGTCGACCTTGACAATTTAGATGCTGTTCACATTTTGATTTGGATGAAGTAAGTTTTATTAATAAAACTATTTAGTAATTTTCATTTACGAATAATGATGTTTGTTTAAATTATCAATTACAATAACATTCTTTGTTCCATGTGGCGTAATAGGTACCTGAATAATCAGATTGCTGAGAATATGGTCCCATTTCACGCCTACGGATTCTTGAGTCCTAAGGCGTTCTCTGTGCACAGAATTTCATACGAAGAACAAATCAATAGTATCGCTCGTCAGTTGATGTCATCCAAAAAACTATGGCTTGCCCCCTACAATGAGAATATGTATGTATAGTACGTGATTATTGTAATGAATCACGGTTCTATAAATTTATTACTAACATGCTTAAATGCGTGTAAATGAACTAACAGTTCAATGTCCCAAATTGAATAGGAAGCATTGGGTGCTACTGGCAATCCAAGTGGAAACAAAAATAGTGTACTGGATTGACTCTCGCGAAGTCAAACCCTCTGACAGTTGTGTAAGGATGATAACTGAGTAAGTTTACAACCTTCAATAATGTCATTTGTTATTGTATGACTTGAGACATATATATGCAAATAATAATGGCATGTGTGTATATTTATGATTTAGTGTTTTTGAAGCAAAAGAAAGATTATGTCCACTTGGGAAATATGAAAGCGACGTTGTTCCCAATTTTATCACGCCATTAGTAAGTGTATTCTAAATAATTACTCGTATCATTTAATTAATGTTTATGCGAGAGGTTGATTATCTAATTCAGCTGATTTGTGTGTGATTTATATAATAGTCTCCTAAAGCACCAGACGACAAACAATGCGGTTTTAACGTTTGCCAGTCCATGTGGGAGGTTATCCACAGAAAACTATCTACCATTCCGATACGGGTTAGTGTGATTTAAAAACTATTTCAGACGTAAATTGAGTTCAATTCTGTATACTTCCACCATGTATTACATCTATTTTGATTATGTATATTTTGAATTGTAGTTTCCACAAATACTCAACAAAGCCCCTAATATTCGCGAGAGACATCAACCAGATGAGAAAATATGTGGGCCAATTATGTTGTTTCATTAGCGAGGTCTCAATAGTTTTCTCATGCTTTATGTACGAGTGTGTATATATAGATCCATTGTATATTGGTTTCTTTTGTTTTCTCAATAGCAGTTGTGTTTTGGTTGTTGATCATCCTGTTTGTACTGTTTTTAAACTGGGTTTAATTGATTGCAAGGTGTAATATTTTGATATAGGATTGAACTTTTGCCTCGCATGACTCTTCGGAATGCTATTTTTCATCAAGAAATGAAAAATAGCATTTCAAAGAAATTTACTACAAACGCTGGTGAAAAATAGCATTTCAAAGAAATTTGCTAGAACAAAGCTAAAATCATTTTTTTTTAAAAAAAAAATTAAAAACGATAACGGTTAGAAACAACCCGTTGTAAACAATTATTTGACAACGGTTTTGTTTAGATAAATAACCGTTGACATATTTCCCTCCCATTCAAACCGCCAAAAATATAAGATAACGAACGATAACCGTTGTCGAGTTCAAAAATTTTACAACGGTTTATTTAAGCAGAACCGTTGACAAAATTTCATCAATATAAATAGATAACGGTTACATACCGTTGTCAAAAGATGAATATTACAACGGTTTTGCACGCAATAAAGCCGTTTTTAAATCTTGACATTCAATTAAATAAGATAACGAAACGAACCGTTATCATATATAATATTTAACAACGGTTTTGGAACGATAAGACGTTGTCAATAGTAAACTACGACAACGGATTTGATACCGTTCTTAAGATTTAACAACGGTTCTTGATGTTATATAACGGTCGCTTGTTATTTGTATAACCGTTGTATATATTTAACAACCGTCGTTGCAATAACGGTCCCGTGTTTATATTTAAAAACGGTAATTTGCATTATTTGACCGTTATTGGATGTCTTATTTGGCGTAGTGATATGAGTTAAAATCTGTTCAGGGATACTTCGGTTTGGATTGAAACAATTCAGTTTGAAACAACTCATATTATTCGAGTTTAGTCTATTTTATTAAAAATTCGGTTTACTTTAGAACAAATTCAGGTTGATTTAGTTTTCGGATGAAAAGCAAGTTATATCTTTTAGGTGTACGATCAGGTGTCGACTTTAGTGCCCTGCAATTTGGCTTATTTTTATTTTAGTGTCTTGAGGTCTAAGTCTAACACAATACCGACTTTCTTTTATTATTTTGGAATATTATCAATCTAGTGCCCTGAGATTTGCCATAATTTTATTTTAGTGTCTTGAGGTTTGCATACTTCCACTTTATGTCTTGAGGTTGTTCCTACTTTGATAACCTATGCATAACATTCTTAGTATTTTATACTAAAAAATATATGTTGAACTGATGTGACTCATATTTGAGCACATTTAGTCCCCGAATTAACCTCATTCCCATGCTTTCTAGCATATATTAGGGTCATTTCTTATCTTTAGTTTCTCATTTTGCATATTCTTTGAGGTTTTGTGTCCTTGATAGGAGAGGATTGATAGCCTTGCATTTATGGAGCAAAATGGAGCTAAATGGATCGCATTTAATGACCAAGCAAAGAAGAGGAGACCAACACTAGAAGCCTAAGCAAACAAATCAAGTGAATTGGGCAATGATGAAAGATCCGTGCGTCCCTAAGACAGTCCCCATGGATTGTTAGGATGGAAAGAACAAGAGATGAACCCTGACCTAGGATCCGAGCGTCCCGAGCTCAAGCCGCGCATCCCAGACCTAGGATCCGAGCATCCTGATGCCAGCCCGAGCGGATCGCCTTACAAGACCAAACGTGCTTTAGGCTAGGATGCGCGGATTTCATTGGGAGTTGCTACATGATCCACGCATGTCCCTCGGGAGTTACAAATTATCAAGCTTCTCTTAGAGTCTTAATCGTCATTTAAGCCCATAGTAACCATAATCCTTATACTTAATTTTAGTATAAATACCCTATTGTACTACCTAGATGAACATCATATCATAATCAATCTCTTAATTTAGTCTTAATCAAAGTTATAATACACATTTCAATATTAATCACATCTAAATCTTTCATTAATCTCTCAATTGTTCTTAGTTTTAGTTGGGTAATTAGAAGATTATTTGGTGTTTATTGGATGATTGACAACTCTCCATCAATCATCAAGTTTCGTTCTATTATTCTTTGCTTTATTATTTGGATCATCCTAAGTTGGTATAATCCCCTTTTCCTTTTCTTAATTATTTTTATTTCTTTTACTTATTCATCATGTTCTACTTTGTTAATATGATTGACAACCTTATTAGCATGCTAAACTTGATCATGAGTGAGTAATCTTTTAGCTAAGGTTAATGGGGAATTAGGGGAATCAATCATGGGATTAGATCTATGCTTAAATTAATATGCTTTCATAATTAATTGCTTGCTTGTTGTGATTTCAACCTATGCACATGTTATGTTTGATGGAATGCTAGACTATGAAACCTTGCATTTTGTACCCATCTTTTATCTTTTCAATGAGGCTTGTAAGATATAAACCAACTCAAGCCTTATTAGACCATGCATAGAGTTGAATAGGAAGAGACTAAGCCGACTAGTAGGTGTTGTAAAGTGTTGATCGACTCGGCTCCGGGACCTAAATCTTCCTAGGGATTGTAAAATATACACTAACTCGATCCCATCACAACAATAAGTTGCTTGTACTTATTTGAAAGCATGTTTCTATGATCTATTTCCATGAATCCCTTATGAACCCATGACACCCTAGTGCCCTTAATCAATTGATTACAAACCCCTTTAATTGCTTTAGTTTGTTTTCGTAAATTTACATTCATCTTGTGTGGACAATGGGCCACGGGGGGTGCTTGGGAACAAGCGTTTGCATTTGTGGAGTCGCCACCAATTTATTGTGGAAAATGGGAAACCGTTCGAATACCTCGTGTCATGTCAAGACACAAAATAGTGACATGAACACTAAGAACTCGTTACCCTTGGCATTCTATGTCTAGAATGACTCTCGTGGATGCCAATGAACACGGATCTTCACAGAGGTCTGGAGTAAGGAGTGAGGGTACGTATTAGGAAGTCCTTTTAATGAACACCTAATCCCGCCCGCCTCGATAGCGGCCTCTATTAATGATTAGGAAAATCGTTTATACTCGATATGCTGTCGATTATATGCATGCAATGCAACATCCAATGTTTTAATCCTAACATGTGAAATTAGACTATGTCGGTGAACAAAGAATTTAGTAATTAATTATGTCGAGCAAATAAATCATACAAGGATAAGAAATATTACAAAGGAATAAGAAATAACTTACAATGGATATTTGAATTTGTATCATAAGTATGCCCAAAAGAGTTTTAGAAATAAAAGAAAAGAAAAGAATAAATGAAATAAGGAAAATTAGAAAATTGGAAAAAAAATATGGAAATTGGAAAATTGATTTAAATAAGAAAAATTGGAAAATAAGGAAATTTAGAAAATAAGGAAATTTGGAAAATAAGGAAATAAAATAAATTAGAAAAATAAAAATAAAGAAATAAAATAGAGAATATGGAAAATATGTCGAATTATGGCGATAATACGAATAATAGTTAATTAAAAATCCTAATTAGAAACCCTACGTCAGAGAAGAGTTTAGAGGCAGAAGCCAACTTAGAACAGGCGCAACATCTGTTGCGTCCTCTGGAAGAGGCGCAACACTTCTGCGTCTGTTCTCCAGTTGGATTCTGACTGTGAAAGTCATACTCGTGGGTTGTTAGTGTTCGTTAGTAAATTTAAGATCGATTATTGATATTAGAACTCGAGTTGAAGTGATTAACAGATTACATACATACTAATATTGTTATAAAAGCGATGAACACGAATTAAAACGGGTTAAAACGGTTAAAGATAAATTAAAACGAGTTAAAACGAATTAGGTTTAATTACGAAGACGGAAATGAATTTGAAAGAACTTGATAAACGGTAAAAATATGTTCAAAGGACGAATTCCAGAAACTTGATATGAACGAATCGAGTCTCTAAAATCCGGGTTTGATTTAATGACGAAAACCCGCAAATATTGATTATAAGCGATCTAAGTCGGAAATAAAACATGATAATTAAAAAGAATGTATTAAAATTTATCATGTACGAAGAAAAGAGAAGAAAATAAGAAAGTAAAATAAAAGAGACGAAATCAAGAGAAAACTGAGGAAGAAGAAGAAGAGCAGAAACAGCGGCAGCCCCTGGAAGAGGCGCAGCAGATGCTGCGACTCTTCGAAGAGGCGCAGCTGTTGCTGCGTTTCTTCTTGACGTCTGGCTACTGCTAATCCGTAAAAACGGTTTAATAAAAGGGTTTTTAGAAGTCGGTTTTAAGCATACTTTTGACGTAAATCTTACAATAATTTGTACGAAAATAAAAATACAATAAAAAGATGGGATTTACACCCTCAGACTTACATGTTAGCGTCGCGAGATTTAACTAAATCGGTTTTTAATGGTAACTCGACTCGATCTATTCAAATATGAAAGTGCCCTTGAAAAAGGAATTTAAAAAGATTGATTGAATTATTAATTAATTATGGTGTAGTGGTCAAATTGGTCGGTCATGCAAACGTGACTGGTACTCAGAATGATCTGAGGTTACGTGATCGATTGATCAAGCACGGAGGCGTCGAAAGCTTAGAGCAAGGACTTAGAATGCAAAGGGAGAAGAGAAGGGCGGACACTCGCGCGAAAAATATGGAGACGAAGGTCTCTATTTATACTAATCACGGAATAAGGGTTTTAGGAACGGAAATAGGAAAGATAGACCCTTCCCCAAGCAAGCGCGTAGATGCGGAACTTGCGTCAGATAAAAGCTACCTTGGAGAAGAGGCGCAGCAAGTACTGCGGCTCTTGGAAGAGGCGCAGCACCTTCTGCGTCATATCCCCAACAGTTTCCTCCTGCGCAAGAAAGCGCGTTTGACAGCCAGTCTTATTTTAAGCATAACTTTCTCTACAAGACTCGGATTAAGGAGATTTCGGTGGAGTTGGAAAGCTAAGTGAAAAATCTAGAACTTTCTGGGAAATAGGCCTGACCCAAAAAAGTCGTTATGACCTTGTAAAATAGGCCTAAATGTCGGATTGTCATTTTTGTTAAATGAAATGCACATTTTGTAATGTAAACATTTTATGACATCCTAACCTTAAGTAGACAAGCACATTGCCTTTGACTCGGGATTTGACGGTTTTTAGGAAATGAAGACGGTTTTTGACCCGGACTCCAAATGTAGTCTAATTACTGACAAAACGACCGTAATGACACCTAGATGACAACCATGAGATAGACACAAGTGTATGAGTTACCTTTTATTAACCGATTTACGAAACGTCATAAAATCGCGACATATGCTAGAAATGCGGCCCAATCATCACTGGGTGTTTGGCGGGAGGTGCAGAAATGAGGTATCTACAGAGCCCCCACTTTGACTGAGGCTTGAACAAGGCGAAAGTCAAAGTATAGCCATCAGGTCAATCGAAGATTACAACCTGACGACTATGGCGACGCGAGGCGGCTCAAGGGGTCTGAGCCAAGGACCTGTCGTCGGGAACATTTTAGAGTCTTTCGACTTCCGGGGAGGGTCGTTTAAAGTCCATTAGACTACGTAAGGAGGCTCGCCATTCATAAGAAGAAACCATACCTGAGACTTCTTTCTCGAGATGCTTCCGGAGTTGCATAGGAGTTGAGGGTAAGACCTAAAAGATATGTAAGGATTGTGCTAGGGTGTGGGGCCCTAAAGGAAAACATCGACGGGAAGGAGGCCAAATATAAGTTCAACCTAAGGGGTAACCAAGGTTTGGGTTTATGAACCCTAAGGAAGTGTGATCATAAAGGATTGAAATGGTAGGAGTCTACGAACTCTAGGGGAGTTTGGAAACCTAAAGAGCTGGGTGCGTGAACCTGGGTATATGAACCTCAAAAGACAGGCTGGTATGGGAACTTAAAGGCTTGTGAACCTAAGAGGCATTGGGATCCTAAGGTTAAGTTTATAAACTACTGGGTTACTAACTCTTATTTTGAACGCATGCGTTTAATATTTCTAAGAAAAAAAAGGAAAAGGTATGAGAATTTCAAAAGGATTTATGAACCTAAATACGTTGGTGTGGGAGCTTAAAGGCTTATGAACCTAAAGAAGCCATTTTAGGATCTAAGAATCTGGGGGTAAGAATCCTATCTTTGGGTTTACGAACCTAAGGAAGGAGGCTCTGGTTTGGGAACTTCTGGAGAACGACACCTTTGCTGAACTACGTGAGGAAATAATAACATTAAGGGTAGCAGGACGTCGGTAGAAACTGCTGGGGAATCTGCTTGCGTCGGTCTCAAGCGAACTCTTGTTGGGGAACATATTGACGATTAGGAACATCTTGATCGTCACGGGAAAAACCTTGGGTGAGCAATACTGCAAAATACTGCTGCGCTGGAACATATATATTAACGACTAGGAACATCTTGATCGTCATAAGAGAAATATTGAGTGAGCAATACTGCAAAATACTGCTGCGCTGGATATAACGATTTGAGCAATACTGCAAAATACTGCTACACTGGGGAGAATGAAGACTTGAGCAAAGCCCTCAGTTGGAGCGAGCAATGCTTCTGATACTTACCTCCATGGTTAGTAGCCACACAAGAATGCGATCTAATAGCACATAAACACATATGCACGTAAGCAATTATCACATGGACCTCGAATGAGGAAACACATAGGTTTTGCAAAAGTTGTTTCTTTATAAAAGTTGTTTAAAACTAGCTCAAAGAAATTTGTCGTTTGTAATACGTTATGCATATTCAAATGGGCTTTAAACATGTGACTGATGAGGACGCAGACCTACTAGGACACGACACGGGGATGACTCTGACAGACTTTGCCTAAGTATGCACAACCCCTAGCCAAGTTTAGGTGACAATGCGCAATTACGAAGGTAGAATTGCAAGAATGATGGGGACATATAAAGGCAACGCATGAGCCATGGATCAGCTGTCTACTTGGACACCCTTTGCTGCTGCTTGCTGTAAAAGAGACCCCTCTTGAGGCACGATAACTTGGAGAATTGATCTAAGACCTTTGTCATTGTCCGGACCGAGCACTAGATCGACTTAAAATAAGAGAGGAAGGGTGGCATCTCGGAAGAGAAGTCCCCAGGATGAGAAGATGACTTTGGATTTTGGTAAAACAAAAAGAGACTGGGCGACAAAAGGGAGCCCCCAACAAAGAGGTAAAAATGGAAATTGTGTTTGGAAGGTTATGAAATGGAAAGGGATGGTTGTAAAATAGGTGTTGATAATTGAGGTTGAAGGTTCATGGTTGAGGTGGTAATTGAAAGTTGAAAGTTGGGATGGTTGATAATTGAAAGTTGAAAGTGGGGATGGTTGTGTCCTTGAGGGCTGCCTACGTATTCACGTGAAGAGGTGAAATCAAACCATGCTCGTAGTTCAAGTGTGTGCCTAACCTTATGTTGTTAGGGCCTTAATGTGCAGGGGTCACGAGGGTAATTTCCTTTGGTGACTCGAACAATCGATTTGAGATAACTCCCTCTGATCATAGACCAAAGAGGTATAACTAATTTTGTAAAAATTTCATTGTCGTGTGAGCGCACTCGAAAGTGGACCCTAAGGATGAATTGGGTATGTCCCGTCCTAGGTAACAAAGTATTTGAAGACTCCGTGTCTGGGTCAAGGTGAAACTGGATTGGATATTTGGAATGTGGAGCTCGGAAATAAGAGGCTTTGATGAACAAATCTCTGGAGCTTGATTTTGTGGAGTCGAGGCTTTATGGGATTATGGCTTGCAATATAGGTTGGAAATGGAGTCTCTTGGCTTGATGTAGCCTGAGCATATAAAGGTAGGTTAAAATTATATGGGTTCAAATTTCCATGTCTTGGCCCTAAAGGAATGGGTATACTTGACGAGTTTGAGAAGATTCTCAAAATTCCTAACTATCTCCCTGTAACGGTCTCGAGAAGGACTTAGGGTGTGTGATGTGTAAAAGGCTAAGTGAGGGTGCTAGCTGACCATCTTCATCGATGTCTTGATTCTATATAGACTTCAGCAGTATCCCGTATTTGGTTTTAGGCTTGTTTATGGTTCAGACTTAGATTTTTTATCTGGAATATATCTAGGATTTTACTTAGATTCTTGATTCGGGCTTTTGAGGATAACTTTGACTTTGGATATTGACATGGACTGGATTGAGCCTTCTTCTTTTGACTCTTTTGTCTTGGATTATGCATAACCGCGGCCTTGGATATTGATCTCGGTTATTTCTCTTGATTGAGCCTTTGTCTTTGATCATGGCTCGTATCACCTTGGATTTGCTTGTTATCATGGCTTCGGGTCAGACTAGCACCTTTGGTGTGAAACGGGTTGGTCTTTAGTAACACGGGTTGTTTATTGTGAGGAATGGGTTTGCCTTCCGTCATGGATCGTTAACAAGGGAGATGGTCTGGATTCGTCCTTGAATCTCTTAAGATATGCTCGTACTAAACTAGGGTTATAGTGAGGTTTCTGTTGCCAGACATGGAATAGGTAAGAAAATGGACACGGAGTTTCAGGTCCTCTACAACTCGGAATGGAACATCATCTAAGTGTACTCACATCGACCTGGCATGTGTTGTCGTTCGTTTTAAAAATGTCTCAAATCAATTCTTGTTGTCACGGGAAAAGAGAAAAGGAAGAGATAGGATGGGGAATATGTGGATTGAAAAGTCTACTTTTATTGAAATGAATAATAAATGTATAGACTCGAGAAGACATGTGACTTGTGGGACAGCCCCCAGGTTGTCACTAGAAATGGAAATGGACACAAAGAAAAATACTAGAAAATAATTATGGGATAGAAAGCCTAGGACTCGGACTCGGACTCGGACTTTGCCGCGATCTCAGATCCAGACTCGTAATCATCGGCCCACGCTTGAACATTTCCTCTTCCAACAACTGGCTTCGGTATCTGGCTTTGAGCATTCATCCATTTGAACACCACGTCCTCATCATTGGGAATACTAGAAGGATAATGGTCAAGAAGAGTTTCATAATAAGTGGCATATCCATGAGGATTGCCTAACTTGCCATGTGGGTTAAAATTTGAGAGGGACAACTTCCCGCTTTCGATCATATCCTGAACCACATGCTTGAGCTTATAGCACATCTTAGTATCGTGTCCTTTGCCCCTGTGATATTGGGAATGGGCGTTCTCATCCCAGAATTTAGATCTGCTTTCTGGATCTGGCGTAGGAGCGATAGGCTCCAACATTCGTCGTTCCATGAGTCTCTGAAGGGCATCGGTGTATGTAATACCAATGTTTGTAAATTTCCTAGGAGGTGTAGCCTTCTTGTCGGAAGCCCTTGTGAATGACCTTCTTGGAGAGTTATAAGGTTTCCTTGATGAAGGCTCCATGAGGTTGCCTTTGTTGATTTTGATACTTGGATGAGAAGAACTCGGAATAGATTGCTCACTTTTTGCTTTAGGACTATCAAGTTGAGGGTTTGTCTGGACACTTTTCATCTTGAGAGGTTGGGCCTCAAGCTTCTTACCCATTTCCGCAAATTGATTCCCAATGTTGGAAAGCCGAGAGTTTAAATTATCAATGACTCCTTCTATCTTGGAAAGCATGAACATTCCACTTTGGACATCGTCCTCCTTCAGCGCTTTGATCTCTTCGCCATCACGAGGATCGAGGAGATGAGAAAAGTCTAGGAATGATTCTTCATCGTGTTTAGTGCTGTTAGACCCAAGAGGGTCGATCCCATCAAATTGCTCAACAAATGGTGGCATTGGAAGCTTGGCATCCTCGATCATATCCTGAATAATATGCTTTAGACAAAAACATTCCTCCGTATCGTGTCCCCTACCTCGATGGTACTGACAATATGAATTGCCCTTCCATCTAGGCAATATCTTTTCAGGGTCTGGGGTTGGACCAATTGGATGAAGTTTTCCCTGGGAAACCAGTCTTTTTAGAGCTACTTCATATGTGGTTCCGAGGTCAATGAATTTCCTATGAGCTCGTCCCGGCCTTCTGGGTGGAGTTTCCAAGAGGTTTACTCCCTTCTCTTCATTGGCCTTCTTAGATGGGTGAGTTATGTTGAAGCTATGACCTGACCTTGGGGTACGAGAAGATGGTAAAGGTTTCATCATGTCTATCTTATTTTCCATATTGATGACACGAGCGCTCAAGTCTTCGACGATGGCCTGAAGCTTAGTGACTGCAGTACTTAGTTCTTTGACGTCGACAGATAAACGTTCTTGAACATTTTCATTGGAAATTGCAGAATTCCTACCGAGAAGAAAATAACGCGCGTTACAACTTGATTCGACATGAGATCACGCATACTAAGGCGACAAACAAAGGATATACGATGAGACGAGATGACTAGACTCTTGACTTGTGAATCCAGGAAATGTCGTGAGTGACTTCTCGTGTTTGGACTCACGGTGTTTGACCTTGACCTTAGACTCGAGTGTTGACTTTGACGGAGTGACATTTATACAGTTGAACTTATTGACAGGATTGAAGTTAACGTGATTCTAAGAGGTGTGTTTTGAGTCGAGGTTCGGGTATGTGTGTCCCGAACGTGTCATTCGAGAGACGGATTTTGGAATGACTCGACGTGTTACCTCGAGTGTGTGAGTCGAGGTGTGGAAATGTTTAGATCCTAACTGAATTGGGGTAGGGGGTCCAAAATGACGGGGTGACGCCTTAGGATTTGACTCGAATTTGAAAAGACAAAAAATGTAAAGGTAGATGGGTTTATAACTTGACAGAGTTCCGATAAGGACATGGTCGGTTTGGATTTTGACTTTAACTTAGCCCAATTGAATTTACATGTTTACATTTAAATGGTTTGAAAATATTTTGGTTTAAAATGTTTTTGGGTTTTTTTTGGACTATTTTTTTTATTTTATTTTTTACGTTTTTATTTTATTTTATTTTTGATTTTTTTTTCGAGAATTTACAATGGATTTTTGAAAATATTTTTTTTTTTGTTGAAAAAAAAAATAAAATTTGAAAATCGTAAAATTCGGCATTACTTAGTTTATAAATGGGACAAAAAGGTTTGAAAATGAATTTTATTGAGATTATTTAGTTTATAAATGAGGAATTTAGACACATACAAAGTACATATACAAACATGCATTATAACGGTATGCTGAGTGCATTAAAAAATGATACCTTGGGTGTTTGGTTCAAGCATTGTAGGTATGAGGTAAGGGTTTGGAATGAGCTAAACCCATACCTTGTGTTTGGTTCACTAATTTTGTAATTTGATACCCATACCTCAAACCCATGAGGTATGGGTTTCTCATACCCAAAGGGGGAGGTGGGTATGAAAATGATACCTTGGGTATCATATCAAAGAAGAGTATTTGAAAAAAATTAGCATTAAAAAAATTTATTTTTTCCTCACAAAACTAAAAATATCCATATAATTATTTTTTTTCCGAATTCTTTCTTTTCTGTGAAAAATACAAACGATGATTTTTCTTGAACATTTTTAAAATATTTAAGAATAGAAGTATTAAGATATCAAAAAAAGATGACAATATGTATAAAAAATTATATTCAAGTTTTTAACTAATTAATATATGAAAATTTAAAGGAGAAAATTAATACATAAGTAAATGGTACAATCAATAATATAGACATACAAAAAAAAAAGTTCATTCCTCATTCCGGAGTTGAACCAAACACAAGGTATCAGGAATGGAGTTCCAAACCCATACCACCCTGGTTTGATTCCTGATTCCATACTGATACCTTTATGCGAACCAAACGCCCCCTTAAAGGGTTTTGGCTTAAAAAAGGTGGGTTGCCATACCAAGCTATCAAACCCTGGTCTGTGGAGAGGTCCGTGCCAAGCATGAGTAAGGTCGGTTCCTAGTCCATTTCCTCGAGTAGTGAAAGCTCTTGATACAGACATGAGTAAGCATCACGGTATGGTTGACGTCAATCACTATTTATCTTTAGGCCCAGATAAGAATTTGGACCGTCCAGACGGGATGATTGGTCGAATGGGTTGGGTTAAGCCTAGGAAGGCCGAATAAAACGACCTAAGAAGGTCGAGTAATGAAAACCGACAACTGTCTCATATAAACTATTCCCTAACCTTGTTCAAGTTTCACCCTGGGTAACACGTAAGTGTATAATGCCCAGCGGAGTCGCCACACTGTGGACAATGAGCCACGGGGGGCGCTTGGGAATAAGCATTTGCATTTGTGTAGCCGCCACCAATTTATTGTGGAAAATTAGTTATCGTTCGAATACCTCGTGTCATGTCAAGACACATAGTGACATGAACACTAAGAACTCGTTACCCTTAGCATTCTATGTTTAGAATGACTCTCGTGGATGCCAATGAACACGGAGTTCACATAGATCTGAAGTAAGGGGTGAGGGTACGTATTAGGAAGTCCTTTTAATGAACACCTAATCCCGCCCGCCTTGATAGCGACCTCTACTAATGATTAGGAAAATCGTTTGTACTCGATATGCTGTCGATTATATGCATGCAATGCAACATCCAATGTTTTAATCCTAACATGTGAAATTAGACTATGTCGGTGAACAAAGAATTTAGTAATTAATTATGTCAGAGTTGGAAAATATTAATTATTTGGAAAATAAGGAAATAAGGAAATAAAATAAATTAGGAAAATAAAAATAAAGAAATAAAATAGAGAATATGGAAAATATTAATTATATGGAAAATATGTCGAATTATAGTGATAATAAGAATAATAGTTAATTAAAAATCCTAATTAGAAACTGTATGGGTAAAAATACCCTCTCATTCTCATCATGACGTGGCAACTCGCAATTGGATAAAATAAAGGCACACGGATCAATGACAAGGCAGCAGGCTGCTAGACGGATGAACCTAGACATTCAAGTGATACAAAGGCCACGTTTGAATTAAGTAACAAACAGCCAGCAGGAACGTTGAAATGGTCAGCAGGAACATTGCAGTAATCAGGAAAAGCTTTGACAAAGTCAGCAACCACTTCCTATTTCATAGGGAGTGGAGCGTATGGTTGAGCATAAGTAGGGAGCATGTGTGATAATTCAAAGGAGGGCTATAAAAGAGCAACAAACTTCAGATTCAAGGCATTCATCATTGACTCCACTCGAAGAAATATCATTCACCACCTGCAACATTAACACACTTAGAAATTTATACATCGTTCGTATCATTTATACTTAGTCATTTGGAGATCTCTGCTGTACCTCATGATCATTCCAGCTAGGTTCACCCTCGGATACTATTATTACTAGTGGATCATTGGTGGGATGCCATTCCTGTTGGCGTGTCCCCGACAATAATGCGATCACAATTGTCGATCATGATGATCACATGTTTAAATCTCATTTTTTAAGAATACGTAAGGGATGATTTATTATATAGTCAACTGATCAACATTAATCGGTAACGATTGGCTTGCTAGAGTTTGACGTTACTGTCGTGGGACGGTGGTGGTCAGTTGATCCCTTAAGGTCACACTTAAAGGATGATGCCCTAATCTGTAAAGTTGATTAATTGTATGACGATACAAGTTAATCAATTCCTTAAAATTGAACAATTCAATTTGAGAGAGAGAATATGGATATCTTATAATAATGGGATTAAATAAGATTTATTTTAGTAATTGAAATATTTTATTACTAAAATTGTTTATTGTTTTTGAAACAATAGAGATGATAATGAATGGTTAATTATAATTACAAGATGTTGTGAATTATAATTAAATGACCCATTTTATTTATGTGATCAAGTATCACTAGTCAATTTGTTGAATGTAATTTAATTAATTTATAAAATGATATTTATGTAATAAATGTGCATTAAAATTAATTAATAACATGTAGCATACTACATGTGACATATTGTGTGACAAATGACAAATTGACAAAATAAAATGGTAGTCCATTTTAAGTAGGTGGACCGAATTGGAGGAGTATGTAGTGGGTTGTGCTTATATTATTTTATGTGATAGAATTTAAATAATAAGCCTACACTACACTAGCCTTACATGCCTGAGGTTTTGAGAAGAACAAAAGAAAAAGTGAAGGGCCATATATTGGTCCTCCAACCCTTCAAAAACCGTGTACCCTACACACTACACACTACAAGGACAAGTTTTGTTCTTTATTCATCTCTCTATGCATGTTCATTCATTCACATGCATATTCTCTTTCACATATTCATTCCTCCTTCATCAAAACATGAGATTTTTGATTCAAATTATTCATAGAAATTACTAATATTATTAATGTAATATATGAGTATTAGTAATCAATTTTAAGGTAAACTACTAAACTAATATCTAGCTAATATTATTTAGTGGGGATAAGGGATAATCTTGGGTGCAATCAAGATGAGTGGCTTCTATACTTGAGGTCTTTGGAGGATCATCCTAACATATGAAAAGCTCAAGAACAAGTGAGGTAGGAGATTTCACTTGTGCCCAGTAATCCGAAATACTCACATGTAAGGAACCGTTTTTCTCCTTACTTTTGCATTTGTTTTGCATGCATAAGATCTTTAAGTTTTATGACTAAAACTTTAAACCAAAATATTTGATATTTAAAATATGATTTCCAACAAGTGGTATTAGAGCATTATGGTTGTTGCATGCAAGATCGGGTTAGTTTTTCCAAGTTAATTTAATTAACATATAAAACTTGTTATTTAGGATTTATGAAGATAAATCATGAAATAATTTTGCATGTTAAAAGTTTCTGGTCCTAAGTGATTTTTAGGACATTTTGGTTTATTTATGGATTTTTATTGTTCATTTTATATAATAATGGCATTAAAATGTGATTTTTATGATAAAAATGTCATTTTTGGACTTAAAATAGCTAAACTTCGATTTTTTCAGTGGTGTTTGGATATGTTTTCACATATATTATCTAATGATGGCCTGTAAATGTTCATAATAAAATGAGTTGTTATGCTCGAAATATGGATTTTTCAAGTTAAAATCGTATTTAAATGAGTAAATAGGTTAATATGAGTTATATTTCGAATCTGGTCATAGAAATTTAGTATGTTGTCACATGAAATTTCACAAGATGTGTGTAAAATATTTGACTATAATGAAGTCTTTATGCATGATTTATGAGTTTTTGATGAAAAATCACATAAATAGTGACTTTAATTAGTAAAAATGCTAAAACATATTTCATGACTAAGGAAAAAGGTCACATGTTGCATTTTATCATATATTTCAGATCTAAAAGTGAAAAGTTGATAAAAATAATTTTTCTCATATTTTTATGGTCATAATTGTTAAATCCGATAAACCGCAACATTGTTTTTCTCGATAAATTTTTGAAATTTTTAACCTAAGTTTTGAACATTATGAGTGTCATGGTATTTTTCCAGAATGTTCATGAGTTTAAATTTCAAATTTCGAATTTGTTTGAAATTTTTATCATTTAATTTGAAGTTTATAGCATAATTTTGTATTTTAGGTCCATTTATGAACAATATTAAGAAATCAAGGTTAATTATTGTCAAAATGTTAGTGGAGACTAATTTTTGAGTCCTAAGATGGTTAGGGTAATTAACTTGTACATAAATATGAATTTATGTAATTATTGTGATTTTAAAAGGTTAAATCACGCAAATCCGTAAAAACCGATTAATATACGATATTGGCTCTTTAAAGGCGATTTAGCATAAAATTTGGCATGTTCATACATATTATAATGCTGCATTTTATTTATGATTGTCATATTTTAATTTTATGTAATTTTTGAATTATGTAATTTTACTTAGTATGGCCTTAATTTTTAATTGATATTACCCGAAATGTATGGGAATATCGATTCGGTTGTAATTTATTGTGATCTCCTATCACCATTTTATAATTTAATAGATTTATTTTATTTTAATTACAAATGTATAATAGGAAATTATGTAATTTATTATGTAATTTATTTATTCTGGAGTTCCTTGAAGACGGTGGCACTCGAGAAGGCGATCCATCAAAGAATGTTGCCTTGAAATGCGTGCCAAGACCGAAGTTCAAGGGACCAAAGGAGTTGGTTTCCGAATTTGTAATAGTTTATTAGATTTACTATTTTAGGAAGGCCATACTAGGATTTTATTTTTATGCTTTGCATTTTATTTATTGTTGCATGCAGCGCTAAATCGCCATAACTAAACATGCATTTTAATCGAGTTTATCGACCGTGTCAATTACAATTATCGTAGTTCACCGCTTTAGTTCACTTAAAACGTGATAGATAATAAATTGACATGACCTCTCGCTAAAATAAACAATTGAGACTTAGCCTTACCAAAAAGTAGAAACCATGAAAACCTATTTCGTGAGGGAGTGCGCTCGGCCACACCGGGGTACAAACCTTGTTGCATAGGGGAAGTGGGTGATAAATGTCTATCCACCGAATTCATGTTGATAAGGGATGAATCGGCTACCCCGTGCCCAAGTTAATGTGAATTTGGATCATGGACACATTTATTTAAAATTTGGATTGAGCTCAACGGAAGTATTCGTAACCGTAGTCGCATGTGTTCCGGGCTATAGATAAATATTAGAGTAATTTTATCGACCGAGAGTTCTAAAAGTAGAATCGATTAAAGAGTTAATCCACCGAGTTATATTGATAAGGGATGAATCGGCTACCCCGTGCCCAAGTTAATATGAATTTTGATCTTGGAATCATTTATCATAGTTGGGTAGAGGTCACTATGTAAATGCTTTACTTGTTATTTATAAGTATTAATAAAACGATAAATGTTAAGTTTTCCACTATTCCGTTATCATATTGTTCTATTTCTTTACCACAATTCATATACGATATCATTTCGATTTTTGATTCAAATCTCCATTAAAACATCGTAACTAAAGACAAATATGAATTTGCTTCTAAAACCTCATATAAACCATTGCTAAGGATCTCTTGTAAAGAGTATAGATAAAAGTTATTCGTGATCAAAAGGGTTTTTGATTCTTGACTAACATATCTACTTACAATGAATTGTTTCTCATATGCTTAATTGAGATAAGTACTTTGAAACGTTACATCATTTTGGTAACTAGATTTGTTTGAAATCAAAATTGACCAAAATACCGCAACCACTTCAATGAAAGTTTTAAGACTAAACAAACGAATGAAGAGTAGTCTTCATGAATTTCAATTTTGCTTCTTTTAGCAAAAACTCATTGAAAGGAGTGGGAGCATTCTCTTAAACCGTTAAGAAAAAGATAAGGTTTTAAAGAAGTAAAATTAGAATGGAATTGATACAAGGTAATGTTAAAAGTAAAGTTATTGAGAATAACGATACTAAACCTATCAATCCCAACCGATAAAGTTTCCATTGTCTTAATCGTTGGACGCTAGAAAGGAAACTACCCCAAATTATTGAAGAATCAAAAAGTTAGTTGTGGGACATCTAATGGAACCTTCTTCTTTAAATGTTTATTTGATTAACATAAATTTTGCTAGTACTACTTCGTCAATATTAGAAACCAGTGGTGGTTTTCATCATTGTATTTGATATATAGGATGATTAGAATATGACGACTAGCAACAATGATGTCGAGAGATAGAGTCATTGTGTACTTAGTCTAGTTTTGGGTTTATATTTATACCATAATTATGACTATTAAGTGAATAAACTCTAAATAAGAATATAATTTTGTTAAGATACATAAGAGGTTCACTTTTGTGACCCTATACACCATGATTTGATGTATGGCTAGCCCATTATCAAAGGTGATTATATTCTAAACCAAACTAGAATTATATATCATGTAGATGATGCAAGACTCAAATTGGTAACCAAAGATTAAACCTTAAATTCTAGAATGATGAACGCAAAGAGTTATCGAGTACTCTTGGAACCATTAGATTATTAATCTTATGGTAAATGCGTATCTTGTATGCAAAGCAAGAGGTCTCGTGCTTTTGGTTGAAAAGGAGATCGAAAATGTAAATCATTGATACAGAATAGGTTGATCATTTTCTTTTACCAACGATTTAGGTTGACACTAATGTGTTCACTTAATAAGGTAAATAGATAAATATTTGAAGAAGTTCAAAGAGTTCCAGGAATCACGGTTTAGTCGTGATGGGATTATCAAAGTGAAGACTTTTATATAAGCCAAAGGAAATATGATATAGTATCACAAATTAATCTCTCTTAGCATGCATTATGGGATAATGTGTGGTTGGATAAAGAAATCAAACGCTATTCGATATGGTTTGGACTTCAATCAAGTTACTTTGAGTTACTTGATCTAATTTTGGGGATTTTATCATTTTGTCTAAGTTGTTTTTCCACTGAATCTAAACGATTCATATGAGATATGAAATGGTAGAGTACCATGTTTGTAAGTTTTCAAAAGAAACAAATGCCCATTTTTCCTTACTATAATCACGAGTACAACGGGTTTGCGGCTCGTGAAGCTGTCTTTCTAGAATACAAGTTTATTTCTAGAAGACAGAGTGGGAGAAATTATTCAAGAGCCACAAAAGAATTGTATGTCGCAAGAAACTGGTCTTTCTTGGCTACATGAGACGTTTTGTACGTTTTGTGTAAGACGTTGTTTCTTCAAAATCTAGGAGGTTAAAGTCATCACTTGTTGAAGATGATGAATTCATGTTACTTTTAAGAAAGTAAAGAGCTTACAACTTACAAAGAAATTGTTTGATTCAAGTTAATTACTTCTGGAAAGTAATGAACATATGACTTACATGAGAATGTTTAAGTCACAACTCAATACAAGGCTTAGAGCCATAAAAATCCGAAATAAAAGGCTTGATTAGTGACAAAGGGTTTTGCACTAATAAAGAGAGATTTCAAAGCTTGATTGGTAGAAAAGGGTTTTGCACTAGTTGAGAAGCTTAAGTCTAAGGATTGTATTTCATTATGATGAGATATATAGCGAGTGAATCCAAAAACCCACTTCTTCAAAGAAGAAATGTATTCGATACATGTTGCAATCCTAAGATAATGTGCAACTTAAGAGATGGTCTTGAGTAGGACATAAATGAGTTGGAATCAATGATTTGATCATGGTATAAAAATTTTCCCGATAAGTCGAGAAGTTGTGTTTATACATGAAGTTTAGTGGGAGTTACCGAAATTTTTAGTAGTCTTATATGTGGATGTCACATTGATCATTGCGAATGATTTAAGACTTGGAGAAATATAATACATCTTTAATATCCAGATTTATGGAGATAAATCCACATGATATTAGCGTCAAATAAGAAGTCTTATGTTGATAAGATTCATGACTAGTTCAATCAAGATTAAACATATTTGATTGATTCCATTTGCTTCCGCTGCCGAATCAATTAAATAGGAAATGATGTATAACACTTCATATACTTTGAGTATGATGAATTGTTTCAAATCGAATTTAAGTAATAGTTACCAAGTAAACCATAAAGATGACCCTTAAGTTCTTGTAGAAGCATTAAGGATGTAAAACAAAGTGTTTTTGATGCAATTTTGTGTAAGGGTGTTACACAAATGACAATTGACAATTGAGATTGCGCATGGTTTCCGACAAAACCAAAATCAAAACACATTAGGATGGTTAAGATACCATTGTGGCTATGTTATTTAAGAAATGGATTTGTTAGAATCGTTCTAGGCAATAAAGAACAATGAGAGATACTTACAGCGGAAATTGAATACACTTGCAATCATGAGATGTGCGAGAGGATGGATCCCGTACACTGTGAAAACAGTGGGAGCTATAATAAGGCTAGAGAGCTTATGTCTAGATTGGATCTAGACAAGTACTCAGAAAGTTTTGTAATGCAAATTTATACATTACAAAGGAAAACGAGTATATAGTAAGGTTGAGTAAGGTACAAGAAGTTGATAAAACCTACTAACCAAAGTTTTCTCATGGGCTTAACATGATGAGTCATGTCATATGTCATTTCAATTGCATTGAGATGAACAACTACATATAGGATGGAAATGGATTATAAAAATATGAAGTAGTAATCAGGTATTGACTATTCATATGTGATAATCACATTTGTCGTTCGAGTTTTTAAATCTGAAAACTACTTTTATACTTTGTTACATCCAAACGGGTTGTAGAGACAATATTGAGCCCCGTTAAAGTGAACCCGGATTAACATGGTATTCGCCCATTGTCACTTATATGAGGTGACGTCTCGAAGTGACTAGAGTGTGATGCGATTGATGGCAAGTTCAAGTGCCATAGAGTCATGTGAGATGACTAGTCGATCAAATAGGCAGACTGTTGGGAACACTCTGTCGGGCAGTGACCGCTTATAGAGTTCTAGCAAATTTATAAAGCCTGGTCGTGGTGAGAGCTACTATAGTATTCAAATGAGTCGATTCTTTTGACTAAAGACTGTTCGCCTAAGGTGGCACGGTTTCAGATTAACTTTGGTTTATGTTACTACGACCTTCGTAAATAGGGTCAAATGGGCATATTTTGGGTTATGATGGCTGTGGCTAGTCGAAGGGAATAGTGCGATAGGAATTGTCCACCCTCTTGTCAGGGTCAAAACAATATCTCAGGGCCACTGGAGGAGTAATGAACTAGAAATGTGTGGCCACGCTCGGAAGGTATCTATGGTAGATAATTCCGGTCAAATCAGTTATTATCCAGATCGAGGAAAGCACTCTTGATATGATCACTTGCAAGTACGACCTGAAAGACACCTTGCATTGAGTGGGAGATAGTAATAGGACAAGAGAATTGGTGACGCACACTTGTCGAGGACAAGTGGGAGATTGTTGGAGTGTCCCCGACAATAATGCGATCACAATGGTCGATCATGATGATCACATGTTTAAATCTCATTTTTTAAGAATACATAAGGGATGATTCATTATATAGTCAATTGATCAACATTAATCGGTAACGATTGGCTTGCTAGAGTTTGACGTTACTGTCATGGGACGGTGGTGGTTAGTTGATCCCTTAAGGTCACACCTAAAGGATGATGCCCTAATCTGTAAAGTTGATTAATTGTATGACGATACAAGTTAATCAATTCCTTAAAATTGAACAATTCAATTTGAGAGAGAGAATATTGATATTTTATAATAATGGGATTAAATAAGATTTAATTTAGTAATTGAAATATTTTATTACTAAAATTATTTATTGTTTGTGAAACAATAGAGATGATAATGAATGGTTAATTATAATTACAAGATGTTGTGAATTATAATTAAATGACCCATTTTATTTATGTGATCAAGTATCACTAGTCAATTTGTTGAATATAATTTAATTAAGTTATAAAATGATATTTATGTGATAAATGTGCATTAAAATTAATTAATAACATGTAGCATACTACATGTGACATATTGTGTGACAAATGACAAATTGACAAAATAAAATGGTAGTCCATTTTAAGTAGGTGGACCGAATTGGAGGAGTATGTAGTGGGTTGTGCTTATATTATTTTATGTGATAGAATTTAAATAATAAGCCACTACACTAGCCTTACATGCCTAAGGTTTTGAGAAGAACAAAAGAAAAAGTGAAGGACCATATATTGGTCCTCCAACCCCCCAAAAACCGTGTACCCTACACACTACACACTACAAGGACAAGTTTTGTTCTTTATTCATCTCTCTATGCATGTTCATTCATTCACATGCATATTCTCTTTCACATATTCATTCCTCCTTCATCAAAACATGAGATTTTTGATTCAAATTGTTCATAGAAATTACTAATATTATTAATGTAATATATGAGTATTAGTAATCAATTTTAAGGTAAACTACTAAACTAATATCTAGCTAATATTATTTAGTGGGGATAAGGGATAATCTTGGGTGCAATCAAGAGGAGTTGCTTCTATACTTGAGGTCTTTGGAGGATCATCCTAACATATGGAAAGCTCAAGAACAAGTGAGGTAGGAGACTTCACTTGTGCCCATTAATCCGAAATACTCACATGTAAGGAACCGTTTTTCTCCTTACTCTTGCATTTGTTTTGCATGCATAAGATCTTTAAGTTTTATGACTAAAACTTTAAACCAAAATATGTGATATTTAAAATATGATTTCCAACAATTCCCCCCGCGGTTTTTCCCACATTTTGGGTTTCTCGCGTCACCATTTTGCTTGTGTCGTTTGTCTCTCTTTCTTTTTCGTTTATCTTTCCTTCGTACTAGTTGTTTACTTTCGTTCTCGCTATGTTCTTACTACCGATCTACTTAAGTCTTTAATATCGTATTTTAATTGGAATAGCCGCATTGACTCACAAATCTTTAGTCGGTAAAATCTTACCAAAACAATTTAGCGCCCACCGTGGGGCATTGTGGTTAAATCTTGGTTAAAATACATGTTTTCGAAATATCCTAACATCTCTATAGTTGGTAATGTCAGGATCCAATCAGAATGTATTAGATCCGATGAGTACATCAACGCAAACTCCGGTAGTATGGGCGACCCCAGCAACCTCCGGTGTTCCAACAATGGGGGTCCCTACCACCAGAGAGACTGCAGGCCAGGCTCAGCCCCAAGTATCAGCAAAGCCTTCTTACTCCCCCAAAATCACAGATCTGGGAGCAGGGAAGGCTGGCAAATCACCAGTTATTAACCCTGTGCCAAAGCCTAATAAGGATGGGAGTCCGCAGCGCCCAGGATCACCAGGACACCTGATAGGAGCCCGTCTCTCAGGAACATCACAACCGGATCCGGTACAGAAGTTGCTCCAAGGGATGACATCCTTGCGACAAGCGGTGATAGGGTTAAAAAGGGACAACCAGTCCTTGCAGGAGAAGATAGATGCAGTGTCACCCCTGGAAACGCCATAGCAGATGGCAAGGTCAACACTCGATCAGGGGAATTTCAGTGAGTACTCAGGGAGGCTAATGCCACAAAATCTAGTAACCAGGCTCGATATGGATATGTTGCCGCCAGGGGTAACCACACCACCCGAGCAAGTGTATCCAGCAGGAACGGTAGCAACCCAGGGTACGATCCAACCACCAGGGGTCCCACCACCACCAAGGATGCCGCAAACGTACCCCATGGTACTCAATCCTGTGGGATTAGGAGCACTGACTCCAGAACCCATATTACGCCAGTGGCACCAGAGAGCAATCCAGGGAACAATCAGCAGGAAATGCATATCCCGGGATGTGCTCATATATGCCATATACACCAGACAGTCAGTTCAGGCCTATTGTGAACTCAACACCATTAACCGGAAGCTACATGGTACCTCTTTACATGCCAGGAGGAACACCAAATCCATATGGGATATACTTAGTACCACACAACCAGGGTATGGGGCTAGGAAGCCATGTAGAAGAACAGTTGCAGGATATCAGGTCCTTACTCAGCAAGGTTCCAGGGTTACCACGTCCCATGGAGGTAGCAACCCCGGAGTGCTATGCGGATTCCCTCTTCGTGGACAAGATTGCCCTAGTCAGCATGCAAAAGGGGTTCACTACACCAACAATGACATTGTATGATAGAACAGAGGATCCGCTGGAGCACATTAACAAGTACAAACAGAAATGATGGTGGTTGCAGCAACAGGGCATGAAAAGAAGGCATGTATGTGCAAAGGATTCGGTTCCACCTTGTCAGGAGCCGCACTCCAGTGGTTCGTTAACCTTCCCAACAAGTCTATTTCCAGCTTCGCAGGGTTAGTGAATGATTTCAATCAGCAGTTGGTAAGCAGTCGCAAGCCATAAAAATTATCCTGTAATCTATACCGGATCGTCCAAAGGTTTGAGGAGTCCACTAGGGATTATCTTGCCAGATTCAATGTGGAAAAAATATCAATCCCTAGGTGCGACCCCATAACGGCAGTCAACGCCTTCAGAAGGGGACTGCATCGCGACTCTGATTTGTACAAGGATCTCACGAAGCATCCATGTGCCACCTTTCAGGAAGTCAAGCAAATGGCAGAGGCTACATATCGCCTAGAGGAGGATGAGGATAGAAGGGACCTGTATGGAACAGAGTCGTCCAGCAGAAAAATCACAACAGAGAAAAAGATTGAAAGAGCCAAACCATACAGCAAGAACACAGTGAACAAAGTCTCAGGAGAAACAGAGAGCACCGAGGCTACACTTAAGCTCAGCGAGTATGGGTTCACCACTGGACTTGCTGGGGTATTGAAGGAAATCAGGGAGCTAGGGCAGAGGGCCAGGTGGCCCAAGAAGCCTACTCCTAGGGAGAACGGCAAAAGAGATACCAGCAAAAGGTGTCAATACCACAACGATATTGGCCACAATACAGAAGATTGTGTAGTACTACGAAAGGAAGTGAAGCACCTCTACAGTGCTGGATGCTTGGATCACCTGCTCCCCAAGGTGGCAAAATATGGAAAGGTCAATACTGCTGACCAGGCCCAACCATCCCCACCTCCACCTTGCTCAAAGGTAGTGAGCGTCATCACAGGGGGGCCAGAGATATGTGGTCTCACTTATTCTGCAGCAAAGCGCCATGCAACCGAGACTAAATGAGATAAACCAGAGTTCTCCCTCCGGGTCAGCTGACAGGATCTACCAGCAATCTCATTCGATGAGGCAGACGTACCTGATGAGGCAGAACACCACCATGACGCCTTGATCATTACCCTTTCTATAGGGAATTGCCTTATTAAAAAGATATTGGTAGATACAGGAAGCTCTGTAAATATGATAATGCTGGAAACCTTGAAGAACATGGGGTTCAGCGAAAAAGACCTGGTGCAGAAGGCAGTACCCTTGGTAGGCTTCAGCGGATAAACTAAACAATCCCTTGGAGAAATAGTGATACCAACCTTTGCAGGGGGTATAAACGAACAGGTACGGTACTTGGTCATTGATGGTTCGTCAACTTATAACATGATACTTGGAAGGCCATGGATCCATGAAATTAAACCGGTACCATCAACGTACCATCAGAGCCTGAAGTTCCCTACACCTTGGGGGGTACAGGAGATACGGGGAGATCAAAATGTAGCTCGGGATTGCTACAAGAACGCTCTGAAACCCACTGCAGCTGGTCCAACATAGCAATTACAGAAACTGTGCATCCAGAGGGAGTATATCGCACCTCCCCAAGAGGAACTCGATGAAGTAGTCCTGGACCCACAATTTCCAGCAAGAAAAGTACTGGTGGGAGCTGATTGTGCAGGTAACATCCGTGAGCAGATAATTGAATTTCTACGTACTAACATGGATTGTTTCGCCTGGTCCCATAACGACATGATTGGCATAGATCCAAGTGTAATTACACACCGATTAAACGTAGACCCCAGCTTTCCTCCAGTCCAGCAGAAAAGGCGGAAATTCGCTCCTGAAAGGAACGAGGTGATAAACTAGGAGGTAGACAACCTCCTGGCAGCAGACAAGACCAGGGAAGTTAACTACACAGAATGGCTCTCGAATGTTGTGGTTGTACCAAAAAAGAACAACAAGTGGAGAGTATGTCTCGATTTCACAGATCTTAACAAAGCTTGCCCAAAAGACCCGTTCCCTCTGCCGCACATTGATTCCATGGTAGACGCTACAGCAAGGCATAAGCTACTTACCTTCCTTGACGCTTGGAGTGGGTACAACCAGATAAAGATGGACCCTAAGGATCCGGAGAAAACAGCCTTCAGCTCTGACAGAGGCTTGTACTGCAACAATGTGATGCCCTTTAGCCTCAAGAATGCTGGTTCTACCTATCAGCGCCTGGTGAACAGAATGTTTAAGGAGGAGATAGGGAGAACAATGGAAGTCTACATTGACGATATGGTAATCAAATCCGAGAAGGCAGAACAACATATGTTCCACCTGGAGAATACCTTCTCGATCCTCAGAAAATACCATATGAAGCTGAACCCCCTGAAATGCACTTTTGGAGTCTCCTCTGGGAAATTCCTGGGGTACTTGGTGATGCAAAGAGGGATAGAGGCCAGCACGGAGCAAGTCAAAGCAGTACTTCAGTTAGAATCTCCTCAGAAGCCAAAGGACGTACAAAGGCTCACAGTTCGGGTAGCAGCCCTAAACCAGTTCATATCAAGGTCCTCAGAAAGGTGTCAATTGTTCTATGACATCCTAAGGAAGAGCCAGAAGTTTGAGTGGACGCAGGAGTATAAAAAGGTGTTTGGGGAGCTCAAGCAGTACCTAACCACCCCTCCTCTTCTCTCCAAGCCAGAACAGGGAGAACCGCTGCACTTGTATCTATCAGTAACAGAGGCGGCTGTAAGCGCTGTACTGGTATGAGAGCACGAAGGAATGCAGAAACCAGTATACTATATAAGCAAGTCTCTGTTGCCTACAAAGACCAGGTACACATCCCTAAAAAAACTCGTTTTGGCACTTGTTACTGCTTCGTACAAATTGCGTCCCTATTCTGAGTCCCATACAATTTCAGTCGTGACCAACTACCCCCTGAAAATCATAATGAGGAAACCCTAACTGTCAGGGAGAATGGTTAAGTGGTCTGTCCACCTGAGTGGGTACGACCTAAAATTTGAACCCCGAACAGCCATAAAGTCCCAAGCCCTAGCTGACTCTGCGTCAGACTTTAGTCCCACCCTTCAAGAACAAGCCGACAGTGAAATGTTGACCCTAAGTGAGGCTAAAGTGGAGCAGGTATGGGAGTTACATGTTGATGGGGCATCCAATATGAAGGGAGCAAGGGTAGGGCTGGTCCTGAAATCACCTCAGGGGGAACAAATAATACAGACAGTACGGCGTGAGTTCAAAGCAACGAATAACGAGGCTGAATACGAGGCCCTAATCTTAGGACTCCAATTAGCCTTACAATTGCAAATCAGCCGCATCGAGGTGTATAGTGGCTCCAAACTGATCGTAAACCATGTGAATAACGTATACACGGCCAGGGATCCTAAAATGATACCCTACCTGGAAGTAGCGAAGGAGCTCAAACTCCGCTTTGCCTCCTTCCACATCCATCAGATACCAAGGGCTCAGAATGTTGAAGCGGATGCTATTGCCACCCTGGGAGCAGCCTTCACTCCAGGGGCAGTGGGTACTATACCATTCATACATGTCATGAAACCTGCCATACGTCAGAATGAACAGCAGAACGCCATTAAGGCTGCAACAACCCAGTGGACATATGAAGCAGGGATACTGTGTACTGCCACACCCCAGGAAGAGATTGATGATTGGTGCAAGCCTTACATTAACTGGCTACGTGATGAGGTATTACCACCTGACCAGAAAGACACCAGGAGTTTCAAAATGAAATCCTCCAGATTCGTACTCATTGATGGTATCCTATTTAGGAAGTCCTTGGCAGGACCCTATCTGAGGTGCTTAAGCATACAGGAGGCACAGGCAGTAATGTGTGATATCCACAGTGGTGATTGTGGAAATCACACATGGGGTATGAGCCTGTCCAATAAGACACTAAGGCAGGGTTACTTCTGGCCTACCATGAGGAAAGACGCCATAGATTACGTCAATAAATGCGAAGAATGCCAAAGGCACGCTCCTGTCAGCCACCAGCCAGCAGAACATATGCATCCGATCATCTCGCCATGGCCTTTTATGAAATGGGAAATGGACATTGTAAGACCATTACCCCGTGCTTCTGGAAACAGGACGTACATGCTGGCAATGACGGACTACTTCTCTAAATGGATAGAGGCAGAAGTTTTCCCTCAGATCCTGGAGAAGCATGTGATATCTTTCATCAAGAAGAACAACTAAGTCACCAGGCAAGGTCTTTTGTTCATTACGCACGTGCTAAGTCTCCTGGATTCAGCAGGTGTCACAAGGAGCAAAATGTGGAAGCAGCGTACTTAGTATTTCAAAAGGCCAAAATGAAACCCTATTTCTTTTAAGTTGTTGTAAAACTCTGGGGGAACACACTTTGTGCTCCCTAAACTATTTTGGATTTATGAAATCGCTTCCATTTTTAGGTTTATCATTGTTTTTTGATTGAATATGGATATGGTAAGTTGAATATTAAGGCAATGTCCTAGTAGGCTAACTGATGAACAGGAACAAGCAAATTGTTCCTCCTGCAGGAAGTACCCAATGTGCGCGTGGTCGAAACAGAGGGATTCGAGCATCCTGATGGAAAGAAAGCTCCCTGAACCACCATAGGCACCTCAACAAGTACGAAGCCGGCACACGAACAGAAAGAACAAAAGAATTGCTAGCAAAACAACAGAAGGAACAAAACGAAAATTCATAAACACCCCTCAGCAGGGGGAACTTGAAAAGCAAAGCATTTTTGCCCCTCCTACGAGGCAAAAACAAAAGTACTAAAAGGTGCCCAAAACTACCAGGCACCAAGAGTTGGATTACAATGGGCCACCACACAGGGTGCCCAACAAAACATCATGATAAAAAATTAAAATTTAAATGCCTAAACTAGGCAGCAGCAGCAGAATCCGGGGCGGCACCAGCAGGAACATCTACAGGGATGTTGGGATCCACAATAGCCTATCCTCCAGATGGACCTTCCTCTCCGTGGGCAACAAGGGCTTCCTCCCTGACCTCCTCGACCGACGCGACAGCTAGTTGTTCAGTTCTAGCACTAGTCTCTCCATCATCACCACCCAGCAAGTCGTTGATGAGGCTGAAGTCCGGCTTGACTGGATATGCAGCATGAAATAGCCGTTCCTCCTCAGCAAGGTCCTAGTTGGAGTGTTCACCCGCCTCGAACTCCTTAATGAATTTGATCTTTGTTTCCCAGGCGGAAACCAATGTAGAGTCCAAGAGCAGATGCTTCAACAACTCCACCTCCTTGTGAGCCTCTTCCATACGCCCTTCTGCTGCCCTCCTCTCAGCATCCAGCTGCTTCTGGGCAGCCGCTTTCTCCTCAGCCACCTTCTTTTGGGTCGCCACCTTCTCCCTCCTAGCCAGCGCCAGATCTGCCTCCACCTTCCCCGGGTTGACATTGAGGTTGTTCACCTCCCCCATTAATATGGCAACCTTCCTGCGCAAGAACAGGCCGTCCTGCAAGACTTGCAAGAAGAACAGCCAGCAGCACGAACAAAATAGCCAAATGAAGCATAAAGGGAATTAAAAGGTACCTGCAGGGCGCGTCCAAGAGCTTCATCTAGTAATGCAGGAAGATGGGTATTTCCCAGAGAATGGACAGCAGCAGGCAGCAGGAGTTGTTCCATGTGAGGCCAGAGAGGCACCCTACTGGAGCCATACCCCTTGGGAAGGCGGATTACAGTGGAAGTATTGGGCAGAGGTGGCCTAGGAGCCACTGCAGCCAGAGGAGCAACCTCAATAAGGTCAGGCGTGTTAACCGGCTCTTTTTCAGCAGGGAGCGATGGCCTCTTCCTGGGAGAATGACCGGAGGAGGCAGAAGCAACTTGCTTCCTCTTTCTATCCAGCAGTGAGAGAGAGGAAATAGGAGTATTCCCTAGTAGAGGAACACAGTTAGAATATAAACGCAAATGACCATATAGCAAGAGCGAAAACCTATAAAAAAAATCCTTACCAGACGACATCTGGAATTCGGCAACTGGGGGTTCTTGCTGACTGGTGGAGGTACCAACTTCTTCTTCTTCTCCCTCTTCCTCTTCTTCCTTCTGTTCTTCTCTCTCTTCTTCCTCCTCTTGCTCTCCATCACTAATGTCAAGAGGCTCGGAGGCAGATGCACCAACAGGGGAAGAAAGTACACCAGGGTAAGAACGAGTTACAACAGGGAGAGCAAATAAACGGCTAATCACGCTGTCATCTCTTGAGGGAATTGGCTGCTTCAAACCTGCAGCAGTACACCAGTAAGAACATTAAAATAAAAGAAAAACAACAGACACCCAAAAACTAAAAATACCTCTAGAGGCCCCCCACTTGTCAAATAAGTACTCGGGGGTAGGGGTAAGAGAGTCAATCTTAACGAAGATGCAGTTCGTATTCCAGCCTTCATCCCTCACTTTAGAAGGAAGGATCACGCCAGGGTTATTGCGGTCACAGGACCTCAAGGTGATAAGCCCGGCAACAAAGGGCATGAAAGCATAGAGCAGGGCAGGGTCGCCCACACCAATTCCCAGATCATGATCTTCAGCGAGGATGTAGAGCAAAACCAGAATGCGCCATGCATGAGGTGCAAGCTGGCAGATCGCCAACCTATAGTGACACAAGATCCTTTGCACCAAAGGAGGGAAGGGAAAAGACAAACCCTGGGTAAAAGGGTACTCGTACAGGTATGCCCAACCGGGATCGTGGGCATTCGGCGCCTCCCCAGGAAGAGGAATGTGAATCTTGACCTTCTGCCCAAGGCCAAACCTCTCTCTCACCTCCTCGATGGGGGTGTCAGCAAAGCTGGAATCGCACAGATAGTGATCAGCGAGGATCCCAGAGGATCGAAAGGGAGAGAGAGCAGCAGCAGATAGACCCCCACGGGGAGAAGGAGGAAGAGCAGTGTGGCGGACAACCTTTTTGACCATGATTGTGAAGTTTAGAGGCGAGAAAATTAAGAGAGAGGGAAGAAAGTAAGGAGTTTACCTGGTTGATAGGGAGATCTTATAAGAGGGGAGGGAGAGTAAAGGGTTTTTAGGGAAAGGGGTTAATAAGGACGGGAATAAAGGGAGTGGGAGGGGAGGGGTATATTTATAACCGAAGGGAGTTAAGAGAGGGAGTTAAGAGAAATGAGTTAAGGGAGGAAGTTAGGTTGGGGGGGGGGGTCGAGGGAAAGGAGACGTGGGGAAGGTGGGGAGTTATTGAGAGGAGTGCCTGATTAGACCTCTAACGGTCAGACTCAGTGGATAAGAATGCAAGTGTGCTGATGTCACGCTATGACATCACCACTACATGCAGCGTCAGGAGGGAAACAACTCCCAGCATCCATCGAGCAAGAACAGAACCTGGCAGCTGCTTGGGGGTAATTGTATGGGTAAAAATACCCTCTTATTCTCATCATGACGTGGCAACTCGCAATTGGATAAAATAAAGGCACACGGATCAATGACAAGGTAGCAGGCTGCTAGACGCAAGGAAGAACAAGGGGGGGATGAACCTAGACATTCAAGTGATACATAGGCCACGTTTGAATTAAGTAACAAACAGCCAGCAGGAACGTTGAAATGGTCAGCAGGAGCATTGCAGTAATAAACAAAAGCTTTGACAAAGTCAGCAACCACTTCCTATTTCATAGGGAGTGGAGCGTATGGGTGAGAATAAGTAGGGAGCATGTGCGATAATTCAAAGGAGAGCTATAAAAGAGCAACAAATATAAGATTCAAGGCATTCATCATTGACTCCACTCGAAGAAATATCATTCACCACCTGCAACAATTAATATCATTAACACACTTAGAAATTTATACATCGTTCGTATCATTTGTACTTAGTCATTTGGAGATCTCTGCTGTATCTCCTGATCGTTCCAGCTAGGTTCACCCTCGGATACTATTATTACTAGTGGATCATTAGTGGGATGCCATTCCCCCCGCGGTTTTTCCCGCATTTTGGGTTTCCCGCGTCACCATTTTGCTTGTGTCGTTTGTCTCTCTTTCTTTTTCGTTTATCTTTTCTTGTACTAGTTGTTTACTTTTGTTCTCGCTATGTTCTTACTACCGATCTACTTAATTCTTTAATATCGTATTTTAATTGGAATAGCCGCATTGACTAACAAATCTTTAGTCGGTAAAATCTTACCAAAACAGAAACCCTACGTCAAAACGAGAAGAGTTCAGAGGCAGAAGCCAACTTAGAACAGGCGCAGCATCTGCTTCGTCTCCTGGAAGAGGCGCAGCACTTCTGCGTCTGTTTTCCAGTTGGATTCTGACCGTGAAAGTCATACTCGTGGGTTGTTAATGTTCGTTAGTAAATTTAAGACCGATTAATGATATTAGAACTTGAGTTGAAGTGATTAACATATTACATACATACTAATATTGTTATAAAAGCGATGAACACGAATTAAAATGGGTTAAAACGGTTAAAGATGAATTAAAACGAGTTAAAACGAATTAGGTTTAATTATGAAGACGGAAATGAATTTGAAAGAACTTGATAAACGGTAAAAATATGTTCAAAGGACGAATTCTAGAAACTTGATATGAACGAATTGAGTCTCTAAAATCCGAGTTTGATTTAATGACGAAAACCCGCAAATATTGATTATAAGGGATCTAAGTCGGAAATAAAATATGATAATTAAGAAGAATGTATTAAAATTTATCATGTACGAAGAAAAGAGAAGAAAATAAGAAAGTAAAATAAAGGAGACGAAATCAACAGAAAACCGAGGAAGAAGAAGAAGAAGAGTAGAAACAGCGGCATCCCCTGGAAGAGGCGCAGCTGTTGCTGCGTTTCTTCTCGACTTCTAGCTACTGCTAATCCGTAAAAACGGTTTAATAAAAGGGTTTTTAGAAATCGATTTTAAGCATACTTTTGACGTAAATCTTACAATAATTTGTACGAAAAAACATACAATAAAAAGATGGGATTTACACCCTCAGACTTACATGTTAGCGTCGCGAGATTTAACTAAATCGGTTTTTAGTGGTAACTCGACTTGATCTATGAAAATATGAAAGTGCCCTTGAAAAAGAAATTTAAAAAGATTGATTGAATTATTAATTAATTATGGTGTAGTGGTCAAATTGGTCGGTCATGCAAACGTGACTAGTACTCAAAATGATCTGAGCTTACGTGGTCGATTGATCAAGCACGTAGGCGTCGAAAGCTTAGAGCAAGGACTTAGAATGCAAAGGGAGAAGAGAAGGGCGGACACTCGCGTGAAAAATATGGAGACCGAAGGTCTCTATTTATACTAATCACGGAATAAGGGTTTTAGGAAAGGAAATAGGAAAGATAGACCCTTCCCCAAGCAAGCGCGTAGATGTGGAGCTTGTGTCAGATAAAAGCTACCCTGGAGAAGAGGCGCAGCAAGTACTGCGGCTCTTGGAAGAGGCGCAGCAAGTACTGTGGCTCTTGGAAGAGGCGCAGCACCTCCTGCGTCATTTCCCCAGCGGTTTCCTCCTGCGCAAGAAAGCGCGTTTGACAGCCTATCATATTTTAGGCATAACTTTCTCTACAAGACTCAGATTAAGGTGATTTCGGTGGCGTTGGAAAGTAAGAGAAAGATCTAGAACTTTATGTGAAATAGGCCTGACCCAAAAAAGTCGTTATGACCTTGTAAAATAGGCCTAAATGTCGGGTTGTCATTTTAGTCAAATGAAATGCACATTTTGTATTGTAAACTTTAAGTTTAGCCTAAAGAAGTGACATGGGACTCAAAATGAGATATACCCATAATATTTTATGACATCCTAACCTTAGGTAGACAAGCACATTGCCTTTGACTCGGGATTTAACGGCTTTTAGGAAATGAAGACAGTTTTTGACCCGGACTCCAAATGTACTCTAATTACTGCCAAAATGACCGTAATGACACCTAGATGACAACCATGAGGTAGACACAAGTGTATGAGTTACATTTTATTAACCGATTTATGAAACGTCATAAAATCGTGACATATGCATCCCGAACTTGGTGGTTAAACTCTACTGCGGTGACGATACTGTAGGGGAGGTCCTGCGGAAAAATAGCTTGACGCCGTCCCTAAGACATAACTCTGGAAATTGAAACCCTAAATCAATACCGTCCCTTGGGATCTGACCTTTACTTACCACTCTACTAAGAGTAGTTTGTGAAGATATAAATATTGTTTTGGTTGGTAGCGATAACGACTAAGCGTTACTACACCAAAAATGGTGTCGTTGCCAGGGACAGTGTTCAATTGATTTGATTTTCGTTAATTGTTTTTAGTTGTGTCTTTCTTTACCTTGGGGAAGTCAATCTCCTCAAGGTTGTTCTAATTGTTTTCTAGTTGTTTGATATTTTGCATGACTAGGAGATCACAAGGTAATTTATTACCTACTGATTTCGAGATTGAAAGGACCTTAACCAACAATAGAAGAGTTGCCAGAGGTACTTCAAGAGTTGTAGTTATTGGAGAGATTATGGGCATCCAACCAAATAACATTGAGTTCGTCAACCCTTTTGCAAGAGAAGGAGAGGATAACCCAATTCCAAACCAACCAAAAAATCAACCTACAATGCCTAAATTTTCATCTCATTCCGTACCAACCGAGGAGAACCTACCAAACGGTACTCCTACACCACCACATTTAACCGGTAATTTCATTGCCAGATCCGCATTCATACAATTAGTCGAGAGAAATCAATTTGGAGGGATGCCTAGTGATGATCCTCATTTACATATGGAGACTTTTTGTGATTATTGTGATGCAATTTCTCAAACCGGAGTTACTCAGGACCAAATCCGATGGGTATTGTTTCCTTTTTCCTTGATCGGTACCGCAAAGCAATGGTTGAAGAGCCTAGACAAGGCTACTCTTGGTATTGATTCATGGAAGAAGTTAGCACTTGCCTTCTACAAGAAATTCTATCCCCCGGAGAAGCAAATATGTTGAGAGCCCAAATCACCGGGTTCAAGCAAAGGGATGAGGAATCGATATATGAAGCATGGGAGAGATTTAAGGACACTTGTCGTTCTTGTCCACACCATGGACTTAGTGAGTGGTTCCTTGTTCAACAATTTTGGAACGGCTTAGATGAAGACTCACGCAATGTGCATAACATGGGATCCAATGGGAGGTTTACCGAAGTTGATGACAACCAAACATGAGCCAAAAGCGAAGAGATGACGGTTCATAATTCCCAATATAGTAGGCCTCGAAAGGCCACTAGAGGAGGAAAGCATGAGGTAGGTTCCATCACACAATTGGGTGCTCAACTAAGTGCTCATATCGACACCATCAGTTTAAAGTTTGAGAAAGCTATGACTAAGCTTGATGATGCTTCCAAATCACCCAAACAATATGTCAATGATATGGTGGCATCACCTTCAATCCCAAATGGAGTATGTGAAAGTTGTGGAACCTTGAGACATGACCAAAATGACTGTAGGGGAATAAATGAACAAGTGAATGCTTTCCAAGCATCTAAGAATGGCGCCCCTTATTCCAACTACTATAATGAGAATACCAAATTCCATCCAAATCTTTCATACAAGAGCCAAAATATCCAAAATCCTCAACCAACATACACCCCACCTCCAATGAGAAATCAAGCTCAAAGACCCTTTTTCAACCAAAGCCAACGATATCAAAATCAACCTTCCTACAACAAACCCAATGACCAAAGCTTTGATGTTTAAAAAGCGGTCCTCCAAATGCAAAAGAACCAACAAGAATTCTTCACCCAAATGCAAAAAGATAGCCAAGCTAAAGAAATCACCAGCAACAACATACTTGCCCACACTAAAATACTAGAAACTCAAATGACCCAATTAGCATCTTCCAGCTCTCAAAGACAAAAGGGGCAATTACCGCCTCAAGGTAACCCCCCAAGACATGAAACGGTTAGTGCCATCCATTTGAGGAGTGGTACAGGATATGAGGGGCCGAAGAGACCGATTGATGAAGATATTGTGGATGCTAGTAGCAAGCAAGGAGTTGTGGAGAACTATAAGGAAGTAGATCCTACTACTAATGAACTTTCTAAGAAGAGAAATGAAGAGAAGGCTAAGGAAATTTAGAAAGAGCCTATTGTGATTAGACTTCCATTCCCAAGTCACCAAGCTAAGCCTAAGTTTGATGAGCAACTTGAAAAGTTCATGGAAATTGTGAAGAACTTAGAAGTCTCAATCCCATTTACGGAATTGATCAATTATGTTCCGGCTTATGCAAAGTACATGAAGGATATTCTTACCAAGAAGAAATCCATCCGAAAGTTGGAGACTATTGCCTTTACCAAAGTGAGTAGAGTTATTCTTCAAGGGAGTTCCCCTCCAAAGCTCAAAGACCCGGGAAGTTTTTCTATTCCATGTACCATTGGCGACACTATAATCAACAAGGCATTATGTGATCTTGGAACAAGTGTAAGTGTCATGCCATACTCGGTATGTAAGAGGCTAGGAATGGGAGAGCTCAAATGCACCAACATTACTCTTCAAATGGCGGATCGATCAACAAAGATACCTCTAGGGGTATGGGAGGACGTGCCCGTAAGAATTGGAAAATTCTTCATCCCGGTAGACTTTATCATTGTAGACATAAAGGAATATTCTAACATTCATATCACCTTAGGAAGACCTTTCTTGCATACCGCCGGAGCGGTAATCGATGTGAAACATGGAGAGCTCACACTTGAAGTAGGGGATGAGACAATTACTTTCAATCTTGACAAAACAACGAGAGCTCCCCGACTACATGAGCCATGCTTCATGGTCGATCACTATTGCCGAGAAAGTGATAGAAAGAAGTTAGAATCTCTATGCAAAGATCAAGCCATGGGTAACGAAACATCACCCACATGGAAGAAGAAAGTCGATGACATTCAAGTAGCTCTATTTGGAGAGCATGGGATTTTGAACAACAACGAGAGCTTGAATAGCTCGCCCATCATGATAAGTAATAAAGAAGGCCTCATTGTCCATGATAACAAGGAAGGAGAGTTGCTCTTGTCAACTCACGACATCATTGGGGAACAAGCAAGCGAAGTTTGTGGTCTATGGGACGATGAATTTGAAGGATTGGTCAATCCTTATATTAGAAATGATATGACCTTTGACCAAGGCTTTGTTGATCCTTGTCATCACTTTGACTCGGACTGCAACAATGAAGAAAACAATGCACAAAGGTCTATGCAAGATCTTTATCATGAAAATGAGCAAGCCTTCGACTACTTCTACAAGGTGTTGAGCAACATCAACAACACCTTGGCTTTGCCCCCTTGATACCTCTCACAAGAAGGATAATTTGGTGGAGTCCTCCCTAAACCACCATTTGTAAATATTCTAACCCCTTAACTAGCATTTCTTTTCCTTTATTGCATCTTTGTCATTTTTGGATTTGCATTTTTGTGCTTTGATACAAGATTTTTGACATGAGAGCAAGTGAGGGAGATACTTTGACGTGTTTTAATGTGTAGTGTTTGATCAAGTGTGGGGATGGCAAATGCCTGGGCTAACCAAGCCTTTGTAGTGCAACCCACAACATTTAACAAGGAAAGGAAGAAGGAATGACACGGGAAGAGGAATCCCCACGAGCAAACCTGAGCTCGTGGGAGCTGAGTGCAATCCGAGCGTCTCCGGGCTCAATCCGCGCGTCCTACTGTCGGGAAGTGGGAGCTAGAAAGCTTCAAATTATGGGATAAAGTCCTGTAAGAAAATCTGCACGAGCCAAGATCAGGACGCTCCTCCTACATCATCAGGACGCCCGTCCTACTCTCGAGCCGCGTGTCCTGGGAAGCTTCAAACTTATGAAATTTTGCTAAAGTAAAATCTGCACGTCCCGAACTCAATCCGAGCGTCTCAGCAAAAATCCACTCGAGTTGAGCTAAAGTCGTGCGTCCCAGGACTGCTTTGCTATTTCAGAAAAATCTTGTAAGAAGATCTGCGGGTCCTGACCCCGAGCCCAGCGTCCCAGACATGATACACCAACAAAACACGGGACTTATCCTTCTTCCCAATTCATTTCCATCTTTTAAAACACAAACACATACATTTTCCCTCACTTTAACCTTCAATCCCCTCATCCAAAAACATCAATTTCTCAACAAAATTCACCACAATCCAAACAAAAATTGCTCAAAACAAGATTAAATCACCCCTTCATCAACAAAAGACCATTTAAACATCAATTTCCTCACAAATTGAATCAATTTTCTAGGGTTTGGGCAAAATTTCGAAAATCCCCAATTGATTGAGGAATTGATTGAAGTTTGAAGAAGCAAGGAACATTCAAGCAACATCTTGGTTTGTTGATACAAAATTGATAAGGAGCATACAATGGCAAGGACTAAAGGCGGAACCAAGGCACTCAAAACTCCAAATTTGTCAAAGAGGCAACAAGCCCTTCTAGCATCTAAAGTTTTGGTAGTAGCTCAACCAAGGGAGAAAGTCCAAGAAAACGTCAATCCTATCGAGGAAGCTACCCCTTCTACTCCGGTTATAAAACAATTGCCAAACATTCCGGAGGTAACTTTATTATCCGATAACCATAGGATTGCATTTCTATCCCTTGCCAAAAAGACTATTATAGCTACCAAGTTTTTTTGCCAAGACATTTTGAAAAAATTGGGTGTACTTGAGCAAACTAGAGTATTTTTCGAGTCCATTGGGTTGAAAAACCTCTTTGATATGGATGAATTGACTTACCCCTCATTGACCATGGAGTTCATAAGCTCCTTGAGGGTGTATAAGATAGAGACTCAAAGTTATGTTGAGTTCCGACTTGAGAACAAGAGTAGAAGAATGTTTAAGGCTGAGTTTGGTAAAGTGTTTGGTCTTGTGAATATGATCATTTTGAAAAGAAGCCTTTGAAGTATGATGCCGCACCCCTATGGAAAGCTATAATCGGTCGTAAATTTGATTCCTTCCTGGAGTGCCATGCTTTATATGTTCACCATCCGGGCATAAGAACTTGGCATAAGTTTGTGGCCAATACCTTAATTGCTAGGAAAGGCACCAACCACTTCACCGAACTCGACTTTGTCTACCTTGAGTCCTTCTTTAATATCAATGGGAAGTCCACCAAAAAGTACAACATTCTTCAATTATTGCTTGATCGGTGGTTAGAGATTGATAATCGGAAAGAGGGAGTGGCCTTTATTGTAAACGGGGGCTTGGTAACAAGGTTAGCTAAACACTTTAACCCGGAGTTCAACAAGGATAACACCTACAAACCGGTTAAGGGGAGCAACCTTCTTGACATGAGTACTTTGATCAACAAGTTTCATTGGGTCAAGAATGACAAACTTGACCATAAATTTGAATGGCTCATCAAGGAAGCCAAGTCCATTGTCTCGCCCACCAAAATTTGCCGTATCTCCGTCCGTAGACCAAACTACCTCATTCCCGTCTCCAAAGAAGCCGAATTCATAATCAAGCAACAAAGGGATCCTATTGCAAAGCCCTCCTCCTCTACCATTGTGACTCCACCATATCCTTTTGCCTACCAAGAGTTTAAACCAAGTGGCTCTAATATCGTGGTAGGCAATGATTACATGACCCAATTGATGCAACACATGCATAGAGAAGCTTATGATGACCAAATGAATGCTTATTGTGCCCAATATCCACCCCTACTACATCTACCTAGGCAAGGACTTCTTGATCCTTCATGTCCTTTGCCTAGTTGGGCGGATAAGGAGGTATTCTTCCCTAATACTTCTCAAGATGCCGATAAGGATAGCCCGGTGGCTAATGGAAAGGAGGTTGTTGTTATTGAAGACGGGAAAGGTATTGGTTCATGCCAAGAAGAAGAGCAAGGTTCGAGTTCCGATAATGATGATGAAAGTGGTGAATCCTCCAGACCAATGGAGGTGGATGATGAAGAAGATGATGAAGAAGTTGATAATGATGATGATAGTTCCGATGATGATAATTCCGGTGATAAGGCCATCGATGATGATGTCGCAATGAGCGACAATTGAAGGTCAACAAAGCTTATGGAGGATACCACAAGTGCGGGGTTGATTGCCTAGCTTCAACCTATTCCATTGTGATTTTCCTACACCTCCTTTAGCTTTGTTTTTAACTCTTTAATTTCAATCTTGATCATTTGTAGAGTCATTCTTGGCTCTTGGTAGTTTGGAGTCCTAGCACCATTTAAAGGACTCCTACCTCGGTCCCATTGAGGTGTTTAAACATTTTGTTCCCATTTCCAAAATCCAAAATGACAATTTAGAAATCATGCATTGCATCCTTGCCTTGTGCATGAACTTCCCTATTTTGACACTAGAAATAGTGTTTTGTTCGGTTTGGGGAAGTTCACACACAAAGAATGCTAGTCAAATTGGCTCTCCAACTAATCGAAAGCATGCATCATATAGGATAGATTAGATTGCATCACTAGTTATATATGTCATATAGTTTGCATACTAGTTTAGAAATCATGAATTTTCATATAGATTTCATTGCATAATTTCCTATCATATTGGCCATTGAGGACAATGCCCATACTAGTTTGGGGATGGGAATTTCTAACCATTCAAAAATCGAAAATACAAAAAATTTGAAAAATTTCGAAAAAACCCAAAAATATGTTCGTTTATTTCATAACAACAAAAACCATAAAAATTTAAAAATTTAAAAATCCAAAAACAAGTTTATTTCTTTGTAGTGTAGAATCGTACATATTGTATATACTTGTGTTTGTTTGTCACTCTTATCACATTGGACCGACTACGCCACATTCGAGGCATGAAGGAAATAGAAGACCGCATGGTATGATCTTTCCAAATTCCTTCCTCCTTTTATATGTTAATGACAATGTGGCTTTATTTTGGTTGATGCGGTATAAACCAATGTGTTGTTAAGAGCTTTCATTTAGTTTATATGGCATATTAGTTGATAGAAGCATTTGCATTAGGTTGTATATATGTTAGTTGCATCATGGCATGTAGTTGCATTCCAGGAAAATTTTGTGAAAACATCTATTTCGGAAGCTTCACAAGTGTATATAAGGCCCTTGTAGATACCTTTTCTTCTTGAGACTTTGCTCATTAGAATACCTCCAAAACACCCTAGGAGGTGTCATACTAGTATCCTTTGAACCATGGAATAAGGCTTAGTCAAGAGTACCTTGTGGTGTGATAACTCCTTGGCTACCGTTTATTCCAAGATGACCCTTGAAATTAAACCATGCAACCAACTTCCACTTCTATCATATTTTGCCAACAAAAAGGGAATGGGCACAAAAGTTCTCAATTTGAGTTCAAGCATCAAAATAAAAATCAAGAAGTTTGCACAAATTGCATCAAAGAAAAGAGGAGTACAAAAAAAAAACTCATATGCTTCAATAAAAGCACCCTCGTTACAAATTAGGGTGACTTTGAAAATGTTCAAAAAATGCAAAAATTGAAAATTGCCAAGTATCAAAATGCCAAACATCAAATAAATGGCAAAGAAATTGTTCTCAAAATGTCAAATGCCACAAGAAAATTTTGGGGAATAACAAAATCAAGTGCAAACTCCCATTATGAAACTCAAAATCATATTGATCCCTTTTTCCATTGATCCCACTTTTGTGCATGGTAGAAAGGGGACGACCCTTCTTCTTGTCTAGGCAAGAAGGGGAATTCCGCGATGCTATAGTGATTCTAACACCATAGGGAGTCTACTCTTGACAAAAGCATTTAGCGATTGAGGACAAAGGTACCCTAGCTTGACACAACTTGAAGGTGATTTGTTGGTATCCTCCTAGGCTTAGTAACTTGAAGAAACCATGTCTATAATGGAGTGTGTACTCTTAGATTGCTTCCCTTTTAGATAATTTTCGCCACTTAGATGAGAAAAGTGGGTATTACTTTTTGTAGATGCATCCATTATTTGTTTTATGTGCTTAATGCTTGGATGCATCACCATTTTGGCAAGCCCCACCTTGCCTTGCAAGAAGACATCTTACCTCATGGATGTCTTGCTGTGAGTTGCAGGGGCGGAGTGAGACCCGCAAATTGTCTCATATCGGCTATATTAGTAGGATAGTTTAAATAAAGGTCATAGTTTTAGTCACCCCTTTACTCGGGACGAGAAAAGGTTCGGTTTGGGGATGTTTGATGTGACTCATATTTGAGCACATTTAGTCCCCGAATTAACCTTGTTCCCATGCTTTCTAGCATATATTAGGATCATTTCTTATCTTTAGTTTCCCATTTTGCATATTCTTTGAGGTTTTGTGTCCTTGGCAGGAGAGGATTGCTATCCTTCCATTTATAGAGCAAAATGGAGCTAAATGGATCGCGTCTAATGATCAAGCATCGAAGAGGAGACCAACACTAGAAGCCTAAGGAAATAAATCAAGTGAATTGGGCAATGATGAAAGATTCGTGCGTCCCTAAGACAGTCCCCACGGATTGTTAGGAAGGCAAGAACAAGAGAAGAAACCTGACCCAGGATCCGAGCGTCCCGAGCTCAAGCCGCGCATCCCAGACCCAGGATCCGAGTGTCCTGATGCCAGCCCGAGCGGATCGCCTTACAGGACCAAACGTGCTTCAGGCTAGGATGCGCGAATTTTCTTGGGAGTTGCTATATGATCCGCGCATGTCCCTCGGGAGTTGCAAATTATCAAGATTCTTTTAGGGTCTTAATCGTTATTTAAGCCCTTAGTAACCCTAATCCTTGTGCACAAATAATAGTTCTCATAAAGGGGGGAGAGTTTGGCATTTGTGGGATCCTAACTTGTATCAGGTGGATATCTTGAGTGTTACTGCTCAATGTATACACTCAAATTTTTTTGATAAATCTAGGAAGATTGCTTTCTGGCACACCATGGTTTATGGGTTTAATAAAAGTCAGGAGAGAGAACCTTTATGTCAAGCTTTGAAGGATTTTTCTTATTTGATCTCTGGCCCATGGTTAGTGTGTGGAGACTTTAACAGTATCACTGAAATAAAAGATAGAATTGGAGGTGCTGATGTGTCTTGGACCGAGATGGCTCCCATGACAAGTATGTTGGAAGACTGTCAGTTATATGATATGAAGATTTCAGGTTCTTATTATACCTGGAATAACAAACATGAGGATGCCACTAGGGTTTATAGCAGGATTGACAGGGTCTTAATGAATGAGCAATGGTTCCAACTTTTCCCTGAGGCTGCTGCTACATTTCTCCCTGAAGGTTTATATGACCACTGTCCTTGTCTGATCAATACTGATGCCATTATTGTGAAGAGGAAAGCTCCCTTTAAATACTTTAATATGTGGGCTTTGTCTGATGATTTTGCTTCTACAGTGGATAACAGTTGGAAAGAGGAGATCAGTGGTACCCCAATGTTCAGAGTAGTGAAAAAATTAAAGAAACTGAAAATTGTGCTTCATATGTTGAACAAAGTCCAATTCAGTGATATAGAGAACCTCACTCATGTTACTGAGCTGGCTTTAAAGCATTTTCAGCATCAACTTATCCGGGATCCTTTGAATGATATAGTTTTCCATGCTAAAAGAGAGTGTGCCAAGGAACTGAAGGAGTTGATTAAGGCAAGGAATAGTTATCTAGCTCAGAAAGTAAAAGAGAGTTGGATAAGAGATGGGTATCCTAATACCTCGTTTTTTCATTCTAGCATAAAGAGAAGAAGAATGATGAATAGGGTATAAAATGTTAAGGATATGGATGGGATATTATGCTCAAAACCTCAGGAAATTAAATCAGCTTTTGAGAGTTATTATAGGAAGTTACTGGGCACCTCCACCCAGTACAGCCTGTTTCACAGAAAGTTGTAAAGACTGGTAAGGTATTGACTGGGGCTCATCAGGATATTCTCCTTAAACCTGTGACTGATGAAGAGATCAAAGGAGCTATATTTTCCATTCCTGGTGGCAAGGCACCAGGACCTGATGGATTCAATAGTCAGTTCTTTAAAGACTCTTGGGCATATAGAGGGGAAGGATGTGTGTACAAATGTTAGGAATGCTTTCATGATTGGGAAGATTTTGAAGGAGCTTAATGCTACTATCCTAACACTTGTCCCTAAAACTGATATCCCTGATAGTGTGTTACAGTTTAGGCCTATTGCCTGCTGTAACACAGTATACAAATGCCTGACAAAAGTGATGTTCACCAGGCTCAGCTTAATCCTTCCTGACATCATTATTCTTCTCAGGGGGCTTTTATCAAAAACAGTGATATTGTAGGTAATATTCTCATTTGCCAAGACCTCATCAAGCTGTATAGGAGGAAGGTTTGTTCACCGAGGATTATGCTGAAAATTAATTTGCAGAAGGCTTATGACTCCATTGAATGGAACTTCCTCAAGGATATGCTGATTGCATTAAACTTGCCTTCTCGTAGCATTGAGCTAATAATGAATTGTGTGTCCACTCCCTCCTTCTCTTTAGCTCTGAATGGAGAAGTTTTTGGATTCTTCAAAGGCCAAAGAGGTTTAAGACAGGGGGATCGCCTCTCCCCCCGCTCTTTACCATCTGTCTAGAATACCTTAGCAGATTGTTGGGGGTGTTTAATAGGTGTAAAGGATTCAAATATCATCATTTATGTTCCAAAATAAAGCTTACTCATTTGTGTTTCGCTGACGACCTTCTAATGTTTAGCAGAGGTGATCTTCACTCAGTTACACTCCTGTTGAGAGCTTTTGAGACTTTCTCAATCTCCTCTGGACTCAAGATGAATAATGGCAAGTCTAATTTCTATAGCAATGGGATTAGTGAGAATATGGTAAGGAGTATTGAAGAGGCTTCTGGTATGAAAAGAAGAGGCATTCCATTCAGGTATTTAGGGGTTAAGATTGCACCTAAAAGGTTGGGTGTCCTTGACTGCCAGTGCCTGGTGGATAAAGTTACTGATAGGATTCCCAGTCTGGGTGCAAAATATCTTTCTTATGCTGGGCGAGTTACTTTGATCAAATCTGTGTTGAGTACTTTACACAACTACTGGGCACGGATTTTCATACTCCCAAAAATGGTTCTCAATAAAATTGATGCTATATGCAGAGCTTTTCTGTGGCATGGCCAGGAATCTAAGGAGTCCCCTGCTCTGGTGTTATGGAAACAAGTTTGCAAACCCAGGAGGAAGGGTGGGTTGGGATTGAAGAACCTGCATTAGTGGAATGTTGCCTTGCTTGGTAAATATGTTTGGTGGATTGATGAAGGCTGATAATTTATGGGTGAAGTGGGTACACTCCATTTATATAAAGCAAACTAACTGGGCTGATTATGAACCTACTTTCAGTGCTAGTTGGGCTTGGAGGAGGATATGTGCAGTTAAAGACCAACTAAAACCTTGGATGTTTGATGATCAGTGGCGACAAACAAATAATGACTACACTGTTAAACTGGGTTATCTTTGGCTTGTTGATGATGGCATTGATGTTACTTGGTATCCGTGGGTCAAGAACAGACTGATTTTGCCCAAGCACAATTTCTTTATCTGGTTGGTGGCTCAAAACCACCTGCTCACATATGACAGATTATTACGAATGAATATAGCTCATTGTAATAGATGCTTGCTCTGTGATGATGGTGAAGAAAACATTGATCACCTGTTTTTCCAGTGCTCCTTTAGCAAGCAGTGTGTAAGGTTGCTAGAAGACTGGTTACAGGTATGTTTGCCTATGCACGGGGTCATTGATTGGTGGGTGCACCTCATGGAACGCTCACTTATGATGAAACAGGTGGTGGCAGCAGCATTGGCACATATGATGTACTTAATATGGCATGCTAGGAATCGATGTAGGCTTGAATATGTTCTCCCTTCCCCTGTTGTATTGTTCAAATAGGTGAAGGTGTCTTTGGTACTTAATTTGAGAGGTAGACATATTGTAATAGGATCCAGTAAAACTAAGGAGTGGTTGGTTAGAGTGTGTCCAAATTGTATCTAACTAGAGCTATGAATGACTCTAGTTATATTATTGTATGATGGGCTTTTATTTATATATACACTTACCTTTCCCCCCAAAAAAAAAACCCTAATCCATGTACTTAATTTTAGTATAAATACCCTATTATACTACCTAGATTAACATCATATCATAATAAATCTCTTAATTTAGTCTTAATCAAAGTTGTAATACACATTTAAATATTAATGATATCTTAATCTTTCATTAATCTCTCAATTATTTTTAGTTTTAGTTGGGTAATTAGAAGATTATTTGGGGTATATTGGATGATTGACAACTCTCCATCAATCATTAAGTTTCCTTCTTTTATTCTTTGCTTTATTATTTGGATCATCTCAAGTTGGTATAATCTCTTTTATCTTTGCTTAATTATTGTTATTTCCTTTACTTATTCATCATGTTTTGCTTTGTTAGTATGATTGACAACCTTATTAGCATGCTAAACTTGATGATGAGTGAGTACTCTTTTTAGCTATGGTTAATGGGGAATTAGGGGAATCAATCATAGGATTAGATCTATGCTTAAATTAATATGCTTTCATAATTAATTGCTTGCTTGTTGTGATTTCAACCTATGCACATGTTATGTTTGATGAAATTCTAGACTATGAAACCTTGCATTTTTTACCCATCTCTTATCTTTTCAATAAGGCTTGTAAGATATAAACCAACTCAAGACTTATTAGACCATGCATAGAGTTGAATAGGAAGAGACTAAGTCGACTTGTAGGTGTTGTAAAGTCTTGATCAACTAGGCTCCAGGACCTAAATCTTCATAGGGATTGTAAGATATACACTAACTCGATCCCATCACAACAATAAGTTGCGTGTACTTATTTGAGAGCATGTTTGTATGATCTATTTCCATGAATCCCTTATAGACCCATGACACCCTAGTGCCCTTAATCAATTGTTTACAAACCCCTTTAATTGCTTTACTTTATTTTCGTTAATTTACATTCATCTTGTTGATTAGTTTAGACCACATCTTATCTCAACCCAAAATTGTGACACCCTAAGACATAACTACTTGGAATTGAAACCTAAATCAATATCCATCCCTTGGGATCCAACCTTTACTTACCACTCTACTAAGAGTAGTTTGTGAAGATATAAATATTGTTTTGGTTGGTAGCGATAACGACTAAGCATTACTACACCATGAACATTTTAAAGCAATTTTTTCTTTTTTTCTTTTTCTTTAGTATGTGTTTATTTTATTTAATACAATGTGTAAAGTACTACTATGTTTCAATTAATTAAAATAAAAGTTGACTATTATATGTTTTTAGGTCACCAAAAAGAAATTTTTTCAAACATCGGGTCACCAAAGTGGAAATAATACAAATGTCAGATAACCAAGGCGGAATTATGTAAAATTAAGGGCACTAAAGTGGAATTAACCCAAATCTCACTACACCAAACTGTAAATTTGTCTATTAACTTTTTTTTTGTAATCTTAGGAGATTTCATAAAAATTGATTGTTTACGTAAATTATTTTACCAATAATTAGGCGAAATAATGACCTTTGTATATAGTAATTTTTTTTTTACACAAATTAAATAACTAAAAGCATCTTTTTCGTTTAATAATTATAGTATTGAAAATGTAGAAAAAATGACATTGAAAAACTGTTAAAAAAAATTTAAAAAGACAACTTTATCTTTTTCTACAATGAAATATAAAATGAAATCGATGGAAGAACATCTTTTTGGCCTTGGTCTAGCACTATGAAACTGCTCCTCGTCTAACGTGGTAGTGAAGTCCGGCTAAAAACTCATAAGACTACTCGATAGTATCGCATCCATTATTCTCAAGTAGGCTCAGAGGTGCTTCTAGAATTTGATGGTCGTGGGTGCGTACAATTTTCCAACAATGAAAATATCGAGTTATATGAAAAAAATTATTATTTAGTTGGACAAAATGTATGGCGAAATAACGTTAAATAAAACAAGTATTGAACCCATGACTTTTAATTAAGAAATAGTCTCAATAACCACTAAATCCACCAGGGTCGGGTTTAGGTGAGGCGAAGAGAGGAGACGTGCCCTCTCGCGACCTAAGAAAAAAATTCTGATTTTTTTTTTTGAAGGAAACGCGACATAATATGATTGAAAAAAGAAGACTGCACAAAAAGAAAAATAAACTCTTACTCTTCCCTAAATACAACCGTCCGTATGTCGTCCACTTGCCACCTCATCGTCCGCCTCCTCCTCACCGTGGCGTCCGCCTTTACCGGTCGCTTGCCACCTCTGCTCTTTCTCTCTCCATGCTCGATAAGTTGTTAATTTTTTATCCAATTTTGATTATTGAGTATTTGATTGAATGATTGGTTAATTTGTTAATTAGTTGTTGTTATTAGTTTGTTAATCTATTGTAGATTTGTGCTAGTTTAGATTGGATTATTGGTTTATTATTTCATTGTTCTCAAACCCTAAATCACTTACTTAGCAATGAATTTCGGTTTTTAGGACACTTATTTAAGTTCAATTTCTATATACTTTGAGTAATTAAAGGTTCTTTTGATTTATTATTCTTGCTTCTCTAATAATTAGATACTTATTATTATAGATATTAACATGTTAATTGTTAGGCCTGGAAATCCGCAGACCTTCCTGATCAGTATCTCATCTAAACCTAACTGCCAGGCTGTCAGGGTGTCAGGCTATCAGGACACATGAAGATAGGCGTCAGGCCATGGAGAGGACAACGGTCAAAATATCAGGACGATATTAGACCGTATACGCGTATTATAGAAGAATTATATACGCAGCATTAAGTGAAAAGATCTCGCAGTAAATGCAGTAATTAAGGGAGGAATAATTAGCAATTATTACAGGCAATAATGGAGAATAATCCACATTCAAAGCCATATCAGGCGGCCGTTCAAGATTGAAGCCTATATAAGGAACACTTTGAAGACATTGGACGCATCTCGTTCTCACACAAGAAGAAGCACACATTTACATACGCAATATTTAGAGAGATATAAACATTGTCATTATCATACAATAATTCTCCCAAATTACATAGTGAAATCCTCTCCTGGCTTGGTGCCCGTGGTTTTTTCCCATTCAAGGGTTTTCCACGTACAAAATTCTTTGTCTTATTATTGTTGTCGTTATTTCATTTACAGCTTTATATTGTGCCCTGACGACCTGACCAACAAACTATTTACAGCTAGTTAACCTTACACAACTCTACCCTGACCAGATTTCGCCTTGCGCAAAATCCACACAAAACAATTGGCGCCCACCGTGGGGCATCTAGCTCTTTAAATCTTTTTTTTCTTATCCTACAAAAATTCAAAAATCCTACAAAAATGGCCCAACCCACCGTTGAAGAACAATTGAATGCAGCTCTCCAATAAATCGCTGAGTTGGAAAGCCTAAAAGAAAAAGTAGCCCAAACTGAAGAAGAAATCCTGCAATTGAAAGAATCCGAGTCATCTCTAAAGCAAAAATTAGAAAAACCCCAAGGGGCAGGCTCTAGATTCCAACCAGGAACTCCATTTGTATCAATCATTAAGAATATTGATTTTTCCAGTTTTAGGAGCCCAAGTATTCCTAAATCCATTAATGTTGATGGTCATGATGAACTAAAAGATGATAAAGAGAAGCCTGATGAATCCGCAGCAGCTATCATGATGGCAGTGGTTCAGGAGATCAAGAAACTCAATGAAAAATTCGATAAGATACCTGGAGTACCTGCCAAAGATGGAAGAAGTCTGCCCGAAAGCTATCTTTGATTCGTCTTTTATAGACGAAATAGCAAAAGTAGACCTACCAAAAAGTTCACAATTCCATCCATGAGGGTCTATGATGGAACCACGGATCCACAAAATCACGTGGCTCTTTACAAGCGAAAAATGCTTTGGCTGCATCTATTCCCAGCGAGTTTAGACAAGTTTGCATGTGCAAGGGATTTGGAACGACCCTGACTAGCCCTGCTCTGCAATGGTACATCTACCTGGCAACTGGGAGCATCCATTCCTTTGCCAACCTGATCAACAGTTTCGACCAGCAGTTCGCGAGTAGCAGGGAGTTGGAGAAACGATCCAGTGACCTTTATCGAGGTACACAGAAGCCTGATGAAACTCTCAGGACATTTCTTGCAAGATTCAACAAAGAGAAAGTGTCCATACCCAGGTGTGACGTTGGAACAGCAGTGGAGGCATTCAGACAAGGGTTACGACCATATAATGACTTATACAGTGAACTCACTAAGTATCCCTGCCACACCTTCGAAGATGTTCAGACCAAGACTCTCACTTTCATCAGGCTGGAAGAAGATAAAAGCTATAAACTTGGATCACCCAGTAGACCAAAGGATCATAAAAGGAGCAGTAGGAAGAGCAACAAAGGAAACAACTATAGACCTACTCCATATTCCAGGCCAGATCAGTCAGAACTTAACCTGGCTCATGAGTATCAAGGTAAGGTTAAAGTTTATCCACCTATCTCCGAACATAACTTCAGTGTTGATATTGCAGGATTGATCCAGAGACTTGACAACATGGGATCGGTGTCGGATGGCCCAGAAGTCGAAAATCCAAATCCCAGAAGAGACAATTCAAAATGGTGCGAATTTCACATGGATATTGGACACACCACGGATGATTGTTTCACCCTGAGGAAGGAAGTGGCCTACCTGCTAAAATCAGGATACTTGAAAGATCTGATCAAGACAAAAGGCAGGAACGTAAACTAGGATAAAGAGAATCAGGAGCATAAGCAGGATCGTAGTCTCCCTCCACCACCACCAATTTATGAAGTAAAATTCATATCTGGCGGTTCGGAGATTTGCGGCCAGACAAGTTCAGCAGCAAAGAAGATAGCCAGGACGCCAAGGACTGTGTCACCCTGCAAGCCGGATCATGTCCCGACAATCACTTTCAATGATTGTGACCTGGTGGGCATCCCTGATGTTCATCATGATGGCCTGGTAATTTCTACGCAGATTGGAACAGCCACAGTAAGAAGGATCCTGGTAGACGGAGGCAGCTCAGTGAACTTGATCATGCTTGACGTACTGAAAGCCATGAAGATCAACGAGGACCAAATCATCAAGAAATCCAGCGTCCTAGTGGGATTCAGTGGCGAAACCAGGAGCACCCTAGGAGAAATCCACCTCCCAAACTACGTGGAAGGAGTCTCATCTTATGAGAAATTTAGAGTCCTTGACTGCCTGTCATCCTACAACGCTATCTTGGGCAGGCCCTAGATTCATAATGTCAAGGCCATACCGCCAACCTATCACCAGTGTATCAGGATACCAACAGACTGGGGCATAGCCACAATCAAAGGGGATCACAAGATAGCCCAGGAATGCTACACAACAGCCTTGAAGCCTTCCAAGGCAGGTAAGTCCCTGGCATAGCAATTACAGTACCCTGTCAGGAGCACTTATGTGGCACCTCCCAGAATGGAAACAGATCAAGTAATCCTAGACCCTGAGTACCCTGACAGGTATGTTTTAATAGGATCTGACGCACCAGATAGTGTCAGGCCTGAACTGGTAAAGTTCCGTAAAAATAAATCATCTTGGTTTACTTGGTCACATTTTGATATGACTGGAATTAGCGCTGATATTATTACACATAAACTCAATGTTGACCCATCTTTTAAGCCTGTACAACAGAAAAGGCGGAAATTTACAGCTGAAATAAATACTATTATAAACGAGGAAGTAGAGAAACTCTTGGATATGGGGATGATCAGAGAAGTAATGTACCCTGAGTGGCTGGCTAACGTAGTTGTTGTGCAGAAAAAGAATGGAAATTGGAGAGTCTGTGTAGACTACACTGACCTGAACAATGCCTGTCCTAAAGATCCATTCCCCCTACCTCATATCGATGCCATGGTAGACGCAACAGCAGGCCACGAGATGATGACATTCATGGATGCTTCCAGTGGATTCAATCAAATAAAGATGCACCCTGCTGACCAGGAGAGTACTGCATTCATTACAGACCGAGGTATATACTGTTACACTGCCATGCCTTTCGGCCTGAAGAATGCAGGGGCCACGTACCAGCGCCTGGTCAACATGGAGTTTAAAGACCAAATAGGTGACATCATGGAAGTATACATAGACGACATGGTGGTGAAATCCAAGAATGCAGAAGATCATGTGAAACTTCTAGAAATAGCATTTGAGATATTGAAAAAATGTAACATGAAGCTAAACCCTGCAAAATGCCACTTTGGAGTCTCTGCAGGCAAATTCCTTGGATATATGGTCACAAAGAGAGGCATAGAAGCTAGCCCTGAACAGATAAAGGCTATCCTGGAACTACAGTCACCCAAGTCTCTCAAGGATATCCAGAAATTGACAGGCCAGGTAGCTGCTCTGAACCGTTTCATATCAAGATCCTCTGAGAGATGCAAAACATTTGATAACCTCCTCAGAAAGAATAAACCGTTCCAATGGACGAATGAGCATGAGACAGCTTTTCAGGATCTAAAATCCTACTTATCATCTCCACCCTTATTGGCTAAGCCAGAGAAGGGAGAGCCTTTGTCAGTATACCTATCTCTCACTGACACATCAGTCAGCGCAGTCCAGGTGAAAAAACAGGACGGTCAGCAACATCCAGTCTACTATGTAAGTAAAAGCCTGCTAGATGCTGAGTTGAGGTATGGACTACTTGAACAATATGTCTTAGCTTTAATTATGTCATGTACTAAATTGCGACCTTATTTTGAAAGTCACCCCATTATAGTCAGGATCAATTTACCCATAAAATTTGTCCTACGTAAGCCTGCACTTTCAGGCAGGATGGCCAAATGGTCAGTACAGATTAGCACATACGACATCTCATTTGAACCCAGGGCAGCGATCAAATCGCAGGCCCTAACAGACTTTGTGGCTGACTTTAGCCCTAACCTGGAACCAGACCTGATAAAAGAGGTCAACCAACTAGAAAATAAAACCCCAGACCAAGAATGGACCCTATTCATAGATGGGGCATCCAACGCCAGGGGGAGAGGGTTAGGACTAGTACTTAAATCGCCCCAGGGAGATATGATAGCACAGGCTGTAAGCTGTGAGTTCAAAGCCACGAACAACGAAGCAGAATATGAAGCCTTGATAGCAGGCTTAAAGGTATGTCTAGACCTCGGTGTTCAAAACCTAAAGGTAAAAACTGATTCACTCCTAATTGCTAATCAAATAAAGGGAATTTATACGGCTAAGGATGCAAAAATGATTTCGTATTTAGAATATGCAAAAAATCTTACCGCTAAATTTGCTTTATTTGACATAGATCAAATATCAAGAGACCTGAATACCCAGGCTGATGCTCTGGCCAGCCTAGGTTCAAATTTCACCCCCACTGTTTTCGACAAAATACCAATTGTGCACTTATTAGAGCCAGCCATCAGCAGACCTGAACAAGTCAGTCCTGTCAATCAGGACAATAACTCTTGGACTAAACCCTATTATGATTGGTTTCTCCGAGGAATACTGCCTCAGGGTAGGCATGAGGCAAGGGCTTTTAAAATTAGAGATTCAACTTATGTTATCATCAATAACACTCTGTTCAAGAGATCGCAGGCTGGACCCTACCTATGATGCTTGGAGCCTGACGAAGCCAAACTAGTACTTCAAGAAATACACGATGGACACTGTGGCAACCACAAAGGAGGAAAGAGCCTGGCAAGCAAAGTTCTCAGGACAAAGCACTACTGGCCTACACCGAGGGTGACCGCTCGGAATACTCTTCAAAATGCGAAGCCTGCCAAATTCATGCACCAATCATACATCAGCCATCTGAACTCCTCCATTCAATCTCCGCCACCCTGGCCATTCATAAAGTGGGGCATGGATATTGTGGGAAAACTGCCCGTAGCTCAAGGATAAAAAGTATTCATGTTAGCTATGACTGATTACTTCTCCAAATGGATTGAGGCTGACTCTTTCAGGAATGTAACTGAATAAGAAGTAATATCCTTTATCAGGACAAACATCATTTGCAGATATGGAGTCCCATCAGAAATAGTATTCGATAATGGAACTCAATTTGTGGGGAAAAGGACCCAAGCATTTTGCCAAGAATGGAATATTAACCTGGTAACTTCAACCCCTGGATATCCAAAAGCCAATGGCCAGGCTGAATCAAGCAATAAGGTAGTCATAAGCTGCCTAAAAAAGAAGCTAAAAAGAAGACGAGGCAGATGGGCTGAAGAACTTCCATTAGTACTATGGGCAGACATGACAACTCCAAAAACTGCAACAGGCCAAACACCTTACTCTCTGGTGTATGGTTGTGAAGCTGTCATTCCTGCGGAAGTACGAGTACCAACATCCAGATGCAGCATGAACAACGTTGAAGCAAACAAAGACCTAATGCAAGACAACTTGGTCCTGACAGAAGAATTAAGAGATGCTGCCAAGATCAGGATGACATCATATCAACAAGCAGTCGCCAGGACTTACAATAAAAAACGTCAGGATCAGGGTCTTTAAAGAAGGAGACCTTGTCCTACGCAAGGTATTTCCAAATAAAAAACAAAAATCAGCAGGCAAACTGGCTCCCACATGGGAAAGCCCTTACTTAATCAATTCAATTGTTGGGTAAGGAGCATACAAGCTCCAAACGCTAGAAGGGGAAATGATCCCAAGATCCTGGAATGTAACTCATTTAAAATTATTCCATATGTAAAGATCAGTCTACAATCAGGTATAAATTCAATCACTACTCAACCTGACGTGCTACGTGATGAACTACATGTTTTACATGCCTTGTCTGTATTTTATATCCGTTCAACTAACCTATCTATTTACTTCTTGAATCCTGAAAAATTATACATGATAAACGATTATATGCATAAATATTCAGGATTGAGGGCTACTCTACTATATATTTTTGAAACAAAAATTCTGCACTTGACTGTGCCTGACGAGTTGGTAACCGCCACCAGATACAGTAAAAAGTCAGGACCAATCAGGCATGAAATAACTGTCTGACCTGACTAGGTTTACTGCCACTGATTACAACCGGCTGGACGCAACAAGACAGGTGTAAGGGTGTTCTCTCCCAAACACTTAGTCTAAAATGCCGTCTTGACAGGCCGAATACCAAGCCCTCCAGCTAGGCAGGGGACATAAGCCCTCCTGACAGGCCGGTTTTCCCACCCCTTCAACCATTATAGCAAAAAACTATACTTGGTTGAATTACTCATGAATAACAAAATAAAACAAAAATGATGTGCAGGTTATTCAAACAAAATGTTTGACAGGCCCAACAGGATGAAACTCACAAACCAAGCAAAGTCAAAAGGAAAATCAGCCAAAAGAAGGCCACCATGCCTATATTAATAGAAACCCTTACCCTCTGGGACAGAGGTGCCAAAATATTCATAAAGGCCAGGGATAGTCTCCCTGACCCAAATTCAGGAAAAGAAAAATATTGTTTGTCCAGGGACATCCCCCCTGGATGGGCCAAAATACCAACTGCAAAAATAAATTACTGCTTCTCCTTAGAAACAGTACCAGCATCAACACCATGCTCCCTACTCTTAGCCGGATCAGCGTCAACATCCTGCTCCCCTGGAGAGTCGACCTCCTGTTCATTTTCCATGTTATGCAGGTCAGGATACTTTGAAGCAGCAAAAGCCATCTCAGCTTCAGGGTTCCACTTCGCCCTGGCCTCGACAGGCTCTGACATAGCAGCAGCCCTTCCCTTGATATAGAAGTAGAGGGAAGCATCATCTAGCTTGAACTCCAAGTCATCCCTCTCTTGGGTGAGCTCCTCATTTCTGTCCAAAGCTTCCTGCAAAAGCCGCTTACTCGAAACTGCCTCAGTCTTAGCAGCATCTCTCTCAGCCTGCATCCTCACTAAGTCAGCAACTTTAGCAGCCAGGTCAGCTCGTGCAAAATCCAGCTCAGACTTCAGCCTATCATAACCTGATCTCATCAGATCAATCCTGGGTACCAAAGAAGTAGCCTGATAGGCATTATGAAGATAGGTCGCAGCACCCTGACCAAAAATAAAGAGAAAAGTATGAGTAATATACCCCAATAATAAAATTGCTCAAATAAAACACACATAAAAATTGTTCCAGCCTACCTCCCTTACAGCAGCCAAAGCACCTGCCAAGAGGCTGACTGAATGATCCACCGAAGCAACTGCCTGAGTAGCAGTCTCAACAGGGTCAAGGGTGAGCATGACATTTGACTTAGAAGCAGCGTAATCCCTGATCTTCACCCTAGCAGCCTCCATATTATCCACCCTGGCTCTCACTTCCCTGACCGGGGCAGAAATGACAACATCTTAAATTTTCCTTTTTTGGGCTATTAAACTCGTTTCAGCAGGGACAACAGGTACAACAGTGACCTTGGCAGCATCAGACAGTTCAGTCAAATCAATAACAGGCTCAACATCCCCGCTTCCCTGGGAACCTTCCTCCTTGATCTTAGCCAGCTTGGCTGAAAGGTCAGCCATACCAAACCTGGCAAGGCGAGTAGACGACCTGGTGGCTGCAACACGAAATACTATATTAGCAATATAAACCAAACATTATCAGGAAGCCAAAGCAAAAAGAAGAAAAAGACAAAGATAGACTTACTACCTGAGGTAGTGGCACTAACAGCCCCAGAAGCTTTAGCCGGCCTGGCAGAACCGTCAGCCTTCAAACAGCGAGGAAGGTGACCAACCCCACAACAGAGAGGCCAATACCTCTCCAAAGGAGGAATAACAAGGAAAGCAGAAATATTGGGAGTGGGATACTCAGTTTCAGTAACCCAATCATCAACTGCACACATAAGAGGTATGACTTATTATAATTTTCATTTTATTTTTCACTAACAAATAAAACATGCAGGGCAAAGAGAGAAACCAAAAGACTCACCAGCAACGTAAGCCTCATGATTTAAATACGCCAAGTCAGGACCCACAGAATTGGTCCTGACAAACATGTACCCAGCAGTCCAGCCTTTATCATGGCCGCTGTCCAAGTTACTCAAAAGAGGAGTAGTAGACGCCCTGACCTTAAAACTTATACGGTCAGGACTGTTTGTTTTAACGACATAACAAGTCTTCAAATCGTGAAGAGAATAAGAAATATTGTGTTTTTTACATAGATTCTCAATGGAACACACAACCTTCCATACCATTGGCAATTTGGCATTAACTGATAGGATGGAACACCGATCTCCTTAATAACCTCAACCATAAGAGGAGAAAAAGGAAGCTTACAACCTGCCCTGAAAGCCCAGTCATGAATACAAAACCAACCAGGACAAGCCCAGTCGGCCCTGATGGGAGAATTCTCAGGGACCCAGACTTCAGCATCAGCAGGGATGATCCCCTAATCCTTCAAAATCTTCTCAAACTCAGGCTTCAAACGGTTTGCAGGAGACTGATCCGCATTTAAAGCCTTCGTAGGCTTGAATTGAAAATCACCATGGAATATCGAGATCATCTCCAATGGAGAATCACTCCGCTTACTGATCGTGGGAGATGGAGCAGCAGAAGACATAGGCACATTTTCAGAGGAAGTTTCCTCAAGATTCTGAGGTGGAGGGGTTGCAGGAACCACTACCCTAGTAGACTTCTTTTTTGCAGCCATTATTTGAAAGATTGTGAAGAATTGATTAAAGATTGAAAAAGTTGGGAATAAGAAGAATTGCTTTGGTGAGTTCAACTTAATGAAGCACGCATGAATTTATAATGGAGAAGATTAGGGTTTCAGCCGCAAAGGAAGTGGATAATCATTAAGGAAGTTGCAGTAAATATTACACGCATCATCAATCAAGAAAAATAGCCGTTACAGAAAACTGATCGGGCATAACTTAACCGTTGGGTAATCTTCCTAAAAATAAAGTTATCTCCTCATTTTTTCGTGCTGGCACACTGCAAATAAGGAGATAAGGGGCAATTGTTAGGCCTGGAAATCCGCAGACCTTCCTGATCCGTATCTCATCTAAACCTGACTGCCAGGCTGTCAGGGTGTCAGGCTATCAGGACACATGAAGATAGGCGCCAGGCCATGGAGAGGACAACGGTCAAAATATCAGGATGATATTAAACCGTATACGCGTATTATAGAAGGATTATATACGCAGCATTAAGTGAAAAGATCTCGCAGTAAATGCAGTAATTAAGGGAGGAATAATTAGCAATTATTACAGGCAATAATGGAGAATAATCTACATTCAAATCCATATCAGGCAGCCGTTCAAGATTGAAGCCTATATAAGGAACACTTTGAAGACATTGGACGCATCTCGTTCTCACACAAGAAGAAGCACACATTTACATACGCAATATTTAGAGATATATAAACATTGTCATTATCATACAATAATTCTCCCAAATTACATAGTGAAATCCTCTCCTGGCTTGGTGCCCGTGGTTTTTTCCCATTCAAGGGTTTTCCACGTACAAAATTCTTTGTCTTATTATTGTTGTCGTTATTTCATTTATAGCTTTATATTGTGCCCTGACGACTTGACCAACTGATTATCTAGAGCTAGTTAACCTTACACAACTCTACCCTGGCCAGATTTCGCCTTGCGCAAAATCCACACAAACCATTAATGATGGAAAAATTGTTTGTTTGTAGATTAATGATGAAAAACAAAAACTAAGCTTTCTTTTGGAGTCAGAAGTGACAAAAAACCACGTCATCTTCTCTATTGTCATTGGAACCTCAAAATGATATGCCTTCACTAACTTCAACTAAATAGAAACCTAGTAAGGAAGAGCAAATTAATGATGAGGCTACTTCTTTACCAACTCAAGATAATATTAATCAAAAATAGCAAGGTAATGAGGAACTCGATAATCCATCAACTCAAGAGGGTAATCAAAGTGAGGAAGAGGGTAATTCACCAACTCAAGAGGGTAATCAAAGTGAGCAAGATGGTAATTCACCAACTCAAGAGGGTAATCAAAGTGAAGATTACAATGTTCTCCCTCTTGATCATCTACATGATCCGGCAAAACGTAAGCCAATACATCTTACCCGGTGTGTAACACCCCCATTTAATCAGGAGCCTTTTGCTAAACATTCCCAACTAAATAGGACTGTTACCATCTCGGTTTCCCGAGGTAGTGAATAACAAAGTACAACAATACCAAAGTACTTTAATTAAAAACTTAGCGATTACATATTATTACAATTTATTCAATCTAGACCAAATATAAAACTTGATACAACTCGCAGCGGAATAAATAAAGTGATTACTAGTCTAAGTGATCTAGACAGCAACTAAGGTCCAAGCCAACCTCACGTCCCAATGCTCCCAACTCAACTATTCTTTAGTACCTGTCAAGTCTGCTCCCCATTATGGTTCATCACAGGTGTTCACGAATACACTGTCAACCACGATGTTGAGTAGGAATAACTAACAACAGTAGATACAATATAAATATGCATGATATAACTCAATAGATCCCTTCAGCCGAGTTCATCACTCGCAACACTATTCATCCCGCCAATCCCAGCAGGCCGGGGCAGCCTCAACCCGAAGGTGAGAAAATATACTACATTACCATAAGGTAATGTCTACCTCAACATACAGTTGATTAATATCCACCAGATGGCCTGCAGACCAACCCCGAGCCTGCCTCGAGAATTCATGATTATAATTGCCTGCTAGAATAAATCTGATAACCACTATACATTACTGTAAGTAATGTCTGCCAGAATAAATCTGATAATTAATGCAAATGTCATGCTTATATGAATGCAACGATAGATAATAATAATCAGCCGGATATAATCCACAATACTCAACCACAACGATATAACAAGTATACTTCCAACCACAATACTCATGTGCGAAATAACAATAACAACCAGTTGAGTAGTTATCCTACCTGATCAGCAAATTCCAATAACGCAATCCAAGTAAATATAAATCCAATTAACATAGCTTCTCACAACTCCGTCACCTAGACAAGTAATTATTATAATTACTAATTATATACTTTATTCAAATAATTAAATTAATTATAAATTAATTAATTAATTATAATCTCGTATAATATAATTCAAAAACCCGCTTCAATAAGCCAAAACCCGATTACCCATTAAACCCCGTGTTAACCCGTCTTTAAAAACCCGACTCGATAATAATTAAACCCAATTTAATAATCAAAAATCATACACGCCTTACTCTTATGAAACACATCCACAAACCCCTCGCAAAACACCCCCGGCAGCCCCTCCTTGCTCATCCTCCACCGTGGACCTACGCAGCCATGGTGACTTCCCCGAACAGCACCACCTTTACCTGACACACCCCCTGCAACCACCACAGCAACAGCCGGCAGCAGCACACGACCCATAACACACAACCACAAACCCACGACAACACAGACAACAACAACCCATAATCCCGACTCCTAACCACCACCCAACTACCACCTAGCCAGCCACCTCACTCACCCACTCCCATGGCACCACTAGCCTAGACCCACTCTCACGACACCTCCACCGTCCTTAACTCAACACAACAAACAACAGCACACAATATACGACAACACCACACAACCCATCCGTGTAAACAGCCCAAACCCGACTCACCAGCTACATGGTACCGCCACCCCAACTCAGCCCAGACACCACCGTGGTCGCCACTGACCTACGGTGGCACCAGAGGCAACACCAGACCACCAATCACCTCCAGCAAGCCTGCCCTAACAGCCTACAACAACCACGCACAATTATTCAAAAACCCGTCAATTATTCGAAATCACGGCAACCAACTACGCAAACCACCACCCCTAACCATCCTAACACCACCAATAGCACCACCCATCCACCAGGAACCCATCCAACCCAAGTTCGAGTAAACCAACCACGACAAGGGGTATAAAACTGGTTCCATCGTGTTTAAACAATAACCATACCCTACTTCATAATTCCGGCCATCCACCGCAAGAACCACCACCCTTGACCACCCATGACCACCCATGGTGGTCGACTCAACCCTAAAAACCATCCTAGCCCAACCCATGTCCATCACCATTGCATATGTCTTCAATACAATATATAAAATGTGTAACACAACACCCACAACCACCACGTAAAAACCCTTGTAAACAACCTTCCCCCGTCGGTCAATGATGGTCAACAGAGGGTATGGTCAGTCCCTGGTAGTACACGTCAAGGTCGTGGTCTTAGCTAGTCCTAAAGCGGTTTAATTAACGAGTTATAACAAAGCAAAGTGTATATATGAGACGGTCTTAAAATATTACCTTGAGACGATAAATTCCATTGCTTTTCTCCTTCTTATTCTCCCTCTCTTTCTTTTATGTGATATTATATTTTTATGTGCAAATAAGTTTTCTTATTAGGTCATGCCAACTATCTTTAAATATTATAAAAAGGGTAACCATTAAAGGCCACGTAGACCTGGACTAAATGCCACCTTGGATTACGAAAATCCCACGTCACCACCTTGAAAGCCACGTAAACATGGACTAAATGTCACCTTGCATTACAAAAAACCCACATCACCATTTTCACATACCGTGGACCTAGCTATCGTTGCCTATTCACAATCGACATATACCATGTTTGCCCGTCATTTCTTAACACCCCCTTTCTTACCTTCTTAATCCCCTCTAATCTAGCTTCTTTTAGCCAACCCACATGAATTTACTACCTACACAACCTCCAAAATATCATCTTCCCCCAATTTGACCTTTACACAGTTGCCGAAGATGGCCAGTTCGGAGAGTCCCCTCGACGCAGCCGTTGGTTTAGGATTTTATTCAGCCACAATGTGACATGAAAATAATTTATTGTGACACAACATTAATTTAATTCACTCATATATACATACAATAATATAAAAAAAAAAGGTATGTAGAGCATCTAAGTAAAGGACATGTGACATCATCTCATGCTAGCACTAAACTCTTTTTACTTATGTCTATATAAACTTCCATCTTCTATCTTTACCTATTGTTTAATTATGTATTTACATTAGTAGAAGTTCAGGAGAATGGAAAACTAATTAAGAACTCATTAATCACATAGTTAAAGAATCTTTATATTAATTTGACAAATTTTAATATCATAAATTCATATAGTTAATTTACTCATTTTTATGTTTTAATATTGGGGAAGGGGAAGAGGCGTATCAAAATCATTAATGTCTTAAAAAATGTATAAATATACAAGTTTTCTCCCTCTTTCAATATCATCTTCTCTTTGGCAATATTTTCGTTTATTAGTTTTTTTTAATTAATATGTTTATATTTCCATATGCTAATTTAGGTTGACGAAGTTATATTTATCATTTAAAATATTTTAATATTCAATATAGTATTATTTTACAGTTCAATATATAAGTTTTTTGTATCAATTGTTTTTTTGTATTAGTTGGTGTATTGTCGATATGAGATTTTAAGTTACTAATAAAAGTGTTTGGCTTCACAGGTTTACTTGTGTCAAGAGTTTCGTCACTTGCAACTAAGTATTTGATCCATTTGGCCCTCATTTAGGTTAATATTGTTGGTTTGATTAATTTGATTGCCATTAACAAATGCTAAATTTTGTGAGTTTCGTTTAAGCAGAAACATGTGTATACATTCATGTTGAGGTTCTACTTAAAATTCCATTGTAACAATCCGAAAGTGTAACATTTCTCAAACTATGATAACAAATGACTACATCAATTAAGAGTATTTTCTTATTATATATGTGAGTAATTAATTTAGGTGATGGTTTATGCTCTTGTAACTTTCATTCCCTTATTCATGACTTCCAATCTAACACATTTTGTTTATTATAGCTTTAATGGATTCCTATTCTTTTCACTTTGTTTTTAATTTTCTAATACATTTTGTTTCGACAGGGATTTCACTGAACAGGAATACCCTGCCAGAGGTTTATATGTAGGGTAATCTAACTCAAACAATTCGCCTGACTAGTATTGTTAAGTGAAATAATAGGTAACAAATAATAACACAAAGATTTTATACGTGGAAAAACCCTGGGAATAAGGGAAAAAACCACGGGCACCAAGCCAGGAGTGATTGTTACTATGATTTTAGGTAGCCTGACAGAGTATTGATATATCAGGCGTGACAGGCGAAATTATAATGCTTAAGAATACACAAGTGTAAGTAAGAATGAGAGAGTGTGTAATGTGTCTTCTGATCTTGTTTTCACCGTTTGCTTCTCTGCCGTTTAGGGTTTCTTGGTAAATAGGGCATGTGCCCTATTTACCCGGAGGTAGTTGCCATCTAACTTAGCCGTTGCTTTTGACTGTTTCCTATATCTTTTCCTTCTTGAATTGGTCTTACTTTTTTGTAGGGAGTATATATAAACAGCCTGCTTGTCGCTTGCAATGCTTATTCGACGTTAGCCTGACGTTTTTCCCTTTCAGGCTACTGGTTATCTTTCGCCTGTCTTTCCTCAACTCCTGTTTGGTGTCTGTCCATACTTGACCAATGTCTGGTTTCAGATGTCTTTTGCTTGGAACTTGATTTTGGCTGTTGCCTGGCCTATGTCAGGTCAGGCAGGATAATTTTGGGCCCAACAATTGCCCCGTATCTGCTTATTCCATTATTGGGTCTGGCCAGGAATAAGGAGATAAAAATTTGGGCCAGGTGAAGGATTTGTGCAGAGATTTTTTATCGGATTAGAATTAGTGTTTGATTCAACTTCTTGTAACGGCTACTTGCCATAAATAGGGTAGGTTCACAAAACCCTAGGAGAGTCATGATTAATCTCAACCACTTGCTTTCCTAGCCGTTTTAGATTTGCGGCTATAAATATCCTGCCTTTGCCGTGTTTGTCTTCACATTCCAATCTCCAATTTTCTTCTTTCTCTTTCTAAAAATTCTTTCTTTGCAAAAATTCATTTTCCAGAAAAAGTAAGATATGGCTGGTGGTAGGAGAAAGACAACAGCTCCTAAAGCTCCTGCTGAGACTGAAAAAGTTCCTGTTGAAGTCGAAATGGTTTCTGCCGAGGTTGAGAAGGTTCCTGATATCATCCCTGAGGATGATGTGGTGGAGGATGATGTGGTGGAGGTTGAGAAGGTTCCTGATATCATCCCAGAGATTCTGTCCATGTCTTATAAGGGGGTTGAATATACTCCTATTAAGGCTTTGGCGGCTTCTTTTCATGAAGCCAATCAGCTAAAACCAGCTTTTGAGCATTATATAAAGAGCAGGGGCCTTATTCCCCATGGGGCTGAGGTTTGGATCCCTGAGAGCGGTCCGGTCAGGGCTAATTGGAGTAGTCCAGGCTAATTCTGTATCTTTGAATGGGCATTCAGGGGTGGCTGTCAGCTTCCCCTTTCTCCTTTCATGACTGAGGTTATTAGGGCTATCAAGGTTCCCCCGTTTCAACTTATGCCAATGGTCTGGAAAATTGTCCATTCAGTTGAGCACTTGTGTTCTAAGCACAAGTTGGTTATTACCCTGGATGACTTCAAGAATGTCTATCACCTGAAGAGTCATTCTACTGGAAGGTTTAATTTTTGAGTCAGGTCGAAGATGGCTCACTTGATTACCAACTTTGATTTAGGGGATGATAAAGGATGGGCTCAAACCTATATGTTTATCAAGGCTGATTCAATTGCCCCTGATCTGGACTATCTCAATTATCCAGCTGTTGAAGGAGGTAACTTTCTTTACTGTATTATTTTGGTTTGGCAAAAATATACTTTAGAGAGTTTACTTACTTTGCCCATGCTTCCTTGTAGTAAATGATTGGGTGAATGATCCTGATGCCGAGGGGTCGGCTGACCGGATAGCAGCGTTCATGGCATTGCCTGAAGAGGAGAGGGTGTGGCCTGCCTGTCTGGGTCAAGCTTCCATACCTCGTTTTAAGAAGGCCAAGTTGAGTACATATAAGCTAGTGAAGAGCACTAAGGTTCCAGGGGTGTCTTCATCAGGGAGTAAGTTTTTTTGCTTTCTTTTGTCATTCTGTTTCTTGTATTGGACATGTGTTTATATTACTGATTTAGAACCTCGTCGTGCAGCTACCAGGGCTTCTGCCAGGATTGCTAGCTTTGGTTTGTCTCTGGTGAAGGCAGGGGTTTCTCAAATTACAGGGGAGAAGTCTAAGAGTAGTGAGGCTACGGGAAGTGATAGTGCTGTTCAGGTTCAGGAACCTGTGTAGGGGGTTCAGTTGGCATCGCCTGAGAAGGTTGTGGATGAGAGTGACCGTCCTGAGAAGAGGAAGAGAGTGGATGAGTCTTCAAGAGGGGTCCACGAGGTCAGGGGGTTAGGGCTCGTTTGGATGAGGTCCAGTTTGCCAAGGAACAAATTCAGGCTCAGGCTTTTGTGGTTGATGATCCCTACTTCAAGTATCAAGCAGAGGATGCTTCTGCCCGTACTTTGGCTGCTATGTACCGTACCAGGGACTATGCTGCCAACCTGATTACCATGCTTCAGGAGGTATGTTTTTTTTTTTTTGGCTTGTTTCTTGTGGGTATTTGTGTGTGTTTTCTCTTTTGTGGCTTAGATAGGCATTTTCTTCTTTGTTAGAATGTCAATGATATGCTGAGGGGCGCCTGTCAACTGGAATCAGTCCACAACCTAAAAAATACCCTGGATCGGGAGGTACAGATTTTGAAAAAAGATGCTGAAAAGTTTAAGGCTGAGTTAGAGGTGTCTAAGGCTGAGAATCACTCTTTAAAGGAGGATAATGAGGCATGGAAGGCTCGGTTGGTGGTGGAGTCTTCTAAGCTGAAATCTGCTCAGGATGCTCTGAAAGCTCTTCAGGCCAAGTTTGATATTGCTCAGGAAGAATTGAAGGTGAAAAGCGTGGCTATGCAAGAGCAGTTGAAGGTGAATGAAGAATTGGCTGTAGAGAGGGATGAGGTTCGGGCCAGGTACAAAGATGCTTTGCATCGTATTTATTTTGGCAAGGGTCGTGTGGATGCCATGAAGGAGCCTGTTGAGGTCGCCTTTTGGAATCCTGATCGGGAGTTGGTGATCTCAATACCACTTATCCTGAGCTTTGTAAACTACATGCTGACGAAGAAGTGGACTCTCCACCATCCAAGGGAAAGAGTAGTGATGTTTGACGGGAGGGAGATAAAGATGAAGAAGAGGAGGTCACGATGAGGGAATTGGTTCTCTACTGACTTCCAAGGCGGGCTAGTTTGTTTTTTTATTTTGTTATTTTGTGGAATTTTGTGTAGTTTTGGCCTATCCAGGGGGGGATGTTCCCTGGACAAACAGTTTGGAATTTGTTTTTGTTGGTTTTGGGTATTTCCTTGGTAAACAGTTGTTCTTCCTGCCTGGGTATATTCCTGGGTAGGTATTAATATATCTTTTCTTCTCTTGATTTTCTTCCTGTGCTTGACTAGATTTGTACCTGTACATTCATGTGGCGTTTTTCTGTTAGAGTAATGCCTGTCAGGAGGGCTTATGGCCCTCATTCCCGTGCTTTTGGGAAATGGTGGCTCTGTTTGTCTGTCAGGAAGGCTTTTAAAATGAGGGTGGTTGCCGGTCAGGAGGGCTTACGGCCCTCAGCCTGTAAGGAGGGCTTATTTTCGCAAGTACTCTGGTCTATTCCACCATTGTACTTACCTTTTTATGTACTGAGCTCAGTTTAGTTTTTAGGTTAGGCAGGCAGGTGCCAAATTGTAGAGCATTTTAGAAATGCTATTCAGGTTGGGTGGAGTGGCCCTCAATCCTGAACGTTTATTTAAGCCTAAAATGTAGCATATAACGAGTGAAAAGAAGGCGTAAAACAAGTTTTCAGGATTGGAATAAAGTTTTAGATAAAGCTAAGAATAACAGGCAGGCAGTGTAGCACATAGCAGGAAGTTCTATTGACACGTATATAGAGTAAGGTAGTTTTACCTGCTTCTCAAATATGAAATAGTTTTAAGTGGGAAATGTTCCAGGATCTGGGGATCATTTCTCCTTCCAAAGTTTGTAGCCTGTAAGCTCCTTGTCCTACTATTGAATCAATTAGGTACGGTCCTTCCCATGTAGGGGCTAGTTTGCTTGCGTTTTTTTTCTCTGGTGTTGGAGAAGACTTTTCTTAGGACTAGGTCTCCTTCTTTGAATACTCTGATGTTGACATTTTTGTTGTAACTTCTGGCTACTGCCTGTTGGTAGGAGGCTATCCTGACTTTGGCTGCATCCCTTAGTTCTTCTGTTAGGAGCAGGTTATCTTGCAATAGGGGCTTGTTCTCTCCTATGGTGTTCAAGCTGCCTCTGGTGGTTGGCACATGAATTTCTGCTGGTATTACTGCTTCACAGCCATAGACCAAGGAATATGGTGTCTGGCCTGTGGCAGTTTTGGGTGTTGTCCTGTCAGCCCACAGTACTAGGGGTAGTTCTTCTGCCCATCTTCCTTTTCTTCTTTTTAGCTTTTTCTTCAGGCAGCTAATTACTACTTTATTGCTTGACTCTACCTGTCCGTTGGCTTTTGGATAGCCTGGTGTGGATGTGACTAGGTTGATATTCCATTGTGCACAGAAGTTTGTTGTTCTCTTTCCCACAAATTGTGTACCATTATCACAAACTATTTCTGAAGGTATTCCATATCTGCATATGATATTCCTTTTGATGAATGATATGACATCCTTTTCTATGACTTGCCTGTAAGAGTCTGCCTCTATCCATTTGGAAAAGTAGTCAGTCATTGCTAGCATGAAGACTTTTTATCCACGCGCTTGAGGTAACTTGCCTACTATGTCCATGCCCCATTTCATGAATGGCCAAGGGGCTGAGATGGAATGTAGTAGCTCTGATGGTTGATGAACATAAGGGGAGTGGATTTGGCAGGTTTCACATTTGGAGTTATATGCTATGCAGTCAGCTCTCAGGGTTGGCCAAAAATAGCCTGTCCTGAGGATTTTGCTTGTCAGGCTTCTGCCACCTTTATGATTTCCACAGTATCCATCATGTATATCTTCTATGACCTGTCTGGCTTCATTTGGTTCCAGGCAACGTAGGTAAGGTCCAGCCTGAGACTTTTTAAACAACGTGTTATTTATAATGGTATAAGTGGAGGGTTTGATTTTCAGGGCCCTTGCTTCGTTTTTATCTTTAGGGAGTATCCCCTGTAAGAACCAATCATAGTAGGGTTTAGTCCAGGAGGTTGTGTCTTCTTGGATGGGACAAATTTGATTAGGCCTTTCTATGGTTGGTTCCAACAGGTGGACGATGGGTATTTTATCAAACACAACTGGGCTGAAGTTTGATCCCAGGCTGGCTAGGGCATCTGCCTGGGTATTTAAGTCCCTTGGTATTTGGTCAATGTTAAAGGTTTTGAATTTTTTGCAAAGGTTTTTGACATATTCTAAATAGAGCATCATTTTTGAATCTTTGCTGCATATATTCCTTTGACTTGGTTGGAAATTAAGAGAGAGTCAGTTTTTACCTTGAGGTTTGCTACACCGAGTTCTATACATACCTTTAGTCCAGCAATCAGGGCTTCATATTCAGCTTCATTATTTGTGGCTTTGAATTCACAACTAATAGCATGTGCAATTAGGTCTCCCTGTGGTGATTTCAGGACTAGTCCTAGGCCAGTGCCTTTCATATTTGTTGCTCCATCCACGTGTAGAGTCCATTCCTGGTCTGTCTTATGGGTGTCAAGGTGATTGACTTCTTTTATTAGGTCTGGTTCTAGGGTAGGACTGAATTCAGCCACGAAGTTTGCTAATGCCTGATATTTAATTGTCGTCCTGGGTTCAAAGGTTATATCATAGGTGCTAATTTGTACTGACCATTTTTTGCCATTCTCGCCCGACAACTCGGGCTTTCTCAGGACAGATTTGATAGGCAGGTTGGTTCTTACAATAATTGGGTGACTCTCAAAATAAGGTCGAAGTTTAGTACAGGACATTACTAAAGCAAGTACATATTTTTCAAGTAAGCCATACCTGGTTTCTGCGTCTAGGAGACTCTTACTTACATAGTAGACTGGATGCTGTTGGCCGTCAATTTCTTTGGTCAGGACTCCACTTACTACTGTCTCTGTGACAAATAGGTAGACCGTCTGGGGTTCTCCTTTGTCTGGTTTGGCAAGTAGTGGAGGTGTAGTTAGGTATGTTTTGAGCTCTTGTAAGGCTGTCTCATGTTCAGGCAACCATTTGAATGCCTTGTTTTTCCTGAGTAGGTCATAGAATGCCTTGCACCTTACTGATGATCTGGAAATGAATCTATTCAGGGCTGCAACTCGTCCTGTCAGTTTTTGAATGTCTTTGACTGACTTGGGAGATTCCAGTTCTAGTATGGTTTTTATTTGTTCTGGGCTGGCTTCTATTCCTCTTTTAGTCACCATGTAACCTAGGAATTTGCCTGAAGAGACTCCAAAATGGCATTTGGATGGATTAAGCTTCATGTTGAATTCTTCCAGGATCTTGAAAGCTGTTTCCAAGTCCCTGACGTGATCTTCAGCCTTCTTTGATTTGACCACCATGTCATCAATATAGACTTCCATTGTGTCTCCTATTTGGTCTTTGAACATTGTATTGACCAGGCGTTGGTATGTTGCCCCTGCATTTTTCAGGCCAAAGGGCATTGCTGTGTAGTAGTATATGCCTCTTTCTGTGATGAATGCAGTATGTTCCTGATCAGATGGGTGCATCTTGATTTGGTTGAATCCACTTGAGGCATCCATAAATGTCAGGAGTTCATGCCCTGCTGTAGCATCCACCATTGCGTCTATGTGTGGGAGTGAAAATGGGTCTATTGGGCAGGCTTTGTTGAGGTTTGTGTAATCCACACAAACTCTCCACTTGCCATTCTTCTTTTGTACCACCACTACGTTGGCTAGCCAGTCAGGGTACATGACTTCTCTTATCATCCCCATGTCCAATAGTTTGTCCACTTCTTCATTGATGATAACATTTCTTTCAACGGCAAACTTTCTTCTTTTCTGCTGGACAGGCTTATAAGACTTATATATATTTAGTTTATGTGTAATAATATTGGCATCTATACCGGTCATATCAAAATGTGACCAGGCAAAACATGAAGATTTACTTTTGAGGAAACTTACTAATTCTGGCCTGATGTTGTCAGGGACATCAGATCCTACCAGTACATGCCTGTCATGATACTCAGAGTCTAAGATTACTTGATCGGTTTCCATTTTGGTTTCTGCCACATGAGTTGTCCTGACAGGGTACTGTAATTGCTAGGCAAGAGACTTACCTGCCTTGGAAGGCTTTAGTGACTCAGTATAGCATTTCTGGGCAGATTTTTGTTCACCTTTTATGGTTGCTACTCCCCATTCTGTTGGTATCTTGATGCACTGGTGGTAAGTGGAGGGTATGGCCTTTACATTGTGGATCCATGGTCTTCCTAGTATGGCGTTGTAGGATGACAGGCAGTCTAGGACTCCAAATTTTTCGTATGAGGATACTCCTTCCACGTGTGTGGGCAGGTGTATCTCCCCCAACGTGTTCCTTGTTTCTCCACTGAATCCTACCAGGACGTTAGATTTCCTTATGATTTGTCTTTCATCAATCTTTATTGCTTTAAGGACATCAAGCATGATCAGGTTCACTGAACTGCCTCCATCTACCAGGATTCTCATGACACGTGCAGTTCCTATTTGCATGGTGATGACCAGGCTGTCATGGTGGATGTCTGGAATGCCCTGCATATCAGTGTCGTCAAAAGTAATTTGAGGTAAATTGCTAGGTTTAAAAGGAGATTTCATTTTTGACTCCCTGGCAATTTTCTTTTCAGCTGAACTGGTCAGGCCACAAATTTCTGATCCTCCATTGATGAACTTGACTTCATAGATGGGTGGTGCAGGGGGTAAGTCACGTTGTTGCCTTTCTGTGTTCCTTCTTGTTCCATCATCTTCCCTGTTCTTTGTTGGCATCAAGTCTTTCAGATATCCTTTCTTTAGCAGGTAAGCCACTTGTTTGCGCAATCCCAGGCATTCTTCTATTGTGTGCCCTATGTCCATATGAAATTCGCACCACCTGGCGGTGTCCTTCCTTGGGTTGGGGTTGTCTGACTTCTTTGGCCACTTGACAATGTCTCCTATATGGTCAAGTCTCTTGATCAGTCCTGCAATGTCAACAGAGAAGTTATATTCTTGGATAAGAGGATAAGTATAGGAGTTACCTCGTTGTTCATGTGTATAGTTGACTTCTGATCTGTCAGGTCTTGTGTAAGGAGATGGCCTGGAACTGCTTCCTCTGTGGTTAGAACTTTTCCTGTTGACTTTGTCATATCCTGAATTGCTGTCAGTATTGTCTGCCTTGTAGCCTTTGTCCTCTTCCAGCCTGATATAGCCTATGGCTAATGCTTGGACATCTTCAAAGGTATGACAGGGCTTCATGGTCATTGCATCATAGAAGTCACTGTCCAGGGGTAGCCCTTGCCTGAAAGCTTCAACGGCTGTTCCAACATCACATCTGGGGATTAAAACCATTTCTTTGTTGAATCTTGTCATGTAGGATCTGATTGATTCTCTAGACTTTTGTTTGATCCTATATAGGTCACTGGATCTCTTTTCTAGCTCCCTGCTGCTGGCAAACTGATGATTGAAAGAGTTGACCAGGTCAGCAAAGGACTTGATGCTTCCATTTGGCAGGTTTATGTACCATTGCAAGGCAGGTCCGTTCAGAGTTGTTCCAAATCCCTTACACATGCAGACTTGACGTAGTTCACTGGGAATTGATGCTTCCAGCATCCTTTGCTTGTAGTAGGTAACATGGTTTTGTGGATCTGTGGTCCCATCATAGATTCTCATTGAGGGAACCACAAATTTTTTTGGCAGGTCTATTTTTTCTATTTCATCCACAAAGGGTGAATCAGCATAGCTCTCTGGATTTGCTTCTTCAATTGGGGTAGGAACTCCTGGGATCTTCTCAAATCTTTCATGGAGTTTTTGGATTTCCTGGAGCATAACCATCATAATGGCTGTATTGGTTTGATCTGGTGAGGTTTCTTCATTTTGGAGTTCTTCAGAGTCTGTTTCTTCTGCTGTCTTGGACTTTGGGGGAGTAGGAGTGCCAATATTGGAGAAATCAATATTCCTGATGATTGAGGAGAATGGTGTGCCAGGCTGAATTTTCAACTTTGATCGTGAAGCTTTCTCTCCCAGCTTTAGTTTTAGGCTTGATTCTGACTCTTTCAATTTTGCAACTTCTGCTTCAGCCTGGGCCATTTTTTGTTTCAACTGTTCCATTTCCAACAATTGCTGTTGGGCGGCAGCCAGTTGTTGCTCAATGCTATCTCCTGCCATCTCTCAAGTTTTTGTGGTGTTAGGTTATGGATTTTGATTATTTTTGAGCTAGATGCCCCACGGTGGGCGCCAATTGTTTCGACAGGGATTTCACTGAACAGGAATACCCTGCCAGAGGTTTATATGTAGGGTAATCTAACTCAAACAATTCGCCTGACTAGTATTGTTAAGTGAAATAACAGGTAACAAATAATAACACAAAGATTTTATACGTGGAAAAACCCTGGGAATAAGGGAAAAAACCACGGGCACCAAGCCAGGAGTGATTGTTACTATGATTTTAGGTAGCCTGACAGAGTATTGATATATCAGGCGTGACAGGCGAAATTATAATGCTTAAGAATACACAAGTGTAAGTAAGAATGAGAGAGTGTGTAATGTGTCTTCTGATTCTGTCTTCTCTTGCCTTTATACTTGTTTTCACCGTTTGCTTCTCTGTCGTTTAGGGTTTCCTGGTAAATAGGGCATGTGCCCTATTTACCCGGAGGTAGTTGCCATCTAACTTAGCCGTTGCTTTTGACTGTTTCCTATATCTTTTCCTTCTTGAATTGGTCTTCCTTTTTTGTAGGGAGTATATATAAACTTCCTGCTTGTCGCTTGCAATGCATATTCGACGTTAGCCTGACATTTTTCCCTTTCAGGCCACTGGTTATCTTTCGCCTGTCTTTCATCAACTCCTGTTTGGTGCCTGTCCATACTTGACCAATGTCTGGTTTCAGATGTTTTTTGCTTGGAACTTGATTTTGGCTGTTGCCTGGCCTATGTCAGGTCAGGCAGGATAATTTTGGGCCCAACACATTTCATGTAAAATATTCAATTTTATAAACAATGGCTTGCCATTTAAGTCAAAGTATTTGTATTTATAATGAAGTTTTGAAACATAAATTGGTGATTAAATTTTCATCAAGGTGAAATTTGTTGTAAACTTGACTTTGTGATATTAATTAATATTTATATGTTTATCATTCATAGATATATATATATATATATATATATATATATATATATATATATATAAAAAAGTGACTCTTACTCTACAAATATGGTGGATATTAGTGCTTATTGTTGTTGGTTTCTATTAGCTTTTCATATTCTATCAATTGACAAATATTTGTAATGCATATGAGCACTAAATTAGGCCAATTCCGTACCTTATGAATTTTGGAAATTTTAACCATCTCACGATTAATTTTTCTTTATTATCCCAACTTAAATTTTCAAATCACAATTGTTGTAAATCATCGATATTAAGATTGTTGGTTGTAATTAAATAGAAAAAATAAGAGAAAATAATTTCCATGAACATACAAAAAAAAAAGAATTAGCTTTGTTGCCAAGTTAGATGAGTTACAAATGCGTATTTTACTACATTTCTCTTTGTTTATTATAATTTAAACTTTAGAGCAAATTAAATAACACTATTAAACCATTTTATAATATAGAAGTCTCACGAATTATTGGTAGTTATAAATTGGTATTCATAAATTTTGACATAATTGCATACAAAATTATTAATGTATTCACCTTTTAATTAATTATTCATGCATCTCAACAAATACCATGATCTAAACTGGGGATAGCGGAGAAGAGCATAAAACGGTTGACCAAAGGATCCGAATGACGACAATTTAACCTTGGCGAGATCTACAGCTCAGGCAAAAAACGGGACCTGCAATAGAGAGCGCAAAAATGAAGAACGAGGGTTGTTTTGTGTTGGTTTCACCGATAGAGATACAACCAAATTTTAAAATGAAAGCGGCATTTCAAAACCGGGTTAGTTCTCATAAGTCATAACCAACCAAAAAGCAGAAAAGGAGAAAATAACGACAAAAAAATAAAACCAATTGGGCCTCCAAAATGGACAAAAACGGGAAAAATGAAAAATCGAATCAAAGGCTTACGGAAGGAAACCCAACAAAGAAACTTAAAACAAAAAAAACACGTGATTCTCACGGGTCCCAAAACTAGTTTATAGTGTGATAAGGTAGGTCTTATTGAGCGGCATTAGGAAGCTATGACTTATTATATTATTTTATTATTATACAAATACAATTGTTACTATTGTTACTAAAATTCCCGAGTCAAACTCCTTTATCATGTGTAAGTCAACCCCTTGGTCAATATTACCCGACTCATCTATTATTTTATTATTAATTATCATCTTATTTGCATTTACTATTATAAATTCCACATATTAGTTATTCGAATTACGTAAACTATTCTTATAAATAATTATCAAATTACGGGGTATTACAGTCTTCCCCCCTTAAAATGAACTTCGTCCCGAAGTTCGCCCAGGAATACTATAAAATTCTCTATAAACATTTACATATTCCAACTTATGATCATTGCAGCATGATTAACCATTTATTATTATTAAGTTATATCAACTTATCAGAATGGTTCACAAAATAAAGTCGAAACACGGAAATGCATCTCAAAATAAACTCAAAACATGAGGTGTCACATTCTACCCTCCTAAAAATAAACTTCGTCCCGAAGTTTCGGAACTACTACTTCCCGAGGAAAGATGGTCTAACATTTTAAACAATCTATACTTACAATCAAGACAAGGTGTAGTCAACTGTATCCTATCTTACCCCTCCTTTGGTTCCCCTATCATCACTCCTACATCTCAACTATCATAGCTTAAGAATTGATAAAGCATTTATATTGAACTTTGGTAAAACTCGCGTTTTCAGAAATCAAAATCAAGCTGTAACTTTAAAAAATCACTATTAAATAACCGTTGTATTAATCTTTGAGTTTTTATACTTTCCAGAAGATATAGGGAGTTTTCAAAAGAAGAGAAAAATTATTAAGCCCAAATCTCGAATAATCATTTTATAATGATTTTTACAATCCAGTGGGTCGAAACAGAAATTGATCAGCAATTTGCCAAAAACGTGGGTCAATTTGTAAAAATCACTATTAATTGTACAAAATTCACCTTGCAACGTGGTTTTTCAATTTGAAAATATATTTGAATCTTTTAAACAGTGGAGTTGTAATTTAGCAAAAAGATTAAGCAAGAATTAAATGATAAATTTTACAAAATCATTTGTCGAAAACATAACTGCACAGGAATATTCCGACCACTGTCCATTAAAACATTTATTTCGCCCAAACCATAAACTTTTTAAACGTGAGACCAACGACATTGGAAAGCAAACTCACTGAGTTAACACTCATAAAAATTTCAACCTTAGACAATTAACAGAGGTCAAATGGCAACTAAATCAAATTGGGGTAAAATCTGACAAATAAGGTCCAGCTTCTACATTGCTTTTTACTATGTCACAAGCCCTCATTAACACCCTCTTACTGCTATATCAACACAACTTGGTCAATAAACTTTCACACACGACTAGTATCTACCCTAAAGCATTCATATCCCAAGTTTAATCATTTCATAATATATTGTAAATAACATGGCTTTGGGATTCACACAACCGCATATCATTAGACATGATACTACTATCACACAACGTCCAACCACATAATCAATATCAATTCGTAATTACTTTCATGCTCATGATCAAAACAATACAACATCAAATCCTCATTTCATCCATTCCACTCTCCCTAAAATCAAGGTTACGTCCCGTAACCTCAGTCATCAATGAAAACGGTATTCAAACAAGGCAACTGTTAGGCCTGGAAATCCGCAGACCTCCCTGATCAGTATCTCACCTGAACCTCACTACCAGGCTGTCAGGGTGTCAGGCTATCAGGGCACATAAAGACAGGCGCCAGGCCATGGAGAGGACAACGGTCAGAATATCAGGACGATATTAGACCATATACGCGTATAATAAAGGAATTATATACGCAGCATTAAGTGTGAAGATTACGTAGTAAAAGCAGTAATTAAGGGAGGAATAATTAGCAATTATTACTGGCAATTATGGAGTATATTCTGCCTTTAATGACCAGATCAAGCAGCCGTTCAAGATGGAAGACTATATAAGGAACATTTGAAGATTTCAGAACACACCTCATTTCCTACGCAAGAAGAATCATACAATTATTCTCCCAAATTACATAGTGAAATCCTCTCCTGGCTTGGTGCCCGTGGTTTTTTCCCATTCAAGGGTTTTCCACGTACAAAATTGCTTATCTTGTTATTATTGTTATTTCATTTACGTCCTGTTATTGTACCCTGACGACCTGACCAACAGACTACCTAGAGCTAGTTAACCCTACACAGTTTCACCCTGACCTGATTTCGCCTTGCGCAAAATCCACACAAAACAATTGGCGCCCACCGTGGGGCATCTAGCTCTCTAAATCGTTTTTTCTTATCCCACAAAAACTCAAAAACCTACAAAAATGGCCCAACCCACCGTTGAAGAACAATTGAACGCAGCTCTCCAAAAAATCACTGAGTTGGAAAGCCTGAAAGAAAAAGTGGCCCAAACTGAAGCAGAAATCCTGCAATTAAAAGAATCTGAGTCGGCCCTGAAGCAAAAATTGGAAAAAACCCAAGGGGCAGGCTCTAGATTCCAACCAGGAACCCCGTTTTCATCAATCATTAAGAACATTGATTTTTCCAACTTTGGGAGCCCAAGTATTCCTAAAGTCATTAACGTAGATGGTGATGATGAACCAAAAAATGATGATAAAGAGAAACCTGATGAATCTGCAGCAACCATCATGATGGCAGTAGTTCAGGAGATCAAGAAACTCAACGAAAAGTTCGATAAGATACCAGGAATACCTGCCAGCATGGAAGAAGCTGCCCCTGATAGCTATGCTTATTTGCCTTTCATAGACGAAATAGCAAAAGTAGACCTACCAAAAAAGTTCACAATTCCATCCATGAGGGTCTATGATGGAACCACGGATCCACAAAATCACGTGGCTCTTTACAAGCGTAAGATGTTGGCGCATCTATTCCCAAATGAGTTCGACAAGTTTGCATGTGCAAGGGATTTGGAATGACCCCGACTAGTCCTGCCCGCAATGGTACATCAACCCGCCACCGGGCAAAGATCCATTCCTTTGCCAACCTGATCAACAGCTTTCAACCAAAGAGGTTTGCAAGTAGCAGGGAGTTGGAGAAACGATCTAGTGACCTTTACCGAGTTACACAGAAGCCTGATGAAACTCTCAGGACATTCCTTGCAAGATTCAACAAATAGAAAGTGTCTATACCTAGGTGTGACGTTGGAACAGCAGTGGAGGCATTCAAACAGGGGTTACTACCATACGGTGACTTATACAGCGAACTCACTAAGTATCCCTGCCACACCTTCGAAGATGTTCAGGCCAAGACTCTTGCTTTCATCAGGCTGGAAGAAGATAAAAGCTACAAACTTGGATCACCCAGCAGATCGAAGGACCATGAAAGAGGCAATAGGAAAAGCAACAGAGGGAACAATTACAGACCTACCCCATATTCCAGGCCAGACCAGTCAGAAGTTAACCTGGCCCATGAGTATCAAGGTAAGGTTAAAGATTATCCACCTATCTCCGAATATAACTTCAGTGTTGATATTGAAGGATTAATACAGAGACTTGACAACATGGGATCAGCTGTTAGATGGCCCAAGAAGTCAGAAAATCCAAATCCCAGAAGAGATAATTCAAAATGGTGTGAATTTCACATGGATATTGGACACACCACGGATGATTGTTTCACCCTGAGGAAGGAGGTAGCCTACCTGTTAAAGTAAGGGTACTTAAAAGACCTGATCAAGACGAAGGGCTGGAACTCAAACCAGGATAAGGAAAACCAGGAGCACAAGCAGGATCGTAGTCTCCCTCCACCACCACCAATTTATGAAGTAAAATTCATATATGGAGGTTCGGAGATTTGCGGCCTGACAAGTTCAGCAGCAAAGAAGATAGCCAGGACACCAAGGACTGTGTCACCCTGCAAACCGGACCTTGTCCCAACAATCACTTTCAATGATTGTGACCTGGTGGGCATTCCTGATGTTCATCACGATGGCCTGGTGATTTCTATGCAGATTGGAACAGCCACAGTAAGAAGGATTCTGGTAGATGGAGGAAGCTCAGTGAACCTGATCATGCTTGATGTACTGAAAGCCATGAAGATAAACGAGGATCAAATTACCAAGAAATCCGGCGTCCTAGTAGGATTCAGCGGTGAAACCAGGAGCACTTTACGAGAAATACACCTCCCAACTTACGTGAAAGGAGTCTCATCCTATGAGAAATTTGGAGTCCTTGACTGCCTGTCATCCTACAACGCTATCCTGGGCAGACCTTGGATTCACAATGTCAAGGCCGTACCATCAACCTATCACCAGTGCATCAAGATACCAACAGACTGGGGCATAGCCACAATCAAAGGGGATCACAAGACATCCCAGAATGCTACACAACCTTGAAGCCTTCCAAGACAAAAGTCCCCGGCATAGCAATTACATACCCGTCAGAGCACTTATGTAGCACCTCCCGAATGGAAACAGATCGTAATCCTAGACCCCGAGTACCCCGACAGTATGTTTTGATAGGATTTGACGCACCAGATAGTGTCAGACCTGAACTGGTAAAATTCCTTAAAAATAAATCATCTTGGTTTGCTTGGTCACATTTTGATATGACTGGAATTAGTGCTGATATAATTACTCATAAGCTCAATGTTGACCCATCTTTTAAGCCCGTATGTTAAAAAAGACGGAAATTTGCAAAATGAAAGAAACACCATAATAAATGAGGAAGTAGAAAAACTCTTGGATATGGGGATGATCGGGAAGTAATGTACCCCGAGTGGTTGGCTAACGTAGTTGTTGTGCGAAAAAAGAATGGAAAGTGGAGAGTCCGTGTAGACTACACCGACCCGAACAAAGCCTCGTCCTAAATATCCATTCCCCCGCCTCATATTGATGCCATGGTAGACGCCACAGCAGGCCACGAAATGTTAACATTCATGGATGCTTCCAGTGGATTCAATCAGATAAAGATGCACCCTGCTGACCAGGAGAGTACTGCATTCATTACAGACCGAGGCATATACTGTTACACTGCCATGCCTTTTGGCCTGAAGAATGCAAGGACAACGTACCAGCGCCTGGTCAACATGATGTTTAAGGACCAGATAGGTGACATTATGGAAGTATACATAGACGACATGGTGGTAAAATCCAAGAATGCAGAAGACCATGTGAAGCATCTAGAAATAGCATTTGAGATATTAGAAAAGTATAACATGAAGCTAAACCCTGCAAAGTGCAACTTTGGAGTCTCTGCAGGCAAATTTCTTGGATATATGGTCACAAAGAGAGGCATAGAAGCCAGCCCTGAAGATAAAGGCTATCCTAGAACTACAATCACCCAAGTCTCACAAGGATATCCAAAAATTGACAGCCGAGTAGCCGCCCTGAACCGCTTTATATCAAGATCCTCCGAGAGATGCAAAAATTCTATAACCTCCTCGGTAAAAATAAACAATTCCAAAGTGGACGGATGAGCATGAGGCGACTTTTCAGATCTAAAATCCTATTTATCATCTCCACCCTTATCGGCTAAGCCGAAAAGGAGAACCTTTGTCGAGATATACTTATCTCACACAGACACGTGAGAATCAATGTGATCTGGTGAAAGAACAGACGGGCAAGAACATCCAGTCTACTATGTAAGTAAAAGCCTTCTAGATGCTGAGTTAAGGTATGGACTACTTGAAAAATATGTTTTAGCTTTAATTATGTCATGTACCAAGCTGAGACACTATTTTGAAAGTCACCCCATTATAGTCAGGATCAATTTACCCATAAAATCTGTCCTACGTAAGCCTGAACTTTCAGGCAGGATGGCTAAATGGTCAGTACAGATTAGCACGTACGATATCTCATTTGAACCTAGGGCAGCGATCAAGTCGCAAGCCCTAGCAGACTTTGTGACTGATTTTAGCCCTAACCTGGAACCAGACCTGATAAAAGAGGTCAATCAACTAGAAAATAAAACCCCAGACCAGGAATGGACCCTATTCATAGATGGGGCATCCAACGCCAGGGGGACAGGGTTAGGACTAGTACTTAAATCACCACAGGGAGACGTAATAGCTCAGGCTGTGAGCTGTGAATTCAAAGCTACCAACAATGAAGCAGAATATGAAGCCCTGATAGCAGGCTTAAAGGTATGTCTAGACCTCGGTGTTCAAAACCTAATGGTAAAACTTGATTCACTTTTAATTGCCAATCAAATAAAGGAATTTATACGGCTAAGGATGCAAAAATGATTTCGTATTTAGAATATGCAAAAAACCTTACCGCTAAATTTGCTTCATTTGACATAGATCAAATATCAAGAGACCTGAATACCCAGGCTGATGCTCTAGCCAGCCTAGGCTCAAATTTCACCCCGATTGTTTTCAACAAAATACCAATTGTACACTTATTAGAGCCAACTATCAGCAAGCCTGAACAGGTCAATCCTGTCAATCAGGACAGTAACTCTTGGACTAAACCCTATTATGATTGGTTTCTCCAAGGAATATTGCCTCAGGGAAGACATGAGGCAAGGGCTTTTAAAATTAGAGCTTCTACTTATGCCATCATCAATAACACCCTGTTCAAGAGATCGCAGGCTGGACCCTACCTGAGATGCTTGGAGCCTGACGAAGCCAAACTAGTACTTCAAGAAATACACGATGGACACTGTGGTAACCATAAAGGAGGAAAGAGCCTGGCAAGCAAAGTTCTCGGACAAAGCACATCGCCTACACCGAGGGCCGATCGCCTAGAATACTCTTCAAAATGCGAAGCCTGCCAAATTCATGCACCAATCATACATCAACCATCTGAACTCCTTCATTCAATTTCCGCACCCTGGCCATTTATAAAGTGGGGCATGGATATTGTGGGAAAACTGCCTGTAGCTCCAGGACAAAAAGTCTTCATGTTAGCCATGGCTGATTACTTCTGCAAATGGATTGAGGCTGACTCTTTCAGACAGGTAACCGAAAAAGAAGTAATATCCTTCATCAGGATAAACATTATTTGCAGATATAAAGTCCCATCAGAAATAGTATGTGACAACGGAACTCAGTTCGTGGGGAAAAGGACCCAAGCATTTTGCCAAGAATGGAATATCAACCTGGTAACATCGACCTCTGGATATCCAAAAGCTAATGGCCAAAGTGAGTCAAGCAACAAGGTAGTCATAAGTCGCCTAAAAAAGAAGTGAAAAGAAGACGAGGCAGATGAGCTGAAGAACTTCCATTAGTACTATGGGCAGACAGGACAACTCCAAAAACTGCAATAGGCCAAACACCTTACTCCTTGGTGTATGGCTGTGAAGCTGTCATTCCTGTGGAAGTACGAGTACCAACATCCAGATGCAGCCTGAACAACGTTGAAGCAAACAAAGACCTGATGCAAGACAACTAGGTCCTGGCAAAAGAATTGAGAGACGCTGCCAAAATCAGGATGACATCGTATCAACAAGCAGTCGCCAGGACTTACAATAAAAACGTCAGGGTCAGGGTCTTTAAAGAAGGAGACCTTGTCCTACGCAAAGTATTTCCAAATAAAAAAGAAAAGTCAGCAGGCAAACTGGCTCCCACATGGAAAGGCCCTTACTTAATTGATTCAATTGTTGGACAAGGAGCATACAGGCTCCAAACACTAGAAGGGGAAATGATCCCAAGATCCTGGAATGTAACTCATTTAAAAATATTCCATATGTAAAGTTCAGGCTACAATCAGGTATAAATTCAATCACTACTCAACCCAACATGCTATGTGATGAACTACATGTTTTACATGCCTTGTCTGTATTTTATATCTGATCAACTAACCCATCTATTTACTTTTTTGAATCCTGAACAATTATACATAATAAAAGATTATATGCATAAATATTCAGGACTGAGGGCTACTCCACTGTATAATCCTGAAAACAAAAATTTTGCACTTAACTGTGCCTGACGAGTTGGTAACCAACACCAGATACAGTAAAGAGTCAGGACCAATCAGGCATGAAATAATTGCCTGACCTAACTAGGTTTACTGCCACTTATTACAACCGGCTGGACGCAGCAAGACTGGTGCAAGGGTGTTTTATCCCGACCATCAGTCTAAATGCCCTCTTGACAGGCCGAATACCAAGCCCTCCAGCTACGCAGGGGACATAAGCCCTCCCGACAGGCCGGATTTCCCACCCCTTCAACCATTATAGCAAAAAACTATACTTGGTTTAAATACCCATGACAAATTAAAACGAAAATAATGTGCAGGTTATTCAAGCAGAATAATGTGCAGATCATGCAAACGAAATATTTGACAGGCCCATCAGGATGAAACTTACAAATCGAGCAAAGACAAAAGTGAAATCAGCCAAAAGAAGGCCATCATGCCTATATTAATAAACCTTTACCCCCTGGGGCAAAGGCGCCAAAATAGTCATAAAGGCGAGGAAGAGTCCCCCTGACCCAAAACAGGAAAATAAAAATAATGTTTGTCCAGGGACATCCCCCTGGATGGGCCAAAATGCCAACTAAGAAATAAAATATATTACTGCTTCTCCTTAGAAGCAGCAGCATCTGCAACCTGCTCCCCACTCTTAGCCGGCTCAGCTTCAACGTCCTGCTCCCCTGGGGAGTCGACCTCCTGTTCCTTCTCCAAATTGTGCAGGTCAGGATACTTTGAAGCAGCGAAAGCCATCTCAGCTGCAGGGTCCCATTTGGCCCTGGCCTCAACAGGCTCTGACATAGCAGCCGCCCTTCCTTTGATATAGAAATAGAGGGAAGCATCATCCTGCTTGAACTCCAAGTCATCCCTCTCTTGGGTGAGCTCCTCATTCCTATCCAAGGCCTCCTGCAACAGCCGCTTGCTTGAAACCGCCTTAGTTTTAGCAGCATCCCTCTCAGCTTGCATCCTGGTCAAGTCAGCAGCTTTAGCAGCCATGTCAGCTCGTGCAAAATCCAGCTCAGACTTTAGCCTAACATAATCTGATCTCATCATATCAATTCTGGCTACCAAAGAAGTAGCCTGATAGGCATTATGGAGACAGGTCGCAGCACCCTGGTCAAAAACAAGAAAAGTATGAGTAATCTATACTAACAATAGAAAACTACCAAAATAAAACATACATAAAAATTGTTCCAACCTACCTCCCTTACAGTAGCCAAGGCACCAGCTAAGAGGCTGACCGAATGATCCACTAAAGCAACTGCCTGAGTAGCAGTCTCAACAGGGTCAAGGGTGAGCATGACATCTGATTTAGAAGCAGCATAATCCCTGATTTTCACCCTAGCAGCCTCCATATTTTCCACCCTGGCTCTCACCTCCCTGACCGGGGCAGAAATATCGACATGTTCAATTTTCCTTTTTTGGGCTGCTGAACTTGTTTCATCCGGCACAGCAGGTGCAGAACTGACCTTGGCAGCATCAGGCTGTTCAGTCAAGTCAATAACAAGCTCAGCATCCCCGCTTCCCTGAGGACCTTCCTCCTTAATCTTAGCCAGCCTGGCTGAGAGGTCAGCCATACCAAATCTGGCAAGGCGAATAGACGACCTGGTGGCTGCAACACGAAATGCTATATAAGCAATATAAACCAAGCATTATCAGGAAGCCCAGGTAAAAAGAAAGGAAAGATTAAGATGAACTCCTTGCCTAAAGTAGTGGCACTGGCAGCCCCTGATGCTTTAGCCGTCCTAGGAGCACCGTCAGCCTCCAAACAGCGAGGAAGGTGACCAACCCAACAACAAAGAGGCCAGGACCTCTCCAAAGGAGGAATAGCAAGGAAAGCAGAAACATTGGGAGTAGGATACTCAGTTTCAGTAACCTAGTCATCAACTGCACACAAAGGAGGTATGACTTATTATTTTCATTTTATTTTTTCACTAACAGATAAAACATGCAGGGCAAAGAAAGAAATCAAAAGACTCACCAGCCACGCAGGCCTCATGATTTAAATACGCCAGGTCAGGACCCACGGAATTAGTCCTGACAAACATGTAGCCAAAGACCCGACCCTTATCATGGCCACTTTGTCCAAGTTACTCGAAGAGGAGTAGTAGACGCCCGACCTTAAAACTTATACGGCCAGGATCGTTTGTTTTAACAAAGATAACAGTCTTCAAATCGTCAAGAGAAAAAGAAATATTGTGTTTTTTACAGAGGTTCTCAATAGAACACACAACCTTCCACACCATCGGCATTAATTGATAAGATGGAACATCAATCTCCTTAATAACCTCAACCATAAGAGGAGAAAAAGGAAGCTTACAGCCTGCCCTGAAGGCCCAGTCATGGATGCAGAACCAACCAGGACAAGCCCAGTCGGCCCTGATAGGAGAATCCTCAGGGATCCAGACTTCAGCATCAGCATGGATGATCCCCTTATCCTTCAAAATCTTCTCAAACTCAGGCTTCAAAGGGTTTGCAGGAGACTGATCCTCATTCAAAGCCTTCGTAGGCTTGAATTGGAATGCACCATGAGATATTGAGATCATCTCCAACGGAGGATCACTCGGCTTATTTACTATGGAAGATGGAGCAGCAGAAGAAGTAGGCAAGGTTTCAGAAGAAATTTCCTTAGGATTCTGAGGAGGAGGAGTTGCAGGAACCGCTGTCCTGGTAGATTTTTTCTTTGCAGCCATTATTTGAAGAATTATGGAAAATTGATTAAAGATTAAGGAAGTTGGAAATTAAAGAAACTGAAGAAAAAGATTGTTAAAGAGAGAAGATGAGAAGAAATTGTTTTGATGAGTTCAACTTAATGAAGCACACAAGTATTTATAGTGAAGAAGATTAGGGTTTCAGCCGCAAAATCGTTAAGGAAGTTGCAGTAAATAACCACGCGTCAACAACTGTAGTAAAAGAGCCGTTACAGGAAACTGATCAGAAAAAACTTAACCGTTGGGTAATCTTACCAATAATAAAATTATCCCCTCATTTTTTCGTCCTGGCACACTGCAAATGAGGAGATAAGGGGCAATTGTTAGGCCTGGAAATCCGCAGACCTCCCTGATCAGTATCTCACCTCAACCTGACTACCAGGCTGTCAGGGAGTCAGGCTATCAGGGCACATGAAGACAGGCGCCAGGCCATGGAGAGGACAACGGTCAGAATATCAGGACGATATTAGACCATATACGCGTATAATAAAGGAATTATATACGCAGCATTAAGTGTGAAGATTACGCAGTAAAAGCAGTAATTAAGGGAGGAATAATTAGCAATTATTACTGGCAATTATGGAGAATATTCTGCCTTTAATGACCAGATCAAGCAGCCGTTTAAGATGGAAGACTATATAAGGAACACTTTGAAGATTTCAGAACACACCTCATTTCCTACGCAAGAAGAAGCATATACAACACTTAGTGAAATACAAAGATTGTTATTATCATACAATTATTCTCCCAAATTACATAGTGAAATCCTCTCCTGGCTTGGTGCCCGTGGTTTTTTCCCATTCAAGGGTTTTTCACGTACAAAATTGCTTATCTTGTTATTATTGTTATTTCATTTACGTCCTGTTATTGTACCCTGACGACCTGACCAACAGACTACCTAGAGCTAGTTAACCCTACACAGTTTCACCCTTACCTGATTTCGCCTTGCGCAAAATCCACACAAAACAGCAACCAAAACTCCCACGACAACATAAATAATATTCATTTTAAATTACCCAACACCGTAATATCTCTCAAGGTAGCCGGTTCAAAACTGAAAGGGCCAGAGTACGAATTAAGGACGTCTCCTTAACCAAAATAAGAGGGGCTCCTAACTGTTTCTACCCGGGATTCATTTTATTTAGACACGTCCTAAGTTCATTATTGTTCATTGGTTAGGCCTGAGGATCGGTTTTCTCTGATACCACTTTGTAACACCCCATTTAATCAGGAGCCTTTAGCTAAACATTCCCAACTAAATAGGACTGTTACCATCTTGGTTTCCTAAGGTAGTGAATAACAAAGTACAACAATACCAAAGTACTTTAATTAAAAACTTAGCGATTACATATTATTACAACTTATTCAATCTAGACAAAATATAAAACTTCATAAAACTCGCAGTGGAATAAATAAAGTGATTACTAATCTAAGTGATCTAGACAGCAACTAAGGTCCAAGTCAAGCTCACGTCCCAATGCTCCCAACTCAACTACTCTTTAGTATCTGTCAAGTCTGCTCCCCATTATGGTTCATCACAGGTGTTCACGAATACACTGTCAACCACGATGTTGAGTAGGAATAACTAACAACAGTAGATAACAATATAAATATGCATGATATAACTCAATAGATCCCTTCAGCCGAGTTCATCACTCGCAACACTATTCATCCCGACAATCCCTGGCCGGGGCAGCCTCAACCCGAAGGTTAGAAAACACACTACATTACCATAAGATAATGTCTGCCTCAACATACAGTTGATTAATATCCACCAGATGGCCTGCAGACCAACCTGGGGCCTGCCTCGAGAATTCACGATTATAATTGTCTGCCAGAATAAATATGATAACCACTATACATTACTGTAAGTAATGTCTGCCAGAATAAATCTGATAACCACTATACATTACTATAAGTAATGTCTGCCAGAATAAATTTGATCATTAATGCAAATGTCATGCTTATATGAATGCAACGATAGATAATAATAATCAGGCGGATATAATCCACAATACTCAACCACAACGATATAACAAGTATACTTCCAGCCACAATACTCATGTGAGAAACAACAACAACAGCCAGTTAAGTAGTTATCCTACCTGATCAGCAAATTTCAATAACGCAATCCAAGTAAATATAAATCCAATTAACACAGCTTCTCACAACTCTGTCACCTAGACAAGTAATTATTATAATTACTAATTATATATTTTATTCAAATATTTCCATTAATTATAAATTAATTAATTATAATCTCGTATAATATAATTCAAAAACCCGCTTCAATAAGCCAAAACCCGATTACCCATTAAACCTCATGTTAACCCGTCTTTAAAAACCCGACTCGACAATAATTAAACCCAATTTAATAATCAAAATCATACACGCCTTACTCTTATGAAACACACCCACAAACCCCTCGCAAAACACCCTCGGCAGCCCCTCCTTGCTCATCCTCTATCCTGGACCTACCCAGCCACGGTGACTTCCCCGAACAGCACCACCTTTACCCGACACACCCCCTGCAACCACCACAGCAACAGCCGGCAGCAGCACACGACCTATAATACACAACCACATACCCATGACAACACACACAACAACCCATAATCCCGACTCCTAACCATCACCCAACAACCACCTAGCCAGCCACCTCACTCACCCACTCCCATGGCACCACTAGCCCAGACCCACTCTCACGACACCTCCACCGTCCTTAACTCAACACAAGAAACAACAGCACACAATATAAGACAACACCACACAACCCATCCGTATAAACAGCCCAAACCCGACTCACTAGCTACGTGGTACCGCCACCCCAACTCAGCCCAGCCACCACCGTGGTCGCCACTAACCCACGGTGGCACCAGAGGCAACACTAGACCACCAACCACCTCCAGCAAGCCGGCCCTAACACCCTACAACAACCACGCATAATTATTCGAAAACCCGTCAATTATTCAAAATCACGGCAACCACCTACGCAAACGACCACCCCTAACCATCCTAACACCACCAAGAGAACCACCCATCCACCATGAACCCAACCAACCCAAGTTCGAGTCAAACCAGCCATGACAAGGGGTATGAAACCGGTTTCATTGTGTTTAAACAATAACCATGCCTTACCTCATAATTCCGGCCAATCACCGCAAGAACCACTACCCTTGACCACCCACGACCACCCATGGTGGTCAACTCAACCCAAAAAAACATCCTACCCCAACCCAGGTCCATCACGATTGCATATGGGTTTAATACAATATATAAAACGTGTAACACAACACCCACAACCACCACGTAAAAACCCCTGCAAACACCCTTCCCCTGTTGGTCAATGGTGGTTAACAGAGGGTATGGTCAGTCCCTGGTGGTCCACGATCAAGGTCGTGGTCTTACCTAGTCCTAAAGCGGTTTAATTAACGAGTTATAACAAAGCAAAGTGTATACATGAGACGGTCTTAAAATATTACCTTGAGACGATAAATTTCATTGCTTTTCTACTTCTTATTCTCCCTCTCTTTCTTTTATGTGATATTATGTCTTTATGTGAATATAAGTTTTCTTATTAGGTCATGCCATATATTTATAGTGTGATAAGGTAGGTCTTATAGAGCGGTATTAGGAAACTATGACTTATTATATTATTTTATTATTATACAAATACAATTATTACTATTGTTACTAAAATTCCCGAGTCAAACTCCTTTATCATGTGTAAGTTAACCCCTTGGTCAATATTACCCGACTCATCTATTATTTTATTATTAATTATCGTCTTATTAGCATTTACTATTATAAATTCCATTAATTAGTTATTCGAATTACGTAAACTATTCTTATAAATAATTATCAAATTACGGGGTATTACACGGTGAATGATCGAGATGTTGTGATAAGGATATATATCGGAAAGTTAAGGGTCCTTGTAGACCTATACAAAAGTGTGATTTTCCTCAAATCGTCACACAAGGTGATAAAATGCGTCGTTTTGTAGGTCTTTTGGTATGCATATGTTAGTTATAATTGACTTGAATATAGCGAGCAAAGTGATGCGTCCTTTTCCTTTTATTGTTACTTGTTCTAAGATCTTACAAGTATCTCGCAAGCAAATGTCTTTGAGACTGGAGGGCATAATAATTAGAAAAATGCGTTGGTGAGATTTGGAAAACATGTTGGGAAAGTTGGTAGTGCTAACAATGTAGCTAAAGAAAAGTGTGAGTTTTCATTAATAAATAAGCATCAATAATAGAGATAATTGAAAAAGTAAGTGATGAAGCTTAGGGTTTCTAAGAATCCTGCTTGTTATGCTCTGTTTCTTGTTTAAAATTTCTTTTGAAATAAGGACTATCACTTAGGGGACATGATAAACGTGTAAAACCAAGAAAAGAGAATAATTTTGTAGATATTTTGGATTGGCTTGGTAAAAATAGTGAAACTGTTGCTAAATTTGTTCTTACTAAGGCTCCGGAAAATCACCAAGTTACTAGCCTAAGCATTCAAAAAGAACTAATTAAATGTTGTCCCCATAAGACAACTAAACTTATTATTGAGGATCTTAATGGTTATTACTTTGGGTTATTTGCCTATGAATCTAATGAGGTGTCTTATATCGAAGAATTAGATATTTGTTTGCGTTATGTTGATCAAAAATGGTAAAGTTTTGAGATGTTTAACCTAGAGAGACACAGAGAGAAAGCCGTCTTCTCAAAAAAAATTAATGTAAAGATTTCTGTGTCAACATGGCTAAGGGATCATCCAAATCTTCTAGTAATAAACATCATAGTACAAACAAACAATCTGCTACATCATCATCAATTAGGGCTGCAAAACAAATTGTTTTGAGTGGTCCTGATGTGGACGCTGAAGTAGGACAAAAACACAGAAATATTAGCGAAATCACTGGCATTCCCACGTTGACCATGGAGGATGGCATGGTGGAGGATGTACTTGATGATTCTGACACTGATCCAAATGGTGAGGAGGAAGGGAATTGGTATCAGCGGCATGGAAGGAAAGTCATGAAGTTGATTGATGAAGAACCTGTTGAACTCCTCTAGCTTTCTGAGGAGAATGTGCAAGAGGAAGTTGAATACTGGAAGCAGGCCGTGTATGGCTTTATAGTTGGGGCCAATCCTCTATGGCAAATTATCGAAGGATTCCTGAAAAGAATATGGAGCGAACATGTTATTGACAAGTTATCATTTCTACCTAATGGGGTGTTCATAGCAAGACTACAATCAGACGCTATGAAGCAGGCAGTTCTTAGCAGTGGATACTTTTTGTTTGATAATAAGCCCGTGATTATCAAACCTTGGATGCCTCATATTGAACTAGTCAAAGAGGAGGTCAAATGTGTTCCTGCATGGGTAAGGCTTCACAAACTACCTCTTAAGTTCTGGGGTAAAAGCCTGGTTAAATTGGCTGAGTTGGTGGGTAATTTTATCAAAAGTGATGATGCCACAATACAGAAGACTCGACTAGGGTTTGCCCGAGTCATGGTGGAATTGCAAATTGATCAGAAATTTCCAGATTCCATCAAATTTCTAGACGAGAAACAACAAGTAGTTGAGATACAAATTGGATATGAATGGAAACCTACCGTGTGTACCAAATGTAAACAGTTGGGGCATGTCAAGGAGACTTGCAGAAAGGGTAAGAAAATAATTCAAACCAAGCCAATCCGGAAGGAATGGACACTACTACAGATACAGGCTATAACAACGGTCAAAAACCGTTGTTATATAAAAAAGCGGACGTTGTTAAAGCGTCCATTGTAGAAGGTTTTAACAACGGTTGGTTTACTTAAGGAAACCGTTGTTAAAACTATTAACCACGGTTTTATGTATAAAAACCCGTTGTGGAAAGTGTGACTCAATTTTGGGGGGAAAGTTATAACAACGGGTTTTAATATACAAAACCGTTGTTATAACTAAAGACAACGGGTTGTTTGTAAATACCCGTTGTTGTTTTTTCTTAAAAAATAAAAAAAAAAAATTAAATATTACTAGATGCATGCATAATTACGGCCCGTTAGAATTCCGATGCATGCATTATTACTGACATCACTGTACATATGAACGGATAATATGGAATGAGAAGGGTTAGTAATAAGATTTGAAGCAGCATTATTGAGAGATATGATGATAATTATGGCACAACTTCCTAACATATATATTAATTAAAAAGCAACTCAACCCACACATTGCTTAGTATAAATACATTGCATTATCTCAACTAACATTTCCATTATCTCAATATATTCATCTCCAAACCCTAACTGCTAAAACAAACTCTACTTAATCTTTCAAAACAAACTCAAAAAACTCCAACAAAATGAATGATTGCATCCTTAAGACTCTTACCATGATCGAGAACAACAACAACTTCATCCGCCGGTTCCTCCATATTGAGGAAAGTTTCAGAGCTACCTTGCGGATGCTCGATCCGCATCAAGCACGCCAAAGAAGATGGCTTGACGGAGCAACAATGCGATTGCGCTATATGACGATATAGCAACTGCTGAACGGAACCTCCAAATAGCCAAGGAGGAGAGGACGGATACGATAGAGCAGAATAAGATCCTCTATGAAAATATAAGAATTGCATTTTTACATATGTAATTTTTTTTTAATTTATGTATTTATAAATATATATATATATTAATTATGTTTATCTTACTTCTTCATCTTGCTTCTTCATTGTTTTACTAACTAATTATGCGAACAATACTTAAACAAATAACATAATGGTCGATAAAAACACATACATGCAAAAGAAATAAATAGAAAAAGAAAATAATGACGATGAAACTAACAATGACGGCGAGATTTACCTGATAAATACAGAACGTAATAGACGATGAAATCAACAGTGACGGCGAGAAGATAAAGCGACGATGAGAAAGAGAGAAAGAGAGAAAGAGAGAAAGAGAGAAAGAGAGTGTGTGTTTTGTGTTTGTTTGTCTGTTGTGTTTGTGTTTGTGTATTAAGGGTTGTGTTTTGTGGCTGCAGCAGACTTCTGTTTGTGTGGTTTATAGTATGGAAGGTATTGACAACGGTTATTAAACAACAACCGTTGTGAAATATGTTTTAACAACGGTTGTAAAAAACACCCGTTGTTAAATAAGTTTTAACAACGGGTTTCAAAAGTAACCGTTGTGATTACTTTTCACTAACTTTGCGCCAATTTTGCGCCAAATTATTAACAACGGTTGTGCATGTGTGACCCGTTGTTAAAACTAATAACAACGGTTTTTATAACCATACCCGTTGTAATTTATTTTAGTAAAATTCGCGTCATACATTCTACAACGTCTATTGTGATTTTCGTGAATAATCGTTGTTAAAGGGGCGTTGTAGTTGCCTTGATTTGTAGTAGTGGGAGACCTGTTAAAAAGGTTGAGGCCCCTACTGTGACACAGCCTTTAAGTGCCCAGATTGAACAGCAGCCTGCAACAGAAGTACACACTACTGATCAGACAAAGGTTGCAGGTTTAATCAGAACTCCTGAGAACAGGCCAGGATTAAATAATGATGGTTCTATGGCTCCTGTTAAAATCACTAGACAAGGCATCTCAATAGCGAGCAGAGTCAGACCAGGTTCTCCTACATATATGGAGGCTCTGAATGTTTCCAATTTCCCTAAACAAGGTATTGGAGTAAATGGTAATGGTTCCCTCTCCCCTAAATCATGATAAAGATAGGGTTTTGGAATGTGAGGGGGATGAATAAGATGGACAAGCAAAGAAAAGTACATAATTTTCTGAGTTCAAATAATGTTGGTCTTTTTGGTTTATTAGAGACAAAAATAAAACCTAATAATGTAAATAAAGCAACTTCTACTGTTTTTAATTATTGGAGTGTTACAACTAACTCAGCCTATCATGTTGGAGGAAGAATATGGGTGGTCTGGAAGCCTCAGTATTTTGATATTTTTTTTCTACAATATGATGATCAGTTTATACGCATGGAAGTGGTGGACAAAAATTCTACATTGAAATTCTATTATACTATTGTATATGCATTCAATGGGATTACTGAAAGGGAACCCCTGTGGGCTAGCATAAAGGGGGTCAGACCTCCCTCTTATGTACCTTGGGTTTTACGGGGAGATTTTAATTGTGTCCTACAGGCTGAAGAGAGATTGGGTGGTAGCTTTAATCTGGCAGAAGCTGAACCATTTCAGTAGTGTTTGGAGGAGTGTGAAGTCATGGATATCCAAGCCACTGGTTCTTTCTATACTTGGAATAATAAACAACCACCTGAGACAAAGGTTTACAGTACGCTGGATAGGGCCTTGGTTAATCAAGGTTGGATGGATCATTTCCCTGATATGTTTGAAAATTTCCTTCCAGAGGGCCATTTTGATCACTCTCCTTGTGTGATAGGACAGGTTAACAGAGATCATCATCAAAATAGGACGTTCAAGTATTTCAATATGTGGAGTCTGTCTCCAGATTTTCAGGCTTGTGTGGAAAATATTTGGAAGCAGAACCTAACAGGTACCAAAATGTATAGGGTTACTCAAAAACTTAGGCTACTGAAACCTGAATTGAAAAGGATCAATAGCACTTGCTATTCTGATATTGAGAACCAGGCTTTGTTAGCTGCAACTAAATTGTATCATGTTCAACAACTTCTTATACAGCAGCCAGGGGATAGGGAGTTAATGGTACAGGAATATGCAGCTCATCAGGAATCTCTCCACTTGTAGCAAGCTAAGTATGAGTTCCTTAGGCAGAAAGCAAAAGCTCATTGGGTGACTGAAGGAGTTAAAAATTCCTCTTATTTTCATGGAGTGATTAAGGCAAGGAGGAACAATAATTTTATCCAGCAAATAAGAGATCACAACGGGGTTTTATATGATGAAGAGGGTGGGATTCAACAAGCTTTCTTAGCATACTACCAGGTTTTGCTAGGCTCAAGCTCTCCCACAGTCAGAGTGAAGGACAGTATTGTTCAGAGTGGTAATAAGAGTAATGAGGCCCATAAACAAATTATCTTAGCCCCTGTGAATTCTGAAGAGATCAAGAATATTATATTCAGCATCCCAAATGACAAAGCACCTGGACCAGATGGTTATTCTAGCAAGTTCTATAAGGACTCATGAGAGACTAGTGGAGTGGAGGTAACAACAGCTGTTCAGGATTTTTTTGTCTCAGGTTGCATTCTAAAACTGGTTAATACTACTCTAGTTACCCCCATTCCCAAAGTGGAGAGACCTGAGACTGTCCTCCAGTTTAGACTTATAGCATGTTGTAATGTAATTTACAAATGCATCTCTAAGGTTCTATGTAACAGACTGGCTATCATCTTACCTGAACTAGTGTCTAAAAACCAAGGGGGTTTTATTCAGGAGAGAAGTATAATGGATAACATTTTGATCTGTCAAGACCTCATAAGACTTTATGAAAGGAAGGCTAGCTCCCCCAGATGTTTGTTTAAAATGGATCTTCAGAAGGCATATGACACTGTGCAATGTAATTTTATAAAACAGATTCTTAAAGCTATGGAGTTCCCCCCTCAGTTCATTAACTGGATTATGCAATGTGTGTCAACAGCCAGCTATTCTTTGAGCCTAAATGGGAATATGTTTGGTTTCTTTAAGGGGCAGAGGGGCCTGAGGCAGGGGGACCCCCTTTCCCCCTTACTTTTCACATTATGCATGGACTACTTGTCTAGGCTACTAGATTTCTCTACTGATAGTCCTGATTTCCATTTTCACGCTCTTTGCAAACCAGTAAAATTGACTCACTTAATGTTTGCTGATGATCTTCTACTCTTCGGCAAAGGAGATACTCAATCTATGATGACTCTGCTCAAGACTTTCTCTACTTTCTCCAAAATATCAGGTCTCAAAATGAGCAAAGGAAAGTCTAATGCTTATTTCAATGGGGTGTCACTAGGACTTAAGAAGGATATTTTACAAATTTCTGGGATGGTGGAAGGCAGTCTACCCTTCAGATACCTAGGAGTCCCTATTAAAACTACCAGACTAAGCGCAAATGATTGTAAACCTATCATTGACAAAGTGGTAGACAGAATAAGGGGCTTGGGAGCAAGGAAATTATCCTATGTAGGGAGATTGGTAATGGTGAAGGCTGTTCTAAAAAAATTTTCATACTTATTGGGCTAGTATGTTCATTCTACCCAGTGGAGTCATAACTCGTATTGAGGCAATTTGTAGGAATTTTCTATGGGACGGGGGGGGGGGGGGGGCGATTTCATAAGATCCCCTCTGGTGTCATGGGAGAAAGCCTGTAAGCCTAAGGAAGAAGGGGGATTGGGGTTGAAAAATGACACAGTCTGGAATAAGGCAGCAATTGGTAAGTTAGTCTGGTGGATTGCCACTAAGCCTGATCATCTATGGGTAAGATGGGTTTACCACACTTACATAAAAGGGACAAACTGGTTGTCTTATGAACCTCCAGCTCACTCTAGCTGGTACTGGAGGAGAATATGCCAAGTCAAAAACTTACTATTTGGGGATTACGAGAGGAATTTGTGGTCATAGCAGCAGCACAACAGCTACATAATAGCTAAAGAATATGAATTCTTAAGAGACAAAGGGCAAAAGTTAGAGTGGCACGGTCTAGTGTGGAATAAATGGTCCGTTCCAAAACATTGCTTCATTTCATGAGTGTACCATCATAATAACATGAACACCATGGAAAAACTTTTTAAACTGAATATAAGTGAGGAGGATACCTGCTTGATTTGCAGGAGCAGCACAGAAACCATTGAACACCTATTCTTCAACTGTCCATATAGTAGAAAGGTTGTGGCGAGAGTAGGTGAATGGTTGGGGGTCCCGATTCCGTTTCATAATATACTTAACTGGAGATTGGGGATCAAGGACAAAAAAATCAAAAAGGGGATCATCAACGCCACCATCAACGCCTGCCTGTACCATATTTGGCGACAAAGGAACCAAAGTCGATTTGAGCTCACTCTGGGTAAACCAAACGGAGTAGCAGATCAAATTATCGCGGAATTGAAATGCAGATTGAAGGCCACGATCATAAGACCGGCTAAAGATAAAGACAAGGGCTTTGTGAATCGGATTATTGGAGGTTGAATGCATCACTGGATTGTGAGGGTGAAGATAGGGATTTGGTAAGGATGATGTCGTGTTTGTCTATTTGGGAAAATATCTAGGGTTCATCCTATCAGGTTGTTGTGGTGATTGTGTGAATTCCCGACTTTGTTGTTGAAAAGGGAATGTTATGTGGGTTCAGTTGGGTTATTGGGCTGATGTCCTAATTGGAACTCATGTATGGTTACTTTTTTTCATATATATAATACTTACCTTTATCAAAAAAAAAAAAATGGTTACTAGTTTGACACTTTTCGGGAAAAAAATAAAAAATACTTGACGATGACTTATTAAATATGTCAAAAATCCCTGGTCAAGGCTATGACGGAGCTTGTATCATGAGAGGTGAGCTTAATGGTTTGAAAATTTTGATAATGAGGAATAATCCTTGTGCATATTATGTTCATTATTTTACTAATCAACTTCAATTAACAATAGTGGTTGTTGCTAAAGAAAAAAAAATTTTTGTCAAATTTTTTAAACATATTGGGATTGTGCTTAATATATTGGATATTCTTGTAAACGTTGGGAGAAGGTTAAAGATATACAAGCGTGAAGAATCTATCGATCCTAAATATTCAAGAGGGGGGGGGGGATTGAGTATAAGTAAATATGCCAACTTTTTTCTATTATCTCCGTATGAAACATGTATGTAGCAAATAGTATGAATTTATTGATTAAATTCAACTAACTGGATTATATGTGAAATGAAAAACAAAACGAAACAAATGAGATAGATGTAAAGGACGCACGGATTTTTGAAGTGGTTTAGTTTCACAGGTCGAAACCTACGTCCACTATTCTCGATTAATAATTTTAGTATCTTTCTACGGATTACAAAATTATCAACCTACTCGTACAACTAACTCTAGTTGTAACTTAATTGAGTGCCGTTAAATACTCGATATATCTATCTTACGTTAATAATAAAGTGTTTGATTGTTCTTTTGATGTTCACACAACTGAGCGTATAAGAAACAATTCTAAGCACTATTATCCATAACGATATCAATAAATGTAATTGATAAATGAAGAACTCGACTTTTCAAAATTGAAAATAAAGTAAGACACGTTTTAAAAACGTTTGCAATTAAAAATAATTTTACTCTATTTCCGTGATGTGCTCGTAAAGTGATTTTGCGTGAAAAGTCATAACCCTAAATAAAAGAGTGAAAGTAGTATTTATAGAAGACGGAAACTAGGGTTTAGAAAATCAAAACCCTAGGGTTGTGTATTTCGTCTATGAGAAGAAAATGATTCTTCTCTAAGATTTTATCTTATCTTGAAGGAAATAAAATCTTGGTAAATAATAAAGAAGATATGAAATCTCTCTTTAATATTTATATCAAGATATATTCTTTATTTTTATGTAAATGATATCTTGCTAAATAATATAGAAATAGACTAGACTCTCTAACAAATATTATTTAATAAAATATCCTAAACCCTTGCTTGGACAAAGGGAAATCGAGTAGAGAAACAAACCTAGATAGGTGTGCCTCTCACGAAACCCTAGGCGACTACCCGAAACCCTAGGCGGTTTTTGGTAGGGTTAAAGATGAATAATTTACGTAATCCCTAGATAGCCTGACAACTTTTAGATTGTATTACTAATCAATAGGATAGAAGTAAACTATTTATCCAAGATAAGTATAAGATATAATCAATATAAATACTTTAGTTTATAAAAATAATGCGAAATATTTTAAGTTTTAAAAACCAAGCTATTCACAGGTCATCCAAAGTTATAGTGAAAACAGCTATAACCTTAGATTTAGTTTAGTATAGTTATAGATGAAATAGCTATAACATTATTTCACAAAATTCACATATAAAGATACCATTACCAAATGACGACCTATACTATCTAATCTTCCTGGAGATATTCAGTAGTTGGTCATCTTGTATCTTGAATATAAGCTCTTCATCTGAAGCTTCAAAACTTGTATTTGTCTTTGTCTTGATATAACCAACAATCTTTGTTCAATGTTCTTGTAACATACAACAAACCATTACAAGTACCAAATATATAGACACAACATACTTTGTCATTATCAAAACTCAATAGGACATATAACTATATGGTCCAACAAATTCCCCCTTTTTGATGATGACAAGCTTCCTATAATTTGTGTCTAAAGAAAGTTCCCCTCAATGTAATACCATCATGTTGTAGAAGGGTCAAATGGAAATGCATGACAATTATATTCAAAATTATAGAATGTAAGGACCGTAAGAGACTAAAGGCCTTGACATGGAGCAAGCTTAGGCAAATACTATAATCAAGAGCATTTCTTCCCCCTCTTGACACCATCGAAAAGATGAGAACAAGATATGAAATAACTATAAAAATATAAATAGAGGAAAGAAAATAAAAGCAAACTCATATTATAGTACGAGAAAGTAATCAACATCTAACAAAGTTTACGATAATATGTCTTAATGAACAGACCAAACGATTAATGCCAGTGGGCCAAATATGAACAATGCCAAAATGGGCCGAATTGACATGAGGGTATTTAAGCCTAATGGGCCGAATGATAGAGCATTATTGTCAAGTAAATCAAAGCAAAATGAAACCGAAAAACAAGAAAGATCTTAACAGCGAGGATGATTAACGGTATGAAGTTTGACATAGTCGGGTCTAGTGCAGAATTCAAGGGATTCAAGATGGTCAAGGCAAGAACGAATACGGGTAGCTTGGGTGGTCAAACACGTATCAAAGTTTAGCCCCTAGAGCGAGAGAGCCTTCGTAGCTTCGAAGATAAGACCCATATCTTCTTGCATCCTTCGACCCGCTATCATAATCACCGCTCCTTGGCTCACCAAATTTGCCATAGACAATGTATGACGGACCACATCGTGAACAACCAAGTCCAAGTCCCTCCTCATTAGCTCAACCCCCTCTTATAATCCCGTAAATCGCAGTAACAAACGTATCAATACCAAAAGAGGAATCACTCTGTTTTGCCTCCCCTGACCGAGCAACGACATCCATCAACAAACTCATTTGCGCCTCCATTTGTAATACCATGGTTTTCTGAAGTCTTGTAACTCGACCGAATAGGGCTAACTCAGCCAAGTAATGTGTCATGTATTTTCTAGGCAGGCTACTGTCCAGGAACACTCGGCCGAGTATAATAATACTCGGCCGAGTAAGGGGTACTCGACCGAGTACTCCAAGTACTCGACCGAGTATCCGGTCTGACAGGAATTATTTCCGCGGTTTGGTTAAGAATGATTAAAGTTATGAATCGTGTTTAACAGTTTTAATTTTCATTTTTACCAAAATCTAAATCACTTCTACATTCTTTAAGCATCCCTAATCACTCCCAAGATCGTTGATCGTTCGTGAGTCTATGTTCATCTCTCTCTCGCGTCAGTTGCGTCGTTAAGTTACTTGTCGTATGTCTTTTGTTAGATTTGTCTTTTAGGGTTTTACCTGTTGGAAATCTATATCTCATTACTATAACATATTCATATATGTTACTGATTAATTTAGTCATAAAATTAATTACAAATCTTATGCATGCAAACATAATAACAAAAAGAGAAAATCATTTTCTCACCAACAAAATTTCGGTCATATTGGGCACCAACAAGATCTCCTTTTTGTTAGTTCTTGAGCTTTCCATGAATATAAGGATGATCCTCCAAAGACCTCAAGTGTAGAAGTCACTCCTCTTGATTGCACCCAAGATTATCCCTTATCCCCACTAAATAATATTAGCTAGATATTAATTTAGTAGTTTACCTTAAAAATGATTACTAACACTCATATATTACATTGATAATTTTAGTAATCTCTATGAACAATTTGGATCAAGATTTCTCAAGTCTTGATGAAAGAGAAATAAATATTAGTAAGAGAGTATGCATGAGAAATGAATGGTAGTGTAGTAATCATAAAAGAAGGAACCAACACTACTCAAAAATAAGAGTAGTGTGGCCGACCAACTAGAGGCCAAACGAGCATCTATTCTTTTCTTTTTCTCTTATCAAAATATAGGTGTGTAAGAAAGTGGTGTAGGTTGTAAGGCTAGTAAGGAGTAGCCATGATTACATCTTATTTTATCTCTTAAAATAAAACAACCACAATCCACCACACTTCCACCATTTCGGTCCACTTATATAAAATGGACTACCATTTTATTTTGTCAATTTGTCATTTGTCACACAATATGTCACATGTAGTATGTTACATGTTATTAATTAATTTAATGCACATTTATAACATAAATATCATTTTGTAAATTAATTAAATTACATACAACAAATTGATTAGTGATACTTGATCACATAAATATAATGGGTCATAAAATTATAATTCACAACATCTTGTAATTATAATTAACCATTCATTCTTATCTCTTATTGTTTCTCAAACAATGAACAATTTTAGTAACAAAGCATTTTATTACTAAAATAAATCTTATTTAATCCCATTACAATAAGATAATATTATTCTCTCTCACAATTGAATTGTTCAATTTTAAGGAATTGATCAACTTGTATCGTCATACAATTAATCAACTTTATAGATAAGGGCATCATCCTTTAGGTGTGATCTTAAGGGATCAACTAACCACCACCGTCCCACGACAGTAACGTCAAACTCTAGCAAGCCAATCGTTACCGATTAATGTTGATCAGTTGACTATATAATTGAATCATCCCTTACGTATTCTTTATATGAGATTTAATAATGATATTTAAGTCATGTGATCGCACTATTGTTGAGGACACATTTCCCAACAATCTCCCACTTGTCCTCGACAAGTGTGCGTCACCAATTCTCTTGTCCTATTACTATCTCCCACTCAATGCAAGGTGTCTTTCGGGTCGTACTTGCAAGTGATCATATCGAGAGTGGTTTCCTCGATCTGGAGAATAACTGATTGACCGAAATTTATCTACCATAGATACCTTCCGAGCGTGGCCACGCATTTCCAGTTCATTACTCCTCGAGTGGCCCTGAGATATTGTTTTAACCCTGACAAAGGGATGGACAATTCCTATTGCACTTATTCCCTTCGACTAGCCACCGCCATCATAACCCAAAATATGCCCATTTGACCCCATTTACGAAGGTCGTAGTAACACAAATCAAAGTTAATCTGAAACTGTGCCATCTTAGGCGAACAGTCTTTAGTCAAAAGAATCGACTCATTAGAATACTATAGTAGCTCTCGCCACGACCAGGCTATATAAATTTGCCAGAACTCTATAAGCGGTCACTGCCCGACAAAGTGTTCCTAACAGTCTGCCTATGTGATCGACTAGTCATCTCACATGAATCTATGGCACTTGAACTTGCCATCAATCGCATCACACTCTAGTCACTTCGAGACGTCAACTCATACAAGTGACGATGGGCGAATACCATGTTAATCCGGGTTCACTTTAACGGGGTTCAATGTTGTCTCTACAACCCGTTTGGATGTAATAAAGTATAATAAAAGAGTTTTAAAGTAAAACTCGAACGACAAATGCGATTATCACATATGAATAATCAATGCCTGATTACTACTTCATATTCTATAATCCAGTTTGATCTTGTATGTAGTTGTTCATCTCAATTCAATTGAAATGTCATGACTCATCATGTTAAGCCTATGAGAAGGCTTTGGTTAGTAGGTTTTATCAACTTCTTGTACCTTTCTCAACCTTACTACATACTCGTTTTCCTTTTTAATGTATACATTTGCATTACAAAACTTTCTGAGTACGTGTCGAGATCCAATCAAGACATAGGCCCTCTAGCCTTAGAATAGCTCCCACTGTTTTCATAGTGTACGTGACTCATCCTTCTTGCACATCTCATGATTGCATGTGTACTCAATTTCCATTGCAAATATTTCTTATTGTTCTTTATTCCCTAGAACGATTCTAGAAAATCTATTTCTTAAATAACATAGCCTACAATGGTATCTTAACCATCCTAATGTGTTTTGATTATGGTTTTGTCAGAAACCATGCGCAATCTCAATTGTCAATTGTCACTTGTGTAACACCCTTACACAAAATTGCATCAAAAACATTTTGCTTTAAATCCTTAATGCTTCTGCAAGCACTTAAGGGTAATCAATATGGCTACTTAAATTTCGATTTTGAAATAATTCATCATACTCAAAGTATATGAAGTGTTATACATCATTTCCTATTTAATTGATTCGGCGGCGGAAATGGGAATCAATCAAATATGTTCAACTTGATTGAACTAGTCATGAATCTTATAAACATAAGACTTCTTATTTGACGCTAATATCATGTAGATTTATCTCCATAAATCAGGATATTAAAGATGTACTATATTTCTCCAAAGTCTTAAATCATTCGTAATGATCAATATGTCATCTACATATAAGACTAATTAAAATTTCCGTAACTCCCACTAAACTCCATGTATAAACACAACTTCTCGACTTATCGAGAAAAGTTTTATAACATGATCAAAACATTGATTCCAACTCATTGATGTCCTACTTAATACCCTCTCTTAAGTTTCACATTATCTTAGGATTGCAAGAATCTACAAAACTCAAGACATGTATTGAATACATTCCTTCTAATTGAAGAAGTGGGTTTTAGATTCATTTGCTATATGTATATCATCATAATGAAACACAATCCCTAAGAAGATCCAAATATACTTAAGCATTTCAACTAGTGCAAAACCCTTTGCTACCAATCAAAGCTTTGAAATCTCTCTTTATTAGTGCAAAACCTTTTGACACTAATCAAGCCTTTTATTTCGGATTTTCATGGCTCTAAGCCTTGTATTGAGTTGTGACTTAAACATTCTCATGTAAGTCATATGTCCATTACTTTCTAGAAGTAATCAACTTGAATCAAATGATTTCTTTGGAAGTTACAATCTATTTACTTTCTAAAAGTAACACTAATTCATCATCTTCAACGAGTGATGATTTTAACCTCCTAGGGTTTGAAGAAACAACGTCTTTCACAAAACGTCTCATGTAGCCAAGAAAGACCAGTTTCTTGCGACATAACATTCTTTGTGGCTCTTTAATAATTTCTCCCACTCCGTCTTCTAGAAATAAACTTGTATTTTAGAAAGACAGCTTCACGAGCCACAAACTTGTTGTACTCGTGATAATTTAAAGGGAAAAGTGAGCATTTGTTTCTTGTGTAAGCTTACAAACATGGTACATTACCATTTCATATCTCATATGATTCGTTTAGATTTAGTGGAAAACTAATTTAGACAAAAATGATAAATTCCCCAAAAGGATCAAGTAACTCAAGGTAACTTGATTGAAGTCCAAACCATATCGAATAGTGTTTGAATTCTTTATCCAACCACACACTATCCCATAATGCGTGTTAAGAGAGATTAACCTGTGATACTATATCACATTTCATTTGGCTTATATCAAGGTCTTCACTTTGATAACCCCTATCACGACTAAATCGTGATTCCTTGAACTCTTTGAACTTCTTCAAAGATTTCTCTATTTACCTTATTAAGTGAACACATTAGCATCAACTTAAATCGTTGGTAAAAGAAAAATATCAACCTATTATAGATCAATGATTTACAACCTCGATCTCCTTTTCAACCAAAAGGCACGAGACATCTTGCTTTGAATACAAGATACGCATATACCATTAACAATCTAATGGTTTCAAGAGTACTGGATAACTCTTTGCGTTCATCATTCTAAAATTTAAAGTTTAATCTTGGGTTACCAATTTGAGTTTTACATCATCTACATGATGTGTCATTCTAGTTTGGTTTAGAATATAATCACCTTGATAATGGGCTAGCCATACATCAAATTATGGTGTATAGAGTCACAAAAGTGAAACCTCTTTTGTATCTTAACAAGTTTATATTCTTATTTAGAGTTTATGCACTTAATAGTCACAATTAAGTACAACTTTAAATCCAAAAACTAGATTGGGTACACAGTTACTCTATCTCTCGACATTATTGTTGCTAGTCGTCATATTCTAATCATCTTATGTGTCGAATACAATGATGAAAACCTCCACTGGTTTCTAATATTGACGAAGTAGTACTAGCAAAATTTATGTTTAATTAAATAAACATTTAAAGAAGAAGGTCCCATTAGATGTCCCACAACTAACTTGTTGATCCTTCAATAATTTGGGGTAGTTTCCTTTCTAGTGTCCAACATTTAAGACAGTGGAAACTTTATCGGTCGGGATTGATAGGTTTAGTATCGCTATTCTCAACAACTTTACTTTTAACATTATCTTGTAACAATTCCATTATAATCTTTACTTCTTGAACCTCGTCCTTTTCTTAACGGTTTAAGAGAATGCTCCCACTCATTTCAAAGAATCTTTACTTAGAGAAGCAAAGTTGAATATTATGAAGACTACTCTTCAATTCAATCCTTTTAGTCTTAAAACTTTCATTGAAGTGGTTGCGTTATTTTGGTTAATTACGAATTCTGACAAATCTAATTACCAAAACAATTTATCGCTTCAAGGTACTTAATTCAATTAAGTATATGAAAAACAATCCATTGTAAGTAGATGTGTTAGTCAAGAATCAAAAACCTGTTTGATAATGAATAACTTTTATCTATACTTTTTACAAGAGATCCTTCCAATGGATAATATGAGGTTTTAGAAGAAAATTCATATTTGTCTTTAGTTACGATGTTTTAATGGAGATTTGAATCAAAAACGAAATGATATTGTTTATGAATTGTGGTAAAGAAATAGAACAATATGATAACTGAATAGTGAAAACAAAACATTCATCTTTATAATAATACTTGTAGATAACAAGTAAAGCATTTACATAGTGACCTCTACCCAACTATGATAAATGATTCCGAGATCCAAATTCATATTAACTTGGGCACGGGATAGCCGATGAAACCCTTATCAATATAACTCGGTGGACTAACTCTTTAATCGATTCTACTTTTAGAATTCTCGGTCGATAAAATTACTCTAATATTTATCTATAGCCCGGAACACATGCGACTACGGTCACGAATACTTCCGTTGAGCTCAATCCAAATTTCGAATAAATGTGTCCATGATCCAAATCCACATCAACTTGGGCACGGGATAGCCGATGAAACCCTCATCAACACGAATTCGGTGGATAGACATTTATCACCCACTTCCCCTACGTAACAAGGTTTGTACCCCGGGATGGCCGAGTGCACTCCCTCATGAAATAGGTTTTCATGGTTTCTACTTTTTGGTAAGGCTATGTCTCAATTGATTATTTTAGCGAGAGGTCATGTCAATTTATTATCTATCACGTTTTAAGTGAATTAAAGCGGTGAACTACGATAATTCTAATTGACACGGTCAATAAACTCGATTAAAAAAGACAATGCATGTTTTAGTTATGGCGATTTAGCGATGCATGCGACATATAAATAAAATGCAAAGCTTAATATAAATCCTAGTATGGCCTTCCTAAAATAGAAAATCTAATTAACTATTACATATTCGGAAACCAACTTCATTGGTCCCTTGAACTTCGGTTTTGGCACGCATCTCGAGGTAACACCGTCTTTATGTATCGCCTTCTTGAGTGACACCGTCTTCAAGGAACTCCGGAATAAATAAATTACATAACAAATTACATAATTCCCTATTATACATTTGTAATTAAAATAAAATAAATCTATTAAATTACAAAACGGTGATACGAGATCATAATAAATTACAACCGAATCGATATTCCCATACATTTCGGGTAATACCAATTAAAAACTAAGGCCATACTAAGTAAAAATTACATAATTCAAAATTACATAAAATAAAATTATGACAATAATAAATAAAATGCAACATTATAATATGTATGAACATGCCCAATTTTATGCTAAATCGCCTTTAAGGATCCAATATCGTATATTAAACGGTTTTTACGGATTTGCGTGATTTAACATTTTAGAATCACAATAAATTACATAAAATCATATTTATGCACAATTTAATTACCCTAACCAACTTAGGACTCAAAATTAGTCTCCACTAACTATTTGACTATAATTAACTCATATTTCTTAAAAATTGTTCATTAATGGACCCAAAATTACAATAAAATGCTATAAACTTCAAATAAATCACAAAAATTTCAAATAAATTTGAAATTTGAAATTTAAATTTATGAACATTCTGGAAAAATACCATGACACTCATAATATTCAAAAACTTAGGTTAAAATTTCGAAAAATTATCGGAAAAACTATGTTGCGGTTTATCGGATTTATCAATTATAATCATAAAAACATGAGAAAAATTATATTCATTAACTTTTCAATTTTAGATCTGAAAAAGATAATAAAATGCAACATGTGACATTTTTCCTTAGTCATGAAGTATGTTTTAGCAATTATTCACTAATTAAGTCACTATTTATGCTATTTTTCATCAAAAATCCATAAATCATGCATGAGGACTTCTTTATAGCCTATTATTTTACACACATCTTATAAAATTACATGTGACAACATACTAAATTTCTATGACCAGATTCGAAATATTTCTCATATTAACCTATTTTTCATCTAAATCCGATTTTTATCATGAAAAATCCATATTTCGAGTATAAAAACTCCAACAATTCTGAAAATTTCCAGATCATCTAAAAATAATATATTTGAAAACATATCCAAAAACCACTTGAAAATTCGAAGTTTAGCTAATTTTCGTCCAAAAATGACATTTTTATCATAAAAATCACATTTTAATGCCAATATTATATAAAATGAACAATAAAATCCATAAATTAAACCAAAATATCCTAAAACATTTTAGGATCCGAAACTTCAACATGCATAATAAATTTCGTAATATATCATAATAAACACAAATTTATAAGTTTTATATGCTAATCATATAACTCGGAAAAACAATAACCGATTTGCATGCAAACAACCTTGTGCTCTTGATACCGCTTGTTGGAAATCTATATCTCATTACTATAACATATTCATATATGTTACTAATTAATTTAGTCATAAAATTAATTACAAATCTTATGCATGCAAACATAATAACAAAAAGAGAAAATCATTTTCTCACCAACAAAATTTCGGTCATATTGGGCACCAACAAGATCTCCTTCTTGTTAGTTCTTGAGCTTTCCATGAATATAAGGATGATCCTCCAAAGACCTCAAGTGTAGAAGTCACTCCTCTTGATTGCACCCAAGATTATCCCTTATCCCCACTAAATAATATTAGCTAGATATTAATTTAGTAGTTTACCTTAAAAATGATTACTAACACTCATATATTACATTAATAATTTTAGTAATCTCTATGAACAATTTGGATCAAGATTTCTCAAGTCTTGATGAAAGAGAAATAAATATTAGTAAGAGAGTATGCATGAGAAATGAATGGTAGTGTAGTAATCATAAAAGAAGGAACCAACACTACTCAAAAATAAGAGTAGTGTGGCCGACCAACTAGAGGCCAAAAGAGCATCTATTCTTTTCTTTTTCTCTTATCAAAATATAGGTGTGTAAGAAAGTGGTGTAGGTTGTAAGGCTAGTAAGGAGTAGCCATGATTACATCTTATTTTATCTCTTAAAATAAAACAACCACAATCCACCACACTTCCACCATTTCGGTCCACTTATATAAAATGGACTACCATTTTATTTTGTCAATTTGTAATTTGTCACACAATATGTCACATGTAGTATGTTACATGTTATTAATTAATTTAATGCACATTTATCACATAAATATCATTTTGTAAATTAATTAAATTACATACAACAAATTGATTAGTGATGTAACACCCCGATTTATGAAGGAGCCTTTAACAAGACATTCCCTAATAAACCAGACTGTTACCATCTCGGTTTCCTGAGGTAGTGAATAACAAAATAAACTCCAAGGCAAGTTATATAATTACTTTAATTTAACTATTACAAAACCTCTTTTACATAAGTTTCAAAGAACTAGCATAAATAAAAGTGAAAGTCTTCTAAATAATGATCTAGCTACTAAGTCTTCTGATCCAGTGGCTCACGCCCATCAAGCTCCCATCCTATCTCATAACCTGTCAAGTCTGCTTCCCAATATTTGGATCATCACAGGTGTTCACGAATACACAGGGTCAACCACGAGGTTGAGTAGGGAATACAATGAAACAACAAAGTATGATATGCATGCTCCTCCGTCACCTCCATCTCCATCTCAACTCATATCTCATAACCCATACAACCCAGCCATACCGATCCCCGGTAGACTATATATCGACCGTAGCCGATCTGCCAGCTCGCAGCTGAGGACACCAGGGCAAGTCCAGCAGAACCCGCCTGGGCCTTATCACAACATCATCATCACCACACCACATCACCACAACATCCTCCATCTCCAATGCATATGAATGCTCAAGAAATTAATGCAACACAATATGTATATCATTGAACTAGTAAATCATAGAATCATGCCGATTCAATGTTGTGATAATATACTCAATACGATCAATTCAGTCAAGCACATTCCAGGATATGAATCATAACATGAATCAACAACCACGAATCACGTCAACGTTCACAGTTTGGTCATATGAAACACAAACAAGTCAACACAATTCAACAACAACGATAATAAGTCAAGTGTATTTCCCTACCTCAGTACCGCAGTCAAATAGTCGGGTGTTCAGTAATATTCCACAACAATTCGCCCTATGAAAGATAAATAAATGATAAACAATTACTTAAACCATTCCCGTTCCCAAAATAGAAAGTTACTAAAAATAGAAACTTCCCCGATATAGCAGTTTTCCATTTTAACCAACCCGACTCAAAACCCGTCTCTAATTATTTTAAATAACTCGGAAGTTAAATTAATTAGCTAATATGATAAATAAAAGGTTAACGAATTAAACGATTAAGAAAACCGAAACAAACATAGAACAATCCCCACAACCCGACTTCACACTCGCCCAAACCCCTCACGCGCCGCCTGCAACACCACGACAACCACCAAGCCTGTTCCCCAACTCGACCCAACCACCAACAACCAACCCCAACCTGGTCGACTGCCGCCGGCGAGTCGAACCAGGGCTGCCAACAGCCCTGACACACCGCCTAGCAGGGGTTGCTGCCACCAACAGCCCCTCCTTTGCAATCCTATAGCCACCATCGTCGTTAACCTCCTCCTATGCTACCACCACCCCTCTGCTCGCCGTCAAACCAAGCACACAGACGCCGTGGCACCGCCGTTTCGACCTCCCCCGAGTCCACGGTGGCGCCACCCCAAACCTAGCATTCCAAACCCGCCTGAAACCCGTATGTAAACCCGTTTGATTACCCCTGTCGACAACACCTCTCCCCGCCATTTCCACCGCCTAAAATCTCCCTAACCGCCACCAACAGGGGCGCCTCAAACCACCCAATACAATTTCCCGACACCAACCACCATTACCACCTCCCTGAGACACACGGTGACAACCAAAACCACCCGACAAACGATAAAACAGAAAAAGAAAGGGGGACTGCTTACCTAAACTGCCACGTAAACCACCACCATGGCCGCCTCAAGTGTCGACAACCACTCTATGCTCTTCCTTGCTGCGCCGTCAACACCCACACTCACTCTCGTTGCTCTCGATTTACGTGAAGGTTGGGATTTGTGCCGCTGAAATGAGGGAGGCGGGTGAGGGAGGAGTGTTTGTAGAGCTAGGGTAAAAATTTAGGTTAAAGATTAGGTTAGATGGTAAATGGGTCATGGGTAACGTGATTGGGTAAATGGGTAAGCTAACGTGACTTCGTTCAGTTAAACCCGTCTCAACAAGTTTACGAATAACTCGATCTTACGATATCAATACGACTAAACAATTAACTCGACTCAATTAGCGATATAAAATACGGGGTATTACAGTCTTCCCCCCTTAAAATGAACTTCGTCCCGAAGTTCGCTCATCTATCAAACCTCCACGCATCACCGTGGTTACCAAAACAGATTTTCTAATATAAGACTCATGAACTTAGGCCCATAAAACAAAATGTTACATTCTACCCTCCTAAAAAGAAAGTTACGACCCGGAACTTACTTCATGCAAACATATCACCACGAATCATTCCATCATCCTACTACCGTCGTTCACCTCAAACTATCAGAGCACCATACCAGTAGTTTAACTACACAACATAGAGAACTCATTTGCATGGGTACCACCCAACGAAACATCAACTTGATCAAAACCACAATCTACAACATGATCAAAACCACAATCTATAAACAAGTGCAACATAAACATTAAGATTTTACAATCCTACCCAACTAAAAACATGGTTACGTCCTCGTAACCTCTTTTCAACTTTCATATTCCTATGCAACAAAATCACACAACACATGTAAGAAAAAGAACACATGATAAGAGATTGCGCATTAACATTAAAGTCGAAAACAAGGTTTTATTATGGAATTAACTGATTGTCAACAAGTAACACTTATTACTTAGCTCATGCTTGACTTAAAAACACAACATCAAACTAAAGAACAGCAAGAAAGGAGCTAAAGGTTTACACGGTTTCATAACAGATCTATCATGGTGTTACTAGCTCTAACCTAACAGTTCTTAGATCGCGCTTACTCTGATTCTGGTGACTTCTATGTCACTCCCTTTCTGGTTCACCTCTTCCCCAAAGTCCGGCTTGGGTGGTTCATCGTACTTTCGGCATCGTGTACATTAGCGTAAAATTCGTATCTCAGGTCGCCCGATATAAAGTCAAAGGTATGCTCGGGCGGGTAATCGCCCCGCCGCGATGGGGGGTCACGGCATAACCTCATGCAATGGGTGGACAACTCTCTCATATAGAAGTGTTTGCTTTGTCCTTTAGTATGCCGTAGTCGGGAATAGTATCGATAAGGGTATACGCTCTTAATCGAGTATTAGTTAAGTACTCGGGTGCCCATTATGGCCATACTTGTCCATGGCGACAAAGTTTCTCACAATGCTCATTGAAGTCAGCATCAAGTGACACGTAACAGTCTCGCGGGTGTACATTGTAGGGATCCATCCTACAAAGTGGAAAGTTAAACAAATTAAGACACAAGGGTGCTACCGTAGAAGGGTGTTAAGATAAAGGATTCATTCACGAGGTTTAAGTGTGCGAAAGTTATATAACAAGTTTTCGAGTAGTCTGTTGTAATACCAGGGTTTTGGTCAACTCAAGATTATCACAACAGCATTATCTACCGTGAGAACAACAACCTTAGAAAGATCAACCACAAGGATACACGTATACCAGCATACAATCTAACATTGACCCCACCAAATTCCTCTCCCAAGTTAAAACTATTACTAATTCCGAACAATTGAACCATATGCGCATTCATTCCGCCCTACTACTAATCAATCACCAGGAGTATTAAAACATGCGGTGCATATGCACTACTTAAACACTTTGAAACCATAGAAAGCATAACACGTAATCAAAACCATTTGACTCATCAGACATGCAACACGAGTTAGTCAGTTTGTATGATATAAATTCTGAAAACATATTTCCCAATAAAAGTTACAACATATGATCCATGACAACAACTACATTACTTCCATATCACCCATGTGTTTAACATTTTAGAAACCATATCGTTCAGTTGTGTCCAGCAACTTAGTATAACTCCTTTTCAGCAAAACAAAAGATATCGCATAAATAGCTTAAACATATACATTTGCCATCATATACTTTTTAGAACCTTATCTACGATAAAAGATTAGCAACTTGAACAACTTCTCCGATTTGCACGATTTGAATAATTAGGCAACTCGTAGGCTCAATTGAATGTAACTATAACGGCTATCATTTAAACCAACGCATATCATGTGAATCATCAAAGGGTTATCCCATTATAATTGCCAACATAGTTATCATAAACAATCTTCATTAGAATATAATTGATAGCAACGACTCGAGAATATAGGTATGTCAAATGTCGTGCTACATCAAACAGTTTCCTTTATATCACGCCCATACGACTGCAAGAATCACTTTAGCATTTTATGACAATATAATAACGAGCATATCCAATAAGGAATAACAACACTGTTTATTATCATGTCATAGGTTTAGGTTCAACTGAAATAATTTAATGCGATGAAGGTATTAAATATAACTATGGGCATACAACTCACATTAAAGACATTAGAACTCAGATGGCATACTACATGTGTGAACATTTAGACATACTCATTACTACCATCCATGTGTAAACATTTAAACATAATTATTATAAATATTCATGCGAGTATATTAGAACAATCAAGTTAACATTTAACGCCACCAACTTTACCAAGATATGACAATATAGCTTTATATTTATATATATCCGACCACTATACAAATATGATGAACACCAGAGATATTACAACATGCCAAGCATATATAAAATATGCAAACAATCGGACTCGTATAAAACATTTCACCCTCGATTAAGGATCAAATTAAGCTATTCTATCTCACTCATACTATCATGCCAACAATGTTATCAACTAAGCTTTAATTTTATCACTTGTTAAGATACATAACTACTGAACATGCGTGCTACTATCGTCATATAAAAACATTATAAGGTCACATTAATAAGGCTCATGAAATAACCAAACAATTGTATGAAAACTCAACATAGAACACACATTTTACAAGTCATGATTCACGTTGTAACTTCCAAGACCACGAACAATAACCGTCCGATTAAAACTTGATTCATATTACTTTTATAAAATACGGAGAGTTACAAACACAGGGGAAAAAGAATTAGGTCTACAGCACAAGAATTCCATTTTTAAAGAATTTTACAACTCAGTTGGTCCAAACAAGTATGTGACAACAATTGGTCCGAAACTTGGGTCAGTTTGCAAAACTTACCATTTAATATAGACACATCAAGAATTTTCGTGGCTCATCAATTTGAAAACATATGCAAATCTTCTGATCGATGGAGTTGGAATTATGCAAGAATTATTAATACAATTAAAATGAGGATTTTTACAAAATCGTTGGTCAAAACATCACTGCACAAGAACTTCCTGACCACAGCCCACTAAAATATTTATTACTCCTAATCCGTATATCCTATAAGCATGAAACTAACGCCAAATGAACACTAGTTCACGAGGCTATCTCTCATAAAATTTTCATCCATAGGCAATAAACAGAAAAGAAATGGCAGTAAGGTCAATTAAAGAGTAAAATCAAACAAAACGAGTTTCAGCACTAGGTCATTGTTTACTATGTTACAAGCTCTTATGAACATACTATGTATACTAACCCATCCCAACTTAAATCTCACACTTTGTGCTTACATAAACATCTATCCCATAGAATCCCTTCGCATATCGATCTACTCCTGACATCTAAATCACGATTGCTATGACTAGAAACATGCAATTCAATAGTGTTTCAAATTACTATCACAATATTATACTAGCATGGCTTCGGGATCACATAACCGCATATCGCTAGACATATTAGCTCTTTCAACACGTCATTCAACATCCATCCAGATAAATATCATCAATTCGCAATTATTTTCACGCTCACGATTACCACAATCCAACACTTCATTGATTATCAACCAGAACACGAAAATTTATTTCTCATCTCCACAACATCATATGATCACGTCATCATTCATACAAAATACTTACCGTAACGTTGTCCTGCAGAATGGTTAGAATATATGGGTCTCAAGGTATACATCAACTCGGTTATATCCAAGGTTTTACTTCTAATTACCCCATTCACTCAATTTATCTCGGGTTACCTGGCTCAAAACTGAGAGGGCAAAAGAGCACGTATTAAGGGCGCCTTCTTAACCGCACTGTGAGCTCCTAACAGTTCCTACCCAGGGGTTCATTTTATTTAGACACATCCTATGTTCATTGGGGTTCATTGGTTTAGGCCTGAGGATCGTTCGCTCTGATACCACTTTGTAACACCCCGATTTATGAAGGAGCCTTTAACAAGACATTCCCTAATAAACCAGACTGTTACCATCTCGGTTTCCCGAGGTAGTGAATAACAAAATAAACTCCAAGGCAAATTATATAATTACTTTAATTTAACTATTACAAAACCTCTTTTACATAAATCTCAAAGAACTAGCATAAATAAAAGTGAAAGTCTTCTAAATAATGATCTAGCTACTAAGTCTTCTGATCCAGTGTCTCACGCCTATCAAGCTCCCATCCTATCTCATAACCTGTCAAGTCTGCTCCCCAATATTTGGATCATCACAGGTGTTCACGAATACACATGGTCAACCACGAGGTTGAGTAGGGAATACAATGAAACAACAAAGTATGATATGCATGCTCCTCCGTCACCTCCATCTCCATCTCAACTCATATCTCATAACCCGTACAACCCAGCCATACCGATCCCCAGTAGACTATATATCGACCGTAGCCGATCTGTCAGCTCGCAGCTGAGGACACCAGGGCAAGTCCAGCAGAACCCGCCTGGGCCTTATCACAACATCATCATCACCACACCACATCACCACAACATCCTCCATCTCCAATGCATATGAATGCTCAAGAAATTAATGCAACACAATATGTATATCATTGAACTGGTAAATCATAGAATCATGCCTTCTATCAATGTTGTGATAATATACTCAATACGATCAATTCAGTCAAGCACATTCCAGGATATGAATCATAACATGAATCAACAACCACGAATCAAGTCAACGTTCACAGTTTGGTCATATGAAACACAAACAAGTCAACACAATTCAACAACAACGATAATAAGTCAAGTGTATTTCCCTACCTCGATCATACGATCAAATAGTCGGGTGTTCAGTAATATTACACAACAATTCGTCCTCTGAAAGATAAATAAATGATAAACAATTACTTAAACCGTTCCCGTTCCCAAAATAGAAACTTACTAAAAATAGAAACTTCTTAATTGGAAAATCTCCTTAAATAGAAACTTCCCCGATATAGCAGTTTTCCATTTTAACCAACCCGACTCAAAACCCGTCTCTAATTATTTTAAATAACTCGGAAGTTAAATTAATTAGCTAATATGATAAATAAAAGGTTAACGAATTAAACGATTAAGAAAACCGAAACAAACATAGAACAATCCCCACAACCCGACTTCACACTCGCCCAAACCCCTCACGCGCCGCCTGCAACACCACGACAACCACCAGGCCTGTTCCCCAACTCGACCCAATCACCAACAACCAACCCCAACCTGGTCGACTGCCGCCGACGCGTCGAACCAGGGCTGCCAACAGCCCTGACACACCGCCTAGCAGGGGTTGCTGCCACCAACAGCCCCCCCTTTGCAATCCTATAGCGACCACCGTCGTTAACCTCCTCCTATGCTACCACCACCCCTCTGCTCGCCGTCAAACCAAGCACACAGATGCCATGGTGCCGCCGTTTCGACCTCCCTCGAGTCCACGGTGGCGCCACCCCAAACCTAGCATTCTAATCCCGCCTGAAACCCGTATGTAAACCCGTTTGATTACCTCTGTCGACAACACCTCTCCCCGCCATTTCCACCGCCTAAAATCTCCCTAACCGCCACCAACAGGGGCGCCTCAAACCACCCAATACAATTTCCCGACACCAACCACCATTACCACCTCCCTGAGACACACGGTGACAACCAAAACCACCCGACAAACGACAAAAGAGAAAAAGAAAGGGGGACTGCTTACCTAAACTGCCACGTAAACCACCACCACGGCCACCTCAAGTGTCGACAGCCACTCTATGCTCTTCCTTGCTGCGCCGTCAACACCCACACTCACTCTCGTTGCTCTCGATTTGCGTAAAGGTTGGGATTTGTGCCACTGAAATGAGGGAGGAGTGTTTGTAGAGCTATGGTAAAAATTTAGGTTAAAGATTAGGTTAGATGGTAAATGGGTCATGGGTAACGTGATTGGGTAAATGGGTAAGCTAACGTGACTTCGTTCAGTTAAACCCGTCTCAACAAGTTTACGAATAAATCGATCTTACGATATCAATACGACTAAACAATTAACTCGACTCAATTAGCGATATAAAATATGGGGTATTACAAGTGATACTTGATCACATAAATAAAATGGGTCATAAAATTATAATTCACAACATCTTGTAATTATAATTAACCATTCATTCTTATCTCTTATTGTTTCTCAAACAATGAACAATTTTAGTAACAAAGCATTTTATTACTAAAATAAATCTTATTTAATCCCATTACAATAATATAATATTATTCTCTCTCACAATTGAATTGTTCAATTTTAAGGAATTGATCAACTTGTATCGTCATACAATTAATCAACTTTATAGATAAGGGCATCATCCTTTAGGTGTGACCTTAAGGGATCAACTGACTACCACCGTCCCACGACAGTAACGTCAAACTCTAGCAAGCCAATCGTTACCGATTAATGTTGATCAGTTGACTATATAATTGAATCATCCCTTACGTATTCTTTATATGAGATTTAATAATGATATTTAAATCATGTGATCGCACTATTGTTGAGGACACATTTCCCAACATTACCCTAGTTTTGGAATTGAGGAAAAGGGGTGATTGCATGTTGTGATTATATCGTTGTGATTGTTGTTAGGTGAAGGATTTATAGAAGAGCGTTTCTAGCTTCCGCTGTAGACTCGTATTCAGATCAGTGCTAACGTAGGGTTTCCCTACTCAATTCTCTGTTAATCGATTTAAGATGATTGTGATTGTATTGGCATAATTAGTATCGTTGTTGTTGTGTCTTTATTGATTGTTGGAATTGTGGTGGATTGACTATGTTGGTGTGGTGCGTCCTCGGCTGAGTGGAGTCACTTTCGGGAGTGGCTTCACGCCCTTGATTCGCCCCTTTGTGGTTCCCGTCACAAAAGGGTGATGTGCACATTAATGGACATGGGTTTGTTGCTCGTTGCGATGAGCGGGGTTTAGGCGGGCAAGACTGCAGTCCGCCACTGTTGGAATGGATTATCTGTTATGGCAAGTAATCTGGCAGGACTACACACTTAAGTGTGTAGTCAGATTTGAGAGATGATTGGCAATGGAGAATGGTTGTGTAGTGGTTGTGGTTGTTTCTTGTACATTGCTTATTTTGATTATTAAGTGAACTGATCCCGTTGTTGTTTTGTAAAACTGTGGTGATCCATTCGAGGATGGTGAGCCGATTGTGACAGGTGATGGTTGTATTAGTTGCGGGGATGAGGATGAGATGTTATCACTTCGATTCTAGCTTCCGCTGTTACGAGTCTAGATGTTTTGGATTTCATTTGTATTGAGATTTTATACAATTTTGTTTTGCCATTTCTTTGAGACGTTGTAAACATTAAACTTTATACTTTAATAAATGTTTCTGAATGGTTACTTTTGATATACTAACCTCGGGCAATCGGGATGGTAGCAACTTCACATGCTAGAGTGGTCCTCCTGCTTCTGCTCCTAAATTCCTGCGTCGGTTCCACCAAAATAAGGAGCAGTTGTTGACTCATTCTTATCTTGTTGCGTAAGATATTTATCACGTGTGGGCTTTGGTTTCTACTTTTAATCTGGTGATTCCCATTTGTCCATGTCATCAATCCCATCTACTTTATTCCCTCTAGTAGATGTGTGCCACGTCGTTGTTGATGAATTATAATTTTCATCCCTAACAATTGCCCCCAATTTTCCTTCTAAGCTTCAGCGTGAGAAGGGAAATTAGTCCTTCAAGTTCTGGACGCTATGGTCATTCTGCTGGAACCTACACTACTGTTCTGCAGGAACAAGCTGTTGCCGCTACTCTGCCGGTGTTATTTTTTTGGAACAAGTAATGTCTGCTACATACATCGGACATAGTTCTGAACTCCTGCTCCGCACCTAGAATTTCTTCATCTCCCTGCTCCTGTTGGTCTTGAAATAAAGTCATTTAGGTATTGAGGTAGAGTCCTGTTGGCAGATGCTTATGGGGGTAAAATTTACAAGTAGGCGAAGCTGCCTCCTCCGAGTTCCTTCTGGCTCTCCACGGTTATGCTGGTCTGGAAGGAGAGGTAAGTAGATGCATTGCAAATATCAACTCGTAGATGGATGTTGGGTCTAACCCGTAGATACTAGGCTTCAGGTGGTGGATTCTGGGTCTAGCTTAGAGATGTTGGTAGATGCTGGGTCAAGTCGGCAGATACTGGGGCCAGCCAACTCCTGACTCTACCATTTTGCGTCTGGTCGCCATAGGTGATTCTGGTGTTGAGAGTCTTTTGCAGAACTTTCTTACGCAGTTTGTATGCAGCTGGTACATGAAAAATGTTAGTGATGCAACCTAGGTGTATGCGATGACCTTCTAATGTATGACCTAGCAATCTAGCCTATTCAGCAATTAAACACGTTTTGAACTTATATGTTGTGAATGCAATGTCTATCAATGTGTTGTGCGAATGATAGCGTTTGAATGTGCGTTTAATGTGTGTTATGAGCGTCGCGAGTACTGTTCTATTTTTTGTTTTTTTCATTTGTAGCGCATGTAGCACGTATCAACTGTTTGTATCCCTTCGTTTGTGCGTGGACTTTTACACTGTGTGTTTGGCCATCGTTGTTGGATTGCTGGCTCTGGGATTTTGTTTGCCCACTCAGTCGGAGGAGCCAGGCTTGCGTGAGAGGTTGGTTGTCTTGGTTGTAGGTGCTTAGCCACGGACACACACCTTCTGTAGGGAATACAAAATTTACCAGATCAGTTTGCAATTTCATTCAAATAGGAACTCATTTGAAAGGGCAATTTAATATTTTTTGTAAAATTCAGGAAGTGTTCAACTTCTAACAAATATCAGAGTGTCAAAGTCAAGAAATGCTTGAAAACAAAGTATTAAAAATAAAATAAGAAAGTATTTATGATTATTAACACCAACCTCGAAGATTAAAGATCTAGAAAAGCATTTTAAGATCAATCCAATTTTTAGAGTCAGAGAATGTTTAAAACAAAACATGGAACCTAGCAGAGTTGCATCTGGTAGAGTGTGTACCAAAATATTTAGTCTATAGGTCATGTTTGACCCCAAAAAAGATATTTCAAGTATTATAAATGCCTTACTCGCGAATCATTTTAAGGACTGTAAGTGCCTACTGGCGAATTGTTAGGGAGGCTCATATGCCCTGCACGACTTACATAGCTCCACTGTGGAGGGCATGTAAAATAGCATGGCTCTTGCTCGCCTTTCTTTTGGTGAGCTGTAATTTGTTATATTGTGGGCCGGTTGTAGAGTGCTCTTGGTTCTTGCAACTACGGTTTGTAGTCTTTCTTCAAGTTGTTTCCTCTTGTCTGCTTGTCGTAGGACTACCCGCTCTTGGATACTTTTTGCTTTGGTACCTCCAGGGCCCAGAAGGATTGTAATTGCAACTGCAATAATGTTGTACTACAGCATTTTGGTTGCCGCATATTTCATGGAACCTTAAGTGTTTGGACTCATTGGTGGTTCGCCGACATGCACTGTCTCCACACCCTGGAGCTTTACCCTACCAAGGACCACAAAGTAAGATAATGAACAACCATCTACTAAACTCCTCACCTCTCTGTTGGTCCTCCAATTTCTTATAGAACTTTCACCAACTTGGTACAAGATTCTGCTCCTCCCTCGGGAAGAGAAGAAGTAGGAGAAGTAGAAGAGGAAGAAGGCTCCATGTCGCCTGGTATGTTGATCTGCTTCTATGTTGTTTGTTTTGTTGCTGCTTCTTGATTGCTCACCTTCTTTCAGGATCTGCTAAACCTAAGGTTACTCTAGAAATGATTCTGGCTCAGAGGAGGAATATGGCTGTTGCGGAACCACTAAGCCTATTGATAAGAGAAAGGCAGACTCTGCTTCTGCCTCTGGATCAAGCACTAGAAAGAGGACTGTTGCTGCCTCATCCATGGGGTCTACTCCTATTGATATCACTCCGCTTGCAACCGTGCATCCATCCTCTAGGTCTGCACCAGCATCTGCCCCCCGCTCCTGGCACCTGGATCTCATGTTGCTAGTGCTCCTTCTGAGGTAGTGCTCAGGTTTCCAAGGAATGTTGGCAAGTTTAGATCCTCAATATATTTAGGTATCCTCGACCAGATGTTACTTTCTGGCCGCCCTAGATCAGTGCTAGAAAAAAGGCCTTTGGGGGTGACTTGGTTGACCGAGCTGCTGAGCATTCCTTTGAGGTGATTTTCCTTTCTTCCCTTTCTCCCTCTTGGCTTTATCCTCTTCTGAATTTAGTTCGCTATAACTGACAGTCTCTGTAAATGGAATTGTTTCTCTGAGAGACGATTTCTCATCTGAAAGGCAGCGTCTGTACACTGCAGATAGAGAACGCTGAGCTCTTAGAGCAGGAGATTGGGGCCAAGGAGGACAAGCTTAAGACACAAGTGGAGTTGGGCTCGGTTCAGAGTCTGCCAATAGATTCGCTAGAAAGTCGACATGGTTATCTGCTGGATCTGTCCTGCACGCAGAATGATTTCTCTAGGAAGAGTGACCTGTTCTGCACGAATAATGACATATCCTGTAGCCTGAGTGACTCCTCCTATATGCAGGGTGATCTCCTAACAATCCTACAAGAAATATCTTGGTAAGGTGTACCATTGGCATAGCCAACGGCCCTCCGACGCTCAAGGTAGTAATTACTCGAAGTATAAAGAAAGTGATGAAATTAAAAACTACCTGAGGTGCAGCTTATGTATTTATGAATATGAGTCTACTTCTAGTCGAATCGTTGCCATTGTTTTTGCTAGTACATTCTCAAATGTCATACATGGATATTTTGTTAGCTCCTTATAATGGTCTGAATCCTGGTGCAGACTGTGACGAAAGGCCTCTACAACGGCTGCTATATCGCACCTCGGGATCGCCACCTTCTCTATGATAAACCTGTTCAATAAATCACAAGTGGATTCCTCAAACCTTTCCACTATCCGGTACAGACTTCTAGTTTGCTTCTCTTGCTGGCGAACTGCTGGTTGAATGTATTGCCCAAGTCGACAAAAGAGGTTATGCTTCTGTTTGGTAGGCTGACGAACCAATGCAGGGCGACTCCAGATAGTGTTGACATGAACCCCTTTCACATGCAGGCCTCCTTTAGTGATCCTGTTGCGGTCACCACCATCATCATCTGCTTATACTGGTTGATGTGGTTGAGTGGATCTGCAGTCCTGTCATACAACGTCACAGCTGGTGGTACGCATCCTTTGGTTATGCTGGCAAGGGCTATGTTGTCCACGAAGGGGGAGTCTGCATAGCTGTCTCATGCTGCTTTCCCCAAAGGATGTTGTATGTCTGGTATCTTGTACATCAGATTCCTCAGCTCCTGGTACGTTATCCAATTAAGCTACCTGCCCCTTCAAGAGGGTTAGAAACATGCGGAGAGAAACCAAAAGGAGTACCTTCTAACCAAGATCCTCCATGAAATTGGCTGGATGTAGGGTTACTGGTCATTGGTGTCGTACTGATTATGGAACCAGGTTGCCATCCTGGTGTATACTGCACGGACGTTCCTCCGAGCCACGCTCCACTAGGGAATATTGGAAGTTAGATCCAGGTAGACCACTTAACAAAGTATTACCTAGTGTCTGTTGCTGGTTAGTTGAGTTGTCAAATGACAAGCATCTCAATCCCCTGGGCTCGATGGATCCACTCGGTGTTACTCCTCCAAGATCTAGCATAGTGACCAACTCCGATGAGATTGGTCGACACGATCCTCCACTGGTGGCTAGATCCAGGGTTTCCTCAGATCCTCTACGGCCTTGCGCAGAGCATTCATTCCTTTCATCACCATGTGCATCGGATCCAGTGGAGGAGGTCTTGCTTTCTTATGAGTTCCTCCATATGAAGCCTCTTGAACATCGGTCCTGGACAAAGTTTCGCTCCTGTTGGGGCTGCTCTCCCTACAGGATCTTGACAAGCTAGGTGCTCTTGGAGCCTTGTGTATTTGCCCGAGTTCGAAGGGTAGAGGCATGGTATGGGGAGACATGCTGACGGAGACCATCTCTCTGCTGTGGGCACACTGACTGATCATGTAGCTGCTGGAGCAGGTATTGATCCAGAAGGCTGGATTAGCGTAGCCTGGGTGTTGGACGAATTTTTCCTGGCTACAGATATAGCGACAAACGGATAGGTTTTGCGAGATTTAGTTATAGAAAATGATCACTAGGCCCCAAGGTGGGCGCCAAACAGATTTGGTAAAAATTTACCAACTTATTAATTTAATTTATGAGTTAAAATGATCGATCTATGGCCTATGAACGATGTAAAATGCCACGATGTGGACGAGTGAAAATGCAACGAAATAAGATAGTGACGCGGGAAATTTTAGTGACACGGAAAAACCGATGTGAGAACAACCACTGGGGGAGTCAGAATCCCACTAATTTTTCACTATAATCGAGACGGAATTAAATGAGGAAATACAAAGGCGAATTTTGCTAGTGATTTATTAATAGAAGACGAGAGTTTGGTAGTCAGGGGTGCAGATGTAAAATTATTATTGATGTGCCTCTGCCTGCCATTGTATAGCTGCTGCATGTTAGGGTTAGAGTCTATAACGTCGTCTTGCTTCTGCTCCTAGATTCATGCGTTGGTTCCACCAAAATAGGAAGCAGTTGTTGACTCATTCTTATCTTGTTGCGTAAGATATTTATCACATGTGGGCTTTGTTGTCTGCTTTTAATCCGATGGTCCCCATTTGTCCATGTCATCAATCCCATCTAATTTTTTCACTCCACTAGATGTGTGCCACGTCGTTGTTGATGAAAGTGTAATTTCATCCCTAACAGTATTTGCATACCGCAACATGTAACTAATTATTTAACTACAACTTATCTATCTAATTTTTATCGCCTTATATTCTTCATTACTCGTTTGTTCGCACTACAAGCTTGGGAAACCAAGTCTAATGACGCCTCCATGCATTGCAATTGCCTTGAGGAAGGTTCCCGAGATATGGGGGTGGTACGCTAATATATAAACTATTTCCCGACCTTGTTCAAGTTTCACCGCGGGTAACGAAATGACTAAGTCTAAATGTATCATCCCAGTGAGTCACCGAACTATAAACCAAACCACTCGCACCGCGCGCATCTCAACGTTGTAAAAGTTAAGGCGGCGACCCTTTTTCTTGGGTATACACTAAACTTGATAGCCTATGGGTAATATGGATAAGCCATGTATATCTGAAAGGGCATGCCTAGTTTTCTTACCCTCCTAAAGCTGATGTATCTTGGAGTTGGAAGACTATTTGCAAAATTAAAGATAAATTCTTCTTGGGTTATAATGCTAGACATTGTGTGTCACAACATCCTAATGGGTATTCTGTTTCCAGTGGGCACCAATAGATCAGACAGAAGCAGCCCCTTGTTACCTGGTATAAGTCTATTTGGAATGCTTGGAGTGTTCCCAAGCACACGTTCGTAAAATGGTTGATTGCTCGAGAGGCCTTGAATTTGAAGTCTAAGTTATTTCAATTGGCATCAACCAGATGAAGTCTGCCTGTTATGTGGTACAACTCCTGAAACTCACATGCACTTATTTCATCAATGCTTGTACTAAAATGCTCCTGAGGAGGATCGATGATATTCTGCATTTCTCTTTCTCTGATACAAACATACTGAATTGGATACAACCAAAGCCTTGGGCCAAAGTTAAGAACATGGTTACTATTGCATGGATACAAGCTCTACACTATAATGTGTGGATACAATGGAATCAAGTTAGGGTGGATGGCCTACTCTGTAACACCCCCATTTATAAAGGAGCCTTTAGCTTGACATTCCCAAATAAATAGAACAGTAACCATCTCGGTTTCCCGAGGTAGTGAATAACAAAGTCCAACTCACCAAAGTACTTTAATAATTTAAACTAAAATAACGGTTTTATTACAACATGACTAAACCCAACTTAAATAATAATCATTGGTGTCGTACTAATTATGGAACCAGGTTGCCATCCTGGTGTATACTGCACGGACGTTCCTCCGAGCCACGCTCCACTAGGGAATATTGGAAGTTAGATCCAGGTAGACCACTTAACAAAGTATTACCTAGTGTCTGTTGCTGGTTAGTTGAGTTGTCAAATGACAAGCATCTCAATCCCCTGGGCTCGATGGATCCACTCGGTGTTACTCCTCCAAGATCTAGCATAGTGACCAACTCCGATGGGATTGGTCGACACGATCCTCCACTGGTGGCTAGATCCAGGGTTTCCTCAGATCCTCTACGGCCTTGCGCAGAGCATTCATTCCTTTCATCACCATGTGCATCGGATCCAGTGGAGGAGGTCTTGCTTTCTTATGAGTTCCTCCATATGAAGCCTCTTGAACATCGGTCCTGGACAAAGTTTCGCTCCTGTTGGGGCTGCTCTCCCTACAGGATCTTGACAAGCTAGGTGCTCCTGGAGCCTTGTGTATTTGCCCGAGTTCGAAGGGTAGAGGCATGGTATGGGGAGACATGCTGACGGAGGCCATCTCTCTGCTGTGGGCACACTGACTGATCATGTAGCTGCTGGAGCAGGTATTGATCCAGAAGGCTGGATTAGCGTACCCTGGGTGTTGGACGAATTTTTCCTGGCTACAGATATAGCGACAAACGGATAGGTTTTGCGAGATTTAGTTATAGAAAATGATCACTAGGCCCCAAGGTGGGCGCCAAACAGATTTGGTAAAAATTTACCAACTTATTAATTTAATTTATGAGTTAAAATGATCGATCTATGGCCTATGAACGATGTAAAATGCCACGATGTGGACGAGTGAAAATGCAACGAAATAAGATAGTGACGCGGGAAATTTTAGTGACACGGAAAAACCGATGTGAGAACAACCACTGGGGGAGTCAGAATCCCACTAATTTTTCACTATAATCGAGACGGAATTAAATGAGGAAATACAAAGGCGAATTTTGCTAGTGATTTATTAATAGAAGACGAGAGTTTGGTAGTCAGGGGTGCAGATGTAAAATTATTATTGATGTGCCTCTGCCTGCCATTGTATAGCTGCTGCATGTTAGGGTTAGAGTCTATAACGTCGTCTTGCTTCTGCTCCTAGATTCATGCGTTGGTTCCACCAAAATAGGAAGCAGTTGTTGACTCATTCTTATCTTGTTGCGTAAGATATTTATCACATGTGGGCTTTGTTGTCTGCTTTTAATCCGATGGTCCCCATTTGTCCATGTCATCAATCCCATCTAATTTTTTCACTCCACTAGATGTGTGCCACGTCGTTGTTGATGAAAGTGTAATTTCATCCCTAACAGTATTTGCATACCGCAACATGTAACTAATTATTTAACTACAACTTATCTATCTAATTTTTATCGCCTTATATTCTTCATTACTCGTTTGTTCGCACTACAAGCTTGGGAAACCAAGTCTAATGACGCCTCCATGCATTGCAATTGCCTTGAGGAAGGTTCCCGACATATGGGGGTGGTACGCTAATATATAAACTATTTCCCGACCTTGTTCAAGTTTCACCGCGGGTAACGAAATGACTAAGTCTAAATGTATCATCCCCAGTGGAGTCACTGAACTATAAACCAAACCACTCGCACCGCGCGCATCTGCGCGTTGTAAAAGTTAAGGCGGCGACCCTTTTTCTTGGGTATACACTAAACTTGATAGCCTATGGGTAATATGGATAAGCCATGTATATCTGAAAGGGCATGCCTAGTTTTCTTACCCTCCTAAAGCTGATGTATCTTGGAGTTGGAAGACTATTTGCAAAATTAAAGATAAATTCTTCTTGGGTTATAATGCTAGACATTGTGTGTCACAACATCCTAATGGGTATTCTGTTTCCAGTGGGCACCAATAGATCAGACAGAAGCAGCCCCTTGTTACCTGGTATAAGTCTATTTGGAATGCTTGGAGTGTTCCCAAGCACACGTTCGTAAAATGGTTGATTGCTCGAGAGGCCTTGAATTTGAAGTCTAAGTTATTTGAATTGGCATCAACCAGACGAAGTCTGCCTGTTATGTGGTACAACTCCTGAAACTCACATGCACTTATTTCATCAATGCTTGTACTAAAATGCTCCTGAGGAGGATCGATGATATTCTGCATTTCTCTTTCTCTGATACAAACATACTGAATTGGATACAACCAAAGCCTTGGGCCAAAGTTAAGAACATGGTTACTATTGCATGGATACAAGCTCTACACTATAATGTGTGGATACAATGGAATCAAGTTAGGGTGGATGGCCTACTCTGTAACACCCCCATTTATAAAGGAGCCTTTAGCTTGACATTCCCAAATAAATAGAACTGTTACCATCTCGGTTTCCCGAGGTAGTGAATAACAAAGTCCAACTCACCAAAGTACTTTAATAATTTAAACTAAAATAACGGTTTTATTACAACATGACTAAACCCAACTTAAATAATAATCAATACAAACTCGCAGCGGAAATAAAGTGATTAGACTATTAATTAAATTGTGATGAACTAATCAAGTTAGCTAGACGCCTAGGCCACGGTCAAGTCCTCACGCAATCCCATAAGCTCCCAAGTCAGCTAATCTTTAGTACCTGTCAAATCTGCTCCCCATTATGGTTCATCACAGGTGTTTACGAATACACTGTCAACCACGAGGTTGAGTAGGATAAAATAATTAAAACAACCAATCTATAATAATCTCACAACTGTCAATATGCCAAATTCCAATCTCAACTGTCCACATGTCATATCTCGACATCAACTGTCCACGTTATCCACCAGAGACTAAGCCTGGGGCCTTCCAATTAACCACACACGTTATCCACCAGAGACTAAGCCTGGGGCAGTCCAATTAATCACACACGTTATCCACGAGAGACTAAGCCTGGGGTAGTCCAATTCTCATAAATCATGCCACAATACAATCGTATAAAGTATACACAACTCCAACAACTAACAAAATTAATCACTCAATTAACTTAATTAAATAAGCAGTCACAAACCAAACATCCTTTCAATAACATCCATGTATTAAACACGAAAACAGATATAGTTGAGTAGATTATCCTACCTTTTCGCAAATCTTTGAGTCACACAAGAAATTAAAATTGATCCTTTTCAAATCCATAACCTACATAACGTTATTATGTACAATTACTACATACACAACCAACTAATCATGCACTTATCCTATGCCCATAACGTCCTAATCCTTTTGACAACTTTAAAGCTAAATTTCTAATCCTACCGTTTTACAGCACAATTCAATCTCACCATAAAATTCATAATTAATTCAATAAAAATCAAATCGACGCAAGACTAATGGGGTTGGAACCGTAAGGCTCATATCCAAAATTATTGTGAAATAGACTTTTATCAAATTCCAGACTTATCAGGGTTTTCTTGAAGAATTTATAAATACTGACGAATTTCGTTGCATAAAAAGTATTGATTCATAAAACAAGTATAACATATTATTTTTGAGAAATTTCTTTTCCTAACATCATCTAGACTCTTTAAAGTTATTGTATTAAAAAGACCCAACTCAATTTCAATTTATAAATTAAGTTTACGAATTAAACTTTAGATTACTAGTGCATTCATGGTTTCTCAGTCGACATGTTCATAACGAATTTATTCTGGAAAATCTAGAAGGTCAATTGCTACGAAATTTTACAGGTATCAACTAGGCTTGAAAATAACCTAAGTCTATTCTTTACGTTTTCGAAGACAACGATTTTAAGACGGTCAGATTATTCGTTTAAGACAACTTACAGAATTGTTGTAACTTTATTCTTTAACAAAATTGTCACAAATTTACCTATAGATGATTATATTTAACCTAGACATGATTAGGTGACGAACTAAAACTTAAAACATGCTTATAAGGATTAAAGATTAAAACTTTGAAAGATTAAAGATAAACTTACGAAATAAAAGATTGAATCCAATAAAAGTAGATCCAAAATCCTTGAATTGATTCCCCCTTTTTTTTCTTCCTTCTTATTCTCCCTCTCCCCCCTAACTTTTATGTGATGTTGTAAAAGTGAATAAGTGATTTATGAATAGGCTAGCATGATATATATATAGTAGTAAGGTAGTATTATTTTTGGAAAGTTTCTCTCTTTATTATTATTATTATTATTATTATTATTATTATTATTATTATTATTATTATTATTATTATTATTATTATTATTATTATTATTATTATTATTATTATTATTATTATTATTATTATTATTATTATTATTATTATTATTATTATTATTATTATTATTATTATTATTATTATTATTATTATTATTATTATTATTATTATTATTATTATTATTATTATTATTATTATTATTATTATTATTATTATTATTATTATTATTATTATTATTATTATTATTATTATTATTATTATTATTACAACGACTACAACTATTATTACTATTACCTATTATATTAGGCCCTGTTCTTTCTCGGCTTATTTTCACCCATTTCATTTCGATTCATTCAGCTCTATTCGATTCGATTCATTCGATTCGATTAAGTTCAAATCATTCGATTCGATTCACTCCATTCGATTCGATTCAGCTCATTCACTCCATTCGATTCGATTCAATTCAATTGATTCGATTCGAAGCTCCATTAAGTTCAAATCATTTCACTTTACTCATCTTAAATTTAATAATTATTATTAATTTTGTTATCAATAATACTATTTTTTTAATATTATTATTCTTTATTATTATTATTATATTTAATAATATTGATAATAATAATGTTATTAATAATTTATTTATTATAATTACTATTATTATTATGAATATTATTATTAAAATGAATAATATTGTTATTAATGTTAATGTTGTTGTTGTTGTTGTGAATAATAATGTTATTAATGTTAATATTATTATTATTATTATTATTATTATTATTATTATTATTATTATTATTATTATTATTATTATTATTATTATTATTATTATTATTATTATTATTATTATTATTATTATTATTATTATTGTTATTATTATTATTATTATTATTGTTGTTGTTGTTGTTGTTCTTGTTATAATTATTATTGGTATTATTATTAAAATTAATAACATTTTTTATTAATATTATTGATGGGGCACGCTCAACCTACTTGACCCACTAGCCAATACGGGGTCATACAAGTCAACACGCTTGCAAACATGGTTACAGATCGCTTGATACCCTACGAATCATGAATCGTTAAAAGTGAATTCTATCAAATTGATTACTGAAAATACATATAACACATTTTCTATAAGCGAATCGCGAATCGGTAAGGCGTATTCATAGCGAATATGGTAACCATGATTTCCAAGCCATCATTTGAGGTACACTTAGAAACCTATAAATACCTCATTATTGACCAATCAATGGTAAAATACTTCTCACCAACAACTTCCTCTCTCTAGAAGTAAGACTACTCGAGCTACTATGAGAGGGCACAGAGACCTTAGCTTCAAGCAAGGTCTCAACTATCCACCAGTACCGTAAGGCATCAGAGAAGGACCTATTGCGAACCCTTCGAGGCCCTATTTGTTACGCGTAAAAGATCCATCCGGAGAGAGCAAGAATAGGTTCGAGGTGCCATCGTCTGAGAGGAGCGCGTTGACCCCACCCGGATTCGAGCAACGCTTACTTGAGTGTTTTTATTCGAAACAACTATTTTTACTAATATCATTCTTAATATTGACATTATTATTTATTATTGTTATTAAGAATTTTATTAGTAAGAAATTACTATTTTTTCATTATTATAATTTATGATTATTCATATATAATATTATAATTTTTTTCTTAAAAATTTTAGTATTAGTATAAATAGTATTATATTATCAATATTTGTATTATTATAGTTGATAATAACAATAATATTAAATATTATTATTATTATTAATATTATTAATATTACTATGATTATTTCGATTCGATTCAAATTCAATTGACTTTATTCTGTTCGATTCGATTCACTCACTCTATTCGATTCGATTCGATCCAGCTCGGCTCCTCCATTCGATTCGATTCACTCCATTCACTTCATTTCAGCTCAGTTCAGCTCAGCTCCATTAAGTTCAGTTCAGTTCAGCTCTAAAAAGGCAGAAAGAACAGGGCCTTAGTATTTCCATAAGTAGGATTACCATATACTCCATTTACTAATTTATTACTAATTTTACTAGGATTATTAATATTATAATTACTATTACCTTTACTTATTTTATTTCCATATTATTATTATTATTATTAAATCCCGATACAAATCCCGATCACACTCATACTAGATTAATAAATTTCGGTCCACATAACTATGGCACACGGCCCAAAGCTCAATTATTAGCTAAGCCCAATTCCCGACTTGGATACTTAATTATTATTTAGTTAACGTCTTACTTGTAATTATTATTAGAAATGCCTTTAATCAATTATTTAAATTACATGAATTATTCTCATAAATTACTATCAAAATACGGGGTATTACAGTCTTCCCCCCTTAAAATAAACTTCGTCCCGAAGTTCGCCCATAACTACTACCACAACACTTATAAACATCCACATAACTAAGTGTTTGGGCTAAAATCTGCACTTTGGCCTAATAAGGGATAAGCCCACTTGGTTCCATCTGAGGAATTGGGTCGTGGCAGTAGATCAACCATGAGGAGCCCAAGGACGAGTGGGATTCACCTAAGGAGTTGGGCCAGGGAGCATGCCGCGGTAAGAAGGCCAGATGATCAAGGAAGCCCGTGTTTTGGAAATCCATCAGGGAGATCTTAGGGAGAATTCAGGGAGATTAGGGAGAATAGAGGAGGAAGACTCGTTATGGAAAGAGTTGTGATAGGAGTAATATTCCTTACCATAAACAAGGTAGGACATATCTAGGGTTCTTACCCTATAAATAGCCAAGGAAGCAAACAAGAAAGGGCATTCAAGATCTCACGCATACACACATAATACATTGTGCTAGCTAGATTTACATTCCGTCTCCATTGTACTCAATCTCATATAAACAAGCTAGTGCAATCCTTGGAAGGGTACCGTCCCTTCCTGCGGTCGTTTCCCACATCGGGTTTTCCGCGTCACCAAATCTCACGTGTCATCCTTTATTTTCGTACTTAATTCCTTTGCTTACATTCAACGCCAATATACATCTAACATACAACGAGTAAGACCGCATTGACCTCGCTTAACCTAATTCGGTAGGAAATTACCAAAACAGTTTGGCGCCCACCGTGGGGCATTGTGGTCGTCAATCGTTGATTACTTGAACGTGTAATGGGCAAACAAACATCAGCAGCCGTGACAGGGAGCGGTCAGCCGTCGATACCACCCAATCCACTTCAGAATCCAGCGTCAACGGCACAAACTCAGGCCCCCGGACACACTCCAAGAACCACCTTCGTGACAAATTAAAAGTCACTCTACCTCCCAGAACTCCTGCTGTGGCGGCCCAAACTAGATCAGACAGGGGCACAGTAAGTTCAGGCCTGACTCCACCACCCAGTCCGACACAAACCCTTCTTAGTGGCATGGAGAACCTCCAGAAAGTAATGGAAGATATGCGAGAAAACCAGAGAAAGGAAGAAGCTGAAGCAAAGAAGAGGGACAAGGAACTCTAGACGCAGATAGACTTTCTGAAGCAGCAGACCAGCATTCCAACCAGCACGGGGAATGAAGGTCGGGCCCCAGTAGTAGATCTTACCCAGGGGGCATCAAGCAACAGGAGTCAGCTTCGACAGATACCGGTCGAGCTGGTAACAAGACTAGATCTGACAGCAGTGTCAGCAGGAGAAAGGATAACCCCACAAAGCTTAGGATACCTCACACCAGACAGCTGGCAACAAGCCAGCCTCGTGCAAGCACAACCAGGTAACCTCCCGGTTGATAATTTTGTGGTAAGTAACCAGACACCTGGTGCAGGATCCGCAGGTAGCCCGCAGGTAAGCTGGCATCAAGGAACGCTCGTAACCTCAACACCATTAGCTACCACGCCGCACCGGGACCTTCAAGAGTTCGGGCCAGGAAGCAGCACTCCAAGTCAGCAGGTAGTAGACAGACGAATCCAGGACTCCGAAAGCTTGACCAACCAGCAGTACCTGGAGCTAAGGGAGATGATGAGTAGGGTCCCAGGATTGCCACCTCCACTCGAAAAGGCGGCACCCGACAGTTATGCTGACTCACCGTTCGTGGATGCCATATCCATTGTTGTCATGCCAAAGGAATTCACTAATCCAAACATGCCTCTCTTTGATGGCACGACAGATCCCTTTGACCACATGAACCAGTACAAGCAGAAAATGATGACAATAACGGCGGTAGGACAAGTAAAAGAAGCCTGTATGTATAAGGGGTTTGGATCCACACTGTCGGGGCCAGCACTCCGATGGTTCGTAAGCTTGCCTAACAGGTCGATATCCACGTTTCCCGACCTGGTAAACGCATTCACTCAAAAATTTGCAAGCAGCCGGAAGCCGCAGAAGCACACATGGGACTTGTACAGAATTGTTCAGGGAGCTGGAGAGACTATCGGAGAGTACAACACTAGATTCAACAATGAGAAGGTGGCAGTACGGGAGTGTGACGTTTCGACAGCAGTGTAAACCTTCAGGAGAGGCTTACACCATGAATCTGACCTATACAAGCAGCTAACTATGCAACCTTGTCATAGTTTTGAAGCAGTGCAAGAGAAAGCAGCCACTGCGATTAGATTGGAAGAAGATATCCTAGCCAGGGCCAGCATGCCAAGCGTTTCCAGCACATCAGCCATGGAGAAATCAAGCAAAAAGCAGCCCACTAGCAAAAAGGACGAAAGGTACATGCCATATGGTAGGGGAGTCAACAGAGTAGACATCAGAGAAGAAAATCAGCAGCTCCCTACACTGGCGGAGTATGGATTCACAACTAGCGTCGAAGGAATCCTGAAAGCACTAAAAGAGATGGGAGACAGGGTAAGATGGCCCAGGCCACCGGTAGAAGAGCAGGCATGGCGAAAGGACAGCAAGAAAAAATGTGAGTTCCATCATGACATTGGGCATAACACGGAGGATTGCTACACACTACGCAGGGAGATCAGACGCCTGTATGAACAGGGGGAACTGAGCCACCTATTACCACGTGGGGGCAAGCAGCGGGATAAGGTAGGCTCCAAAAAACCTGCAACTCCACCCAAATGCACCAAGATAATAAACGTGATAACATGCGGCTCAGACATAAGTGGATTAACATATTCGGTAGCCAAAAGGCGTGCTACTGAGACTAAGGGGGACAGACCAGAAACTTCTTGCAGAATTTCTCATAGTGATCTACCTGCGGTTGCTTTTGACGAAGGAGATATACGTGACGAGCAAGAGCATCACGACGTACTCATCATAACTCTGTCAATTGTCAACTGCACAGTCAGAAAAGTCCTTGTGGACACTGGTAGCTCGGTCAACTTGATCATGCTAAAAACCATAGAAAACATGGGGTTCAGCGAGAAGGATTTGCAGAAGAAGACCATCTCGCTGGTAGGGTTCAGTGGAAAGACAGCCAACTCGTTGGGTGAGATAGTAATCCCAACCTACGTGGGAGAAGTCAACAAACAGGTAAGGTACTTGGTCATAGATGGACCCTCTACCTACAACGTCATTCTTGGAAGACCATGGCTGCACCTGATGAAGGCAGTTCCCTCAACATATCACCAATGCATAAATTTTCCCACACCATGGGGAGTAGAAAAAATACGAGGAAACCAGGAGGAAGCTAGAGGCTGCTACAAGAAAGCGTTGAAATGCACAGTCAGCCCCCCAGCATAGCAATTACAGAAGCAGCGTGTCCAGGATGAATACATTGAACCTCCTGCCGAGGAATTGGACCAGATCAACCTGGACAAACTGCACCCTGAAAGGACCGTGCTAATAGGGGCAGGATGCACAAGAGACCTCAGACAGCACCTAGTCAAGTTCCTGCAAGCCAGTATGGATTGTTTCGCATGGTCCTATGACGACTATGGAGGGCCTAGTCAAGTACCTCAGACAGCACCAAGTCAAGTTCGCAGCTGAGAGAAATAAGGTGATCAACCAGGAGGTAGACATCCTGCTAGCAGCAAACAAGATAAGAGAGGTGAAGTACCTATAATGGTTGTCAAATGTGGTGGTAGTACCCAAGAAGAATGGAAAGTGGAGAGTATGCGTGGACTTCACTGACCTCAACAAGGCATGTCCTAAGGACCCTTTCCCGCTACCACACATTGATGCAATGGTAGATGCGACAGCTGGACATAAAATGTTATCATTCCTGGATGCTTGGAGTGGTTACAATCAAATCAAGATAGATCCTGCAGATCAAGAGAAGACAGCATTCATGTCTGAAAGAAGAATATACTGTTACAATGTCATGCCCTTTGGCCTGAAAAATGCAGGATCCACATATCAAAGGCTGGTCAACCGTATGTTCAAAGAACAAATAGGAAGAACCATGGAGAAATATATTGACGATATGGTGGTGAAATCAGAGAAAGCTACGGATCACATGCAACATCTGGCAGAAACATTCAGCACCCTCAGAGAATACAAAATGAAGCTAAACCCGTCTAAGTGCACCTTTGGAGTTTCCTCCGGCAAATTCTTAGGCTACATTGTTACTCAAAGAGGAATAGAAGCCAGCACCGAGCAGATCAAAGCTGTATTACAGCTGGAGTCACCAGAAAAACCAAAGGATGTACAAAGGCTAGCTGGCAAAGTGGCAGCTTTGAGCAAATTCATCTCGAGATCCTCGGACAAGTACAGACTGTTCTACGATATATTGAGAAAGAGCCAGAAGTTTGAGTGGACTGTAGACCACGAGCAGGCATTCCGGGAGCTGAAGCACTACCTAATCAACCCGTCACTACTATCAAAACCGGAGCAGGGAGAACCATTGTTCCTTTACCTAACTGTCACAAAGGAAGCAGTAAGCGCAGTTCTGGTCAGAGAGAAGGACAAGGAGCAAAAGCCCGTCTACTATGTAAGCAAGTCTCTGCTGCCAGCAGAGACCAGGTACACACCTCTTGAAAAATTAGTACTAGCACTGGTAATTGCATCTTACAAACTGCGCCCCTACTTTGAGTCCCACACCATACATGTTATAACCAATTACCCATTGAAGTCCGAAATGAGGAAGCCTGAACTATCAGGCAGAATGTCAAAGTGGTTCGTACATCTCAGTGGATACGACATCAGGTATGATCCGAGAACAGCAATAAAGTCGCAGGCACTGGCAGACTTTGTGTCAGACTTCAGCCCAGCTATCCAGAATCTGGCAGATGAAGAGATCCTAACCCTCAAAGGGAACAAGGAGGCGAAAGTCTGGCAGATGCACATCGATGGAGCCTCCAACCAAAGGGGGGCAGGGGTAGGACTAATCCTGCGGTCACCACAGGGAGATCTGATAGCACAAGCAGTGAGATGTGAATTTTGGGCAACTAACAATGAAACAAAATACGAAGCCTTAATATTAGGAATGCAGCTAGCCCTGGAGTTGGGAGTCAGGAACCTACAAATATTCAGCGACTCTCTGCTAATAGTTAACCATGTGAACGATGAATTTATAGCCAGGGACTCGAAGATGATCGCCTACTTAAAAGTGGCGAAGGAGCTGAAATAAAAATTCAAAGATTACAAGCTTAAGCAGATCCCCAGAGACTAAAATGTGGAAGCAGATGCCTTAGCAACCTTGGGGGCAACCTTCAAGCCTACCGAGCTGTTCAATATCCCCATTGCGCACATGCTGGAACCTACTATCCAAAAATTAGAGGAAGCGGACAGAGGAGAACTCGAAGACCAGCAAGATGGGGTAGCAGTTCAATCAACTACAAGTGGCCAAGCGCCTGTACAGCCAGACAGTGGATCTGGTGGCCAGACGGCTGCCCAGTTAGACGATCAACCAGGTGGTCAGGCAGATGATTGGGACTGGCGGACGCCATACCTAGATTGGCTGCGACATGGCAAGCTGCCAGATGACAAGTAGGAGATAAGAGGTTTTAAAATGAAAGCCTCCAAATTCATACTAATTGATGACATACTTTTCAGGTAGTCACCAGCAGGACCTTACCTACGATGCCTGGATAAGCAAGAAGCAAAGACTGTGTTGCATGCCCTCCACAGTGGCGAGTGTTGAAACCATGCGGGGGCAGGAGTCTCTCAAACAAAGCCCTCAGACAAGCTTACTTCTGGCCCACGATGAGAGCAGACTCGGCAGAATATGCCCGCAAGTGTGACGCCTGCCAGCGCTCAGCGCCCATGATCCATCAGCCAGCAGAGCCCCTACATCCCATCATCTCTCCCTGGCCGTTTATGACATGGGGGATGGATATTATAGGTCCTCTGCCTAGAGCCACACGAAACAGAATATGGATGCTAGCAATGACAAATTACTTCTCTAAATGGATAGAAGCGGAAGCATTCATAGAAGTAAAAGACAAACAGGTCATCTCTTACATTAAGCGTAATATCATCTGCAGGTTTTGTATCCCATCAGAAATCATATGTGACAACGGATCACAATTTATCTCAAACGATGTCGGGGGATACTGTGTCAGGTGGAACATCACTCTGAAAAAATAAGCACCCAGGACTCCAAAGTCCAACGGGCAAGCTGAATCCAGTAATAAAATCATCATGGACAACTTGAGAAGGAGGCTACATGAGTTAGGAGGAAAGTGGGCAGATGAATTGCCACTAGTGTTATGGTCAGACAGAACGACCCCAAAGACGGCAACAAGCCAGACACCCTTCAGCCTGGTGTTTGTTGCAGAAGCAATAATTGCATCAGAGGTTCTAGTTCCAACTCACAGGTATGGATGTATGACAGGGGAACTGAACAATGCAGAGATGGCCAGGAGCCTGGACACGGTAGACGAGGTGCGATCAAGTGCAAAAATACGTCTGGTTGCCTACAAGCAGTCAGTCGCCAGAAGCTACAACAAGAATGTAAAAGTCAGGCTCCTGGAGGTAGGAGACCTGGTTCTCCGTGAAGTGTTCCAAAACACAAAGAATCGTAAGGCAGGCAACTTCGCCTATAAATGGGAAGGACCATACCAGGTAGAAGGAGTTGTTGGCCATGGGGCGTACAGATTAATGACCATGGACGGTCAGATCATAAACAAACCATGGAACATACTTCACCTGAAGAGGTATCATTTTTAATAATAAGTAGAGTTTAGTGTACAGAGTAGTGTATTAAGAAAAGCCAAAAGCCAAAAAACAAAAAACAACAACAAAAAACGGTAGTAGGCATACTACAAATTTTGTGTCATTTTCATTTCTTTTATTTCTTTCAAACTTTAAAAACTATTGGAGTTGTGTGGTCTGTGAGCTTCCTGGGATCACAATTGCTCTGGCACCCCATGAGACAGCATCAGTTACATCACATCGCTCTGATAAATTTCCTCTTTTCAGGCTTCTTTAAATACATCATTCGGGACTCTAATATCTATGGTACATTGAAAGTAAAGCTAGCAGGACTGTCAACTGCAACGCGGGGTGACACGGCACATGGCACTCCAACATGCCTAACCTATATTTCCCGATTAGAAGCACCCTCACTAGGCGGCCTATGGAACATACGAAAGGGAGCCTGGCTGACAGCTGAAAGCTTATCCAGCTACCCTGGATGCCACCCCCTGGACGTAGCTCGCAATCAACGCAATTAATCAGGGCCCCAACATGCATGAACACACATATGGAGTGTAACACCCCCATATTCAGAGGAGCCTTAACTAGGCCTTCCTTAGCATATAAGGGCATTACCATCTCGGTTGCCTGAGGTAAGTAATCATCAAAAGTCGATAAAAGAACATTTATAGTTATATTACAAGCGTTACAACCAACTTAACAAAATAAATGTACAACTCATCGGCTACACTCTATTACTATCAAAACTCGAGAAGACTCATCCCTGCCCGGACTCCAACTATCAACGACATCAACACCTGCTAAGACAGATTGCTCACCATAAGGGATCACGTCAGACACATAAAACAACAAGACAACCACACAAGGTCAGTACTGAGATAAGACATGACAAACCAACAACATCTATCAACACGACACAACACAATCGGTCACACACACAAGCACACCCACTCCAATCAATCTCCGTCACCGACTGTCCACTGGACCAGCCCTGCCAGTGGGGGACCGCAGCCGTACCCACCAAATCCCCGCTCATCATACCGAGCGATAACCCTGTCCCATTAATGTGCACATCCCCTCCCGTGGCGGGTTCCACGGAGGGCGAAACTAGGGCGTGAAGCCACTCCCGCAAGCGACTCCACTCAGCCGAGGACGCACCTCGAGAACCAGAGACAAACAATCACAGACAGCTGCAATACAACAACAACAACCAACAGAGTGTATTCACCGACCGACTACCGCATAAACGCTGCCACACAAACACAACCACAATACAACAACCACGACACGACAACCGACACACTAGACTATCCACAGAAACTGAGTAGGCGAACCTACCTTTAAGCAACTGCAACCACTCCATGCCAACATACGAAATATCCAGCAATCAACCAACACCTATATCCACAACACGATCATCTATCACTACCAAGCAAATCCTAATTGCAAAGACAAGGATGTGGATGATGATGACGACATACCTACAAGAGGAAACCTGGCAAAAGACCGCTACCCGACTCAAGCTATGCTCTCCTAAGGCACAAGAACCTTCAAAGGCTTCCATGGAGGTTATATGGTGAAATGAAGGGAAGGAGGCGACCGAAGGATCTGAAGAAATGAGGCGGAAATGATTTGCGGATTTAACAAAACGCGATTATAAACCCTCGCTGAAAACCCGTTACACGATCGAGTGGCCCACATACTCGATCGAGTGTCCCCTACTCGATCGAGTATCCAAGCTACTCGATCGAGTAGCCTCTACTCTATCGAGTACCACCCACAACTCACAACCCAAGGTAACTTTCCTATGCACTTCTAAGGACTATTACCGCTCCCAAGGTCAGTCAACGCTGGTCAACGGGTCTCTAAAAGGGCGGGTATTACAGTCTTCCCCCCTTAAAAGAACTTCGTCCCCGAAGTTCAACTCACCTATCTCAAAGCACAAGATACGGAAACAAGGCAAAAACACTGTTCCTCCGACATAGGTCACTACTCTCCGGATATACCCTCCCCCATGTCATCATCATCAACTGTCTAACACTCTATATAGACCGACTCCTACAAAATATTATTTCAAATACCACCTTCACCACACGAACCGGCACAACTAACGATTACCCAACACGCTACGAGGTTACACTTTCACTAGCAACAACCAACAACGCGAAACATGTCACTTTAGCACCACTATGTTACTCGACTATATAATTCTATTCCAACACACGACCTCATGACTATCTTTCTATGACCGCCTTTTAAGTATACTATTCAACTTTACTTCAACATACAAGTTACTTCCACTAACAAGTGCAAACAATTATACTTCCATACAAGAGATGTGACTAAAGTCGTAGAAAAAGTTATAAACAAACAACAACATAATTTCAAAATCGGCCTTTTTATTTTGCGACATTACTCTTCCCCTCTAAAAAGGAACTTCGTCCCCGAAGTTCACCACCAAATTACTACATATGTTACTTACTACTTACATCTTGACATATATCCAAACCATATTATTCATTATTGACATTACTCATATTACTCGTACAACCAGTAAACCATAAAGATATATGCAACCATATTCGAATAACTAACCACCGTCAAGAAGGCATGTACATATCATTTGCATTTGTATGTATGGAAGGACACACTTCCGGTGAAATATAAATAGTAGACAATACGGATGTAAAATGAATGCAATAAGAACAATTACAACTTCACTATTTGTTGCAAATACGCCTCTAAAAACCAAACACGACTTCCAACATATGAAATTAACGGTTCAAACATGCTACTAATCATCAATAACCATGTTAAACATCAAAACATGTAACTATATAATCATTAAACAATTTTAATTAGTGAAAAGTTCCTGTAACAGTGATACTCGATCGAGTATATAGTGGTACTCGATCGAGTGCCCGCTACTCGATCGAGTGTCTTGGCTACTCGATCGAGTAGCCCTGAGATCAGAATGTTGTATATCCGTCACACCTGCAGCTACTCGAACGAGTGTGGGGTACTCTGTCGAGTAACCGCAGGTCAAAACTTAGAGAATACCTGTCATAACCCACATATATGTATATATAAATGTCACATAACGTGAGTCAGGATGACTTCCCGACTCCCAAAATCCTGTAATAAAGTCAAACTAGCAAATCTGGCCTTATTGCCATCCATACAAATCCAAAATAAAAGTTCTAACTAACAACAACTACCAACATCCAACACCATCGACCATAAACAAGGATAAAGAATAGGAGTATCACTCCTGCTGCTGCTGTTGCTCCTCCATAAGCTCATCTCCACCACCATCTCCTCCCGAGGTGCCCGCTCCCGATGACCCAATACCCGCATCAACCCCCGCTCCAGCTCCAGGACTCACATACCATGGGGTCACGTCACCAAAAGCAAAGGACTGAGGTGTCCCTAAAGCTGACTGATCCACCCCATAAGAGTGGAAAACCCCACTATAGTCCCCGACTCCACTCCACCACACTGGATGCGGTCCCTCGGTCCCAATCCCCTGAGTGTACGCCATCTCATGCATGTTCCGGAGTGTCAAGGTGGATGACACTCTCTCTACCAAGTAGCTCGAACGCGTCTCCGGGGTGTCGAGGTAGGGGTAATAAGGAAAAGGGTGCTGCTGCGGTGGTGCTGCCGGTCGTGGTCTAGTCTCAGCGGTCCTCTCCCTCACTCGACGAGGTCCTCTCCCCAACCCGGGCCTCTCCTCCACTACCACCGCGTTCTCCCCCTTCTTCGGTTCGGGCATCACCTGAAGGATCGTGTCATCAATGAGGTACGTCCGCAACTGTCGAGGTCCATCATCATCCTCCTCCTCCTCATCGGAGTCCACAGCTACTACCACCGGGTCTAACGGCTCTGTCGGTGGGAGGTGCTCAGGAGCCGGAATCTTCATCCAGCTCATGCCCCCACACCCTCCAAGCTAGGCTGCCATCAGCTAAAGTTCTCAACCATTTTAGGTCGAGGTAGAAGTCTCGGTCCATAATAGGCACCGGTGTAGCCAGAGGAACATACTCAGAAGAAGCCTCAAAGGAGGCTAGCTTTTCAGCTAGCCGAGTGGCGATAGCACCATAACTCAAGTACCAGGTAGTGGAAGTAGACATCAAGGCAAGGCTAGCACAGACCATGGCAGGAGCATTAAAGACCACCCTCTCGGTCCGCTCCGGGTTGAGGTAAGACATCAGAAGCAGCATCTCATGATTGTTCAGTTTACTAATATCCAGTCTATCATAAAGGAGGTTCGAAATAGAACGAAGAAAGATCCTCAAGGTAACATGTTGAACATCATTAATCAACATGTTGCTTGAGGTGGGAGTTGGCTTTCCGGTAAGACAAGGCATTAGGCGGCAGACACCGCACTCCGAAGGGATCTCACTGATGGAATCCTTGGGAGGCTTGGCCAACCCAAGGTGGGACGCAAAAAGGTCCATGGTCAACAGGAAACTGGTGTTCATCAAACGAAACTCAACAGTTTGTGTAGCTGGCTCGTAATTAAACGAGCTCATAAACTCCAAGGTAAGAAAAGGGTAAGAATGCTTCATCAGCCGATACAACCCCGTGAATCCCAAAGTCTTAAAGATTTGACGGACATCCGTCTCAATTCTCAAGTCAGTAAGAAGTGTGGTATCCACACAACGGGTAGGCCTCATTTTGCGTTTCTGTAACGCCACAAATCGCTCTCTCTGCTTAAAGTCTACAAACACCACCGAAGGGTACTCCGGTACCGCGGGTACTACGGGTCCACTACCTTCCCCAAGCTCGGGCTGAGAAGCCCTCCCCCTCTTACTCTGACGGGTCCCTATGTTTAGTCTTGGCATCTGTTTCAGCATACGATTTAAAAAAACTTGCATAGGCATGTAAAGCACATAATTCACACAATTAAACCTTGAATACTCAGCTAGGTACACACTTTCACCAACAAATTCCCAATTTGATTTGTATCAATTCAGTTTATGGCATTCAGACGATCTCTATGACTGTGAAAAGTTTAACCTAGTAAACATAATTTACTCGACCAATTCAGCTATCATGGCTTGGCTCAAATGCTACTTCATACACATACTTGATAACATGTGAAATATTCATATATGTTCATAGAAAAGCAACTCAAAACATGTCATCATCGACCTTCAACTTTAGAAGCAAATAACTCAACTGAACTAGTCAGACGGTCTCTACAGCTGTAACAAATTGACATATTCATCAACAATTAACATCACCATTATCATATTAAAAGCTTAACTCTTGCATATGAATTCATATCTAACACAAAACCTCAATTATAGAGAAAGAAATTCAATTTGGGGCACTTTTAAGACGAAATTTTAAGGCAAATTCTAAGGGGAAAATCACCAAAATCCATGTTTCAACATGATATATACAGCATATAGTGCTCAATTTCATCATCTAACATGTAGGAAACAACCAAAAATCAATTTTGATTTTGTAAAACCTAGAAAATTCGTCCCAATTTGTCAATTTCTATACTATTTTTGGAGCAATTAATCATTAATAATCATGAAAGTGAAGCATATGAATCACATTACAATAATTAAAAGCAATGATTCGCCCATATAAATCGAAATTTCAGTTAGTTCTACCATTCTAACAAGTTCAAAGTGATAAAACATGTAAATAAGGAAGAAGTTCATACCTTAATTAGATAGGAAATTAAAAGAACGAAATTAAACAAGCAAACAACCCAACTAATCACCACCAACACAAGAAGAGGAGAGTTTTGAGAGAGATTTAGGGCTTAGGGTTCGAAATAAGGGGATAGAATGAGAGGAATAAGAAGAAACAAGGGTTTTAAGAAACCCGTAAGAGGCTCTGTACTGTAGCCTACTCGATCGAGTGCCTATGGTACTCGATCGAGTGCCCTCTACTCGATCGAGTAGGTGCTATTTCGTCGAGTGTCTGCAGAAAATTTCCACATCCCGACGTCATAGCTTCCTAACTAGATCGAGTGAGGTCTACTCGGTCTAGTAAGCACTAGCACTCGGTCAAGTAAGGTTGAGCACTCGGTCAGAAATGTGAAGTAAATTGAAGATTCCTGCAAAAACACTATCGCGTGTCGATTCCAAACTATGTTCGGAATTCGTCACTAGTTATCATACTTACTCATGTATTAACATTACTACTAAAGCATATCATACCGTCTCATCAGATAAGATTCATGTCATATTACGCTACAACAAATTTACCCAACTCGGTTTACCTGCTTTCGAGTCATCCATATACATAATCACGTCATTATATCATATCTAAACTCGTCTTACCACATTGTTATCAGCTTATTCTCATGTTAATGAAAAACATATATTTAACGATAATTATTCTTCCATATGTCATTCCAAGGTATTACTAACATGCTCCAATTCGATCATAAGCAAATTATTCTACACAAATTAATCACCACGCAAGCGGAAATTTTCAACCATAAACATTGCACAAACGCATCTCTATTTGTTATTTCTCACCTTATAACTTGACAGTTTTAACTATCCTCATTATAGCTACAGTAGAACTCATAAACTCACATAGGATTACCATTACTGACAACTTGAAACAAACACCAACATATTCACTCTTCATACTACAGCGTACACTTCCACACTTTTCACGCATTCCTATTAAATAAAACCTACATCGCATAAGCTCACTAATTCTATCCAACTTCACCATATACGATTCAAGTGCGACTATCATGCTTATACCAACTTCAACAAGACTCATCCATAGGTAGGTCCAACGAAATTAACATACACATTAGACATACACACGGACTCCACATTCCCATACCCAGTGACTGGCTTAAGTACAATGAGGCCAAGATTTTGAAATGAGGGCGCCTACTCACCCAAAACCTAGCATCAGCTGGGGCTCTCATCATACATACACCAGGTTCATTTTATTAGACTCACTACGTTCATTATTTTCATTGGTTACAGGTTCCAAAATCGTCGCTCTGATACCACTTTGTAACACCCCCATATTCAGAGGAGCCTTAACTAGGCCTTCCTTAGCATATAAGGGCGTTACCATCTCGGTTGCCCGAGGTAAGTAATCATCAAAAGTAGATAAAAGAACATTTAGTTATATTACAAGTGTTACAACCAACTTAACAAAATAAAGGTACAACTCATCGGCTACACTTTATTACTATCAAAACTCGAGAAGACTCATCCCTGCCCGGACTCCAGCTATCAACATCTGCTAAGACAGACTGCTCACCATAAGGGATCACGACAGACACATAAAACAACAAGACAACCGCACAAGGTCAGTACTGAGATAAGACAGGACAAAACCAACAACATCTATCAACACGACACAACACAATCAGTCACACACACAAGCACACCCACTCCAATCAATCTCCGTCACCGACTGTCCACTGGACCAGCCCTGCCAGTGGGGGACCGCAGCCGTACACACCAAATCCCCGCTCATCATACCGAGCGATAACCCTGTCCCATTAATGTGCACATCCCCTCCCGTGGCGGGTTCCACGGAGGGCGAAACTAGGGTCTGAAGCCACTCCCGCAAGTGACTCCACTCAGCCGAGGACGCACCTCGAGAACCAGAGACAAACAATCATAGACAGCTGCAATACTACAACAACCAACAGACTGTATTCACCAACCGACTACCGCATAAACGCTGCCACACAAACACAACCACAATACAACAACCACGACACGACAACCGACACACTAGACTATCCACAGAAACTGAGTAGGCGAACCTACCTTTAAGCAACTGCAACCACTCCATGCCAACATACGAAATATCCAGCAATCAAGCAACACCTATATCCACAACACGATCATCTATCACTACCAAGCAAACCCTAATTGCAAAGACAAGGATGTGGGTGATGATGACGACATACCTACAAGAGGAAACCTGGCAAAAGACCACTACCCGACTCAAGCTATGCTCTCCTAAGGCACAAAAACCTTCAAAGGCTTCCATGAAGGTTATATGGTGAAGGGAAGGGAAGGAGGCGACCTAAGGATCTGAAGAAATGAGGCGGAAATGATTTGCGGATTTAACAAAACGCGATTATAAACCCTCGTTAAAAACCCGTTACTCGATCGAGTGGCCCACATACTCGATCGAGTATCCAAGCTACTCGATCGAGTAGCCTCTACTCTATCGAGTACCATCCACAACTCACAGCCCAAGGTAACTTTGGTATGTACTTCTAAGGACTATTACCGCTCCCAAGGTCAGTCAACGCTGGTCAACGGGTCTCTAAAAGGGCGGGTATTACATGGAGCGCAGGGATCTTTGAGATACCATAATCCTGCAGCGTTCCATCGGTCATAGAATGACGATAAACTTGCCTAAGGTACGCCCCCGTTGGCTTTAAATATGATGAACACACCTTGCGTCATGAACAAGGTTAAGTAGTCAAGTGCGGCATACGCCTAATTCAGTCGTCAGACTGACACGGTAGCTAGCTGAGTCTAAATCAGCCTCCTCGGGCTGACACGACTGGTCTAAATCAGCCTTAAAGGTTGACACGGCCATCTCACCCCAAATGCGGCGTAAGCCTAAATCAGCCAGCAGGCTTACACGACAGCTAGCTGAGTCTAAATCATTGTTTTCAGGCTGACACGACTAGCCTAAATCAACCAGCAGGCTTACACGACAGCTTTCTAAGCTAAGTATTTAAGTAAAAAACAAAACACACAAGGTATGACGAAAATAAACTTGCCAAACCGAGGCAACGGGCATTTCAAAATCCGGCAAAAAAACGGCCCCAAGTTCAGTCAACTGTCACCACGACGGACAAACACAAAACGAAATGTTTAAAATTTTTACATGTCTGCACCACACAGGGTCAGACCACCATCCAAAAAGTTTGAAAATAAAAACTTTTAACTTTAGGTCACATTGATGACCTCCACTTCTGGCACCTCCTCTGCCTCCTCCTACTGACTTCCCATTTCAGGTACAGAGCCAGCTTGCATGCCCCCGACAACAGCAGCCTCCTGAGCTCCCTCAGCAACAGCAGCTTCCTGAAATGAGCCAGCATCCCCAGCAACTATCTGCTCCGCTAGCGCATGAGAATTCACCTCACCAACCTCAGGCATCAGCACGCTCAAATCAGGCTGGACGGGGTAAAGGGTATCCAGCTTCCTCTCCTCCTCCTTAATGGCCTGCTGGGTTGGAGTCTCCTCAAGTGCAGCACGCATCCAGCTAATTTTTCCCCGCCAGGTAGCATAGGCAACAATGTTGGTGGCCAGGGAGATCAGCTCGTTGATCTTCTCATCAGAACGCTTGAGAGAATCAGAGAAGGTGTTGCACACTTCCTGAGTACGCGCCAGCTGGTCAGCTTCCTCCTTCAGTTTCTTCTTGGCTCCAGCAAGCTCGGCTTTTAGCTCTACCACTTGTCCCCTCAAGTCAGCACGCTGCTGCTCCACTTCAGCAATGGTTCCAGTCAGCTTCTGGTTCCTGGCGCTGGTGGCCCTACTGGTAGTCTGGACCACGTTGATCATCTTCCTATTATATAAGACTGACTGGAAGGCCTGGTACCGGAAAAGAGAGTTAGCAAACTTGACATAAGAAATCCAGAACAAGCAACAGAGGGAGAATAATCACCATGAAGGCGTTATGAACATCATTCTTTGCCATCTTCTCCGGCGAGAACTCCGAGAAGACCTCCACCAATGGAGGGAAGAGGATCTGGTCGATCTCAGGCCAGTATGGCACCTTATCAATATTTCCAAAGCCCTCGGGGAAGTGGGCGACAATGCCCCCACTAGCAGCGAGGCTAGCAGGTGGAGTAGGAGGATGGCGGGACAACGGTCTAACCTCTAGGGGCTCAGGACGAATGGTACTAGGATGGGTAGGAGGAGACTGGGCTGAGGTAGCAGGGACACTCCTCTTGGAGGCAGAAGCTATGTCAGGGCTGGCAGCAGCTCTCTTTCTTTTAGCACTCTGGAAGATAGCCTCCAGATGATCAACTTTCGAGCCTGCAAGCAGCCAGATTTCAGAAACCCCAGGTAGGCAGCAGGATTACGTGCAAGCAGAGATAGCACGAATGGCAGAACGAAGTGGCTTACCAGAAGACATACTATGGGCTGATTGTTGTGGATTGGAAGAAGAGGCAAGTGAGAAGCCAGGCAGCAGGTCAGGAAACTTTCTCTCCGACTGGGGAACAAAAAATAGCTTGTTGCAAGCAGATATTGGGTCGCCCAGACGAGTCAGGTGGCAAGGACCTACACAAAAGCAAAAAGTGAGCCAGTAAGCATTAAGAAGAACAAATCAGGCGACAGGAGAGCCACTTACTCGAGGTAATGGCCCATTTCTCGAAGATGTAGTCAGTACGCGGCTGGATAGAAGCCTTCCTCACATAGAAGAAGTCCTCAAACCACTTCTCATCCCTGGATTTTGACACGTGTCTGAAGGGGGTCTCACTAGAGCCCCGGAAAGAAAATTAGCCTCTTCCTAGAGACCTGATCTCGTACATATGGGCCAGATCCCCCAGGAAGATGAAACTGCCGGTGTTCTGACTAGCAGTCATAGAGTAGAGGAGAACCCTTCAAATATTGGCAGAAATTTGTGCCATGGTGAAGTTGTTGGTGCAAAGGAAGTCTTGCACGAGTCTTGGAAAGGGGAAACGAAGGCCGTACCTAAACGGATAAAGGTAAAAGCAGACCCACCCCGGCTGGATGGCATCCGCCTTCTGGCCCGGCTCCGGGATAACAATATCGACCCCGTCGCCGAGACCAAGCAAATCCTTAATCAGGGGGATGTCGGCAGCAGTCAAAGAAGAGTTGCAGTCATGGGGGTGGACAAAGAGATTCCGGGAAGGGAAGACGATATCTGAGTTTTGGTCGACTGGGCAGAGGTTGAGGCAGCGTGACGGGTTTTTCCCATGGTCCGAGGAAAGAGAAAGAAGAAAAGAAAGAATAAAAAAAGACGACAAGAGAGGAATACCTGGGGAGGAACGACGGCAAGAGGAGCGGAATCCGGCGAGGGGTTAAGAAGGAAGAGGAAGGGTTTTGAGAGGGTGAGAGGGTTTTTAATTTATGAAGTTAATGAAAGTGGAAGGGGGAGTTGAGATTATAAAGGAAGAGAGAGGGAAGGGAGCGCGAGAAATGAGGGAGGCTAATGATGAGTGTATGGGAAGTTGTGTGGAAGATGGCGCGGGACTTTCAAAAAAAAAAAATATACGTAATTCCATATTCGATGCCTCGAGACGTATCTCACAAGGAATTAGGGGCAAACTGTTTGGGCTAAAATCTACACTTTGGCCTAATAAGGGATACGCCCACTTGGTTCCATCTGAGGAATTGGGCCGTGGCAGTAGATCAACCATGAGGAGCCGAAGGACGAGTGGGATTCACCTAAGGAGTTGGGCCAGGGAGCATGCCGCGGTAAGAAGGCCAGATGATCAAAGAAGCCCGTGTTTTGGAAAGCCATCAGGGAGATCTTAGGGAGAATTCAGAGAGATTAGGGAGAATAGAGGAGGAAGACTCGTTATGGAAAGAGTTGTGATCGGAGTAATATTCCTTACCATGAACAAGGTATGACATATCTAGGGTTCTTACCCTATAAATAGCCAAGGAAGCAAACAAGAAAGGGCATTCAAGATCTCACGCATACACGCATAATACTTTGTGCTAGCTAGATTTACATTCCGTCTCCATTGTACTCAATCTCATATAAACAAGCTAGTGCAATCCTTGGAAGGGTACCGTCCCTTCCCGCGGTCGTTTCCCACATCGGGTTTTCCGCGTCACCAAATCTCACGTGTCACCTTTTATTTTCGTACTTAATTCATTTTCTTACATTCAACGCAAATATACATCTAACATACAACGAGTAAGACCGCATTGTCCTCGCTTAACCTAATTCGGTAGGAAATTACCAAAACACTAAGCACCATCCAACTTATGATAACACAAGTATTCATTTACGATTATCAATCATACCAATCTCATCACAAGGTATCACAATAATAACTCAAAACATTTTTAGTATTACATTCCTTCCCCCTAAAAATAAACTTTGTCATCGAAGTTCGGAATAACAAACAATAGGAACAATCAAACCATTGTTGTAACATCACAAAACATGTAATATACATTGTAACACAAGACAACTATTATTTTTAACATAATATTGATTGATAGTGTACTAAAAGTTACTAAATGGAAATTAGATAATTACAACCTTTGCTTAATTTAGATTTATTACTTGCGCGTTTTTTTCTTACTGACGAAGTCTAACTTAAACATGGATGCAATTAATGCAATTATATATATAGGCTTAGGGCAACACATTCCGCATATCACTAGACATGTCATCGTACTTAACATAATCACCACATCAAAATGCCAAGGTGAAAGAAACAAGGAACAAATCTGTAGAAATTTTAGCACAATTTACATTTTCAAGAATAAGGAAACACATGTTACAACTTCCAAAATCATAAATAAATAATAACATATTTAACTCTTGAGCACTTATATTTTTTAGTAAACACAGAGATTTAATAATTCATGAGATAAAGGATCTAGTCAAAAACTCATAAGTTCAATTTATAATGCATTTTACAATTTATTTGGTCGAATCAGAAATTTCACAGCAACTTGTCAGAAACTTAGGTCAACTTGTAAAAATCACTATAAATTGTCAAAATATTTTCTTACAACGTAGCTTATCAATTTTGAAACATATACGAATCTTTTAAATAGTGGAGTTGCAATTATACCTAAACAATAAGTAGTTTTAAATTGGCAATTTTTACAAAAACATGGCACGAAAACATCACTGTACAGGAATATTTTGACCACTGTCCACTAAAATATTTATTTCTCCTAAACCGTATACTATTTAAGCATCAGACCAATGACATATGAAAGCTTACTCACAAGGCTATCACACATAAAAAATTCGTGTAAGAATATTAAAGAGGCAGTAAATGGCAGCCAAAGCAATCAAGATAAAAATTTCGAGAGATCAACCAAATTACGTACTTCACAATTTCACGGAATTTCCGTAATACTTCACATGTTAATCATAATTACACCTTCCACATACATGCCCACATACTTTTCTCATATCCACAAGTTATAAAAATGCTTATTTCACACCCCTTCTCCGTAAAAGCAAGGTTACGTCCCCGTAACCACAATCATCAATGAAAACAACAAGGTAACAAAACTTCCAAAACAAAATAAACAATATTCATTTTAAATTACCCCACTCTTCAATATCTCTCAAGGTAACCGGTTCAAAACTGGAAGGGTCGGGGTTCTGAGTGAGTGTACCTTCTCATCCTAAGCCAAAAAGGGCTCCTAACAGTTTCTACCCGGGTTCATTTTATTAGACACATCCTATATTCATTATTAAGTTCATTGGTTAGGCATGAGGATCGTTTTGCTCTGATACCACTTTGTAACACCCCCATTTATAAAGGAGCCTTTAGATAGACATTCTCAAATAAATAGAACTGTTACCATCTCGGTTTCCCGAGATAGTGAATAACAAAGTCCAACTCACCAAAGTACTTTAATAATGTAAACTGAAATAACGGTTTTATTACAACATGACTAAACCCAACTTAAATAATAATCAATACAAACTCGCAGCGGAAATAAAGTGATTAGATTATTAATTAAATTGTGATGAACTAATCAAGTCAGCTAGACGCCTAGGCCACGTTCAAGTCCTCACGCAATCCCATAAGCTCCCAAGTCAGCTAATCTTTAGTACCTATCAAATCTGCTCCCCATTATGGTTCATCACAGGTGTTCACGAATACACTGTCAACCACGAGGCTGAGTAGGATAAAATACATTAAAACAACCAATCTATAATAATCTCACAACTGTCAATATGCCAAATTCCAATCTCAACTGTCCACATGTCATATCTCGACATCAACTGTCCACGTTATCCACCAGAGACTAAGCCTAGGGCAGTCCAATTAATCACACACGTTATCCACCATAGACTAAGCCTAGGGCAGTCTAGTTCTCATAAATCATTCCACAATACAATCGTATAAAGTATACACAACTCCAACAACTAACAAAATTAATCACTCAATTAACTTAATTAAATAAGCAGTCACAAACCAAACATCCTTTCAATAACATCCATGTATTAAACACGAAAACAGAAATAGTTGAGTAGATTATCCTACCTTTTCGCAAATCTTCGAGTCACACAAGCAATCAAAATTGACCCTTTACAAATCCATAACCTACATAACATAATTATGTACAATTACTACGTAAATAACCAACTAATCATGCACTTATCCTATGCCCATCACGTCCTAATCCTTTTGACAACTTTAAAGCTAAATATCTAATCCTACCGTTTTACAGCACAATTCAGTCTCACCATAAAATTCATAATTAATTCAATAAAAATCAAAACGACGCAAGACTAGAGAGGTTGGAACCATAAGACTCATATCCACAATTCTTGTGAAATAGATTTTTCTCAAATACCAGATTTATCAGGATTTTCTTGAAGGATTTATAAATACTGACGAATTTCGGCGCATAAAAAGTATAGATTCATAAAACAAGTTGAACATATTATTTTTAAGAAATTCCTTTTCCTAACATCATCTATATTCTTCAAAGTTATTGTATTAAAAATACCCAACTCAATTTCAATTTATAAATTAAGTTTACGAATTAAACTTTAGACTACTAGTGCATTCACGGTTTCTCAGTCGACATGTTCATAACAAATTTATTCTGGAAAATATACACGGTCAATTGCTACGAAATATTACAGTTATCAACTAGGCTTGAATATAACCTAAGTCTATTCTTTACGTTTTCTAAGAAAACGACTTTAAGACGGTCAGATAATTCGTTTAAGACAACTTACAGAATTACAGAATTGCTGTAACTTTATTCTTTAACAAAATTGTCATAAATTTACCTATAGATGATTATATTTAATCTAGACATGATTAGTTGACGAACTAAAACTTAAAACATGCTTATAAGGATTAAAGATTAAAACTTTGAAAGATTAAAGATAAACTTACGAAATAAAAGATTGAATCCAATAAAAGTAGATGCAAAATCCTCGAATTGATTCCCCCCTTTTTTTTTTCTTCCTTCTTAACAAATTAATTATACTATATAATTTTATATCAATAGCACCGTGTGATGGACCCGATTTAGGGATCTCAATGCAAATATTATATAGTTTATGTTAAAAATAAATTATATAGAAACTTGATAATTTTCCTAAACATGGTCAATTTTCCTAAATATTTATAGAAGACTAGAAGATGGTCAATTTCCTTAAAATAAAATAATTAATTAGTATAAACATGCACACTTTTGGTATTAATTATTATCATCATAAAATTATATATTAAATTTAAAATTTATGCAATTTTATTAAACTTTATAGTTTATTAGATGTATAGAGATGTTAATTATTTAACATACAAAAATATAATAAGTAGGTTATAAATAATTCAAGTTAGATTCCATAATATATAATATTGCATAATTCTTTCGATTTTGTTTAATGCATATATGTAATATATTTATATAACTATATAATCCTCTTAAAATTGCATGCCTAAGTAGTAAAAGTAATTTTTTCAGTAAAGAAAAGAATTATAGTAACATTGGATATAGTTATATGATAGTAATCACTCATTTGAATAGTAAAAGTAACAATATTATCAACGAGATTAGTGAGAGTGGTAGAAACAACAACGGGAGTAGTGAAATAATCAATATTAATGCGCAATAGTGAAAGTAACAATAATTACGGCAGAAGTAGTGAAATTATCAATATTAATGCGGCAGTAGTGACAGTAACAATAATTACGGCGGGAGTAGTGAAAGTAACAATGATTACGGGCAAGTAGTGAAATGTTATTACTATTGTTTCATTAATAAGAGTAAAATATTAATAGCGGGAGTAGTGAATTTGTCTCAACATTTATTTCGTCATAATTTTAGGATATGTTATAAAAAATATATTAATGATAAATTTATGGGTTATGTAACTTTAAGTAATTTTATTTAATGAAAAAAAAATTAATGGTAAGTAGAGGTTGCCCGAGTGAAGCCGGGCACCAATACTAGTTATTATATTATTATTACAACTACTATTACATATTATATTATAAGTCTTTCCATAAGTAGGATTACCATATACTCCCTTTACTAATTTATTACTAATATTACTAGGATTATTAATATTATAATTACTATTACCTTTACTTATTTTATTTCCATATTATTATTATTAAATACCGATACAAATCCCGATCACAATCATACTAGATTAATAAATTTCGGTCCACATAAATATGGCATACGGCCCAAAGCTCAATTATTAGCTAAGCTCAATTCCCGACTTGGATACTTAATTATTATTTAATTAACGTCTTACTTGTAATTATTATTAGAAATGCCTTTAATCAATTATTTAAATTACATAAATTATTCTCATAAATTACTATCAAAATATGGGGTATCACATACTCAATCACCCTGATGAAGTTGTTCATGAAATTAATTGTTTGATGAAAACTCGTTCATATATCTGGTTGCAAAATGTAAAAAATAGTAGAGATAAGGCTTGGATTACCTCAATTAGCTCCTACTTGAGTGAACTCATGTAATACTACGGTTTTATGTGTTGTTGGGTACTCTATCGAGTAGGGCTTACTCTGTCGAGTAAGTGAGTGTTACGTTCAAAACAGTGTACTGTTGATGGCTACTCGATCGAGTAAGTGGGTTACTCGATCGAGTAGGGGGCACTCAATCGAGTAAGTGACTTACTCGATCGAGTAAGTCGGGTTTTATACGGGTTTTGCCGGGTTTTGATAGCAATGCGTGAAATGTTATATAAACTTCATACGGCAGTTCTTTTAACCTTTTACCTAAAATCTAAACTTTTTGCAAGGAAAACAAAGCAACGTTGATTCTCTTCCTCTCATTGCTATCAAATCCAAGGGCTAGAGTCGTCGGATTTCAGAGTTCTTTATACCGCTGAGACCGTCGTATTGTGGATAAGATCCTTGTACAGTTTTTATGTCGTTTCATTGAGTTTGGTTGAAACCCTAATTGGGTATTTTGGGGGTTTTTGTAGTATTGTGATTGTTAGATGGTAATTGTATGATTGTGTATTTAATAGGAGGCGATTTTATAGAGGAACATTTCTGATGAGCTGATTGTGACGATCTTGGTGATTGCTTTTCTAGGTAGTGTTTCCCTACTCGGTTATTGATTACATAGTTGTTTGGTGATGGTTGTGATTATTGTTTATCTTAAACGTATTGGTATTGTATTGATGTTGTTGTTGTATAATTAGTTATGTAATTGTCTGTGGTTCGCGAGACGTGTTCTCGGTTGAGTGGAGTCACTTGCGGGAGTGGCTTCACGCCCTTTATTCGCCCTATGTGAAACCCGCTACAAGAGGGGTGGTTCACATTAAGGAACTTGGGTTTTCGCTCGGAATAGATGAGCGGGGATTTGATGCGTACGGCTGCGGTCCCCCACTGCCGGCATGGAAAATCTGTTGCGATGGGTATTCTGACTGGGCTATACACTTTAGTGTGTAGTTAGGTGTGTGGAGATGTGACGGAGTTGGGTGATATGTGTATTGTTAGTTTTTGTAATCAGTAACTGATGCCGTGTAAATGTTTTAAAAACTGTGGTGATCCATTCGGGGGTGGTGAGCACTTGTCTAGTAGGTATACAATGGATGTGTGCGGGATTAGCTAGGGATGGAGTCGCCACGAGTCTGATAGTAGTCTTCCCCTGTGTTATTATTATACTTTTTGTTACGATAGTTATAGTTTTGTTTTAGAAAAGGTGTACCTTACTTTACAGTTGGTTTTGATGTAATAACTTTAATCTTTATGCTTAAACTATGTTTCTTGATGGTCACTTTTGATTACTATGCCTCGGGTAACCGAGATGGTAGCACTTTCACGCATTAGGTGGTCATGGTAAGGAACCTTGGTGTATGGGGGTGTTACAAAGTGGTATCAGAGCAACGATTTTGGAACCTGTAACTAATGAGCCCAATGAATATAGAGAGTCAAATTAAAATGAACCCGGGTAGGAGTTGTTAGGAGCTAATGCAAAGACTTGGGATACGTCCTAAAGTCACGAACTCGCCCTACAACTTTGAACCGGCTACTATGGGGTGTCATGGGATCACTATGTGTTTACTATTGTTCATGTGCATATGTTGGATGAATAGGTTGGATGAAAATGTTGGATGAGTATGTTGGATGAATATGTAGTATGATGAATGAACTGGTTGGAAAAGATGGAAGTAGTAATTGCATGAGGATATGAAAACTATGTTGGAGCATGTTCATGTGACAAAGTGAATTTCTGATGTGGTCATATTAGTAACATGTGATTAGGGGATGTGATGTTATATATATTTATGATTTTGTTTTACATAAAGTGATATAATAGAAGCATGTGGGTAATACATGATGGACAAGTTGAATAATATATCTGCATGATGGATGTTGTTGCTTGGCTTTTGTAGATAGTAACATGTGGTTAGGGATACTGGGTTATGAGTATTGAGTTGTTTTTGTTTACCTTGTTGTTGTTTAAGTTGTTTGGAAGTAAAAATCTAGTAGCTATGTTGTCCGATTATAGAGAGGTTGCACTACGCCGAATAATAGGTGCAACAACGGTTAGATAAGATGATATACCGTTGTAATACAAAATGCGGAACTGTTATTACATCGACCGTTGTTATTTTGTGACCACGGTTGTTAAAAAGGCGCAGCCGTTATGAAATGTAAATAACGGGTTCAAATAACCGTAATACAATATTAAGAACGGTTCAAAAACCGTTGTTTATAATATTGAAACCATGGTAGTATTAGTCTGAATGCTTTACGGAAACCTATGACAACGGTTTTACTGAAACACAACCGTTGTAAAATAGTAAATATGACAACGGTTTATGCTTATTAAACCGTTTTAAATGTCATAAATTCGACAACGGTTTATGCTTATTAAACCGTTATATTATGGATGAATATGTCAACGGGTTTCTATTTAAATGCGACCGTTTTCAATAGATTTATTGACCACGGTTTTATTTTTAACCGTAATCGAAATTATTAAATATTTTTTTTAAAAAAAAAAATTGTTTTAGCAGTTCCAAAGAAATTTCTTTGAAATGATAATTTTTGCGATGGAGGTTCCATTTGAAATGCTCTTTGCAAAATAGCATTTCAAAGAAATTGCGCATTTCAAAATTTCAATCCTGTAACATCAGAATATTACACGGATTGATCTATTCAACCCAGCATCAAAATATTATAAACAGGGTAATCAAAACTAATTACACATGATATACACACATACATAATGAGCAGACTATTGACCATCCGGTAATGAAAGAAAATAAGTGGCCCACTTATTTCTCATGTCGGCGATGTCTTCCTTCGAATAGGTTGGGTCTTTGTTGTTGATTGAAGGTGGGAACTAAAAATCAAAATATACTTAATCAAAATAGACAGAATAAGTAGAATATTACACAGAATTAAACCCAAGTTACGTTTGAAATAGTTATTAAAACACACTATCCGGTGACTCTATGTTGATATACTTTCGGGTGATAATCTCCCACATGGACCGACAACAGAAAAAGGCGCATTGTTTGCTGTCTGGTTGTAGAGGAGACTATTATATAAATCACATACAAATAAGCTAAATTAGATCAAACTCTCGCATAAACATAAATTTAATGATAGGAGTAATTATTAAGAATACACTTACTATTATCCGGACAAAAGTTGGACTTGATGCTCCAATTGCTCAAAACACACTAATTCATAAATATATACAGGAAATTATAATTAGCATTTGGCTCAGTAATATTGATAGGACATTAAAAGGAGCCTAGTCTTCAAAGGTCATACAATAACTAATGACATTATAATGTAAGGTTGTAAACTTACTCAGTTATCATCTTTACAAATTTCTCGGTGGGACTATGTCCGCAAGAGTCAATCCATGACACTATGCTTTTTATCACATTGATTGTTGTTAGAAGCCAATGTGGTCGGTCGCTTTCTTAGCTTAGATTTTGGTTACTTGTCGTTAGGAGTACCTAGACCAAAACAATATTTATAATCTTCACAAACAACTCTACTATTAGTAAAGAGGCAAGTAAAGGTCGGATCCCAAGGGACGGGTATTGATGTAGGATTTTCGATTGCAAGTAGTGGTGTCTAAGGGTGTCACAATTTGGGTTGAGATAAGAAGATCACTAAACTAAATAACAATAAAAGTAAACAAGCAAGATGATTAAAAAGAGGTGTAAACAATTGATTAAAAGCACTAGGGTGTTATGGGTTCATAGGGGATTCATGGGAATTGATCATACAAACATATTCTCAAATTATAAACAAGCAATTATTATTGTGATAGGATCGAGTTGGTTTATATCTTACAATCCTAGGAAGGTTTGGGTCCCGGAGCCGAATCGATTAGATTGTACAACACCTACAAGTCAACTTAATCCTCCCTACTCAACTATATGCATGGTCTAATGAGACTCGAGTTGGTTTATGTCTTACAAGTCTCATTCAAAAGGTAAGTGATGGGTAAAAAATGCAAGGATTCATAGGCTCGCATTTCATCAAACATAACATGTGCATAAGTTGAGATCACAACAAGCAAGCAAATAAATTATGTGAACATATTAGATTAAGCATGAATCATCCCCCATGTTGGTTTCCCCTAATTCCCCATTAACCCTAGTTAAGGAAACAACTCACTCATTATCAAGTTGAACATGTTAACAAGGTTGTCAATCATATCAACAAAGCAAAACATGATGAATAAGTAAAGATGATTAACAATAATTAAAAAGGGATTAAGAGAATTATACCTAATGATGATTCCAAAATAATAAGCAAAGAATAGTAGAAGTACTTGATGAATGATTGGAAGGTTGTCAATCCTCCAAATAAACCCAAATAATCTTCAATTACCCAAAATAAAGGATGAACAATAGAGAAATTGAGGAAATGAGATTTGTATTAATACTTGATAAAAAGTTGATTACAAGATTAAAGAGAGATTAGAATAATATAAACTACACTAAAGATTGATAAGAAGAACATGATAATCTAATTAGTATAATGGGGTATTTATAATGGGGAATAGGTGCACAAATTAGGGTTACTAAGGGCTTAAATGACGACTAAGTCCTTAAGAAAAGTTGAGGAAATGCTCCTCTCGAAGAAAGATGCGAGTCTCCTTTTTGTTAGTCTTCCGAAAATATGCGCATCCCGAGTAGAACAAGAAGAAGCCGGGCTGCACTGGAGAACAATCCGAGCGTCCAAAAGGTTGGGACGAGCGGATTGTGCAAGCGGCGAACGAGCGGCCAGGCAGGTGGGACGCTCGGATTGTGGCTCTTGTTCGAGCGGCTTGGTAGGTGGGACGCTCGGATTGTGGCTCTTGGACGAGCGTCCCGATGCTTGGACGAGTGGATTCCAGTCCAGTGAGCTTTTTCTTCTTTCCTTCTTTTCTTCTTCCAACAATCCTCCGGGATCTTGTCGGAGATACAAGGATCTTCTTCATCATTGCCCATCTACTTCATTATTTACAAAGGCCTTCTAGTCTTGTCTTCACTTTGATGCTTGGTCATTAGATTCGATCAATTTAGCTCTATTTTTCCATGAAAATACAAGGTTTGAACTCCTCTCCTACCAAGGAAACAAAACCTCAAAGAATATGCAAAACAAAGGATTAAAGATAGTAAATGACCCAAATATGCACTAAAAAGCATAGGAACGAAGCTAATTCGGGGACTAAATATGCTCAAATATTGGTCACATCAAATATCCCCAAACCGAACCTTTGCTCGTCCCGAGTAAAGAGGTGGTAAAACTAGGACCCTTATTTAAACTAACCTACTAATATAGCCGATATGAGACAATTAGCGGGTCTCACTCCGCCCCTTCAACTCACAACAAGACAACCATGAGGTAGGATGCCTTCTTGCAAGGCAAGGTGGGTCTTGCCAAAATGGCGACACATCGAATCATTAAAGCACACAAAATCAAGTAATGGATGCATCTACAAAAGGAATAGCCACTTTCCTTATCTAAGTGGCGGAAATTATCTAAAGGGGAAGCGATTCAAGGGTACACACTCCTTCATAGATATGGTTTCTTCAAACTACTAAGCCTAGAAGGATACCAATAAATCACCTCCAAATTGTGTCAAGCTAGGGTACCATTGTCCTCAATCGTTAAATGCTTTTGTCAAGAATAGACTCCCTATGGTGTTAGAGACATTGGAGGATCGCGGAATTCCCCCTCTTGCCTAGACAAGAAGAAGGGCCGTCCCCTCTCTACCATGCACAAAAATGATATGATGGATAAAGGGATCAATAGGATTTGAGTTTCATTTGGGAGTTTTCTTTTGTTGTTGTTTTTCCCCCCAATTTCTTGTGGCATATAACATTTGAGAACACTTTCTTTTTGCCATTTCTTTTGATGTTTGGCATTTCAATACTTGACAGCTTTCAACTTTTGCATTTTCTTTTGAACATTTTCAAAGTCACCCCAATTAGTAACGAGGGTGCCTTATATTTGAAGCATAGGAGTTTTTATTTTTGTTACTCCTCTTTTCATTTGATGCAATTTGTGCAAACTTTTTGACTTTTCATTTCATTTCTTGAACTCAAATTTTGAACAATTTTTGTGCCCATTCCCTTTTTCATGACAAAATTGTGGTAGAACATGGATGATGGTTGCATGGTTTCAAGGGTCACCTTGGAATAAATGGTAGCCAAGGAGTTATCACACCACAAGGTACTCTTGACTAGGCCTTAATCCATGGGTCAAAGGATACTAGCATGACACATCCTAGGGTGTTTTACAAGTATTCTAACAAGCAAAGTGTTAAGAAGAAAAAGCATCTACTAGGGCCTATGTACACATGTCAAGCTTCCCAAATAGACGGTTTCGCAAAATTTTTCTAACCATGCAAACTACATGCCATGATGCAACTAACATTTATACAACCTAATGCATATGCTTCTACCAACTAATATGCCAAATAATCTAAATGCAAGTCCTAGATTCACATTGTTTATGCCGCATCAATCAAAATAAAGCCACATAGTCATTAACATAAAGAGGAAAAAGGAGATTGGAAAGGTCATACCATGCGGTCTTCAATATCTTCATGTCTCGGATGTGGCGTTGTCGATCAATGTGAACAAGGATGAACAAACACAATATATACAAAACAATATATATACAAGACTGCACTACAAAGGGAAATGAACTTGTTTTTGGATTTTCAATTTTTCAACTTTTTGGTTTTTTCGAAATTTCTTTGATTTTTTTGGATTTTGTATAAAAGTCAAGTTAGAATTTCCCATCCCCACATTAGTATGGGCATTGTCCTCAATGGCTAATACGATAAGAAATTATGCAATGAATATGCATGATTTTTAAACTAAATGCAAACTACACTAAACTACACTACATGATGCATGTGTTTTTGTTATGCCGGAGAGCATAATTTAGATTAGCTCCCAATGCATATGCATGGACTTCCCCAAACCAAAATAGACATTATTTCTAATGTCAAGAATTTCGGGGGAGTTCATGCACATAGAATGCAATGCATGAACTAAAAATTGTCATTTTTGATTTTTCAAGTCGGGAACAATAAAAATGAACACCTTAATGATGCCAAGGTGTTAGTCCTCCAATGTTGCTAGGACTCCTCAGATACAAAACAAATATGGTACAACAAATTATCAAAACATCAAATTCTTTTCATGAAACTTTAAGGGAGGGGATAAAGGAAACTTCACTTAAGCCTTGATGGGTGCCTCTTGCCCGCTCCATCTAGCTATGAAGTGATCTCTAGAGATCTCCATCATCCCCCTCTAAGTCATTATCCCAAACTTCTTTGGATGCATCACTCGCATTGAAGTCCATGAACTCATCTCCCTCACTATTGAGCTCCATCGTATCTCCACCGCAAGACTTATCACTCCCTTCGCTTTCTTGCCCATTTGCTCCTTCGTTGGCCCTTGCCGAGTTTGGGAAGAGAATGTCCATTTGAGCCCAAGAGGGAAACATTCCCTCCTTGCTAATATTCCCTTGTTGAACCAAACGGTGGAATTGTGGGTATAGAGCATAGTAACTATCCACGGCGGCTTCATATTGACGGAGATGCATGTCTTGGAGAATCCCCATCACAAAATCGTCTCGAGGAAGGATGAAGGGGTTAGGGTGATTGTAGGGTTGATATTGAAAAGGGTAGGGAGGTATCTTGATCTTTTCATTTTGTTGTTGTGGCTCATTTTGTTGTTGTTGGTTTGGAGGTGGTGCTTGATTTGCTTGGTTCGGGTTCGTGGGGATGAGGTATGACGGGATTTGGGATAGAGGGCCCCTCCTTGGTGAAATTCTCGGTAAACCGTTCATTGGCAAGTAGATAGGGTTGCTCCCTTTTGTTATCCATTTGATTCTCTTTTCAAAACCCTCGTAGGTTATCCAATGATGTTGCACAAGAATTAGCTCCTCATTGATCCTTGTATTTCCCGGAAGGGGAGTGTACTCATTGTTCTCATTGAACCTTGAATTGAAGTGTTTGGCGAGTCTTGTAATGAGTCCTCCATCGATGATATGCTTCGACCGATCGTCGTCCCCATTTCGAAACTTAGCCCATGTCTCAAGGAGTACAAGTGGTGCATTGAAATGATATCTACTTCTTCCTTGGATCTCAAGATATGATTCCATGAATACGAGATCAAGCTCATTCACAATCGCCGGATCTCGGCGTGCAAGAATAGTTCCGGATAAGAACCGGTAAGTGAGCCTTAGAATAGGGTTTTAGATGTGAAATGCCAAAAATTCCTTGATATACAAAAAGTCTCGACCGGTCATGGCTCTCCACAATGGTGCTACACTATACTTCTTTGGTCTTGATGTTCGGGTAGGCGAAACATCCAAACCGAGCATATTTGCAAACTCAACAAGAGTCATCATCCTTGTTACATTTTCCAATCTAAACTCTATGCAAATCATTTTGTTCAAAGTTGTGATCTTTACGAAACTTAAGAACTCAAGAACAAGAGGTCGGTAGGTTTTCTCATGCATGTGAAACAAGGTAGAAGAACCGAACAAATAAAAAAGGGCTTCCGTTTGATGGTAAATTCCAAGCTTTCTTAATGTTTTATGGCATAAAAATTTGGTAGGAAGAATATTATTACCAAGTAGTCGGTGAAAGACAAGCCTTTGAACATCGTTCACAAACTCAATGTTGGAAAAATCGTCAAGCTTGGTGAGATCCTCAATCTCTTCATGTTCCCTCCTTAGAGTGTTGAGGTGAGAAGTAGATGAACTTCCTCTCACTCTTGGTCTTCTTCTTTCCCTAAATAAAGATCCTCTTGGTCCCATTCTTGGATTTTAGATTTGGAGATTCATTTCTTGAAATATGGAGATGCTCTTTGTGAATTAGATCTTGCATTTGAATCTTTTTGAAACCCTAGAATTTGGGGGTTTTTGTTTTTGTGGGGTGAATGAGTGCTTGAGATATGCTTTGGAGTCATAAGAGAGGGGGGTTTTATATTATAAGTGGAAGGAAGGATGAGGTGTCATGAATTGTGTGGTGGGGGAAAATTGAAGTCGCGAAAATCTGGAATAAAAGACGGAGGGAGACGAGCGGATTCGACATCGGGACGCTCGGATTTCTGGGCATTGGGACGAGCGGATTCCTTACGGGACGCTCGGATTCCTTTCCACGGAAAAATCCCAGATTTTGAAGTAGCCAGGACGAGCGTATGCAAGTCGGGACGAGCGTCTTGCTGTAGTAGGACGAGCGGATTCCATAGTGGACGCTCGGATTCTCTTCCAGCGAGGAATGCCAGAAATTTATGCTAACGAGACGAGCGGATTCCTGATGCGACGGGCGTCCAGATCAAGACGAGCGGATTACTCTAGAGACGCTCGGATTCCTTGCTTGGCTGGGCGTCTTCATCACAGGACGCTCGGATTTCTCCTGCTTTTCCTTCACTATGATAGAAATGTTTCTCCACACTTGAAAACTAGTTCCTTCATTCATCAAGATGATTAGTGACCCTCCCTCACTTACTCTCACTACGAGAATCATGTTTATGATAAAAATAAAATAAAGTTAAAAGTACAAGTTAAAAGGGTTAGTATATATACAAGTGGTGGTTTAGGGAGAACTCCACCAAAATCTGCTTTGGATGATCTCTTCAAGGATGAGGAGGCCCAAGGTAGGTGACCTCGACCTCTCCAATGAACGCTCCCTCATAATATGGCTTAAATCTTTGGCCATTGACCTTGAATTTGCTTCCATCTTCCGATTTGATCTCCAAGTCTCCATACTTCCCTACCTCGGTGATCACATAAGGACCCATCCATCTAGAGTTCAACTTCCCGGGAAAGAGTCGATATCGGGAATTGAATAGGAGGACTTTATCTCCTTTGTGCAAGGCTTTTTGCTTAATTCTCTTGTCATGAAGCAACTTTGTCCGTTCCTTGTAAATATTGGCATTCTCATAAGATTGTAGTCGGAATTCTTCCAACTCTTGAATTTGTATCATCCTCATTTGACCGATTAATTTGATCAAGGTTGAGAGCTTTAATTGCCCAAAAAGCTTTGTACTTTAACTCAATTGGCAAATGGCATGCCTTCTCATAGACAAGTTTGTAAGGGGAAGCTTCTATGGGAGTCTTATAGGCCGTCCTATAAGCCCAAAGAGCGTCATCAAGTTTCATGCTCCAATCCTTACGAGTCTTGTTGACAACTTTCTCAAGAATTTGCTTGATCTCTCTATTTGAAACTTCAACTTGACCGCTTGTTTGAGGATGGTATCCTAAACCGGTTCTATGTTGAACACCATATTTGGTCAAAAGGGATGTGACCTTCTTTTCATGAAAATGCGTTCCTCCATCACTTTTGATTGCTCTAGGGACCCCGAACCTTGGGAAGATTATTTTCTTGAAGAGCTTATTGACCATTTTTGCATCATCGGTTGGGGTGGCAATTGCCTCTACCCATTTTGAGATGTAGTCTACGGCCACAAGGATATATTTGTTCCCTTTGGATGTCACAAACGGCCTTGGGTAGTCGATCCCCCAAATGTCGAAGATCTCCACCTCTAGTATGCCCCTTTGTGGCATTTCATTCCTCCAAGAGATATTCCCCGTCCTTTGACAAGCATCACAATGAAGAATGAACTCCCTAGCATCTTGGAACATCGTAGGCCAAAAGAAGCCCGATTGAAGAATTTTTGCAATGGTTCTCCTTGCTCGGTGGTGTCCACCGTAAGGTGACGAGTGGCATCCTTCAAAAATTCCTTGAATTTCTCATTGAGGGATGCACCTTCGGTAGAGCCCATCACTACACTCCTTGTAAAGATTTGGGTCATCCCAAAAGTATCTCTTTACTTCGAATAAGAACCTCTTCCTTTGGTTGTAATTTAAGTTTGGAGGGAGTACTCTTCCAACGATATAGTTGGCATAATCGGCAAACCATGGGGTGATATGTCTCTCAAGTTGTGTTTGAATAGCCATTAAGATATCATCGGGGAAAGAGTCATTGATCGGTGTTTCTCCTTCTTCATCATGAAACCGGATTCTTGACAAGTGATCTGCCACTACATTCTCGGCCCCTTTCATATCTTTTATTTCCAAGTCGAATTCTTGAAGAAGCAAAATCCATCACAAAAACCTTGGTTTTGCCTCTTTCTTTATCAAGAGATGTCGAAGAGCACGGTGATCCGAAAAGACAATCACCTTGGATCCAAGTAAATAGGAACGGAATTTGTCCAAAGCATAGACAATGGCAAGGAGGTGTTTCTCGGTGGTATCATAGTTCACTTGGGAAGAATCAAGAGTCTTGCTTATATAGTAGATAGCATGTAGAGCCCTTCCTACCCGTTGGCAAGAACCGCTCCTACGGCGTAGTTACTAGCATCACACATAATCTCGAACGGTAGTTCCCAATTTGGTGGTTGAATGATCGGTGCCGAGATTAGTGCTTCCTTGATTCTATTAAAGGCTTCAACACACTCATTAGTGAAATGGAATTGGGCATCTTTAAGTAAGGGTTGAGTGAGGGGTTTCGCAATTTTTGAGAAATCTTTTATAAAACGGCGATAGAAACCCGCGTGACCGAGAAAACTTCTCACCCCTCTAACATTCATGGGAGGTGGGAGTTTCTCTATCACCTCAACCTTAGCTTTATCGACCTCGATGCCCTTTTCTGAGATTAAATGACCCAAAACAATTCCTTCATTGACCATGAAGTGACACTTTTCCCAATTCAAAACGAGACTAACATCTTCACATTTTTGCAATACGAGAGAAAGATTATGCAAGCATGAGTCAAAGTCTTTTCCATAAACGCTAAAATCATCCATAAAACTTTCATTATGGTCTCTAGGTAGTCGAAGAAGACACTCATCATGCATCTTTGGAAAGTAGCGGGGGCATTACACAAGCCAAAAGGCATTCTCCTATATGCAAAAGTACCATAAGGGCATGTGAAGGTGGTCTTGTGTTGGTCATCCGGGTGTATAGGGATTTGAAAGAATCCCAAATACCCGTCAAGGTAGCAAAAGAACTTGTTGGAGGCTAGCCTCTCAAGCATTTGGTCAATGAATGGTAGGGGGAAATGATCTTTTCTTGTCGCGGAATTCAATCTTCGATAGTCAATATGTTGGAATATGTGTCCTCCGACAATAATGCGATCACAACTGTTGATCATGATGATCACATGTTTAAGTCTCATTATATAGAATACAATTGGGAAGTAATTTTGTTCTTGTCAACTAACAACAACATATATCGGTAATGATTGGTGACTAGAGTTTGACATTACTTTGTCGTGTGACGGTGGTGATCGATTGACCCCTAGGTCATACCTAAAGGGCAATACTCTTAATTGATTATTTAATTAATCGTATAATGTTGCGAGTTAATTAAATTACTTGAAAATTGACGGACGATTTTGGAAGTAAAATTTACGTATCATATTGAAATGTGATTAAATAAGATACGGTCTGAGTAATTGAATTGTATCATTACTCGGATGAAATAATTGTTTAATATAACAATTAAATTGAATGAATTGTTATAAATACAATCAGTTGTAATTTATAAATGGTAAAATATTTTGGCACAAGTAATTATAAAATTACTAAGTCGATTTTTGTATGTGACGTATTTTTATTAATACGTTGATTTTTAATATGTTAAAAATACATAACAAATTTATATCACATATGACATGTGACATATTGACAATTGACAAAAATAATATGGAATCCATATTATTAAGTGGGCCGAAAATTAGAGGGTTGTTGAGCTAATTATATGTTGATTGTAATTAGTGGAAGGCATGATGATTGCACTAGTCATTAGCCATGCAAGCCTATTGTTCATTGTGAAGAACAATTTTTCCATGCATTGGCTCCCCTAAAGCTCTCCTCTTACACGGTTTTGGGGAAGAAAAACCATCATTGTTTTTCTATAATTTTTACCTAATAATATACTAAGTGTAGTGTATTATTCATTCATTCTATCCATCATCCAAAATACAATTTTAGAGAGAATAAAAATCCTCCTCTCTTTCTCTCTAAAAACCGAAATATTCAAAGTGTTAAAAATATTTTGGTTCAATTTTCTACTTGATTAATATTATACTAGTATTTGTAATATTAATTAAATTAAGAGAAAGCCTTGGGTATTAAGCTTAGGGAGAGATCTTATACTTAGATCTTGTTCATCCATAAGGGAAAGCTCAAGATCAAAAGAGAAAGGTGATCTCTTTTGTGCTTTAATAACCGAAAATCACCAATGTAAGGACATGATTTCTCCTCTATTTTATTATTGTTTGCATGCATAAAATCCGCATTTAATTTTATGACAAATTAATTATGACATATATGAGTATGTTAGTGTGTATATGAATCTACATTTCCTTCAATCGGTATCAAGAGCCACGGTTGTTTGCATGCAAATTGGTTAAAAGTTTTTCCGAGTTATAAGAATAACAAATAAAACTTGTAAAATTTGTGTTATTATGATATATCACGAAATTATTACATGCATGTTAATATTTCTGGTCCTAAAATGTTTTAGGATATTTTGGTTAATTTTTCGAATTTTTATTGTTCATAATTTACAATAATGGCATTTAAATATGATTTTATGAGTAAAAATATCATTTTTGGTCTAAAATTAGCTATACTTCGAATTTTCATTTGGTTTTTGGATATGTTGTCACATATATTATTTTGAGATAACCTGTAAATTTGCATAATTTTTGGACTTGTTATGCTCGAAAAATGATTTTTTCATTATTAAATTCGGATTTAAGTGAAAAATAGGTTAATATGAGTTAAATTTCGAATCTGGTCATAGAAAATTAATATGTTGTCACATGCAATTTTACAAGATGTGTTTAAAATAATTGGCTATAAAGAAGTCTTTTTGCATGATTTATGAATTTTTGAAGAAAAATAGCATAAATAGTGACATTATTAGTGGAAAATTAATAAAACATAATCTATGACTTAGGAAAAACGTCTAATGTTGCATTTTATTATCTTTTTCAGATCTAAAATTGAAAAATTAATGAAAATAATTTTTTCCATGCTTTTATGATTATTTTATTAAAAAATCGATAAACCGCAACATTGTTTTTCCGGAAAAATTTCGAAATTTTTAACCTAAGATTTTGAACATTATGAGGGTCATGGAATTTTTCCAGAATGTTCATGAATTTAAATTTTGAATTTTGAATTTATTTGAAATTTTGTGATTTATTTGAAGTTTAATAGCTTATTTTTGTAATTTTTGGTCCATTTATGAACAATTTTATAAGATATGGGTTAATTATGGTCAAATTATTAGTGAAGACTATATTTTGAGTCCTAAGAGGTTAGGGTAATTAACTTATGCATAAATATGAGTTTATGTAATTTTTGTGATTATAAAATGTTGAAATCACGCAAATCCGTAAAAACCGAGTAATATACGATATTGGCTAATTAAAAGGCGATTTAGCATAAAATTGAGCATGTTCATACATATTATAATGCTGCATTTTCTTTATGATTGTCATAATTTTAATTTATGTAATTTTTGAATTATGTAATTTTACTTAGTATGGCCTTAGATTTTAATTGGTATTTCCTGAAATGTATGGGGATATCGATTCGGTTGTAATTTTTATTGTGATCTCGTATCACCGTTTTGTAATTTAATAGATTTATTTTATTTTAGTTACAAATGTATAATAGGAAATTATGTAATTTTATTCATTCCGGAGTTCCCAAAGACGGATTTCTTCAAGAATGGCGATACATAAAGACGGTGTTACCTCGAGATGCGTGCCACAACCGAAGTTCAAGGGACCAATGGAGTTGGTTTCCGAATATGTAATAGTTAAATAGTTTTTCTATTTTAGGAAATGCCATACTAGGATTTATTTATTTTTATGCTTGCATTTTATTTTATGTCACATGCATCGCTAAATCGCCATAACTAAAACATGCATTTTATCTTATCGAGTTTATCGACCGTGTCAAATATAATTATCGTAGTTCACCGCTTTAGTTCACTTAAAACGTGATAGATAATAATTTGACATGACCTCTCGCTAAAACAATTAATTGAGACATAGCCTTACCAAAGAGTAGAAACCATGAAAACCTATTTCGTGAGGGAGTGCACTCGGCCACACCGGGGTACAAACCTTGTTACGTAGGGGAAGTGGGTGATAAATGTCTATCCACCGAATTCATGTTGATGAGGGTTTCATCGGCCACACCGTGCCCAAGTTAATGTGGGTTTGGATCATGGACACATTTATTCGAAATTTGGATTGAACTCAACAAAGGTTTTTCGATAAGGGTTTTATCGGCCACACCGTCCCCTTGTTGAATGTGTTTTGGGCTATAGATAAATGTTAATGTAATGTTATCGACCAAGAGTTCTAAAAGTAGAATCGATTAAAACGTTAATCCACCGAGTTATATCGATGAGGGTTTCATCGGCCACACCGTGCCCAAATTGATATGAATTTGGGTCTTGGAATCATTTATCTAGTTGGGAAGAGGTCACTAGAAAAATGCATAAAACTTGTTTAAATCATACATTTTTACGAGTATTATTAAAACGACAATTGTTTTACTCCTTATATTTTGTTTTGTAGACCACTTCTTTTTCATAACAAATGGCAACATCAACACCAACTCCTAATGCTACACCACTCGCTAGTTCGTCTTGGCTCCGATCCTTTATGGATCGATGTAAACTTGAAAAGAATGGGTCAAATTTCTCCGAATGGGATGCCCAACTCAAATTAGCCGCCGAAGGTGACGACAAGCTTCGTTACCTTACCAAGGCCTCTCCACCCGAACCCTCCACTAGGTCCACCGCGGCCACTAGGGAAGCATATGAGGCTTACCAAAAGGAGTCCGCCGCAATGAAAAATGTCTTAATATTTGCGATTGAGGCGGACCTCCAAAGGAGAGCCTTCAAAATGGGCAATGCTAATGAGATTTACTCCAAACTTGTGACCATGTTTTCACAAACTCCGCGGATCGTCCAATATGAGGCGGCCGTGGCATTCTTTGATCTCGACTTCAAAGAGGGCCAAAAGGTTAGCCCTCATGTGCTCAAACTCATGGAGCTTGTCGAGACCTTGAAAATTCAAAAGGTTGAGATACCCAAAGAACTCATCGTAGATAGGATTCTACACTCCTTGTCCAAAGTCAAGGCATATGTGCAATTCCGGGTGAATTTCAACATGCAAGACAAGGATGTGTCTCTTGAGGAGTTGCACAAGTTACTTGTGCAAGCCGAGAGGGACATGGGGTTAAATGTGAACCCTCCCAAGGATGTGCTTAACATGAGCACAAAGAGTAAGGGGAAGTTCAAGAAGAGTGGAAGGAAGGGTAAAAAGCAAGCTCCCACATTCACCAAAGCTAAGTCTTGTGAAGCTAGCACCTCCAAAGTCAAGAAGGGTCCTCTTGATAAATGCCATTATTGTAATGGCATGGGTCATTGGAAAAGAAATTGTTCCAAATACCTTGGTGATATCAAAGCTGGAAAGATCACTCCAGTAGGTAAATGACTAACCTTCTTTTATGTTTCTAAATTCAACTATGGTATTATGATGCAAAGTTGTGATAATGTATCTCCCTTTTATTGTAAATAAGGCCTCCACCAAGCAAAGACAAGGGAAAAGAAAAACAAGCATGAGAAACCATGGAGAAGCTAAGGATAGCTTTTATGGAGCTTTGTTTTTCATTGTCTTATTTTAAGTAATGTTTTGGATTTTAGAACTTTAAGTTTCCGTGTTCGACATGGAAAAGTATTTTGGATAATGGTTTGTATTTTGGATGATGGTGACTTGGTTTGCAACCCGAGTCACCCGTGTTTATCATTTATCCTTTATGTTCTAAAATTTCATCTATAAATGCTTGCGTTTTGAAACATAAGATTATTCACTTAAAGGTGATCTAATAGACAATTATAATGACGGGTTTCATTATATGTCCACATGCTTAAGGCTTGTGTATGATCATTTATAAAGTGATTCTGAGTCTATGAACTCTCCTAAAGGTATGTCAATCACCAAGTACACATATGAAAACAATAACTATTAGTCTATCTATGAGATAGTTCTCCTTATACTTCAACATCATTAATTTGTGTCTCATATACTATCTTTGAATGTTTAGTGTATTTATTCTAAAGATAGAGTGGGAGAAAAATGAGAACACAACACACAAGGCAAGATAAAATTGTGTACTTGTGTAAATGAAGATCTATGCAAAAGAAAATGATTTGAATGAAGGTGTATCTATTTACATAGTATGCCGAATAGATGAGATCTATGGTTTCAAGTTAGTTCTATAGGACTAAAGAGACCAAGTGTAGTAAACATAAAAGAATATTCTCAAGACAACTACACGAGGAGACCAAAAGAAAGTTTTGGAAGAAAAATGACTAATGTAAAGTCTTAACAAGCTTTTGACTAAGTTTATGAAACATTTGACCAATAGTTTCAACCTTGAGATTTACTTAAGAGCCTAAATGAATTAAAGTAACATCCTAGTAATAAGCGACATTTATGACTAGAGGTTACAAGATTTGATATACCGATATCCTCAATTGCTAAAAGTTAAACCATACAAATGTCATTGCTTAACCTCCCTATGAAATGGTTAAATCTCCTTCCAAAAGGGTATTTGCGAAGGACGTATTCTAGATATTGTTTATACTTGAATAATGACATTGCTACACATCATTATGACATGAGTGTGTTGGAGATTTAAAATCTCTTTCCGAAAGGTTAAGATGAGACCACTTCAAAATAGGTATTTTGAAGGGATATGATGGGAACATATATGGTTTTATCTAAGTAACTTGGCAAATGCAATTCTTTATAAGTTCCGATTGAGAAGTCGATTTCGAAACATGTGGAATTGAGTGGGAGTTAGGAAATTCTCATGTGATGACATGGAATTTAGTGGGAGCTATCATCCTTTGAATGTTTACAACTCATCACTCATTAAAGAATGACGAGCTAATACCTTCTTTCATAAAGAAGCTTTTGAGTTTTCAATTCTGGATGAAAATGGACAATGATGAATCCAATTACATTGAGGGATGTTGGATTAGTATTAAGAGATACACATAGTATCAACATTCACATAGGTTATTCATATGAATGAAAATGGAATTACCATTAGCAGTCATGGTCGTCCATAGAACACACGAACGGTTGATCTCATGATTATTAGTAACTAATGTTTCCGCCATTAGAATAATCATGTACATGTCCAATTATGAATCATATGCATAAGAGCATGATGATAGAATTGGTGAGCCATAATGGAAACGTCATGTATTCTCAAGAAGAATCCAATGAGCGATTTCGGTGTTTGACGGAATACTCCATTATGTGATAAGAGGTTGCACATATTGTAGAAAATCCGAGCACATATGAGGATTTATGAGAATCCCAATTCTTTCAAGCCTTGAAAGAGAAATGAGAAGTTTTGAAAGATGCTTGGTTGAATAAGAGGTTATTCAAAAATTAATCTTTCCTAGTAAAGCTAGGACTTGTGAGAAGTACTAAGCTAATAATCTTGTCAATTGTTACAAGATTCTACAAAACGTATACCTAGTGCATTATGTGTGGATGGAATACTTGATCGGTACAAGTTATGTCATTCATCACAAATTCGTTCGTTATGTGATAGTCGATTAGAAAGTTCTTTCAAGTTAAAGAACCAAAACCAAGGTCGGGAACCTTGATGTGTACTTGGTAGGATTCATTCTATAAGAGAGAACATGAATGCAAAGGAAATTGCAAGTGCAAGAAGTTTGAACACATGGACACATGGGATGTTAAACTTCTATTGCAATCAATAAGTGTTTACACTGACGATATACATCACAAGGTTGTAATATGATATTGACTACCCGAGTGTGATGTCGACATTTGTCGTTTGAGTTATTATTAACTCACCTTATACATTGTTATATCCAAACGGGTTGTAGAGACAATTGAACCCCGTTAAAGTGAACATGGATTAACATTGTATTTGCCCATAGTTAATTATATGAGGTGACGTCTCGAAGTGACTAGAGTGTGATGCGATTGATGGCAAGTTCAAGTGCCATAGAGTCATGTGAGATGACTAGTCGATCACATAGGCGATCGTTAGGAACATTTTGTCGGGCCTAATGACCGCTTATAGAGTTCTGGCAAATTTATATAGCCTGGTCGTGGCGAGAGCTACTATAGTATTCAAATGAGTCGATTCTTTTGACTAAAGACTATTCTCCTAAGATGGCACAGTTTCGGATTAACTTTGATTTGTGTTACTACGACCTTCGTAAATGGGGTCAAATGGGCATATTTTGGGTTATGATGGCTGTGGCTAGTCGAAGGGAATGAGTGCAATAGGAATTGTCCACCCCTAGTCAGGGTTATAACAATATCTCAGGGCCACTCGAGGAGTAATGAACTGGAAATGCGTGGCCACGCTCGGAAAGTATCTATGATAGATAAGTCCGGTCAATCAGTTATTCTCCAGATCGAGGAAACCACTCTCGATGTGATCACTTGCAAGTACGACCTGAAAGACACCTTGCATTGAGTGGGAGATAGTAATAGGACAAGAGAATTGGTGACGCACACTTGTCGAGGACAAGTGGGAGATTGTTGGAATATGTGTCCTCCGACAATAATGCGATCACAACTGTTGATCATGATGATCACATGTTTAAGTCTCATTATATAGAATACAATTGGGAAGTAATTTTGTTACTGTCAACTGGTCAACATATATCGGTAATGATTGGCTGACTAGAGTTTGACATTACTGTCGTGTGACGGTGGTGATCGATTGACCCCTAGGTCATACCTAAAGGGCAATACTCTTAATTGATTATTTAATTAATCGTATAATGTTGCGAGTTAATTAAATTACTTGAAAATTGACGGACGATTTTGGAAGTAAAATTTACGTATCATATTGAAATGTGATTAAATAAGATACGGTCTGAGTAATTGAATTGTATCATTACTCGGATGAAATAATTGTTTAATATAACAATTAAATTGAATGAATTGTTATAAATACAATCAGTTGTAATTTATAAATGGTAAAATATTTTGGCACAAGTAATTATAAAATTACTAAGTCGATTTTTGTATGTGACGTATTTTTATTAATACGTTGATTTTTAATATGTTAAAAATACATAACAAATTTATATCACATATGACATGTGACATATTGACAATTGACAAAAATAATATGGAATCCATATTATTAAGTGGGCCGAAAATTAGAGGGTTGTTGAGCTAATTATATGTTGATTGTAATTAGTGGAAGGCATGATGATTGCACTAGTCATTAGCCATGCAAGCCTATTGTTCATTGTGAAGAACAATTTTTCCATGCATTGGCTCCCCTAAAGCTCTCCTCTTACACGGTTTTGGGGAAGAAAAACCATCATTGTTTTTCTATAATTTTTACCTAATAATATACTAAGTGTAGTGTATTATTCATTCATTCTATCCATCATCCAAAATACAATTTTAGAGAGAATAAAAATCCTCCTCTCTTTCTCTCTAAAAACCGAAATATTCAAAGTGTTAAAAATATTTTGGTTCAATTTTCTACTTGATTAATACTATACTAGTATTTGTAATATTAATTAAATTAAGAGAAAGCCTTGGGTATTAAGTTTAGGGAGAGATCTTATACTTAGATCTTGTTCATCCATAAGGGAAAGCTCAAGATCAAAAGAGAAAGGTGATCTCTTTTGTGCCCTAATAACCGAAAATCACCAATGTAAGGACATGATTTCTCCTCTATTTTATTATTGTTTGCATGCATAAAATCCGCATTTAATTTTATGACAAATTAATTATGACATATATGAGTATGTTAGTATGTATATGAATCTACATTTCCTTCACAATACACATACGCCAACCGGTGATCTTCCTTGTGGGTATTAGCTCATTCTTTTCATTTGTCACTACCATGGTACCTCCTTTCTTAGGTACCACTTGAACGGGGCTAACCCATAAAGAGTCCTATATGGGATATATGATTCCCGCATCAAGTAATTTCATAACCTCTCCTTTAACAACTTCTTGCATGTGGGGGTTTAATCTCCTTTGAGATTGGATGGTAGGTCTATGGTCTTCCACTAGATGAATTCTATGCATACAAAAGTTGGGACTTATCCCTTTAAGGTCATCTAGACTATAACCTATAGCCTTTTTGTTGGACCTTTAGTCCTAATTAGTTGTTTTGATAATGACAGTAATGATTTGTATGTGGACTTAATATTATAAACATATGCGTGTAATTGTGTGCTCAAGTCTTAATATAGAAAGGAACAATTACAATGACGCAAGCTTGAAGTTTGGCCCAAGGAGGTATAACTTCAAAAAGAAGCAAGCTTGAAGTTTGGACCAAGGAGGTACAACTTCAAAGACATTTGATCGTAATATTCAAGATCAAGATCAAATATCAACCGCAAGACTCAAGATGAGAGACTTGTGAAGAGACAATTTGTTTACTGAAGATCTACTGAAGATTAGATAGTATAGGTCGTCATCCGGTAATGGTTTTACTTTGTTTGATTTAAAGGTTAGTGAAGTTATGACCTCATAGCCATAACTTTACTGCTAGACAAAAATGATGCGTTAATTTTTAGAAAATATATTTTTAATGTTTTATAAGAATAAGAGAGTATTTATATAATTGGAATTATTTAATTAGAATTTAAGTTGGATGTACTATTGGTTTGTAGCACGATATTTATGTCGTCATGCAACCTAGGGTTTCAACTAAATTCTATCTCGTTTTGTTGTGAACAAGTAGAGGCCAAATTGGACTCATGAGAGCCCAATATTGGACCGGCCGAAACCCTAGAGGCCGAACCACCAAACCATAGCCTTCTACTTGTTCGTCAAGTTATTTAGGGTTTCACACCTTCCAGAATATTCTAAACCCTAATTTCTAACAACTATAAATACCTGTGGACGCGGGCCCACGGGGGCGCTTGGGAGGAAGAGAACAAGCGTTTGCATTTGTGGAGTCGCCACCAATTTATTGTGGAAAATCGGAAACCGTTCGAATACCTCGTGTCATGTCAAGACACAAAGTAGTGACATAGACACCAAGAACTCGTTACCCTTAGCATTCTATGTCTAGAATGACTCTCGTGGATGCCAATGAACACGGATGTTCACAGAGATCTGGAGTAAGGGGTGAGGGTACGTATTAGGAAGCTCTTTTGATCGAACACCTAATCCCGCCCGCCTCGATAGCGGCCTCTACTAATGATTAGGGAAGTTATTCGTACTTGATATATCGTCGATTATATGCATGCAATGCAACATCCAAGTTTTAATCCTAGCATGTGAAGATTTAACTAAGTCGGTGAACAATTAATTTAGCAAACAATTAGGTCGAATAGGGATTTAGATTGAATTACATGCGAAGGCATACGAATGATACGATAAAGAAATACAATAAATACAATAATGGAAATTACACTGATTACAATGGATTCAATTGATTTATGTCGAAAATACTTTCAAAACGGATAATTTGCGAAAGAATAAAATAAACAAATTAACGAACAGGAATTAGGCGATAATACGATTAATAACAAATTACATACGTAAGCAAATTAAACTAGGTCAAAACAGAACGGAAGTTCAGAGACAGAAGTCAACCTGGAACAGGCGCAGCAGGACTGCGCCCTCTAGAAGAGGCGCAACAGATGTTGCGTCTGTTCCAAAGGTGAGTTCTGACTGTGAAGCCGGAACTACAAATCGTTAATATTAATTGGTGAATTTAAGGATTGATTATGATTTTTGACTCGGATGAAAGTGATTTAATGCATTAATTACATGTGAATGAGTCATAAAAGGCGATAAAACATGGATGAAACGAATGCAATCGAATTAATTACATGGATGAAAGATTGATTAATGACACGGGTGAACTAAATAGGTTAAATATGACGAATTAATGAAGAACTAATGACGAATATGATAATAGACAGATGGAAATATACCAAAGATCGAATTCCAGAGACTCAATATGAAATAATCGAATCTCTACAACCCGAATTGATTTTAATGACGAAAACCCGCAAATATTGGATTATAAGGGATTGGAGTCGGGATTTAATGATGAATTATATGATGATAAACAATATACATGTGAAATTATTATGCTATTATGTCAAGGAATTGAAAAACAAAACGAAAACAAATAAAAACAACGAATTGACAGAGGACGAAGGAAGAAGAAAGGAAGCAGGAACTGCGGCGGCCTCACGAAGAGGCGCAGCAGGCACTGCGCTCCTTCGAAGAGGTGCAGCAGTTGCTGCGTCCTTTCTCGACGGTCATCTTCTGGTAATCCGTAAAAAGGGTTTTAAAGCATGGTTTTAGAAATCGGGTTTAATCGTATTTTCGACATAAATCTTACATTAATGATACAAAAAGTAAGTAACAATAAATAAAGAAGGATTTACACCCTCAGACGTACATGTTTGACGAAACGAGATGAACTAAGTTTATGATTAGTGATGCTCGACTCGAATGTAACGAAAGTGCCCTCGTAAGAGGAAAACGATTAAGATTAATTAAGTTGATTATTGTGGAGTTGGTCAAATTGGTCGGTCATGCAAACGAGGCTGGAACTCAGAAGGATCCGAGCTTACGTGGTCGAATGTTCAAGCACGTAGACGCCAAAAAGTAAGAACGTGGTCTAGAATGCAAAGGGAGAAGAGAAGGGCGGACACTCGCGTGAGAAATATGAGGAGCGAAGGCTCCTATTTATACTAACCACATGAAGGAATTAGGGTTTTCGGAGAAACTTTGGAAGGGAATCTCTTGGAAGAGGCGCAGCACCTGCTGCGTCTGTTCCCAGGCGGTTTCCTCCTGCGGAAGAAAGATTTCCGTGTTTAATTTATGGAATAACGGATTAATTCTATTTTCCTTAATATTTTGTATGAATATTACGGGAAACTCTTTACCAAAGAATAAAAGATTGTGAAATATTTATAAAATATAGAATAGAAATATCCGGAACATTCCAGAACATTCTGACTCGGGATTTAGCGGTTATCAGAAAATAAAGACGGTTTTAGGCCCGGACTCCAAATGTACTCTAATTACTGTCAAAACGACCGTATCGGCGCGTAGATGACAACTAAGAGGTAGACATCAGTGTTTGAGCAATCACTTGACGATAAACTTACGAACTGTCACAAATCGTTCCGCGTACCAAACATGCGGCCCAATCATCACCGGGTGGTTTGCGGGAGGTGCAGAAATGAGGTATCTACAGAGCTCCCACTTTGACTGGGGCTTGGACAAGGCGAAAGTCAAAGTATAGCCATCAGGTCAATCGAAGATTAAAACCTGACGACTATGGCGACGCGAGGCGGCTCAAGGGGTCTGAACCAAGTACCTGTCGTCGGGAACATTTTAGAGTATGTCGACTATCGGGGAGGGTCGTTTAAAGTCCATTAGACTACGTAAGGAGGCTCGCCAACCATAAGAAGAGATCATACCTGAGACTTCTTCTCGAGAGATGCTTCTGGAGTTGCGTAGGGGCTAAGGTTAAGCGTAGGAGTTAAAGGATAAGCGTAAGAGCTAAGGGATAAGACCTAAAAGATATGTAAGGACTGTGCTAGGGTGTGGGACCCTAAAGGAAAGCATCAATGGGAAGGAGGCCCGAGTATAATTTTAAAATAAGGGGTAAGTAAGGCTCGAGTGTAAGAACTTTGCGGGTTTGGGAACTTATGGAGAACGACACCTTTATCGCACTCCGCGGGGAAAAAAGAAATATCGTGAGTAGCAGGACACAGGCGGGAACTGCTGAGAGAAATCTGCTTGGGTCGTCTTCAAACAAACTTCGGAAGAACTTGAGAGGGAGGATTGCATGTCGTGAACTCTCGTTGGGGAAACCTTATCAGGAACTTATCTCCATGTCTCGAGAGGGATTGTCTATCCGCTTACTCTCGCTGGGGGAATATAATGAAGGTGTGTCGAAACACCTGTCAAAGAATACTTGCTCGTTGTGACAAGCAAAGTCTTGGAAGCAGTAAATAATGTATGATAATCTGCAGTTGGCTTAGAAATGCGGGTCTGAACGAAGAATAATCGTCAAACGGACCAAAAAAGATAAAATGGCATCGGGGAAGAGGCGCACCAAAGATGGGCCCACAAATAACGAACTCATAACGAATTTTTGAAAATTCATATGAAGGAAAGCTGAGGAAGAGGCGCAGCAAAAGCTGCGTCTCTTGGAAGAGGCGCAGCGCCTGCTGCGTCTATTCCTGGAGGTGTCTTTCCTGCGTAAAAACGCGATGAAACAGAGGGTTTCATTTCATTTATTCGAAACATAAAATTATCAATTTCTCTCTCAAATCTCAACCATTTCCGCCAAAATTTAATCCAAAAGCTTGTATTGGCCATGACAAATCGAGGTATGTATACCATTCTTTTATTAATCATCTATAATGGACGAATTGGATCGACAAAAATCGGGGTTTTCAACCCTAAAATGTCAAAAATTTGGGGCTTTTCCCCCAAATGATCTTGCCTTGTAAAATTGACCTTATAAATGGCTAATTGGTAATATAAGGATCATAACCATGTATTTGTTCTGAATTTTCGTTGAGTTTTGGGCATTTTGAGTGAAATTGACACGGTTTCACAGCTAAACCGTAAATTGCTTCAAAAATGGCCTTAGGATTGCCCATTTGCGATGAAACTTGATATTTGGAATCCTTGGATGATGGGTAAGCGTCCTACCATCTCGGAATTTTGGTTTGTGATGGCTTTTTCAGGACACTTCCTAGGGCATAATCGCCGTTATAACGAAATACTGCCGAAATTTCGACTCGAACCCATGACTAGGCTTCAACTTAGGCTTGACTTGACCCAAATTACCACATGAGTGATCGGGTTTGTTGGAATATGGCCAAATATGGCGAGAAAAGAGCGACTTCGGGGCTTCTAAAACTCGAAAAATCCCCTAATCAAGGTTCGTCGTCACTTGACGCGGCCTAAAATTATTTAAACGTTATAGGTGACGAGGCTTCTACTTCTGGGAGAGCTCCTATGGAGATAGACACAGCCGTTGACGCCTCTCGTGCTCTCGAGGAGGCTTTCACTGCGGTTAGGGCAGCTAGTGAGGTTGTTGAGGACGAGATCCTCGAGGAGGAGGAGGAGGAGGCCCTGAGGCGGGCCAACGTTGGGCGAGGTGGTCATCAGCCGAGGGGAGCACCTGTGTGGGCTGAGACCTGGGTTAGCAGGCACTTGCTTTGGGCTGCAGAGGGTCACCTGTCTTACAGGACGGTGAAGAGCTTGGTAATCTTGAATTCATTACTCATCACTCACCTTCTTTCATTTCATTTACTCATCTCTTTTCCAATTTCATTCAAACTAAAGATAGCTTTTGTTTTAAATCACGATAGGAGGCCGGGAACATCAGATCGTTCTCGCGCTACACGACGGCGATGGAGTGCTACGAGAGGCTGTCGGCGGAGGAGCGAGCCATGATCGAGCGGGGAGCATTTGGCGCCCTGGTGCAGGCTTGGAGGGATATCGCGAAGAGGAAGTTGCGGGCTAACCTTAGCCTGGTCCGCGCTTTCTTAGACCGATTCTGGGACACGACTTCCACTTTTCACATGCCTTTTGGTGAGGTGGGAGTCACATTGGAGGACTACGGCATGATCTCTTGGCTGTCGTGTGGGCCTGAGGTGGTGGAGTGGCCGGAGACTGCCATGAGGGTGGACTCGGCCGAGGCTAGGAGGTTGATCGGCTGGAACTTGGCGCCGAAGGCTGTTACAGTGCCTAGTTTGGTGCCTAGTTCTTATGTCCGAGACTACTTTGCGGGGAAGACCCCGGCGCGGGTGGTGATTGACAGGATAGAGACGGCTCCTCCTCCCTGTACAGCTGAGCAGAGGGCCCGCTTGTGGCTTTGGTGGTTTCTGTCTTCGATCTACCTCGGAGACAAGGGAGAGAGGTTGTCGACGAAGCTTCTTCCCTTTCTTTCTGACCTGAGCTCCCTTGGACGTTGGGACTGGGTCACTGCTGGTTTTGCGGTCCTCATCCGCTTCATGAGGGCCATGGTTCGTCCGGAGTTGATGGAGAAGGGGACTTCTCCTGGTGCTGTCGGCCCTGGACTACTGTTGGAGGTATGAACCTTCATTTAGACTAAAATCACTTCCTTTCCTTATCGAATTACGAAAGATCGTTATTGACCATCTTGCTTCACAGGCATGGGTGTACTCCTACTTTGCGAGCCTCTCGCCTAAGAGGACGGAGCCGCTGGAGAAGGCATATCCTGTTGTGAGGGATTGGGTGATGTGTCGCACCAGGAGCAAGCGTTCCTCTCACGGTGTGTACCGGCGGGACATGAACGCTCTTCAACCGGACAGCGTGAGCATCTCACTTATATTCATTTTGCTTCTTTATTAATTTTTAACCGATCATAAGAATGATTCCTTGCTTGTCTTTTCCCAGTGGGTGCCCAGGCCTTGGGCGGAGTATGCTGGCGCTCGTCCTTTTGTGGCTGAGGTCCTTCGACCTAGGAGCTCGAGCCGGTTGCTGCTGAGGACGTCGACGGGTCATGTGTGGTACTTGGGCGAGCGTTTAGCTCGTCAGTGCTCTCGGGACGTCTTGACGGTTCCCATCGATCCTCCTAGGACGATGTTTAGGGAACCTTCTGAGGCTGAGAGGGAGGCTGACTTGGCTGGTGTCGGTGGTGATGCTCTCATGCTTCCTGGTGAGGACTACTCGGCGTTCCTCTACGGGAGGTTGGCGTACTGGCCGGTTGTGGTGAGCATTTACTTTTCTTTATTTTTGATTTTTTTTGAGAATACGATGAAAGATCATTAATTAATGAAAATCTTTTGACTTTGCAGGAGGTCGAGGCGGCGGGCATCGAGCCCCTAGAGTACCCCGAGACCCACGAGTACATTGGCGCAACCGGGAGGACGACGATCTCCGAGCTGCGTGACTTTGACGTGGCTGTGACGGATGCTGGCTTGGACGAGTGGCAGCATCTGATTCGGAGGGTGAGCCTCTAATTTGTATGATTTTTGTGTAAGAACACATTTGATTGAACTTATCCAATTATTAAGAACTTCTTTTGAAAATGCAAGTTGCGCCGTCTCGGTTTGTGGCGTTATGGAGGGTAGGCAACCGGCTGCGAGCTACTGCTGTCGAGGTACTTGTCGGCGGTCGAGGTCGTCAGGTATGAACCTTTCGTCTACTTAATTTTCTAATTTTCTAACTTTTCTTATGATTGCTTGGAATGATTGACATGAGCCATTTTTGTTGTTTGCAGAGGGAGCGCGAGCTGGAGCGAGTTGGCCCAGTCTCGGGAGGAGACAACTCGTCTGCTGAGGGAGCTCGAGGTTCGCGACGCCGAGGTTGCTGCTCTCGAGGCGAGGGTTGCGGAGTTAGGCGGCGACCGACAGTAGTTTTGTTGTTGGCTGTATCTTGCACATTTTTACATTTTAGGACCTACATTTTGGACATTTTGGAGTTTGCTCGGGGCTCGAGCCCCCAGTTTGTTGTACATATCCCTCTTTTGGTTGTATATGATGGCCTGAGTGCCTTGTTGCTGGGTTGTGTTGTTTGTACCTGCAGATTACCTTTGAACAGGTTTGGTAGATGACGGTTTATGTCGTCATGCTGCCGAAATTCACATAGAAATTCACGTAAAATGTACATTTGATGATGCATCGCCTAAATTGCGCAAAACGAATGACTCAAAATGCAAAAAAAATGCAAAAAATTTGCCGGAAATGAGCCGACGGTAGGGAGGGTTACCCCCAAAAAAATGAAAAAAATAGAAATCTATAAGTTAGAAATGTAATAGAGGACGAGAGCGAAATGATTCCCGAAAAAGAAAGAAATATATAAGTTTGAAATTATATAAATGATTTCCTAAAAAGGGAGAAAATAGAAAGAAACATGTGAGTGTGCTAAAATGACGAAAATGCTGATATTGCCTCGAAATGCGTGCCCGCGGAATTAGGAAACACGAAATATGGCAACCTGACCCCTTTACCAATATAATAACCCGTATGAATAGGAAATTATTCGCTAAGGAATTTAGGAAAGATCCAACGCGGAAAATCACAGAAACGTTGCTGAGGAAGAGGCGCAACAGGAGCTGCGTCCCTTTGAAGAGGCGTAGCAGGTGCTGCGCCTGTTCCCCGGTGTTTCCGTCCTGGCGGATTTTAGGAAACAGATTTTAGTCTAAATAGAGACGTCGATAGAGGTTTTATTCTCACAATTCTTCCGTCTCTTCCTCGTCTTATTATATAAAATTCTCAAAATAAACATTCATCCTGAATACTTTAGAGATTCGTCTAAAAGAGTGGACCAACGAGTTTTCCAACGTGGAGAAACACGACATGGGTGCTTATAATCTTGGATAATTGTTGAGTTTGAAGCATATCAAGGTGGTCAAACCATTCCTGGATGCTTGTCTTGATTATTGGGACACGAATTATCATGTTTTTGCTTTTCCCGGAGGTGACATTTGCCCATTTCCTGAAGAAATTGCTACGATCGGTGGATGGGACCCAGAACACTTACCTGCTATTCCTTCTACTTCACAAGGGTATAAAAACAAATTTAGAGACTTGCTTGGATTGACAAGAATTAAGGTGGACCGTCTAGTGACCTCGAAAGGAGTGCGAATGTTGGACTTTATTGATCGATTCATTAACAGGGCCGACCCCACCATTTCTTATGTTGCTAGGCGGAGGACATTCGGATTTTGCTTGTTACATGTATATGTCCTTCAAGGGTATGTTGATGAAGATTTGAGAGGTGATCCCCGTCTCCTGGGCCTAGTTGAGCAAATGGAACTGCGCAGGAGCCCAACCTGTTTATGTTTAGGAGAGGTCCTATTGGGTTTGGATAACAGGAAAGCCAATCGCGACCTACCTTATTTGGGAAGTCCCATTATTCTGCAGGTAAAAGAACACTTTTCTCTTTTTCTTTTCTTCTTTCGTTTTTTGTTTTTTTGTTTTTTTTTTCTTTTTTTTTTTTCTAATACATGCTTTTGGTAGGTCTGGCTTATGGAGCGTCTTCGATTGATCGAGCCCCCAGTTCATGTTCCTTCTTATCATGCTCGTTCGATTGCAATGAGGACTAGGCTTTACATGGTGGACTTCACTCGAGTCTGCAATTACTGGGAAAACAAACTGAAGAGTGATGATGGCCCCTTGATTAGATGGATTGTACCATGGTGGCACCTCAAATCTATCACTGGAGTATCTTCCTTGGATCCTACCCGATCTGTGCGCATTCCTAGCTTGGAATTCATGGTGTGCATCTTCCCGGAGAGGCTGATGAGATAGGTTGGACTGAAGCAGATGATTCCGAAGCTTGACACTGTCCCGCAGACTGCCTTGGCGCTTACTACTGAGAGTCGAAGAGAGTGGCCCATTAAATGGGCTCAAAGAAACGTATGGTTCATGAACTCTTCTGTTAGTGCCTTATGTGTGTCGGACTCCTATCTGTGATGGAGGAAAGCTACTACTCCGGAGGAGCGTGAGAGATTGAGGAAGCGCTAGCCCGTTGACTATAAGGTGCGCGAGGTGGAAAAGGAGAAAGTGAAGCATCTGACTGAGGGAGAGGAAGAAGCCGGGTTTCGAGTTGTTCATCCGTCGAAGAAATCGAAGACCTCTCCTGACGTAGACAAGGTAATTGACAAGAATGGGAAGGCTAGACAACGAGAGAGATCGTTGGTGATTAGGTCCGAAGTGGCGCAAGAGCGTCCGGCTCGAGGTCGGGACAAGAAATATGACAAAAATGACAAGGGCAAAGGGAAGATGGAGGAATAGTCCAAGTCTTTATTATTATTTATTATTATTATTATTGTAATAAAAAGGTGGGGTTTTTAGAATCCTAGCCTATTTTTTATTGTAATTTATTTATTTTTAGCATTATTATTATTATGTAACGTATTATTATTACTATTAGAAAATGAATGAAATAAAAGAGGTTAATTGGTTATGAAATCGTTGTGATTTTCTATTTATTATGCTTGTCAAATTCCAAATGCAACTGCAAATGTCCTTCTATTTACATTTTGAAGTTAATGGGTTGTATCCTGTGAAGGATTGCCTACGTATTCATTAAGAAAACAAAATCAAACCCTTGCGCGTAGTTCCAGTAAATGTAAGAGAATAATTGTTCTAAGCAGGAGCTTGTAATGAACTTAGAAAATAAGCATGAGCTTTTTACTTACTCTTAAGGTGCAATTTAGTTTATTTGACGATATGAGGATGACAAATTGTCAAAATGCAAGAGTAGAGTGACATTAGCTTATTTCAGCTTGGCCAGGGGCCGTTTATTTAGTGCCACAAGAGCGACACGTGATGATACGTGCATATTCTATACACTTTATTTGCAGTTTTGGCACGTATTTCCATGCGTATTTGTTAGCCTTAAGCTATTATTTCTCCCGAAACGGTTTACTTTGCATTTTCTATGATTTATTGTAGGAATGAGTGGAAGTGAGCTAAATCAAGCCTAAATCGTCCTCCGGAGGCAACTTCAGGGAAGCTTTGAAGAAGGGAGTTCGTACTCACTCACCTCGGGATGCGTGCATGAAGCTTAGAGGCTGCTTGGAAGAGGAAAGGAGATTATTGCACAGCTCAGTTGGTCGATCGACCAACATCCCCAGTCGATCGACCAGGGAACTTCAGCAGATGCTACTGTGCTGCACTCACCAGTCGATCGACCGTGCTCCTTAGTCGATCGACCAGGCTGCGAGCTGAGATTTAATTTTCGTGTTAGACTTTTTAAAAGCCCAATTGTAATTAACTTTTTGGCATGGTTTTTAGTAGAACGCAGCTACAATTTTAGGGTATGCTTTTCATTACTCAAGAACTGTTTTTTAGATCTAGTTTTCTGGGGAGACGACGGAATTCGAATAGGAATACTTTGTTCATCATTTAATTAGTAAGCTTTTATGCAAATTCCTTCTTCTTTAATTTCTTGTTAATTCAATACTTGTTGTTATTAATTTACTTTCAGCAATTCATCTTTTGATCCTTTGTCTTTAATTCAATTTCAATTATGTCAATCTTGTTCTTTGCCTTCAATTTTGCAATTGTTATAGTTTTAGTTATACGTAGCTAATTGTCTTGATTGGGAACGAGGTGAGCCATGGCATGAATTAGGGTCAATTTTATTAGTATGATTTTCTTACATATCGATTTTATTACCTTTTGATAAACCCATCTTGCTAGATTGAAAGATTGGTAGGTTAGGTTATCATTAGATTTGAAATTTCCTTTGAGCGAAAGCTTTGAGAAATTCTAGGGAATTAGAAGACCGTAAGGTTAATTTTGAGCATTGATCGAAAGGCTTGTTCATATTTCCTAAGACCGTATCATAGGACCTCTACTACCTTTTTCACCTGACCTTAGCCGTGGTGAACCGAAGTTCCTGATCTCTCTTTTATCTTGTTGAGAAATTTCATATTTAGCAATTAGTCATTAGAATCAACCAAATTAAAAACCCCCATTTAATTGTTACATTTATAGACTGAAAATAGCAAAAAAAATTGATCTTGTCTCTCTGTGGTTCGACCCTTACTATCACTAGCTATAGTTTTAGTTTGGAATTATAAATTTAATTTTGATACAAAATGACGGTATCAAATTTTGGCGCCGTTGCCGGGGAGACGGTGTAATTCTGTTTGTTTATTTTTAGTTTATTTCTTTTGTCTCAAGGAACATTGGTTCCTTGACGCCGTTGCTTACCCTTGCTTCTAGTTTTGCTTTTGCACAGTTAGAAGACAAGTTTTTGAGATGAAGACTTGAGATGAAGACAATCTTTAGCCAAAAGCAGCACCTTCCAAAGGGACACGTGCTACCTACCGCTACTACTGGTCACTTCGAATTTCGTTCCTCCTACATTGATTTAGTGGAGCGAAATCAGTTTGCTGGTCTACCGGATGAGGATCCTTTGAAGCATATGGAAATTTTCACAGACTACTCATCATTGCTTCCATACCTGTCTGGTGGGGTGACTCAGGATGAAGTAAAGGGGGTGATGTTCATGTATTCCTTGAAGGATTCTGCGCGAGATTGGTACCGCTACCTTGATAGGGTAGCAGCTGGAGTCACAGATTGGACATCTCTAGCATTAGCCTCATACAAAAAAAATTTCCCACTTGCAAAGACTGGTGCCTTGAGAAGTAAAATCACAAATTTCCAGCAAGGAAATGATGAGGAATTTTGTGAAGCATGGGGACGTTTCAAGAATTTGGTTTGGTCCGTCCCTCACCATGGTTTCCAGCAGTGGTACCTTTGCAACTTATTCTATAATGCTCTATATCATGATTACAAGGTCATCCTGGATGCAGCTGCGAATGGTAGGTTCCAAAATAATACCGGTCAGAATAAAGGTTGGAACACTATTGAGGAGATGGCAGTCCATAGAGACGAGTTTGGAAGTTCGCGTGGAATGTCGCGAAAGCAAAGTGATGAAATGAGTGCCGTTGTGACACTCATAACATCTATCACTGCCCGTCTCGAGAAGCTCGAGACCTCTGAAGCTTCCAAGGAAAGAGTTGAAATTCCTGTCCATAATTCAGATGAGACCGCGGAATTGAGAGAAATGGTCCGAGCTCTTTGGTTTCAAATCGCGAAAATAGAAGCAGCTGGAATTGAATCTACAAAGAATTTTGTGACGCAGTTGGAGAATATAGAGGCTAAGCAAGTCACCAATTCTTCAAGCAAATGTGAAGGGCCAATTGAAACGATTAATGCCATTAATCTCAAAATTGGCCTCTCTTATGAAGGTCCCGACAAGCCAAGAGGAGACTCGGGAAATTATGAAGAAGCTAGTTTAATTTCTGGTGAAAAAACGAGCTTATTTGCCAGTACCACCAGTCGATCGACCAACAACAGCAGTCGATCGACTGGGATGTCAGATAAAAAAGTTTCTGATCAGAAACTATTCACGCCCAGCATATGTGGTCGATCGACCACTCCTGTCGATCGATCGATCGACTCTCTGAAGAAAAATCTCTGTCCGAGAACTTCACGCCCGGTTGTTGGTCGATCGACCGAGACCAATGGTCAATCGACTGGGTCTTGTATGCAGGACGCAAATCCGTCAACTAGTTTGCATGATTCTACACTCATTGATGATTTGACGAAAGTTTTAAACTTACGGAAGCCAAAGGTTACTGATCCTACGACCAGTGTTGCAGTCCCGTATCCGGAGCGCTTGAAGAATACTAAGCTGGAGCGCAAGTTTGGTAAGTTTTTGGAGATGGTCCAGAATCTCGAGGTAACAATTCCTTTCACTGATCTAATTACCCAGGTACCCTCTTACGCTAAATTTATGAAAGACATTTTGAATCGTAAGAGAAATTTTCATGATGATGGTAATGTTGCTTTTGTGGAAGAATGCAATGCTCTTTCACAAATTAATATACCACCTATATTAAAGGACCCGGGTAGTTTTTCTATTCCCTGCAGTATAGGTAACCACGAAATTGGAAAGGCCCTTTGTGATTTAGGGGCCAGTGTCAGTGTCATGCCATATTCCGTTTGCGAAAGGTTAAATATTGGTAGACTTAAGGTGACCGATATTACCATTCAGATGGCAAATAGATCGACTCAGAGACCTATAGGAGTCCTAGAGGATGTACCCGTTCGAGTGGGCAAGTTTTTTATCCCTGTCGATTTCGTTGTTTTGGACATTGCAGAGGACAGTCAGATACCTATTATTTTAGGTAGACCATTTTTACATACAGCTGGGGCTGTAATAGATGTCAAACGCGGAACCATAACCTTAAAGGTAGGGGATGACACCATTGAGTTTAGTCTTGCTCACAAAGCGACTGAACCTACTGATGATGATGCATGTTATTCCATTGATATTGTTGACAGAGTTGTTAATTGTAATTGGAGGGAATCCTTAGCCAAGGATCCCTTAGGTGATCTGACCCGTTTAGATGAGTGTGCAGGTAGTACAGCGGAGAATGGTGAGGAGCCAGATGCTTTGGTAGCCTCAATGGAGAGCTACGAGCTCAATGAGGAAGAAGATGAGATGCTCTTAAGCCTGGCCAACGAGAATTTGGTGAACACTTGTTATACCATTGAAGCTGATTCTGTCTATGCTGTAGAGGTAAAGGTGCCAGAGCGTAAGCCACTTCCTCCTAATCTTAAGTATGTTTTTCTAGATGATACGGAGCAGTACCCAGCTATTGTTAGTGCTAAGCTTAATGATGACCAGCTGTCTGCTTTGATGTGTGTGCTTAAGAAAAACAGGAAGGCTTTAGGTTACTCTCTGGATGACATTAAGGGCATCAGCCCTGATTTTTGTATGCATAGGATAGAGCTGGAGGAAGGCCACAAGCCTTACAGACAGGGTCAACGCAAGTTAAACCCAAAGATGCAGGAAGTTGTTATGGCTGAGGTGAAGAAACTACTCGATGCAGGTATTATTTATACAGTTGGCAACTCCAAGTGGGTTAGCCCAGTTTAGGTAGTTCCAAAGAAAGGAGGGATTACTGTGGTTAAAAATGAGAAAAATGAATTAATACCAACACGAGTTGTGACAGGGTGGCGGATGTGCATTGATTATAGACAGTTAAATGCCGCCACCAAGAAAGACCACTTCCCCCTCCCTTTTGTCGACCAAATGACTGAAAGGCTTGCTTCCAACAAATTTTTCTGTTTTCTAGACGGATATTCAGGGTTCTTTCAGATCCCTATTCATCCGGATGATCAGAGTAAGACCACTTTTACCTGTCCACAGGGTGTTTTTGCATACCGTAGAATGCCTTTCGGATTGTGTAACGCCCCTGTTACCTTTCAGAGGTGCATGATGGGGATTTTTTCTGATTATATAGAGAACATTATGGAGGTATTTATGGATGATTTCTCAGTTTATGGTAATGACTTTGATCGTTGTTTAGCTAACCTTGATAAAGTCATGCAGCGTTGTATAGATGTTAATCTTGTTTTAAACTGGGAAAAATGTCAGTTCATGGTCAATGAGGGAGTTGTGTTAGGGCATCTGATTTCTGATAAAGGTATACATGTTGATAAAGCAAAAGTGCAGGTGATTGAGCAATTGCCTCCTCCCGTGAATGTTAAAAGAGTGAGGAGTTTCCTTGGTCATGCTGGTTTCTATCGGCGTTTCATTAAGGATTTTTCAAAAATTGCTAAACCACTTACACAATTGCTCCTTAAGGATGTTGTCTTTGAGTTTACTGATGAGTGCCTTTTAGCTTTTAACAGGTTAAAGGAGGCCCTAGTCTCTGCGCCAATCATTCAGCCGCCTGATTGGGACCTCCCATTTGAGATTATCTGTGATGCCAGCGATTATGCGATCGGTGCAGTTTTGGGACAGCGGAAGAATAAAGCATTGAATGCCATATACTATGTGAGCTGAACTCTGGATGAGGCTCAAGTCAACTATTATACCACTGAGAAAGAGTTTCTAGCTGTAGTTTTTGCCTTAGACAAATTTCGGTCTTATTTGTTAGGTTCTAAGGTTGTTGTTTATACGACCATGCGGCGGCAAGACTCTCTTTCTTAAGAAGGATGCGAAGCCGAGGCTTTTGAGGTGGATACTCCTTTTGCAGGAGTTTGATTTGGAGATCAAAGATAAGAAAGGAGCAGAGAATGTGGTGGGTGACCATTTATCTCGTCTGCAGCAGACAGAAAGGGAGAATTCGTTACCTATTAATGATTCTTTTCCTGATGAGAGTTTGTTAGCTATTACTACTTCAGGGTCTTATCCACCTCCGTGGTTTGCTGATTTTGCTAACTTTGCTGTGACAGGTAAGATACCACCCGAGCTTTCATGGTAGCAGAAGAAGCGGTTCGCTTATGATGCTAGACAATACTTTTGGGATGATCCTTATGTTTTCAAGGAATGCGCAGACGGTCTCATCCGGAGATGCGTGCCTCAATGGGAGGTGAAGGATATCCTAGAAGCTTGCCACTCTTCTGCCTATGGTGGTCACCATGGTCCGTCCCGGACTGTGGCTAAGGTACTCCAATCTGGTTTCTATTGGCCAACTTTGCATGCAGATAGTCGCAATTTTGTTGCTGAGTGCGATGCTTGTCAAAGATCGGGGAATATTTCCAAGAGACATGAGATGCCACAGGTAGGCATTTTAGAGGTTGAGATTTTTTATGTCTGGGGCATCGATTATCAAGGACCTTTTCCGAGCAGTCAAGGTAATAAATATATCCTCGTAGCTGTAGATTATATGTCCAAATGGGTGGAAGCTATTGCTACTCCCCATTGCGATGCAAAAGCCGTGATTAAACTGTTTAAAAAGATCATTTTCCCTCATTTTGGTGTCCCTAGGGTCGTCATTAGCGATGGTGGAATGCATTTTAAAGAGAAACAACTTAGTGCTTTATTGACTAAATTCGGTGTCCAACATCATCGAGGTTTGGGGTATCATCCTCAAACCAGTGGTCAGGTTGAGATTTCTAACAGAGAATTGAAAGAAGTCTTAGCTAAAGTTGTTTCTAAATCACGGAAAGATTGGAGTCTTAAGTTAGATGATGTCTTATGGGCTTATAGAACCGCGTTTAAAACGCCAATTGGGATGTCACCATTCCGATTGATTTATGGTAAGACATGCCATTTACCTGTTGAGTTAGAGCGTAAGTCTTGGTGGGCAATTTGTGATTTGAATTTGGATCCTAACCTCTCTCGTGAGAAACGTATGACACAGCTGAATGAGTTGGAGGAATTTAGGCTGCTGGCCTATGATAATGCTAGGATTTACAAAGAGAAAACAAAGCGCTGGCACGACAAGAGAATCATTAAGCGCGAGTTCCATGTTGGCGATAAGGTACTCCTTTTTAATGGTCGTATCCGTTTATTTCCTGGTAAGCTGAAATCCAGGTGGACTGGCCCTTATACGGTCACAGCTGTTACAAAGTTCGGATCAATTGAACTGGAGACCTCTGCTGGAGAAAGGTTCAAAGTTAATGGCCAATATGTGAAGCATTATCACGGAACAGATGAATTCGTCGGGAAAGTCCAGGTATTGTACTTCGACCCGTTATCGGATGATGCAAATTGAGGTAAAAAGGTCGTGCGAGACCTCTTAAACCAGCGCTAACCGGGAGGCAACCCGGCTTGTAAATTTTTGTAATTAGGAGCTTCATAGTTTTGTTTCATTTTAATTGGCATTTTGAGCTTTAATTATTTCTTTTTAATTAGCAACTTCTTAGTTTGAAAAATGTGCGCCTTTGAGAATTTTTGCAGGAATTTATTTTATGCAAAGAGCGTAGGATGATTTACTGAATGTTCATGCGAGAAGAACGGGAAATTGAGTTGAAAAAATTGAATTTTTGACGATTTTGAAATGAATTACCAGCGCAAGCAGTCGATCGACCGTGTTCCTCAGTCGATCGACTGAGGGGAAAAGTCCAGAAGCTGTTTTAAGTGAAGGCTGGTCAATCGACCGGGTCAGGTGGTCGATTGACTACAGCGCGAGTTCAGAACGCAAGTTAATAGGGAAGTGTTACTTCATTCTTCATTCATTCTTTCACTTTCATAAAATCAGAAAAATCAAAAGCAAACCCTATTTTCTTCCCCTTTTTCGCGATTTCCTTGCTAATCCATCCCTTCATCTCGATTTTTCTTGCTTTAATCTTCAAGTTCTCGTCAAAGGTATGTCTCTAATCTTATCTCCATCCTTTATATTCGATTTTTACTGAAGTTTCATGCCCAAATTAAGAGCATTGCTACCTTTTGTTCGAAAAAAATCGATTTGGGGGAAATCGATTTCAGACCATTGTCTTTTGATTTTTATGCTTTAATTACCTTTGCTATCTTGTTCCTTTGGTTTTCAAGCCATATTAGCAATTGTAAGATGTTTAATGCCGTTTCCCCCAAATTGTCGAAACCCTAATTCCGTCTTCAATTTCTGATTTTGTTTCGGGTTTTCATAAATTGTCATTGTTATGGGAAGCTTGTTGCTAATGTGTTGTTTATAGGAAGCAAAGATGACAAAAGGAAAGCAGCATATGTACGAAGGGCAGTCCAGCCAGGGAGCTGCCAAACGGCCGCGGGGTCCGCCGCTAATGATTGAGAACACCACGGATAGTCTACCTGACTATCCGCAGGTTATTTTTTCCACTTCAACTCAGCGTGCCAAGTTCGCTCTTTTTGTCGCGAAAATGAAAGTAACAGCCACCCGATTTCTTCACAAACCTACTTTAGAAAAATTAGGCTGTTTTGAGTCTGTTGTGTCCCTGCTAAATGGGACAGGAATGACGGGTCTTGTGGACATGGCTGAGTTCACTTATTACATTTTGACCCTTGAGTTTTTCTCGTCCTATGCTTTTGACCAGGCTTCTTTTGAAGCCAACAGGAGTAGCCCTTGCATTTCTTTTCGGCTATTCAATGTCACCTACTCCCTGACATTAGCCGACTTTGCTGGATTTTTGGGTATTTATTTCGAGGGTAACACCTCAGATACTTCTGATATTCACCGAGTCATGTGGTCATGTATTAGTGACTGGAACGGGCCTAAGAGGACGGGCACTTCCGTCCACTTGCCCCTTTTTCGTTATTTTCTACGGCTAATGGGTAATACCATTTTCGGCCGTAAGGAGTCAAATAATGTGAATAACATTGAGTTGTCTATCTTGGCGGGCTATCTGAACGTTGAAAGTCGGGTAGCCCGTATCTATAACATCGCTTATTTGACTGCCGCTCACTTTCAGACTATAAGTGAGGGCACTTTGGCCACTATTGCTTGTGGTGGGTTGGTGACACGTATCGCCAACCGCCTAGTTCTTCTTTTCCCTCGAGAGGAGGCCCCTATTGACCCTGACCTATGCTTCATGGATCTTGCCTACGCGAGGTCTGTGAAGTGGGTCGATAGTCGGAGTCGATGGAAGATTGACTCTTTCATCTGCGACCCCATCCCTGTCCTCGGCCTCCCTCCTATCCTGCCCCTTACCACTGTCCAGGGGGCAGCTCCACTACAACAAATCCCTTGCGTTCCCGACGCTTTATGGTCGACGCTTTTAAAGGCGTCGACCCATTTTTCCCACTCATAGACCATTTTAATAATTTAATAATAATTTTAATAAAAAAAACCGCTAAAACTAAACCAAAAAATTCATTCTCGCGCTGTTGTTTCACCTTCCCCGCCGTACAATTGTTTTCCCCCAAAAAAATATGAACTTCCTAAATCCCTAATTAACTATCCATCTCCTCGATCAATTTCTCCCCCAAAAAACTCAGTTCAAACCCTAATTCAATTGCAGACCTACTATTCTCCCCCAATTCTCGTAATCAATTAATTAATTAAATTCATTTACTATTGGGTTGCCGTATATTCATCAGCTATCGCAATTGCTTATCAGATTGAATCGTGATTCTCATTGATGATCATCGTCATCAGCTGAATAGGTACGTAATTAATCAATTTGTTATTGCTTTCAATTGTTTTACCATCATCACAGGTCTTTGTATTGCTCATCGTTGTTTTCTGTGTGTATTGTTCATTCTTTGTTTCATATTAAGAACGATGATGTCGAATACGATTAGTCGGGTTCATAATTGAAACTCGGTTACGATATTATATATTCGAGTACCATAGAGCTTTATTGTTGAACACAGTTAGTCGGGTTCATAATTGAAACTCATAATTGCCCTAGTTGACGTTTTCACCCAAATACCCATATATGGAGAAATTATGTCAGTTATTACTTCGGTTTATAATGCAACACGCAAAGGGTTTTAGATGCTTATGAAGACAGTTGGGATAATGGCAATAGTATATACTTTTTATTGGTGTCGATAACTGGATATTGTCTTGAAAGTTTCTACTAAAGCGAGTGCCATACTTTTGTTGTGTTAGATGTGATCTTTTCTAATCCCCATTACAATTTGACAATGTGAGCAATTAAATCCAATAGTCCGATGTGTACTGCCAGTGTATTGATGTGTGCACACTTGATAGTCTTAATTTGTGTAGCATGCTTGTTTGGCGATCACCTATCTCTGTAGGAGATTATGAAAAAGAGTTTATTCACATGTTTGTATGATCCTATTATTCACTTATTTGATTTAAAAATTGTGTTTGTCATGTTATCCTTAGCGGTTTTGTGCTTGTTTGCGGGTGGGAACCGGCCTACGGTACATAAGTTTTGCATATCTTCTGTGGTAAGAGACTCACCACTCTTTGTGAATCCTTCAGTCATATTCATAGCACGATGGATTCCAGAAGCAAACCTGAACATTTTTCTTACCTGTTTTTGTTTTTCTTCTTCAAAATTTCAACAATTATGTGATTGTAGAGTTTTTTATATGATGTGGTGACTGATACAGATAATACTTCCAGGGAATTGAGCTCATTTGATTTTCTTTTGGCTTTGATTTGATAGACTGTTAGACTGGTCTAAACAGATTAATGTTTTGGAGAGCTGTGAGTGAGTTGGTGTTTACAGATTAATGTTTTGGAGAGCAGCTCTGAGTCTGACACAAGTTATATAGCTTAGGGTAGAAGGAAAATTGTAATAGACAAGGTAAGCACTGGAAAAAGCAACATGTCCATTTTCTATTTCATTAAATACTAGTTTCTGTCAATGGCGGAGTAACAAGTACAACCACTTCCACCCAACTCATTTCATTTTCAGCTGCTCTTTACTTTTCAACACCAGATCTATTTTAACTACTTTATTATCTATATTATCTTCACTTGCTTCTTTTTTTTTTTGTTTATTTAACAAAAAACCTCTATTTTTATGCTTTTTATTCAAGAAAATAGTGTACTTTTGATGCAGAGCAATGATGAACTGGTGAGTTTTTCATTACTTTTGATCATACTTATCATCTGGGTTTTCTTAAATTGTGGTTAATTCAAATGGGTTCATCTCATTTTTTGTTAATCTAATCATTAGTAATACTGTAATAGTATACAGAGTGCAATTTATACTGTTTACAGTAACTTTTTGCTGAAGTTATGGTAAAAACATTCTTATTTCTTTAATTCTGTGTTAGTTTCTTGGGACTTGGGACTGCCGCTTTTACCACTCTCTCATATTAGTATGATATTGTCGGCTTTAGGCCAAATCCGCATGGATTTATTTAATCGCGCGTTAATGTTTGTTCTTTAAGATGAACTCTGCTGGAACTTTTTTCTTATAGTTTCTATTTTTTTTTTCCTTTTCTTGTTATGTACTTGTAATGATCAGTGGCGTAACTAAGGGAGCTAGCAGGGGTGATCGCCTCCCTAAACAACGGTCCCTAACTATAAATTCTGGTTCCGCCATTGATAATAATATTGAATTTTCAGTATCTCTGTAAGATATCATATCAAACTGCTCTAGATTGAAATACTAGGACATCCACAGATGACTCTGTAAGATATCAAAATTAAATACTAGTTTCTGTCAGATTATTACACATTAACGGGTCACACAACATGTCCATTTTCTATTTCATTCTTTTATGGGCACTGCATTTGAATATCCTGAATTGTTGTATTGAACTTTTATTGATTTGCTTGGTTTTGGGCAGTTAAGAATTTAAACATAGTGTGACTTTTGTTGAATAGAAGTTATTCTTTGTATCTTTTAACGTCTCCTTAGCCTTACAAATTATTTTCCAAACCAGGAAGATTCATCTTTAGGCTTATGCTGCTCCCAATTCTGCCCTCTACTATATACACTACTAATCCATTTGACCCATTGATGTGACCATAATTAGCGCACATTTAGTCCCCTAATTGAACCTATTTTGCATACTATTATAGCATTTTATGGCCATTTTATCCGTCAAAACCTTCCTATTTGCTTTTCTATCGCATTTCATATGTTTTGTAGAAAAGGAGATAATAAGGCGGAAATTCCCGTCTTTCGTGCATATTTGGAAGCTTATTGATGATATTAGATGGACTAGTATGAAGAGGAGGCAAGAATGATGACCAAAGATGTAGGAATAAAGAGTATGTAGAAGGCTCATAAGGTTAAAAGCAAAAATGACGAGAAGGGAGGCATTGCATGAAGAAATCGCTCGAAACCCGAACCAAGGGTTGCTCCTTTGGCTCTGAAAGTATGCTAGATGGAACGGCGTCGAAAAAACAAGCGATCTAGGCTTTTGAATCACTCCAATAGGAGTCCGGATGAGAAAATGGCGTCCGTTTTACAATCCGAGGTCAAACAAAGAAGTCATTCGGAATCCGCCCGTCTTCGCAGGAATCCGCCCGTCTTCCCCTAATCCGCCCGGATTGTCCCCAATCCGCCCGTCTTCTGGCTGGGAAAAACAAGAAATTTCACTGGAAGAGAATCCGCCCGGATTCCCTACAATCCGCTCGGATTCCCCCTCGCCAATCCGAGCGTCTTGCCCAAGGATCCGCTCGGATTCCTTAGCCCAGATCCGGCCGTCCCGACCTTATTCCGCCCGGATTTCTTCACAAAGACGATTTCGTCTTCTTCAAGCTTCAAAGAAAGAAGCCCTTCCTTCAAGAGATCCCGGAGTCTCCTTGCCCAACTTAAAAAGTGTAATTACTAGTTTAGCCCTTAGTTAACCCTAATGCATCCACCTAATTTCTACTATAAATACCCCATTTGTAAATAATCAAAGGGGGGCTCTTATGTTGTTTTAGAGTAGAAAATCCTTCTTTAGATTAGATTAGGAGTAGATTAGAATAGATTACTCTTTAATCTTTCTACAAGTTACACATTAATCTCTCTTTAATTATTGTTCAAGCTTATTATTCAAGTTTTTTATTGGGTAATTGAAGATTATTGGGTTATTATTGGGAGATTGACAACCTTCCATCAATCAATCAAGTTTCTTCTATTATTCTTGCTTTATTATTTGGATCATCTTAAGTTGGTATAATTCCTTTACTCTTTAATCTTTATTGTTCATTTCTTCATTCTATTATCATGTTTATACTTGTTGTGATGATTGACACCATTAATGACATGTTTCCCATGATAATGAGTGAGTAGTCTCTTAGCTAGGATTAATGGGTAATTAGGGGAAACCAACATGGGATTGATTCATGCTTAATCTAATATGTTTTCATAATTAAATTGCTTGCTTGTTGTGATGTCAACTTTATGCACATGTTATGTTTGATGAAATGCTAAGCCTATGAATCCTTGCATTTTTACCATCTCTTATCTACTCAACTTGACTCGTAAGACATAAACCAACTCGAGTCTTGTTAGACCATGCATAGAAGTTGATTAGGAGGAAAGTAAGTCGACTTGTAGGTGTTGTACAATCCAAGAGATTCGGCTCCGGGACCCAACTCTTCCTAAGAACCGTAAGACATAACCCAACTCGGTTCCTCCACAACATTAATTGCTTGCAACTTTGTGAACATGTTTGTATGATCAACACCATGAATCCCCTATGACCCCATGATATCCTAGCACTCTTAATCAATTGTTTACATTTCTTAGTTCATTGTTTGCTTTACTTTATTGTTTGCATTAGTCTAGACACAACTACAAACCCAACCAAATTGTGACACTAGCATAAATTGAGATAGATAGACTTAGAACCCAAAGCACACCGTCCCATGGATCGACCTCGACTTACCACTAGCTAGTTGTATGTTGAGTATTATAAATGTGTTTGATTGAGAGCCACGACGACACTCTCATCAAAATGGCGCCGTTGCCGGGGACGGTGCTATGTGATTAAGTTCTTACTTGTTTGTCTATTTTAATTGTGCTTTCACCTTGAGGAACTTGTTCCTCAAGGATCGTTTTTACCGTTTTCTTGTAGTTTCCATGTTTATAGTTGTATCTCTATCTTGACCAATGATGATGACCCAAGACTTGACATATGGAGTATGTGGTAGATCTTTTGAGTATAATTATGGGTATGGGGAGTTTGAGGAGCAAGTCAACACAAACCTACCTTATTATTTGTACAACGAAAATCCTAACCACTACCCCAACTTTTCCCACCAAAATCACCACACCCAATATCAACAACAACCACCCACCCAATACCCATTTCACAATGACTTTCAATTGCCACAATACAACCACTTTCACACTTACCCACAACAAAATGATGAACCCATTCAAAATGTGATTCTCCAAATGATGGGAGATCAACAAAACCTCTTCAAACAAATGCTAGAGGAAAGCCAAAATAGGGACAATGTTCTTCAAGGCATTGTTACCCAAGTTGAGGAGTTGGAGATTCAAATTGCCCAAACAAAGGCAACCCAAGAAACCACCCAACCAACCACTCCCCACCAATCCTTGAGCATTGACCATGAATGTGAATTTGAGGTAATGACCTTTGATGAAGAAGATGTGAAGTGGGAAGAGCCAACCTCCTTGAGCTCTTGTGAGTATGAAAGTGTGGTATTTGATGATGAAGACATGAGGTTGAGTAAGCCAAATACTCTTAGCCTTTGTGAGTATGAGGGTGTGACTTTTGATGTGAACATTGAGGTGTTGGAGGAAGAACTAATGAAGAAGAATGAAGCCCCCATTTATGATTCTTATGGAGATAGCGATGATGACATACCTATGGATGAAGCTTATGCGGGATATGTGTCTTGCAATGAAGAAGAGGAATGGAGTTGTGAGATTGCCTTACTTGAGGAGCCCATCCTTGAGAAGTTTGAGGTATGCTTCCATGAAGAAGATGAATTCCTTTTCCCCATTTCTCATGAAGACTACTTGGCCCCTACCATGGAGCCAATGATTGTTGGAGAGGATATGGTGGACCTTCTTCAAAAGGTCAAGGCATCATACAAAAGCTACTTGGTGGCAAAGCTCAAAGAGAAACTTGCACGTGAAGCTACTTGTGGGAATTTGGCATCCACAATGTCAACATCTAAGGAACTTGATCATCAAAGCCATGACAATTCTCCTTCCACCTTGGAAGGATTGAAAAATCAAAATGCTATCACCGTCACCGAAATTGAAGGAGAAGGTGGTGAGTCGAAGTCTCCAAACGAAAATGATCCATACTTCATTCCTAATGTTGACAAGAATCATGGGGTTACTTATTGTAAGTGTTTCAAAGGCTCAAATGCCAAGGGCAAGGTGAAGAAGAGAATAAGTGACAAGCTCCCTTGGCCAAGCTTCATCTTGAATTGGAACAAACCGTATTTATGCTTATTTGAGGATTGTGCCCAAGCATTTGACCGGTTATTGAGAGCATTGAGCAACATGGACAAGATCTATAACCATGGCAACAAGTAATGAGTTTGGTGGAGTCCTCCCTCAAACCACCATTTGTAAGATATTCTTTCCTTTAACTTTGCATTACATTTACAATTGCATACATGTACATTAAAGCTTGCATTTGTATTATATCTCATATTGCATTTACATTAGTTAGTTCATATAGTATAGTTGCATTGTAATATATCTCACATGATTCATGTAGATAGTTGCATATAGACTAGAATTCATGCATAGTCACTAATGGCCAAACCTATTCATTTCTACACTAGAAATAGTGTTTAAATCGGTTTGGGGAGGTTTGATCATAGGTGACCATAATTTACTAGAAATCATGCATCATATAGTGTAGTTTAGATTGCATTCATTTGTTATATATGTCATATAGAATTGCATTTAGTTAGAGCATGCATTCATTCATATCATATCATTGCATTTGTACTTCAATTTCAAAAAAATCAAAAATCCAAAAACATGTATTTCTTTTTCATTCCTACTCCTACATGTACATTGAGGACAATGTCCAAAATAAAGTGGGGGATGGGAATTTATATTCCAAAAATGCATAAAAATTGAAAAATTTCGAAAAATCACAAAAATATGTCTTTTAATTTCATAAAAACAAAACTCTTAAAAATTTGAAAATTTAAAAATTCCAAAAACATGTTCATTTCCTTTGTAGTGTAATTTTGTATATATTGTGTTTGTTCATCCTTGTTCACATTAATCGACTACGCCACATCCGAGACATGAGGATATTGAAGACCGCATGGTATGATCTTTCCAATCTCCTTTTTCCTCTTTATGTTAATGACTATGTGGCTTTATTTTGATTGATGCGGTAAAAACAATGTGAACTTAGGACTTGCATTTAGTTTATATGACATATTAGTTGGTAGAAACATTTGCATTAGGATGTATAAATGATAGTTGCATCATGGCATGTAGTTGCATGTTAGAAAAATTTTGTGAAACCGTCTACTTGGGAAACTTGACTAGTGTATATAGGCCCTAGTAGATGCTTTTTCTTCTTAAGACTTTGCTTGTTAGAATACTTGTAAAACACCCTAGGATGTGTCATGCTAGTATCCTTTGACCCATGGTTTAAGGCCTAGTCAAGAGTACCTTGTGGTGTGATAACTCCTTGGCTACCGTTTATTCCAAGGTGACCCTTGAAACCATGCAACCATCATTCATCCATGTTCTAGCATATATTTTTGTCATCAAAGGGAATGGGCACAAAAAGAAATCAATTTGAGTTCAAAGAAATGAAAAATGAAAGAAAGTTTGCAAAAATGCATCAAATGAAAAGAGGAGCAAAAATAGAACTCCTAAAAGCTTCAAATACAAGGCACCCTCGTTACTAATTGGGGTGACTTTGAAAATGTTCAAAAAGAAATGCAAAAAAGTTGTCAAGTGTTGAAATGCCAAAAATCAAAAAGAAATGGCAAAGAAAGTGTTCTCAAATGTCAAAAACCACAAGAAATTGGGGGGAAAAACAAAAACAAAAGCAAACTCCCAAAATGAAACTCAAATACTATCGATCCCTTTATCCATCGTATCCATTTTTGTGCATGGTAGAGAGGGGACGACCCTTCTTCTTGTCTAGGCAAGAGGGGGAATTCCGCGATCCTCCAGTGTTTCTAACACCATAGGGAGTCTACTCTTGACAAAAGCATTTAACGATTGAGGACAAAGGTACCCTAGCTTGACACAACTTGGAGGTGATTTATTGGTATCCTTCTAGGCTTAGTAGTTTGAACAAATTGCATCTATGAAGGAGTGTGTACCCTTGAATTGCTTCCCTTGTAGATAATTTCCGCCACTTAGATGAGGAAAGTGGCTATTCTTTTGTAGATGCATCCATTACTTGTTTTGTGTGCTTTAATGTTTGGATGTGTCGCCATTTTGGCAAGACCCACCTTGCCTTGCAAGAAGGCATCCTACCTCATGGTTATCTTGTTGTGAGTTGAAGGGGCGGAGTGAGACCCGCTAATTGTCTCATATCGGCTATATTAGTAGGTTAGTTTAAATAAAGGTCTAGTTTTAGTCACCTCTTTACTCGGGACGAGTAAAGGTTCGGTTTGGGGATATTTGATGTGACCATAATTAGCGCACATTTAGTCCCCTAATTGAACCTATTTTGCATACTATTATAGCATTTTATGGCCATTTTATCCGTCAAAACCTTCCTATTTGCTGTTCTATCGCATTTCATATGTTTTGTAGAAAAGGAGATAATAAGGCGGAAATTCCCGTCTTTCGTGCATATTTGGAAGCTTATTGATGATATTAGATGGACTAGTATGAAGAGGAGGCAAGAATGATGACCAAAGATGTAGGAATAAAGAGTATGTAGAAGGCTCATAAGGTTAAAAGCAAAAATGACGAGAAGGGAGGCATTGCATGAAGAAATCGCTCGAAACCCGAAACAAGGGTTGCTCCTTTGGCTCTGAAAGTATGCTAGATGGAACGGCGTCGAAAAAACAAGCGATCTAGGCTTTTGAATCACTCCAATAGGAGTCCGGATGAGAAAATGGCGTCCGTTTTACAATCCGAGGTCAAACAAAGAAGCTGTTCAGGAATCCGCCCGTCTTCGCAGGAATCCGCCCGTCTTCCCCTAATCCGCCCGGATTGTCCCCAATCCGCCCGTCTTCTGGCTGGGAAAAACAAGAAATTTCACTGGAAGAGAATCCGCCCGGATTCCCTACAATCCGCTCGGATTCCCCCTCGCCAATCCGAGCGTCTTGCCCAAGGATCCGCTCGGATTCCTTAGCCCAGATCCGGCCGTCCCGACCTTATTCCGCCCGGATTTCTTCACAGCACGATTTCGTCTTCTTCAAGCTTCAAAGAAAGAAGCCCTTCCTTCAAGAGATCCCGGAGTCTCCTTGCCCAACTTAAAAAGTGTAATTACTAGTTTAGCCCTTAGTTAACCCTAATGCATCCACCTAATTTCTACTATAAATACCCCATTTGTAAATAATCAAAGGGGGGCTCTTATGTTGTTTTAGAGTAGAAAATCCTTCTTTAGATTAGATTAGGAGTAGATTAGAATAGATTACTCTTTAATCTTTCTACAAGTTACACATTAATCTCTCTTTAATTATTGTTCAAGCTTATTATTCAAGTTTTTTATTGGGTAATTGAAGATTATTGGGTTATTATTGGGAGATTGACAACCTTCCATCAATCAATCAAGTTTCTTCTATTATTCTTGCTTTATTATTTGGATCATCTTAAGTTGGTATAATTCCTTTACTCTTTAATCTTTATTGTTCATTTCTTCATTCTATTATCATGTTTATACTTGTTGTGATGATTGACACCATTAATGACATGTTTCCCATGATAATGAGTGAGTAGTCTCTTAGCTAGGATTAATGGGTAATTAGGGGAAACCAACATGGGATTGATTCATGCTTAATCTAATATGTTTTCATAATTAAATTGCTTGCTTGTTGTGATGTCAACTTTATGCACATGTTATGTTTGATGAAATGCTAAGCCTATGAATCCTTGCATTTTTACCATCTCTTATCTACTCAACTTGACTCGTAAGACATAAACCAACTCGAGTCTTGTTAGACCATGCATAGAAGTTGATTAGGAGGAAAGTAAGTCGACTTGTAGGTGTTGTACAATCCAAGAGATTCGGCTCCGGGACCCAACTCTTCCTAAGAACCGTAAGACATAACCCAACTCGGTTCCTCCACAACATTAATTGCTTGCAACTTTGTGAACATGTTTGTATGATCAACACCATGAATCCCCTATGACCCCATGATATCCTAGCACTCTTAATCAATTGTTTACATTTCTTAGTTCATTGTTTGCTTTACTTTATTGTTTGCATTAGTCTAGACACAACTACAAACCCAACCAAATTGTGACACTAGCATAAATTGAGATAGATAGACTTAGAACCCAAAGCACACCGTCCCATGGATCGACCTCGACTTACCACTAGCTAGTTGTATGTTGAGTATTATAAATGTGTTTGATTGAGAGCCACGACGACACTCTCATCACCCATAGAAACTCAGAAATTTCCTTTGATTCCGCTTTCAATGAAAAAAATTCGCTCTTTGTTATGCTTACTATTTTGTGCAAATTTCTGAAACTTACCTTTTTTTTTTAGAGTTATTAATAAATATTGAGCAATTACTTCTTGTATTGGGCGTATGTATAGAGAATTCGCATAAAATTGGGATACTGAGAACATTAATTTCCAACATAAAAACTATGCATATCAGAAAAAGAGTTAAAGCAGTAGTAGGCGTAAGTATAGAAAATCGCTGCATACCTTAACAAAAAATGTGCCAAGAGGCAGCTTACTAGCTTGAAGGTCCCTTAGTCTCCTAAAAGTCTCGAGTTAGTTAGCTAATATATCTAGCAAAGGCAGCAGTTTCTCCTGTCATCAAAAAAGAAATCTGGTTTAAACCACAAAACAGGTCTCAACCCCTTCTTGTGTTCGCTCTCATAGTCTCATGTTTAGACTCGGCCGAGGTCCCTTTCTTCTTATTCTTTTTACTACTTTTATCTCTCCCCTTCTTAATTCTCAGACTGGCATACCAGCTAGTAACCGAGTATTCCCGAGCTATCTAATTTTGATTACTACGAGCCTCTACAGGTTATCCTTTGGCTTGCATATACGTTTCCATCCCCAACTGATTTGTTTGGAAACGTATTGACAGATTATTTTTATCATTGCAAGACTATTATATATATTAGTTCATTATTTCTGTTGCAAATGGTTTATCATAATTTCAATAGATGTGCATGATAAAATTTTTGAAAATCATGTTCTCTGAATGCTTGAAAATTAAGCACTAGCATAATTTTGATTTTCTTGCCTTTTTCTTTATTAATCTATTCACAATCTATTCACAATCAGTAATATTTCAGGAAAGTATTTGATAATCCTTAATTAAGATTACCAACAGTGGTTACTGTGACTCTTTAATAGTCAAGTCTTATAGTTCTTTATATTGTACTCCGTAGTATTTATTTATCAGTTTATAGTCTTTAATTTCAGGGCAGGATCCGAATAATTGGAATTTGGACCAAAGTTTGGACAGTGACGCTACTTCAGTAGTTTTTACGGTGGGTATTTCGAATTACTATTTTAGTTTTCATTTATTATTAAAACTTTGTCTTTTTTACTTTAGCTACAATAAGTAAGCCTTGTTACTTTGACATCACGTAATAATTTCGTTCTCGTGTATGTGATTGATACTTTTATTCTACAATGTTCTGATTATGTGATTTAATAATTTCTTTATAAGAGGTATCTTAATTGAAGGCAAACAATTGATTGAAGCGGATGAAATATTCCATTAAAGAATTGATAAAAAAATAAGCAGTTATCAATTATCGTCGTCGGTAGAGATCTCATATTGAGATTTATGCGAGTTGCTCTCATTAAATATGTAATGCCTTCAAAAATTGTGTCAAAACTAAAAGAAAAACAAAAAAAGTTTGGTTAGAATAATATAGAAAAAAATGTGAAAAATAAAGCTGAGAATACAAAATATATATATTGATTCAATCTTTATGATGTGTAGTCATGGATACTAGCTGGATTACCTTGCCAAATGACCATCGCGATTACATAAATGGATGTAGGGAGTTTATTGAGTTAGCTAAGGAAAGTCTTGTAGATGGGAAAACAAAATGCCCATGTAAGAGTTGTAAGTTACGTTATTACTTCACGCTGGGCGAAATAGAGGGACATATTTTGTTCAAAGGGTTTTACCAGAAGTATACGGATTGGTTTTGGCATGGTAAAAGGGACGTTCTTGATCATTTGCATGGAGAAAGTAGGGAAGAACCCTTGGTAGGTCGTGATAATATGAAAGGTTTACTTGATGCAGTTTATAGGACTACGATTCCTAACCATTCTAAAGATCTTGATGATCATAATACTTTTGCTGGCTCCATAGAAATAGAAAAAGAAGCTGAATTTGATGACGTGTCTATGGGGTTTAGTTCTTCTGGTGAGTCCGATAATGAGTTTGAGCACGCATACGATGCTACGACTGATGACCTCAACAATAAACAAGACAATAGCTATAAAAGATTATTCGAAGCTGCAAACGATGAACTTTACGAAGGCTGTCAATCTTTCTCAAAGCTCTCATTCCTTTTACATTTATACCATATTAAATGTATGTTTCATTGGTCTATTGAGTCATTTAACAAGTTACTTGAACTTCTACTTCAAGCATTTCCTCAAGTAAAAGAGTTCCCATCATCCTTTTATGAGGGTAAGAAGATAATAAATGATTTAGGACTTGGGTATGAAAAGATTCATGCCAGCCCATCCAATTGCATGCTATTTTGGGGGGAAAACAGTGACAAGGAGGAGTGTAATGTTTGTCACACGTCAAGATGGAAAAAAGTCATAGGTGAAAAAGGTAAAAATCTAGCTAAGAAGGGTGAAGGAGCTAAAGTGATGAGGTATTTTCCCCTCATTCCTAGATTAGAGAGGATCTACGCGTCACCTAAAACAGCAGAAGATATGAGATGGCATCATAAAGATCGTGTAAAAGATGGAAAACTTAGACATCCAGCAGTCGCTTTAGCGTGGGAACAATTTGATTCTCTGTATCCTCTATTTGCCTCTGATCCTCGAAGTGTTAGGTTAGCATTAGCTAGTGACGGGTTTAACCCATATCGTTTGATGAATACCACTTATAGCACATGGCCAGTTATTTTGATTCCTTATAACTTGCCACCATGGTTGTGCATGAAACCCTCTTCATTTCTTTTGTCTTGTATTATTCCTGGAAATCCAGTCCAGGAATTGACATTGATGTGTATCTCCAACCTCTAATTTCTGAGTTGAAGTTGTTATGGAGCGGTGTTGACGCATTTGACGCCTTTGAAGGTGAAAAATTCAAACTCCGAGCAGCATTACATAGTACTATTAACGATTTTCCAGCATATGCTATGCTTTCTGGATGGAGTACTGCTGGTTATGATGCTTGTCCACGTTGTACCCATTCAACTAATTCCGGAAGATTTGGTGGCAAGATTTGCGATGTGGGACATAGGAATTGGTTGGCTCCAGATCATCACTATCGTTCTGAAGCCAATTTGTTTGATGGAACGATAGCGTCTGGCTGCGCTCCAAAATCTATAAGTGGTTCTGATGTCTTAAGACAACAAGAAAAGATTGAATATACGTATGGGAAGACTACAAAACGATTGAAAAGGCCAAATAGTGCAAGGGAAGTTGGTGTCTCGACTAACATGGTTAATGATAGCAACTGTAAAGATAATAATCATAATTTGTGGAATAAGAAGAGTATATTTTTTGAGCTGCCCTACTGGGAACACAACCCACTAAGACATAATTTAGATGTTATGCACATTGAGAAAAATGTGTGCGACAATATATTGGGTACACTTTTTGATATGGATAAGAGTAGAGACGATGTGAATGCGAGAAAAGGTCTAAAGAAGCTAGGCATAAAGGAACATCTATGGCTCCAAGATCGACCTAATCGAGAACCATACATGCCTCCAGCATCATACACCATGTCTAACGAGGAGAAAGAGCGATTTCTAAAAGTCTTGCAAAAGATTAGAGCTCCTGATGGGTATGGCTCAAACATCTCTAGATGCGTGAATATGAAACAGAGAAAACTCATTAATCTTAAGAGCCACGACAATCATGTCTTAATGCAAGATATACTTCATGTGGCATTGAGGGCATCCAAGGCTACTAAAGTTATTGACTTACGTGGGGAATTATCTTGCTTTTTCAAGTCTCTTTGTTCGCATACCCTTGAACACGACGAGTTAAATGCACTTCAGTCAAAAATTGTGCTAATACTATGTCGTATGGAAATGGAGTTTATGCCAACCTTTTTCACAATTATGGTTCACCTATTGATTCACTTAGTCGAGGAGGCGAAACTTGGTGGTCCTGTCCAGTATAGATGGATGTACCCTATTGAAAGGTAATTATCAGAGACTATTTAAGTGGATGTTTAAGTGTTTTTTTCTAAACTGATTTTATGAACTCTCTAAAGGTATTTGGCTCACTTAAAATCATACGTAAGTAATAAAGCGCAGCCAGAGGGATCAATTGCTGAAGGGTACATGCTTGAGGAGACAATCACATTTTGTTCAAGGTATTTGGGAGATATTGAGACTATCTTTAATAGATCGAAGAGGAATGATGATGGTATTCAAGACATGAGTGATTATTTGTTTCACTCTGGTGGTAGAGTTGTTGGTATGATTGAAAAAGTACGCCTAGATGACAGAAGTTTAAAACAAGCTCACCGCTACGTTTTGCTTCATTCTGATTAGATGAAAGAGGTTCTTGAGTAAGTATAAATGACTCAAAAGTTTTATAATTTAGCACCCATCCTTAATATAATCCGGTAATGATTTTTTTCCAATTCTTTTAAAGTGCATTTCTTAATTACAAGCGGCTGGAGATGGTCCATCTCAGTGTTACCCAAAATAATGAAAACGAATGGATTATCAAAGAATTTGCGGAATGGTTGCAAGGACAGGTCCACCTCTTTTAAAACTTCGAAATGTGGCTTATCAATTTTATATTATTCATATTAATACAATTGTCTATTGTCATAGGTACAAAACCTAGATACAAGTACCCCACAAGGACAACTTAGGAAAGCTTTGGCAGGTGGTTTAAATAATCATTGTAAAAGGATGACGGGATTTATGATCAATGGATATAAATTCCAAACGGTTGATCGTGAAGAAAATCGAAGAACTCAAAATTCTGGAGTTATGGTCGAAGCTGATGGTGAAACATATTATGGAAAACTAAAGGATATTTATGAGTTAGATTATTTTGGCCAATGCAAAGTTGTAATGTTCAGTTGTGCTTGGGTTGATATACACAGAGGTGTTAAGAAGTTTGAAGATAGGAGTGTGTGTGTCAACTTTTCTAAACTGATGCATACTGGTCGAAATTTAGCCGATGATCCTTTTATTTTCTCGTGTCAAGCAAAACAAGTTTTTTATGTCGACGATGAGATGCAAAAAGGATGGTCTTATGTAATTAGTACAAAACCTAGGGATCTTATTGAGACTGGCGAAATTCTGTTGAACTAGTTCTTGTATACTTTTGATATTAGATGATTTTAATTATTAATCTAAATAATGTTTTTGGTTTTGGTTATGCAAATGTTGTGAGCAACTCTTTCCCTTTATTATATTATTATATGCTCGTTGACCTTTACTATTATATACAACTAATGGATTTAATGTTTATTTTAGGATTTATTAACGAGTATCACGTTCAAGGATGAGTTACCGAAGCAAAAGGATCAGGGCTCAATTTAAGGAAGCTGATGGGCCAATGCCACCTCTAACCACACCATCATCTCTTACTACGGAATCGGGTGGTGCGATGACGGATGGGGCCATTTTGCCCTCAAAAAAACAAAGTAGCTGCAGTTGTTAAGGCACCGCAAAGAACAACCCATCGCTAAAAGATTGTCGTCCTCCTGGAAATATTGATGAGCCTTATCTTTTCAAAGGATTCTTTTTCAAAGACCCAGGTCAATCCGTCTTTTGAAAAAACTCGAAATGACCCAAGTTCAAGAATCCAAATCTCACACACTTTTCAAGAACATGCAGCTAAATATGATCAACCTGACCGAGCTTTTACTCCAAACCCCTTACTTTCAAAGACCCACGTTACCGCAAATTCTGATGATCTTGCTGCTAGAAAAGCTCGCGAACTCTCTGCCAAGCAACTTGATGCATCTCAAAAAAGGGGGGAACAAGCACAAGTAGGAGGGGTTAAACCAGCCAGACGATTCGTTAAAAAATTTATTAAGAAACCTGACGGATCTTTTACCACAAACCCCCTACTTTCAAAGACCCATGTCCCCGGAAATTCTTATGATCTTGTTGCTAGAAAATCCCAAGAACTATCTGCCAAGCAACCTGATGCATCTCAAAAAACGTGGAAAGAGGCACAAGTAGGAGGAGTTAAACCACCTGATCCTTTGTGGAAAACTTCTACTTCCTTTACTACAACCCCTCTAGTTTCAAAGACCCACGCCACCATAAATTCTCCCGATTTTCCTGCTAGAAAAGCCCGAGAACTCTCTGCCAAGCAACTTGATGCATCTCAAAAAAGGGGGGAACAAGCACAAGTAGGAGGAGTTAAACTTATTAAGAAACCTGACGGATCTTTTACTACAAACCCCCTACTTTCAAAGACCCATGTCCCCCGAAATTCTTATGATCTTGTTGCTAGAAAATCCCAAGAACTGTCTGCCAAGCAACCTGATGCATCTCAAAAAACGGGGAAAGAGGCACAAGTAGGAGGAGTTAAACCACCTGATCCTTTATGGAAAACATCTACTATGAATGATTGGTCTTTTACTACAAATCACCTACATTCAAAGACCCATGTCACTCGAAATTTGCATGATTCTGCTAATGGAAAAGCCCCACAACTCTCTGCCAAACAGCCCGATGTATCTCAAAAATTTGGGGAACAAGCACAAGTTTTGACTCTCAAGTCAACTAGTAATAGTGCAAAGCCTGCATTATTGTCAATGTCTCAACCCACTTGTCGTCCGCTACCATCTGAACTTGTTAACAGGACCAACAATGGGTGTAATAGGTCTAACACAATTGAGAAGTCATCAGTCGAGCATGAAGAAGTTCTGAACCAGCAAGATGCTAATGTAACTCGTCTAAAAACTTTCAAACCGAAACGTCGTAGTGTGGTACACGATTGGCCTGATAATGTAGAATTTGACGAAAATGAGGAGGTTCTACTTATGGGTAAGTTCTCTTTGTTTAATTTTTGTTGTCATGGTTGGCTTTCTGAGTTATTTTTGTTTAATTTTTGTTGTCTCTGTGAGAATCTCTGGTTTCGTATATACAACCATTATTATCATATCACCTCTGTAGATGAGTTGTCAGTGTTGGTTAGCTGGTAAATTCAACCATTATTATAAGTGTTATCAACCTGAGTTGTAGCAAGAGGCTTAATGCTTATTGTACCAAACTAAAAGAACACAAAGATAGCTTGGACAGTTCAAATTTAATGAGATAATACTAGTAGTGCAAATTAACCTTCATAACTGATTAAATGAAAAAAAATGAAAGTTCATGGCATCCTTCTAACAGCAACTGGGTTACCTGAGTCTCTATACCCTGTTCAAACATGTATTCTTCTTTCAATCTTTTTTTGCTTTTATGCCATGTTTTTCTCCATTTTTAATTTGGTTGGTTGTGCTTTGTTTAGATTGAGCAGATAGAAATTGTTTTAGTTTGTGTTTATGCATGTATCAATCTAAATTTGGATGATTGTAGTTCTTTGTTGGTTTGTGTGGAATTGTGTGTTGGGACTGCCGCCACTACTCCATGACATTAGTATGATATAGTTTTCTATGCTCACCAAACTTATTAATGCTTTCTTTTCCCCATTTTCTAGTAGTGCAGTGATATTAAAATAAGTCTTTCAGTTACAGTGATATTGTTGATAGTTAACGGAAAAACTAACGGTCTTAGGTTTGAGTTCCTTAACTATATAAAAATATGTTTAAGTTCCTCCTGCATTCCCTGCATCCAATTTTGGTATTATCATATATTTTTTATATTGTTATGTCACTAGGACACAGTGTCGTGTCCGATACTGTCAACCGAGTCAGAAGTGTCGTGTCCTATACTTTCAGCCGAGTCGGATAACATAGATTTTCGGTAATTGTCATATTGAAGTCTGCTGGTGGATGCAAGCCAATTGGAACTGATCAAGGACATGATTAAATATAAAGATACTTGCTCATGTTCTTATGGGACATCTTAAGTTCCCTTTGGTTAGTTAAATGGATTCGTTGTCATCTTTTAGTGTTCTTATGCGACTAGCCATTAGGCTAATCTAGCTTTGATTGAGTTGTTTTTGGGCCTCTTCGCTAGAGATAATCTTTAAGGATAGACAAAGCAGATTAGCATATTGTTATGTACTACCTCTGACTCAAACAGATTCTTTACGTTTTATGAACACCCCTCACAAATTAATAAAAGTGTAGTGGTTAGGACTTTATAAGCTTGGCGTTTTGGCTGGGCGATATAGCTGCAATGCAGAGGTTGGTAGATAGAACGTGGGATAGATAAACGGAGCATGTTTCATTCATATCCTCGAATTTGAGTTAGTTAATTGATATATTTTGTAGGATTTTTTTTTTGTTTGTTTGTTTGTTAACGCTTGCAATTTTGCACAGAATTTTTTTTAAAAAAACCTCTATTATCAAAGAGTTTAAGAACATATGTATTTATGTGTTTTGGTAGATAATGAAGGAAATATTGAAAAGGTCAGCGGTCGAATTCAACCGCATGATGTATGGTGTACTAAAGGGAGGTATTGTGTCACTTTTAATGAATTTCATCAGCCACTCAAAATGGAAGGACACATCCTCGTTAAATTCATTGGTAATATGGCTCGGAAGGAAAGATTTTGTCCAATTGGAGAGACAAATTGGCACCGTGTGCCTGAAATTTTCAAAGTTGAAATCATCAAGTGTATTCGGGTATGTTGTTACTAACTTCATAACATGGATAATTGTGCTAGTTTGGTCAGCTCATATTTTTTGTTTAAATTAACCTTTTTTTTTCCGAAGGATCATTTTGTTATTCCCGATGGTGATGGCTATGACAAAGGTATTCTGAAGCGTGTAGGCAATAGTGTGAGACAATATAGGCACGACTTGAAGAAGACTTTGTTTAAATCCACGAAAAAAACTAAACAAGAAATCTACCAAACTAAACCAGGAGGGGTCCCTCTTGATAGTTGGATTCATTTAGTGGATTATTGGTATTCTGACAAGGGAAAGGTATTTGCCCAAAATTAAATAGTTGCTTTTATTATCTTCACTATTTTTTCATAATGTCAGCACTCTATGTAATGTCTATTTTATTTAATGCAGAAATTTTCTGAATGCGGGAAAGAGGCCCGTGCATCACAAAATCATGTTCACACAACCGGGTCAATAAGCTATGCTAATATATGGGCGGAGTTTTTAAATATTTTATCCTTTATTGATGATTACCACCATCTTTACATTTATTTAGAATTAAATACAAGCTTAGGTGTATAAGCTAATTACTCACTGATGACTCACAGGAAGAAAAGAACAAAAGGGAGCCAACTGAATTGGAGGTTTTCAAGCAAACTCATAAGAGGAAAGATGGGTCATATGTGAAAGATACAATAACGGAAGAATTTGTGGTACTCATATATAATAAAAATGTTTGATGTACTCTAAAATTTCTTGTAAATTGACATATACTAAGCATTTTTTTAATGTGTGTAGTTGGATGCTGATACTTATGTTCAATCTAAACTTGCAACTAATCCTACCAAGCCCAAAGCGCAAATCCAAAATGAAGCTTTCAGTAAACTAATGTATGGGGAAGATATCCCCAAACGCCCGTTAGGCTATGGTTTCGGCGTGAAAGGAAGTGATGTATTTGGGGTGCACAGTATTTTAAGGAAAAAGACTTTTAATTCTGGAGATGGTAGTTCTTTGGAACTCAAGCATGTGGAAAAGGTGCAAAATATGGAAAAGTCTGTTCTAAGTTTGACTAAGGACAAAGAAGAGCTGCAAACCAAGTTGAATGAGACGAATAGCATCTTGTATAAAATCTTGGAAGGTATGAGTTCGGGAATGCCGTCGCCCGAGATAGCCCAACTTGTAAAATCATCCTTGAACTCAAAGGTATTTTTATTTTTATGTTGTCTTTAAATTTAATATAGTACTGAATCGTAGTATGATTCAGTTTGGTAGTTTTGTCTATGCTGAATGGTTCTATAGGAATGATGCTCGGTTATATGCCTTAGGGTTAGTTGTTGCCCGCAACCCCTTTCATTCTTAACGTTATTTAAAATAGTTGCGAGACGTCATAAACTTGTGACCGTCACCATTCACAAGTAAGAATTTGTGACCAATGTGTAAATTGTTGTAGTTAGGTGTAAAACTTTGTTGGTTTCCACTAGGGAATCCCTTGATTACTGTTAGTATTGTGTTGAGAATTGAGATGTAAAGTACTGCTTATTTTTGTTGTTTGGAGTGTGGAGGTATATTGATCATTTAGCCACAAAGGCGTGTGCAAATGACTGTTAGTATTTCTGTTGTTTGGAGTGTTGCGGTATATTGATTAGTATAGCCACGAAGGCGTGTGCAAATGACTATGAGTTGGTATTTTGGAGTAGACTTGAGTACTTGTGGAGGTAATTGAAACCTAGAAATGTCGTGGCATTGGTTTTGGTCTCTGTCGGAGTTTTAGGTGTGTCTACTTTTTGTATCCCCTCATTTATCTTTTAGTGATCTTTGTCCATTTTTTACCTGTTACTCCCGGTGAAGTATCAGGTCACCTTTTATTTAATCTTTTTTCTCCCTGGATCCAACTTTCTTCCTCCTTCCTTTGAATCCTCCATTGTTTTAATATCTTCATCTTCAAATTCAAAATTCTACTATTTCTTAATTATTCTCTCATTTATCCACAACGGACGCATCAGGCCTTGCTATAGCAGTCCCCATGGCAGCCGAAAGCCCAAATCCCATTCAAATCGAGACAAATAAGAGAATAATTAAGTGGAAAAATTATTCTCTGAGAGAATAATCTGCCTAATCTCAGCCAAATCCCATGTGAAAATTATCTCTAAATTATCTCTAATCCATAAAAGTGGAAAAATTACCTGTGAAAATTATCTCTAAAGCATTTGGGAATGGTGGTTCAATAGGAGGATATCTATAGTCTATAGAGCTTGAGATTTGCATGTAAGATGGAGCTGAAATCAACCATGAAGCTTATTTAGCTCTGTGTGTATCTATAGAGGAAAGAAGTTGGTAGTTGTTCACTTGTTTGTACTGCTTTCAGAATTTAGGTGTTTTGAATTGTTTTGTTCTTGTTTTTTAAAGTGGGGAGAGTGAGAGGTAGTGATATTAATTAACGTAATACAAGTCAGGGAATCGGCTTCACAGGTTGCCCTTCCATGAGATCACTGAAATATAAATGAGGGGATAAATGGGTTTTTTCTAGGTTAAACCTTAGTATGGATTAATATGAGAAGGGTAGGTATAGTTTGGATTATTCACATGAAATAACCCTTTTTTTTATGTATGGTTTCTGAAGTATGTAGTATTTTGATTTCTTTTTGTTATTAGTAGCACAACTTCCTACTTGATTGCCTTGTTAATGATATTTAATTTCCTTGCATGTAGATATCCGACTCAACTAATGGTGGCGGTGCATCCGGATAGAAGGACCAAATCTTGAATTCACTTTCTGGAGTAGATTTGTTGCACCTTTTGGCTTAAATCTAATCGTTTCGAAATAATTTATTATTTTTGCTGAAAAGCATTAATAGGGATATTTCTTATTTCTATTGTTCGATTGTTCGGATGAAATCATTATGATATTTTTTTTTATTTTTTTTGAATTTTGAAAGCATGTAATTTGATAATTGCAATTTTAATTTATGGTATAAAATTTTGTTTTGGTTCTAGTCAAATTAATGTTTTTTATACACACTTTAATTTATGATGTCACTAGCTCGTAATTTATATGATTTAATTCAAATCGTATTGACGAAGATAGTATTATTGAATTTGTCTAGTGACAGGAAAAAGCGTAGAGAAATTCAAAATTTCGACGCGAAAAAGTGTAGATAAACTTTGACGCTTAAAAGTGTCGCTGCTCTCGACACATAAAAGCGTCTACAAGGTTGACGCTAAAAACTGTCAAAATTTCCTGACGCCCCAAAAAACCACGCTTCTAAAAGCGTCGAGAAATAAAATGGCGACGCTTTTAAGCGTCGGGAATAGCCCAATAAAGCGTGGGCAAAGTAAGGTGTGTGTAGTAGTGCTCGCCCGCCCTTGCCCAACTACAGGCTTCCTATTGGGCCGGGCACCACTACTGCTAGCACCTCGAGGCGGGCTCATGCCTCGTTTTCACGATCCTCCTCCTCTTCTACTCCTGCTCCCACGGGTTACCCGGACACTTTCCGCCCCCCTACACCTTTGGTTATCCCTCCGGTCATGGACCAAAGGGGGATGTCACGTGTGTTGAGTGACTTGTGCAGGAGCTTTGATCAGCATCGACTAAACACGGCCCTGGCCCTGTACCCAGTTTACGAGGAGTACGCTCGTGGGGGGATGCTCCCACGAGGTGCCTGGACTCACCCGTCCTTCTTTGTCCCTCCGGTGGGAGGTTACCCCCAGCCTGCCAGGAGACCTCCTCCCACGACTACTACTGCCGCTGCTGTTGAGGCGGAGGAGGAGGAGAGCGACTCGGGGTCCGGAGAGGATAGTGGTTCTGAGTACGATGGTGGGGATTAGATGCTTGTGACCTCCCCTGTTTTTGGCTGGTTTGGGGAGGTCGTCTTTTGTGAGTTTCCTATCCTTCTTTGTTAGTTTCCCTTTCTTTTGTTGTTGCTTTTATTCCTCCCTATATTGTTGTGACTGCTGGTGATTTGCTGCTGAGCACAATGGGGGCATTGTGCGTTTCGGTTTGGGTAGGGTATTTGCATATGTCTTTTTCATCTGCATTTGTTTTTTTATTGCATTTCAGTCACACATTTACTGCATTTTAGCTTGCATTTGTGTTATTTCAAAATAAAAAAAACAAAGAAAAAACCGAAAAATTTCAAAAAGAATCAAAAATATCACGTTTACTTTTGCATATAGTCGAGTCGGATTGGAGTTTATTAATGATGATATTGCACTATTAGTCAAATATATGCCATTCCTTGCCTTTTCACAACTGCTTAGCGAGAATTAAAAGTGATTTCTCAAATTTTGTTGTGGAATTTACTTCGGGTTATTAGACTTGACCCATCTTTTTGGCAAACTACTTATACTTTCTAAGATATAGAGCCTATAACCGGTGACATTCATGACCGGTTAATTTAGGAATGAGAGTAGTACTCCCTTCATTTCATGTTTTGCACGTGTATGAGTTTTGATTGCTTATTGCCTATACGCATCGGTTTGTGGTCGGTATTACATGTTTTGAGAACTATTGCATCTCCCCCTTTCTCATTTTTCCCCATTTAACTCCACTATAAGCCATATCTGCCAGTTGCCCTCAACTACATCCCATACTTAGCCTACCATTATGCCGAGCTAGGTAGTAGTAGCGGAATTTGTCGAATTATAGCAGTTTTGGTTCGTTTATGCACTGTTGGAGTGAGTATTCATGAGAATTGCTGGTAATGTGTCAGCCTGGAAAAGGAGGAAATCAGGAGAGAAAAAGAAAGAAAGAAAAACTCAAAAGAAATGAAAAAAAAAAAGAGAAGAAGTTGATCTGGGCAGTGAGCATAGTCCAGCAGAGGTGGTCGATCGACTGCTGTCATTGGTCGATCGACTGCCCACTCTTTAAAAAAAAAAAGAAAAAAAAATGAAGAAAAGGAATTTGAAAAAAAAATTAATAATTCGGCTGAGTCGAGAATACACCTCATGTACTTAATTTTTTTTGAATTGGAGGTGTTCGTTTGGGATAGTGTGTTGCCTAGACATTTAGAGGCAATGGCTTGTATTTTGAGTTGGAGGAACGGGATTCAGTTTTGATGATTTGTTAGGTACTAGCTTGGCCTCTTACCCTCACATTCCCATACTTTTTTTGCCCTTTCTTTCCCACTTAACCTCACACATCCAAATTTTGCAATAGTTCGGCATGTAATAGTCCTTGACTGTGGTTATGCGTGTGTACGGTAGCTAGAATCATTATTCATACTAGTCAGCATACATGTTTTGTCGGTCGCAGTCTAGGTGAGAGTCTGTATCTTCTTCCCTCTCTTCTACATATATTCTTACCATTTGCCTTGCTGAGGGAAGAGTGACCCGGGAGAGTCCGAATTTATGAGTCTTGCAAGGTCGAACGCCCAATTTAATTCCATAACATGCATAAATTTGTTCACTTGCTTTGAGCTTTGCGGTAGCTGATTATGTGCATTTAACGGTTTGGCATTGACTTGTAGCTCGCTCTGAGATATACTCCTTTCCATTAGGTCCTTTTAGTTGCATTTAGTGCTTGCTTGGGGACAAGCAAGGTTTGGTTTGGGGAGATTTGATACGTGTATATTCTATACACTTTATTTGCAGTTTTGGCACGTATTTCCATGCGTATTTGTTAGCCTTAAGCTATTATTTCTCCTGAAACGGTTTACTTTGCATTTTCTATGATTTATTGTAGGAATGAGTGGAAGTGAGCTAAATCAAGCCTAAATCGTCCTCCGGAGGCAACTTCAGGGAAACTTTGAAGAAGGGAGTTCGTACTCACTCACCTCGGGATGCGTGCATGGAGCTTAGAGGCTGCTTGGAAGAGGAAAGGAGATTATTGCATAGCTCAGTTGGTCGATCGACCAACATCCCCAGTCGATCGACCAGGGAACTTCAGCAGACGCTACTGTGCTGCACTCACTAGTCGATCGACCGTGCTCCTTAGTCGATCGACCAGGCTGCGAGCTGAGATTTAATTTTCGTGTTAGACTTTTTAAAAGCCCAATTGTAATTAACTTTTTGGCATGGTTTTCAGTAGAACGCAGCTACAATTTTAGGGTATGTTTTTCATTACTCAAGAACTGTTTTTTAGATATAGTTTTCTGGGGAGACGACGAAATTCGAATAGGAATACTTTGTTCATCATTTAATTAGTAAGCTTTTATGCAAATTCCTTCTTCTTTAATTTCTTGTTAATTCAATACTTGTTGTTATTAATTTACTTTCAGCAATTCATCTTTTGATCCTTTGTCTTTAATTCAATTTCAATTATGTCAATCTTGTTCTTTGCCTTCAATTTTGCAATTGTTATAGTTTTAGTTATGCGTAGCTAATTATCTTGATTGGGAACGAGGTGAGCCATGGCATGAATTAGGGTCAATTTTATTAGTATGATTTTCTTACATATCGATTTTATTACCTTTTGATAAACCCATCTTGCTAGATTGAAAGATTGGTAGGTTAGGTTATCATTAGATTTGGAATTTCCTTTGAGCGAAAGCTTTGAGAAATTCTAGGGAATTAGAAGACCGTAAGGTTAATTTTGAGCATTGATCGAAAGGCTTGTTCATATTTCCTAAGACCGTATCATAGGACCTCTACTACCTTTTTGACCTGACCTTAGCCGTGGTGAACCGAAGTTCCTGATCTCTCTTTTATCTTGTTGAGAAATTTCATATTTAGCAATTAGTCATTAAAATCAACCAAATTCAAAACCCCCATTTAATTGTTACTTTTATAGACTGAAAATAGCAAACAAAATTGATCTTGTCTCTCTGTGGTTCGAACCTTACTATCACTAGCTATAGTTTTAGTTTGGAATTATAAATTTAATTTTGATACAAAACGACGGTATCACGTGAGGTTACACGAGGCGCGTTTTTATTCCTATTTTAGGCATAATATCACTTTAGTTGGTCGAGGTTTGTCGGGTTGGAAAATTCATTCCTATCTAGGTCTGTGATTCTAACCGCACCCCCCGAAAGTATGGACTTGACTAGAAAAGGCCCGGCCCAATTAGGTTTGAATTTTCCCCGTGGGTCGACAGGTAAAAGAGCTCTAACCGACTTGATTACTAAGTCTCCTTCCTTGATGTTCCTTTGCTTGACCCTTTTGTTGAAGGCTCGTTTGATACGTTCTTGATATGTTTGGACATTATGTAATGCGCGTAGCCTACGTTCATCCAGGAGGATGAGTTCTTCATATCTATCCCTCTTCCAATCGGCTTCCGGGATTTGACTTTCGAGTAATATACGCAAGGATGGTATTTCTAACTCGACTGGCTGTACAGCTTCCATGCCGTAGGTCAAATAGAAAAGGGTGGCCCCAGTGGGCGTTCTAACAGATGTGCGATATCCCCACAAAGCAAAGGGTATCATGCCTAGCCAATCTCGATAGTTGTCAATCATTTTCTTGAGAATTGTGACAACGTTCTTGTTTGCCGCCTCTACCGCGCCATTAGTCTATGGTCTATATTGCGAAGAGTGGTGATGCCTAATTTTGTACTTGGCTAGCAATTGCTCAGTCTCGGCTTGGAAATGTGATCCATTATCACTAATGATCTCATGTGGGCAACCGTATCGACAGATGATGTTGTTTTGTATGAACTTTGCTACGTTTTTAGCCGTGAGACTAGTGTAGGAAGCCGCTTCTACCCATTTGGTGAAATAGTCGATTGCCACTAAAATGAAACAGTGACCTCCTGATCCGGCTGGAGTTATCTTCCCGATTATATCAATTCCCCAGGCAGAAAATGGCCAAGGAGATGTCATCGTATAGAGCAATGAAGGAGGGACATGCTGTACATTCCCGAAGATTTGGCAGTTGTGGCAATGTCTTACGTATTTGATGCAATCGGATTCCATTGTGGTCCAATAATACCCCCAAACGTGTGATTTTCTTTGCCATCATGGGCCCACTCATTTGAGGACCGCATTCTCCATCATGAACTTCTTCCATCACTTTCCGCGCCTGTGAATGATCAAGGCAACGTAGGACTACACCAAGAGGTGTTGTTTTGTATAACTCTCCTTGCATGAGAACGTATTGGGAAGCTAGTATGCGTATAGCACGTTGTCCCCTTTTGTCCATATCCGGTGGATAGGTACCGTTGAACTTGAAATTTAGGATTGCTTGGAACCAAGGTTCCTCTGTGATTTCTTCTTCATCGGTGATTTGGTGGACATAAGCTGGCTCTCATCGTCGTTCGATGCATAAAGGCATTTCCACCATGTCATCTGGCATATTAATCAAAGATGCAAGTTTTGCAAGAGCATCCGCAAATTGATTTTCTTCCCGAGGTAGGTGTAGATAGGTCACGTGATCAAAGAATTGGGCAACTTGGTCTATTCTGGCTTAATAAGGTGCTAGGCTTTCGCTTCGGATTTTCCAAGATCCCGTAACTTGATTGATGATCAGGGACGAATCCCCATGCACTCGGAGGTTTTTAATGCCTAAGCTCACTGCCGCTTGTAGTCCAATGAGGCAGGCTTCGTATTCTGCAGCGTTATTTGTCACCTCGAAGTCGAGTTTGACAGAGATCGGTGTATGATCACCTTCATGAGAAATGAGCAACACTCCTATTCCAAATCCTCTTAAGTTTGATGCTCCATCGAAGTAAAGGTCCCAGGAGTCTACATCGGTTTGGAGTATATCCTCGTCTGGAAATGACCAAGTATCTATTGTTTGTGCATCGTTGATGGGATTTTCTGCAAAGAATTCGGCAACGGCGCGCCCTTTTATAACTTTCAGAGGCACGTATTTGAGATCGAACTCTGAGAGCATCAAAGTCCATCTTGCTAGGCGTCCGTTGAGGACGGGTTTCTCGAAGAGGTATTTGACAGGATCCATTTTGGAGTATATTTTGACGGGGTAGCTAAGCATGTAATGACGTAGCTTCATCGTTGCCCACACAAGAGCGAGGCATGTCTTTTCGAGTTGTGAGTATTTGCACTCCTACTCCATGAACTTCTTACTAAGGTAGTAGATAGCCCTTTCCTCCTTTCCTTCGGTTTGAGCTAGCATGGCGCCCATGGCTGTTTCGGTTTAGCTAATATCTCCTTGATTCGGTCGAATGCCTTTTGACAGTCATCATCCCACATGGTGTGATCTGTTTTCTTGAGCTTTTTGAAGATAGGTTCACAGATCATGGTGAGTTTCGATATGAATCGACTTATATATTGCACTTTTCCCAGGAATCCTCTGACTTCTTTCTCCGTTTGAGGTTGCGGCATTTCGATCAGAGCTTTGATCTTGGAAGGGTCTATTTCTATACCTCGTTGGCTAACGAGGTATCCCAAGAGTTTGCCAGATGTTACTCCGAATGCGCACTTCTGAGGATTGAGCCTCATGTTGTACTTTCGTAGCCTTGAGAAGAATTTGCGAAGGTTCGCAATATGCCCCTCTCTATCCTTGGACTTGACAATCATGTCGTCTACGTATACCTCAACTTCTTTGTGGATTATGTCATGTAGGAGTATAGTTGCGGTGCGTTGATATGTAGCTCCGGCGTTGATTAACCCAAACGACATGACCGTATAGCAATAGGTTCCCCATTGAGTGACAAAGGCGGTCTTATGCATGTCTTCTATGGCCATCTTGATTTGGTTATATCCCGCGTATCCATCCATGAAGGATAGTAACGCGTGATCTGCGGTATTGTCCACCAATATGTCGATATGTGGTAGAGGAAAGTCATCTTTAGGACTTGCTTTGTTCAAGTCCCTAAAATAACCACAAACACGGATTCTCCCATCCTTTTTGGGTACGGGTACTATGTTGGCTACCCAGTCAGAGTACTCGGAAACTTTGATGAACCCGGCTTTGAATTGCTTATCGACTTCTTCCTTAATCTTGAGAGCCCATTCTGTTCTCATTCGACGAAGCTTCTGTTTCACGGGCTTGAAACCTGGCTTAATTGGGATTCTATGTTCGGCGATATCCCTGTCGATCCCTGGCATGTCTTTGTAGGACCAAGCGAAAACGTCTTTGAACTCGTGTAGGAGGTCTATGAAATCGGCCCTTTCGGTAGAGCTCAGGGTTGTCCCTATCCTAAGTTCTTGGGGTTCTAGTTTGGTTCCTACATTGATGGGTTCGGTGTTCTCTATTACTGGTCCCCCTTCCCCCTCTTGTAGTATTTCCTTGGCTACATAGGGAGGTATCTCAATTGAGTCTGGGTCTGGGTCATCCTCAGTATCATCGTAAACAGAATTGCATTCAATATAACACAAAGAGTAAGCAGAACCTAATTTATTCATTTTAAAGTTTGAGAAAAGTTGAAACAAAGAAGCCATCTGATCTGTGGTCAGCGGCGGTAAAGGGACAGTTGTTGGGACATTTCTTGAACTACTGTTGCTATTTGAGGCTAAGCTAGGAGAAACAAAGGGAATGGGGGTGACGACAGGAGGAGACTCCTTAGCGACTTCTCTAGACTCCGACTCTGACTCCGACTCTGACTCTGACTCGAATTCATCGTCTTCTGGATCTTCTTTGAACATCTCTCCTTCTCCAGTGGTGAGCTTGAAGAGTCTTCCTTGATTGTTGGTCCATTTGATTGATTTTCTCCATCCTTTCTGCTGGTTCGCGTTTGTTTCTGCGATTAACGCGGTAGGGTTGAAGTGGTTGTCTTGAAGTATCATGGTAATGATCTCATCCTGCCCGGCTCTAACAAATCGATCTTCTCCAAATAGTAGACTAACAGCTTGTTCGTCTAAGCAAGGTGCTTGACGGGCTTTGACGGTAGGAACCGTTTTTGGAGGAATGAAGTAGCAATCGTGAAAGATCTCGATTCCGGGTATCTTCCTTCCGAGGTAGTGCCAAGGTTCGGGAAATCCGTGAAAGAGTTCTTGACTTCCTTCCCTAACAAAGTATCCATTTAGGGTAGGGAAATATGGTCGCATTTGGACTCCTACGTGTTTACGGCTTTGAACTTGAGCGAGCATCTTGAGAACTTCCTCTTTAGTAGGTTCGTATCCTAGTCCAAGTGGTATTCTTTTTTAGTTGCCTTCCTTGTAGGGTGCGAAGGTGTTTCTTCGGGCAGGGTTCAAAGGCATTCCAGGGAAGTATCCCTGGGATTTGAGTATGTGGTTGACCACCAAGTTGGAGTAGGGATCGTAGTATAGGGGTGCCAACTCGCTTTCTATGACACTTATGCTTTGAAAGCCCCCAAGTTCATATACTGGATCCGCAAGGACTTGATTATTTGACTTCTTTTCGATTATTGCCTTGATGGGTGACGAAGTGATCGTCACCACTTTGCCATTTAGTGGAATTTTGATCTTTTGGTGAAGGGTGGATGTTACCGCTTTGGAAGCGTGAATCCAAGATCTTCCCAGAAGTATGTTGAAGGAAGCTTCAATGTCCACTATTTTGAAGTTAACCTTTCGCTCAATTAGCCCTGTGGCTATGGTTAGGTTAATGAGTCCTACCACCTTTCATCGTGTACCATCATATGCGCGAACACCTTGATTGGAAGGGGTCCAATCCGACTCTTTCATGCCTAGTTTGTATGCCGTTTTCAGGGGTATGACGTTGACCGCGGAGCCATCATCCACCGAGGTCATTGGCACATTCTTCTTTAAGCAAATGACAGTGATGTAGAGTGCCAAGTTGTGACTGGCGCCAAAGGGTGGCAAATCTTCATCTGAGAAAGTAATAGGATTATTTAGCTTCGGTGATTCTTGGAAGACCAAGTTGACTGCATCGTCGGGTATCGAGTTATGTGCTACATTTATTTTGGCCAAAGCTTGCAGTAAAGCTTGGCGATGTGGGAATGAGCTTGCTACTAATTGCCAGACTGAAAGATCAGCCTTTGTCTTCTGTAATTGCTTGAGCAAATGATCAGTAGAGTCATCTTCGTTATCATTTGGTGTGACAACGTTGGTTGGACCATTTTGAGTAGTACTTTGATATGGACGCCCCGAACGAGTTACGTGGTCCACGTCTTGGTCTTCACCATTTTGGACTATTTCCTTGACTAGGGAGTGTTCAATGAGATATTCGTCTTCGTCATCATCGGCCCATACTCCATTGACTGTAGCTAGTTCCCTCATTCTCATGACCTCGTCCTCTAATTGTGTGATTTGGTCGACTAGTTTATCAACCACGACGACTATTTCTTGCATAGTGGCATTTTGGGAAAAGATTAGTGGCGCATGTTCTTTAGGTGTTGCATTGGGGTCATGTAAAGTTGTCACCACATTTTCCAATTCCCAAACTTGCCTTTCCACACTCCTTGCCCATGCGATGAAGTCGTAAATGGTAGGGGAGATAGTAGAGTAGAACCCTTAATTCTCGATCGCGTGGATTTCATCTTTTACTGGAGAAATGAGGTGTGAAAAATCTAAGGTAGATTCTTCACTTATGATCACTAGAATTCCAAGAGGATTCTGAGTGTTGTTGGGCTTACCTCCCGGCGGTATTGGTAGTCGACCATCCTCAATCATGTCTTGAAGCACATTCTTCAATTTGTAGCATTTTTCTGTGTCATGCCTCTTACCCCTATGATATTCGCAGTATGAGTTCTCGTCCCAGAACTTGGACTTCTTTTCTGGTTCGGGCGTAGGTCCTATGGGTTGGAGTTTGCCTTATTTCATTAACCTTTTTAGAGCATTGGAGTAAGTGTCCCCAAGATTTGTGAATTTCCTTGGTGGGGCACTCTTCTTGGATGGCTCGAGGAGGTTAACTTCATCGGTCTTGCTAGTAGAGTCGTAAGAACGTCTTGTTGAGCCTTGATATCCTCGACCTACCGTTTTGGACAAGAGGCCTTTACGGATGTCATCTTCAATACTTGTTCCTAGTACGGTTAAGTCTTTAAAAGTTTTGATGTTTTGGTACCTCAAATGATTGGCATAGATGGGCTTTAGGTTGTCCACGAACTTCTCCACAAGGGTAGCCTCATCCGGACGTTCAACTAGTTGGGTACTAGTCTTCCTCCACCTACTTAGGAAGTCGGTGAAACCTTCTTTGTCATTTTGGGTAAGAACCTCCAAAGTGCGCATGTTAACTTGGATCTCAGCATTATCCGCATATTTCTTAGCAAACTCAATCGCGGCGTCCTCCTAAGTGGCGATCTTCTTATGTTCTAGAGAGTAGCACCATTGCTTTGGGATGGTGTCAAGAGATGAAGGAAAGATCCTTAAGAACATCTCGGGTTTGATGCCTTTGATAGACATGTAATCCTTGAAGGCACGAATATGGTTCAAAGGGTTTTCATGCCCCTTGAATTTAGGGATATTCGTCATGTTGAAGTTGGTTGGCAACTTGGAACTCACGGCCTCATACTTGCGATTATTCTCCCTATAAATGTCATCCCCTTTTAGATACATCAATTGCTCCTCTAAGTATTGGAGTCGTTTCACAGCTGCAGTCATACCCATGGGAGGGTTTTCGTCCCTAAAGTCATTCACGAGGTCATCAACTACTTCACTTTCTCGAGGAGGCAACCTCGTTTCTACGGTATAGATCCGGCCCTCGATGGTGTCAAGGCGATCATACACTTGATCTTGAGTAACTTGGAGTTGAGCTAGCGCGGTTAGGATTCGATCATTACCATCTTGAAGTTGATTGAAGTTCACGTCACTTGTTTCAGGCATCTTGGAAACTGGATAAGAGATTGATGATGAATCAAAACACGATCGACCATTCTAACACACTTACTAAGAAGGAAATGTTTTGACTCGTGAAGTGGGTGTGTGCCACTTGTGTTGAGTGAGTTTTGAAGAAATGACAAGATTTGGAAGTGTGTGTCCTAGTCAACTATAGTGTAGATGTAGGAGTGGACGCGAAGTGAGGTTTTGAAATGGGCTTGGGCCCGAAATTTGACTCGACAAATGGACAGAGTTTTTACTCGGTTTTGCGCTAATCATTGGCCTTTTTTTCGAAATTTACATTTTAAAAAAATTTTGATTTTACAAAAATCGTCATGGTTTCGTTTAGAAATGGTGATCACGTAAGGTACAAACATTTATACAAGCATTATAACGGGATGCTGAGTGCATTTAAAAGGGTTTTGGTTTAAAAGGGTGGGTTGCCATACCGAACAATCAAACCCGAAGTCTGTGGAGAGGCTCGTACCAAACAAGAGTAAGGCCGATTCCTAGTCCATTTCCTCAAGTAGTGAAAGCCTTTGATACAAACAGGAGTAAGTGCCATGGTATGGATGACGTCAATCGCTATCCATCCTTAGGCCCAAATAAGAATTAGGACCGTTTAGACGGGACGATTGATCGAATGGGTTGGGTTGGGCCTAGGAAGGCCGAATAAACGATCTAGGAAGACCGAGTTATGAAAACCGACAATTGTCTTGTACAAACAATTCCCTAACCTTGTTCAAGTTTCACCCTTGGCTACATGTAAGTGTATTATCCCCAGCGGAGTCGCCAAACTGTGGACGCGGGCCCACGGGGGCGCTTGGGAGGAAGAGAACAAGCGTTTGCATTTGTGGAGTCGTCACCAATTTATTGTGGAAAATTGGAAACCGTTCGAATTCCTCATGTCATGTCAAGACACAAAGTAGTGACATAGACACCCAGAACTCGTTACCCTTAGCATTCTATGTCTAGAATGACTCTCGTGGATGCCAATGAACACGGATGTTCACAGAGATCTGGAGTAAGGGGTGAGGGTACGTATTAGGAAGCTCTTTTGATCGAACACCTAATCCCGCCCGCCTCGATAGCGGCCTCTACTAATGATTAGGGAAGTTATTCGTACTTGATATATCGTCAATTATATGCATGCAATGCAACATCCAAGTTTTAATCCTAGCATGTGAAGATTTAACTAAGTCGGTGAACAATTAATTTAGCAAACAATTAGGTCAAATCGGGATTTAGATTGAATTACATGCGAAGGCATACAAATGATACGATAAAGAAATACAATAAATACAATAATGGAAATTACAATGATTACAATGGATTCAATTAATTTATGTCGAAAATACTTTTAAAACGGATAATTTGAGAAAGAATAAAAAAAAAAACAAATTAACGAACAGGAATTAGGCGATAATACGATTAATAACAAATTACATACGTAAGCTAATTAAACTAGGTCAAAACAGAACGGAAGTTCAGAGACAGAAGTCAACCTGGAACAGGCGCAGCAGGACTGCGCCCTCTGGAAGAGGCGCAGCAGATGCTGCGTCTGTTCCAAGGGTGAGTTCTGGCTGTAAAGCCGGAACTGCAAATCGTTAATATTAATTGGTGAATTTAAGGATTGATTATGATTTTTGACTCGGATGAAAGTGATTTAATGCATTAATTACATGTGAATGAGTCATAAAAAGCGATAAAACATGGATGAAACTAATGCAAACGAATTAATTACATGGATGAAAGATTGATTAATGACACGGGTGAACTAAATAGGTTAAATATGACGAATTAATGAAGAACTAATGACGAATATGACAATAGACAGATGGAAATATACCAAAGATCGAATTCCAGAGACTCAATATGAAAGAATCGAATCTCTACAACGCGAATTGATTTTAATGACGAAAACCTGCAAATATTGGATTATAAGGGATTTGAGTCGGGATTTAATGATGAATTATATGATGATAAACAATATGCATGTGAAATTATTATCCTATTATGTCAAGGAATTGAAGAACAAAACGAAAACAAATAAAAACAACGAATTGACAGAGGACGAAGGAAGAAGAAAAGAAGCAGGAACTGCGGCAGCCTCACGAAGAGGCGCAGCAGGCACTGCGCTCCTTCGAAGAGGCGCAGCAGTTGCTGCGTCCTTTCTCGACGGTCATCTTCTGGTAATCCGTAAAAAGGGTTTTAAAGCATGGTTTTAGAAATCGGTTTTAATCGTATTTTCGACATAAATCTTACATTAATGATACAAAAAGTAAATAACAATAAATAAAGAAGGATTTACACCCTCGGACTTACATGTTTGACGAAACGAGATGAACTAAGTTTATGATTAGTGATGCTCGACTCGAATGTAACGAAAGTTCCCTCGTAAGAGGAAAACGATTAAGATTAATTAAGTTGATTATTGTGGAGTTGGTCAAATTGGTCGGTCATGCAAACGAGACTGGAACTCAGAAGGATCCGAGCTTACGTGGTCGAATGTTCAAGCACGTAGACGCCAAAAAGTAAGAACGTGGTCTAGAATGCAAAGGGAGAAGAGAAGGGCGGACACTCGCGTGAGAAATATGAGGAGCGAAGGCTCCTATTTATACTAATCACGTGAAGGAATTAGGGTTTTCGGAGAAACTTTGGAAGTGAATCTCGAAAAGATATGAAAAGATACGAAAAATACGTAGAAAAGGACCTGGGAAGAGGCGCAGCAAGCACTGCGTCTCTTGGAAGAGGCGCAGCACCTGCTGCATCTGTTCCCAGGCGGTTTCCTCCTGCGGAAGAAAGATTTCTGTGTTTAATTTATGGAATAACGGATTAATTCTATTTTCCTTAATATTTTGTATGAATATTACGGGAAATTCTTTACCAAAGAATAAAAGATTGTGAAATATTAATAAAATATGGAATAGAAATATCCGGAACATTCCAGAACATTCTGACTCGGGATTTAGCGGTTATCAGAAAATGAAGACGGTTTTAGGCCCGGTCTCCAAATGTACTCTAATTACTGTCAAAACGACCGTATCGGCGCGTAGATGACAAGCAGAGGTAGACATCAGTGTTTGAGCAATCACTTGACAATAAACTTACGAACTGTCACAAATCGTTCCGCGTACCAAACATGCGGCCCAATCATCACCGGGTGGTTTGCGGGAGGTGCAGAAATGAGGTATCTACAATACCTCTCTTCATTCAACAATTATTGGTGACACACATCTACAACATTCAAGAGAAAAATATTTAAGCAAAAATTATTTGAGCTTTAATTCTTATTTTACAAATTGCTTATACAAAAGTTGCGCATCATATTTGTCAATCACTGAAAGGAAATCGTTATAGGATACTAAGTTCATAAAGATATTATACTCACTCGCATAACGTGAGATTAGTATTTATCGTTGTACTTTTCTTATTAACGTAAGAGCAATCAAGAGTATTTAGCGATACTCAATCTGAGTTATAATCATATTGTTGATTATACGAGTGGATTGATAATTTTTGTAATCCGTAGAAAGGTACTAAAAATTATTAATCGAGAATAGTGGACGTAGGTTTCGACTTGTGAAACTGAATTACTTTAAAAATCCTGTATGTCTCTCTTTCTCTCTTTCTTTATTTTTGTTATTTCGATTTTGCGCTTATTAGTAAATTAATTAGTTGATTTTAATCAATAAAATCAAATAATTAATTTTACATCATATATTTCGAAAAAGTGGGCATCGTTTTTAATACTCAATTCATCCCCCCCCCCCCCCCCCCTCTTTCGTATTCGATCAATAGACTCCTCACTTTTCATGTTGTTTCAACAGGTCAAGCAATTTTCCCAATTGGTTTTCATCACGTTTGTCATTAACAATCACGGGTTTGGTCTTAGATTCATCAAGATAAGCATATTTCAAATTTGGGGGAAAGGATTTTTAAGTTGGAACTTGTACCTCACTTTCCTCCATTGAAGGTTCATTAAGAACTTGCTCCATTTCCATTAAACACTCCATTCTCATGGCATACTCAACTTGTTCTTCAAGCTCAGTAATCTCATCATACTCAAATTCCATAATAAATCCTTCTTGCTCTTCGGTTTGTATGATGTCTTCTTTGATTGCTTGCTCTTGTTCCATGGGTTGATATGCTTCCACAAGGATGTTATCTACTAATTCGGATTGCTCATGGGTAAGTTCTTTGTTAGCTAGAGCGGCCTCAAGAAGATCTACCTCCAACTCTCAATGCATATTTTTGGCCTCACTTGCTTCCAAGGCTTCCAATACTTGCATGGAGTCTTTGAAGAAAGGTATACTCAAGTGGTCCTCAACAAAACAATCTATAATATCCATCTTACAAAATTTCGAACAACTTGGAAACAATTAGAACAAACATTGAGGAGTTTTACTTCCCCAAGGCAAAGAAAGACACAACTAATAACAATCAAAGAAAATCAAATCAAGTTAACACTGTTCCCGGCAACGGCGCCATTTTTGGTCGGTCGCTTTCTTAGCTTAGATTTCGGTTACTTGTCGTTAGGAGTACCTAGACCAAAACAATATTTATAATCTTCACAAACACCTCTACTATTAGTAAAGAGGCAAGTAAAGGTTGGATCCCAAGGGACGGGTATTGATGTAGGATTTTCGATTGCAAGTAGTGGTGTCTAAGGGTGTCACAATTTGGGTTGAGATAAGAAGATCACTAAACTAAATAACAATAAAAGTAAACAAGCAAGATGATTAAAAAGAGGTGTAAACAATTGATTAAAAGCACTAGGGTGTCATGGGTTCATAGGGGATTCATGGGAATTGATCATACAAACATATTCTCTAATTATAAGCAAGCAATTATTGTTGTGATAGGATCGAGTTGGTTTATATCTTACAATCCAAGGAAGGTTTGGGTCTCGGAGCCGAATCGATTAGATTGTAAAACACCTACAAGTCGACTTAATCCTCCCTACTCAACTATATGCATGGTCTAATGAGACTCGAGTTGGTTTATGTCTTACAAGTCTCATTGAAAAGGTAAGTGATGGGTAAAAAATGCAAGGATTCATAGGCTCGCATTTCATCAAACATAACATGTGCATAAATTGAGATCACAACAAGCAAGCAAATAAATTATGTAAACATATTAGATTAAGCATGAATCATCCTCCATGTTGGTTTCCCCTAATTCCCCATTAACCCTAGTCAAGGAAACTACTCACTCATCATCAAGTTTAACATGTTAACAAGGTTGTCAATCATATCAACAAAGCAAAACATGATGAATAAGTAAAGATGATAAACAATAATTAAAAAGGGATTAAGAGAATTATACCTAATGATGATTCCAAAATAATAAGCAAAGAATAATAGAAGTACTTGATGAATGATTGGAAGGTTGTCAATCCTCCAAATAAACCCAAATAATCTTCAATTACCCAAAATAAAGGATGAACAATAGAGAAATTGAGGAAATGAGATTTGTATTAATACTTGATTAAAAGTTGATTACAAGATTAAAGAGAGATTAGAATAATATAAACTACACTAAAGATTGATAAGAAGAACATGATAATCTAATTAGAATAATGGGGTATTTATAATGGGGATTAGGTGCACAAATTAGGGTTACTAAGGGCTTAAATGACGATTAAGTCCTTAAGAAAAGTTGAGGAAATGCTCCTCTCGAAGAAAGATGCGAGTCTCCTTTTTGCTAGTCTTCCGAAAATATGCGCATCCCTAGTAGAACAAGAAGAAGTCGGGCTGCACTGGAGAACAATCCGAGCGTCCAAAAGGTCGGGACGAGAGGATTGTGCAAGCGGCGGACGAGCGGCCAGGCAGGTGGGATGCTCGGATTGTGGCTCTTGAACGAGCGGCTTGGTAGGTGGGACGCTCGGATTGTGGCTCTTGGATGAGCGTCCCGATGCTGGGACGAGCGGATTCCAGTCCAGTGAGCTTTTTCTTCTTTCCTTATTTTCTTCTTCCAACAATCCTCCGGGATCTTGTCGGAGATGCAAGGATCTTCTTCATCATTGCCCATCTACTTCATTATTTACGAAGGCCTTCTAGTCTTGTCTTCATTTTGATGCTTGGTCATTAGATTCGATCAATTTAGCTCTATTTTGCCATGAAAATGCAAGGTTTGCACTCCTCTTCTACCAAGGAAACAAAACCTCAAAGAATATGCAAAACAAAGGACTAAAGATAGTAAATGACCCAAATATGCACTAAAAAACATAGGAACGAGGCTAATTCGGGGACTAAATATGCTCAAATATTGGTCACATCACAATGCTTGCTATGAAATATTGAAAATTGAACTGTTAGTTCGTATACATGCATGTAAGCATGTTAATAAATGAATAGAATCGTAATTCATTATAATAAAGTACTATACATACCGATTCTCATTATATGGGGCAAACCATAGGCTTTTGGGCGTCCTCAACCGTTCAGTAATTTTATTGATGTGGTCTCTGTATGTGTATCCATGCACCTTTTGAGAGAACAATTCAGGTGACACGAATCCGTAGTCATGAGAAACATAGTTCCCCTCAACGATGTGTATACACAGGTACCTATTACGTCATATGGAAAGAAGAATGTTATTTTCATTGATGATTTAAATAAACATCACTATTCGTATAACCAAATGCCAAGTTTTATTAAAAAACTTACTTCATCCAAATTACAATGTGCATAGCATCTAACTCGTCAAGGTCGAGAAACTAACACAGTGATTCCCCATCCATAAGAACAGTTGTACCGTCGCCCAGAACATCCTCTCCAATCTCAATAATGAGTACTTCCCCGATAGCTACCTTCCTTTCAGCCAGCTGGTGCAAAGCTACGAACGTTGGAGTATTCACTTTTTGCTTATAATCATCGGTGTGATATCTAGGTTTAAGAGGAACACCAGCGTTGTGTGCAGCAAAAGTACATGGCTTATATCGTAAGTCGTCTGATTTAACCCCGGTCTACAATTTAGAAAAAAAAAATATATACATTACACGAGACGTCATATATAATTTAAATAACCAAAAAAAAGAAGGAAAAACGCACAATCTATTTTTCAAATTATTACTACCTCTTGAATTTTGGGTGGAGAAGCAGTCGAATCAATGACTTTGGGTGTTGACGTAATAGTCCTAATTTCAGCCATAATGGCTTCGTGTAACTCCTGCAAATGTTAAAATTGAAACACTTACTATATGTTAGATAAGGTTACCCTAATAAATTTAAAGGTGTTCATTATATAAAATGCGTTCGCTTTAGCATAACTACCCCGGAGATGTCAACACTAATGACTGCTTCAGGCCATTGCACAATAGAACCCACGACATCTTGCAAACGACAATTATCACTACGTGGTACTATTAGAGTACCATACTCCTCCAGATATAACTCGGTCACTTCCACTTCCCTCCATCCCTCACGGAGGGCAATGCCTTGATTGCCTTCAACATCAACTTCTTGATTCTGATCGTAATAGAAAGCTACTCCTCTAGCAACAGCAATTTTGCCCGATGCTACTGTAGGGGCTTTGTAGTAAAGAACACAAGGCTTCTTGCAAACGGCCTTCACATTTTAAATTAATTAGTATATATACATGCACTACTTTAATTAATAAATTTAATTAATTAGTATATATACAGAAATTATAAACTAGTCGTAGTAGCTAATACCTCGTCAAAAACCGGATTTGGAGATGATAAGAACGTGTCTTTGGCTCCCACCTCCACCTCCTTCTCCCCTGCCTTCATGGCTTCCTCTTCAACTATCCCATCTTGATCTTTTGCCATGTCTTCCTCACTTCGCATGCCCGCTTTTTCTTTCTTCTCCCATGCTTCCTTTATGACTTGCCAAACCATAACCAACTCTTCTTCAAATGGCTTATCCCCCGTTTCCACCATTCTGAGTATTAACCTGACCATTGTTTGTAGCTGTGTAGTAGAAATGAATATGATTAAAATAAGTAGTATAATTTCAGCATATATATATATATATATTATGTTGAATAAAATACAGTATTTATATACCCTATCATCACCACTCATTGTCCTTCGAGTAGTTTTCCCAAAATACTTAGTGATACCAACATGCGTCGATACCCTCTCACACGACCTGGATGCTCTGCTTTGCCGATTGCCCTAGCAAGAATGTCATCACGTCCTTCAGGCTTCCATTTTCCTTCATGTACCTTATTCTCACAGATCCTCTACATACACAAAAAACCATTATGCAACAAAATTTTATTTAAACTCAGAATTGTATAACCCACCACCAGTTTTAGGAGTGACATATTTATTCAAACTTACAATTTTCTCTTTGATGGCCTTATCATATAGAGATTCTAACTTTCCATTCTTAGGAGTGTGACCGGCCACCCAAGCGTCATGACGATTGACAGTTCCAAGCTTCTTCTTAATCAATCTATAACCACCTCTAGAGCCATGAAAGACGCTCTCTTTCTTTGAAATGTTCTCTAGGTTATGCTTACTCATAGTCTTCATAAAATGAATTGTATCGAGTAACGTAAGCATATTTCATTACTTATATAGTGATTACTAATAAAGTGATCCCAATGAGTCGCAGATAAATTACCTTAAACTTATCAGACTGCCTATAAGCAATAAAGTTATACCAATCTTGTTGGCTGACATACCGATACTTTTTCGTTGGTGGTTTCTTGTTTATGTCCCCGGTCTTCTTGTTGAACAAGTGGTTCTGAGCAACCTTTAACTTCCATGCTCTGAAGGATTCCCCTATCTTTTTTTTAGGTAACCATTATGTTCTTGGGGGACAGTGTAAGCTGGCTGCATATAGGGTGAGCATATTTGCTTAGTTTCGGCTAATAGCACATATCGAAAACTAAGATAATTTCATCTCACTGCATTTATTATTGTATATACATACCTTTATTCTCCCCCATAGCTTTTCCTCCTGGTCTTTACTCAACTGATCGATACGCGGCAACCGAGAGGCACATACTCTCTTACACAACAACCAATCCAACTCCCGAATTTTGAAGCAAAGATACCATCTGGCAGCCCCGTTAATTTATCCCATTTAAGTTTATTAGGTATCCCTCTCTCTATTGCTTCTAGGGAAACCCTATGGCTCCTTCGTCCAGTATCCGATTCCAAATTATTCTCATCACCTGAATCTTCTTCGTTGACTTTTCCCATCTTTTCCATTCTGCTTTCCACCCATATCTAAACCAGAAATTAACAAACTACTAACTTTAAGCATTAAGTTAACATAGCAGGAGCACCGTCTCAAATAAATGATCACAGAGTATACCTAAAAATATAGGTGTTGTTTAACACACAATATACTTAAAATAATAGGTGTTGTTTAACACACAATAAACCTAAGATAATTAGGAGATAATATCACAACTAAAAATGAAAATAAAGACATTAAGTTAATGAGACGAAGGAGTAGGGTTTATTATTACTTCTTCAAAGAGGATAAGCCGGCCCCGATATGGCGATGACGGTGGGGACGACAGAGTCAATGGGGATGGCGACGACGACGACGACGGCGAAGACGACGGCGACAGAGAATAGTAGTGGTTCTAGGGAAACTCAATCTTCGAGGATTTTAAGTGAGTGAGGAGAAGGTTTGCATGTATGTTGTTTGAAGAATTATTTAATTGAAACTAATAAACACGGGTTAAGCGAAACCATCTTCTGTATTTTGCAATATGACCACGGTTGACTATAAACTCGTAATTGTTTTCATTATAATACATCGGTTGGTGTGTAACCGTTGTCATTTATCTTTCATTGTGTCAAGTTTTTCCCGCAAAAATAAAGCATCTTCCATATTTGGTACTCCGTATTAAGTTAGTACAAACTTCTTTCCTCAATTAGGCAACTGGGATAGCAAGTGGGGAAAATGGAAATTCAAGACTAAATTATACACAACCCAATGTAATTAATGCATATATTAAAAACTTCTTTCCTCAATTAGTTTCCAAAATACAACCCAATGAGCAATTAATAAACATACATTAATCAAATGACCCAAAATACACTACGTCCTAGACAATATCTCTTCCCATTAATGATGGTGTAAGAGTCTATTTCAATTTTGGTCTTTTCCTCCGAATCCGACATCACTTTCGATGACCTAAACCACCATTGACGCCAAGTGTTTGTTGTTTCACTCACGGTAGATACATACCAATCGCATCTGGGTAATATATACCCCACCATCAAATCCTCAGAAGAACCAACTTCGAAAGCCGATGAATTCTCATATGTACCTTCAAGAATTATATGTTTAGGGGGGAACTTAATGAAATGGAAAGGACATTGTTCCTTTAACATTTCCCGTAACACAGCCATTTTCTTCTCGCTTTCAATATAGCTCGGTTGACGATGCAATTCCCTTAATCTTTTATTTTCTGCTTCTTCTGACAACTTACGATCCCTCTGCACTCATGGACTCACAATATTTGTACCTTGGTTAACGACCATAATTTTGGAACAAAATTAAAATTATAGAATCACCCACCAATAATGCAGTGTTGATTCAAACCCACCAATAATGCAACGTTGATTCAATAAAAAATAATTGAACAGTCCGTGCATTGGACAAATCAAGAATAATGAGAAATATTAGCCACGACTTAAAAAATACCGTATGGTCAAACAATTAATTTTTTTTTAATATATTGAATCGTATGGTCATATCTTACATGTATTTATTTTTTTAATATATTGAGTCGTATGGTCAAACAATTAATAAACGGTGCACGTTGAAGTTAGAACGTCACGATTGACAACGGTTGTAGGTGAACCGTTGTTAATGCACAAATTGACAACGGTTGTAGGTGAACCGTTGTTAATGAACCAATTTACAACGGTTGTAGGTGAACCGTTGTTGATGAATCAATTGACAACGCTTGTAGGTGAACCGTTGTTGATGAGTATTATGTAGCAGCAATCATGATCTTGATTACTGACTGATCTATGGAGTTCAAAAAATGGAAGCAGAACAAACAAGCATAACTCAACACTTTCAAAATGATCATTTTATTTAATTTTAAACCAAATACATTACAGCATTTATCAGAAATCAAAAGATGTATAATAAGCCGGAACAACCCTGGGTAAGCATAAAAAGCGCTTCTCAACCTGCCACCAATTACGCCACTATGGTATACCGCTAACTTCTGGGTCATTGGCTTCATATTTTGCAATAACAGATTGAATATATGCAAGGACACGACTTGCATGTGGAGATAAGGTTGGAAGAGTACAATTCAACATATCTCTGGCTGCAGCCAAGTTCCGAGTAATAGGCCAACGAAGGTATAAAGATGATGATGAGGAGGAGGAGGCTTGGATGACAAGCCGGACTGCTTCACGCCTCTTAAACCAATAATTTCGTTGATGTTCAAGGGATGCTTTGATTAATGGGTGTTGATCAGCGGGAAGCCCGGCGAGAACCTTCCCATCATCTCCAATCGTTTGTGTAAGCCATTTTTCGTTGTTGATAAAATTAGGGTTCATTGCCATGTTGTTTCAAATTTGTGTAATGGCTGGGGATGAAATATTGTGATTTGATTAAGGAATATTAGTAAAGGATGCTTTAACATTTATAGTCACAATTATAATTTTTTTCAAAACCGTTGGTAATTAATTTAATGTAAAAGTTGACTTATTAAAAAATATTTTAAACCTACGTAACTTGCAATAAATAATTAGAAAATAAAATACACTACCACGCATATATTCAAGAAAAACACATATATAACAAGAAATTAAAAGACGCGCTTTTAACAACATTAATTAGAATAATAATAATAATTAATTAACATAATGATCTTGTAATTCCCCTGCGATTGAGATAAATTTTGGGAATTCAATATGTGGATTATTAAGAGGCACTTGTTCCGCCTCCCATGAACGAGGCAGAGTGTCAATATAGTGTCGATATGTTCTTAATAGATTAATGTCACAATCGGTTGCAATCCATAAATATTGCGCTTGTAACACATCATTCGTATAATAATTGTTCTTCCCAGCATCATGATCCTCGTATCTTGCCTGGAGTTTTCTCGCTTGACGAAAAGATTCCAGCATCTTCCCAAAACCTTTAAACTCGATCATTGCGTAACCCAAAAAAAACATGAACTTTAGTCCAAGTTGGGTGGGCCTTTTTAACGTTCGCATACCCACCTTGACGAAGCATATCTCTCATCTAAGTAAAACTTCTCGAAAAAGCCTTACCATTGTCATCATATTTGATTGGAAGGTTGTGTATAATACAAGTAATCGGATGGATATAGCGCGTAATTGATTGTGATTCGGCGGGTGTAGAAGACGACGACGACATGGTGATCGAAGTGTAATATTTTTAATTAAATTATAGGCTATGATTAATTGAACTTTGAATTGGTGAATATGGTTAATTGATCACATTATAAGTGATATTTATAGAAAAATATGTATGCATGTGTGTATAATAATGTACGGATAGTAATAATGGTCAAACAAAACAATGCATGCAACGACTCATTATTTATCATACATGCATCGGTTAAATATTAAACATTGAAAAAAGTATATAACGGTTATTTTTAACCCGTAAATGATAAATGACAACGGGTACAGAGGAACCGTTCTTTCATAATAGAAAATGATAATGGTTACAAGAAACCCGTAGCTATAACCTAAAAATGGGTACCAAAAACCGTTGCTGGTGTTAATTTAGTAACGGTTTTCGACATGACGTTTTCTTAAACTAGTAACGGTTGTGTAACAACCGTTGATAAGGGTGATTATATAACGAGTTTTTGGAAACCGTTAAACGTTTTTGATAACGGTTTGTCAAAAAACCGTTGTCACATTATAAAAAGAACGATTTTCGACGGAAACCGTTATTCTTATTAGCGCGGTCTAGGTTTCCGCTAATATTTTGAAAACGTTAATCTAAGTGTCGTTATTAAATGCATTAAACCGTTGTGATACGCTCCTTATTGATTGTCCGATTTGGCATAGTGTTGTCTTTAAACTTTTATAACTTGAGATGTATATATGATTTTGATGTGATTCCAAATGGAGGTGATAGCTTGTTTTTCTACGATTCTAACGATAGGTCACATGCCCAAAATGACCAAGAAAAGAGTGAGATATGACTGTTTTACGAAAATTGGACAGTGCTGAGAACCGCATAAGGAACTCGATCGAGTAGCCCTTACTCGATCGAGTGCACCTCTTGTTACTCGTTCGAGTACCACTTACTTGATTGAGTAGCCCTGGTAATTTATTATACGTGCTTCTGACCTTCACCTACTCGATCGAGTAGGCTGTACTCGATCTAGTGACCCCTGTATTGGGTCATATGCTTATCTTTTTACCTCGTCTCATATCTTATTTAATTGAAGGGTGTTCTTTTGCTTCTTTATCCATTGTTTTACATATGTGTTGGTCCTGATGCGTAAGTTACCCAATCTTATGATGTAAGAGTAGAACCTTATGATGGGTATGAGTTTGGTGGGGAGGACAGGAGTTATATGTGGTTGTGATGCATAGTGGAAAAAGAAAAGAGAGGTGAAGTAATGAGCTTATTGAGGCATGGAGCATGTTTTGTGAGATGTGGTGAGTATAAGGATTGCGAGTTTGGGTAATATATGGTAAGTGTATATGGGCAAGGGATAATGTAAGTGTAAAGAACGTGAGAATGAAAAGGATGAGATGAGGGATGTGAATAGTGGCAATTTGGGATGTGTAAGGATTTATGGAGGGAGATAGTTAGGATTGTATTGGTTAAGGATATATGTGATAGAAGGTCGTTATAGAGGGATGGAAACGATGTCGTGATGTGTAGGTAGTGGCCGAGTTTGGGAATTTGTATCATCAATAGGTGAAACTAGTGTGTGATTTCCTTGGGCAATTAACGGTATGAAATGAGTTTTGGTTTCTGGAGGCGGAAAAAAAAAAGTGACGAGTGTGAGTGATAGCATGATGAGAGAAGATCCATGGTAAGAAAGAGTGAGATGGTACTGATATGAAATAAAGGGATTTGAGTTTTGGAGCAATGAGAAGGTAACCGGAGCACTAAAGAGTTAGGTAGAAGGAATAAGGAGTTGAATTGTTAATTGATTTTGTCGAGTGTAAGAAGAAAAGAATGAGGGGAGTAGACTAGGAGGATGTTGACCGGAGTTATGTGATATAGAAGTAAGAAATCATCGAGATATATGATACTATCATGAGGATGTGAGTTAATAGTTATACAGGAGTTTCAGGACAACATGTTAGCCATGAGTTTCGAGGAATTAAGGAGAGTAAAGGTTGGTAAAGTATTGACACGATATGAGATTTTGGTGGCGAGTTAGGTGACGATACACTTAAGGATATAATTGGAATGAATGCTGAGGTAATGTTTATTAATGAAATTAATGCTCGTTATTTGGGATGTTAATCGAAGATAGGAAAGGAACTGTTATATTTAGAGATGAGTGTAAGAGATTTGTTATACGAACATTGGTGGTGTTGTGGTGTTGTCACTAGTGGTTAAGGGTGATGATTAATAGAAAAGGTAGCCATTTTAAAGAGGTTGATTTTGTAGAGGCGGTTTCTAGTAATTAGGTATTAGCGGTATGGTTATATTTGGCAGGAGGTGATGGTTATGCAAATAGGAGAATGTGTTATGAGGGGCATACGAGTTAAATTCGGGCGAGAGGTAACCTTTATCAGGTGGTAACTTACGTAATCTGGTTTGGCTAGTTAGATTCTATTATGAGTTTATGGTGTGTATAAGTGTTTGTGCGAGGTTCTGACCTCACGAGTAATGGTATAATGCAATAGTCATAAAGTTGTTATCTGAATGTTCTGTAATATATGTTGGGTACGGTAACCTAATGGGATGATATTCAAAAAGTAATAATTTGAGTGATCCGGCATGGCTAGTTATACTTGTATGTGTATTTATGATATATGTAAGTGTTAGTGTGATGTTCCGACCTCGTGAGTAATAGTATGGATGACATTCTTAAGGTTATTATCTGTTCATTCCGTTTGATTGTTGCGTTGTGATCTAGTAAAGCGGTTTTGACGAAGTTCTTTTTTGTCCAGGAAGTTATACTGAGTCAGTGTTTATGGGAATTGTGTAAGTTGCGATGACTATCAATGTGGCTATTGTGCCTCAGGTGGTGATCCGGGCACGGTACTCCGTGTTTTGGTATGAGTATTTTCGCGCTGCGGTGCGGATGTTGGTGGCAGTGTTGCGATGCCGTCATCGGTTGTGGTGGAGTAGGCGGGATACTTATGAGATGAACTTTCAAAAGTGTATATCGGTTACGTAGATGGTTGATATTGTTAAAAGGTCATGGTCGTGCTTGTAGTAGTGTGATGATATTTATGAGTGTGAGTAAACTTCAAGGACGAAGTTCATTTTAAGGGTGGTAGAATGTAACATTCCGTTTGGTGGTTGATCTTGCTAGGTGGATTGTCTTGATATTTGATTTTCTAGTGGATAATATGTTAGTGAGACGGAGCTAGCGGCGTTTGTGGATGGTATTTGGTAGTGTATGGAGTTATTGTCGAGAGACTATAATGTAGTTGATACAATATCGTGAGCCATGTTGTGGAGGTAGGCGTAGTTGGTGGAGTTGGTGTTAAGAGTTCATGTTTTATAGGTTTGGTTTGAACTTCGGGGATGAAGTTCGTTTTTAAGGAGGGAAGACTGTAATACTACGGTTTTATGTGTTGTTGGGTACTCTATCGAGTAGGGCTTACTCTGTCGAGTAAGTGAGTGTTGCGTACGAAACAGTGTACTACTGATGGGTACTCGATCGAGTAAGTGGGTTACTCGATCGAGTAGGGGGCACTCGATCGAGGAAGTGACTTACTCGATCGAGTAAGTCGGGTTTTATACGGGTTTTGCCGGGTTTTGATAGAAATGCGTGAAATGTTATATAAACTTCATACGTCAGTTCTTTCCACCTTTTACCTAAAATCTAAACTTTTTACAAATAAAACAAAGCAATGTTGATTCTCTTCCTCTCATTGCTATCAAATCCAAGGGCTAGAGTCGTCGGATATCAGAGTTCTTTATATCGTTGAGACCGTCGTATTGTGGGAAAGATCCTTGTACAGTTTTAATGTCGTTTCATTGAGTTTGGCTGAAACCCTAATTTGGTATTTTGGGGGTTTTGGAGTATTGTGATTGTTAAATGGTAATTGTATGATTGTGTATTTGATAGGAGGCGATTTCGTAGAGGAACGTTTCTGATTAGCTGATTATAACGATCTTGGTGATTGCTTTTCCAGGTAGGGTTTCCCTACTTGGTTATTGATTACATAGTTGTTTGGTGATGGTTGTGATTATTGTTGATCTCTAACGTATTGGTATTGTATTGGTGTTGTTGTTGTATAATTGGTTGTGAAATTGTATGTGGTTCGCGAGGCGTGTCCTCGGCTGAGTGGAGTCTCTTGCGGGAGTGGCTTCATGCCCTTGATTCGCCCTATGTGGAACCCGCCACAGGAGGGGATGTGCACATTAAGGAACTTGGGTTTTCGCTCGGAATAGATGAGCGGGGATTTGGTGGGTATGGAATATCTGTTGCGGTGGGTATTCTTGCAGGGCTACACACTTTAGTGTGTCGTCAAGTGTGTGGAGATGTGACGGAGTTGAGTGATCTGTGTATTGTTATCTTGTGTATCTTGTTTTGTGTAATCAGTAACTGACCCCGTGTAAATGTTTTAAAAACTATGGTGATCCATTCGGGGTGGTGAGAAGTTGTCTAGCAGGTATAATATGGATGCGTATGGGATTAGCTTGGGATGGAGTCGCCACAAGTCTGATAGTAGTCTTCCGCTGTGTTATCATAATACTTTTTGTTACTTTAGTTATAGTTTGGTTTTAGAAAAGTTGTACTTTACTTTACAATTGGTTTTGATGTAATCACTTTAAACAATATACTTAAACTATGTTTCTTGATGGTCACTTTTGATTACTATGCATCGGGTAACCGAGATGGTATTACTTCCATGCATTAGATGGTCTTGGTAAGGCATCTTGGTGTATGGGGGTGTTACAACTCAAGTATTCAAATTGTACCAATTTTAGGTAGTTTGTAATAGCTTGTTCATTGGTTTTAATGAGAAGCTAACATTTCACCCAAAAAAAAAAGACACTTCTCCCACGGAACATTGTAAAGAAAGCACGTCATGGGCCGTTATCGATTTGAAAGACTTTGAAACGAGTGAAAGGTTGAACAAGCCTCCATTTGAAGAGTCGTCACCAAGTTTTGTGGAAACTGGAAACCGTTCGAATATTTCATGCTATTCCAACATGAAGCGTGACATAGACACTAAAGACATTCGTTTACCCTTAGCATACTATGTATAGAATAACTCTCGTGATACCAATAAACAAGGATGTCCAAAGAAATCTTGAGTAAGGGGTGATGTTACGTATTAAGAATCTCTTTAATCGAACACCTAACCGCCTCGATAACGACCTCTACTAATGATCAAGGACATTGTTTATACTTGATGTGTTGTTGCTTATATGCATGCAATGCAACATTCAAAATATTAAACCTAACATGTGTGAATTAACTATGTCGGTTAACAAGCAACTTACAACTAAAGGGTCGAAATAGTTGTTTGGATTAATTACATGAGAGAAGCCAAATAAATAAATCATACAGAGTGATATGAAAATTTCATAATAAACATGGAATTAATGTCGTAAAATACGCCAAAAGAAGTTTAAAGAAGTAAAAGAAAACTAAAAGAAGAATATAAAAAGAAAATGTGAAAATATTAGAATTAGACAAAACGAACACGCATTATCCTGTTAATTAATCAAACAAACTAATTAAATCGAGGCGAGTTGAGTTCAGGGGCAGAAACTAACTCAGAACAAGGAAGACGTCTTTCCACTGCGGTTTCATATAAAAGCTTTAAAACTTCGATTTATAATGAAAATAATTCGACTTAAAGGGTATTTTACGACGTAAATTCCTACAATAAATTATGAAATACGTAAAACAAGATTCGGTGTGGGATTTACACCCTCAAACGTACATATTAACGAAGCGAGATTAAACTAAAGTCGTCTTTTAGCGGTAACTCGACTCGATGTATGTGGAAAGTGCCCTTGAAAAAGAATTTACATGATTGATTGGTTTATTAAGTGTAGTTGGTCAAATTGGTCAGTTATGCAAATGAGACGGCTACCACGAAATGATTCGGGCTTGCGTGGTCGAATGGATCAAGCACGTAGACGTTGGTAGCAATAGCAAGGACTTAGAAAGCAAAGAGAGAAGAGAAGGGCGGCCACTCGCGTGAAAAATAAGTGGGGCGAAGATCTCTATTCATACTAATCATGAGGGATAGGATTTAGGAAAGGAGATACGAAAAATATCTGAACTGACGGAAAACTAGCCCAGAAGAAGGCGCATGAGGCACTACAACCTTTCCAAGAGGCGCAACATAAACTACAACCTCTCCTGAGGCCTTTCCTCCTCAGCAATAAAGTTTTCCGCGGTTTTACATAGGAAATAGGGAAGATATGGACTTCCTTACTCCGCAAGGTAAGATATTTCCTGGAAAATAATACTAAAATAATATTTAGCGCTAATTTCCAGGATATTCCGAGTCGGATTAAGAAGGTTTTAGAAAATGAAGACGATTTTGTTCGGACTCCAAATGTACTCTAATTACAATCGAAACGACCGTATCGGTACATAGGTGACGACCAAGGGGTTTACATAACTATTTGATCCATCACTTGTCGACGGACTTACGAAATGTCATAAAATCGCAACGTATGCTAAACATGCGGCCTAATCATCACTGGGTGGTTGGCGGGAGGTGCGGAAATGAGGTATCTACAAATTTAAGGATCTCGGAACATGATATGACAATTCGCCTCCTTCTTGTATTGCTATCTTAATGTAACTTGTAAGGGGATCCTTTACTTGATTCTTTAATGGAGAAAATTTATCTTTTGTCGGCACCAACGATTGCTGACAAATAACTCGTATCCTTTGTAAAGACGTACAACGGATCCATAACAAATCACTCTTGTCTATATTACTAAGAAAACTGAACCCTAGAACGTAACGGATAGAAAATATTCCGAAAAGAGAGACTGACAAACGAACCTCACCAAAATGGAGACTTTAATTGATTAATTCGTAAGTTTTCATATTAATATTTGATAAACAAAGCTATTTTGGGGCTTTCCATCGATTAATTGTTGATGGAAGCCTCAGATTTAGTTGTTGGAGGTTATGATTTTTAGATAGGAAAAAAGGCAAGGAGAGGAGAGGAGAGATTTTATTTGTTTAATTTCGATTGTTTTTGTCCCATTTTAGCTTAAAATTTATGTTAAAATTGCCGCTCCTTTTATAATTAAGTTTCGCGCGGAGAAATTTGAGTATCTATTATTGTTTGTGAATAATTAATTATAATTATTACCATTGAAAATTTAATGTCTCAATTCTCTTTAATTAAGATTAAAGTACGTTGTTTATCAATTTTTAAATTCTTCTTAAAATAAAAGAGGGACACTCAAAATTTGATGAGATAGCTAATACTAATCTATACTATATTTATAATTTGGAACAAATGGATTTCAATTTAATTACATAAATCTATACAAAATCATGATACTATATAGTTTATTAGATATATAAAGATGTTAATTCTTTAACATGGAAAAATAGAAGTACGTTATGTTTTGAAAATTATGTAAAGAAAAATAAATCAGGATTGTTTCAAAAGATACAATACTTTATAAATTAGATAATCAACTGATTTAAAAATTAAATTTGGTCAAATTAAGTAAAAGAATGATATATCACAAAAATAAATTTGTTCGTAGTGAAAATAACTGTAGTAACATTTGATGTATCAAATATGATAGTAATCACTCATATGAGTAATGAAAGTAACAATAACATTAGTGGTTGTAGTGAAAGTAATAGTAACAACAATGGGAGTAGTTAAATTAACATTATTAAATACGAGAGTAATGAAAAAAATTGATAATGACGGCGGGAGTAGTGAAAGTAACAATAGTTGCAACAAATGTAATGAAGGTAACGGTAGGGACAATGGAGAAAGTATGAAAAATTTGCTAACAATTCGATTTAAGAAATAATATTTTATATATTTAAATATATAAGTTTGTTCAAATTAACGGGAATAGATATTAGTGTAAAAACAGCGTGCGTAGTCAAAAAAGCAACGGTAGACAGATGAGTAGTGAATGTAATAGTATTAACATGAGATGTCGTGAAAGCAATACTATTAACCGCGGGAGTAGTGAATTTGTCTCATAATTATTTATAAATTTTACATTTCATTATTAATGGTACCGAAGATGTCTTAGTTTAGTGGTTAAGACGGATGTATTATGGACAATTGGTCTCAGGTTCGAATCCCCCCTCTTTTTTATTGTAATGCGATTAAATAGGCTTTTCGTTAGACCAAAAAAATAAATAAATGGTAGCGTATTACTTGCGCAAGTCTAAGGTATTTTTATTTTCTAGAAGACAAAATTTGACAATAAATACAGGTAGTCAGGTAGTCATGATGGGGCCGGACACCGAACCTGATTTAATTATAATGGGAAAACCATATAAAAGAAAACCGCAAATTCTTATTTTAGATGGGCTGTTTTCCCGTCCGAAATATGAAGGATAAATGGTTGCCATTTTTTAAGAAAATGTAACCATTTAATCAACAAAATGTTATGACTAGAGGTGTCATTTTTTACCATGAAAATAATGTGAAAAATAATGATAATATGTTATCAGAAAATAACAGCATTTTATTGTAAAATAATGACATGTTATCCGTCTTATTTCGGACGAGAAACAGTCGTCTGAAGAAAAACGCACTGAAAGAAAACATAAGGTACATGGAACAAGTGCCTTTATTATTACACAATAAGTGGCACAATAGATGAACATAATTTAAGCTTAACACATCTTAGATGAAATATGAATTATTGTACAATAATATAAGTAGGAGAAGTTGATCAATTAGTACCACCAAAGAGTTTCTTCAAATTTTTCACTTGTTTAGCATCCAACAAAGTGATCTTCTCAATCACATTAGTTGGCAAATCATTTGCAGCCAATGAAGTAGCAACAGTTTGGAAGCCAGGGTTAGGGCTATTCAAACTTACAAAAGCAAGTGCAGGTTTTTTACCCACATTTACCTGAAAATGCAATAAACTTTGCGGAAATATCATAATGTCGCCTTTTTTTAACGTTTTATGGTACGCCGTATTATCTGATCCAATAAACCCAGCGATAATCGTACCTTCAATTACCAAAATAAGCTCGGAAACACGGTGGGTATGGATCGGGATAACTCCACCAACACCGATGTCTAGTCGGAACATTGAAAGGCCCAACCCATTTAAAGCCAGAAATGTGTTGTCAACTGCTGCCGTAGCAGTGGACTTAAAGATGTTGGTAGATGTGTCCCCGGGAACACCTAGGCTTGAGAAAACAAAGTCGTCGGCTGTTAAATTGGCCGGATTTTTGCACGGATATCCAGTGGGTCCCACCGGGTACGTGAGGTCTGCTACGCAGAAATCGACCACACTGGTGGCAGAGGATACGGTAAAAAAGACGAGTAGTGACAAAAGAAAGGCCTCTTTTAATATTTCCATTGGACTTTGGATCTGTGTTTTGCGATGAATTGTGTTAAGTTTATATAGGGGATTGTGCACGTGATAATATACAAATATACAACAATGTTTATTTGGCCTAGCTATGTATTCCGTTCGTTCATTTATATTCACAAAAAATGCCCGTGGAAAGTTGGTGTGAAGTTGCTAGCGCCGTTTTCCACGACCAAATTATTAAATTACCAACGACTAGTAGACTAGTAGTTAGCTTAGGCCAATAGGAATGGTTGAAGTTTCATACTCCCTTCATTTAACTCCACTTTACATGTTTCTCTTTTACACAATATTCACAAGCGGGCATTTAACTTCAATTTTCTCTCGATACATAAGTTAAAATATATTCATGTGGCATCTTATTTGATTTGTCTTTAAGAGTACATTAAAATATCTAACTTTTATAATTTTTGCAAATACGTAGTTAAATATATTTACCGCGTAGAAGTCGCGTTGGCAAACGTGATAAAGCAAACATGTAAAGTGGAGTTGAATGGAGGGAGTACTAAACTTTATCATTAACACATCAACCCACATAATTGATTATGAAACTTTTAAATTCTTCTCAATGGTTAAAGTTCCATACTTTCTATGTGATCCTCCTTCTCCTCTTCTTTTCCTAACATGAAATCGGTTTCCTACTTTGGAAATCAGTTTCATATAAGCAACTTTTTATTATGTAGAGCAATAGGTAAGAAGTTCCTTATAAAATATGGAACTTCTTATTTATCCCCATTGCTATTGCCCTTAGTAATTCTTTCATTTCGTTCAATTTTATACATTTGCTTTATAAACGTGTATTGATGCTCGGTTTGTTTTGTTCATATTATTAGTTACATATTAATAAAAATTATAAATTTTTGATATTCACAATGTACTCGGTAAGACAATTTAATCTAAATCTCACTTAACTATTTTTTATTCTATATATTTGAAGTTGTATCAAACATTCTCTTCACTTGTGAATAATGCCCAAAAAGTAAACGTATAAAATTGAATGAAATGCAGGAATGAGTTTTAAACTAGTATCTAGACTTGGCAAAATGCACAAATAATCCAATTTGTACTCGATCTGATACCGGAACTGAAAACCTGAGCTTGACTCAACTTAATATGACCATACCCAAATGTTTCTTCTTGTACACTAATCATTATCTCTAAGTAACTTGATAATAATAAAATATACGAAAATAATCAAAACTCGAAATTATCAAACCCGATCAAATTTGACCGAAAATCTTACAAACTCGAACAAACCATACCCACACTCGAATTAATTAACCTGTTTATCAGATCTACTAGTATATACATCGATTTTTTTTAAATGCTTAAAAGGTAAAAAAACGTGTTTTATGGTGTGTCCCAAATTATTTACACTAAACGGGACCAGGTAACATCGAAAATAATTTATTTCAAGTTTGCACAAAATCATTCCTACAAAGACTCTACCCAAATTCAAAAATTGCAATACATAGAAATAAAGGAGAAAAAAAGAAAACAAAAAAAAGGAAAGCCTCAGTAAACTACCTCCTAAAGTGGTGCTATGTTGTAAATCGAAAATGTAACACCTCCATACTCCAAGTGCCTTACCAGGACCACTTAAAGCATGAGAATGCTACCATCTCGTTATCCGAGACAATGATAATCAAATAGACAATAACGAAACGTACTTTAATAATAATAAAGTTTAAAGCGATACAACCAACTCCGAAACTGATAAATGAAAATACAAAGGTTCTCAAAACTGTCAAACGACTAAACAAAACTAAGAGAATGTTCGACACACCAGAAGACTTCTAAACAGCATCGTGATGACTCAACTCAGCTATCCCATGCGCATCAACTCATACCTGCTCAATAACTGCTCACCATCCTCGAATGGATCACCACAATTTTTAAAACATTTAAATGGGGTCAGTACTCATTACATAAAACTAACAGCTGTAATAAAACGATATTACAAGCAAGCAATCCCCAAACTCCGTCACATCACCACACACCGGACTACACACTAAAGTGTGTAGTCCTGCCAGAATACCCATCGCAACAGGTATTCCACACCGCCAGTGAGGGACCGCAGCCGTTCCCACCTAAGCCCCGCTCATCTCCTCCGAGCGATAAACCCATGTTCCTTAATGTGCACATCCCTTCTGTGGCGGGTTCCAAAGAAGGTGAATCAAGGGTGTGAAGCCACTCCCGCAAGTGACTCTACTCAGCCAGGGACGCACCCCGAAGATCACAGACAGTTATACAACAATGATCTTACACCATCAACAATTACCAAAAACCAATTCCAATACAATAATTATTCAACAATAACAATCACCAACAACACTATGTAACCAATACTGAGTAGGGAAACCCTACCTGGAAGAGCAATCACCACAGACGATCTAGCAGCTAATCAGAATTTCTCCTCTACGAATCCTCCTCCTATAACATGTATACATACAATTACCTCCAATACTACACAAAACACCCAAAACCCCCAACATTACTCAATTAGGGATTTAATGAAACTTAACCAAACGCTATAAAAATTATACAAGGAACTTACCCTTGACACGATGATCACAACGGCGTAAAGAACGAGATGATCCGACAAACCTAGCCTTGGGATTTGCCAATAACGCGAGAGATGCAAACAACGTAACTTCTAATCTCTTTGAAAGGTTTAAGAATGTTGAAAAAGTGTTTAAGAAATAATGACGGAAGCTTTTATATTAATCTCGCGTTATTAACAAAACCCGTCCAAACAAATCCGTAAAACACACCTACTCGATCGAGTAAGTGACTTACTCGATCGAGTGCCCCTTATTCGATCGAGTACCCTACAGGCAGACTACTGTTTTGCGTCAAAAGCTACTTACTCGACAGAGTAAGCCCTACTCGATAGAGTACCCACAGACATAGAAAACCGTAGTATTACAGAAAAAATATGGTACGGAAAAGATATAATCTCTCATTTTACTCCCTTCATTCCGGTCAATAGTTATTTATTTTCTTATATAGCAGTATTAGTCAATAGTTATCTATTTTAATATTTAGTAACTTTTGCTTTTATGAAATAAGTAATTAACTCACGTACCCTTGTAATAATTCATTCTCACCTTTCACCTTTCACAGTCTCACCTCTCACATGTAACTTTTCAACCATAAGTCCTTAACCCCAGCCATTCCCGACCATCTTAGTGAAAGAGTGAGAGAGTGTGACGCCATGACCTCAATCCGAAATTAGAAATTACCCTGACACCGTCACATCACCTACACACCACTCCAATTAACGACCTACCAGCATCGTTCCTCCCCGAGCTCCTTCGGTCACACTTGTTACGCTTGTTATTGAACAACCATTAGTGATGCATTTTCAGTCACACGGTATAATCGGTCAATTAATGAACTCGTCGATTTTCGACCACCGTCAAAATTGACAACCCTATTTCGATGCTTCACCACCTTTTCTTATTTCCTTGATCCATGTGCAAAAAGTAATTAATAACGAATGACTGGGATGGTTAAAGTATTTTACTGTCCTTTTTTTCACCAAACTTTCACGGGGTATTACATTCTACCCCTTGAGGGTAAGGGTCTCCATTGTGTCTTGAGGCATAATTGCTAACCTAGAATCCTCCCCCCGTTACGTGGGTGATCACATTGAAACATATAACCACTACCTCCATGAGAGTATAAGAACTGCCTTCGATCACCACACGCTCGCAGGGTTTCTCAGATACCACTTATAATGATCCGACTGACCACCGTCGTAACACAACCCCAATAAGAAGAAATGTACATATTTGGGCTCATTATTTGTCCGCACTTAAACCAAAAAGTTCAAGGCCTTGGTACTATGTGATGGGCGTAATGTCTTACAAAGATATCATGATTCTATGGTTTCATACCTTTCTCCTTCTCTTCGTTGGGGATGTGCAAATTGGTTTGATCGATGGGCATGACAAGCCCTTGCATCTTGCATATTTGTTGTTGTATTCTTGGGACAGGGAGCGCAATATGTGTGTGGATTTGACTGGGTCTTCTCTCTCTACTCAGTCCGGGATGTAACTTCGTGCCTGCACGCATGGTGGTTGATGCTACTCGGCGCAAGTGTGCCAAGTTCCATGACTTGTGTTCGGAGATCGGCTATGGTTTCTTACCTTTCTCTTTCTCTTTGTTAAAGAAGTTGGAGACCGACGCTATTGCCTTGCTCAAACGGATTCAAAAATTCTCTATCTCTCAGGATGCCGGGGCTCGACCTGCTGCTTACATTCTTACTAGACATAACTTTCCTGTTGCTAATGGAGTGGGAGCCCAAATAGTATATCGGTTGGTCACCAATTTCTTGTAAAAATTTTTTTGATCTCGATAATAATAATAATGATGATGATGATGATGATGATGATAATGATAATAATAATAATAATAATAATAATAATAATAATAATAATAATAATAATAATAATAATAATAATAATAATAATGATGATGATGATATTGATGATACTGATGATGATGATGATAATAATAATAATAATAATAATAATAATCATAATGATGATGATGATGATGATGATGATGATGATGATGATGATGATGATGATGATGATGATGATGATGATGATGATGATGATGATGATAGTAGTAGTAGTAGTACATATAATAATAATAATAATAATAATAATAATAATGATGATGATGATGATGATGATGATGATGATGATGATGATGATGATGATGATGATGATGATGGTGGTAGTAGTAGTAGTAGTAGTAGTAGTAGTAGTAGTAGTAGTAGTAATAGTAATAATAATAATAATGATGATGATGATGATGATGATGATGATGATGATGATGATGATGATGATGATGATGATGATGATAATAATAATAATAATAATAATAATAATAATAATAATAATAATAATAATAATAATAATAATAATAGAGCAGAAATGCAGGCTTTACATGAGAGGGCAAAGGTTCATGAACTGAAGCTTAATGATTCTAGTACTAAATGCTTGCTTTCCAGACTCAGCTTCATGGTTCTCCTCAGGATCTTACTCTCTTACATCAGGAAAAACAGTTGGTGCAGGCCTATACCTATCTTAAGAGAGCAGAAATGCAGGCTTTACATCAGAGGGCAAAGGTTCATGAACTGAAGCTTAATGATTCTAGTACTAAATTTTACTACTCTAAGATTGCTGCAAGGAAAATGAGAAACACTATTGGCTATATACATGATGAGGCTAGTGTTAGGAGAACTGGATTGTAGGAGGTTGCTGCAGGGTTTGTATCTTATTATCAGAATCTGCTGGGGTTATCTTCCTCAGTTCAGCCACTCCTACCAGATCTCTATCAGGAGAACTTACTTCCCCAGGAAACTCATTTTACTCTTGACAAATTTGTCCATGCTAATGAAATTTTGGATGCTATGAAATCAGTGGATAGGAATAAGAGCCCAGGCATTGATGGTTATTCCTCTGGATTTTTCCTTGATGCTTGGAATGTTGTGGGGTATGACTTTAAAGAGGTTGTCTATGAATTCTTCTCTTCTAGTAAGCTTCCCAAATCTGCTAACTCAACTCTCCTAGCTCTTATCCCTAAAATGGACACTCCTTCTTCTGTTAAAGACCAATCGCTTGCTGTACTACTTTCTATAAGGTAGTGAGTACAGTTCTGGCCAACAGACTTCAAGGAGTACTTGAATATATTATTGGACCTGAGCAGGCTGCTTTCATTGCTCATAGAGATCTCTTTGATAATGCTATGATGGCTCATGAGCTGGCTTCAAAATATGGTAGAGCTTATATTACTCCTAGATGCCTACTAAAAGTAGACATTAGGAAGGCTTTTGATTCTATGAGTTGGGATTTCCTTCACTCTGCTTTACTGAATTTTGGTTTCCCTACTATGTTTATAGGTTGGGTGATGGCTTATGTGTCTTTCCCTTACTATTCTCTTAGTATCAATGGTGGGGTTGAGGGTTTCTTTCCAGGAAAAAGGGGGCTCAGGCAGGGTGACTCCCTCTCACCCTATCTATTTATTATCTGCATGGAGGTTTTGTCTAGATTACTTAGGCAATTACCTAAATATGTTGGGTTCTCTTACCATCCTAAGTGTGTTCAGCTGAACCTTACCCATTTGGTTTTTGCTGATGACTTGTTGGTCTTCACAAGAGGTGACCTCCCCTCTGTCACAACTGTGGCTCATTGCATGGATATCTTTGATTCTCTATCTGGTCTTCAGGCTAACCCTACTAAAAATAGTCTGTATTTTGGTGGGGTGCATCCTGATCTAAGGGCAACTATCTTGGAGGCTACGGGTTTTTGTGAAGGAGATTTCCCTTTCCGTTACTTGGGTTTGCCTTTGTTTAATGCCAGGATCACTAATGCTATATATCAGCCACTACTGGACAGGATTAAGGAGAAAATAGCTCATTGGTCTAATCACTTCCTAAGCTATGCCGACAAAGCTCTTCTGATTTACTCTGTTATTTTTGGGATGCAGAATTTCTGGGGGGCTAGTGTGCTACTGGCTAAGGGGGTAATTAAAAAGATTAACAAGCTATGTAAGGATTTTCTTTGGGGAATTAAAGATGGTTATAGGAGGCATGTGTTTATGAGCTGGAAAGATCTTAGTAATCCTAAAAAAGAGGGGGGAATTGGCATAAAGGAAGTTCTCAGTTGGAATTGTGCACAAATGATGAAATGGATTTGGAAACTTCTTTATAGACCTAGTAGCATTTGGACCATTTGGATTAACAGGTACATACTCAAGGGGGATGATTTCTGGCAGTCTTCAACCAGCAGCAGTCACTCTTGGTATTGGAATAACGTGGTAAGGATGAAGGATCTAATTGTGTCAAAGGCTGGCTCTCCTGGTTTAGCTTTAGCTATGGCCTTTCTTCAGACATGCTCAGTGCATGACTCTTTTAATGCAGGTCAAATGTATCATCACATCAGACAACATGCTGAGCGAGTCCCTTGGTTTACTCATGTTCATGATCAAGCCTGCTTACCCAAGCACTCTTTCCTGGGCATGCTGGCTTTGGAAAACAAACTGCCTACCATAGATAACCTTGTTCTTAGGGGGTTCTTTCTGGTCAGCAGATGTGTTCTATGTTGCTGTCATAGTGAACATTTTGAACATTTGTTTTTTCAGTGTCCATTTTCAACACTGATTTGGGACTGCATTTTCTTCTGGCTATGTATCACCTCTTCAACTGTATTGAGCCACGTTATCAGCTGGTATCAAGATAATGTTCGAGGCAGATCAGCTCACAGTGGTTGGAAGCGGGCAGGTCTTATGGCTGCCATTTATTACATCTGGATGGAACGCAACAACAGGATTTTTAGGACCATCTCCTCTTCTCCTGAATCTCTCTGTATTAAGATTAAATCTGTAGTTAGAAACAGAATTTCTCTCTAGGCTTGTTCTTTTTTTGGCTTTCTTTGTGGTTTTTTTTCTAGGGGACTTCTCTAGTCTCCTTGTAGAAGAGTGGAACGGATCTTGTATTTTGACTCTTATTTTATGAATATAGATCCATGCTTTTCTGCAAAAAAATAAAAAATAAAAATAAAAATAAAAATAATAATAAAAATAAAAATAAAAATAATAATAATAATAAGGGTGTGGGAGCCCAGATTGTCTCTCGGCTCCCCACCAATTTCATGTATTTTATTTTTATTTTAATGAAAGCTGCGCGCATCTTATAATAAAAAAAAATAAAAAAAAAATAATAAAATAATAATAATAATAATAATAATAATAATAATAATTATTATTATTATTATTATTACTATTATTATTATTATTATTATTATTATTATTATTATTATTATTATTATTATTATTATTATTATTATTATTATTATTATTATTATTATTATTATTATTATTATTATTATTATTATTATTATTATTATTATTATTATTATTATTATTATTATTATTATTATTATTATTATTATTATTATTATTATTATTATTATTATTATTATTATTGTTCCGGGTGTAATTCCAGAGCAGATATTCGTTACCACTCGTAGCTTGTAGAATGTCGTCTTTGGTTGAATCCTTCTTTCCTTAATTGTTCCTCTCGGCCTCTCCTCGCATCAATGAACGAATCGAGGGCTTGGCTTTGTGCCAAGCGTACTCACTCCGACGCTCAAGTCGAAAACTTAAGGGATAAGTTGTTACTTGGCTGAATGTATATTGTAGAGAGATAAGGAAGATAATACCAGATGAATAGTGTTTCTTAGGTTAAGTTGTGGATCTTTTCCTCAATGAAGGTTGAGGAGTATTTATAGACTTTCACCTTTTGTCACGTAGTGGCCAAGTGGCCAAGTGGCTAGCAGGTGGAAAGACTGATCTACCCCTCGGCCGAGGGACCTATGGCAGGCCGGCGGGCCCTGTTGACTCACCGCCGAGGGGTCTTGGATATGAGTACGCGGGTATGTGTCCCTACGGGGCAGTTGCCATGCCGAGACCAGTCGACAGTAGATGGGCTGCATCGGTTAGGCTGCCTAAGTCGTTGACTTGCTGTGGATATCTTTGACCTTGCTCAATATGTTGACTTGGTCAGCGGTGCAGAATATGCCCCATCAATTATTATTATTATTATTATTATTATTATTACTATTATTATTATTATTATTATTATTATTATTATTATTATTATTATTATTATTATTATTATTATTATTATTATTATTATTATTATTATTATTATTATTATTATTATTATTATTATTATTATTATTATTATTATTATTATTATTATTATTATTATTAGTATAGTGTTATACCAGTTCTACACGAGCCATACACGGCTACCACACGCCCTATACAACAATCCCGACTAACTAATGAATTTAATATTTTATTTTCGTCTCACAACATAATTATCTAATTAATATAACTATTAAATACCTTTTAAAATACATTTTAATATAATTCCACCGTCCGCCTAACCATTAGCCTTGCCTTAAAATACGGGGTATTACAGCCTTCCCTCCTTAAAAAGAACGTCATCCCCGAAGTTTACCCAAATCATCCAACTGGCCGAATAAACAACTCAAATTAGCAAATTTAAATTCTTTAAGAGATACTTTTTTTTTATCAAACTATCATTAAAATGTCACAAAATACGAGATGTTACATCCTATCCCCCTAAAAAAAAGGGTTACGTCCCATAACCAACTTACTTAAATAAAAAGGCTAAGATACTTGTCTTTCATTACAGCTTCAGCTTCCATGTAACTTCCTTTACCTTATGATTAGACCATAAAACTTTCATCAATGCTGTCTCGCCATTACGAGTCTTCTTCACTTTTCTATCCAAGATTTCTTTAGGCTCCTCAACATAAGACAACTGCTCATCAATCTCAACATGCTCGGGCTCTAGTACATGAGTAGGATCACTCACATAACTTCTCAACTGCGAAACATGAAACACATTATGGACCTTATCCAAAGCTGGAGGTAATGCTAAACGGTAAGCTACCTCTCCAATTCTGTTTAACATCTCATATGGTCCAACAAACTTCTGACTCAGATTCCCTCTCTTCCCAAATCTCATTACTCCGTTTATAAGAGATACTTTCAACAACACTTTATCTCCCACAGCAAATTAAATATCACTTCTGTTCAAATCTGCATAGCTATTCTGCCTATCCTGCGCCACACGCATCTTCTGTCGAATAATGTGCACTTGCTCCACCATTTCTTGTATCATCTCAGATCCTAACACAACCCCATCTATCTGTCATCCCAACAAGCTGGACTCCTGCACTTCTTTCCATACAAAGCCTTGAAAGGTGTTATGCCAATGCTAGCATGGTAACTATTATTATATAAAAACTTTATCAAATCCAACCTCTCCACCCATGAGCCACCAAACTCCGTCACACAAGCTCTCAACATATTCTCTAATGTTTGAATTGTCCTGTAACACCCCCATCTACCAAGGAGCCTTAACAAGACCTTCCCCAGTAGATACGGGCGTTATCATCTCGGTTGCCCGAGGACAGTAATAATTAAATCTCGATAAAATAACGTTTATATAATATTATAAGTGAATTACAACAAACAGACGATATAAAAGATACAACTCAAGACTACTATCATCTATGTGAAACTACTTCTGCCATGACTCGTGGTAGACTCAACCCTCCAAGCACCCAGCCAAGATCCACACATTAACCTTCTAAGACTGACTGCTCACCATAGTGGATCACGGCAGACACAAAACAAAGAGACAACACAACAAAACCACACAAGGTCAGTAAGGTACATAAAACAGACACAACACGACTACAACAACACACACACCACACCTCCTCCAACCAACCACACATCTCTGACTGCCCGAAGGTCCAGTCCTGCCAGTGGGGGACCGCAGCCGTTCCCACCTAAGCCTCGCTCGTCTATCCGAGCGATAAACCCATGTTCCTTAATGTGCACATCCCCTCTGTGGCGGGTTCCACAGAGGGCGAATCAAGGGCGTGAAGCCACTCCCGCAAGTGACTCCACTCAGCCGAGGACGCGCCTCGAGAACCACAGACAAACAACCACAACCAGCTGTACAAACAATAATTACCAGTTACTATTTCAACACAACGTTAATCAACTACCACAACTAATCATCAACAAAGACACTAAACCAGCCAAACAACAACAACAGACTCTCTAAACAATCAACAGTACTGAGTAGGCGAACCTACCTTTAGCAAACCGCAGTGAATCCGCGTCCGACCACAAGATACCAATCAACCAATCAACCACCTATACAATCATTATAACCATCCATTAATACCACTATAAGCATGACTGAAAACAAAGGTGACAATGATGATGATGACAACATACCTATACAAAGCAATCTGGCGTCCAAATCGCTACCCGACTCAAGCATCCCCTTCCTAAGGTGTAGACACTCACAAAGACCTCAAGGAGGTGGACCATGGTGAAGGAGAAGAAGGATGACGGCATTTAGGTTTTGGAAGAAGGTAGAGAAATGATTTGAGGTTTCACAATTTACGATTTATAATTCCCCGCTGCTAACCCGTTACTCGATCGAGTAACAAACTTACTCGATCGAGTGACCTCTACTCGATCGAGCTCCCAAGTTACTCGATCGAGTAGCCTTAGCTAGATCGAGTAACAAGCACACGAAGACTCACATCGTCACTAGTCATTACTCGTAAGGTTTCCTAAGGTCAAGGTAGGTGTCTAAGGTCAGTCAACGTCGGTCAACGGGTCCCTAAAAGGACGGGTATTACAGTCTTTCCCCCTTAAAAAGAACTTCGTCCCCAAAGTTCGCCTCATCCTCCCCTACGACATAAAACAAAAGAAACCAAGGCAACCACCACTGTTCATCCGACACAAGTCAACACAACCGTTTAGAAAGACCATCTTGCTATGAATGTTCATCAACCATCATCATCATTATCATCATCATCTACCTTAGCACGTATTACACAACACGACTTCCTATCGAATCACCAACTTCATATTGAACCACCAAACACACATTGTACACAGGAACAACCAACTCGACTAATACTTGCACTTATCTCCTGTTATTACTCAAATGTAAACCAATACATCTACCAGTCTATTCCTCTATCGATTACTTGTCAACAAGCATCGGTTACAAAGCACCCAAAAGCAACAATTCTATTACAGATACACAACAACATCTCATTCATTCCACTCATTCATACTAATTCTATTATATTCTACTAACCTTCAATTACATGACAACATCGTGAACAAGTACTTGAAAACAAGATACAACAACATGCTAATTTATTCAACAATTGCAAACTACTACTCAATTATACCATAACCATTACGAAACCATTTAAAACACTACAAAATTATACTGCAAAATTGTGGTAAAAATACTATAAAATTGTTATAATTACGTCATTTTCCCATGCGACATTACTCTTCCCCTCTTAAAAGGAACTTCGTCCTCGAAGTTCACCATCAAAACAAACTTAATTATTACACAAGTCGGTAAACTATTATTCCACATTGTCACTACGAACAACCATATTACACATTTTGACTCATGTCAACCATGATACTTCCCTGACATTACATAAATATGACTCAAATAGATATGAAACTATTGGCAAAGTGAGTAACACAACGAGACATCCTATCATCAACTATCAGCCATGTCATCAATTACTTCCTTATACGACCATACAAATTATGCAACAAGGATTATAACCATTATACGCTACATTACCTGAGACAATTTGATTTAGCATACGAAATTATAGAAACATCACCTAAACTGTATAAATCATACAGATATGCACAACTGTACAACCACCTCTGAGACGGGATAATGATATAACATACCCACAACAAAAAAACATCATAACAAGAACCACCAAAATGAAGATATAAACGGGTGTTAAAACGAATTAAATATCGTGCAGGGTTACTCGATCGAGCTCGTAAGGCACTCGATCAAGCTGGTGTTACTCGTTCAAGTTCATAAGTTACTCGATCGAGTTAGCCTAGATCAGAATGCATCCCAGATGTCACTCCTGCAGTTACTCGATCGAGTGAGGGGCACTCGATCGAGTAGCCACAGGTCATTATCCCCCTAATTGACCACTTTGTAAGTCCAAGGTAACATATACATGAGTCGGAAATGTATTCCCGACACCAACATCTTGCATAAAAAGTCTGAAAAGCATCCAAAATACGGCCTTATGGTCAAAATACAAACTAAGGTCTAACAAAAGTACTAACAACCAAGTACCATCAAACAACAAGTCATCAAACCGAGTACGAAACATAACAAATCCATAGGAATGAGTATATATAAAACAAGTCCAAAGAAACAAACATCACTCCATGGCCTGCTCCTCCATCTCCGTATCACCACCATCGCCTCCGAACGTGCCCGCTCCAGCTGTACCCTCACCCGCGATGACACCAGTGCCAGAATCAGCTCCCACTCGCTATGGTGCCAAGCAACCGTAGGGGTAACTCGTAGGCTCTCCCTAAGTAAACCGCTCCACGCCAAAAGAATGGAAGACCCCGATGTTATCTCCAACACCTCTCCACCACACTGGCTGAGCCACCTCGGTCCCGATGCCCTGAACATAAGCCATCTTATGGAGGTTCCGGAGTGTCAAGGTGGTAGACACTCTCTCTGTGAGCTCACTCACTCTCATCTCAGGGTTGAAGAAGGAAGGGTAGCTGGAAAACTGAGGTTGTAGAGGCACATGCTGCTCTGGATAGGTCTCAGCCATCCTCTCCCTCACCCGTCGCGGTCCTCTCCCCACTCTAGGCTGACTATCCTCGGGTCTAGCCGGATCCCTCTTTATCGGCTCAGGCATCACCTCCAAAATATCAGCATCAATGAGGTAAAACTGCCTAGCAAGGACCTCCTCCTAATCATCAGAATTTGCTGCCACCACTGCTTCCGGTAAAGGCTCGGTCACAAAAAGGTGCTCGGGAGCAGGTACCCTCATCCAAATCATCCCTCAAACTCTCCAGGCTAGGCCACCACCCTCCAAAGTCCTCAACCATTTATGGTCGATAAAGTACTCACGGTCCAAGGTATGCACCGTTGGGGTCAGAGGTGTATAGGCCGAGGAGGCCTCAAAGGTGGTCAGTCTCTCCGCCAACCGTGTGGTGATGGCACCACAACTCAAGAAACGGGTGTCAGATGAGGCCATCAAAGCTAAGCTAGCACATACTATGGCTGGGACACTGAAGGAGACTCTCGGTGTTCGGGTGGGGTTAAGGTACACAGCAAGCAACATCACCTCATGTGAGTTAAGCTTACTCACATCTCTCCGCTCATAGAGTAAACAGGTCAAAGCACGAAGAAAGATCTTCAAAGTAATGTGTTGCGCGTCATTTATCAACATGTTGCTAGAAGTGGGGGCATTCTTACCGGTAAAGAAAGGCATGAAACTACTAGCTCTACACTCAGTTGGAATGTCCCTAAGGGCTCCCTTCTCTGGTTGGGCATGGCCAAGATGGGTGGCAAACGTATCCATAGTCAAAAGAAAGCTGGTGTTCATGAGACGGAATTGGACGGTCTTTTCCGCCGCATCATAAAGAAAAGAGCTCATAAACTCCAAGGTCAGAAAGGCATAGGAGTGTTTCCTAAGACGGTACAACCCGGTCAAACCCAAAGTCTCAAAGATGTGCCTCACATCTGTCTCCACCCCTAGGTCCGTCAAGAGTGTGGTGTCAATACAACGTGTGGGTTTCAGACGACGTCTCTGTAACTCGATAAACGCATCTATTTGCTTGAAATCATCAAAGATGATGGTAGGGTACTCAGACACAGGTGGGACCGTAGGTCCCCCACTCCTCTCACCAATCTCAGGCTCAGAAGCCCTCCCCCTCTTTCTTTGACGGGTACCAACTATAGGTCTTGGCATCTGTTTTCAACACACAGTTTAGATACACCAACAAACACTTACTCAAATGTACATAAACTTTCGTGTATAATCATAGAAAAAGAACAACTACATACACACTTTCACCAAACAATCCAAAAAAATTTCAAGTATACAACTCTCAAATTCTCATCAGACAGTCTTACAGCTACAAAAATTATGGAGAGCATAACATCAATTAACACATCAACTTACAAATTTATGGTATAAGACTTTCAAAATAGGTTCCCAAATTAAGTAATTATCAAAAGAATTGGAGCGATTTTCAGTTTGAGGCACTTTTAAGACGGAATATTAAGACAAAATTTTGAGCAAAATTCATCAAAATCAATGATACGTGCATTTTATATAGTCCTTTTAGGCTTTTTATGCACGTATTTCTATGCTATTATCGTAGTTTTATGCTACGAAATGCCCCGAATATACTACTTTGGTTTGTTTTGTTCTCTTTGCAGGAATGGACCAGAAAGTAGTGAAATCAAGCCGTTTATCGTCCGTTTAGCATGCATTTGGAGGAAGAGTGAATTTGGAGCGGAAATGTAGCATTCTCGGGATGCGTGAAGTCGTTTTGGGAGCTAAAAAGACAAGTCAAAGCTGAAACTAACGGAATAAGTGGCTGCTGAAGTCAGATATCACTCGATCGAGAGCTTTACATGTCGATCGAGTGCTTTTGGATAGAATAAGAAGTCGATCGAGTACTTTCTATGGTCGATCGAATAATTTCATTTTGGGGTTTACTCGATCGAGTAGTAATTTTACTCGATCGATTGGTTTGAGCTTAATTCTGCTCGATCGAGCAGTTCTAAAGGGCTCGATCGAGTGATTCCTTATTGGGCTCGGGCTTTTTAGCTATTAATTCGTTATTAGGTTAAATAAAATCCTATTTTCTTATAAATAGGAAGGAGGGACGCCATTTGTAACTCTCTTCTCTTCTCTCGGGACGACATACAGTACTTTTCTTCTGTTTACTGCTGGATACTTTGTTCTTTTCTTTTTCCGGATCTTTTCTCTGTAATTTTATCTTTCCCTTTTATCTTTTATTTAATGTTCGTTAATTCTCTTCCCTTTATTTCTGTTCTTTCCTTTATCATGTCTAGCTAATTTCTCCCTGCTAGGATTAGGGGATTCGATGAATGAATGTTGATTGCTAATTAGGTTCGTAGATTGTTGTTGTTGTTTTTGTCTATGTTGTTAATCGCTGCTTTAATTGTATCTTGCTGATTGAATCGATGCAATTAGCCTTTTTAATTTTGGTAAGCCTTGACCTAGACCGAAAGGTTTGAAGGGGTGAGACCTGCAGTGAACAATAGAATGCTTTAGTGAGGGCGGAAGCTAAGCTAATAGTATTTTAGGGCGGATTGAGACCGGAAGGAGATATTCATTGCCCCTTAGACCGACACATCGATTAATCTGTGACCTTAACCGTAATTAATTGACGTTCATTGATGAACCGACATCCTAGTTTCCTTTCCCTCTGCTTAATTTCTCTTATCTCTGTTTCTCTTGCCTTAATCTCGTTAATTTAGTCAAAACAATCAAACCCCCATCTTGTGACCGTAGACAGACCGAATAGACAAGTAGATAGTGACCGCCTCCATGTGGAGATCGACCCTACTTACTGCTAGCTTCTGTTAGTGTAACTAGGTATTTTATTTTTGGTACCTGACGACGGTATCAAATTTTGGCGCCATTGCCGGGGAGGCAACTACTGTATTTATTTGTTTAATTTTGTCTGTCTTTAGCCTCAAGGGATTTTTCCCTTGAGGCCGTTCTAATCTTTTTCTTAAGTGCTGTTTTGATAGGCCCTACAGGTCCTACCTAGACAGTTCTATGTAAAAGATTATCAAAGGGAAGGCTTGAGTACCTTTGACCCGTCACCTATGTTCCATTATATGGCGCAGCAGGTGATTCACTGTAGGAGATGTGGTGCTGCTGAGCACAATGCAGCTTTTTGCTTAGCTGAAACTGACGAGGTTTATGCATTCAAGCAACGTAGACAAGCTAATCAATCTGTTATAATTGTGCCTCCACACCTGCCCTATCAACGAGGCTACCAACAGCCTCCATTTATCTGGCCACCGCGACAACAAGCTCCTCCTCCTGATAAGCGGAAAGAACAGATTGCTGAGTTGAAGTCTTTAGTGAAGGCGCTTGCACTCCAAGTGCAAGAACATGATAGACAAATTTTTGCGCAAATTGATGAGCTCGAGTCTGAAATAGCTCAGTTAGCTGCTGAGTCGAATATTGGGCACCCAGAGGAAGTCTGCGTTACCTACGCAGAGAGTGGTCTTTCCCACGAAGGACCCGCGTTGCCTAGTGCTGCTGATGACTGGGACTACTCGGATTACGAAGTTCTATAAGATATTGAAGCCTTACACGAAGATTTATGCACTGATCAGCAAGAATCACTCGATCGAATGGATTATATTGGTCGATCGAGTCAAATTCCTGAAGAAACGTTCGATCGAACAGTTGATTCCACTCGATCGAACAGCTGCTTAGAGGAAGTACTCGATCGAGCATTTTCATGTACTCGATCAAGTGTTTATCAAGAGGAAAGCTTTCGATCGATTAATAATTCCACTCAATCGACTGATTTGGCCAGAGAGAGCAATGCAACGTCACTTTGGCTCGTTCTAGATGACGATTTTGATGATGATAATGGTTACGATGAATCACCCCTTTTCAAGGCCGAGCTGGATGCGCTTGAGGCTGCGATTTACGGGACGATATCCACAGAGGAGGGTGACGAGAAGACAGCTGAGTCGGTAATTGCTCCTAGAACGGATGAGGTAATATATTCTTTTGTCAATGATTCCGACATTGAGAGCAACCCACCTGAGGTAGTTAGCGATAATTTTATTGTTGTTAATATTAATAGTACGCTACCTCGTATGACTCGTGTTTTTTATTTTAATGCTATACCCCCTCCCAGTTGGTCAGTTAATTTAACAGTTTTTCACCGTTCTTGTCATCTTAATTTTGTTAATCTGAAACGATACTCTAAATTATTGATAAATGCTCCCAAGCTCTCTTATTTTCCACTGACTGATAATTTGAGCTTTTATATTCCGCCCGTAGCTGGAGAGCAAGATTACTTTATGGATAAATTTGGGAGCTGTCATAGGAAATTCGTTAGGCTCAAATGGTTGCATATTTTAATTTTCTATGTTACTATTATACTATGGTGCTACTTACAGTTTTGTGTAGCACATGCGTAGCTATTTGATCGCTTGTTGCGTGCTTTGAGTTGTTTTGACCAAGCCAAATTAGAGAGGCTCGTTGAAGAAAAGAAGGTCGAGCTGGGACCTGTCTGAAACTAGCGCTGTCCGGGAGGCAACCCGGAGTTTAAGCTTTTTAGTTATTTTTCGAACATTTTAGTTTTTATTTTGTTTAATAATCGGTCTTCTCGATCGAGTTCTTTACTTCCATCGATCGAGCACTTCCACAGGCCATTTCACTCGATCGAGTAATCTACTCTCTCGATTGAGTTTTCTTGCTTTGATTCGCTTCCTATGACGCCACTATGAAGCTGTTTGTGACCTCCCATTTTGCTGGCTGGTTTGGGGAGGTCCCTTCTTCGCGTGTTCTTGTGAGTTTTCCACAGTCACTCTCTCCTTTTTAGTTTGCATTTCTTTTCCTTATTTTTGAGTACAATGAGGGCATTGTACGGTTGGGTTTGGGGAGGTTATGCATCCATATCTGTGTCTGCATGTTGTTTTTATTGCATTTTTGTTATCACGTTTAATTTTTCTGTATGCATTGTTGTTTAATTTTTATAAAATTCAAAAATCTCATAAAAATAAAAAAAAATTGATAAAAATTCACGTTTATTTTTGCTTATAGGTTGAGTCGGAACGGTAGATTTCCGTGATGAAATTGCACTTTAACTTGTCATTTTTACTTGAGCCTTGCATCTAATTGATAGTTATTAGCCGAGTCACGCGCATATCTACGAGTTTTTTGTTCAAATTTAGCTGACTGTTTAGACTTGACCTGATAAATTGGCAACCTACTTACAATTTCTGAGATTTAGAGCCTTATAACTGGTGACATTCATGACCGGTTTATGTAGGAATTGAGAGTAGTACTCCTTGCATAACATGTCCATTACTTTTGCACTTTTATGAAATTCGATTTCTTGTCAATTGCATACATTCGGGTTTGTGGTCGGTGTCACATGCAGGGAGGTGCTTGCAAATTTCCCTTTCTTATATTCTTCACCCATTTAGCTCCACTTAAGCCAAATTTAGCCTTTTTGACCCATTAGCTACATCCAAAACTGAGCCAGCCCAGTCAAGCTAGTTTAGTTGTGTATTTTGTGGTATGTTGATCTGTTGCGATTTTGGCTCGTTTTTGTTGATTGGAGTTGGTAGAGGAATGAGAAAGGAAGAAAAATGAAAAAAACATGAGAAAAAAAGAAAAAAGAATACGTGTGGTGAAAAAAAAAGAGAAGAAAAAAAAACGAGTAAAAAAAAACGAGAAGAAAAATGATGATGCAAGGAAACCGTGAAAAAAAAAAGAAATGAAAAAAAAAGATGTTGTTTGATGAGACGGTTTCTGCTCCTCTGCTTTATTTACATTTATTGAGGAGTATTTTCAGTTCGGTTTGGTGAGTTTTGTGCCAAATGAAAGGCACTTATGCTTAATTCTATAATTGAGTTGGAAATGGATGTTGTTATATGGTTTTGTTTAAGTACTAGCTTGGCCGCCTATACCTCCACATTCCCATAAATATTTTGCCTTTTCTTACCCATTGCCTCACTTTACCATATTTCTGTAAGCCCTCGGCTGTGACAAGACCTTGTTTGGTTGGAATGTGTGTGGTAGTTAGAATTGTCTATCATATCAGTTGCATGCATGTTTATGTGGGTCGTAGTTTAGGTGAGCGACTATATTTCTTTCTCTCTTACATTCATATACTTTCACCCTTTGCTTCATGAGAGAAGAGTGACCCGTGAGAGTCCATCATTAAAGGTCTTGCAAGGTCGACGGTTCAGCTTTATTAAAACATCCTATAACTCGTTTGCATTTGACTGTTTGCTATAAGTGTTAGTTAGCTTGCATTAAATCGGTTTGAGTGGGCATTTGTAGCTAGCTCTGAGTTATCTTTTCCGTTCCATTAGTTGCATTTAGTTTACTCGAGGACGAGTAAAGGTTTGGTTTGGGGAGATTTAAAACGTGCATTTTATATAGTCCTTTTAGGCCTTTTTATGCACGTATTTCTATGCTATTATCGTAGTTTTATGCTACGAAATGCCCCGAATATGCTACTTTGGTTTGTTTTGTTCTATTTGCAGGAATGGACCAGAAAGTAGTGAAATAAAGCCGTTTATCGTCCGTTTAGCATACATTTGGAAGAAGAGTGAATTTGGAGCGGAAATGTAGCTGTCTCGGGATGCGTGAAGCCGTTTCGGGAGCTAAAAAGACAAGTCAAAGCTGAAACTAATGGAGTAAGTGGTTGCTGAAGTCAGATATCACTCGATCGAGAGCTTTACATGTCGATCGAGTGCTTTTGGATAGAATAAGAAGTCGATCGAGTACTTTCTATGGTCGATCGAATAATTTCATTTTAGGGTTTACTCGATCGAGTAGTAATTTTACTCGATCGATTGGTTTGAGCTTAATTCTGCTCGATCGAGCAGTTCTAAAGGGCTCGATCGAGTGATTCCTTATTGGACTCGGGCTTTTTAGCTATTAATTCGTTATTAGGTTAAATAAAATCCTATTTTCTTATAAATAGGAAGGAGGGACGTCATTTGTAACTCTCTTCTCTTCTCTCGGGACGACATACACTACTTTTCTTCTGTTTACTGCTGGATACTTTGTTCTTCTCTTTTTCCGGATCTTTTCTCTGTAATTTTATCTTTCCCTTTTCTCTTTTATTTAGTGTTCGTTAATTCTCTTCCCTTTATTTCTGTTCTTTCCTTTATCATGTCTAGCTAATTTCTCCCTGCTAGGATTAGGGGATTCGATGAATGAATGTTGATTGCTAATTAGGTTCGTAGATTGTTGTTGTTGTTTTTGTCTATGTTGTTAATCCCTACTTTAATTGTATCTTGCTGATTGAATCGATGCAATTAGCCTTTTTAATTTTGGTAAGCCTTGACCTAGACCGAAAGGTTGGAAGGGGTGAGACCTGCAGTGAACAATAGAATGCTTTAGTGAGGGCGGAAGCTAAGCTAATAGTATTTTCGGGCGGATTGAGACCGGAAGGAGATATTCATTGCCCCTTAGACCGACACATCGACTAATCTGTGACCTTAACCGCAATTAATTGACGTTCATTGATGATCCGACATCCAAGTTTCCTTTCCCTCTGCTGAATTTCTCTTATCTCTATTTCTCTTGCCTTAATCTCGTTAGTTTAGTCAAAATAATCAAACCCCCATCTTGTGACCGTAGACAGACCGAATAGACAAGTAGATAGTGACCGCCTCCCTGTGGAGATCGACCCTACTTACTGCTAGCTTCTGTTAGTGTAACTAGGTATTTTATTTTTGGTACCTGCGACGGTATCAATCAACACTAATAATGATACCCATAACATACATTACTTAATTTCCCCCCTTTCATATGCAAAAGACAAACAAAAAATCAATTTGAATCCCCAAACCTAGAAATTTCGGTCCATTCAAACCCTCATATTGATTCAATTTTTCTATTTCTAGCACCAAAGATCAACAAATTAAAGCAATAAAATCATGTTACAACAATCACAAGCAAGATTACATGCATATAAATTGAATTTTCAGAAAAATCCAACACTTTACATATTTCTAATCAATTAAAAACATAGAAAAGGATGAACATTCTTACCTTGAATGATTAGCAAGTGAAAATGATGAATTAAACAAGAAGAATACCAAGGAATTAACACAAAATCACCAAGCTATAGAGAAAAAAGAGAGGTTTAGAGGAAGTTAGGGTTTTATGAATGAAAGAGTAAAGAAGAAAAGAATTGGGAAAGGGATATGAATCCCGCATAACCCAGCGTACTGTTCACTTACTCAATCGAGTAAGTAAGGCACTCGATCGAGTGGCCTCTACTCGATCGAGTTGGAGCTACTCGATCGAGTTTTCGCTAACAATTTCAGCTTTTTCGATCTTATAACTCCTCAACTGGATCGAATGAGGTCTACTCGATAGAGTAGGCACTCAATCCCGGTCGAGCAAGGTTAGGAACAAGGTCAAAAGTTAACGATTCCTGCAAAATAACAACTCGTGTCGATTCCAAAGTGTATTTGGAAATCGTCACAGATTATTATATTCATTCACGACATATTATTACTACTCAAATGTAACTCAACTATTTCATCCAAACATGACACATATTACTTCATTCTATAACAAACACTACGCAAAACGATTAACCATACCATTAACTTATTCATACATACAATCAACACATTACTTCACTTTTAATCATGCACTTGCAAATTCAACAATCCAACTTATACTCACACTACTCTAAGCATTCATCTAACAATAAACCTTCATATATCATCCGAGTTTGCTAAAAATTTGATCATGTCACGACAAGTGATCAACTAAATTATTCGACTTAAATATGCCATATCACAAAAGTACTCAACAAATTCACTCATCACAGTTCCAATTACTACTTGACAACCACTATCATCCAATACAAGACTTAGAGCTAATTATTATCATCACATTATCCAATACTGTCATGCAACCTTCACCATCTCCTCTACATCCATACACACTTCCTCTCAACCACAAACCTACACAGTTCATCATCACAACTAGACTTTGTTGGAGTATGTGTCCTCGACAATAATGCGATCACATGATTAAATCTCGTATTAAGAATACTAAAGGGAAAGTAACATTCTATTGTCAACTGATCCACATTAATCGGTAATGATTGGCTGACTAGAGTTTGACATTACTGTCGTATGACGGTGGTGATCAGTTGATCCCTTAAGGTCATACCTCTAGGGAAACATTCTTAATTGACTAATTAATTAATTGTATGACGATACAAGTTAATTAATTCCTTAAATTTAAACAAATGATTTTGTGAGTAATCATAAGTATCTTATTGTAATTCGATTAAATAAGATTCGTACAAAGTAATTGAATTATTTTATTACTTAGGTTATTTATTGTTTATGAAACAATTAATATAAAGAATGAATTATTTACTATAAATACAAGTAGTTGTGATTTATAATTATATGGCCCATTTTAAGTAATTGTAATTGTGAATTACTAGTTATTTTTGTGTGTGATTTATTTCATTTATATCATGATTTTAATTTGTTAAAAATGCATTATTTAAATGACATGTCTAGAAACATGTCCCATTTGTCACACAATACAAATTAACAAATTCACAAAGTTAAAATGGGTCCATTTTACACATATGAACCGTGTAAATGAAAGGGGAGAGGGTTAGTTGAGCTTTAATCATTTTAATTAGTGGGTAACATAATGATTACCTACTAATAATAGGTTTACATACCTATACTCTTGAGAAGAGAAAAATGCAAATGCATTGGGCACTCTACCCACCCAAAAACCGGTGGCCTCCTTCATAATAAACTCAAGTAGTGTATTTTCTCTTCTCTCTAATTCATTCTAATTAGTTTCCTAACTAGAGAAAAAACTTATCTCTCTAGTTTTGTTGTTGAACAAAATCCTATACTCTCACATAAATCTCTAATATTATTTATATATTACTAGAAGTAGTAATCTCTTAATATTAGTATTTTAAGGACACAAATATTAATTTCTAGTAACAAAATTAATATTTGTATTAAGAAGGATTTCCTTGGTACAATCTTTGAGGAGTAGATCTTGCAATTAGATCTAGGTTTTTGGGGCATTTGGAATATACTTAAGAAGACTAATTTGGTAGGAGACCAAATTAGTATAAACCATTTTCGGCCCTCATGTAAGAATAGTCGATTTTTCTTCTTACCTTCTATTTTTATTATGCATGCATAAGTTCCTTTTAGTTTATGACCAAACTAATAAACACTTAGTTATTAGAAGAGTCTAATAAGAGATTTACGAATCTAGCAATTGGTATCAGAGCAAGAGTTGTTGCATGCATAATCGGTTTTGTTTTTCCGAGTTAATATGTTAACATATAAAACTTAAAATTTGTGATTTATGAAGATAAATGCCACGAAAATTTTACATGTTGAACCTTCTGGTCCTAAATTGATTTTAGGTCATTTTGATTATTTATGGTAATTTATTGCTCTTTAAAATGATTATTTGCATTTTTATTACATTTTATTGAGTAAAATGACATTTAAAATGCTAAAAATAGTTAGACTATGATTCTGATCATGAAATGCTTACACGACCTCACATACATATTTTACAAGTTGTATGTAAAGTTTCATATAAAATGGTTTTGTGTAGCATGATTTATGATTTTTACATGTTAAAAGTCGATTAAATAGAGGTATTTATGTTAAAAATGGTTAGACTTTGTTCCTGCCCATAAAAATTTAGTATGTTGTCACATATAATATTTACACACTGTATGTAAATGTTTAGATCAAATGATTTAATTTTGCATGATTTATGATTTTTAGATGTAAAAATCGAATAAATAGTGACTATTTTGACATACATAGCTAATTGAATTTTATGGCATGAAATTTTTTCCCAGTATTTTATATATGACATGAACATCAGATCAAAAGTTGCATGTTAATTTTCATATGATTTTAATGGTTAATAATTTTTATGGGATATAAATGGATAAATAGCAACTTTAATAGTCAAGAATATAAAAATTCGATTTGGGCTTAAAATTTGTCATTTCCAGGTTCTAGAAACGTTTTAAGAATATTTAAAATTTTAATTTTTATTTATTACATAATTTTATGTTTAATTTTGAATTAAAGGGTTAAAATTATGTTTTATACGATTTATTTGTGAAATAAATTAAAATAAACTAAAGGGCAAATTTTATTAAAATTTTGGGATGTTGGGAATTTTTCAGAATATACGAAATTATGATTTTGATTTTTTCGAATTTTTATGACTTTTTGGGAATTATTTCCTCATTATTATGAATAATAGTGATTAAAGAGCAATTGTATAATATCAAGTTGAATTATTGTCAAATGTTTAGTGAAGACTAAATTTTGAGTCCTAAGAGGTTAGGATAATTAACTTGGACATAGATGTGATTTATGTAATATTTTGTGATTTTAATAAGTTAATTGTCACAATAATCCATAAAATCGGTCCATATATACGATACTAGCTTAAATAGGGCGATTTGGCACATAACATGGCATGTTTTATACATATATTAATGCTGCATTTTTAGTATGATTGTCATATTTTATTTTATGTAATTTTGAATTATGTAATTTGTACTTAGTATGGCCTTAGTTTTTAATTGGTATTTCCCGAAATGAATGGGGATATCGATTCGGTTATAATTAATGTGATCTCGTATCACTTTTATTTTATTTAGTTTTGTTTTTCTTTTTATATTGTATAAAGTATAAAAGCTTTGTAATTTATTTATATCGGAGTTCCTTGAAGACGGTGCAATTCGAGAAGGTGGTCCGACAAAGACGGTGTTACCTTGAAGTGCGTGCCAAATAAAGTTCAAGGGACCAAAGGAGTTGGTTTCCGAATTTTTAAATAGTTTATTTGATTTACTATTTTAGGAAGGCCATACTAGGATTTTATCTTTATGGTTTGCATTTGTTTTATATGTTTGCATGCATAGCCAAATCGCCATAACTACACATGCATATCTTTTTATCGAGTCATCGACCGTGTCAATTAAAATTATCGTAGTTCATCGCTTTAGTTCACTTAAAACGTGATAGATAATAAATTGACAAGACCTCTAACTAAATAATAATTGAGAATTAGCCTTACCAAATAGTAGAAACCATGAATCCCAATTTCATAAGGAAGTAGGCTTGGCTCACCGGGGTGCGAAACTTGTTACGTTGGGTAAGTGGGTAGTAAAATGTTATTACATCGAAATTTGGATTGAGCTCAACAGAAGTATTCGTGACCGTAGTCGCATGTGTTCCTGGCTAAAGATAAATATTAGAGTAAGTTTATCGGCCGAGAGTTCTAGAAGTAGAATCGATTAAAGAATTAATCCATCGAGTTATATTGATAAGGGATGAATCGGCTCATCGTGCCCAAGTTAATATGAATTTGGATCTCGGGATCTTTTATAATAGTTGGGTAGAGGTCACTATATAAATGCTTAAAAATTTGTTTAAAATGTTTACAAGTATTATTAAAACAATAGATGTTTGTTAATTCCTTCACTTTTATTTTTGTAGTCATATTTGTTTTCTCAATTACAATGGCAACTCCAAATTCAAACGCAACCACTAGCTCGAACACTCTCACCAATGTTTCATGGCTCCGATCCTTCATGGGTCGTTGTAAATTAGAAAATAATGGGTCCAATTTCGCCGACTGGGACGCACAACTTCGCTTGGCCGCGGAGGGTGACGATAAGATTCGTTACCTTACCGAGGCCTCTCCCGCCGCACCTACCACTAGGTCTACTCCCGCCGCTAGCAAGCCTATGAGACTTACAAAAAGGAGTCGGCCGCGATAAAAAATGTGTTGATCTTCTCAATGGAGGCCGAACTCCAAAGGAGTGCTATAAAGATTAGCACCGCCTATGAGATCTATACGAAGCTTGTGACCATGATTTCACAAGCTCCGAGGATCTTTCAATATGAAGCGGCATCTGCATTCTTCGATCTCAACATTAAGGAGGGCCAAAAAAACTAGCCCTCATGTGCTCAAGTTGATGGAGCATGTTCAGACCTTGAAAATGTAAAAGGTAGAGATTCCCGAGGAACTCATCATTGATCGAATTATTCATTCCTTGAACAAGGTTAAAGCATATGTCCAATTCAGGGTGAATTTTAATACGCAAAACTTGAAAGTATCCCTCGATGAATTGCACAAAATGCTTGTGCAAGCCGAGAGGGACATGGGGCTAAATGCTAGCACCATCAAGGATATGCTCAACATTAATCAAAAGAGCAAAGGGAATTTCAAGAAAGGTGGTCACAAGGGAAAGAAGCAAACTCCCTACAAGAACAAAGGAAAAGCTTGTGAAGCTAGCTCCTCTAAGCCCAAGAAGGGTGCCCCGTCCGGGGACAAATGCCACTATTGTAATGGTGTTGGGCATTGGAAGAGAAATTGTGCTAAGTACCTTGGCGACATCAAAGCTGGAAAAGTCATTCCAGTAGGTAAATTACTATCCCTATCTTTTTGTTTCAATCTCAACTTTGGTATTTCGATACAAGTTGTGATATTTATCCCTTTTTATTGTAATTAGGGCATCCTAGCAAGGACAAGGGCAAAGAAAAGCAAGCCTAGAATATCTTGAGGGAAGATAGATGTAACCGCCCATGGTGCTAGATCGATGGAAGCTTGGCTTTATTTTGTTTTGCCTTTATTTTCATGTTGTATTTTGATGTTTTAGAACTATTTTAATTTCCTCGTTCGACTTGGAAATTTGTTTGTTCCCTTAAACAATGGTTGTATTTTGGATATTGGTAACTTGGTTTGCAACCCAAGTCACTTATTTTATCGTATCGTTTGTTCTAAAACTTGTCATCATACACTACTTGCTTCAAAAAACATTAAGATTTTATCGACTTAAATTGATCAAATTGACAATTATAATGATCAAATCATTATATGTCCATGAGCTATGAATTCGATTCTCCTTATGCCATTGTGACTAAAGTCACAACTTACTAATGAAAGATCAATTATGAAGTTATGATTGAGTTGTTGAACTCACACAAGGGAACATTGCCAACCTTATTTGATACACCTATCAAAATTTAAATCGTCTAGTCTATGATATGATTTCAATATGTTTCGATTAAATCATCATTATGTTGATATGTACTACGTTTTTTCCTCCGTCTCCATCACTATTAAGTTGTTTTGTGGCTCAAAAGCTATCTTTGGAGAAAAAGAGCTTTTTTCCTAAAGATAGAGTGGGAGTGAATATAGCCACAAACTCTTCTTGTAGAGGACACCAAAAGAAGATGTTCTTAAGGAAACTACGTGAGGAAACCAAAAGAAGATGTTCTTAAGGAAACTACGTGAGGAGACCAAAAGAAGATGTTCTTGAGGAAACTATGTGAGGAGACCAAAAGAAGATGTTCTTAAGGGAACTACGTGAGGAGACCAAAAGAAGATGTTCTTGGATTGTAAGAATTTTGATCGATGGAGGGATATAACTAGAGATTTTAAAATTCGACATTTTACTTAAGAGTCTTATGAAACTAAAATGGTATATATGCAAGTAAATGGATTTATTTGGGATTGTTGAGACCAATCCAAAAGTAAATGGAAATTTATGATTAAGAGTTGCATAGAGAGAAAGCTGAGTTAATTGTCAGCTATGCTAAAGACTCAAAATCATTGCTATACTTGATTATGGAAATAAGTAAGTTATTAAGACCACTTTCCAAAATGGGTATTTTGAAAGGGATATGTGAATGACATATATGGTTTTAACTAACACTTAGAAAAGCAATGATTATTTCAATTCATGAAATGTTTCGAATGAGTTGTCAAAAACAAAACATGTGGAATTGAGTGGGAGTCGGTGATAGTCATGCTTAGACATGAAGTTTAGTGGGAGCAATCATCCTTCATGAATTGTATAACATATTACTCATTGGGAATGACGAGCATATACTATCTTTTATAAAGAAGTATTTAGTTTTTCAATTCTTGATGATATAGGACATCATGTGAATCCATTAAAACATGGGATGTTGGATTGGCACTTAGATAAGTATCTTATGTTGATAATGATTCTTCATCTTAAATAAATCAATCAGTTAAGTAGGTTATTCATGTCGATGAATATTGAATTGCCATGATAGAGTCACGGTTATTTAAAGAACCTAAGAACTGTTGTCTACATGAATTTGATAACCAATGTTTCCGCCATTGGTATAGTCATGTAATGCCATTATGCACATGTCCTAGATGAATTAAATGCTTGGAGCATGATAAGTCGATAACAAGTTAACCCATATGAGAGTCATTGGTAAGCTTCCAGGAACCGTCATGAATTCTCAAGGAGAACTAGTGTTCTGTTCTGGAGTTTGGAAGGATACTTAGTTGTGTGTTAAGAGGTTACACAAACTCAAGTTTCCGAACTCGCAATTATTGACATAAGGAGTAAGAGACTAGAAAAGTGTATTTTATTGTCATCCATTGCAAGATTCTACGAAATGAACCTAAGTGCGTTGTGATTGGGTGGTGAACCTTAAAAAATATAAATAGTCTTGTTCACCGAAACCCACATCACAAGTTATGTGATAACAGTAAGAGCTTCTTTCAAGTTAAAGAACCTAAGTCTAGTATGAAGTCTAGACATGTACTTAGTAAAATTCATGCTATAAGGGATAACATGAAATTGAAGGAAATCGCAATTCACAAAGTTTGAACACCTAGACACATGGTATGTTCAAAAGCTAAACTTTTATTGCGTTATACAAGTGCATGAGTACACTTATGATTATAAGACGTAGAGTAGTAATATGGTATTAACTACTTATGTGTGATAATCACATTTATTGTTTGAGTTATCGTTAACTCATCTTCTACTTTGTTATATCCAAATGGGATTGTTGAGTCAATATTGAACCCCATTAAAGTGAACTGGATTAACATAGTATTGGCCCCTAGTTACTTATATGAGGTGACATCTCGAAGCAACTAGAGTGTGATGCGATTGATGGCTTAATGTCATACCTCTAGGGAAACATTCTTAATTGACTAATTAATTAATTGTATGACGATACAAGTTAATTAATTCCTTAAATTTGAACAAATGATTTTGTGAGTAATAATATGTATCTTATTGTAATTCGATTAAATAAGATTCGTACAAAGTAAATGAATTGTTTTATTACTTAGGTTATTTATTGTTTATGAAACAATTAATATAAAGAATGAATTGTTTATTATAAATACAAGTAGTTGTGATTTATAATTATATGGCCCATTTTAAGTAATTGTAATTGTGAATTACTAGTTATTTTTGTGTGTGATTTATTTCATTTATATAATGATTTTTATTTGTTAAAAATGCATTATTTAAATGACATGTCTAGTAACATGTCCCATTTGTCACACAATACAAATTAACAAATTCACAAAGTTAAAATGGGTCCATTTTACACATATGAACCGTGTAAATGAAAGGGGAGAGGGTTAGTTGAGCTTTAATCATTTTAATTAGTGGGTAATATAATGATTACCTACTAATAATAGGTTTACATACCTATACTCTTGAGAGGAGAAAAATGCAAATGCATTGGGCACTCTACCCACCCAAAAACCGGTGGCCTCCTCCATAATAAACTCAAGTAGTGTATTTTCTCTTCTCTCTAATTCATTCTAATCAGTTCATCCCTTAAGGTCATACCTCTAGGGAAACATTCTTAATTGACTAATTAATTAATTAATTAATTGTATGACGATACAAGTTAATCAATTCCTTAAATTTGAACAAATGATTTTGTGTGTAATAATATGTATCTTATTGTAATTCGATTAAGTAAGATTTGTACAAAATAATTGAATTGTTTTATTACTTGGGTTATTTATTGTTTATGAAACAATTAATATAAAGAACGAATTGTTTATTATAAATACAAGTAGTTGTGATTTATAATTATATGGCCCATTTTAAGTAATTGTAATTGTGAATTACTAGTTATTTTTGTGTGTGATTTATTTCATTTATATAATGATTTTAATTTGTTAAAAATGCATTATTTAAATGACATGTCTAGTAACATGGCCCATTTGTCACACAATACAAATTAACAAATTCACAAAGTTAAAATGGGTCCATTTTACACATATGAACCGTGTAAATGAAAGGGGAGAGGGTTAGTTGAGCTTTAATCATTTTAATTAGTGGCTAACATAATGATTACCTACTAATAATAGGTTTACATATCTATACTCTTGAGAAGAGAAAAATGCAAATGCATTGGGCACTCTACCCACCCAAAAACCGATGGCCTCCTCCATAATAAACTCAAGTAGTGTATTTTCTCTTCTCTCTAATTCATTCTAATTAGTTTCCTAACTAGAGAAAAACTTATCTCTCTAGTTTTGTTGTTGAACAAAATCCTATACTCTCACATAAATCTCTAATATTATTTATATATAACTAGAAGTAGTAATCTCTTAATATTAGTATTTTAAGGACACAAATATTAATTTCTAGTAACAAAATTAATATTTGTATTAAGAAGGATTTCCTTGGTACAATCCTTGAGGAGTAGATCTTGCAATTAGATCTAGGTTTTTGGGGCATTTGGAATATACTAAAGAAGACTAATTTGGTAGGAGACCAAATTAGTATAAACCATTTTCGGCCCTCATGTAAGAATAATCGATTTTTCTTCTTACCTTCTATTTTTATTTTGCATGCATAAGTTCCTTTTAGTTTATGACCAAACTAATAAACACTTAGTTATTAGAAGAGTCTAATAAGAGATTTATGAATCTAACAGACTTTACCAGAGATTCTATCACAGTTATTTCTAACTTAACCATCATACACACTAAGCAAATAATTCCCGACTCGATATTCCATACCCGGTGACTGGCATCAACTGGGGCTCCCAATATACATACACCATGTTCATTTTATTAGACTCACTACGTTCATTGGGCTCATTTGTTACAGGTTCCAAAATCGTCGCTCTGATACCACTTTATAACACCCCCATCTACCAAGGAGCCTTAACAAGACCTTCCCCAGCAGATACGGGCGTTATCATCTCGGTTGCCTGTGGACAGTAATAATCAAATGTCGACAAGTGAATTACAATCAACACCCGATATAAAAGATACAACTCAAGACTACTATCATCTACGTGAAACTACTTCTGCAATGACTCGTGGTAGACTCAACCCTCCAAGCACCCAGCCAAGATCCATACATTAACCTGCTATGACTGACTGCTCACCATAGTGGATCACAGTAGATACAAAACAAACAAACACCACAACAAAACCACACAAGGTCAGTAACTGAGGTGACAGGTACATAAAACAGACACAACACGACTACAAAAACACACACACACCACACCTCCTCCAACCAACCACACATCTCTGACTGCCCGAAGGTCTAGTCGTGCGAATGGGGGACCGCAGCCGTTCCCACCTAAGCCCCACTCGTCTACCGAGCGATAAATCCATGTTCCTTAATGTGCACATCCCCTCTGTGGCGGGTTCCATAGAGGGCGAATCAAGGGCGTGAAGCCACTCCCGCAAGTGACTCCACTCAGCCGAGGAGGCACCTCGAGAACCACAGACAAACAACCATAACCAGCTGTACAAACAATAATTACCAGTTACTATTTCAACATAACGTTAATCAACTACCACAACCGATCATCAACAAAGACACTAAACCAGCCAAACAACAACAACAGACTCTCTAAAAAATCAACAGTACTGAGTTGGCAAATCTACCTTTAGTAAACCGCAGCGAATCCGCGTCCGACCACAAGATACCAATCAACCATGAAAACCACCTATACAATCATTATAACCATCTATTACTACCACTATAAGCATGACTGAAAACAAAGGTGACGATGATGATGATGACAACATAGCTATACAAAGTAATCCAGCGTCCAGATCGCTACCCGACTCAAGCATCCCCTTCCTAAGGTGTAGACACTCACAAAGACCTCAAGGAGGTGGACCATGGTGAAGAAGAATAAGAATGACGGCATTTAGGTTTAGGAAGAAGGTATAGAAATGATTTGGGGTTTCACGATTTATGATTTATAATTCCCCGCTGCAAACCCGTTACTCGAACGAGTAACCAACTTACTCGATCGTGTGACCTCTACTCGATCGAGCTCCCAAGTTACTCAATCGAGTAGCCTCAGCTAGATCGAGTGACAAGCACATGAAGACTCACATCGTCACTAGTCATCACTCGTAAGGGTTCCTAAGGTCAAGGTAGGTGTCTAAGGCCAGTCAACGTCGGTCAACGGGTCCCTAAAAGGACGGGTATTACATGTCCTCACAGTCTGACCGTCAGTAGCTGAATGAAATTTTGTGCTCATCTTCAACTGAATCTCTATTAAATATCGCAACTCCTGCCAGAACTTAGATATAAACCTCGAATCACGATCAGAAATAATGTGTTTTGGCACACCTTGAAGCTTCAACACATACTTGACATAAGCTTTAGCCAACTCAGCTTTACTCCAAGTATCTTTCATAGGAATGAAGTGAGCTGACTTAGTCAATTGATCCATTATTACCCATATCATATTCTTCTCCTTCTGAGTGTTAGACAACCCAACAATGAAGTCCATTGAAATGCTCTCCCACTTCCATTCAGGTACATCTAATGATTGAACTTTAGCTCGTGGTCTTTTATGCTCTCCCTTTACTCTTTGACAAACCAAACATCTTGTAACGAACTCAGCAACCTCTTTTTTCATCTTAGGCCACCAGAAAGTCTTCTTCAAATCTTTATATAGCTTATATCCTCTAGGATAAACAGAATACGGAGTAGAATGAGCTTCATTTAAAATCTTTCTTTTTAATTCTTCATCATCAAGCAAACACCACCTCCCATCAAACCTTAGACTACCTTCACTGGCCACGGAAAACTGCGACCTTCTCCCTCCACGACTTCACCCACGGCCGTCTAACACCTTGTTACCCTTGAGTCCCTCTCTTGCTTCTCCCTGATCTCAGCATATGACTCCGGCTCAATGGTCAAATCTCCAATTCTATCTCCCTTCTTAATCATATAAATGCCCATCTTCTCCACCACTTCATGCAATCTCACCCTTGACATAGCAGTACATAAAGCGTGAACATATTTCTTACTTAGTGCATCTGCCACCACATTAGCCTTCCCTTCATGATAAACTATCTCCATATCATAATCTCCAACCAACTCTATTCACCTCCTCTTACTCATATTTAGCTCCTTCTGAGTATAAATGTACTTTAAACTCTTGTGATCAGAAAATGCCTTAAAGGTAGCTCCATAAAGGTAATGTCGCCACAATTTTAATGCAAACACCACTGCTCCCAATTCCAGATCATGAGTAGGATAATTCGCCTCATAAGGTTTCAGCTGTCTCGAGGCATAGGCTATTAGCTTGTCCTGAATGCAGTCTTTGGAATATCTTCATCCTTAATTCTCAGCTGATGGTATCCTGACCTCAAATAAATTTTAGAAAATATTCCAGCCCCACTCAACGAGTCAAATAAATCATCAATTCAGGCCAAAGGGTATAATACCCGCCCTGTTTAAGGACCCATTGACCGACCTATTGACCAAGGAGAGCCTTAGCAAGGAATATGAGAGAGATTAGTTGATCAACGTAGCTTATTACTCGACCTAGTTAGGGTTACTCGGCCGAGTAACTGTGATACTCGACCGAGTAGGGCGTACGCGGCCGAGTATGTCTATACTCGATCGAGTACCTCGTCATTCAACGCGTTATTATAAAACGCGGAGTCTAAAATGTAATTCATTTTTAGAAGGTTCCTTTCTCTTTCTAACTCTAATATCCCTCTCCCAATCATCTCATATTATCCTATACTTCTCACATGGCCTTGGACACTAAATCAAGAAGGGAGATGGTTTGTGCATTAAGTCATCAAGTCGGGTTGTCGCCGTCATCGGCATCGGTTGCGTCTCAAGGTGAGTTTGGGTTTAGTGGTTATCTTTAACTAGATTTTGATTAGTTTAGTAATAGGATATGGTTGTTACTTGTAAGGTTCGTCATGGAGTCTTGCATGGCTTGTTTGATGGACGCAATGTCATGGAATAGCGAAAAGGTAGTGTTTCTCTACTCAGTTGCCTGTTTAATTGATTTAGGATGGATTGATTGTTGTATTGGCATGATTTGTATCATTATTTGAATTGTCTATCTTGGATGTTGGATTGGTTGTTGTTTATCTATGTTTGTGAGGTGCGTCCTCGGCTGAGTGAAGTTATCGTCGGGAATGGCTTCACACCCTTGATTCGCCCCTTGTGGTTACCGTCACAAGGGGGTTGTGCACATTAATAGACATGGGTTATTGCTCATTGCGATAAGTGGGGCTTAGGTGGGCAAGGCTGCGGTCCCCCACTAGCGGCAAGGATTACCTACTGCGATGGGTAATATGGTAGGGCTACAAACTTGAGTGTGTAGTCAGTTACTGTTTACTGGTGGAGTCTGGAGGATGATTGTGTGGTTGGATTAAATTGTATTAGCTGTCTTTGTACTTTACTTATCTTGATTACTCAGTGAACTAACCCCGTGTTGTGTTTTTCAAAAATGTGGTGAACCATTCAGGGATGGTGAGAAGTTAGCTTAGCAGGTGCTGTTTGATATGACACTTGTGGGACATGGAAGGGGACCGAATCATCACGCTGTCTCACTAGTTGTCGCTGTCACTCATGCTTAGTAGTACCTTTAGTTGTTTACGTTGTAATCTTTCCACGTTGGTTTATGTGTAAAGGATATTTAATAAAGGTTCTGTTATTGTTATTTGATCTACTTACCTCGGGCAGCCGAGATGGTAACATCTTTATATGCTAGGGTGGTCCTTGGTAAGGCACCTTGGTATATGGGTGTGTTACAAAGTGGTATCAGAGAAATGATTTTTGAACCTGAACCAATGAATCAAATGAATGTAGGGTGTCAAATTAAAATGAATCTGGTGTATATGTGTTAGGAGCCCTCTTATGTCGGTTTTGGGTGAGAAGGAGCCCTCATCTCAGAATGCTGGCCCCATCATGCTTAAGCCAGCAACAACGAGGGGGTAAAAGTATGGGGGTATATCTATATGTCTGTGTGTTGAAGGTGTGACATGTGGTTTCCTGAAGTATGTGTCAATGGTTGAAATATATAGAATGCAAGTATGATAATGTTGTGTCTGTGTATATATGTACGGATGAGTCGAGTAGTTGATTTAAAGTTTTATGCATGGTTGTACATGACGAAGGAAGTGATGATATATGGTAATGTTATAGCATGTAAATAAATGACAAGGAGTATGCGTGGTTGAGTTAGTGGTGTATGCTTAGATGGAGTTAATGCTAGTAGATATACGATTTTGCTTATGTTCTATTGGTAATATAATCAGGTTGAGTACGATATATGTGTTTGTGACATGAATCGTTTCTGCTAAAGAGTTTAGGTGAAGTATAACATGTGTTGCGTAAGTGAAATCGTCGTGGATGTATAGCTGATAAGTTGCTTAGTGTATGATGGAGGTAAGGTCAAAGCGTGACGTGACGAGCCCCGAATAAGTGGAACTCCGAACAATGTTTACTGATTTGCAGGAAAATACTCTCAGAATCTTCAATTCCTTTACTGTTCAGGTATACTCGGCCGAGCTAGTAAAGTAGATACTCGACCGAGTAGGCCAAATTCGACCGAGTACTCAGAATGACGATTTAAGCCAGCTACTGATCTCTGAGTACTCGTTCGAGTAGACCAAGAACTCGACCGAGTAGAGGCTAATCGGCCGAGTAGGCCCAGTACCCGGCCGAGTACTCCAGAAAATTGCGGTTTAGCTTATGATTTCCGAAAACCATATAAATCCTTTTTACTCTATTTTTCCGCCTGACTCTCTTATTTTACACACAACTCTCATCAAATTTTGTCGCTCAAACAAAACCTTCGGTGATTTTGTTAACTTTGCTCTTGGATTTGCTTGCTCTTGCCTTTGCTTTTCTAAATCAATTCCGACTGAAGGTAATGTAACTATCAACTCTTTATTTCTAATCAAGTTAAGTAGGAAATTTGCTTCAAATCTGAAAGTTTCACTCATGTAATCCAAGGATTCGTGCTTGTATGGTGCTAGTTTGGTAGTAATTGCTCTTAATCAATGATTCACACATGCAAAAGACAGTTTGTATGCTCAAAATCAGCGATTACAAGTCGAAAAGTTTCTAGGGTTTTTCCCTAAAATTTTGATTTTGGTCACTTAGATTGCTTCTAGGATGTTCTTAAGGGGTTAATTGTTGGTGACAATGCTTACTAAGTTGGTATTTCATGTCTTTTGATAGAAAAATCCGTCTTAAACCTCCGTCATAAAAGTGTATAAACGAAAAAATCGCCCTTATCATGGTGTAATTTCCGGAAAATTCTTGTTGAACTTGTACTTTTTGCAGCATGCCGAAATCAAAAGCACCTGCCAAGAAGCGGACTCGTGCTAATGCCGCCGTGGAGGTTGGCCAACCGAGCCAAGAACCTCTTGTTCCTCCGGTCGATGAATATGCATCGGTAATTTTTGCCGATTTTAAGCAACGTCTTGCTTTTGTTACCTTGATGGGTCGGACCATGAGACCGACTCGTTGTGTAGACCCCGATATTTTTGCAACCTGGGGGGGTGGAGTCAGATATATCCCATATATTCGAGATATTGGGAATGGAGGGGTTGTACCACCTTCGAAAGAAGTCTTACCCATTTCTTACCTTGAAGTTTTTGAGCCCTTTTATCTATAATGTGGGTGGAAAAACCGTTAGTTTTCGCCCTATGAACATCGACTATAAGCTGACTCTTGACCAGTTTGTTGACCACTTTGGGTTGGAGGCTGGGGTGGAAGGATACTTGAGGGATGTCGCGACCAATGGTGGGGCACCTGATCGAGTCCATTTCGTTTCACAAATTAAGCATATGTGGTCGTTGGTCAATGGTCGATACAAAACACAATTTATACTTCACAAACAACTCTACAATTAGTAAAGAGGCAAGTAAAGGTCGGATCCCAAGGGACGGGTATTGAAATGAAGATTCTATTGTAACTAGTGATGTCTAGGGGTGTCACAAATTGGGTTGATGTAGAAGGTTACTAAACTAAAATAGCAATGAAAATAAACTAACAAGGTAAATAAAATAAGGGGTGTAAACAATTGATTAAAAGCACTAGGGTGTCATGGGTTCATAGGGGAATCATGGGATATGATCATACAAACATGTTCTCAAATTATAAGCAAGCAATTATTGTTGTGATGGATTGAGTTGGGTTATATCTTACAATCCTACGAAAGTTTGGGTCCCGGAGCCGAATCTCTTGGATTGTACAACACCTACAAGTCGACTTAATCTTCCCTACTTAACACATGCATGGTCTAACAAGACTCGAGTTGGGTTATGTCTTACAAGTCAAGTTGAAAGGATAGAAGATGATAGTAAATGCAAGGATTCATAGGCTTAGCATTTCATCAAATATAACATGTGCATGTATTAAGATCAAAACAAGCAAGCAAATAAGATATGAATGTTGGGAAATGTGTCCTCAACAATAGTGCGATCATGTGATTTAAATATCATTATTAAATCTCATTTTAAAGAATACAATTGGGAAGTAATTTTGTTACTGTCAACTGGTCAACATATATCGGTAATGATTGGCTGACTAGAGTTTGACATTACTGTCGTGTGACGGTGGTGATCAGTTGACCCCCTAGGTCATACCTATAGGGCGATACTCTTAATTGATCATTTAATTAATCGTATAATGTTACGAGTTAATTAAATTACTTGAAAAATTGACGGACGATTTTGGAAGTAAAATTTACGTATCAAATTGAAATATGATTAAATGAGATACGGTTTGAGTAATTGAATTGTATCATTACTCGGATGAAATAATTGTTTAATGTAACAATTAAATTTGAATGAATTGTTATAAATACAAACTGTTGTGATTTATAAACGGTAAAATATTTTGGTACGAGTAATTATGAATTACTAAGTCAATTTTGTATATGACGTATTTTTATTAATACGTTGATTTTTAATATGTTAAAAATACATAAACAATTTATGTTACATATGACATGTGACATATTGACATTTGACAAAAATAATATGGAATCCATAATACCATGTGGACCGAAATATTGGGAATTATTAACATATTATGTTAATTTAGATTAGTGGGATTAATCATCATTTATCTAATGTAGGCATGCATACCTAGTGCCTTTTGTGTAAGAGCACAAAGGCCATGCATAGGCCAATTCCCTCACCCTACCCGGTTCTCCCTTGGAAAGAACAAGGGTTCTTTTTCATTTTTATTTTATCTTTCACTATGTGCATAGTGGGTGTAAGATAATTATTCATTCACTCAACATAATTATTTTTAGAGAGATAAAAATAATTTCTCTTCCTCTCCTCTTCTCTCAACCGGTTTTGAGAGCTAAAATACCAAATATTTTGGTTCAATTTTTCATAAGATTAATATTATACTAGATCAAATAATATTAATTAGATTAAGAGTTAGCCTTGGGTATAAAGCTTGGGGAGAGATTTTATACTTAGATCTTGTTCATCCATAAGGAAAGCTCAAGAACAAAAGAAAAGGAGATTTCTTTTGTGCCCCATAAAACCGAAACATCTATGTAAGGATATGATTTCTTCTCTTTTGTTATATTGTTTGCATGCATAAAATCCGTTTTAATTTTATGACAAATTAATTATGACATATACGAATATGTTAGTTTGTATATGAATCTACTTTTCCTTCAATCGGTATCAAGAGCCACGGTTGTTTGCATGCAAATTGGTTAAAAGTTTTTCCGAGTTATATGAATAACAAATAAAACTTGTAAAATTTGTGTTATTATGATATATCACGAAATTATTACATGCATGTTAATATTTCTGGTCCTAAAGTGTTTTAGGATATTTTGGTTAATTTTTCGGATTTTTATTGTTCATAATTTACAATAATGGCATTTAAATGTGATTTTATGAGTAAAAATGTCATTTTTGGTCTAAAAATAGCTATACTTCGAATTTTCACTTGGTTTTTGGATATGTTGTCACATATATTGTTTTGAGATAACCTGTAAATTTTCATAATTTTTGGACTTGTTATGCTCGAAAAATGATTTTTTCATAATTAAATTCGGATTTAAGTGAAAAATAGGTTAATATGAGTTAAATTTCGAATCTGGTCATAGAAAATTAATATGTTGTCACATGCAATTTTACAAGATGTGTGTAAAATAATTGGCTATAAAGAAGTCTTTTTGCATGATTTATGAATTTTTGAAGAAAAATAGCATAAATAGTGACATTATTAGTGGAAAATTAATAAAACATAATCTATGACTTAGGAAAAACGTCTAATGTTGCATTTCATCATATTTTTCAGATCTAAAATTGAAAAGTTAATGAAAATAATTTTTCCATGTTTTTATGATTATTTTATTATAAATCGATAAACCGCAACATTGTTTTTCCGGAAAAATTTCGAAATTTTTAACCTAAGATTTTGAACATTATGAGTGTCATGGATTTTTCCAGAATGTTCATGAGTTTAAATTTCAAATTTTGAATTTATTTGGAATTTTTGTGATTTATTTGAAGTTTAATGGCTTATTTTGTAATTTTTGGTCCATTTATGAACAATTTTGTAAATAAAAGTTAATTATGGTCAAATTATTAGTGAAGACTATATTTTGAGTCCTAAGAGGTTAGGGTAATTAACTTATGCTTAAATATGAGTTTATGTAATTTTTTGTGATTATAAAACGTTGAAATCACGCAAATCCGTAAAAACCGAGTAATATATGATATTGGCTATTTAAAGGCGATTTAGCATAAAAATTGAGCATGTTCATACATATTATAATGCTGCATTTTCTTTATGATTGTCATAATTTTCATTTATGTAATTTTGAATTATGTAATTTTACTTAGTATGGCCTTAATTTTTTAATTGGTATTTCCCGAAATGTATGGGAATATCGATTCGGTTGTAATTTTTATTGTGATCTCGTATCACCGTTTTGTAATTTAATAGATTTATTTTATTTTAGTTACAAATGTATAATAGGAAATTATGTAATTTGTTATGTAATTTTATTCATTCCGAAGTTCCCCAAGACGGATTTCTTCAAGAATGGCGATACATAAAGACGGTGTTACATCGAGATGCGTGCCACAACCGAAGTTCAAGGGACCAATGGAGTTGGTTTCCGAATATGTAATAGATTAATAGTTTTTCTATTTTAGGAAAGGCCATACTAGGATTTATTTATCTTTATGCTTGCATTTTATTTTATGTCACATGCATCGCTAAATCGCCATAACTAAACATGCATTGTCTTTTATCGAGTTTATCGACCGTGTCAATTAGAATTATCGTAGTTCACCGCTTTAGTTCACTTAAAACGTGATAGATAATAAATTGACATGACCTCTCGCTAAAACAAATCAATTGAGACATAGCCTTACCAAATAGTAGAAACCATGAAAACCTATTTCGCGAGGGAGTGCACTCGGCCCTACCGGGGTACAAACCTTGTTACGTAGGGGAAGTGGGTGATGAGTGTTAATCCACCGAGTTCATGTTAATGAGGGTTTCATCGGCCATACCGTGCCCAAGTTGATGTGGATTTGGATCATGGACACATTTATTCGAAATTTGGATTGAGCTCAAGGGAAGTATTCGCGACCGTAGTTGCATGTGTTCCGGGCTATAGATAAATATTAGAGTAATTTTATCGACCAAGGGTTCTAAAAGTAGAATCGATTAAAGCGTTAATCCACCGAGTTATATTGATAAGGGTTTCATCGGCCATACCGTGCCTAAGGCGATATGAATTTGGGTCTTGGAATCATTTATCATAGTTGGGTAGAGGTCACTATGTAAATGCTATACTTGTTTTTTTTTTCAAGTATTAATAAAACGATAAATGTTAAAGTTTTCCACTATTCCATTTTTACATTGTTCTATTTCTTTACCACAATTCATATACGATATCATTTCGATTTTAATTCAAATCTCCATTAAAACATCGTAACTAAAGACAAATATAAATTTTCTTCTAAAACCTCATATTATCCATTGGAAGGATCTCTTGTAAAGAGTATAGATAAAAGTTATTCATTATCAAACAGGTTTTTGATTCTTGACTAACACATCTACTTACAATGGATTGTTTTTCATATACTTAATTGAATTAAGTACCTTGAAGCGATAAATTGTTTTGGTAATTAGTTTTGTCAGAATTCGTAATTGACCAAAATAACGCAACCACTTCAATGAAAGTTTTAAGACTAAAACGATTGAATTAAAGAGTAATCTTTATAAAATTCACCTTTGCTTCTCTAAGTAAAGACTCATTGAAATGAGTGGGAGCATTCTCTTAAACCGTTAAGATAAGGACGAGGTTCAAGAAGTAAAGATTATAATGGAATTGACACAAGGTAATGTTAAAAGTAAAGTTGTTGAGAATGACGATACTAAACCTATCAATCCCGACCGATAAAGTTTCTATTGTCTTAAACGTTGGACACAAGAAAGGAAACTACCCCAAATTATTGAAGAATCAACAAATTAGTTGTGGGACATCTAATAGGATCTTCTTCTTTAAATGTTTATATGATTGACATAAATTTTGCTAGTATTACTTCGTCAATATTAGAAACCAATGGAGGTTTTCATCATTGTACTTGATACATAGGATGATTAGAATATGACGACTAGCAACAATAATGTCGAGAGATAGAGTAATTGTTTACTCAATCTAGTTTTTGGATTTGGAGTTGTACTTAATTGTGACTATTAAGTACATAAACTCTAAATAAGAATACATACTTGTAAAGATACAAAAGTGGTTTCATTTTTATGACCCTTTACACCACGATTTGATGTATGGCTAGCCCATTATCAAGGTGATTATATTCTAAACCAAACTAGAATGATATATCATGTAGATGATGTAAAGATTCAAATTGGTAACCCAAGATTAAACCTTAAATTTTGGAATGATAAACGCAAGGAGTTATCGAGTACTCTTGAAACCATTAGATTGTTAATGGTATATGCGTATCTTGTAATCAAAGCAAGATGTCTCGTGCCTTTTGGTTGAAAAGGAGATCGAGGTTGTATATCATCGATCAAAGATAGGTTGATCATTTTCTTTTACCAACGATATAAGTTGACGCTAATATGTTCACTTAATAAGGTAAAAGGAGAAATCTTTGAAGAATTTCAAAGAGTTCAAGGAATCACGATTTAGTCGTGATGGGATTATCAAAGTGAAGACTTTGATATAAGCCAAAGGAAATGTGATATAGTATCACAAGTTAATCTCTCTTAACACGCATTATGGAATAATGTGTGATTGGATAAGAATTCAAACGCTATTCAATATGGTTTGAACTTCGATCAAGTTACTTTGAGTCACTTGATCCTTTTGGGGATTTTATCATTTTGTCTAAATTATTTTTCCACTAAATCGAATCATATGAGATATGAAATGGTAAGGGTACCATGTTTGTAAGTTTTCACAAGAAACAAATGCTCATTTTTCCCTTTCTTTTCTCACGAGTACGACGGGTTTGCGGCTCGTGAAGCTGTCTTTCTAAAATACAAGTTTATTTTTGAAGACAGAGTGGGAGAAATTATTCAAGAGCCACAAAGAATGTTATTTAAGCAAGAAACTGGTCTTTCTTGGCTACATGAGACGTTTTGTGCAAGACGTTGTTTCTTCAAAACCTAGGAGGTTAAATTCGTCACTTGTTAAAAATGATGAATTCATGCTACTTTTAAGAAAGTAAAGAGCTTATAGAAATTATTCAAGAGCCACAAAGAATGTTATGTAAGCAAGAAACTGGTCTTTCTTGGCTACATGAGACGTTTTGTGCAAGACGTTGTTTCTTCAAAACCTAGGAGGTTAAATTCGTCACTTGTTAAAAATGATGAATTCATGCTACTTTTAAGAAAGTAAAGAGCTTATAACTTACAAAAGAAATTGGTTGATTCAAGTTGATTACTTCTAGAAAGTAATGAACATATGACTTACATAAGAGTGTTCAAGTCACAACTCAATACAAGGCTTAGAGCCATGAAAATCCGAAATAAAAAGGCTTGATTAGTGACAAAGGGTTTTGCACTAATAAAGAGATATTTCAAAGCAAGATTGGTTGATTAGTGACAAAGGGTTTTGCACTAATTGAAATGCTTAAGTCTATTTGGATCTTCTTAGGGATTGTGTTTCATTATGAGGTTATGAAATACATAGCGAGTGAATCTAAAACCCACTTCTTCAATAGAAGGAATGTATTCAATACATGTCTTGAGTTTAGTAGATTCTTGCAATCCTAAGATAATGTGAAACTTAAGAGAGGGTCTTAAGTAGGACATCAATGAGTTAGAATCAACATTTTGATCATGTGATAAAACATTTCTCGATAAGTCGAGAAGTTGTGTTTATACATGGAGTTTAGTGGGAGTTACGGAAATTTTAATTAGTCCGATATGTGGATGACATATTGATCATTGAGAATGATTTAAGACTTTTGGAGTATTATAATACATCTTGAATATCCGGATTTATGAAGATAAATCCACATGATATTAGCGTCAAAGAAGAAGTCTTATGTTGATAAGATTCATGACTAGTTCAATTAAATTGAACATATTTGATTGATTTCATTTGCTTCCGCTGCCGAATCAATTAAAAAGAAATGATGTATAACACTTCATATGCTTTGAGTATGATGAATTGTTTTCAAAAATCGAATTTAAGTAATCTTTACCAAGTAAGCTAGAAAGATTACCCTTAAGTGCTTGCAGAAGCATTAAGGAAGTAAAGCAAAGTGTTTATGATGCAATATTGTGTAAGGGTGTTACACAAGTGACAATTGACAATTGAGATTGCGCATGGTTTCCGACAAAACCATAATCAAAACACATAAGGATGGTTAAGATACCATTGTGGCAATGTTAATTAAGAAGTAGATTTTCTAGAATCGTTCTAGGCAATAAAGAACAATGAGAGATATTTATAACGGAAATTGAGTACACTTGCGATCATGAGATGTGCAAGAAGGATGAGTCCCGCACATTGTGAAAACAGTGGGAGCTATTCTAAGGCTAGAGGGCCTATGTCTTGATTGGATCTCGACACGTACTCGAAAAGTTTTGTAATGCAAATGTATACATTACAAAGGAAAACGAGTATGTAGTGAGGTTGAGTAAGGTACAAGAAGTTGATAAAACCTACTAACCAAAGCCTTCTCAAAGGCTAAACATGATGAGTCATGTCATTTCAATTGAATTGAAATGAACAACTACGTACAAGATCAAATTAGATTATAGAATATGAAATAGTAATCAAGCATTGACTATTCATATGTGATAATCACATTTGTCGTTCGAGTTTTATTTTTAAAACTCTTTTATTATACTTTGTTACATCCAAACGGGTTGTGGAGACAATTGAACCCCGTTAAAGTGAACACGGATTAGCATTGTATTCGCCCATAGTCACTTATATGAGGTGACGTCTCGAAGTGACTAGAGTGTGATGCGATTGATGGCAAGTTCAAGTGCCATACAGTCATGTGAGATGACTAGTCGATCACATAGGCAGATTGTTAGGAACACTTTGTCGGGCCTTATGACCGCTTATAGAGTTCTGGCAATTTATATAGCCTGGTCGTGGCGAGAGCTGCTATAGTATTCAAATGAGTCGATTCTTTTGACTAAAGACTATTCACCTAAGATGGCTCAGTTTCAGATTAACTTTGATTTGTGTTACTACGACCTTCGTAAATGGGGTCAAATGGGCATATTTTGGGTTATGATGGCTGTGGCTAGTCGAAGGGAATGAGTGCGATAGGAATTGTCCATCCCCTTGTCAGGGTTAAAACAATATCTCAGGGCCACTCGAGGAGTAATGAACTGGAAATGCGTGGCCACGCTCGGAAGGTATCCAGAGTGGATAAATCCGGTCAATCAGTTATTCTCCAGATCGAGGAAACCATTCTTGATATGATCACTTGCAAGTACGACCTGAAAGACACCTTGCATTGAGTGGGAGATAGTAATAGGACAAGAGAATTGGTGACGCACACTTGTCGAGGACAAGTGGGAGATTGTTGGGAAATGTGTCCTCAACAATAGTGCGATCATGTGATTTAAATATCATTATTAAATCTCATTTTAAAGAATACAATTGGGAAGTAATTTTGTTACTCACAACTGGTCAACATATATCGGTAATGATTGGTGACTAGAGTTTGACATTACTTGTCGTGTGACGGTGGTGATCGATTGACCCCTAGGTCATACCTATAGGGCGATACTCTTAATTGATCATTTAATTAATCGTATAATGTTACGAGTTAATTAAATTACTTGAAAAATTGACGGACGATTTTGGAAGTAAAATTTACGTATCAAATTGAAATATGATTAAATGAGATACGGTTTGAGTAATTGAATTGTATCATTACTCGGATGAAATAATTGTTTAATTGAACAATTAAATTTGAATGAATTGTTATAAATACAAACTGTTGTGATTTATAAACGGTAAAATATTTTGGTACGAGTAATTATGAATTACTAAGTCAATTTTGTATATGACGTATTTTTATTAATACGTTGATTTTTAATATGTTAAAAATACATAAACAATTTATGTTACATATGACATGTGACATATTGACATTTGACAAAAATAATATGGAATCCATAATACCATGTGGACCGAAATATTGGGAATTATTAACATATTATGTTAATTTAGATTAGTGGGATTAATCATCATTTATCTAATGTAGGCATGCATACCTAGTGCCTTTTGTGTAAGAGCACAAAGGCCATGCATAGGCCAATTCCCTCACCCTACCCGGTTCTCCCTTGGAAAGAACAAGGGTTCTTTTTCATTTTTATTTTATCTTTCACTATGTGCATAGTGGGTGTAAGATAATTATTCATTCACTCAACATAATTATTTTTAGAGAGATAAAAATAATTTCTCTTCCTCTCCTCTTCTCTCAACCGGTTTTGAGAGCTAAAATACCAAATATTTTGGTTCAATTTTTCATAAGATTAATATTATACTAGATCAAATAATATTAATTAGATTAAGAGTTAGCCTTGGGTATAAAGCTTGGGGAGAGATCTTATACTTAGATCTTGTTCATCCATAAGGAAAGCTCAAGAACAAAAGAAAAGGAGATTTCTTTTGTGCCCCATAAAACCGAAACATCTATGTAAGGATATGATTTCTTCTCTTTTGTTATATTGTTTGCATGCATAAAATCCGTTTTAATTTTATGACAAATTAATTATGACATATATGAATATGTTAGTTTGTATATGAATCTACTTTTCCTTCAATGAAAGCATATTAATTTAAGCATGAATCATTCCCCATGTTGGTTTCCCCTAATCACCCATTAAACCCTAGCTAAGAGACTACTCACTCATTATCATATTGATCATGCTAGAAAGGTTGTCAATCATACTAACATAATGAAACATGATGAATAAATGAAAGTAATTAGCAATAATTGAAAAGGGATTAAGAGATTATACCTACTAATGATTCCAATAATAAAGCAAGAATAATAGAAGTACTTGAATCCTAGATTGAGAGGTTGTCAATCTCCCAATAATAACCCAAATAATCTTCAATTACCCAAAATAAAGTAAGAACAAGAGAGAGATTAAAGAACTAAAACTTGGATTAAAACTTGATTAATATTTGATTACAATATTGAAGAGAGATTTGATTAATATTAACTACACTAACTATTGATAAGAAGAACATGCTCCTCTAATTAGACTAATGGGGTATTTATAGTGAAAATTAGGGAGGATGCATTAGGGTTAACTAAGGGCTAAACTAGTAATTACACTTTTTAAGTTGAGCAAGGAGACTCCGGGATTCTCCGAGAGAAGGGCTTCTCTTATCGTTGCTAGAAGAATGAAAACGTCTTTGTCTTTGCAATCCGTGCGGATGGGAGTCGGGACGGCCGGATCTGGTGAGAATCCGAGCGGATCTTTGGGCAAGACGCTCGGATCGGCAAGGGGAATCCGAGCGGATTCCTTTGCGGGACGCTCGGATTGGGCTTGGACGGACGGACGGATTGTGTACAATCCGTTCGGATTGTTTGTCAAGATCTTTTCTTCTTCTTTTCTTCCCTTTTCTTCATGAATTCCTTGGGGATTTCCTTGGGGCCTCAAGGATCCTTTTCTCAACAATGCTCTTCTACTATGCTATGTACAAAGGCCTTCTAGTCTTGTCTCTCCTTGATGCTTGGTCATTGAATATGATCAATTTAGCCTTGTTTTGCCATGAGAATGCAAGATTCTTACTCCTTTCCTACCAAGGGATCAAAATCTCAAAGAATATGCAAAACAAAGAACTAAAGATAAGAAATGACCCAAATAGGCACTAAAAAGCATGGAAACAATGGTAATTCGGGGGCTAAATATGCGCCAATTATGGTCACATCAAATATCCCCAAACCGAACCTTTGCTCGTCCCGAGTAAAGAGGTGACAAAGACTAGGACCAATACTAACCTAACCTAATAATAATAGCCGATATGAGACAATTAGCGGGTCTCACTCCGCCCCTTCAACTCACAACAAGACAACCATGAGGTAGGATGCCTTCTTGCAAGGCAAGGTGGGTCTTGCCAAAATGGCGACACATCCAAACATTAAGCACACAAAAACACATAATGGATGCATCTACAAAAAGAATAGCCACTTTCCTCATCTAAGTGGCGGAAATTATCTACAAGGGAAGCAATTCAAGGGTACACAATCCTTCATAGATACAATTTGTTCAAACTACTAAGCCTAGAAGGATACCAATAAATCACCTCCAAAATGTGTCAAGCTAGGGTACCTTTGTCCTCAATCGTTAAATGCTTTTGTCAAGAGTAGACTCCCTATGGTGTTAGAAACACTGGAGGATCGCGGAATTCCCCCTCTTGCCTAGACAAGAAGAAGGGTCGTCCCCTCTCTACCATGCACAAAAATGGATACGATGGATAAAGGGATCGATAGAATTTGAGTTTCACTTTGGGAGTTTGCTTTCATTTTTGTTTTCCCCCCAATTTCATTGGCATTTGACCTTTGAGAACACTTTTCTTTGCCATTTCTTTTTGATTTTTGGCATTTCAATACTTGACAACTTTTTGAATTTCTTTTTGAACATTTTCAAAGTCACCCCAATTAGTAACGAGGGTGCCTTGTATTTGAAGCTTTAGGAGTTCTATTTTTGCTCCTCTTTTCTTTTGATGCATTTTTTCAAACTTTCTTTCACTTTTCATTTCATTGAACTCAAATCGATTTCTTTTTGTGCCCATTCCCTTTGATGACAAAAAAGTGGTAGAACATGGATGAATGATAGAAGTATGCATGGTTTCAAGGGTCACCTTGGAATAAACGGTAGCCAAGGAGTTATCACACCACAAGGTACTCTCGACTAGGCCTTAAACTATGGGTCAAAGGATACTAGCATGACACGTCCTAGGGTGTTTTACAAGTATTCTAACAAGCAAAGTCTTAAGAAGAAAAAGCATCTACTAGGGCCTATATACACTTGTCAAGCTTCCCAAATAGACGGTTTCGCAAAATTTTCTAACATGCAACTACATGCTATGATGCAACTAACATATAAACATCCTAATGCAAATGATTCTACCAACTAATATGACATATAAACTAAATGCAAGTCCTAAGTTCACATTTTTTTACCGCATCAATCACAATAAAGCCACATAGTCATTAACATAAAGAGGAAAAAGGAGATTGGAAAGATCATACCATGCGGTCTTCAATATCCTCATGTCTCGGATGTGGCGTAGTCAATCAAAGTGAACAAGGATAAACAAACACAATATATACAAGACAATATATACAAAGGAAATGAACTTGTTTTTGGATTTTCAATTTTTCAAATTTTTATGATTTTTGAAATTTTTCAATTTTTATGGTTTTTTGGATAAAAGTTAAGTGTTAGAATTCCCATCCCCACACTAATATGGGCATTGTCCTCAATGGCCAAAATGATGGAAATTATGCAAAGATGATGCATGATTTCTATACTAAATGCAATTCTACACTAAGCTATACTACATGATGCATGGTTTTTGTTATGACGGAGAGGATAATTTAGATTACCTCCCGTTGTGTATGCATTAACTTTCCCAAACCAAATAAGACACTATTGCTAATGTCAAAGCATGGGGGAATTCATGCACACACTATGCTATGCATGAAACTAGATTGTCATTTTGGATTTTCAAAAATGGGAACAATAAAGAAAGAACACCTCAATGGAACCGAGGTGCGAGTCCTTTGATGTTGCTAGGACTAAACCAACAATGATCAAAATGAAATAAAATACAAAGAGATATAGACAAACCATGGGAGTGTAGGAGTCTCCAAGGCTAGTCTTCCATCATGCTATTATCATCACCACTTCCCTCATGAGAAGCGGTCACATTGCCACTTTCCTTGGCACTTTCTTCATCACTTTCTCCATCATCTTGCTCATCATTATCTTCACCATCTCTTTCTTCATCTCCACTTGCTTCTTCCTCAATATTATCATCAATTTCTTCACCATTTCCAACAACCTCATTGTCTTCCACCACGTCCCTTGATGCACCCGGAAATAAGGCTTCTCTATCCGCCCAACTAGGCAAAGGACAAGATGGATCAAGGAGTCCTTGCCTAGCTTGATGTAGGAGGGGAGGATATTGAGCCAAATATGCATTCTTCCGATCTTCATAAGCTTGCTTGTGCATGGCTTGCATAAGAAGAGTTACATAGTCTTTCCCAATTTCAACTCCTTGCGGTTTGAACTCTTCATACACAAAGGGGTAAGGCGGTATAACAATGGAAGAGGAGGGAGTTTCATGATCACCCTTTTGTTGTTGAATGATGTACTCGGCTTCTTCGGATAGGGGAAGTAAATAGTTGGTCCGGTGGACACTAAGACGGCAAATCTTTGCGGGTAAAGTGAATGATCGAGCCTCACTAGTAAGCCACCCATACTTGGTATCAAGGGGATTGTGAGCAACCCACTTAAACTTGTTTATCAAGATGGACATATCAATAAGATGGCCACCATCCTTAGCCTTGTACTTGCTATCCTTATTGAAATTAGGATCAAAGTGCTTGGCTAGGACCGTGACAAGGCCGCCATTAACAATAACGGTTTGACCCTTCTTCCCACTATCTATATGGAGCCATCTATCAACCAATAGCCTCAAAGAATTGTAAGGCTTGGTGTGAATTCTTCCAATATTCAAAGTTGATTCAAGGAGAATAAAATCGAGTCCCGTGAAATGATTGGTGTCTTTCCTAGCAATTATGGTATTTCCCACAACTTTGTGCCATATTCTTATGCCCGGATGATGGACCAAAAGAGCACGACAAGCTTTAAAATCTTCAAATTTCTTCCCGGAGATTGCCTCCCAAAGAGGCTCGGGGTCATACTTCCCATATTGCTTATAAAATTTATGTTCATCGCTAAGACCCAAAATTGCACCCAATTCCGGAAAGGTAATGCGTCTACTAGTGTTAGCTAGACGAAACTCAATATTTTCCCTATTCTCAGCTTTTGTCACTTTTAAAGAACTTAAGAATTCCAAGACAAGGGAGGGGTATGTTACTTCCTTCATTTCAAACAATTTCTTCAAACCAATGGCATTGAAAAAGACTCTTGTTTGTTCAAGAACACCTAACTTCTCTAAGGCATCTTGGCATATGAATTTGGTGGATTGAATTTGTTTCATAGCAAACTTGACAAACGTATTTCTATGGGAATCGGAAATGAATGTTACCTCCGGATAATGCAAGAGTTGATTAATTACCGGAGTAGAGGGTGATGCTTCCATAGGAATTTGTTGTTGTTGTTGCACTACCAAGTTTGGTGTTGATATCACCATTGCCAAAGCTTTCTTTGCTTGTAGAGCTTTTTGCCTTTGAGAGAGAGCCTTTGCTTTTGGTGCCTTTGTTGCTCCCTTTGTTCTTGCCATTTGATGAACTAACCAAGAAAAAGATCAAAAATCTTCAATTTGTAGAATGCCCAAATCGATTTTGAAGGTGAAAGGCTTTGCCTTTATGAGAACAAAAATCGACTCAAAGGTGAAGATTTTGTTCTTGGTTTTGATTGTTAATGAAGATGGAGTGATTGATTTGTTATTTGAAAGATGGTTTGATTTGATTTTGGTGAGTTTTGTTGAGGGTTTTTGTTTTTGAGATGGAGAGGATGAGGGTTTTGATGTTATGGGTAGTGTTTATGAATGAATGAATGAATGAATGAAGGTGGGGTGGGTATTTAAAGAACTCGACAATTTTAGGACGCAGGGACAATCCGTGCGGATTGGGCGCAATCCGTGCGGATTCTACAGCTTCAAAATTTTCAAAATCCCGCCTAAAGACGGGCGGATTATGGGGAATCCGCTCGGATTCTTCTGAGATGAGACGGGCGGATTTCGTGCAGGACGGACGGATTCTTGTCTAGAGATTTTTCTTTGTTTTTCTTCAGCTTCAAGACGGGCGGATTGTTCACAAGACGGACGGATTCTGTGAGACGGGCGTCTTTCCAGAAATCCGCTCGGATTCTTCAACAGTCAAGAATTTTTGCAATTTCAGCTCAGCCCAAGACAGGCGTCTTCTCAGCAGGACGCTCGGATTGGTCCTTGTGTACACGGATTCAGTTCCATCCGTGCACCAATGCATTCCCTTATCATTCTTTCTTTCTTTCTTTCTTTCAAATCTTGTGTTCTTCATTGTGGGGGCACTACTAAGGCATGAATAGCCTAGGCAATTGCCATCCCCACACTAAGGTAAAGCACTACACATCAATTAAAATCATTAGTCCCTCCCTCACTTCTCTCTTACATGACAATTATTTTGATCAAAGTAAAAATAAATCCAAAAATGACAAAAATGCAATACAAAAATTAAATGTAAGTTAGGGAGTTAGAAATATTTACAAGTGGTGGTTTAGGGAGGACTCCACCAAACTCTCATTCTTGATGAGATGTCAAGGGGGCATGTTCAAGGTGTTGTTGATGTTGCTCAACACCTTGAAGAAGTAATCAAAAGCTTGTTCATTGTTATGGTAGAGGTCCTCAATAGACCGTGGCCCTTGTTGTTGATCATGATCGATGGCATGCCCAATGTAGGGATTAAAGATCCCTTCAAATTCGTCGTCCCAAAGACCACAAACTTCATTGAGTTGATCATTGAAATTCTCTTGCTTAGATGGAGACAACTCTCCCAATTTCTTTTCTTGGCCAATGAGGCCATCATCTTCTTCCTTGGTTGATTTTGATGAGCTTTGCAAGCTCTCCTTGTCACAATTCACTTGCTCTTTGAATGGAGCATCTTCAACTTTCTTCCTCCATTGGAGTTCCGATTTCTTCTTTTCATCTTTTCGGCTATAATGGTCAATCATGAAACATGGCTCATGCAAACGAGGAGCTCTCATGGTTTTGTCAAGATTAAAAGTTATGCTTTCATCTCCCACTTCTAGAGTGAGCTCTCCATGTTTCACATCGATCACCGCACCCGCGGTGTGTAGGAAAGGTCTTCCTAAGATGATTGGAATGTTGGAATCTTCCTCCATATCAACAATGACAAAGTCCACCGGGATGAAAAACTTCCCAATTCGCACGGGGACATCTTCCCATATCCCTAATGGTGTCTTCGTCGATCTATCGGCCATTTGAAGAGTGATATTGGTGCATTTAAGCTCTCCCATTCCCAACCTTTTACTTACCGAGTACGGCATGACACTCACACTAGCCCCTAGATCACATAAGGCTTTGTTGATCGTTGTGTCGCCAATGGTACACGGTATTGAGAAGCTTCCCGGATCCTTTAACTTTGGAGGTGAACTCTATTGAAGTATTGCACTACTCACCTTAGTGAAGGCGATAGTCTCAAGTTTCCGGATCGACTTCTTCTTTGTGAGGATATCTTTCATGTACTTTGCATAGGCCGGAACGTGATTGATTAATTCCGTGAAAGGAATTGAGACTTCTAAGTTCTTCACAATCTCCATGAACTTCCCAAGTTGATCATCAAATTTGGGCTTGGCTTGACGACTTGGAAAAGGAAGTCTAATCACAATGGGCTCCTTTTCTTTGGCTTTGTCTTCATTTTTCTTTGAACTTTCTTCTTTTGATGATTCCCCTTCTTGCACCACAACTTCATTCTCACTAGCTCTCACAACTTCATCCTCAACTTGCTTCTTCGGTGCTTCATATCTTGTACCACTTCTCAAGTGAATGGCACTAACCGTTTCATGTCTAGGGGGATTACTTTGTGGTGGTAATTGCCCCTTTTGTCTTTGTGAGCTTGAAGATGCTAGTTGGGTCAATTGTGTTTCCAACATCTTGGTGTGAGCTAGAATGTTGTTGATGGTGGTGTCTTTTGCTTGGCTATCTTTTTGCATTTGGGTGAAAAATTCTTGTTGATTCTTTTGCATTTGGAGGACCGCTTTTTGGACATCAAAACCTTGGTCATTGTGGTGATTGTATGGATTTTGATTTTGGTAACCTTGGTTTTGATTGTAAAAGGGTCTTTGATTTTGATTTCTCATGGGTGGTGGAGTGTATGTTGTTTGAGGGTTTTGGACATTTTGGCTTTTGTATGAGAGATTTGGATGGAACTTGGTGTTTTCATTGTAAAAATTTGAATAAGTGGTACCACTTTTGTAAGCTTGGAAAGCATTAACTTGTTCGGTTGTTCCCCTACATTCACTTGAGTCATGACCCAAGGTTCCACAATTCTCACATATCCCGCTTGGGATTGATGAGGATGCCGTCATGGCATTAACATGATGCTTCGATGATTTTGAGTTTTCCTCAAGTCTAGCCATAGCTTGTTCAAACTTCAAGTTGATTGTGTCAATGTGAGCACTAAGTTGAGCACCCAATTGAGTAACGGTGTCCACTTCATACTTTCCTCCTCTAGTAGCCTTGCGAGGTCTACTATATTGTGAATTATGGACCGCCATTTCCTCAATCTTGTTCCATGTTTTATTGTCATCAACTTCGGTGAACATTCCATTTGATCCCATATTGAGAATGTTCCTTGAATCTTCATATAAACCATTCCAAAATTGTTGCACTAAAAACCATTCGCTAAGTCCATGGTGAGGACATGAGCGACAAATACCTTTGAACCGCTCCCAAGCTTCATACAAAGATTCTTCATCCCTTTGCTTAAAACCCGTAATTTGAGCTCTTAGCATATTGGTCTTTTCCGGTGGGTAGAATTTTTTGTAGAAAGCTAGAGCTAGCTTCTTCCAAGAATCTATTCCAAGGGTGGCCTTATCAAGGCCCTTCAACCATTGCTTTGCGGTGCCGATTAACGAAAAAGGAAATAAGACCCATCTTATTTGGTCTTGAGTCACGCCCGTTTGAGAGATAGCTTCACAATAATCGCAAAAGGTTTCCATATGAGAATGAGGGTCCTCACTAGGCATTCCCCCGAATTGGCTCCTCTCAACTAGTTGGATGAAGGCGGACTTGGCAATAAAGTTTCCGGTAAGATGTTGTGGGGTAGGAGTACCATTTGGTAAATCCTCCTCGGTGGGTATAGAGTGTGACGAGAATTTAGGCATTGTAGGTGGATTTTGTGTGGTATTGTTTAATGGGTTCTCTTCTCCTTCTATTGCGAAAGGATTGACAAACTCACTAGTGGGTTGAACAACTTCACCAATACCTCCCAAATTCCTCCTAACAAGTCTCCTATTATTCGTCAAGGTTCTTTCGATTTCACGGTCAAAAGGTAACAAATCTCTTTGTAACCTTCTAGACATGCAAAATATCAAACAACTCGAAAACAATTAGAACAAACCTTGAGGAGTTTTACTTCCCCAAGGTGAAAAAGACACAACTAATAACAATAAAAGAAATCTTAAATCAATTAAACACCGTCCCCTAAACGGCGCCATTTTTGATCGAGTCCATTTCGTTTCACAAATTAAGCATATGTGGTCGTTGGTCAATGGTCGATACAAAACACAATTTATACTTCACAAACAACTCTACAATTAGTAAAGAGGCAAGTAAAGATCGGATCCCAAGGGACGGGTATTGAAATGAAGATTCTATTGTAACTAGTGATGTCTAGGGGTGTCACAAATTGGGTTGATGTAGAAGGTTACTAAACTAAAATAGCAATGAAAATAAACTAACAAGGTAAATAAAATAAGGGGTGTAAACAATTGATTAAAAGCACTAGGGTGTCATGGGTTCATCGGGGAATCATGGGATATGATCATACAAACATGTTCTCAAATTATAAGCAAGCAATTATTGTTGTGATGGATTGAGTTGGGTTATATCTTACAATCCTAGGAAAGTTTGGGTCCCGGAGCCGAATCTCTTGGATTGTACAACACCTACAAGTCGACTTAATCTTCCCTACTTAACACATGCATGGTCTAACAAGACTCGAGTTGGGTTATGTCTTACAAGTCAAGTTGAAAGGATAGAAGATGATAGTAAATGCAAGGATTCATAGGCTTAGCATTTCATCAAATATAACATGTGCATGTATTAAGATCAAAACAAGCAAGCAAATAAGATATGAAAGCATATTAATTTAAGCATGAATCATTCCCCATGTTGGTTTCCCCTAATCACCCATTAAACCCTAGCTAAGAGACTACTCACTCATTATCATATTGATCATGCTAGAAAGGTTGTCAATCATACTAACATAATGAAACATGATGAATAAATGAAAGTAATTAGCAATAATTGAAAAGGGATTAAGAGATTATACCTACTAATGATTCCAATAATAAAGCAAGAATAATAGAAGTACTTGAATCCTAGATTGAGAGGTTGTCAATCTCCCAATAATAACCCAAATAATCTTCAGTTACCCAAAATAAAGTAAGAACAAGAGAGAGATTAAAGAACTAAAACTTGGATTAAAACTTGATTAATATTTGATTACAATATTGAAGAGAGATTTGATTAATATTAACTACACTAACTATTGATAAGAAGAACATGCTCCTCTAATTAGACTAATGGGGTATTTATAGTGAAAATTAGGGAGGATGCATTAGGGTTAACTAAGGGCTAAACTAGTAATTACACTTTTTAAGTTGAGCAAGGAGACTCCGGGATTCTCCGAGAGAAGGGCTTCTCTTATCGTTGCTAGAAGAATGAAAACGTCTTTGTCTTTGCAATCCGTGCGGATGGGAGTCGGGACGGCCGGATCTGGGCTGAGGAATCCGAGCGGATCTTTGGGCAAGACGCTCGGACTGGCAAGGGGGAATCCGAGTGGATTCCTTTGCGGGACGCTCGGATTGGGCTTGGACGGACGGACGGATTGTGTACAATCCGTTCGGATTGTTTGTCAGCATCTTTTCTTCTTCTTTTCTTCCCTTTTCTTCATGAATTCCTTGGGGATTTCCTTAGGGCCTCAAGGATCCTTTTCTCAACAATGCTCTTCTACTATGCTATGTACAAAGGCCTTCTAGTCTTGTCTCTCCTTGATGCTTGGTCATTGAATATGATCAATTTAGCCTTGTTTTGCCATGAGAATGCAAGATTCTTACTCCTTTCCTACCAAGGGATCAAAATCTCAAAGAATATGCAAAACAAAGAACTAAAGATAAGAAATGACCCAAATAGGCACTAAAAAGCATGGAAACAATGGTAATTCGGGGGCTAAATATGCGCCAATTATGGTCACATCAGCACCTCACTACCTACCCTATCTTACCGGTAGACCTGTCCCGAGCTCGAGTGCCATGTTGATTAAGGATGTTCAACATGCCTCTCTCCGCATGTTTCTGAGAATGATGACCTGTTTACTGTTTGGGCGGGATGATGTGAGTAAGTTGAACACCCATGAGGTGATTCTTCTAGTGTCCTATCTTTACCCTCGTCGGGGGAAGCGCTTTTACTACAGTGCTCCTGGAGTCGTGTGCTCCAGTTTGGCATTCATCTCTCGATCCAAGACTGATACCTTACTTGTGGGGCTATAGTGACCCACTTAGCTTAGAGACTGACAGATTTTGAGATTTTCAGGCCCCACCAACATCGAGAACTGGGTTTTCTTGAGACTTCCCCTACTATGGATGAGAGGTAATAGTGCCACATTAAATGGCTTAGTAGGTTAGATGACGGGTCCTTTGCTTGGAAGGTGAAGGGGACCAAGTGGATGATACTCCTTGATCTTGAGAACTTACCGATGGTTAACCACCTAGAGGAGTATGACCCGGGTAGTGAAGAACCTAGACTTGAGCCCCGGTTCTACCTGATCGATCCTACCATCCTCCTAGACTTTCCTGAGCCGATGACTACCTCGAAGAAGCAGGCGACTATTCCCCCACCTCGCGAGCACCATAGAGGGAGGGGAACCAAAGAGGCCGAGACTGAGCCTTCCTATACCACACCTAGCTTCTATCTGATCCAGTGCTCACCCTACCCCACCGTCCACGACCCTAGGATGCAGATCAGTGAGCTCACGGAGTGGATTTCGTCCACTTTGGTGTTGCAAAACATGTAAGAGATGGCTTATAACCAGAATACAAGGACGAACATGGCGCATCCAGTATGGTGGAGTGGGCCAGGGAACGATACTGGGGTGTTTCACAGCTACGGGGTGGACCCCAACTCTTGGAGGGCACCGACGGACTACGAGTACGGCTGCCTCACACGACCGTGGGGAGCCAACTATAGGAGCTAGCTAGACAAGGAAGGGAGGTGGACCGGTGATCGAGGCTACTTATCTGGAGCTTATCAGGTAGTGGGGACATCTAGTACAGGTGGTGGCGAGGATATGGATGAGGATGCGGACATCTGAGCTCCGCTTTTATTTTTATGGACTTGTTGTTGGATGTTTCCTAGACCTTTTCTCGTACTTTCTTTTATTTGTTTGGATAATTGTAATCGGCCATAAGGCCAACACTTGTTTTCTTTTATTCGTACTATTGGGGTCGTTGAGACCGGGATACTTGTTTGGGTAGTGGACATGATACGTGTTTTAAAGGTGCATCCTTTCCATGCCATGAGGGTAGAATTTGAAATATCACATTCTGATCTAGAAAGCTTGGCCGAGTAGCTGGTACTCGGACGAGTATCGCGTACTCGACTGATCTAAAGTTGTGTGTAGTCTACACCTCTCCTTGTTGATGTTGCAGGTTACTTAATCTCTAAATGTTGGAATATGTGTCCTCCGACAATAATGCGATCACAACTGCTGATCATGATGATCACATGTTTAAGTCTCGTTTTAAAGAATACAATTGGGAAGTAATATTTTATTGTCAACTGGTCCACACATATCAGTAATGATTGGCTGACTAGAGTTTGACATTACTGTCGTGCGACGGTGGTGATCAGTTGATCCCCTTAGGTCATACCTAAAGGGTAACACTCTTAATTGATTATTTAATTGATCGTATGACGATACAGGTTGATTAAATTACATAAAATTGACGGACGATTTTGGAAGTAATATTTACGTGTCTCATTATAATTTGATTAAATAAGATACGGTCTAAGTGATCGAATTGTTTTATTACTTAGATGAAATTATTGTTTACAGAAGCAATTGAACTGAATGAATAAATTATTATAAATACAAGATGTTGTGATTTATAATTGGTAAATTATTTTGGTACAAGTAATTATGAATTACTAAGTCGATTTTGTATATGACGTATTTTTATTAATTAATGCTTTGATTTTTAATATGTTAAAAATACATAACAATTTTACATGACATGTCACATGTGACAAATTGACAAATTGACAAAGATAAAATAGAATCCATTTTATCTTAATATGGACCAAAATTAGTGGGAGTATTAGGAAAATATTATGTTGATTAACTAAGTGGTAAACATAATCATTCTAACTAAACCTAGCCATGCAAACCTAGTGCCTCTTGTGAAGAGCACCTTGCTCATGCATTGGCCCTAAGAACTCCCCCTCCTACCCGGTTTTATGAAGAGAAAACCATGGGTTTTTCCTCTAATTTTTACCTTATACACTACATCATATGTTAGGGTATTATTCATTCTATCATCCATCTAAAATAAGAGTTTTAGAGAGATAAAATTCTTCCTTTTTCTCCCTTCTCTCAACCGAAATTAAGAGAACCAAATAAATATTTTTGGGTCATTTTTATTTAAATTAATATTGTTCTAGAAATAATAATATTAATTTTATTAAGAGATTACCTTGGGTATTAATCCTTGGGAGGGATTCTACACTTGAATCCTTGTTCATCCAATATTTGGAGAGCTCAAGAACAAGTGAGTAGGAGAACTCACTTGTGCCCAATAATCCGAAATATCAATGTAAGGGTTGATGATTTCTTCCTTTTCTCATTATTGTTTGCATGCATAAGATCAACTTTTAATTTTATGACTAAATTAATTTGAAACATATATGAATATGTTAAGTAATTAGATTTAGATTTCTAACAAGCGGTATCAAGAGCCTTAGGTTGTTTGCATGCAAATCGGTTATAGTTTTTCCGAGTTATACGATTAACATATAAAACTCATAAATTTGTGTTTATTATGATATATCACGAAATAAATTATGCATGTTAAAGTTTCTAGTCCTAAAATGTATTTAGGATTTTTGGTTAATTTATGGATTTTTATTGTTCATTTTATATAATAATGGCATTAAAATGTGATTTTATGATAAAAATGTCATTTTCGGATTAAAATTAGCTAAACTTCGAATTTTCCAGTGGTTTTTGGATATGCTTTCAAATATATTATTTTTAGATGACCTGTAAATATTCATAATTTTTGGAGTTTTTATGCTCGAAATATGTATTTTTCATTATAAAAATCGAATTTAAATGAAAAATAGGTTAATATGAGAAATATTTCGAATATGGTCATATAAATTTAGTATGTTATCTCATGCAATTTTACAAGATGTGTGTAAAATAATAGGATATAATGAAGTCTTTTTGCATGATTTATGAATTTTTGATGAAAAATAGCATAAATAGTGACTCTAATTAGTGAATAATTGCTAAAACATACTTCATGACTAAGGAAAAACGTCACATGTTGCATTTTATTACCCATTTCAGATCTAAAATTGAAAAGTTGATAAATATAATTTTTCTCATATTTTTGATGATAATATTTAATAAATCCGATAAACCGCAACATTGTTTTTCCCGATAAATTTCGAACTTTTTAACCTAAGTTTTTGAACATTATGAGTGTCATGGTATTTTTCCAGAATGTTCATGAGTTTAAATTTCAAATTTTGAATTTATTTGAAATTTTTGTGATTTATTTGAAGTTTATAGCATTTTCATTGTAATTTTGAGTCCACTAATGAACAATTTTAAGAAATATAAGTTAATTATAGTCAAATAGTTAGTGGAGACTAATTTTGAGTCCTAAGTTGGTTAGGGTAATTAACTTGTGCATAAATATGATTTTATGTAATTTATTGTGATTTTAAAAGGTTGAATCACGCAAATCCGTAAAATTCGTTTAATATACGATATTGGCTCCTTAAAGGTGATTTAGCATAAAATTGGGCATGTTCATACATATTATAATGCTGCATTTTATTTATGATTGTCATAATTTTATTTTATGTAATTTTACTTAGTATGGCCTTAGTTTTTAATTGGTATTACCCGAAATGTATGGGAATATCGATTCGGTTGTAATTTATTGTGATCTCGTATCACCGTTTTGTAATTTAATAGATTTATTTTATTTTAATTACAAATGTATAATAGGAAATTATGTAATTTGTTATGTAATTTATTTATTTCGGAGTTCCTTGGAGACGGTGTCACTCAAGAAGGCGATACATAAAGACGGTGTTACCTCGAGATGCGTGCCAAAACCGAAGTTCAAGGGACCAATGGAGTTGGTTTCCGAATATGTAATAGTTAATTAGATTTTCTATTTTAGGAAGGCCATACTAGGATTTAATTTATGTTTTGCATTTTATTTATATGTTGCATGCATCGCTAAATCGCCATAACTAAAACAAGCATTCTCATTTTAATCGAGTTTATCGACCGTGTCAATTAGAATTATCGTAGTTCACCGCTTTAGTTCACTTAAAACGTGATAGATAATAAATTGACATGACCTCTCGCTAAAATAATCAATTGAGACATAGCCTTACCAAAAAGTAGAAACCATGAAAACCTATTTCGTGAGGGAGTGCACTCGGCCACACCGGGGTACAAACCTTGTAACGTAGGGGAAGTGGGTGATAAATGTCTATCCACCGAATTCATATTGATGAGGGTTTCATCGGCCACACCGTGCCCAAGTTAATGTGGGTTTGGATCATGGACACATTTATTCGAAATTTGGATTGAACTCAACAAAAGTTTTTGATAAGGGTTTTATCGGCCACACAGTGCCCTTGTCGGATGTGTTTTGGGCTAAAGATAAATGTTAATGTAATTTTATCGAACAAGAGTTCTAAAAGAAGAATCGATTAAAGAGTTAATCCACCGAGTTATATTGATAAGGGTTTCATCGGCCACACCGTGCCCAAGTTAATATGAATTTGGATCTTGGAATCATTTATCTAAGTTGGGTAGAGGTCACTAGATAAATGCAATAAAACTTGTTTAAATTAAAATTTTACGAGTATTATTATTTTGAAAACGACATATGTTTTATTCCTTCTATATTTTGTTTTGTAGATCGCTTTTATTTCTCATAACAAATGGCCACTCCAAACACCAACGCCACACCTCTCACTAATACTTCATGGCTCTGATCCTTCATGGATCGATGTAAAATTGAAAAGAATGGGTCAAATTTCTCCGATTGGGATGCCCAACTAAAACTAGCCGCCCAAGGTGACGACAAGCTTCGTTACCTCACCGAGGTCTCTCCACCCGAACCTAATGCTAGGTCAAGTGCCGCTACTAGGGAAGCATATGAGGCTTACCACAAGGAGTCCGCCGCAATGAAAAATGTGTTGATCTTTGCGATGGAGGCGGATCTCCAAAGGAGAGCCTTTAAGATGGGCACCGCTAATGAAATCTATTCCAAGCTTGTGACAATGTTTTCACAAACTCCGCGGATCGTCCAATATGAGGCGGCCGCGACATTCTTTGATCTCGACTTCAAAGAGGGCCAAAAGGTTAGCCCTCACGTGCTCAAGTTAATGGAGCTCGTCGAGACCTTAAAAATTCAAAAGGTTGAAATCCCCAAAGAACTCATTATAGATAGGATTCTACACTCCTTATCCAAAGTCAAAGCGTATGTTCAATTCCGGGTGAATTTTAACATGCAAGACAAGGACGTATCTCTTGAAGAGTTGCACAAGTTACTTGTGCAAGCCGAAAGAGACATTGGGTTAAATGTTAACCCACCTAAAGATGTGCTTAACATAAGCACCAAAAGCAAGGGGAAGTTCAAGAAGAATGGGAAGAAGGGTAAGAAGCAAGCTCCCACTTTCACCAAAGCTAAGACTTATGAAGCTAGCACTTCCAAGATCAAGAAGGGCCCTCTTGATAAATGCCTTTATTGTAATGGTGTTGGAAATTGGAAAAGAAATTGTTCCAAATATCTTGGTGACATTAAAGCTGGAAAGATCACTCCATTAGGTAAAATGACTATCTTTTCTTTTATGTTTCTAATTCAACTATGGTATTGTGATACAAAGTTGTGATAATGTATCCCCTTTTTATTGTAAATAGGGCCTCCACCAAGCAAGGACAAGGAAAAAGAAAAGCAAGCTTGAGAAACCATCAATAAGCTAGGAGTAGCTTCCATGAAGCTTCGCTTTTTATTGTCTTATTTATATTATGTTTCGGATTTTAGAACCTTTTGATTTCCGTGTTCGACATGGAAATGTTTTATCCTTTCTAAACAATTGTTGTATTTTGGATTATGGTGACTTGGTTTGCAACCCAAGTCACCCGTTTTATCGTATTTTATCCTTGTTCTAAAATTTGTCTTTATATGTTTGCTCATAGAAACATATGATCATTCACTTAAAGTGATCTAATAGACAACTATAATGATGGGATTCATTATATGTCCACAAGATTAAGGCTTGTGTATGATCAATTATAATGTGATATTGAGTTGATGAACTCTCTTAAAGGAGTGTCAATCACCAAGTACACTAATCAAATTTAAAACAATTAGTCAACCTATGAGATAGTCCTCCTTATACTTCAAAATCATTATTTGTGTCTCATAAGCTATCTTTGAATCTCTAGTGTATTTATTCTAAAGATACAGTGGGAGAAAAATGAAGACACAAAGAACACCAAGCAAAATTTGTGTACTTATGTAAATGAGATCTACGCAAGAAAGAATTATTAAAGAATGATTTGTATATCTATTTATATAGTATACTCGAATAGATGAGATCTATGGTCTCGAATAGATGAAATCTACATGACAAAAGAGACCAAGTGAAATAATCAAAAGAATATGTTCTCAAGATAACTACACGAGGAGACCAAAAGAAAGTTTTGGAATAAGAATGACTAATGTAAAGTCTTAACAAGAGTTTTGACTAGTTTATGAACAACATTTGACCAATAGTTTCAATATTGATATTTACTTAAGAGCCTAAATGAATCAAAATTGCATCCTCGAAAATAAATGAGATTTATGACTAAAAGTTGCAAAGAATGATATGCCGATATCCACAAGAGCTAAGTTAAGTATTAACCACGCTAATGTCATTACTTAACTTCATTATGAAAATGAAATGGTTAAACCTCCTTCCGAAAAGGGTATTTTGAGAAGGAAGCGTATTTAATATAATCCACATTTAAATAATGACATTGCTACGCATCATTACAAAATGAATGAGTTAGAGATTAAAATCTCTTTCCATAAGGTTAAGATTGAAACCTTTTCAAAATAGGTATTTTGAAAGGATATTATGGGAACATATATGGTTTTATCTTAATAACTTAGCAAAGCAAAATACATTTCAATTCTTGAAATTTTTCTATTGAGTAGTCAATTGCGAAACATGTGGAATTAAGTGGGAGTTGGAAATTATCATGTGAAGACATGGAATTTAGTGGGAGCAATCATCTTGTAAAAGTTTATAACTCACTACTCATTGAGAATGACGAGCTAATACTTTCTTTCATAAAGAAGTATTTGAGTTTTCAATTCTGGATGAAAATGGACTATGATGAATCCAATCACATCATGAGATGTTGGATAGGTATTGAGATATACACATCGAATCAACGAGAAACGTAGGTTATTCATGTCAATGAAAATGGAATTGCCATTTGCAGTCATGGTCGTTCAGTGAACCTAAGAATGGTTGATCACATGATTATTAGTTACTAATGTTTCCGCCATTAGAATAATCATGCACATGTCCAATAATGAATCATATGCATAAGAGCATGATGAATCATTGGCAAGCCATAGAAGAATCGTCATGAATTCTCGAGGAGAATCCGATGAGCGATTTCAGTGTTGGACAGAACACTCTGTTATGTGTCAAGAGGTTGCACATATTAAAGTTCAAACACGTGTAAGGATTTATGAAAATCCTAAGCTTTTCAAGCTAAAAGGAGAAGTAAGAAGTTTTTAAAGATACTTAGTTGAAGTAAGAAGTTACTCAGAACTAATATTTTTTAATATGCTAGGACTTATGAGAAGTGCTAGGCTAATCATCTTGACAATTGTTGCAAGACCCTACAAAACGTATACCTAGTGCATTGTGAGATGATAGAACACTTGACCAGTGCAAGTTATATCATCCACCACAAATTCGTTGGTTGTGTGATAAACAACCAGAAAGTTCTTTCAAGATAAAGAACCCAAACCGAGGTTGGGAGCCTATATGTGTACTTGGTAAGGTTCATGCTATGAGAGATAACATGAATGTAAAGGAAAATGCGATAAAAGAAGTTTGAACACATGGACACATGGTATATTAAACTTCTATTGCAGTCGACTAGTGTTTATACACTTACGATATGCATCACAAGGTTGTAATACGGTATTGACTACCCGAATGTGATGTCGACATTTGTCGTCTGAGTTATTATTAACTCACCTTATAGTTTGTTACATCCAAACGGGTTGTAGAGACAATTGAACCTCGTTAAAGTGAACACGGATTAGCATTGTATTCGCCCATAGTTACTTACATGAGGTGACATCTCGAAGTGACTAGAATGTGATGCGATTGATGGCAAGTTCAAGTGCCATGGAGTCATGAGAATGACTAGTCGATCACATAGGCAGACTGTTAGGAACACTTTGTCGGGCCTTATGACCGCTTATAGAGTTCTGGCAAATTTATATAGCCTGGTCGTGGCGAGAGCTACTATAGTATTCTAATGAGTCGATTCTTTTGACTAAAGATTATTCTCCTAAGATGACACAGTTTCAGATTAACTTTGATTTATGTTACTACTGTTGGAATATGTGTCCTCCGACAATAATGCGATCACGACAGTTGATCATGATGATCACATGTTTAAGTCTCATTAAATGAATACAATTGGGAAGTAATATTGTTACTGTCAACTGGTCAACATATATCGGTAATGATTGGTGACTAGAGTTTGACATTATTCTTATGTCGTGTGACGGTGGTGATCGATTGACCCCTAGGTCATACCTAAAGGGCAATACTCTTAATTGATTATTTAATTAATCGTATAATGTTACGAGTTAATTAAATTACTTGAAAATTGACGGATGATTTTGGAAGTAAAATTTACGTATCATATTGAAATGGGATTAAATAAGGTACGGTCTGAGTAATTGAATTGTATCATTACTCGGATGAAATAAATTGTTTAATGTAACAATTAAATTGAATGAATTGTTATAAATACAATCTGTTGTGATTTATAAATGGTAAAAATATTTTGGCACAAGTAATTATGAAATTACTAAGTCGATTTTGTATATGACGTATTTTTATTAATACGTTGATTTTTAATATGATAAAAATACATAAACAAATATATGTGACATGTGACATGTAACATATAGACAATTGACAAAAATAATATGGACACCATATTATGCGAAGGGCCGAAAATTAGAAGGTGTTTTAGCTAATTATAAGTTGTGTGTAATTAGTGGAAAACACAATGATTATAAAGCAACCTAGCCATGCAAGCCTATTGTTCCTTGTGAAGAACAATTTCTCCATGCATTGGCTCACCCTAAAACCCCCTCTTACACGGTTTTTGGGAAGGGAAAATGATCATTGTTTTCTCTTATAATTTTACCTAATAATACTCTAAAATGTTTTAGATTATTCATTCATTCAACTCATCCAAAAGATAAGTTCTAGAGAAATAAAATCCTCTCTTTATCTCTCATCAAAACCGAAAATACTTAAGTGTTTATAAATATTTTTGGTTCAATTTTCTACTATAATTAATATTATACTAGTTTTGTAATATTAATTAAATTAAGAGGAGCCTTGGGTATATTACATAGGGAGAGATCTTACACTTAGATCTTTGTTCTTCCATTGGAAAAGCTCAAGAACAAGAAGATAAAGGTGATCTCTCTTGTGCCCTAATAGCCGAAATCTACTATGTAAGGACATGATTTCTCCTCTATTTCATTATATTGTTTGCATGCATAAGATCCGTTTTAATTTATGACAAATAAATTTAGACATATATGAGTATGTTAAAGTGTATATGAATCTACATTTCCTTCAATCGGTATCATGAGCCACGGTTGTTTGCATGCAAATTGGTTAAAAGTTTTTCCGAGTTATATGAATAACAAAATAAAACTTGTAAAATTTGTGTTATTATGATATATCACGAAATAATTACATGCATGTTAATATTTCTGGTCCTAAAATGTTTTAGGATATTTTGGTTAATTTTTCGGATTTTTATTGTTCATAATTTACAATAATGGCATTTAAATGTGATTTTATGAATAAAAATGTCATTTTTGGTCGAAAATTAGCTATACTTCGAATTTTAAGTTGATCTTTGGATATGTTATCACATATATTATTTTGAGATAACCTGTAATTTTTCATAATTTTTGCACTTGTTATGCTCGAAAAATGAATTTTTCATTATTAAATATGGATTTAAGAGAAAAATAGGTTAATATGAGTTAAATTTCGAATCTGGTCATAGAAAATTAATATGTTGTCACATGAAATTTTACAAAATGTGTGTAAAATAATTGGCTATAAAGAAGTCTTTTAGCATGATTTATGAATTTTTGAAGAAAAATTAGCATAAATAGTGACATTATTAGTGTAAAATTAATAAAACATAATCTATGACTTAGGAAAAACGTCTAATGTTGCATTTTATTGTATTTTTCAGATCTAAAATTGAAAAGTTAATGAAAATAATTTTTCCATGTTTTTATGATTATTTTATTAAATATCGATAAACCGCAACATTGTTTTTCCGGAAATTTTTCGAAATTTTTAACCTAAGATTTTGAACATTATGAGTGTCATGGATTTTTCCAGAATGTTCATGAATTTAAATTTCAAATTTTGAATTTATTTGAAATTTTTGGTTTTATTTGAAGTTTAATAGCTTATTTTTGTAATTTTGGTCCATTTATGAACAATTTTTGTAAATAAAAGTTAATTATGGTCAAATTATTAGTGAAGACTATATTTTGAGTCCTAAGAGGTTAGAGTAATTAACTTATGCATAAATATGAGTTTATGTATTTTTGTGATTATAAAATGTTGAAATCACGCAAATCCGTAAAAACCGAGTAATATATGATATTGGCTAATTAAAAGGCGATTTAGCATAAAAATTGAGCATGTTCATACATATTATAATGCTGCATTTTCTTTATGATTGTCATAATTTTAATTTATGTAATTTTTGAATTATGTAATTTTACTTAGTATGGCCTTAGATTTTAATTGGTATTTCCCGAAATGTATGGGAATATCGATTCGGTTGTAATTTTTATTGTGATCTCGTATCACCGTTTTGTAATTTAATAGATTTATTTTATTTTAGTTACAAATGTATAATAGGAAATTATAAGAAGGAAATGTAGATTCATATACATTAAAACATACTCATATATGTCTAATTAATTTGTCATAAAATTAAAACGGATTTTATGCATGCAAACATTAATAAAAGAGAAGAGAAATAATGTCCTTACATTGTAGTATTTCGGTTTAGAGGGCACAAAAGAGATCACCTTTCTCTCTTGTTCTTGAGCTTATCCTTATGGAAGAACAAAGATCTAAGTATAAGATCTCTCCCTATGTATTATACCCAAGGCTTCTCTTAATTTGATTAATATTACAAATACTAGTATAATATTAATCTTATGAAAAATTGAACCAAAAATTATTTGGTTTTATGCTCCTAAAACCGGGTAGGAGAGGAGAGATTATGGAGGATTTTTCTCTTTCTAAAACTCTTATTTTAGATGATTAAGAAGAATGATTCACTAGTTTTTTTTCTAAGTGAATAATAGGTAAAATAAGAAGAAAAATCACTAGGATTTTTCTCTTCCCAAAACCGGTGGGAGTGGAGGAGAAGGAGAGCCAATGCATGCCCATATTTGTCTTCACAAGATGAATAGGGTTGCATGGCTATTATAGCTTTTTCATCATTATGTTTTCCATTTTAAATATAAACATAATTTTAGCCTAATGCTCCTCCATTAATTCGGCATTTTGACATAATATGGATTCCATATTATTTTGTCAATTGTCAATATGTCACATGTCATGTGTGACATAAATTTGTTATGTATTTTTAACATATTAAAAATCAACAACAACAACAACAACAACATCAGAGCCTTAATCCCAAAAAGATTTGGGGTCGGCTGACATGAATCATCCTTTCGAACCGTCTATGGGTGAACGCAAGCCTCAAAATGCGAATAAAAAAAGGGAAGATGAAAAACAAAAAGGAAGAACGAAAAATGTAATGGAAAGGCAAGGTAAACTTAGGGGTTTTAAAATCGAATTCCGTCTTTCTTTTATAAAAACTTAAAATTTAAATCGAGAGAAAAGATTAAAACGATTTTTAAAAACCGAAATAGAGTTAAGGATCCGGAATGAACCGGGTAAAATCTATAAGAAAGTGGTTGGTGAAAAAGTGTAATAAAGGAGAGAAAAATAAATAATTTAATTTCTTTAAATTAAATAAAAAAACATTAAATCTGTCAAAAAACATCAGATACTAAAAATCCACATGTATCCTTTCCCTCCATTGTGCCCTCTCCGTCACCATACTCTCCTCAAGCCCCAGAACTCTCATATCGTGCTCTATCACTCTCAACCATGTCTGTCTCGGTCTTCCTCTGCCTCTAGGGACCTTTTCTGTTCTCCAAGTCTCCAGCTCCCTAATCGGTGCGTCCATAGGTCTCCGTCTCACATGGCCAAACCATCTTAGACGGTTTTCCATCATCTTGTCCTCTATTGGCGCCACTTTTACCTTTTCCCTAATCACCTCATTCCTTAACCGATCTTTCCTTGTATGTCCGCACATCCACCTCAACATGCGCATCTCCGCCACACTCATCTTTTGAATGTGACAATGCTTCACGCCCAACACTCGAGCCGTAAAGTAGGGCAAGCCTAATTGCCGTGCGATAAAATTTTCCCTTTAATCTTTGGGGCATATCTTTATCGCATAGAAACCCCGAAGCACTCTTCCATTTCAACCATCCCGCTTTAATTCCGTGAGCCACATCTCCGTCTAACTCCCCATCTTTTTGAATAATAGATCCTAGATATCTGAAGAAATCCGAACCCTCGACAACATTCCCATCGAAAATAATACTCCCCGCCTCTGTCGATCTCAACCCCGCCACCTTAGTGAACCGACACCTCAAATACTCGGTCTTACTCTGCTGAGCCCGAACCCACGAGTCTCTAAAGTCCGCCTCCACAATTCCAACTTTCTCTCCACCCCCTCTTTTGTCTCATCAATCAACACAATATCATCAAAAACATCATCCACCAAGGGATGTCGTCCCGAATATCCCTTGTCAACTCATCCATAACTATAGCAAAGAGAAAAGGACTAAGTGCGGAACCTTGATGCACCCCGATGGTAATAGGAAATTCTTCCGTTCTCCCAACATTAGTGCGAACACTTGCACTAGCCCCCTCATACATGTCCTTTATGAGGTCAATATATTTTCGCGACACACCCTTTCTCGCCAAAGCCCACCAAAGTACTTCTCTTGGTACCCTATCATATGCCTTTTCCAAGTCAATAAAAACCATATGTAAGTCCTTCTTCTTGTCCCGATGGTATTCCATCAACTGTCTCATGATAAAAATCGCATCCATAGTCGATCTCCCAGGCATAAATCCAAATTGGTTTTCCGAGATGTCTACACATCTCCTAAGCCTTTGCTCGATTACCCGCTCCCATAACTTCATCGTATGACTCATGAGTTTAATTCCCCGATAATTGGAACACTCTTGAACATCACCTTTGTTCTTGTACAAAGGGACAAGAGTGCTTCTCCTCCAAGCCGATGGCATCTTGTTGCTCCTCCAAATCTTGTTGAAGAGCATGGTTACCCATTCGATCCCTTTCTCCCCGAAGCACCTCCAAACTTCTATGGGTATACCATCCGGTCCCTCTGCTTTCTTTGACCCCATCTTCCTTAACGCCTTCCTAACTTCACTCTTTTGTATTCTACGCACAAATTCCCGATTAACCATGCTTGGTGTTACCTCTACATCCCCAAAACCTTGTTCCTGATGTCCATTGAATCAACGTATTAAAAATCAACGTATTAATAAAAATACGTCACATACAAAATTGACTTAGTAATTTCATAATTACTTGTGCCAAAATATTTTACCATTTATAAATCACAACAGATTGTATTTATATCAATTCATTCAAATTTAATTGTTACATTAAACAATTTATTTCATCCGAGTAATTATACAATTTAATTACTCAGACCGTATCTCATTTAATCACATTTCAATATGATACGTAAATTTTACTTCCAAAATCGTCCGTCAATTTTCAAGTAATTTAATTAACTCGTAACATTATACGATTAATTAAATAATCAATTAAGAGTGTCGCCCTATAGGTATGACCTTAAGGGGTCAACTGATCACCACCGTCACACGACGGTAATGTCAAACTCTAGTCGACCAATCATTACCGATATATGTTGACCATTGATAAGAATAATATTACTTCCCAATTGTATTCATTTTAATGAGACTTAAAACATGTGATCATCATGATCAACAGTCGTGATCGCATTATTGTCGGAGGACACATATTCCAAACATCTCCCACTTGTCCTCGACAAGTGTGCGTCACCAATTCTCTTGTCCTATTACTATCTCCCACTCAATGCAAGGTGTCTTTCAGGTCGTACTTGCAAGTGATCATATCGAGAGTGGTTTCCTCGATCTGGAGAATAACTGATTGACCGGATTTATCCACACTGGATACCTTCCGAGCGTGGCCACGCATTTCCAGTTCATTACTCCTCGAGTGGCCCTGAGATATTGTTATAACCCTGACTAGGGGTGGACAATTCCTATCGCACTCATTCCCTTCGACTAGCCACAGTCATCATAACCCAAAATATGCCCATTTGACCCCATTTACGAAGGTCGTAGTAACACAAATCAAAGTTAATCTGAAACTGTGCCATCTTAGGCGAATAGTCTTTAGTCAAAAGAATCGACTCATTTGAATACTATAGTAGCTCTCGCCACGACCAGGCTATATAAATTTGCCAGAACTCTATAAGCGGTCATTAGGCCCGACAAAATGTTCTTAACAGTCTGCCTATGTGATCGACTAGTCATCTCACATGACTCTATGACACTTGAACTTGCCATCAATCGCCTCACACTCTAGTCACTTCGAGACGTCACCTCATACAAGTGACTATGGGCAAATACTATGTTAATCCGTGTTCACTTTAACGGGGTTCAATTGTCTCTACAACCCGTATGGATGTAACAAAGTATAAATTAAAGATAAAAGACAAATGTGATTATGAACATGAACAAAAACAACACTTTTATTTCATTTCAAAATCTAACAGAAATTTGGTACACGTTTAAGTCCCATGGACGTAACATGCCCATCATGCTTAGCCTGCGATAAAGGCTTGGTGAGCGGATCGGCTATGTTGTCATCCGTCCCAACCTTACAAATCGCAATTTCCTTTCTTTCAATGAAATCTCTTATTACATGATATTTTCTAAGTACATGTCTAGATCTATTACTAGACTTCGGCTCCTTAGCTTGGAAGATCGTCCCACTATTATCACAATAGAGAGTGTTGGGATCATCGGCGGTAGGTACTACTTTTAGACCTTCCGTGAATTGCTTGATCCACATAGCTTCCTTGGCGACCTCGATCTTTGCTATGTACTCGCCTCCGTTGTTGAATCCGCTGATTCTGACTTCCTTGAAGCTTCTCCAGCTTACGGCACCACCATTGAGCATGAAAACAAAACCAGCTTGTGATTTCATGTCATCTCTATCCGTTTGAAAACTTGAGTCCGTGTATCCTGTAACACGCAACTCAGTGTCTCCTCCAAACACAAGGATAGAGTCCTTAGTTCTTCTCAAGTACTTAAGGATGTTCTTGACAGCAATCCAGTGACTCTCACCTGGATTTGCTTGATATCTACTCGTCATGCTCAAGGCATACGAGACATCAGGACGTGTGCATATCATGGCATACATGATTGATCCAACAGCGGAAGCGTAAGGGATCAACTTCATGCGTTCAACATCATGGGGTTCGGAGGGACATTGAGTCTGGCTTAATATCGTTCCGGTTACCATAGGTACCAAACCCCTTTTGGATTTGTCCATGCTGAATCGTCGAAGAATCTTATCAACATAAGACTCTTGACTTAGTGCCAATATCCTCTTGGGTCTATCTCTATAGATCCGGATACCTAATATGCGTTGTGCCTCTCCTAAATCCTTCAATTGGAAGTGGTTACCTAACCACTTCTTAACAGAAGACAACATTGGAATATCATTTCCAATGAGTAGTATGTCATCGACATACAAGATTAGGAACACAACATTGCTCCCACTGAATTTCATGTATAAACATGGTTCTTCAATATTTCGAGTGAAACCATTTTCCTTTATAACATGATTGAATCGATGATTCCAACTTCTAGATGCTTGCTTAAGACCATATATGGATCTCTTAAGCTTGCACACTTTGTTAGGATTTTTAGAATCAACAAAACCTTCGGGTTGTATCATGTACACCTCCTCTTCTAAATGCCCATTTAGAAAAGCGGTTTTGACATCCATTTGCCATATTTCATAATCATGAAATGCGGCGATCGCGAACAAAATCCGTATGGATCTTAGCATGGCTACGGGGGCGAAGGTCTCATCATAATGTAGACCTTGGACTTGGGTAAATCCCTTTGCCACTAGCCTAGCTTTGTAGACATCATCATGTCCTTCTATGCCATTCTTGATTTTGAATATCCATTTGCATTGAAGGGGTCTTGCCCCTTTAGGCAAATCTACCAAGTCCCAAACTTGGTTTTCATGCATAGAATCCATTTCGGACTTCATGGCTTCAAGCCATAAGGAGGAATTTGGACTAGAGATTGCGGCCTTGTAGGTGGCGGGCTCGTCACTTTCCATAAGTAACACATCGAGTGTTCCATCTTCCTCGATAAGTCCCACATATCGATCGGGATGGCGAATAACTCGGCCCGTTCTTCTAAGAGGAGGAGGAACAACCGCGTTAGATGACGAAGGAACTTCTTCTTGCGCCTCTATTTCGGTTTGTGGCTCTTGAACTTCATCAAGTTCAAAATTTCTCCCACTCTGTCTCCTAGAAATAAAATCACTTTCTAGGAAGACAGCATCGCGAGACACAAATACTTTGTTCTCTTGAGGCTTATAGAAGTAATAGCCTCGTGAGGCCATGGGATAACCTACAAAAATGCATTTTTCGGATCTTGGGGCAAGCTTGTTGTCGTTCTTAGTTTTGACGTAAGCATCACATCCCCAAATCTTCATGTGGGATAGATTTGGAACCTTTTCTTTCCATATCTCATATGGAGTCTTTTCAGTTGCTTTGGTTGGACTCACGTTCAAAGATTTTATTGCGGTTTGAATTGCAAATCCCCAAAACGAGTTCGGTAACTCGGTTTGACTCATCATGGATCGAACCATATCAAGTAAGGTTCGATTCCTCCTTTCGGCAACACCATTGAGTTGTGGTGTTCCGGGTGGAGTAAGTTGTGATATAATGCCACAACCTTTCAAGTGTGAATTAAATTCAAGGCTAAGGTATTCTCCACCACGATCGGATCGTAGTGCCTTAATCCTTTTGTTCAATTGGTTCTCTACTTCGTTTTGAAATTCTTTGAATTTCTCAAATGCTTCACTCTTATGTTTCATTAAATAGATATACCCATATCTACTTAAGTCATCGGTGAAGGTTATAAAGTAGTCATAATTATCACGAGCGGTGATACTCATTGGTCCACATACATCGGTGTGTATGAGTCCCAATAGTTCACTAGCTCGTGTCCCTTTACCACTAAAAGGATTACGAGTCATCTTGCCAAGTAGGCAATATTCGCATGCACCATATGATTGATAATCAAATGGTGTAATCACATTAGTCGAAATTAATCTTTTGATGCGATTCTCGTTTATGTGACCTAATCGACAATGCCAAATGAACGCTTCACTTGGGTCACTTGTTTTGAGTTTCTTTGATTGTATGTTATAGATATCATTTGTCGGATTTGAGGTCTCTAAAATGTAAATGCCATTAATGGAAGTAGCTTGGCCAATAACCAAATCATTCCTAGAAATAGAGCAACGATTGTTCTTAATGACAAAACAAAAACCGTCCACGTCTAGCATGGCGATTGAAATAATGTTTTTAGAGAGTGTAGGTACATAAAAACAATTATGCAAATACAACTCAAATCCATTTGGCAAAGCTAAAACATAAGTTCCCTTGGATTCGGCCGCTACCCGAGCTCCATTTCCAAGGCGTAGATCCACATCTCCCTTGCTAAGCCTCTCCACATCTCTTAAACCCTGTAAATGATTACAAAGGTGAGAACCACAACCGGTATCTAGTACCCATGTCGTAGTGGAAGTATAATTTATATCAATAACATAAATTTCTTTAGGAATTGTACCTTTTGGAGTAATGAGTCCTTCCCTTATATTTCGCAAATACATAGGGCAATTCCTAAGCCAATGTCCCATGCCATAGCAATAATGGCACTCATCATTAACTTGCTTGAAGTTTTTGACTTTCTTTCCTTTCTTCTTGAACCTCTTACCCTTTGATGCAAGAACTTGATTGCTAGAGCTCCCACTAGCTTTGGCATCTTTATCTTCCAGAGACAAAGACCCTATAGCTTGCATGAGGTAGTCTTCCTGAGACGGACTCACACGAGGTCTAGTAGTAGTGGGTGGTTTAGAAGAGGTGATGAAATTAAGGTTTCCATCCGAACCTATCCCGAAATGAAGTTCTCTAGTTGTATCGAAATTATTGTTGGAGCATACGTCGTCAAGAACATGGTGATATGACTCAATAGTTATTGGTGCGGTAGCATTTGTTGGATTCATTGTAAAAACTACAAATATGGAGGAAAGGAAATATTAACATTTGTCTTTTTTAAATCATACTTGCAAATAAACAAGATATGAACATTTATATAGTGACCTCTACCCAACTATAATAAATGATTCCAAGACCCAAATTCATATTAACTTAGGGCACGGTGTGCCGAATTACCCTTTATTAACATAACTCGGTGGATTAACCTTTTAATCGATTCTACTTTTAGAATTCTTGGTCGATGATATTTACATTAATATTCATCTCTAGCCCGAAACACATCCGGAAATCGTCGTGAATACTTTCGTTGAGTACAACCCAAATTTCGAATAAATGTGTCCATAATCCAAACCCATATCAATTTAGGGCACGGTGTGCCGAAATACCCCTCATTAACATGAACTCGGTGGATAAACATTCATCACCCACTTCCCCTACGTAACAAGGTTTGTAACCCGGTGTGGCCGAGTGCACTCCCTCGCGAAATAGGTTTTCATGGTTTCTACTATTTGGTAAGGCTATGTCTCAATTGATTGTTTTAGCGAGAGGTCATGTCAATTTATTATCTATCACGTTTTAAGTGAACTAAAGCGGTGAACTACGATAATTCGAATTGACACGGTCGATAAACTCGATAAAATAAGGATGCATGTTTAGTTATGGCGATTTAGCGATGCATGTGACATAAAATAAAATGCAAGCATAAAGATAAATAAATCCTAGTATGGCCTTTCCTAAAATAGAAAAACTATTAATCTATTACATATTCGGAAACCAACTCCATTGGTCCCTTGAACTTTGGTTGTGGCACACATCTCGAGGTAACACCGTCTTTATGTATCGCCATTCTTGAAGTAATCCGTCTTTTGGAACTCCGGAATGAATAAAATTACATAATAAATTACATAATTTCCTATTATACATTTGTAACTAAAATAAAATAAATCTATTAAATTACAAAACGGTGATACGAGATCACAATAAAAATTACAACCGAATCGATATTCCCATACATTTCGGGAAATACCAATTAAAATCTAAGGCCATACTAAGTAAAATTACATAATTCAAAAATTACATAAATTAAAATTATGACAATCATAAAGAAAATGCAGCATTATAATATGTATGAACATGCTCAATTTTTATGCTAAATCGCCTTTTAATTAGCCAATATCGTATATTACTCGGTTTTTACGGATTTGCGTGATTTTAACATTTTATAATCACAAAAATGCATAAACTCATATTTATGCATAAGTTAATTACCCTAACCTCTTAGGACTCAAAATATAGTCTTCACTAATAATTTGACCATAATTAACCTTTATTTATAAAATTGTTCATAAATGGACCAAAAATTACAAAAAAAAAGCCATTAAACTTCAAATACAACAACAACATCAGAGCCTTAATCCCAAAATGATTTGGGGTCGGCTGACATTTAAACTTCAAATAAATCGAAAAATTTCAAATAAATTCAAAATTTGAAATTTAAATTCATGAACATTCTGGAAAAATTCCATGACACTCATAATGTTCAAAATCTTAGGTCAAAAATTTCGAAATTTTTCCCGGAAAAACAATGTTGCGGTTTATCGATTTTTTAATAAAATAATCATAAAAACATGGAAAAATTATTTTCATTAACTTTTCAATTTTAGATCTGAAAAATATAATAAAATGCAACATTAGACGTTTTTCCTAAGTCATAGATTATGTTTTTATTAATTTTCACTAATAATGTCACTATTTATGCCATTTTTCTTCAAAAATTCATAAATCATGCAAAAAGACTTCTTTATAGCCAATTATTTTACACACATCTTGTAAAATTGCATGTGACAACATATTAATTTTCTATGACCAGATTCGAAATTTAACTCATATTAACCTATTTTTCTCTTAAATCCGAATTTAATGATGAAAAATTCATTTTTCGAGCATAACAAGTCCAAAAATTATGAAAATTTACAGGTTATCTCAAAATAATATATGTAACAACATATCCAAAAACCAAGTGAAAATTCGAAGTATAGCTATTTTTAGACCAAAAATGACATTTTTACTCATAAAATCACATTTAAATGCCATTATTGTAAATTATGAACAATAAAAATCCGAAAAATTAACCAAAATATCCTAAAACATTTTAGGACCAGAAATATTAACATGCATGTAATGATTTCGTGATATATCATAATAACACAAATTTTACAAGTTTTATTTTGTTATTCATATAACTCGGAAAAACTTTTAACCAATTTGCATGCAAACAACCGTGGCTCATGATACCGATTGAAGGAAATGTAGATTCATATACATTAAAACATACTCATATATGTCTAATTAATTTGTCATAAAATTAAAACGGATTTTATGCATGCAAACATTAATAAAAGAGAAGAGAAATAATGTCCTTACATTGTAGTATTTCGGTTTAGAGGGCACAAAAGAGATCACCTTTCTCTCTTGTTCTTGAGCTTATCCTTATGGAAGAACAAAGATCTAAGTATAAGATCTCTCCCTATGTATTATACCCAAGGCTTCTCTTAATTTGATTAATATTACAAATACTAGTATAATATTAATCTTATGAAAAATTGAACCAAAAATTATTTGGTTTTATGCTCCTAAAACCGGGTAGGAGAGGAGAGATTATGGAGGATTTTTCTCTTTCTAAAACTCTTATTTTAGATGATTAAGAAGAATGATTCACTAGTTTTTTTTCTAAGTGAATAATAGGTAAAATAAGAAGAAAAATCACTAGGATTTTTCTCTTCCCAAAACCGGTGGGAGTGGAGGAGAAGGAGAGCCAATGCATGCCCATATTTGTCTTCACAAGATGAATAGGGTTGCATGGCTATTATAGCTTTTTCATCATTATGTTTTCCATTTTAAATATAAACATAATTTTAGCCTAATGCTCCTCCATTAATTCGGCATTTTGACATAATATGGATTCCATATTATTTTGTCAATTGTCAATATGTCACATGTCATGTGTGACATAAATTTGTTATGTATTTTTAACATATTAAAAATCAACGTATTAATAAAAATACGTCACATACAAAATTGACTTAGTAATTTCATAATTACTTGTGCCAAAATATTTTACCATTTATAAATCACAACAGATTGTATTTATATCAATTCATTCAAATTTAATTGTTACATTAAACAATTTATTTCATCCGAGTAATTATACAATTTAATTACTCAGACCGTATCTCATTTAATCACATTTCAATATGATACGTAAATTTTACTTCCAAAATCGTCCGTCAATTTTCAAGTAATTTAATTAACTCGTAACATTATACGATTAATTAAATAATCAATTAAGAGTGTCGCCCTTTAGGTATGACCTAGGGGTCAATCGATCACCACCGTCACACGACGAATGTCAAACTCTAGTCGACCAATCATTACCGATATATGTTGACCAGTTGACAGTAACAATATTACTTCCCAATTGTATTCATTTTAATGAGACTTAAAACATGTGATCATCATGATCAACAGTCGTGATCGCATTATTGTCGGAGGACACATATTCCAAACATCTCCCACTTCATGCAAAAAGACTTCTTCAAGAATGGCGATACATAAAGACGGATTTCTTCAAGAATGGCGATACATAAAGACGGTGTTACCTCGAGATGTGTGCCACAACCGAAGTTCAAGGGACCAATGGAGTTGGTTTCCGAATATGTAATAGATTAATAGTTTTTCTATTTTAGGAAAGGCCATACTAGGATTTATTTATCTTTATGCTTGCATTTTTATTTATGTCACATGCATCGCTAAATCGCCATAACTAAACATGCATCCTTATTTTATCGAGTTTATCGACCGTGTCAATTCGAATTATCGTAGTTCACCGCTTTAGTTCACTTAAAACGTGATAGATAATAAATTGACATGACCTCTCGCTAAAACAATCAATTGAGACATAGCCTTACCAAATAGTAGAAACCATGAAAACCTATTTCGCGAGGGAGTGCACTCGGCCACACCGGGGTACAAACCTTGTTACGTAGGGGAAGTGGGTGATGAATGTTTATCCACCGAGTTCATGTTAATGAGGGGTATTTTGGCACACCGTGCCCTAAATTGATATGGGTTTGGATTATGGACACATTTATTCGAAATTTGGGTTGTACTCAACGAAAGTATTCACAACGATTTCCGGATGTGTTTCGGGCTAGAGATGAATATTAATGTAAACATCATCGACCAAGAGTTCTAAAAGTAGAATCGATTAAAAGGTTAATCCACCGAGTTATGTTAATAAGGGGTATTTGACACCGTGCCCTAAGTTAATATGAATTTGGGTCTTGGAATCATTTATTCTAGTTGGGTAGAGGTCACTAGAAAAATGCATAAAACTTGTTTAAATCATACATTTTTACGAGTATTATTAAAACGACAATTGTTTTACTCCTTATATTTTGTTTTGTAGACCACTTCTTTTTCATAACAAATGGCAACACCAACTCCTAATGCTACACCTCTCGCTACTTCATCTTGGCTCCGATCCTTTATGGATCGATGTAAACTTGAAAAGAATGGGTCGAATTTCAACGAATGGGATGCCCAACTCAAATTAGCCGCCGAAGGTGACGACAAGCTTCGTTACCTTACCGAGGCCTCTCCACCCGAACCCTCCACTAGGTCCACCGCGGCCACGAGGGAAGCCTATGAGACTTACCAAAAGGAGTCCGCCGCAATGAAAAATGTCTTAATATTTGCGATGGAGGCGGAACTCCAAAGGAGAGCCTTTAAAATGGGCAATGCTAATGAGATTTACTCCAAACTTGTGACCATGTTTTCACAAACTCCGCGGATCGTCCAATATGAGGCGGCCGCGGCATTCTTTGATCTCGACTTCAAAGAGGGCCAAAAGGTTAGCCCTCATGTGCTCAAACTCATGGAGCTTGTCGAGACCTTGAAAATTCAAAAGGTTGAAATCCCCAAAGAACTCATCGTAGATAGGATTCTACACTCCTTGTCCAAAGTCAAGGCATATGTGCAATTCCGGGTGAATTTCAATATGCAAGACAAGGACGTGTCTCTTGAAGAGTTGCACAAGTTACTTGTGCAAGCCGAAAGGGACATGGGGTTAAATGTGAACCCTCCCAAGGATGTGCTTAACATAAGCACAAAAAGTAAGGGGAAGTTCAAGAAGAATGGGAGAAAGGGCAAGAAGCAAGCTCCCACATTCACCAAAGCTAAGTCTTGTGAAGCTAGCACATCCAAAGTCAAGAAGGGTCCTCTTGACAAATGCCATTATTGTAATGGCATGGGACATTGGAAGAGGAATTGTTCCAAATACCTTGGTGATATCAAAGTCGGAAAGATCACTCCAAAGAGGTAAATGACTAACCTTCTTTTATGTTTCTAAATTCAACTATGGTATTATGATGCAAAGTTGTGATAATGTATCTCCCTTTTTATTGTAAATAGGGCCTCCACCAAGCAAAGACAAGGGAAAAGAAAACAAGCATGAGAAACCAATGAGAAGCTAAGGATAGCTTTTATGGAGCTTTGTTTTTCATTGTCTTATTTTAAGTTATGTTTTGGATTCTAGAACTTTAAGTTTCCGTGTTCGACATGGAAAAGTATTTTTGATAATGAGTTGTATTTTGGATGATAGTGACTTGGTTTGCAACCCAAGTCACCCGTTTTATCATTTATCCTTTATGTTCTAAAATTTCATCTTTAAATGCTTGCGTTTTGAAACATAAGATTATTCACTAAAAGTGATCTAATAGACAATTATAATGACGGGTTTCATTATATGTCCACATGCTTAAGGCTTGTGAATGATCATTTATAAAGTGACTTTGAGTCTATGAACTCTCTTAAAGGTATGTCAACCACCAAGTACACATATGAAATCAATAACAATTAGTCAACCTAAGAGGTAGTCCTCCTTATACTTCAACATCATTAATTTGTGTCTCATATGCTATCTTTGAATGCTTAGTGTATTCATTCTAAAGATAGAGTGGGAGAAAAATGAGGACACAACACACAAGGCAAGATATAATTGTGTACTTGTGTAAATGAAGATCTACGCAAGAGAGAATGATTTGAATGAAGGTATATCTATTTACATAGTATACCAAATAGATGAGATCTATAGTCTCAAGTTAGTTCTAAATGACTTAAGAGACCAAGTGAAGTAATCATAAGAGTTTATTCTCAAGATAACTACACGAGGAGACCAAAAGAAGTTTTGGAAGAAGAATGACTAATGTAAAGTCTTAACAAGCTTTTGACTAAGGTTATGAATCATTTGACCAATAGTTTCAATCATGAGTTTTACTTAAGAGCCTAAATGAATCAAAGTGACATACTAGTTATGATCAAAATCAAGTTGCAAAGTTTGATATTCCGATATCTCCTATAGCCAACGTTTTAACCATACAAATGTCATTGCTTAACCTCCCTATGAAATGGTTAAATCTCCTTCCAAAAGGGTATTTGCGAAGGACGTATTCTAAATATTATTTGTATTTGAATATTGACATTGCTACACATCATTATGACATGAGTGTGTTAGAGATTTAAAATCTCTTTCCGTAAGGTTGAGATAAGACCACTTCAAAATAGGCATTTTGAAAGGATATGATATGGTTTTATCCTAGTAACTTGGCAAAGCAATTTATATTTATATTCTTGACAAATTTCGATTAAGAAGTCAATTTCGAAATATGTAGAATTGAGTGGGAGTTAGGAAATTCTCATGTGAAGACATAGAATTTAGTGGGAGCTATCATCCTTGAATGTATAAAACTCATTACTCATTAAAGAATGACGAGCTAATACCTTCTTTCATAAAGAAGCTTTTGAGTTTTCAATTCTGGATGAAAATGGACAATGATGAATCCAATTGCATCATGAGATGTTGGATTAGTATTAAAGAGATACACATCGTATCAACATTTACATAGGTTATTCATATGAATGAAAAATGGGATTACCATTAGCAGTCATGGTAGTTCATTGAACCTGAGAACGGTTGATCTCATGATTATTAGTAACTAATGTTTCCGCCATTAGAATAATCATGTACATGTCCAATTATGAATCATATGCATAAGAGCATGATGATTGACTTGGTGAGCCATAATAGAAGCGTCATGAATTCTCGAGTAGAATCCGATGAGCGATTTCAGTGATTGACGGATGTTCTATTGTGTGTCAAGAGTTTGCACATATTGTAGAAAATCCGAGGACATATGAGGATTTATGAGAATCCCAAATCTTTCAAGCCCAGAAAGAGAAATGAGAAGTTTTGGAAAGATACTTGGTTAAATAAGAGGTTATTCAAAACAATCTTTTCTAATAAAGCTAGGACTTGAGAGAAGTACTAAGCTAATAATCTTGTCAATTGTTACAAGATTCTACAAAACATATACTTAGTGCATTGTGTGTGGATGGAATACTTGATCCGTACAAGTTGTATTATTCATCGCAAATTCGTTCGTTATGAGATGAGCGATGAGAAAGTTCTTTCAAGTTAAAGAACCAAAACCAAGGTCAAGAACCTTAATGTGTACTTGGTAAGATTCATGCTATGAGAACATGAATGTGAAGGAAATTGCAAGTGCAAGAAGTTTGAACACATGGACACATGGGATGTTAAACTTCTATTGCAATCAATAAGTGTTTACACTTATGATAAACATCACAAGGTTGTAATATGATATTGACTACCCGAGTGTGATGTCGACATTTGTCGTTTGAGTTATTATTAACTCACTTGGTACATTGTTACATCCAAACGGGTTGTGGAGACAATTGAACCCCGTTAAAGTGAACATGGATTAACATTGTTTTTGCCCATAGTTACTTATATGAGGTGACGTCTCGAAGTGACTAGAGTGTGATGCGATTGATGGCAAGTTCAAGTGCCATAGAGTCATGTGAGATGACTAGTCGATCGCATAGGCGGTATCGTTAGGAACATTTTGTCGGGCCTTATGACCGCTTATAGAGTTTGGCAAATTTATATAGCCTGGTCGTGGCGAGAGCTACTATAGTATTCAAATGAGTCGATTCTTTTGACTAAAGACTATTCGCCTAAGATGGCACGATTTGATTAACTTTGATTTGTGTTACTACGACCTTCGTAAATGGGGTCAAATGGGCATATTTTGGGTTATGATGGTGTGGCTAGTCGAAGGGAATGAGTGCGATAGGAATTGTCCACCCCTAGTCGGGGTTATAACAATATCTCGGGGCCACTCGAGGAGTAATGAATCGAAATGCGTGGCCACGCTCGGATGGCATCCGAGTGGATAAATCCGGTCAATCGCTTATTCTCCGATCGAGGAAACCACTCTCGATATGATCACTTGCAAGTACGACCTGAAAGACACCTTGCATTGAGTGGGAGATAGTAATAGGACAAGAGAATTGGTGACGCACACTTGTCGAGGACAAGTGGGAGATTGTTGGAATATGTGTCCTCCGACAATAATGCGATCACGACAGTTGATCATGATGATCACATGTTTAAGTCTCATTAAATGAATACAATTGGGAAGTAATATTGTTACTGTCAACTGGTCAACATATATCGGTAATGATTGGCTGACTAGAGTTTGACATTACTGTCGTGTGACGGTGGTGATCAGTTGACCCCCTAGGTCATACCTAAAGGGCAATACTCTTAATTGATTATTTAATTAATCGTATAATGTTACGAGTTAATTAAATTACTTGAAAATTGACGGATGATTTTGGAAGTAAAATTTACGTATCATATTGAAATGGGATTAAATAAGGTACGGTCTGAGTAATTGAATTGTATCATTACTCGGATGAAATAAATTGTTTAATGTAACAATTAAATTGAATGAATTGTTATAAATACAATCTGTTGTGATTTATAAATGGTAAAAATATTTTGGCACAAGTAATTATGAAATTACTAAGTCGATTTTGTATATGACGTATTTTTATTAATACGTTGATTTTTAATATGATAAAAATACATAAACAAATATATGTGACATGTGACATGTAACATATAGACAATTGACAAAAATAATATGGACACCATATTATGCAAAGGGCCGAAAATTAGAAGGTGTTTTAGCTAATTATAAGTTGTGTGTAATTAGTGGAAAACACAATGATTATAAAGCAACCTAGCCATGCAAGCCTATTGTTCCTTGTGAAGAACAATTTCTCCATGCATTGGCTCACCCTAAACCCCCTCTTACACGGTTTTTGGGAAGGGAAAATGATCATTGTTTTCTCTTATAATTTTACCTAATAATACTCTAAAATGTTTTAGATTATTCATTCATTCAACTCATCCAAAAGATAAGTTCTAGAGAAATAAAATCCTCTCTTTATCTCTCATCAAAACCGAAAATACTTAAGTGTTTATAAATATTTTTGGTTCAATTTTCTACTATAATTAATATTATACTAGTTTTGTAATATTAATTAAATTAAGAGGAGCCTTGGGTATATTACATAGGGAGAGATCTTACACTTAGATCTTTGTTCTTCCATTGGAAAAGCTCAAGAACAAGAAGATAAAGGTGATCTCTCTTGTGCCCTAATAGCCGAAATCTACTATGTAAGGACATGATTTCTCCTCTATTTCATTATATTGTTTGCATGCATAAGATCCGTTTTAATTTATGACAAATAAATTTAGACATATATGAGTATGTTAAAGTGTATATGAATCTACATTTCCTTCAACTACGACCTTCGTAAATGGGGTCAAATGGGCATATTTTGGGTTATGATGGTTGTGCCTAGTCGAAGGGAATGAGTGCGATAGGAATTGTCCACCCCTAGTCAGGGTTATAACGATATCTCAGGGCCACTCGAGGAGTAATGAACTGGAAATGCGTGACCACGCTCGGAAGATATCTATGGTAGATAAATCCACACAATCAGTTATTCTCCAGAGCGAGGAAACCACTCTCGATAAGATCACTTGCAAGTACGACCTGAAAGACACCTCGCATTGAGTGGGAGATAGTAATAGGACAAGAGAATTGGTGACGCACACTTGTCGAGGACAAGTGGGAGATTATTGGAATATGTATCCTCCGACAATAATTTCATCACAACTCTTGATCATGATGATCACATGTTTAAGTCTCGTTTTAAAGAATACAATTGGGAAGTAATATTTTACTGTCAACTGGTCCACACATATCGGTAATGATTGGCTGACTAGAGTTTGACATTACTGTCGTGCGACGGTGGTGATCAGTTGATCCCCTTAGGTCATACCTAAAGGGTAACACTCTTAATTGATTATTTAATTGATCGTATGACGATACGGGTTGATTAAATTGCTTAAAATTGACGGACGATTTTGGAAGTAATATTTACGTGTCTCATTATAATTTGATTAAATAAGATACGGTCTAAGTGATCGAATTGTTTTATTACTTAGATGAAATTATTGTTTATAGAAGTAATTGAACTGAATGAATAAATTATTATAAATACAAGATGTGATTTATAATTGGTAAATTATTTTGGTACAAGTAATTATGAATTACTAAGTCGATTTTGTATATGACGTATTTTTATTAATTAATGCGTTGATTTTTAATATGTTAAAAATACATAACAATTTTACATGACATGTTACATGTGACAAATTGACAAATTGACAACGATAAAATGGAATCCATTTTATCTTAATATGGACCGAAATTAGTGGGAGTATTAGGAAAATATTATGTTGATTAACTAAGTGGTAAACATAATCATTCTTCCTAAACCTAGCCATGCAACCCTAGTGCCTCTTGTGAAGAGCACCTTGCTAATGCATTGGCCCTAAGAACTCCCCCTCCTACCCGGTTTTATGAAGAGAAAACCATGGGTTTTTTCCTCTAATTTTTACCTTATACACTACATCATATGTTAGGGTATTATTCATTCTATCATCCATCTAAAATAAGAGTTTTAGAGAGATAAAATTCTTCCTTTTTCTCCCTTCTCTCAACCGAAATTAAGAGAACCAAATAAATATTTTTGGGTCATTTTTATTTAAATTAATATTGTTCTAGTAATAATAATATTAATTTTATTAAGAAATTACCTTGGGTATTAATCCTTGGGAGGGATTCTACACTTGAATCCTTGTTCATCCAATATTTGGAGAGCTCAAGAACAAGTGAGTAGGAGAACTCACTTGTGCCCAATAATCCGAAATATCAATGTAAGGGTTGATGATTTCTTCCTTTTCTTATTATTGTTTGCATGCATAAGATCAACTTTTAATTTTATGACTAAATTAATTTGAAACATATATGAATATGTTAAGTAATTAGATTTAGATTTCCAACACTAAATTGCTTGAATGTGGCGGTTGTCCTACTTATGTTCCATACATGTTTTTAATTGTTAAGAAAAGTGACATCTGTGCCATGATGGTTATTTGTACATATATGCATGTCTCGTCTTACAGGTGGGGTGAACTTCGGGGACGAAGTTTCTTTTAAAAGGGGTAGATAACATCGCGGCAAAAGTTATGGCAAAGTTAGCAAAAACTCCTTTAATGTTTTACTTTTGAGTCTTTAAGCCGTCGCTTCATGACTTAAATTAATCAACGACATCAGCTTTGTTTCCTAATAGGTAGACGGTTTGCATATAAAGATAGTATAGTGACTTCATGGTCGTCTAAATCATGTCAGGTAATGATAATAACTTAGTCTTATATACGTCATAAGTATACATGGTGTTGCTTGTCGCGTGGGTAGTAGGTGATCCCTTGAGTTGCCTTGTCGTGTTGTTTTGGGAAGAGTGGGATGAACTTCAGAGATGAAATTCCATTTAAAGGGAGAAGACTGTAATACCCGCCCTGTTTAAGGATCCATTTACCGACCTATTGACCAAGGAGAGCCTTAGCAAGGGAAACGGGAGAGATTAGTTGATCAACGTAGCTTGTTACTCGACCTAGTAAGGGTTAATCGGCCGAAAAACTGTGATACTCGACCGAGTACCTCGTTAGTCAACGCGTTTTTATAAAACTCGGAGTCTAAAATGTAATTCATTTTTGGACGTTTCCTTTCTATTTCTAAACCTAACCTCTCTCTCCCAATCATCTCATATCACCCTATACTTCTCACATGGCCTTGGACACTAACCCAAGAAGGGAGATGGTTTGAGCATGAAGTCATCGAGTCGGGTTTTCGCCGTCGTCGGCATCGGTTGCGTCTCAAGGTGCATTTAGGTTTAGTGGTTATCTTTCACTATATCTTGATTAGTTTAGTAATAGGATATGGTTGTTACTTCTAGGGTTCGTCATAGAGTCTTGCGTGGCTTGTTTGATGGACGCACTGTCATGGAATAGCGAAAAGGTAGGGTTTCCCTACTCAGTTTCCTGTTTAATTGATTAAAGATGGATGGTTCTATTGGCATGATTAGTATCATTATTATAATTGTCTATATTGGTTATTGTTTGTCTATGTTTGCGAGGTGCAACCTCGACTGAGTGGAGTCATCGTCGGGAATGGCTTCACCCCCTTAATTCGCCCCTTGTGGTTCCCGTCACAAGGGGGATGTGCACATTAATGGACATGGGTTATTGCTCGTTGTGATGAGCGGGGCTTAGGTGGGCAAGGCTGCGGTCCCCTACTGGCGGTGAGGATTACCTGTTGCGATGGGTAATCTGGCAGGGCTACACACTTGAGTGTGTAGTCAGTTACTGGTTACTGGTGAAGTCTGGAGGATGATTGTATGATTGGGTTGAATTGTATTAGCTCTCTTTGTGCTTGATTACTTAGTGAACTGACCCCATGTTGTGTTTTCAAAACTGTGGTGATCCATTCGGGGATGGTGAGCAGTTGGCTTAGGAGGTGATGTTTGATATGATGATTGCGGGACATGGAAAGGAATCGAGCCATCACGGTGTCTCACTAGTTGCCGCTGTCACTTATGCTTAGTAGTACCTTCAGTTGTTTACGTTGTAATCTTTCTCGCGTTGTTTTATGTTGTAAAGGATATTTAATAAATTTTCTATTATAGTTATTTCATCTACTTACCTCGGGAAACTGAGACGATAACACCTTTATATGTTGGGGTGGTCCTTGATAAGGCACCTTGGTATGTGGGGGTGTTAAAAAGGGTATCGATTCTTTATGGTCACGTTATTTAACTCCCTGTAATCAATGCAAACCTCATACTCCCATCCTTCTTTTTAACAAATAACACAGGTGCTCTTAAAGGTGATACACTTGGTCTCACATAGCCCTTATCCAACAACTCCTCCAGGTGCCTTTTAAGGTCCTCAAACTCCTTGGTTCCTATCCTATTTAAGGTGCTTTAGAAATAGGTCTCGACTCTGATTTCAAGTCAATGCTAAAATCAATATCCCTCTGAGGTGGTAACCCCAGAATCTCATCTGGAAACACATCTTGGAAGTCCCTCACGAGAGGTATGAATGCCGCCCCTGATAACTCCTCCCTTGTGTCCCTCATATGACAGAAAATCTACTGTCCTCCCTTCCTCAAACAATATTTTAAGGTAATCAATTGTTAAGATAAGGTTTATTTAGGTTTAACCACAAATTCCTTATAAGACACTTTTACTCCTTCAGGTCCCCTCAAGGTGGCCTTCTTTTGATGATAATTTATAAAGGCTTTATATTTACCCAACCAATCCATCCCTAAGATTACCTCAAAACCACTCAAGGAAAATTCAATTAAGTTGGTATGAAAGACAACTTCCCCAATTTTAACTGACAAATCTTTATAAATACGATTACAAGACATGGAATTCCCCGAAGGTATATCAATTAGGTCTTTTATCTCATCAAATACTTCTAATTTGAAAGTCCTAACATGTTTACGTGAAAGAAAGGAATTGGTAGCCCCCGAATCAAATTAAACAAAGGTAGGCTTAGAATTAACAAGAAAGGTACCCGTGACAACGTGAGCATCCTCCTCCGCAGCTTCCTTTCCCATCATAAATAATTTCCCACTACTCGTAGCTCCTCCCTGGCTAGTTGACGCTGATCAATTTTGTTGATTCCCACTATTCATTATCTTTTGAAAATGCCCACTCTCACTGCCTTGGTTGTTGATAAAGCGATTATGATTAGAATAATTGTTGAAATTTCTTTTATTGCTCCAACCCCCTGATCTTTGATTGTTCCCATAGCGTGATGTAAGAGTACGGTAACCCTCACCTTGATTTCCATTTCCAAATCCTCCTTATTGCTTCTTCAAATCAACTCTACAATCAAACTTCTTGTGACTCATCTGTCCACACCTGAAAAAAAGTCACACTGGTTGTTTCACTCTACCCAGACCGTCCGCCAATGGAACGGTTCCCACTGCCTAACGCCGCGCTACTCGAGAAAAAGGATCGAAATTGATTTGTAATTTGTTTCTTACCTCTTCCTGTAGTATCATTTGTAGCCTCAGCTGTAATACTACGGTTTTCTAAGTGGGTTACTCGACCAAATATAGCTTACTCGGCCGAGTAAGTGTGTCGTGTGTTTCTGGACAGTTTACTGCCCAGGAATACTCGGCCGAGTATGGGAATACTCGACTGAGTAGAGGATACTCGGCCGAGTATACTCTATACTCGACCGAGTATCCGGTCTGACGGGTTTATTTTCGTGGTTTGGTTAAGGTGATTAGGGATTATTATAAATTACACTTTTACGGTTTCTAAATCATTTTACCAGAACTCAATGACTATCGTATCTCTCTAATCACCCTAATCACTCTCAAGGGTAATTGGTCGATCGCAAGTCTATACATCCGTCTCTTGTCTCGATTTCTTTGGTAAGCCTCTAGTTATTTGTAATCAGCTAATAGGTTATCTTTTAGGATTTGGCTCTAATTATTGTTTTGGGTTAATTTGGGGGTTTAGGTTTTTGGTCATCGTATGTATTGTTGATTGTTAATTATCGTGTTGTAGATGATGATCTATTACTCCTTGTGCATTTCTATGATTGGCTGCGGCATAACAGATTATGAGAAGGTAGGGTTTCCCTACTGAGTTCCTGTTTAATTGATTTGAGATTATGTTGTATTGTGTACGATTGTTTGTCTGTTGAGCATTATTGGAGTGTTGGTGTGGAGTTGGTGTTGGTGTTGGTGTTGTGATGATTGTGGTGAAGTCACTTGGGGGAGTGGCTTCATACCCTAGTTCGCCCTGCGTGGAACCCGCCACGGGAGGGGATGTGCACATTAAGGGACAAGGATATCGCTCGTTGATGAGCGGGGCTTAGGTGGGGATTGGCTGCGGTCCCCCACCGGCAGCGAGGATTACCTGTTGCGATGGGTAATCTGGCAGGGCTACACACTTCGGTGTGTAGTCGGTTACTGTGTGAGATCGGGAGACCGGAGGTGGATGATGATCAGTTGGTTACCTTTTGTACTTGTCTTACTTGGATTATTCAGTAACTGACCCCGTTGTTGTTTTATAAAATCTGTAGTGATCCATTCAGGGATGGTGAGCAGATTGTGACAGGTGATGCAGTTCTTTAGCTATGGGACCGTCATTGGGAGTCATCACTCGAGTCTAGCTTCCGCCGTCAAGAGACTTAGCTTGCATTCTTTCTAGTTGTTAAACTTTTACAGTTGTACTTTGGTTTTGGTTTTGGTTTTGGAGAACATGTAAACTTTAATCATTTATACTTTAATAATTGTGTTTGGATTGTTAACTTTGATATACTGACCTCGGGTAACCGAGATGGTGACGGTCTCTCGTGCTAGGGTGGTCCTAGTAAGGCACCTTGGTACGTGGGGGTGTCACAAAGTGGTATCAGAGAGACGATTCTGGCACCTAAAACTAATGAACCCAATGAACTTAGGGAGTCTAAATAAAATGAATCCGGGGGGAGATGTTTGGAGCTACGGCAAAGACTTGGGAGACGTCCCGAAGTCGCATTGAGGCCCTTACGATCTCAAGCCGGTCACAAGGGGGAGTCTTAAGAACTGTTGTATGTTGAGTCATGTGTGTGTGATATCTATAACTTGCGTCTTGTGAAGTTGTTGGATGAATGGTGAAAGTGTTGGAACATGGTAAAATATGAAAGGTGAATTGTGAATTCGTATACGATAGATCTTGAGCATGAAATATGTTGAGCATGTTAACTATTTAATATGTGGCTTTAAAAAGGGTAGTGGTACATGTGTATTTGATCATGATGATGTTAATGTTTGGTTTATTGGTAGTAGCATGTGATTAAGGTCATGCGTCTATATATATGAATGTCGTGTTTAATTTTCATGTGGGTATGATAAAAGTTGAACTATGTACTGATTTTTTGGAAGTATTGAGCTGTTATTGTTTGTCTTCTTCATATTTAAGTCGTTTTGTTAAGAAAAATTGATTTGTCTGAAAACCGATTATGGAAGGATTGTCTTAAAACTATCATAAGTCGAGTTCTAGAAATGATATTGCTGTGATTCCAATTGTAGGTGATAGCTCGTTTTCTTACGATTCTAACGATAGGTCACACGCCCAAAATGACCCAGTAACGAGTGAGATATGACTGTTTTATGAAAACTGGACGATGCTGAGAACTGAGTTGGTACTCGACCGAGTAAGGTAATACTCGACTGAGTAAGGGCTACTCGGCCGAGTATTCCCAATACTCGACCGAGTAATCCTTCTGTGACAATTGGGTCAGCTTCTGGAGTCGAAAAATCGGCCGAGTAATATTGTTACTCGACCGAGTATCCTGTACTCGACCGAGTATGCCATGTACTCGACCGAGTACCTCATTGGGCGGTCATTTTGAGTCGGTGGCTTTGTTCTTAAATTTGTTTTGAGTCATGGGGTATGTGCACACGTACATTTTAGGTCTTAAAGCATTCTTTATATAGGTGACGGTCTTGATACGTAAGTTACCAGCTACTATGATGTGGAGAATGTCGGCTTATGAAGGATATGTGTTGGGTAGAGAGGACATGAGTATACAGGATTGTGATTGATAGTAGAAAGAATAAGTGAAGTTGACGAGTTATTGAGATGAGGAGCACATTCTGTGAGCTATGGTGAGTGAATTAGTCGTTGACTTAAGTGGTGTAGTGATGATTGTATATGGTCAAGCGAAGATAGAGAAGTAATGTAAATTCGAGGAATGTTAGAAACAAAAGTTGAAATGAGGGATGTGGAAATTATGGTAATTTGGGATATATAGTGATTTCTGGGGATTATGGCGATCTTGGGTAAGGAGATGAAAATGGTGACTAGAGAGCTTAGATCGAGGGATACCGCAATAAGGATATATAGGTAGTAGTCGTTATGGAGATTTCTATTACTAGAAGGTGAAACTAGTGTATAATCATTTGAGAGGTCACGGGATGAAGCGAAGCTTGGTTATCTAGGATTATTGGAAGAAACTGTAATGAATTAAGGAGAAATCATTGAGTGGGTGGATCAGTCGGTGGAGAGTATGAGTGAAAAGTGTGATGAGAAGGATTGTTGATAAGAAATGAATGAGAAATAATGACATAGGCTTATGGAATTTGATTTTTGGAAGTAACGGAAAGAGAAAGATGATGGTAAGTTGATTGAACGTTAACAAGAATTAGGGGACATGAAAGTCAGGCATCATAGAATCGTGTGATACTAACATGAGGGCGTGAGTTAAAGGAGTATATATATATAAATTGCAGGACGACTTGTCAGACCTGAGTTTGAGGGTTCAAAGGAGTAAGAAGTTGGTAGGGTGTTTGTACGGTAGGAGACTATGGTGGCGAGGTAGATGATTATATATTCAAGAATAAAGGTTGGATAGTTGTTGAGGCAAATTTTTTTGATGGACTTAATGTTCGTTATTTGGGGTGATGACCAGGAGAGGAAATGAATTGTTATATTTAGAGATGATGGTAGGGGAGTAGTCACACGAAGAATAGTGGTGTCGTAGTGTTGTCACTAGTGGTTGAAGATGATGTTACATAGGGAAGTTAGTTGTTCTAAAGGGGTTTATTTTGTGAAGACCGATTGGTATGTATGGTCGTGAGGGAGTATAAGATGTGGATATAGGAGGTGTTTGCTAGTAGCTGGGTACTGACGGTATGGTTACACTTGTAAGAAAGTGGTAGTTATGCGAATGGGAGAATGTGTTAGGAGGGGCATACGAGTTAAGCACGGGCGAGAGGTAACCTTATCAAGTGGTAACTTACGTAATCAGGATTGGCTAGTTACATTCGATTATGGGTCCATGATATGTATAGATGTTGGTGTGAGGTTCTGACCTCATGAGTCATGGTGTGGATAATATTCGTAAGGTTGGTATCCGTGATTCCGTGTAATATGTTGCGTCGTGACCTAGTAGAGCGGTTTTAAGAAAGTCATCTGGTCAAGGAAGTTTTACTGGGTCAGTGTTATAAGATTGTAAAAGTTGCGATGACTATCGATGTGATTGTTGTGCACTGGGCATGGTAATTCGTGTTGTGATACGAGTATTTTCATGTTGTCATAGATTGTTGTTTGTTTACTGCTATTTCCTGTTAGTGTCGGTCGGGGCATATAGACCGTTGTTTTGTTTCCCGATGTTTCTTACCAGTGTCGGCTTGGGAGTGAGAATAGAGTATGATATGAAAGAGAGTTGGGTATGGTTCTGTTGTTGTCATGGTATAGTAATATTCTGTTAATGGGACACAGTTGTGAGAGATTGTTAGAGTACTTTTAATCTTGTTTTAGATAAGGCGTTGGTGGCTATAGTTGTGACAAGAGAATTGTGGAACATGTGGGGTATTGAACTGGAACTACAGGTGGTTTATAACCCCTTTTATTGGGACTTAGTATTATGTTAAGTTATGGGTGAGTTTTGTGGTAATAATAGAAATGAACTTAAGAAGCTTATGTGAGTGTGAGTAATAGTTGTGGATCGTGAGTTATGATCGTGGAGATGAGTGTATATATATAGAAGTATGTTATTTTTCGGCAATGTTGAATTGGGGTAGTGGTTATGCTGAGGATTTTATGGTATAGGGTATATGGGGTGCAAAAAGAATTGAGGTATGAGGACTGTTAGAGAAAGAGAGCCCTGGATATAGGAATGGTTGTAGGTGTTGAGGTTATAGTGGGTTATCGTTGTCATGCGGTAGTAATGAGGATTATGGGAGGTATAGCAAAGGACCTAGTATTAGTGAGTTACGAGGACGTAACATTTATCTTAAGAGGAGTAGGATGCGACAAGAGAGTTTGATGGTCATACAGGTTGCAATTGGAAGTTTGAGTGTTGGTGTAGAATATGGATAGATTTGTGTGATGGTCGATTTATTACAGGTGCTGACAGTGCTCGTAGTAATATGATGTTTAGGAGTGTGAATAAACTTCGATAGTGTTAACGGATTATATGATGATGTTTATGTGTGTGAGTAAACATCGAGGACGAAGTTCGTTTTAAGGGTGGTAGAATGTAACATTCCGTTTTGGTGGTTGATCTTGTCTAGTGGATTATCTTGGTATTGAGTTTGCGGGTGAGCGTTATGGAAGTAAGACAGAGTTGGCAACATTTACGTTGTGGGTATTCGATAGTACTATGGAGTTAGTATTGAGAGACTATGCTGTAGTTGGGACGATATCGTGAGCCATGTTGTGGAAGTAAGCGTGGTTGGTAGACTTAGTATTAGGTGTCCATGTTTTATAGGTTGGGATGGAACTTCGGGGACGAAGTTCTTTTTAAGGAAGGAAGACTGTAATACTACGGTTTTCTAAGTGGGTTACTCGGCCGAATATGGCTTACTCGGCCGAGTAAGTGTGTCGTGTGTTTCTGGACAGTTTACTGCCCAGGAATACTCGGCCGAGTATGGGAATACTCGACCGAGTAGAGGATACTCGGCCGAGTATACTCTATACTAGACCGAGTATCCGGTCTGACGGGTTTATTTTCGCGGTTTGGTTAAGGTGATTAGGGATTATTATAAATTACACTTTTACGGTTTCTAAATCATTTTACCAGAACTCAACGACGCTCATATCTCGCTAATCACCCTAATCACTCTCAAGGCTAATTGGTCGATCGCAAGTCTATACTTCCTTCTCTTATCTCGATTTCTTTGGTAAGTCTCTAGTTATTTATAATCAGCTAATAGGTTGTCTTTTAGGGTTTGGCTCTAATTATTGTTTTGGGTTAATTTGGGGGTTTAGGGTTTTGGTCATCGAATGTATTGTTGATTGTTAATTATCGTGTTGTAGGTGATGATGTGTTACTCCTTGTGAATTTCTATGATTGCCTGTGGCATAACAGATTATGAGAAGGTAGGGTTTCCCTACTCAGTTCCTATTTAATTTATTTGAGATTATGTTGTATTGTGTACGATTGTTTGTCTGTTGATCATTGTTGGAGTGTTGGTGTGGAGTTGGTGTTGGTGTTGGTGTTGTGATGATTGTGGTGGAGTCACTTGCGGAAGTGGCTTCACACCCTAGTTCGCCCTCCGTGGAACCCGCCACGGGAGGGGATGTGCACATTAAGGGACACGGATATCGCTCGTTGATGAGCGGGGCTTAGGTGGGGATTGGCTGCGGTCCCCCACTGGCGGCGAGGATTACCTGTTGCGATGGGTAATCTGGCAGGGCTACACACTTGGGTGTGTAGTCGGTTACTGTGTGAGATCGGGAGACCGGAGGTGGATGATGATCAACTGGTTACCTTTTGTACTTGTCTTACTTTGATTATTCAGTAACTGACCCCGTTATTGTTTTATAAAATATGTAGTGATCCATTCGGGGATGGTGAGCAGATTGTGACAGGTGATGCAGTTCTTTAGCTATGGGAGAGTCATGGGGAGTCATCACTCGAGTCTAGCTTCCGTCGTCAAGAGACTTAGCTTGCATTCTTTCTAGTTGTTAAACTTTCACAGTTGTACTTTGGTTTTGGTTTTGGAGAACATGTAAACTTTAATCATTTATACTTTAATAATTGTGTTTGGATTGTTAACTTTGATATACTGACCTCGGATAACCGAGATGGTGACGGTCTCTCGTGCTAGGGTGGTCCTGGTAAGGCACCTTGGTACGTGGGGGTGTCACATCAGCCTTCCTCTTCTAACCCTTATCTTTCTTCTCCTCTTTAAGCATATTTGCAATTCTCTCAGCGTGTCGAGCTCTCTGATATACATACGTCATCCATGTTACTTGGCTGACCAGCTGCCAGCCTCTTCTTGATTGTTATTGTTAGTCCCTTCACAAATCATAATGCCAACATCTCATCACTGAAATTTAAATCAGCTACATACTCTGACAATTACATAAGCCTATTATAATAAGTCTCCACTGTCATCTCCCCGGTAATCTTAAAGGAATCAAATTATGCCCCCATCTTGCTCCTGATATGCTCTGGAACAAATACCGCTCTCATCATCACCTTCTTGAATCCTTATCAGTTCACATAAGCACTTCCTTTATTTGTAGCAACTTCTATTACAGCCTCCTTGCTACGAGTCCACCATAAAATAGCTTTCCCCCTCAGATAATAAGCAGCTTGATCTACTTTCAGTTCCGCAGGACACTTTAGCAGCTCAAAAAGGTTGTCAAACTCCCTGTGCCAATCTCCCACTAAAGATGGTTCACATAATCCATCATTGTGACACCCCCATACTCCAAGTGACTTACCAGGACCACTTAAGGTATGAAAACGTCACCATCTCGGTTACCCGAGGCAATGATACTCAAATAGACAATAACGAAACGTATTTAATTGATAATAAAGTTTAGAGGATACAACAAAGATCCAACAACTGTTAAAAGGAATACAACTGTTCTCCAAAAACCAAAGTACTGAAACAACTAAATAAAACACAGCGGAAGACTCTAAGACCGGTGGTGACTCCATCCCAGTTATCCCTCACATAAGTCATCATACATGCTCAACAACTGCTCACCATCCCCGAATGGATCACCACAGTTTTTAAAACAATTAACGGGTTCAGTACTGATTACATAAAACAAAGCCACAACGAAACAAGAACACGAACAGCTCAAACAACTCAACAAACCCCAGTCTCCATTTCCAATCACCACATATCTGACTACACACTAAAGTGTGTAATCCTGCCAGAGTACCCATCGCAATAAGTACTCCACACTGACAGTGGGGGACCGCAACCGTACCCACCAAATCCCCGCTCATCTCCATTGAGCGATAAACCCAAGTTTCCTTAATGTGCACATCCCCTCCTGTGGCGTGTTCCAAAGAGGGCGAACCAAGGGCGTGAAGCCACTCCCGCAAGTGACTCCACTCAGCCGGGGACGCGCCCCGAAGATCACAGACAGTTATACAACAATAATTATACTACACTACCAACAATCGCCACATCAGAATCCAATGCCAATACAATATACAACAACAACAATAATCACCAACAACACTTATGTAATTAATACTGAGTAGGAAAACCCTACCTGGAAAAGCAATCACCACAGACGGTCTAGCAGCTAATCAAAATCGTTCTTCAATGAAATCACCTCCTATCAAACATACAATCATACAATCACCATCTAATAAACACAATACTCCCAAAACCCTCGATTTACCCTATTAGGGTTTCAACCAAAATCAATGAAACAACATAAAAACCGTACTAGGACCTTACCCACAATACGACGGTCTCAACGGCGTAAAGAACACAACGATCTGATGACTCTAGCTCTTAGGATTTGATAGCAATGCGAAAGAGGAGAGTAACGTAACATGTTTTCACTCTTTAAGAAACTTAGAAAAGGGTAAAATGAAGAGAAACTGACGAAAGATGATTTTATATCCTTCTCGCGTTACTATCAAAACCCGGCAAAATAACCCGTAAGGCTTACTTAATCGATCGAGTAAGTAACTTACTCGATCGAGTGCCCCTTACTCGATTGAGTGCCACACATACTCGATCGAGTACCCATCAGACAGACTACTGTTTCGTATAAAAACATACTTACTCGACAGAGTAAGCCCCACTCGATAGAGTACCCATAGACATAGAAAATCGTAGTATTACAGTCTTCCCTCCTTAAAAAGAACTTCGTCCTCGAAGTTCAACCCATACTAAAAAAAAAACATACAAACTCGGCCAAGACACAACAACGCAACTAAGAACTCAAAACGAAACCCCAACCTATAAAACATGAACTCTTAACACCAACTCCACCAACTATGTCTACCTCCACAACATGACTTACGATATCGTATCCACCACATTATAGCCTCTCTCGACACTAACTCCATACACTACCAACTACCATCCACAAACGCCGCTAGCTCCGTTTCACTAACATATTATCCACTAGAAAATACAATATCAAGACACTCATAAACACCAAACGGAATGTTACATTCTACCACCCTTAAAAGGAACTTCGTCCTCGAAGTTTACTCACACTCATAACCTCAACATCCAACTGTCAACACTATCGAAATATTCTCACACTCCTAAACATCACACTACTACAAGCTCGGCCATAACCTTTAATAAAATCAATCACAACAAGTATCCATCCTTTATGCTACACCAACACTCTACTTCCAATTATACTACAACATGCACAACCATGAAACTCTCTTTTATCGCATCCTACTCCTCTTAAGACAAATGTTACGTCCTCGTAACTCACTAATACTAAATCCTTAGCTATATCTTTTCATTATCCTCATCACCACCACATGTCAAAGATAACCGCATATAATCTCAACACTAATCATTCCTATATCCAAGGCTCTCTTACTTAAACAGTTCTCATACCTCAATTCACTCGGCACACCACCAAAACCTATACCACAAAATCTTTAGCTTAACCCAGAACTTCAACTGTTACCTATTACCGCCAAAATGACATAGTCCTCTATACATGCACCTATCTCCATACTCATAACTCACGATCCACAATCATTACACACACTCACACTAGATCCTCAAGTTCTTTTCTTTCATATCGCAAAACTCATCCATAACTTAACATGATACAAATTTCCAACACCACCTACTCACTGTCCCAATTAAAGATTATGAACCACTTGTAGCTTTCAGATCAATACAACACATATTCCACCATTCACTTGCCATTACTATGTCTACCAATGCCTCATCTTAAAACATGATCAAAATTACTGTAACAACCTCTCACAACTGTGTCCCATAAACAGAATATCGCTATACCATGCCGGCAACAGAAACATACACAACTCTCTTCCATATCATACTCTACCCTCACACCCAAGCTGAAACTGATAAGAAACATCAATAAATAAAACAACCATCTATATGTACAACCCGAAACTCACAGGAAGCAACCTCAAACAAAACAACAAACCCCAGTTTCCATTTCCAATCACCACATATCTGACTACATACTAAAGTGTGTAGTCCTGCTAGAGTACCCATCGCAACATGTACTCCACACCGCCGGTGGGGGACCGCAGCCGTACCCACCAAATCCCCGCTCATCTCCATTGAGCGATAAACCCAAGTTTCCTTAATGTGCACATCCCCTCCTGTGGCGGGTTCCACAGAGGGCGGACCAAGGGCGTGAAGCCACTCCCGCAAGTGACTCCACTCAGCCAAGGACGCGCCCCGAAGATCACAGACAGTTATACAACAATAATTATACTACACTACCAACAATCGCCACATCAGAATCCAATGCCAATACAATATACAACAACAACAGTAATCACCAACAACACTTATGTAATTAATACTGAGTAGGAAAACCCTACCTGGAAAAGCAATCACCACAGACGGTCTAGCAGCTAATCAAAATCGTTCTTCAATAAAATCACCTCCTATCAAACATACAATCATACAATCACCATCTAATAAACACAATACTCCCAAAACCCCCAATTTACCCAATTAGGGTTTCAACCAAAATCAATGAAACAACATAAAAACCGTACTAGGACCTTACCCACAATACGACGGTCTCAACGACGTAAAGAACACAATGATCTGATGACTCTAGCCCTTAGGATTTGATAGCAATGCGAAAGAGGAGACTAACGTAACATGTTTTCACTCTTTAAGCAACTTAGAAAAGGGTAAAATGAAGAAAACTGACGAAAGATGATTTTATATCCTTCTCGCGTTACTATCAAAACCCGACAAAATAACCCGTAAGGCTCACTTACTCGATCGAGTAAGTAACTTACTCGATCGAGTGCCCCTTACTCGATCGAGTGCCACACATACTCGATCGAGTACCCATAAGATAGACTACTGTTTCGTATAAAAACATACTTACTCGACAGAGTAAGCCCCACTCGATAGAGTACCCATAGACATAGAAAACCATAGTATTACAATCATACTTCTTCGGATTGTGCCCTGCAATAAAAGCACTCACCTTAACTGAATCCTGAGCTGACCCCTTTGACTTTAGTGCAGCAGTCAAAGCCTCATTCATAGCAATCAGACGATCAATCTCTTCTTGAGACATAGTGGTAGATGTAGATGTAGATTTCTTTGGAGGCATAATTCTGATATAAAAATAAAATGAAACAGATAAGCTTCTGCTTAGGAATTTAGGCATAAGATTTTTAAATATTATCCCTGCAAATAAAACAACATGTGCTTGACTAGACTGGTCTAAGGCGAGCCAACCACGTGACCCATTCACGGCCAACACGGCCTTCCACCCCCAAGGCTTAGCAGTGATCTACATCGTCCGCAAAATAAAAATTTAACATTTTTATCATTTAATTACTACAACTAAACATGGTTATGGGATCACATAAACCGCATATTACTATACATGACATCTCTACTTCATATACCATCCATTCATATAAATTATTTAATTCATCCCATCAACATATCCATGCTTATATGTATAGATTCATTCAATAATTCAATTCACTACTTGATACATATGATGATCTAATTTATTAAAATTCCAATAATAACATTACATATCACACGACCCTAGGCCCCAAACATCACCATATATTACTTACCTCAATCCGCGTCTTGCAACAAGGTTAGAAATTCCTATCTTATGGCAAACAATTGACCCTTAAGACATAAAATACTTTCTAATTACACCACTCATTCAATTTCTCTCAAGGTGACCAGTTCAAAACTAAAAGAGCCAGAAGTTTGGTGTGAGGGGTCCCCTTTATTTCTCATCCTAAGCTTAGGGGGCTCCTAACAATGTCTACCCAGGATCATTTTATTAGACTTATCCTAAGTTTATTGGGTTTATTTATTTTAGGCCTGAAGAATGTCGGCTCTGATACCACTTTGTAACACTCCCATTTATTTAAGAGCTTTTACTAGACATTTCTAGATAAATGAAAGTGTTACCATGCATCTCAGTTGTCTGAGGTAGTGATTACAAAAGTAAAGGAAACCACAGTACTTTAAATAAATATAACATTAAATGGCCTTATTACATTGTTCCAAATTAAATAACTGTAAAGTAATTAAAATACAACTGCAGCGGGAACTAAATTAAACAAATAATAAAGTAATGTTTGTCCAAGTTAGGTGATCTAGACTCCTAGGTGTCCGTCTTAGCCTCACGCCCATCCATGCTCCCGTCTGAGCCAGCTCAATTACCTGACAGTCAATCTGCTCCCAAATAATTGGTTCATAATAGGTGTGTAACAAATACACTGTCAACCAAACGGTTGAGTAGGAATAACAATCTCAAGACAATAAACAAAGATAACATGACGATGTAATTTATGCAATGCAATACTAATGCAACCGAGCTCATCACCCTCAACCTCAAGTTCAGTAGACACACCAGAGATAGGACTGCAGTACTCGCCTGAGGCCTTACACCACCACGAAGGTATATAAACGGTGTCTGCCAGAATAACTCTAAATACGCCACCCGGAGGCTCTTACCACGACGTCTGCCAATAAGTATATAATACATCACCCGAAGGCTCTTACCATGATGTCTGCCAGTAACTCAAATGAACAATGCATATCTCATGCCAATGAATGTAACCATGATTAGACAATCATTAACCAATCGGATAAACAATAATCCTACTCATCCAATTAAACAATTACGCATAAGCTCATATAATCAAAATAGAAAAATAAGACAGTCAAGTAGAATTGTTATCCTACCTTTTCAGCAATCCAATAAAGCAAGGAATCCAATAAAATCAACTAAAAGTATTCCTCCATTAATCCGTTACATAATACAAAAAATAATTATAATTACTAATTACCCAATGTATTTAAATAATTAAACTAATTATAACTCAAATGCTTTAATTATATTTTCCGTATAATTAACAATACAAAACCGTCTTAAAACGAAACCCCAAATACCAACCAATTAATCCCGTCCAACCGTATTCAAACCCGAGTACCAAACCTGCCAAAGCTAACAACCAAACATGTCTAACCCGTGTCAAACACACCACCCCAAAACCCGCGTCATACACCTTCCCACGACCCCGACAACCACCACACCCACACCCCTCCAAGAGCCTCCACCACCGTGTACCCAAGCCTAGCCCAAACACCAGCCTAGCCACCTCCCATGGCTAACAAACTCACGCCCTAACCCCCTTGCTCACGACACCAACAACAACACCAACAATGCACAACACTATAAATCTCGCCACCACGCACCACTAGCGGGCATCACCGTGGTCTCCCCTGACCCACGTGGTCCCACTAGCAGCCACTTGTCCTGGGTCACGTCTTGGTCAAGCCACAAAGGTCCAAGGCTTACAACACGGTTTTACTCAAAATACAACAAAACCACCAATAATTAATTAATCTCCGACAAGCCACCGCACCAATCACCACCCTTCGTCACCCACGGCGGACGACACGACCACCCACACCCAACCAACCCTAGGCTAGGTCGAACCCACCTACAATCCATGTCCATACACAGTTTTAATTGAAAAGCCCTAACCTTAGTCTATTGGTCAAACGGCGGTCAACAGGGGTCATGGTCAGTCCAAAAGAACATGGCCTAATAGATGCTTGATCTCTTTGTAAACATGCCGCTGAAAGTTCAAGGCACTTATTCTTCAACTGTCTTTATTCTAGGGAATTGCTTTCAAATGTTGTTTGCTAGATTGGTTAGTTTGCGTTCTCCTGCTGGTCAGCTTAGGAATTTATTAGCATGGGTTCAGAGTAGCAAGTTCAGAGGAGTAGCATGTTCAGGGGCTGGAGGAAGAATTGGGTTTACAGTAGCATTATTGCGACAATTTATGTCATCTACAATGAGAGAACCAGGAGGGTTTATCGGACGCTCGATAGGGCAAAAATGGTACTGTTCGTGAGTTCTCTCTCTCTCTCTCTCTCTGTAATAACTAGGGACTAAAGGGTATGAGGTGGGTGATGGTGGAGGGCGGTTGAAGGTGGTGGTGGATGGGAGAATAGTGGAGAAGTGAGAGGGAAAGTAATGATAGAAAAATTTATGGAAAAATATGAGAGTGGTAATATTGTCAAAATCGTATTGCAATGAGTAAATTATGTACTGTGATATTAAATATTCGAGGCTATAGGTTAAATAAGCCTAATTATTCATAAATACTCCCTTTGTTGCAATTATTTCTTTACGTTAATTACAATACCTACTAGAAAGAATATAACAGGTAAACAATAAGTAAGAGTTGGGCGGAGGTGATATGAATTATTCAACTTACAGTTCGAATATAACGAGTCAATTAGTTAACATTTTGTAACACCCCGTAATTTCGGACCGTTATTATTTTGCGAAAGTAATTTATTAATCAAGTTGAATTTAATATTAATGTATTTGAAGTAATAATAATTCAACGAAATGTAATTCTATTATATTTTGAAGTAAATTATTTAATTTGATAGTTTCGAAGTGTTTAAAAATAGTTTAAACCATGTAAAAACCTTTTATTTCGAAATAAGGGCATATCGGGAAAAATGGCAATTCTTTTGAAAATTGGGCAAACGATTTTGGAAATGGGTCATATGAGTACTCAATCTTCTTGTAATCTCGTGTTTAAGAACTTTGGCATCGTCGGAATTTGCATTTGACAAACGGTTCTAATTATCGTAAAACGAGCCAAAAACCGACTAATGAAATTCCGCGGGAAAAATCCCGTCTCCTTTCTCCTATCCACGCCACACCCTTCCTTCACCTTCCCTTTGCATTTTTCTTTTCCAACTTCATCTCCCTTGAATGTTCTAAAGCTTTCTAAACATAAAACACCATTTTCTTACCTTTTTAAGCTAATTTTCATCATAATTCACTCGTTTCTACTCCAAATTTCATAAGGATTACATATTTGGAATCCTCTCTTCATTTCCAACATCCTAGTATGTATTAAATTCATTTGCTCTAAATTTATTTTGTCCACCATTTTTAGGGTTTTGATTATTAGTACTTATAAATGTGTTTTTATTGTTTATTTAGGTGAAGATTTAGAAGACGAGTTTGGAGACTCGTATATAGTTGAAGATAGTGGCTAGTTTGCATATTAGGGTTTGGCGTTCAAGGTGCTAATTGCTCATTTTGTTGCTAAAGATAACATATTTCGAGTTACTCGACGAATTAATGTCACATTCTTTGCTTTTTGTATGATTTTGTGATTGTTAATTGAGTGGTTTATTTCACATGATAATATGGGTTAAATTCATGTCTATCTCATGTCTTTTGTTAGTTTAAGTTCACATATTAGTATGGAAATGAATTGGGAATGATTAATTGATGCTTAAAACGATGTTAAAATGAACAAACATGGAGAAACAGAGGTAGTCGGGATGGCGGCCAGCAGGCCCAGCAGGCCCGGCAGGCCCAGGCAGGCCCACGGCAGGCCCTGGGTTGGCCCGGGTCGGCCCGTTGCTTGTTTCGCGGTTTTTCATGCGTTGTTCGTCGTTTCGGGTTTATTAATGTTATATTTAGTATAAGTAACATATGGGTAATCATTTGAAATGAATCATGTTAGTAGTAAATATAAGGTTGATGGTAAAATTATGTTTATATTGGTAGTTGCACATGTTAGGATAGGTTATGATATGAAATTGTAATGAATAGGCTTAAAATGAATTTTATAGCGATAATTGTAATGTTTGGATGTTTGTGCCGAAAACTGAGCCTTAGTCCCTTTGACTGAATCGATGTCAGTCAAATGTGTGATTGGTCAGCCGCGATTGAACCCGTACCTGTCGCAGGATTGGGGTTGCGGGTAAAAATTCGGTTGGATGAATTTATTGTGTAAATTGGTAATCGGCCTTATTCTTGTTCTAGGCCATTTAATATGTTTTTATTTCACATATGTTGTTGGTTGATTTGAATGGGTTCTTATATTGTTGAAACGACCTTAGATTCCCCGAAACCTTTAATATTGTTAATATTGCTTGAAATGGAATTTGGTATTGAATACTTCTTGCAGGTTGTTGTGTTTGTCATAGATAGGTCTTTATAGTCTTTGACGAGTATATGTTCACTGCTTAATAACCTTTGTGTTCCTGACTTGGTGGGATTATATCCAAGTTGAGGCATGACCTCGTTACTTATTTTGAGGGTAAGTGGTCAGCTTAAGTACTAGCCAACCCTTTGGTGGACTCCTTAGGGTACTCACTTTGTTTTAGAAAAATTGTGGGTCTTGGGTGCGGTGGTGTGTATCCGCATGTCTAGGTCTGCGCAGATTTTAGGCTAGGGTTGTGTTGTGTCTTGGCCATGTTTTGATAGAACCTCTGAGCCAAGATACCGGTTCGATTACCTTCCCTACCTCGTGGTATAGACTCGAGTTATAGAGTGACTATTGACGGTGCTAAGAACTTATGCCTGTCTTTGATATATTGCCCTTTCTTGTATGGTGATTTTATGAATTGTAATAGGTCAGATGCAAGCCGGTTACAATTAATAAAGTTTGGATTACTGCTTGTTATATGTTTCACATGATAGTTTAATTTGGTCAGTTTAGTGTTCATATGTTAGAATACTCGATAGTTAATTGATTTATGATGTTGTTTACATGTTACATTACATGTTACATTAAATATGACATTTCGTGGTCGGGAGGACTCAAGTTACTCCCCACTGAATTGTGGCTTTCGTGTTTGTATAAAATGCGATTGACAGGTTGATGATGATTAGATGGGGTACACAGACGAGCTAGTGAGCAAAAGAACCTTGGACTTAGTTTGGTTATATTTTGTAGTAAACCTTTAAACCTTTGGTTGTGTTTATATTTTAATGGTAAAATATTAATATGCCTAAGATACTTATACTTTTCTTATGATTATATTATTAAGATGTTGTTTACTATTATTTCTCCTTCTAAGTTTCGAGGACGAAACTTTTTAAAAGGAGGGGTGATTGTAACACCCCGTAATTTCGGACCGTTATTATTTTGCGAAAGTAATTTATTAATCAAGTTGAATTTAATATTAATGTATTTGAAGTAATAATAATTCAACGAAATGTAATTCTATTATATTTTGAAGTAAATTATTTAATTTGATAGTTTCGAAGTGTTTAAAAATAGTTTAAACCATGTAAAAACCTTTTATTTCGAAATAAGGGCATATCGGGAAAAATGGCAATTCTTTTGAAAATTGGGCAAACGATTTTGGAAATGGGTCATATGAGTACTCAATCTTCTTGTAATCTCGTGTTTAAAAACTGTGGCATCGTCGGAATTTGCATTTGACAAACGGTTCTAATTATCGGCGAAACGAGCCAAAACCGACTAATGAAATTCCGCGGGAAAAATCCCGTCTCCTTTCTCCTAGCCACGCCACACCCATCCTTCACCTTCCCTTTGCATTTTTCTTTTCCAGCTTCATCTCTCTTGAACGTTCTAAAGCTTTCTAAACATAAAACACCATTTTCTTACCTTTTTAAGCTAATTTTCATCATAATTCACTCGTTTCTACTCCAAATTTCATAAGGATTACATATTTGGAATCCTCTCTTCATTTCCAACATCCTAGTATGTATTAAATTCATTTGCCCTAAATTTATTTTGTCCACCATTTTTAGGGTTTTGATTATTAGTACTTATAAATGTGTTTTTATTGTTTATTTAGGTGAAGATTTAGAAGACGAGTTTGGAGACTCGTATATAGTTGAAGATAGTGGCTAGTTTGCATATTAGGGTTTGGTGTTCAAGGTGCTAATTGCTCATTTTGTTGCTAAAGGTAAAATATTTCGAGTTACTCGACGAATTAATGTCACATTCTTTGCTTTTTGTATGATTTTGTGATTGTTAATTGAGTGGTTTATTTCACATGATAATATGGGTTAAATTCATGTCTAATTCATGTCTTTTGTTAGTTTAAGTTCACATATTAGTATGGAAATGAATTGGGAATGATTAATTGATGCATAAAACGATGTTAAAATGAACAAAAATGGAGAAACGGAGGTAGTGGGGGTGGCGGCCAGCGAGCCCAAGAGCCCGACAGCCCAGCAGCCCACCGCAGGCCTGGGTTGGCCCGGGTCGGCCCGTTGCTTGTTTCGCGGTTTTTCATGCGTTGTTCGTCGTTTCGGGTTTATTAATGTTATATTTAGTATAAGTAACATATGGGTAATCATTTGAAATGAATCATGTTAGTAGTAAATATAAGGTTGATGGTAAAATTATGTTTATATTGGTAGGTGCACATGTTAGAATAGGTTATGATATGAAATTGTAATGAATAGGCTTAAAATGAATTTTATAGCGATAATTGTAATGTTTGGATGTTTGTGCCGAAAACTGAGCCTTAGTCCCTTTGACTGAATCGATGTCGATCAAATGTGTGATTGGTCACCGCGATTGAACCTGCACTGCCGCAGACTGAGTTGCGGGTAAAAATTCGGTTGGATGAATTTATTGTGTAAATTGGTAATCGGCCTTATTCTTGTTCTAGGCCATTTAATATGTTTTTATTTCACATATGTTGTTGGTTGATTTGAATGGGTTCTTATATTGTTGAAACGGCCTTAGATTCCCCGAAACCTTTAATATTGCTTGAAATGGAATTTGGTATTGAATACTTTGATCGAGGCCATTTCGTGTTCACAATTAAGTATATGTGGTCGTTGGTCAATGGTCGATACAAAACACAATTTATACTTCACTAACAACTCTACAATTAGTAAAGAGGCAAGTAAAGGTCGGATCCCAAGGGACGGGTATTGAAATGAGAATTCTATTGTAACTAGTAGTGTCTAGGGGGTGTCACAAATTGGGTTGATGTAGAAGGTCACTAAACTAAAATAGCAATGAAAATAAACTAGCAAGATGAATAAAATAAGGGGTGTAAACAATTGATTAAAGGCACTAGGGTGTCATGGGTTCATAGGGGAATCATGGGATATGATCATACAAACATGTTCTCAAATTATAAGCAAGCAATTATTGTTGTGATGGATTGAGTTGGTTTATATCTTACAATTCCAGGAAAGTTTGGGTCCCAGAGCCGAATCGATTAGATTGTACAACACCTACAAGTCGACTTAATCTTTCCTACTCAACACATGCATGGTCTAACAAGACTCGAGTTGGGTTATGTCTTACAAGTCAAGTTGAAAGGATAGAAGATGATAGTAAATGCAAGGATTCATAGGCTTAGCATTTCATCAAATATAACATGTGCATGTATTAAGATCAAAACAAGCAAGCAAATAAGATATGAAAGCATATTGATTTAAGCATGAATCATTCCCCATGTTGGTTTCCCTAATCACCCATTAAACCCTAGCTAAGAGACTACTCACTCATTATCATGTTGATCATGCTAGAAAGGTTGTCAATCATACTAACATAATGAAACATGATGAATAAATGAAAGTAATTAACAATAATTAAAAAGGGATTAAGAGATTATACCTACTAATGATTCCAATAATAAAGCAAGAATAATAGAAGTACTTGAATCCTAGATTGAGAGGTTGTCAATCTCCCAATAATAACCCAAATAATCTTCAATTACCCAAAATAAAGGAAGAACAAGAGAGAGATTAAAGAACTAAAACTTGGATTAAAACTTGATTAATACTTGATTACAATATTGAAGAGAGATTTGATTGATATTAACTACACTAATTATTGATAAGAAGAACATGCTCCTCTAATTAGACTAATGGGGTATTTATAGTGAAAATTAGGGAGGATGCATTAGGGTTAACTAAGGGCTAAACTAGTAATTACACTTTTTAAGTTGAGCAAGGAGGAGCCGGTATTTTCCGAGAGAAGGGCTTCTTTTTCGTAGCTTGAAGAATGAAATCCGTCTTTATCTTGAAATCCGTGCGGATTAGAGTCGGGACGGCCGGATTTGGGCTGGGCAATCCGAGCGGATTCAGGAGAGGGACGCTCGGATTGTTGAGGGGGAATCCGAGCGGATTCCAAGGAGGGACGCTCGGATTGTTGAGGCTGGACGGACGGATTGTCTGCAATCCGTTCGGATTGTTGGTATGCGTCAATTCTTCTTGTTTTTCTTCCCTTTTCTTCATAAATTCCTTGGGGATTTCCTTGGGGACGCAAGGATCCTTTCTCAACATTGCTCTTCTACTATGATATGTACAAAGGCCTTCTAGTCTTGTCTCTTCTTGATGCTTGGTCATTGAATACAATCAATTTAGCCTTGTTTTGCCATGAAAATGCAAGATTCTTACTCCTTTCCTACCAAGGTATCAAAATCTCAAAGAATATGCAAAACAAAGAACTAAAGATAAGAAATGACCCAAATAGGCACTAAAAAGCATGGAAACAATGGTAATTCGGGGGCTAAATATGCGCCAATTATGGTCACATCAAATATCCCCAAACCGAACCTTTGCTCGTCCCGAGTAAAGAGGTGACAAAGACTAGGACCAAAACTAACCTATCCTAATAATAATAGCCGATATGAGACAATTAGCGGGTCTCACTCCGCCCCTTCAACTCACAACAAGACAACCATGAGGTAGGATGCCTTCTTGCAAGGCAAGGTGGGTCTTGCCAAAATGGCGACACATCCAAACATTAAAGCACATAAAATCACATAATGGATGCATCTACAAAAAGAATAGCCACTTTCCTCATCTAAGTGGCGGAAATTATCTACAAGGGAAGCAATTCAAGGGTACACAATCCTTCATAGATGCAATTTGTTCAAACTACTAAGCCTAGAAGGATACCAATAAATCACCTCCAAGTTGTGTCAAGCTAGGGTACCTTTGTCCTCAATCGTTAAATGCTTTCGTCAAGAGTAGACTCCCTATGGTGTTAGAAACACTGGAGGATCGCGGAATTCCCCCTCTTGCCTAGACAAGAAGAAGGGTCGTCCCCTCTCTACCATGCACAAAAATGGATACGATGGATAAAGGGATCAATAGATATTTGAGTTTCATTTTGGGAGTTTGCTTTTGTTTTTGTTTTTCCCCCCAATTTCATTTGGCATTTGACATTTGAGAACACTTTCTTGCCATTTCTTTTTGATTTTTGGCTTTTCAATACTTGACAACTTTTTTGCATTTCTTCTTTTTTTTTTTTTTTTTTTTTGAACATTTTCAAAGTCACCCCATATGTAGTGAGGGTGCCTTGTATGTGAAGCTTTAGGAGTTCTATTTTTTTGCTCCTCTTTTCATTTGATGCATTTTTGCAAACTTTCTTTCACTTTTCATTTCTTTGAACTCAAATTGATTTCTTTTTGTGCCCATTCCCTTTGATGACAAAAATGTGGTAGAACATGGATGAATGATGGAAGTATGCATGGTTTCAAGGGTCACCTTGGAATAAACGGTAGCCAAGGAGTTATCACACCACAAGGTACTCTTGACTAGGCCTTAAACCATGGGTCAAAGGATACTAGCATGACACATCCTAGGGTGTTTTACAAGTATTCTAACAAGCAAAGTCTTAAGAATAAAAAGAATCTACTAGGGCCTATGTACACTTGTCAAGCTTCCCAAATAGACGGTTTCACAAAATTTTTCTAACCATGCAAACTACATGCCATGATGCAACTAACATATACACATCCTAATGCAAATGATTCTACCAACTAATATGGCATATAAACTAAATGCAATCCTAAGTTCACATTGTTTTACCGCATCAATCAAAATAAAGCCACATAGTCATTAACATAAAGAGGAAAAAGGAGATTGGAAAGATCATACCATGCAGTCTTCAATATCCTCATGTCTCGGATGTGGCGTAGTCAATCAAAGTGAACAAGGATAAACAAACACAATATATACAAGACAATATATACAAAGGAAATGAACTTGTTTTTGATTTTTCAATTTTTCAATTTTTATGGTTTTTGAATAAAAGTTAAGTGTTAGAATTCCCATCCCCACAGTAATATGGGCATTGTCCTCAATGGCCAAAATGATGGAAATTATGCAAAGATGATGCATGATTTCTATACTAAATGCAATTCTACACTAAGCTATACTACATGATGCATGGTTTTTGTCATGACGGAGAGGATAATTTAGATTACCTCCCGTTGCGTATGCATTAACTTCCCCAAACCAAATAAGACACTATTGCTAATGTCAAAGCATTGGGGTAGTTCATGCACACACTATGCTATGCATGAAACTAGATTGTCATTTTGGATTTTACAAAAATGGGAACAAAAAGAACACCTCAATGGTACCGAGGTGTGAGTCCTTTGATGTTGCTAGGACTAAACCAACAATGATCAAAATGAAATAAAATGCAAAGAGATATAGACACAAACTTCTTTTCATGAAAAATAAAGATAAAGAGAAGAGATGAGAGAACTTCACTTGAACTTAGGTGGCCGCTCATGCTTGCTCCACCTAGTGATGAAGTAGTTTCCTAGGCATCCACATCATCTCCCTCTATATCGCTATCCCAAATATCCCTTGAATCATCACTTAAACTTGGATCCATGAATTCATCTTCACTCTCAAGCTTCACCGTATCACCTCCACAAGAATCCCCGCTTTCTTCCCCTTTGCGACGGTTCGCCCCTTCATTAGCCTTCTCCGAGTTAGGAAAAAGCAATTCCATTTGAGCCCATGAGGGGAAAGCTCCTTCCTCACTAATCCGTCCTTTTTGAGCCATCTCATAGTATTGGGGGTAAAGAGCATAATAAGTGTCCACGGAGGTCTCATATTGACGGTAGTGTAAATCTTGCAAGATTCCCGTGACAAAGTCGTCACGGGGGAGGATGAAGGGATTTGGATGGTTATATGGTCGGTAGGGAAATGGGTAAGGAGGCACTTTTATCTTCTCATTTTGAGTTTGTTGTTCTTGTTGTGGTGGTGGATTTTGTGGAGGTGGAGTTTGCCTTTTTTGACTTGGGATGAGGTAGGAGGGCATTGGGGACAAGCTTCCTCTTCTTGGGGAGACCCGTGGTAGATCATGCATTGGGAGATAGAGTGGATCGCTCCCTTTTGTCAACCACTTTATCCTCTTATCAACCCCCTCAAGGGTTATCCAATGGTGTTGGACGATAAGGAGATCTTCATTAATTCTTGTGTTCCCCGCAAGTGGAGTGTACTCATTGTTCTCATTGAACCTTGGGTTGAAGTGGTTTGCAAGTCTAGTTATGAGTCCACCATTCACTATGTGCTTCATTCCATCATCATCCCCATTTCGAAACTTTGCCCATTTCTCTAGCATAACTAGAGGTGCATTGAATTGATACCCATCTCTCCCTTGAATGTTGAGGTATGATTCCATAAATATAAGGTCCAATTGGTTGACAATGGCCGGATCACGGCGGGCGAAAAGAGTACCCGAAAGAAATCTATATGTAAGCCTCAAGATCGGGTTTTGGATGTGAAAAGCAAGACACTCTTTGGTAAGAATGAAATCCCGGCCCGTCATGGCCCTCCATAATGGTGCAACATTATACTTTTTGGGCTTTGATGTTCGGGTAGGCGAAACATCAAGTCCGAACACATTCGCAAACTCGACAAGGGTCATCATTCTAGAGACATTCTCCAACCTAAACTCTATGCAAATAGTCTTGTTCAAGGTTGTGATTCTCAAAAAGCTTAAGAATTCTAGCACAAGGGACCGATAGGTTGGTTCATACATGCGAAAGAGAGTCGAAAGACCAAAAACCTCAAAGAGTGCTTCTACTTGGTGAAAGATTCCAAGCTTTCTTAAGGTATCATGACAAAGAAATTTAGTGGGAAGAATATTCTTACTTAAGAGTCGATGGAAGACCAATCGCTGCACATCATCAAGGAATTCCACATTCGAGAAATCGTCGAGCCTTGTGAGGTCTACAATCTCTACATGTTCCCTTCTAATGGTTTTGAGATGTGAGGTAGAGGAACTTCCCACCATCCTTGGTCTTCTTGCACTTCTAAAGGAGGATCTCCTTGGTGCCATTCTTGCTCTTTTTGTTGGGTTCTTTTGATTTGAAGATTTGCTAAGGATGTTCCTTGTTGATTGAGAATTGGAAACCCTAGAAAATTGGGGATTTTTAATTTTGTGGGTGAAGAGAGTGATTTGGATATGTATGGGAGTTATAAGGAGGTGAGTTTTATAGGGTAAGTGGAAGGAGTAGTGATGTGGCATTATATGGGTGGTGGGGTGTGTTTTAATTGGAAAAAGTCGGGTCGAGAAATAGTGGGGAGAGACGAGCGGATTCGGAGGGAAGACGCTCGGATTCCTCCTTCACGAGACGGGCGGATTCTGGGCAATACGCCCGGATTCTGCCACAGAGTGAAATTCCAAAATTTTTGTCGCCACAAGACGGGCGTCCCGAGAATAAGACGCTCGGATTCTTTCATGGTGGGACGGGCGTCACTTTCAGAAGACGGGCGGATTTCAGTACAGAGATTTTTCTTGAAATGCACAGGCGGAGAGACGAGCGTCTTTCCACAAATCCGGCCGGATTCAACCAGACGGGCGTCTCTTTCATAGAACGCTCGGATTTTCAAACAGCCCAGAAACCTTCAATTTTTTCGACACAGCTGGACGTGCGGTTTCTCTCCTAGACGTCCGGATTCGGCCAAGACGGCCGGATTCCCGGGAATCCGCTCGGATTCTGGCTGCGAGCTTTGACTTTTTCTTCTTTCTTTCAATGCATCCCCACACTTAGGAATTTGCTCCTTCCTTCATTCAAAAACTTGTTAGTAACCCTCCCTCACTTACGCTCATGAAAAGAGTTTATGACATTTATTAAAATAAAAGCAATAATAAATACAAGTTAGAGGGTTAGTATATTTACAAATGGTGGTTTAGGGAGGACTCCACCAAACTCTCCCTTAGATGGTCCTTTCAAGGGGGAGGAGGCCCGAGGTAGGCAGCCTCGACCTCTCCAACAAATGCTCCTTCATAGTATGGCTTCAACCTTTGACCATTTACCTTGAACTTGCTTCCATCTTCCGCCTTGAGTTCGAAATCTCCATATTTTCCAACTTCGGTTATCACATAGGGACCCATCCATCTAGAGTTCAATTTTCCCGGAAAGAGTCGGTAGCGGGAGTTGAATAGAAGGACTTTGTCTCCCTTGTGCAAGGCCTTTTGTCGAATTCTCTTATCATGAAGCAATTTTGTTCTTTCTTTGTAAATCTTTGCATTCTCATAAGATTGTAGTCGGAATTCCTCCAACTCTTGGATTTGGATCATCCTCTTTTGACCGCTCAATTTGAGATCAAGATTGAGTGCTCGGATTGCCCAATAAGCTTTGTATTCCAATTCGATTGGCAAATGACATGCTTTTCCATATACAAGCTTGTAGGGGGAGGCACCAATGGGAGTCTTATAGGCCGTCTTATAAGCCCAAAGAGCATCATCAAGCTTTGTGCTCCAATCTTTCCGAGTCTTGTTCACAACTTTTTCAAGAATTTGCTTGATCTCTCTATTTGAAATTTCCACTTGACCGCTTGTTTGAGGATGATATCCCAAGCCGGTTCGATGTTGAACACCATATTTGGTCAAAAGGGATGCAAGCTTCTTCTCATGGAAATGTGTTCCTCCATCACTAATGATAGCTCTAGGAACTCCAAATCGTGGGAAAATTATCTTCTTGAAAAGCTTGGTGACCGTTTTCGCATCATCATTTGGGGTGGCAATTGCCTCCACCCACTTTGAAACATAATCTACGGCCACAAGGATGTACTTGTTCCCATTGGATGTCACAAAGGGTCCTTGGTAGTCAATTCCCCAAACATCGAAAATCTCCACCTCTAGAATGCCCCTTTGTGGCATTTCGTTTCTCCAAGATATATTGCCCGTTCTTTTACAAGCATCACAATGAATGATGAATTCTCTTGTATCTTGAAACATTGTGGGCCAATAGAAGCCCGATTGGAGAATTTTTGCAACGGTTCTTCTTGCTCCATGGTGCCCACCGTAGGGTGATGAATGACATCCTTCCAAGATTCCTTGGATTTCCCATTGAGGGATGCATCTCCGGTAGAGCCCATCACTACACTCCTTGTAGAGGTTTGGGTCATCCCAAAAGTACCTCTTTACTTCAAATAGGAATCTCTTCCTTTGGTTGTGGTTCAAGTTAGGAGGGAGCACTTTTCCAACAATATAGTTAGCATAATCGGCAAACCATGGGGTGATGTGCCTTTCAAGTTGAGTTTGAATAGCCATCAAAATATCGTCGGGGAATGAGTCATTGATCGGGGTTTCTCCATTTTCATCATGAAACCGGATTCTTGACAAGTGATCCGCTACTACATTCTCGGCTCCTTTCTTGTCTCTTATTTCCAAATCAAATTCTTGAAGAAGCAAAATCCATCTCAACAATCTTGGTTTTGCCTCCTTCTTTATCAAGAGATGTCGGAGAGCACGGTGATCCGAAAATACAATCACCTTGGATCCAAGCAAGTAGGAACGGAATTTATCCAAAGCATATACAATGGCAAGAAGCTCCTTTTCGGTTGTATCATAATTCACTTGAGAGGGATCGAGGGTCTTGCTTATATAATAGATGGCATGAAGAGCTCTCCCTACCCGTTGGCCAAGAACCGCTCCAACGGCGTAGTTGCTAGCGTCACACATAATCTCGAAAGGTAACTCCCAATTTGGGGGTTGGATGATTGGTGCCGAGATTAATGCTTCTTTGATTCTATTAAAAGCTTCAACACACTCGTCAGTAAATTGGAATTGGGCATCTTTAAGCAAAAGTTGAGTGAGGGGTTTCGCTATTTTCGAAAAATCATTTATGAAACGACGATAAAAACCCGCGTGACCCAGAAAACTTCTCACCCCTCTAACATTCACGGGAGGTGGGAGTTTCTCTATCACCTCAACTTTAGCTTTATCGACCTCGATGCCCTTTTCCGAAATCAAGTGACCCAAAACAATTCCTTCATTGACCATGAAATGACACTTTTCCCAATTTAAAACAAGACTAACATCTTCACACTTTTGCAATACAAGAGAAAGATTATGCAAACATGAGTCAAAGTCCTTTCCATAAACACTAAAATCATCCATAAAAACTTCCATTATGGTCTCTAGGTAATCGGGGAAGACACTCATCATGCATCTTTGGAAAGTAGCGGGGGCATTACATAATCCGAAAGGCATCCTTCTATATGCAAAAGTGCCATAGGGGCATGTGAAGGTGGTCTTATGTTGGTCATCCGGGTGTATAGGGATTTGGAAGAATCCCGAATACCCGTCAAGGTAACAAAAGAATTTGTTAGAGGCTAACCTCTCAAGCATTTGGTCAATGAATGGTAAGGGGAAGTGATATTTCCTTGTTGCGGAGTTTAATTTACGGTAGTCAATACACATACGCCAACCGGTGATCATCCTTGTGGGTATTAATTCATTCTTTTCATTTGTCACTACCGTAGTACCTCCTTTCTTAGGTACCACTTGGACGGGGCTAACCCACAAAGAATCCGATATGGGATATATGATTCCCGCATCAAGTAATTTCATGACTTCTCCTTTGACAACTTCTTGCATGTGGGGGTTTAATCTTCTTTGGGGTTGAATGGTAGGTCTATGGTCGTCCTCTAGATGAATCCTATGCATGCAAAAGTTGGGACTTATCCCCTTAAGGTCATCTAGACTATAACCTATAGCCTTCTCATGTTGTTTCAACACATTAAGTAATTTTCCCAATTGGTCATCATCAATTCTATCATTAACAATTACGGGTTTGGTCTTTGATTCATCAAGATAAGCATATTTCAAATTTGGGGGAAGGGGTTTCAAAGTAGGAGTTTGTACCTCACTTTCCTCCTTTGGAGTTTCATTGAGAATTTGCTCCATCTCCATTAAACATTCCATTCTCATGACATACTCTTCTTCACTTTCATGAACCTCATCATATTCGAATTCCATGATGGGTTCCTCTTGCTCTTGAGTTTGTAGAATATCCTCTAGGATGGATTGCTCATCCTCTATGGGTTGACATGCTTCCACTAGAATATTATGAACTAACTCGGATTGTGCATGAGTAAGTTCCTTGTTAGCTAGAGCGGCCTCAAAGAGATCCACCTCCAACTCCCAATACATGCTCTTAGCCTTACTTGCTTCTAAGGCCTCTAATGCTTGCTGGGGATCCTTGAAGTAAGGGATACTCAAGTGGTCCTCTACAAAACAATCTATGAAATCCATTCTCGCAAAATATCAAACAACTTGAAAATGATTAGAGCAAACCTTGAGGAGTTTTACTTCCCCAAGGTGAAAAAGACACAACTAATAATAATAAAAGAAATCTTAAATCAATTAAACACCGTCCCCGGCACGCGCGCATTTTTGATCGAGGCCATTTCGTGTTCACAATTAAGTATATGTGGTCGTTGGTCAATGGTCGATACAAAACACAATTTATACTTCACTAACAACTCTACAATTAGTAAAGAGGCAAGTAAAGGTCAGATCCCAAGGGACGGGTATTGAAATGAGAATTCTATTGTAACTAGTAGTGTCTAGGGGGTGTCACAAATTGGGTTGATGTAGAAGGTCACTAAACTAAAATAGCAATGAAAATAAACTAGCAAGATGAATAAAATAAGGGGTGTAAACAATTGATTAAAGGCACTAGGGTGTCATGGGTTCATAGGAGAATCATGGGATATGATCATACAAACATGTTCTCAAATTATAAGCAAGCAATTATTGTTGTGATGGATTGAGTTGGGTTATATCTTACAATCCTAGGAAAGTTTGGGTCCCGGAGCCGAATCGATTAGATTGTACAACACCTACAAGTCGACTTAATCTTTCCTACTCAACACATGCATGGTCTAACAAGACTCGAGTTGGGTTATGTCTTACAAGTCAAGTTGAAAGGATAGAAGATGCTAGTAAATGCAAGGATTCATAGGCTTAGCATTTCATCAAATATAACATGTGCATGTATTAAGATCAAAACAAGCAAGCAAATAAGATATGAAAGCATATTGATTTAAGCATGAATCATCCCCATGATGGTTTCCCCTAATCACCCATTAAACCCTAGCTAAGAGACTACTCACTCATTATCATGTTGATCATGCTAGAAAGGTTGTCAATCATACTAACATAATGAAACATGATGAATAAATGAAAGTAATTAACAATAATTAAAAAGGGATTAAGAGATTATACCTACTAATGATTCCAATAATAAAGCAAGAATAATAGAAGTACTTGAATCCTAGATTGAGAGGTTGTCAATCTCCCAATAATAACCCAAATAATCTTCAATTACCCAAAATAAAGGAAGAACAAGAGAGAGATTAAAGAACTAAAACTTGGATTAAAACTTGATTAATACTTGATTACAATATTGAAGAGAGATTTGATTGATATTAACTACACTAATTATTGATAAGAAGAACATGCTCCTCTAATTAGACTAATGGGGTATTTATAGTGAAAATTAGGGAGGATGCATTAGGGTTAACTAAGGGCTAAACTAGTAATTACACTTTTTAAGTTGAGCAAGGAGGAGCCGGTATTTTCTGAGAGAAGGGCTTCTCTTTTCGTAGCTTGAAGAATGAAATCCGTGCTGTACTGAAATCCGTGCGGATTAGAGTCGGGACGGCTAGATTTGGGCTGGGCAATCCGAGCGGATTCAGGAGAGGGACGCTCGGATTGTTGAGGGGGAATCCGAGCGGATTCCAAGGAGGGACGCTCGGATTGTTGAGGCTGGACGGACGGATTGTCTGCAATCCGTTCGGATTGTTGGTCAGCGTCAATTCTTCTTCTTCTTTTTCTTCCCTTTTCTTCATAAATTCCTTGGGGATTTCCTTGGGGACGCAAGGATCCTTTCTCAACATTGCTCTTCTACTATGATATGTACAAAGGCCTTCTAGTCTTGTCTCTTCTTGATGCTTGGTCATTGAATACAATCAATTTAGCCTTGTTTTGCCATGAAAATGCAAGATTCTTACTCCTTTCCTACCAAGGGATCAAAATCTCAAAGAATATGCAAAACAAAGAACTAAAGATAAGAAATGACCCAAATAGGCACTAAAAAGCATGGAAACAATGGTAATTCGGGGGCTAAATATGCGCCAATTATGGTCACATCATACTTCTTGCAGGTTGTTGTGTTTGTCATAGATAGGTCTTTATAGTCTTTGACGAGTATATGTTCACTGCTTAATAGCCTTTGTGTTCCTGACTTGGTGGGATTATATCCAAGTTGGGGCATGACCTCGTTACTTATTTTGAGGGTAAGTGGTCAGCTTAAGTACTAGCCAACCCTTTGGTGGACTCCTTAGGGTACTCACTTTGTTTTAGAAAAATTGTGGGTCTTGGGTGCGGTGGTGTGTAACCGCATGTCTAGGTCTGCGCAGATTTTAGGCTAGGGTTGTGTTGTGTCTTGGCCATGTTTTGATAGAACCTCTGAGCCAAGATACCAGTTCGATTACCTTCCCTACCTCGTGGTATAGACTCGAGTTACAGAGTGACTATTGACGGTGCTAAGAACTTATGCCTGTCTTTGATATATTGCCCTTTCTTGTATGGTGATTTTATGAATTGTAATAGGTGAGATGCAAGCCGGTTACAATTGATAAAGTTTGGATCACTGCTTGTTATATGTTTCACATGATAGTTTAATTTGGTCAGTTTAGTGTTCATATGTTAGAATACTCGATAGTTAATTGATTTATGATGTTGTTTACATGTTACATTACATGTTACATTAAATATGACATTTCGTGGCTGGGAGGACTCGAAGTTACTCCCCACTGAATTGTGGCTTTCGTGTTTGTATAAAATGCGATTGACAGGTTGATGATGATTAGATGGGGTACACAGACGAGCTAGTGAGCAAAAGAACCTTGGACTTAATTTGGTTATATTTTGTAGTAAACCTTTAAACATTTGGTTGTGTTTATATTTTGAAGGGACATATGTCTCCCTCTTTTACTTTGGTTTGTATCACTTTATTCTCGCGACTTTAGCTATGTTATGTAAATTAGTTTGTTAGATTTGCAGGTTTTGGCACTCTTCATTTGGAAGTGTTTGTGAATGGTTTAGAAAAGTTTTTAAAATTACAGGTTTTTATCTAGTCGAACCAATTACAAACATATCCTGTCAGTTTTTCTATAGAATTTACGTGTTTATTTAACATTAAAAATGAGGGTGTCACAGTTAGGATGGGTGACCTCCTGGGAAGGTTTCGGGGATGCGCATGAGTGAGGCCAAAATGCGATGTAAAGGACCCGTGTTGATTTGTGGGCCATGTACACATCCTGGTGAGCTATCATAAGTAACTGCTCCCGACCCAGTTTGGGTCGGGGTGTTACACATTTATTTAGTTAACATTTATTTTAACCCTAAGCCAATCCTCAAAACTACGACCTATATATAATCTATCTAACCAACTATAGTAATCCATCAAATATCATCACTATCGCAAGTTAACAACATATTTATTTTAGGGATATTCTCTTGTGTACCCCTCAACTTTTTCGTTTTCTATGATATATCCCTCTTTTCATGCAAAAAAAATTTGACCGTCAATAACTCTTGCCTACAAATTCGGAATACGATAAATTGTTTTTTCCAAATTGACCGTCTTTAAGAGGTCTTCCGTTTGAAAAAAAATTCACCGACGTCTCAACTTGTAGTCGGGAATTATCGTCGGTCAAAGTTTATTCGTTAAAAAATGTTTGACCAACCATAACTACCGGCTAAGAGTTCAAAAAGCGGTGAATTTTTTTTTTCAAATTGAAGGCCTTGACTAGATAATTGGTTTGGAAAAAAAAATTACCGTTTTCTAAACTCGTAATAGAGAATTATTGTCGGTCAAAGTTTTTTTGCGGAAAACGAGGGGTACACCATAGAAAACGAAAAAGTTCAGGGGTACACGAGAGAATATCTCTTTATTTTATTATACTAGTTAAGATGGAGATATAATAAATAATATTTTCTCCTATTTTAAATAAACTTTCATATTTTTTTTCATTTATTCACAATAACTTCCCTATTTTTATTTTCTATAGATGTTGGCGTGGTTAAAATTTAATTGTATAGTGAGATAATGAGATAGTGTGTTTCTTTAAATTTTGAGCATAAGGAAAATGAGAGAGTTTATTTAGAATATGAGGCCGTAGGTTACATTTATAGGACGAGAGTTTCTCTCCATTTCCTAAAAAGAAATAGAAAGGTCATTTCCTTTCGGTGGTCCAGATCGTATTCTGGCATCACTCAAAATGTATGCGTAAAAATAAAGGGATAATAAGGTTTGGTGGGAAAAATATTATTAAATGAGTTTAAGAGAGAAAATGGAGAGAAAGAAATGGAGAGGATCGATTCATTTCGACATTTACAGCTTATTTGACATCAAAAGAAAACATAGCAATAGTTTTCGTATCTAGATCACTATCTACGATTCAATGTATTGAGTACATCACTGCTTTGAATTTTGCGCAATACACGACCGAGTCAGTCATCGTTAATTAAACATGATCTCATTGACATAATCTGTTAAGGTACAGAAAAGATAATTTGATGCTACACTCGTCAATCGATCTTACTCCGTACGATATGTTCATGTTGGACTTTTCTTTGCTTTGAATTCAAAGCCTATATTATATGAAATGAGCTTGCTCATTCAACAAGCTAAGATATAATCCAATTACGTATTTAATCTGCATTGAACAAACACTCAAAAGTTTAAAATAGGCAGTCCCATTATTATTACACGTAATAAAGCATCAAAAAGCGAATATTATTGATTTTTTATAAAGTAATAAAACTAGATAGCACCGAATACATAAAAATTTACTTTTTAATTTTAAATTGATATTTCATTAATTTTTCATGTTTACCATTCTTGTATACTTTGAAAAGCTATAAAAATAATCAAATGAATTAAATAATGTTATCAAATGAGTGTTTTAGTGAAAATATTTTTTACCCACCGATATAACACTTAGACTTATAAATCTTTACTAATAACATATTTTACTTAGTCATAAATCATAATTACATAACAAAGCAATAATAAATTTATTATATAAAAAGCTAGAGGCTCAACTAGATAAAGCCTTAACATACTAACATAAGATAAAGACTAAGATAATAACATAGACGACGATACTAATAATTACCTAGAGGCTCAACTTGATCACTACCAAAGCCATGCCCGTCATCCGCATTGTCGTCTCTACGAAAAGGGCCGGGGAAACCTAAGCACGTGGGAGGGGGTTGAGATTGTCGCATCTCAGCCAAAGCTTTTTCCATGGCTGCCATCTGCTCAGCTTGGAGACGGACTGTTTCTTAAGTGGTGCGCATTTGTTCCTCAAGAGTTAGTCGTGCGGCTCGCTCATGGTTCATTTGGGTGGCAAATTGAGAAACCATGCTAGGAGTGTAAGAGAATGATCGATGAGCACCTTTGTTACATGGACGTTCAAACCACAGTTCAGCCCCTACATCTCCGTTCCCGAATATCCTGCCACGATTGTCAAAACCATCGACAGTGGTGTAGAACGAACGTTACTCGTCTGGAGCCTCTCCAGTGGGCGTTGGTCGACTCATCTCTTCCTTATAAACTGCCTAAAAGAACAACAAATAAGGAAAAAATGATGTTATATTTAAAAATGAGGAAAATACAATAAATATTAACATTAAGAATTAAAGAAATACAATAAATATTAACTTACGTCGGTCTTAAAAGCTCGAGGATTAACCTACTCCCCCTTCTTGTTTTTCTTGGTCTTCTCAAACAACTTGTAGGGTGTGGCCGACTCACCCTGAAAGTAGCATAAAAACATAAATTGATTATATTCGGCAATCACTAATTCTAACCAATCTGTGAAAATAATAAATACAATACTTACCAATTGCTTGAAAGCATCGGAGCAACTCTTACGGCCTAGAGTATGGGTACTAATGCTTTCCCGTCTTTAGCACCCGACTTTCTATTTGCCGTGTTTATTTTAGAAATTTTGGCAAATTCAGGATCTTTTTCTTCTCTAACTTTGAGATTCGCCCACCAAGTCGCGGGGACCCAATCGGGTTTTTTTTTTTTTGAATATTTGAGTCCATTAAGAAGCTTGGTAATCCGCCTCGTGACCGCCTTTTGCCATTCATGCTTAGCGTCATAGCCTTTATCGACGGACTTCACATGTTTCTATTTCAAAAACAAGTGTTTAATTAGTAATAGAAGAGATGACTTTAATTACAAAAATAAAAATAAAAATTATTAACGTAAAGTAAATAATAGGTAACTTTCAAATTAGCCTAAACCAATTCCACATCTTCAAGCGCTGTGCATGGCTCGCCTCACTCCATTTGGTGAAGTACTCGACATCTGAAATGTTATTAGTGAACGACCAACTGACATATGATTTAACAGACTTGTTACTCAACCTGAAAATTAAAATATCCATAGATATTGGAAATTCAAATAATATTATTTAAATGATCTGCATGTTCTCATGTGCCGGTGTAATATTCTGAACATCCGCGTCATCATCATTAACCTCGTCATGCTCCTCATCACGGCGAGCTCCCTCACTACCACTCCCTATCATCCTTCGAAAGAAACCTGCCATACACTAATTATAAGCAATGCAAATTATGAGTCTAATAAAAATCATTAGTACAAATTGTTAGTACAAAAAAAAAATGGAGTGTCATGAACAATATAATAAGTATATAATTTAAAATTCAAATTATTAGTCCAACAAAAGTGAAGTGTCATGAACACTAACTATGAACAATGCAATCAAACAAACTCCTTACAAGTGTTTCAAATTTGATTGAATAATTAAAATTCATACATAAAAATGATTTGATTAAAATTCATACATTAATATTGTAGAATTATAACAAATCCCATCACTCATCACTATCACTATCACTAAGAATCAAAAGAGGTTCATCATATGAAAAAGCATTCTGACTTCTTCCTCTTCTTCCCCATTTTCCTCTATTCTATTTTCTTCAACTTCAACTTCATTATCCTCTTCTTCTCCGACATCCCCATCATATTCCCTTTCACCCATTTCCACAACCATTTCATATTCATCTTCACTTTGTGACTCTTCCACCAAAATGGGTGAAAATGAGTGATCATTGACAACCACATCCTCTTGGAAGACAATTTCGTCAACAGGAGCATCAACATGTGATCTTGCCTTGATTTTAAAAACCACGGACCATTGATTACCTTTCTTAGTGGTTGGATAAGGAGCATTGATGCGTGTCTTTTATATAAGGTTTTCACCTCATTTTACACGCATTTCTGTACTTTTTATGTGGCATCAGGCTACAAATACCCCCGAATATTCTACTTTGGTCCGTTTATCGTACTTTGCAGGAATTGACCGAAGAGGAGCTAAATCGAACCTAATCCGTCCCATTTGTATGCATTCATAGAAAATAAGGAGCCGGAGCTTGGATATCTAACACTTGGAAGACGCGTGAGCTGAGTTTGGGAAGCAATTCAAGGTCTAACATGCCTATATAGCTCGATCGAGTAGTAAGCCACTCGATCGAATGCTTTATATACTCAAGACTGGTCGATCGACCATTTTAAGGAGCCAATCGAGGAGTTTTTGCAAGAGGTGCTCGATCGAGTGGTTTGTTTCCACTCGATCGAGTGGTTTGGTGATGAGGTGCTCGATCGAGTAGATTATTTCTACTCGATCGACTGCTTTCTTGCGCTTTAGTTAATTTCCGCCTAATTATTTCATGGGCTTTTGTAATTGGTCCATAGATTAGGTTTTAGGATGGATTTTAGTATAAGACTGAGAGAGTAACTACGTTACTCCTCTCTTCACTTCGTTCGTTCGTTTTCGGATTATACTTTGTCACTGTTCTTTGGATTTTATTCTTCCTCTATACTTTGCTACTCGGATTTGGATATTGCGATTGGTATTATCATTCTAGTTTTATTCTTAATCTTATTTATTGCTTTAATTCTTCTTCTATTTATTATCATAATTGCTTAATTGAATCCTTATTAGTTTCATCATCATGTCTAGTTTAAATTATCTGTTTGTTGTTATTGATAATTCAATGATTATGAGTAGCTAATTTTCTTATGCTGAGACTATAGGGGATCCATAATATGAAGGGAGAGTAATCGATTTGTTGGGTTAATGCGGTATAGTCTTTGTTGGTTAAATGCTACAGTTAATTGTAACTGCCTAATTGAGTCGACGCAATTAGACCTTTAATTCTTAGTGATCCTTGACCTGGACCGAAAGGTTGGAAAAGGCAAGACTAGTAGCGAACAATAGAGTATTGCAGTGAGGGCGAAAGTTAAGCTGTTTACACTTTAGGGTGAATTAAGGACCGAAAGTTGACGTTCGCTACCCCTTAGACCGCATTGCATTGACCTGAGACCTAGATTACTTGACCGGATGATTATGGTGAACCTTTTGTCTTAGCTGTTCTTCTCTATCTGTTATTTCCTCCCTTTTATTTCTCTCCTCCTTATTCTCTTTAGTTTAGAAAATCACTTTTATAAACCCCCAATTTGGTTACCTTGACGAACTTAGATTTAGCTGACAATTTCCTACCTCTCTGTGGATTCGACCCGACTTCCCTAGCTATATTAGTTAGAGCCAGTTGGTTATTTTTGACAGGTACGCGACAGACGTGTCAAATTTTGGCGTCGTTGCCGGGGAGGTGGCGCAATTTTGCTGCTTTAATTACGTTGTCTCTCGTCTCAAGGAATTTATTCCTTGAGGCTGATCTCACTTCTGCAAAGTTTTGATTAGTTTTGCAGGTTAGTTGTTGCTTAGAAAGTTTATTTGCCAAGATGCCTACGATTACAGAGCATACAGAGCCATGTGGTAGATGTGGCATGGAGGGGCACGATCCTATCTTGTGCATGGAAAGTATAGAGCGCGTTCTTGCTTATCAGAAATACAAGCAGGGAGTTCCTTTCTCTCAGCTATATGAAGAAATAAAGAATGTCTCTACCCCCTCCACACCAACTCCCTTACCGATTCTTTCTTCTGCAAGTGAAGAAATTGCCGAATTAAAATCCATTATGATGAGCATGTCAAGGCAATCTGAAACGGTTATATCGGAATTGAAAGAACAAGTCGTGAAGTTAACACTCGCGACAGACCAAGCTAAGCTTCTTCCAATATGCGATCCAGTCAGTGCAATGAATTTTCAAAATGACCTCACTCATGAAGAAGACGAGGTTTTGATAGTTGACGATAACTCGGATGATGATTTAGACAAGTTTTTGGAGGAAATACTTGCTTGTGTCTTTGAAACACTGATCGAGTGATTTTTCTACTCGATCGAGCAGTCTAACTCACCCTATCACTCGATCGAGTGAAAATAGTGGTCGATCGAGAAGTGCAGAATTCAATGTTGGTCGATCGAGTGACAATCTTACTCGATCGAGTAACTATGCTGAAGAAATCACTCGATCGAGTGATAAACATGGTCGATCGAGTGAAACAGAAAAAGTAATTGGTCGATCGATTGATAAAAGTACTCGATCCAGTACTTTAAGTGGCGGGAATCCTAGTTTACTATCTAATACCGCCACCGTGTCATTGACACGTCTGTCGCGTACCTGTTAAAAATAAAACCTAACGGTCTCAACTAAAATGTAGTAGAGGCAGTCGAGTATCGAATCCTCAGGGAGGTAATGCAACTACAGCTATCTATTTCTAATCCTATGGTAACAATTGGGTTTGATTGAATTTTTGGTTTCTAAACTACGGAGTTGAAGGGAAAGAGAAGTAAAGCAGAAGGCAGTAAAGCAGGAAAATGAATTAAAACTATCAATAAGAGGGAGACATGTCGGGAATTCGGTTCACTACGATAGTTCAACAACTTAGCAAAGAAATGACTCGGGGCGAACTAATGCGAGACGGATATTAGAAGGTCCTTTCGGTCCACTTCCCACCCTAAAATACCACTAACTTAACTTTCGTCCTCATTAGGGTAGTCTACTGTTTATAGCAGGCCTATTTAGTCCAATCTTTCGATCCAGGATTAATTATAGCCAGTTTAATGTGTGACATAGAAGCGTGCACTCAACTAGGTCGAGAATTACAATTATATTGCTATAGTGACTGGGTCTCTTAGTCAATTCGTCTAATTCATTCACTACGACGTCATTTCACTACCGCAGATCCCCTAATCCCAACATGAAAGGGTTTAGCTACTCATATTCTTAATAAAACTAACAAAGAAAACAATTTCCCAAAGAGATGACATAATGAAATAATAAAAGAATTCAGTAACGGAAATTAGGGCAAGAGAGAACGATAACATAAACAAGAATTAAAAACGCAAGAAGGTTAATTATTATTAAGAGAAGAGAGGAGATTACAATCCAAGCAATTTCCGGCGTAAAGAACACGAAATTCAATGAAGCAATCCCGGAAGCAAGAGTAGCGAAAAAAGTAAGAGTAACGTAGGAAAATGTTCTTCTGTAAAAGCTTAGAGAGTCTAATGAATAATAGCTAAAAAAGATAAGTAAAAGATGCCTAATTAACCTAGTAAACATAGGTTAAATAGCCAAAGTCTAAGAGTCTTTGCGGAAAAATACTAAAACATGGACTAATTAAAGCCCATAGCGTCGAAGCCTCTCGATCGAGTGGATTACACCACTCGATCGACCATCGTCTCAGCAGAAGTCCCTCGATCGACCAAATGGGTACTCGATCGAGGACTTGTCATGTGCAGCTTACTCGATCGAGTAAGGAATAACTCGATCGACCACCAAACAGCTCGATAGACCACTTGGGTCTTCAATTCAGCTCACGTCTTCACCCAAATGCCTCGTAATGCGTGCAACGACACTTCCAAGTGCAACATCTCACTCTGGGACAATCCCGTCTCCTCTAAATGCATGCAAAAGGGACGAAAAGGAGTATGGTTCCGCTACTTCCGCGATCATTCCTACAAAAAGGACAAAATACACCAAAGTAGCCAATTCGGGGCAAAATACTATAAAAACAGTATAGAAATGCATAGAAATACGTGCTGAAATAGGCCAAAAAGACTATACATTAGGCACGTATCAAATCTCCCCAAACCAAACCTTTACTCGCCCTCGAGTAAACTCAAAACTAAACTAATGGAACGGAAATGATAACTCACAGCCAGCTTAACTTGTCTACTTGAACCAATTTAATGCAACAAAGATCAACAGTTGAGCCAAACAGTCAATACGCAAACGAATTATAAGCTGTTCATAAATAAAGCTGACCTATCGACCTTGCAAGACCAACAAAACTGGACTCTCACGTGGTCACTCTTCTCTCATGAAGCAAAGGGCAAATGTAATATGTAAAAGAGAGAAGAAAAGACAGTCACTCACCTAACTGCGACCTACATAGCATGCATGCAACAAAAATGAAAGACAATTCAAGTACTAATGCACACACTCCAACCAATAATGTCCGTCACAGCCGAGGATTTGCAAATAATATGGGAATAGTGAGGTTCAGGTGAGAAAAGGCAAAACAAGTTATGGAAATGTGGAGGTAAAAGCGTCAAGCTAGTTCCTAACAGGGCCATAATAAACCATCCGGATCTCAAACTGACTGAAAGACTAAGTACTAGTGCCCTTCACTTGGCACAAAACTCACTAGACTCAAACACAATCTCCTCAAAAAAATAAAAGAATAAGAGTGGAGGAGTCAGACGGTCACAAAGTTCCCTTTTTTAAACACATCGTCAAAAAAATAATCGAAACAACCAACCCTCTTGTCGATTGTACATCTTCGAACATCTTCTCAACTCTGACAAGAGGGGACAACTTTTTACACAATCTCTATTTCTTTCTTTTGCTTATCAGCTCTTTTTCTGTTTTTCTCATATATTTTCTCATTTTTTTTTTCTTTTCACGTTTTCCTTCTTTTTTTTTCAATACTCTTTTTTTCTTCTTTTTCCTCCTTCCTTAATACAGACACCAACTCCAACAAGAATGACAGACCAAACTGCAATGGAAAACATACCACAAGAGGACAAACTAACTAGCTTGACTAGGCAGGCTTAGTTTGGAATGTAGCTAATGGGTCAAAAAGGCAAGTTTTGGCTAAAGTGGAGCTAAATGGGTGAAAGATGTAAGAAAGGGGAAATTGCAAGACCCTCCCTGCATGTGACACCAACCACAAACCCGAATATGTGCATTTGACGAGAAATTGAATGTCATAAATGTGCAAAAGAGACAGACATGCTATGCAAGGAGTACTACTCAAAATTCCTAATGAACTGGTCATGAATGTCACCAGTTATGGCTCTAAAACTCAGAATTTTTAAGTAGTTTGCCAGTTTATAGGTCAAGTCTAGACAGTCAGCTATTATTTGAACAGAAATTCGTAGATTATGCGTATGACAAGGCTAAAAACTATCAATACAAGTGCAAGGCTCAAGTAATATGACAAGCTATAGTGCAATTTCATCACGGGAATCTACCGTTCCGACTCAACCTATATGCTAAAATAAACGTGAATTTTTTTTGAATTTTTGAAATTTCTAATTTTTTTGTATTTTTGATTTTCTATGAAAATAAACAACAAATGCAAACTGAAAATTAAACGTGAATGCAAAACAAATGCGATGCTGGAGACTCAAAAGGATGCAATACCCTCCCCAAACCAAAACGGACAACGCCCTCGTTGTCCTCCAAAGATACACCAAAGAAAAAATGGGGGATGGGAGTATACAACCAATAAAAGAAAAATAAAGGAGACGAAATAAAGAGAGTAAGAGAACATACAAAACACGAACTTCCCCAAACCAGCCAGAGAACTGGGGAAGTGAGTAGACCAGTAGCTACTCGTCGTCGGCGCCGCCGTCTCCCAGGTACTCCGACTCAACAAAACGGTCTCCCCAAACCAGCAACAAACAAGGGGGAGACTCGGTCGTCATCTCTCAGTGATCCTCCGGACCGGGTACGAACGGAGGATCACTCTCCTCCTCTCTCGCGGCTCGCGTGCCGCCGCTCCGCTCGCCCGTAATCGCACCTCTCGTGCTACCGCTGTCTCCTCCGGCTCCTCCTCTGAGTCAGAAGGAAGTGGAGGGTACCCGTCCGCTGGGTATCGGTAGAAGGAAGGATGCGGCCACCCCTCTGGAATCGGTCGCCGGGCTCGGATATGGAACTCGTAGAGCGGGAATACAGCCAAAGCCATATCCCGTCTCATCTCAGTAATGTACCTGCACATATCCGAAAGCACAGCATCACGACGCCCTTGGTCCATGACCTCGGGCGCCTCTAAGACAGGAGGGCAGACAAAATTGGCCGGAAAGGCCGGATCAGAAGGAGGTGGAGTGAGTGAGGGTGGAGGTGTGGGAGTCTGAGTGCTAGAGGATGCTCCGGCCTCCCGCTTCCTCTTCCTAGAAGAAGAAGGAGGGGTGAAGGTAAGGTGGTAGGTAGGTGGAGGTGGCCTCGCTCCCTCAGCAGCAGTGGGGAGCGATAGAAGTGGCGGAAGGGTAGAGCACGGCAAGGTAACAGACGTGGAACCACAGATCTTCCACGTCCTCGCACTCCCCTTCGCCTTTGGGAACCAGGCGAAGTCAGTCATGGCTCCCAGGTCAAGGTAAGCCATCTCATCAGGTGCAGTGAGCCTGGGGTCAGTGGGGTAAAGGTGGCGGGCAATCCTCGTAACTAGCCCGCCGCAGACAACAGCGGTCTTGACCCGAGTCCCAATTCCATTCCAATGCTGAGCTACCAGATAGGCAATGTTTAGAACAAACGGGGTACCGTAGTCAATGTTGAGGTACCCCGCGAGAATGGCTAGCTCAGTGTTGGTCATGTTATTGGACTCAGGGCGCCCAAAAATAGTCTCTCCTAACAGACGCAAGTAGTAACGGGGCGCAGGTAAGTGAATGTGAGCTCCCTTCCGTGAGTGGAAGGGAGTGTGAGAAAGAGCACCCAGTGTGGTCAAGGAGGTCTCGAGGTGGGGCGGTGGGACCGTCACTAACTAGGCCTAAAACTTGGCCAAAATTGGCCAAAGTCCAGTGGTGTGACTCATTGCGGAGTCGAAAGTGAATGCAAGAACTGGAGTGGTCAGCAGTGTAGGAGTCGGTGTCAAAAGAATAGGAGCTAAAGAACTCGTACGTAAGGGTACGAATGGTAGCCTCCTGCATGGTAATCGACCCGACATACCCGTCCCGTTCATAAACTACGAGACCTCCTCATAAATGCCTAAGGTCTCTAGGTCAGTCCGCGCAAGGAAACGGGTGGGGGAGAGAGGGCAACGAAGTAAAGCAACTAACCGTTTCCGGTGAGCCTCTGAAGTGAAACGTACCGTGGGCAGCTTCGGTAAAGGTGCGAGAGCGCCCTCTCCCGTAACAACAGCCTCAGAAGGGCTGGAAGTGATGGCTAACTGGCTAGCCTGCTGGTGTGGCCTCGGTGGCAGCATACCAGGCTGCTGGAAACGGGGCGTGAATCCGCAGTCTAGCAGAGAGAAAGGCCTGGTGGGAGTAGTGGCCGGTGTAACCTGAACCGAGCTCCCGGCTGAGCTAGCCGCGGAGTAAACTGTCCCTGCAGCTGAGACAAGTAGAACTGGTGCTGCAGTGGTGACCAAGGCAGAGCTAGTGGCAACAGCAGGGACCACTGACTCGCTCACGGACGAGCTGGAGGACGTACTAGTGGAAGGTACAGAACTCGCGTCCATCCTGCAAGGTATCAAAGGCATGATAAGAGAAGATAGCTGCTAACCGTGGCTAAAATGAAGCGTTAACCAGCATGTGACAGCCAAAAAGAATGGCCCTATTAGTCGAAAAAATCGACTCCCAGAATGCAAAACCCAACAATTCCTCAAACTTGAATTACAAATGTGAGTGGTGGTGATATGATAAAATAATGACTGCTAAAGGCTAATATAGCATGAAAACCAAAAATGGGAGCATGTATGACTCCTAGCAGTCGAAGATTTCTACTCACAGCACGGGATTTCCCAATAATTCACATCAAATAATGGCGATAGGGGACGGTAACGGCAGTTAACAACAGCGATAAGTAGGCATAGACTGAAGTTAAGCAAGCAAGGCAATAGAAAGACCGTCTGACAGTCGACATATTTCGACTTACAGGAACCCTAATCGCGGAAATCGCGCAAAATTCGAATTAAACATGTAGACACAAACGAGGAATTGCGAAAAGATCATCAACAAGCTAATTAAGGGCATATAAACACAAATAAGTCGAAACAAAATCGACTAGACATGGATTTTCGAGCCCTAATTCAAATCACCTCAAAAAAATCGAATTAAATGAAGAGAAGATGCAAAGAGTGTGATAGAAACACTTACTTGATGATGATTATCCTACAACAAGCAATTAAACTTCAAATAACAAGCAACAAAGGCGGATTTTGATCGAAAAAAACCGCAAACCCTAATTCCCTTTAAAATCCGCAAAAACGAGCACAAAAGAGGGGGAAAATAAGGGGCTATTGAAGAATTAAGTGCTAGTAATAGAATGTAGGTGGTGGATTTGATAATTTTGGGCAAAAATTGGGGATTTGGGGGAAATGGGAATCGCAATTAAGAGAGGGTTAGACGGAAATTAGGGACAAAGTAGAAATAGAAATTAGAAAATAAGAGTTTTAAGGAAAGAAAACTCCCGTCTCCTGTTCATTTCACTCGATCGAGTGATTTTAAGTCACTCGATCGAGGAATTTTTTGATGTCCCTCTGCTCGATCGAATACGAAACCTCTCGATCGACCTGTTTCTTTTTGGTCTTCCTCGATCGAGTAACCAGCCAGCTCGATCGACCCCTTTTTTCACTCGATCGAGTACAAAAATACTCGATCGAGGACTTCCTCGTGTAGACTCTTTGAAATTCCGTCTTTACTTCCTCGAAATGCGTGACACTTCCCCAAACCTGCGTAAAACATATCCAAACACATCCCAAAATACCAAATGCGTAGAGAACACAGTCTAAAGTCTCAGTCTAAGCTAAAGGATTGTCTGAACTAATTGTCCTAATTAAAAACGTAATAAAGAAATTCAAAAGAAATTCAAACAAATATCTGTTACAATTTGTTACACGGGGCATTTCCCCGTTTAATTCCCATCGCTTTCGCAGCCCCTTCGTGGGCTTTCGATGGAGGACGTCACTTCAGATCGACCGTCCTCTTTGATTTCCATGAGCTTGAATTACTGTTTGCGACAGTAGGAGGAATGTAGTTCCCATCTATGTAGGTTCGAACTATCTTCGTTCTCGCCCCTCTGTCATCTTCTTTGGCATCCTTGGCTCCAGTTTGATTGATAATGATTGCACCCTGTCCCTTGACGACTCCTTTCTTGCCTTCATCTGTACCTGCAGTAAGGGAAACAGACGAATTTTCCTCCTTTTTGCTCTCAGTATGAGGCGGAGGGTTAGCAATAACAGCAATATTCTCCAAATTTTCATCTGGAGTGTCAATAATAGGGTCAACAGAAGAGAGGGCATTGCAAGGCTGAGCTTGCATGGGAGCCCTCCGGAACTTGGACTGATGGAAAGTCAGCTCCTCGTCCCCTATCTGAAAGGTCAAAGTCTTCCCCTCGACGTCTATTACTGCGCGGGCAGTGGTCAAAAATGGTCTCCCTAAAATGATAGGGGTGTGCACATCTTCGGGGATATCTAAGACGACAAAATCAACGGGAATAAAGAACTTCCCGATCTGAACAGGTACGTCTTCTGCTACACCTAGTGGCCGTGATAAACTACGGTCGGCCATCTGGACAGTCATGTTGCAACTCAGCTTTGTCACACCAAGTCTCTTAGCTAGAGATAAAGGTAGAACACTTACGCTAGCGCCTAAATCGCATAGCGCATTATCAATCAATCGCATACCGATGTGACAAGGGATCGAAAAACTACCCGGGTCTGATTGCTTAGGAGGTAGCTTATTTTGAGATAGGGCTGACCCCACCTCAGTCAAAGCTACGGTCTCATTATCGTTTATAGTCCTCTTACGTGCTAAAATTTCTTTCATAAATTTTAAATAAGAGGGTACCTTGGTCAAGACAATTCAAAGAACGGCACGGAAACTTCCAAACTCTTCAAAAGCTCAACAAATTTGCTAAACTGTTGATTAATCTTGGTATTCTGCAGCCGCCTTGGGAAGGGAACAGTAATTGGAATCTCGAGTCCCTTGTTTCTCGCTTCCAAGGTGTCTTCCGGAGCAAGTTCAGTATCCTTCGGACGCTTCTTACCTCTCGAACGAGGCCTTTCTGGTAATTCCTCGCTTAAACGAGCACTAGCAGGCTCTCGAATAAGCTTCCCGTCATCAATATCACTCGATCGAGAACTGTGCTCACTCGATCGAGCAGTTTCTTCATCAGCGTCAGTTGATCGAGCAAACTTACCACTCGATCGACTAACCTCATCTTCTGCTTCACTCGATCGAGCAGGGATGCTACTCGATCGACCAGCTTCTTCACCATTTTCACTCGATCGAGCATCGGACTTCAGTCGATCGAGTAACTCCTGTGTCGTGAGTCCTTTTCTCTTAACAGAACACTGTTCATTATCAGTGACAGCTTCCCTCGAGTCTGATTTCTGTACTTCCGGTCCCTCATAAGAAAGACCGCTTCTCAACTCTATCAAATGTACCGTCTCATTTGGGTTTTTCTCATTTTGAGTCGGTAAATGACCCGGCTTCCTCGAGGATTGATTCGCGGCGAGTTGAGCAACTTGAGTCTCAAGTGCCTTTATGGACGCGTCTCTCTGTTGATCACTTGTGCTTCTTTGTTGATCACTCGCATGAAGCTGCTTTGTAATGGCTTGCATCATAGACTTTAACTCGCCCATTTCACTCACCCCACTTGAAGATGAACCGTGGTTAGGAGGGTTAAAAGACGGAGGCTTCTGATAGCCTTGTTGAGCCTTATGGGGTGGAATATACGGCTGCTGCTGCTGATTCGGAGGAGCGGTGGCGTTGAGTACGTTCTGGTTACTCCACCTCAAATTGGGGTGGATATTCGGCTCGTAATGAGTGTTGTTTTGCCTGTAATGTTGGAAGTTAGCACATTGCTCATAAGGACTAGGACAATAATCAGAGACATGTCCATCTACCCCACACCTCGTACAGACGAAAGGACCGTCTGTCATAGCATTAACCTGGTACATCCCTCCCTTGAGAGCTCCCCCTAGTTCATACTTATCAAACCTCGCGGTAAGGGCCTCTAATGCGGCTACTGAAGAGGACTCAGCGGCTCTCCTTTGGTTTCCTCTTGAATTCCCATATTCAGCCCTATGAGTGGCTAAATCATCTATGATTTTCCATCCTTTGGTCGCCCCAAGTTGTCGAAAATCGACCATTGGCTCGCCGCATCTAAGATAGCCCTCTGATCATCATATAAACCATTGTAAAAATGGTTGCACAAACTCCATTTTTCGAAACCGTGATGTGGTATGGTCCGCACTAGTTTCTTAAAACGAAGCCATGCCTCGTGGAAGTTCTCGTCAGGCCCTTGTTTGAAACTTGTTATCTGAGCTCTAATGGCGATGGTTCTCGAAGCAGAGAAATACTTCTTGTAAAACGCTAATGCTAGCGAATTCCAATCTGTTATGCCGTGAGCGGCTCGGTCCAAATCCCTATACCACTCCCTTGCGAATCGCGGAGTGAGAAGATGAACATAGTTTCTTTGATCGATCACCATCACGCCAAAGGGGAGGAGGTATGGAGCAGCGATAATCAATGAAGGTCTCCATATGCTTTGCTGCGTCTTCGATTGCACTCCCCCGAACTGATTTTTCTCGACCATATTGATGTATGCGGGCTTGGGCTCGAACTTCCTAGCATCTCCCTAGCTTCGAACCCTTTATAGAGATTGTCGGCCGTGGGCTCGGAGTGACTAGCAATGGTTGCTTCCTCACCATTTCGGGAAAATCTGGGAAAGTAATAGATTCAACCGATGAATTGGAAACTGGAGAAGACGGTGGATTGTCTTCGAAAAGCTCGTTCTCGTAAAAGCTACCACGAGAACTAGGCTCTTCCTCCTCGCCGTTGTTCTTGAAAAAGTCTCCTTTTTACGTGCAGAGATCTCTCAATCTCGGGATAAAAATGTAGTAGTGGCCCACCTTGCGACCTGCGCATAAGAAGAAACTACAGACAAGATATAAGAGTAGTCTAAGGAACGATGTTCCTTAAACTAAAAGAAGAATTAAAAATAAAACAAATAGTAAATTGAACAATTGCCCCGGCAACGGCGCCAAAATTTGACACGTCTGTCGCGTACTGTCAAAAATAAAACCTAACGGTCTCAACTAAAATGTAGTAGAGGCAGTCGAGTATCGAATCCTCAGGGAGGTAATGCAACTACAGCTATCTATTTCTAATCCTATGGTAACAATTGGGTTTGATTGAATTTTTGGTTTCTAAACTACGGAGTTGAAGGGAAAGAGAAGTAAAGCAGAAGGCAGTAAAGCAGGAAAATGAATTAAAACTATCAATAAGAGGGAGACATGTCGGGAATTCGGTTCACTACCATAGTTCAACAACTTAGCAAAAATGACTCGGATTTAACTAATGCGAGACGGATATTAGAAGGTCCTTTCGGTCCACTTCCCACCCTAAAATACCACTAACTTAACTTTCGTCCTCATTAGGGTAGTCTACTGTTTATAGCAGGCCTATTTAGTCCAATCTTTCGATCCAGGATTAATTGTAGCCAGTTTAATGTGTGACATAGAAGCGTGCACTCAACTAGGTCGAGAATTACAATTATATTGCTATAGTGACAGGGTCTCTTAGTCAATTCGTCTAATTCATTCACTACGTCGTCATTTCACTACCGCAGATCCCCTAATCCCAACATGAAAGGGTTTAGCTACTCATATTCTTAATAAAACTAACAAAAAACAATTTCCCAAAGAGATGACATAATGAAATAATAAAAGAATTCAGTAACGGAAATTAGGGCAAGAGAGAACGATAACATAAACAAGAATTAAAAACGCAAGAAGGTTAATTATTATTAAGAGAAGAGAGGAGATTACAATCCAGGTAATTTCCGGCGTAAAGAACACGAAATTCAATGAAGCAATCCCGGAAGCAAGAGTAGCAGTCGAAAAGTAAGAGTAACGTAGGAAAATGTTCTTCTGTAAAAGCTTAGAGAGTCTAATGAATAATAGCTAAAAAAGATAAGTAAAAGATGCCTAATTAACCTAGTAAACATAGGTTAAATAGCCAAAGTCTAAGAGTCTTTGCGGAAAAATACTAAAACATGGACTAATTAAAGCCCATAGCGTCGAAGCCTCTCGATCGAGTGGATTACACCACTCGATCGACCATCGTCTCAGCAGAAGTCCCTCGATCGACCAAATGGGTACTCGATCGAGGACTTGTCATGTGCAGCTTACTCGATCGAGTAAGGAATAACTCGATCGACCACCAAACAGCTCGATAGACCACTTGGGTCTTCAATTCAGCTCACGTCTTCACCCAAATGCCTCGTAATGCGTGCAACGACACTTCCAAGTGCAACATCTCACTCTGGGACAATCCCGTCTCCTCTAAATGCATGCAAAAGGGACGAAAAGGAGTATGGTTCCGCTACTTCCGCGATCATTCCTACAAAAAGGACAAAATACACCAAAGTAGCCAATTCGGGGCTAAATACTATAAAAACAGTATAGAAATGCATAGAAATACGTGCTGAAATAGGCCAAAAAGACTATACATTAGGCACGTATCAGTCATCTTCCCCTGCTGTGGAGACGTCACGCATTGATAAGGGTAAAGAAAAAGTTGCGGGGCCACTCATCGCGACCAGGGTACCCTTCCCAAGTCGTCTGAAGGACGCAAAGATCGAGCAGCAGTACGGTAAGTTTGTGGACGTCGTGAAGAACCTCCAGGTAACCGTCCCTTTTTCCGAACTTGTTACTCAGGTACCCACTTACGCTAAGTTTATGAAAGATATTGTGACGCGTAAGAGAAATTTGAGTGAATTTGAGACGATTTCATTTATGGAAGAGTCTAGTAATTTGCTGTTGAATAAGGCCCCTCCAAAAATGAAGGACCCGGGCAGCTTTTCTATTACCTGCGTCATAGGCAATATGGTTATTGATAAGGTCCTTTGCGATTTAGGTGCCAGTGTTAGTGTCATGCCCCTTCCTGTCTACAAGAAATCGAAGATGAGTCATTTTAAAGTGACTAACATTACCCTACAGATGGTGATAGATCTCATAGGAGGCCCTTAGGTTTCTTAGAGGACGTGCCCGTGAAAATAGGCAAGCTTTACATCCCAAAGAGATTTCATTGTTTTGGATATAGCTGAGGACACACGGACCCAAATTATCTTAGGAAGACCATTCCTTTGTACAATGGGTCATTATTGATGTCGACAAGGGCATCGACTCTTGCGAGGGGGATGACGCTACATTCGGTCCGCCAAGATTTTTAGCTCGCCCAATGATAGAGGACACTTGTTATTCGGTCGATATCATTGACGAGTCTATTTATGACTTCTGGTCGGGTTCTTTTATGAAGGACCCACTAGAAGCTCTTATGCTTTTTGATGAGTGTGCGAGATAGCCCGGGCACGACAATGACGCTGCGCGTTGGATTTGCTTGTTGATGATTTAGATGAGCATGAGGGAGAGCAGGTGGAACAAATGATTAGCACTCTTTGCTCCATTGAGGTAAAGGTACCAGAACGTAAGCCCCTCCCTTCTCATCTTAAATATGTTTTCTTAGACGATACGGAGCAATATCCAAATCATTGTTAGTGCCAAGCTTAATGATGATCAGCTGACCTCTTTGTTAGCTGTACTTAAGAAAAACAGGAAAGCAATGGGCTATTCATTGGACGATATCACGGGGATTAGTCCCGATATTTGTATGCACAGGATAGAGCCGGAGGAGGATCACAAACCTTGCGAGACAGGGTCGCGCCGGCTGAACCGTAAGATGCGGGATGTTGTGATGGCCGAGGTAATGAAGTCTGCTGGATGCGGTATTATTTATTCTGTCGGTAATTCTAGATGGGTGAGTCCAGTACAAGTAGTCCCGAAGAAAGGAGGGACAACTGTAGTTAAGAATGAGAAGAATGAATTAATACCTACTCGAGTAGTGACTGGTTGGCGGATGTGCATAGATTACAGACAGCTGAATGCCGCCACTAAGAAAGATCACTTTCCCTTTCCTTTTATTGATCAAATGGTAGAAAGGTTAGCTTCTCATAAATTTTTCTCGCCATTTAGACGGGTATTCGTGGTTCTTTCGATCCCTATCCACCTGCATAATCAGGCTAAGACTACATTTACCTGTCCTAAGGGCGTTTTTGCGTATCGCAGAATGCCTTTTGGTTTGTGCAATGCCCCTGCCACCTTCCAAAGGTGTATGATGGGGATATTTTCAGAGTATATTGAGTCTATCATGGAAGTTTTTATGGACGATTTCAGTGTATATGGAAGTGATTTTTCTGACTTTCTGTCTAACCTTGAGAAAGTGTTGTAGCGCTGTATTGAGGTTAACCTTGTGCTGAACTGGGAGAAGTGCCACTTTATGGTCAACGAGGGAGTTGTCTTAGGGCACTTAGTTTCTGATAGGGGAATAGAAGTTGATAAAGCAAAGGAGGAAGTGATTCAGCAATTACCACCTCCTGTTAATGTTAAGGGGGTGAGGAGCTTCCTTGGTCACGCCGGTTTTTATCGCCGGTTTATCAAGGATTTCTCCAAAATTGCTAAACCACTTACACAACTGCTACTTAAGGATGCCCCTTTTGTGTTTACTGATGCTTGTCTTTCTGCTTTTAACAGGTTAAAGCAGGCTTTAGTCTCTGCGCCGATCATACAACCTCCCGACTGGGACTTGCCGTTTGAGATCATGTGTGATGCGAGTGACTATGCACTAGGAGCGGTGCTTAGCCAGAGGAAAGACAAAGCCTTGAATGCTATCTACTATGCGATCCGAACTCTGGATGAGGCTCAAGTGAAGTACACTACCACTGAGAAGGAGCTGTTAGCTGTAGTTTATGCCTTAGAGAAGTTTCGTACTTATTTAGTTGGGTCAGAAGTCACTGTTTTTACTGACCATGGAGCTTTGAGGCATCTCCTTGCTAAGAAGGAGGCCAAACCACGGCTACTGAGATGGATACTCCTCCTTCAGGAGTTTGATTTGCAGATTAAGGATAAGAAAGGAGATGAGAACGTTGTAGCTGATCACTTGTCGCGACTGATGCGACAAGAAGGGGAAGATTCTCTACCCATTGATGATTCTTTTCCTGACGATACTTTGAATGCTGTTATATCGTCTATTGTTAACCAAGAACCTTGGTATGCAGATATAACTAACTTCGTTGTCGATGGCAAACCGCCGCCCGACCTTTCTCATCAAAAAAAAGAAGCGTTTTACGTATAACGCTAAGCAATACTTCCGGATGATCCTTACTTGTTTAAGGAATGTGCGACGGTCTCTCTGAGACGGTGTATTCCGCAGTGGGAGACCAAAATAGTCCTGGAAGGCTGCCACTCCTCTTCATATGGTGGTCACCACGGTCCATCGCGCACCGTGGCTAAGGTACTTCAGTCTGGTTTTTACTGGCCTTCTTTGTTTGCTGACGCTAGGTCTTTTGTTTCAGCCTATGATGCTTGCCAACGGTCAGGGAACATTTCAAAGAGACATGAGATGCCACAAAACGGCATCCTAGAGGTTGAGGTTTTCGATGTCTGGGGCATTGATTTCCAAGGACCGTTCCCATCCAGTAAAGGTAACATGTATATCTTAGTGGCTGTAGACTATGTGTCGAAATGGGTTGAGGCAATTGCCTCACCCCATTGTGATGCTAAGACCGTGGTAAAAATGTTTAAAAAGATCATATTCCCCCGATTTGGTGTCCCTAGGGTCGTCATTAGTGATGGGGGAATGCATTTTAAAGAAAAGAAACTCACTTCTATACTGTCTAAAGTTGGTGTCCAACACCGGCGAGGTTTGGGGTATCATCCCCAAACTAGTGGTCAGGTAGAGGTCTCTAATCGCGAGTTGAAAGAGATCTTGTCTAAGGTAGTTTCTAAATCACGGAAGGACTGGAGTCTTAAGCTAGATGACACATTATGGGCCTCTGAATCGCCTTTAAGACACCAATTGGTGCATCACCTTATAGGCTAGTTTATGGGAAATCGTGTCACTTACCTGTTGAATTGGAATGTAAGGCCTGGTGGGCGATTCGTGAGCTTAATTATGATCCTAAGTTGTGTGGTCAGAATCGTCTTTTGCAGCTAGATGAATTGGAGGAGTTTAGGCTTAATGCCTATGACAGCTCGCGGATTTACAAAGAAAAGACAAAGAGATGGCATGACAAGAGAATCTTACCTCGTGAGTTTCATGTTGGGCAAAAGGTCTTTGCTTGTTCAATGCCCGATTGAGATTATTTCCTGGCAAGTCAAGTCCAGGTGGAGTGGTCCTTATACGGTGACAAAATTGTTACCAAATTTGGATCCGTAGAGCTCGAAGACTCAAAGGGCACAGTTCAAGGTAAATGGCCAATATGTGAAGCATTACCACGAGGCGAATGAAGCGGACAATCGTGTTGAAGTCTTGCGCTTCGACGAGCTTGACGCGCCGATTAATTGATGCCGAAAGGTCGTGCGGGACCTCTTAAACCAGCGCTCTCCGGAGGCAGCCCGGACTGTTTTATTGTACTTTTGTTGAACTATTTATTTTTCCTTAGCCTTACGTTGAACTTTAGACGCTGTTTTATGAACTTCCTATGTATTTTCCTTGCTTTAAATACGTGTTTTGCAGGTCAAAGTACTCGATCGAATGATATTGTGCTCGATCGAGCACTTTTTGAGGTAGCTTTCACTCGATCGAGTGATATTGTCCTCGATCGACCAGAACCAAAACCATGCCTACTCGATCGAGTGGTTTTCTACTCGATCGAGTCCGTCCATGCGCCAGATCACTCGATCGAGCTGTTCCAAGTGCTCGATCGAGTAGTATTGACTCCCAGCTGCTGTTTTACGTCTATGGAGCTACTGCTTGACTTTCTTTGACCTCCCATGTTCATGGTCGGTTTGGGGAGGTCCCTCCTTATGACGTTTTGTAAGTTTTCCGACTCCACTTCTCCTTTTCCCTTTCAGTTGCATTTCTTTCCCTATTTTTTTGGTACAATGAGGGCATTGTACGGTTTGGTTTGGGGAGGTATGCATCTATATCTGTGTCTGCATGTTTTCTTGCATTTTTGCTTCCACGTTTATTATTTCCGCATGCATTGTTGTTTAATTAACTCCAAAAAAAAATCATATAAAAATCATAAAATTCAAAAATTTTAAAAAAAAAAATTTCAAAATTTTCATGTTTAAATTGAGTCGGAACGTTTGAACATTGACGCTACTTTGAACCCTTACTTGAGCCTGGCATATTCTTGACATTTAGTTGGCGTGATTATGTGCATAATCTACGAGTTTTTGTTTCTTTCTTATCTGAACGAATAGACTTGATTCATTATGTCGGCAAGCTACATTACATTCTGAGATTAGAGCTTTTTAAACTGGTGACATTCATGACCGGTTTCATTTAGGATGTGAGTAGTACTCTCTTTAAGACATGTAACATCAAATTGCATAAGCATGAGTCTAGTTTTCTTAATACCTGTATGCATTCGGTCTGTGGATGGTGACACGTGTTAGGAGAGGCAGTCCTCTTTATTTCATTCTACCCATGAGCCTCACATAACCAAATTGCCTTTTTGTCCTATCGACTACTTTCTATAATACTTCCTACCCTAGCTGAGCTAGTAACGAGTAGTTCTTGGAATGTTTTCCTGCAATATGGTTATTTCATCTGATTTCAGAAGATGGTGGAAGAATTGAAGGGAAAGAAAAAAAAAAATATGTTGAATTGAAAAAAAAAGAGAACGAAAGAAAAAGAAAAAAAAATGCGAAAAAGAAAAGAAGAAGAAAAAGAAAGAAAATCACATTTTATGAAAAAGAATGAGAATTGTATAATGATTCACACTCCCATGTCTTATCTATATTTTATGGGGAGTTGACGATTTTTGGTGTTTTGTGAGTTTAGTGCATAATTTTTGCACCGTTTCATCTTACTGTTATGAGTACGAAGTTGGGATGCAGTTTATATTTGGATTCGTTGTTGCTAGCCTGGCTATTAACCCCACATATCCAAATTCGTTTTAGCCCCTTCTTACCCATTACCTCACTTACCCAAATGTAAGTTCTCGGCATGTGTCTTGGTCATTAGTATGGTTGGAATGCATATGTACGGTTGTAGAGACTTTATTCATGTTAACTGCATGCATGTTCTTCTAGGTCGAGTTAGGTGAGTGTCTTACTTCTTCCTATCTTTTACATATATACTCACCTTGTTCCTGATTTTGAGTGACGAGCGACCCGTGAGAGTCCGATATCTTTTGGGTCTTGCAAGGTCGACGGTTCAGTAAGTTTGAAACATTGATTTAACTCGTTTGCACTTCTCATTTGTCACTTGTCATTTTGTTGCATTAAATTGGTTTTAGTGGGTGATTTGTAGCTGATGCGTTGGTCCCGTTCCATTGTTCCCTTAGTTACATTCATGTTTGCTTGGGGACAAGCAAAGGTTTGGTTTGGGGAGATTTGATTCGTGTCTTTTATATAAGGTTTTCACCTCATTTTACACGCATTTCTGTACTTTTTATGTGGCATCTGGCTACAAATACCCCCGAATATTCTACTTTGGTCCGTTTATCGTAATTTGCAGGAATTGACCGAAGAGGAGCTAAATCGAACCTAATCCGTCCCATTTGTATGCATTCATGGAAAATAAGGAGCCGGAGCTTGGATATTTAACACTTGGAAGACGCGTGAGCTGAGTTTGGGAAGCAATTCAAGGTCTAACGTGCCTATATAGCTCGATCGAGTAGTAAGCCACTCGATAGAATGCTTTATATACTCAAGACTGGTCGATCGACCAGTTTAAGGAGCCAATCGAGGAGTTTTTGCAAGAGGTGCTCGATCGAGTGGTTTGTTTCCACTCGATCGAGTGGTTTGGTGATGAGGTGCTCGATCGAGTAGATTATTTCTACTCGATCGACTGGTTTCTTGCGCTTTAGTTAATTTCCGCCTAATTATTTTATGGGCTTTTGTAATTGGTCCATAGATTAGGTTTTAGGATGGATTTTAGTATAAGACTGAGAGAGTAACTACGTTACTCCTCTCTTCACTTCGTTCGTTCGTTTTCGGATTATACTTTGTCACTGTTCTTTGGATTTTATTCTTCCTCTATACTTTGCTACTCGGATTTGGATATTGCGATTGGTATTATCATTCTAGTTTTATTCTTAATCTTATTTATTGCTTTAATTCTTCTTCTCTTTGTTATCATAATTGCTTAATTGAATCCTTATTAGTTTCATCATCATGTCTAGTTTAAATTATCTGTTTGTTGTTATTGATAATTCAATGATTATGAGTAGCTAATTTTCTTATGCTGAGACTATAGGGGATCCATAATATGAAGGGAGAGTAATCGATTTGTTGGGTTAATGCGGTATAGTCTTTGTTGGTTAAATGCTACAGTTAATTGTAACTGCCTAATTGAGTCGACGCAATTAGACCTTTAATTCTTAGTGATCCTTGACCTGGACCGAAAGGTTGGAAAAGGCAAGACTAGTAGCGAACAATAGAGTATTGCAGTGAGGGGGAAAGTTAAGCTGTTTACACTTTAGGGTGAATTAAGGACCGAAAGGTGACGTTCGCTACCCCTTAGACCGCATTGCATTGACCTGAGACCTAGATTACTTGACCGGATGATTATGGTGAACCGTTTGTCTTAGCTGTTCTTCTCTATCTGTTATTTCCTCCCTTTTATTTCTCTCCTCCTTATTCTCTTTAGTTTAGAAATTCACTTTTATAAACCCCCAATTTGGTTACCTTGACGAACTTAGATTTAGCTGACAATTTCCTACCTCTCTGTGGATTCGACCCGACTTCCCTAGCTATATTAGTTAGAGCCAGTTGGTAATTTTTGACAGGTACGCGACAGACGTTTCAAGCATAACTAACTTGATCGACTTGAAAAGCAGCCACGAATTGGTTATGTCCACGAAATTTCTTTTTCTCATTTACATCTACAAGTCAGTATACCTTATGGATATTAAGTCCTTGTTCGGAATTAACAAACCAATCACATTTAAACAATATCACCCTATAAACCCTTTCCTTGGTATAATAAGCAAGCTCAATTACTTCATTTAGGGTTCCATAGTAGTCCAACCCTTCTGTAGAGTAATTAAAAATGTATTGCGTAATGACTAAGTAATAACTTACTTTTCATAAGACACTAAAAATTTCCCACAATTCCTTAGCACATAAAAATGAGCTTTAACCAAGTGGTGTTAGTCTAGTGGTAGCCGGGTTAAACCTTCAAGCTTGCAGAAATGCAGGAGTTGAGAGGTCCCGTGTTCGGCTACCAGCTGGGGCGATGATCACCTGGCCACTGCAGCCCCCGAAGGGGGTGACTTACATGGTCCTTGTGGTGGTACGGGAATGCAACCCCCTCGTCATAAAAAAAATAATAAAAATAAAAATGAGCTTCTTCATACTCTTTCTCACCCAAGTACCTCTGAATACATTTCCCGGTTGTAGTTGCCATGTCAGCATTGAATAAATCGGGTAATTTTATTGAATCTAGGTCATCATCGGAATTCACATCAACATCTAAATCTTCCGCTTTTGTGTCAATGTGTCTTTCGAAATATAGGGAACAGAAATTTGCAATTTCCTATAACAAAAAAGAATTGCATATGGAACCCTCCACCCGAGCTTTGTTGCCAATCTTTCTTTTTATATGATTAAGAAATTTCTGAAATGGATACATCCATCTATATTGAACAGGTCCTCCAACATTCGCTTCATAAGGTAAGTGAATATGCAAATGCTCCATGGAATTGAAGAAAGATGGGGGAAATATCTTCTCTAACTTACATATTATCTCCGCAATGTTATTCTATAGACGTTCCATAAAATCAACTCTAATCGTAGAAGTACACAGGTCTCTAAAAAAATTGGCTTATCTCAGTTATTGCATTCCAAGAACCAGTCAGGAGCAACTCTCTCAAGGCAACAGGGAGTAACCGTTCCATAAAGACATGAAAATCATGACTTTTCATGGAATGCAACACCATATTTTTATGGTCAACACACCGTCTCAAATCTGAAGCATAACCATCCGGGAATTTCAAATTAGCAACCCAATCACATAGAGCCTTTTTCTCCGCAGTTTCTCAAACAAAACTAGATGATATTGGCCGTTTATAACAAAGTTCATTAAAGTCGAGTTTATCCTTAGGGCTAAATTTAGTTTTACCTGGTACATCCATCATCGTGTTGATAAGCTGTTCAAAAATGTTTTTCTCAATGTGCATAACGTCTAAGTTGTGTCGAATTAATAACGTTTTCCAGTAAGGAAGTTTCCAAAATATGCTTTGTTTCCACCAACCTTCATTCTTGTCTTTCAATCTTTTCAATTCTTAATCAGAAGCATCAACTATTTTGGCAAGTCTTTTACGGAATCCCACACTTCATCACCCGTTAATTTCGACGTAGCTATGCGATTCTCAATTTTTCTGTTATTTAGAAAATGCTTACAATTGTTGCGGAAAGGATGATCAGGTCTTAAGAACTCACGGTGACAATCAAACTAACAAACCATTTTGCTATTTTTAAGCCAAAAAGATCTATGTTCTTTTTCATGACAATAAGGACAAGCACGGTACCCACTTGTGGACCAATCGAAAAGCATGCCATATGCCGGGAAATCATTGATCGGCCACATTAATGCAGCCTTTAATTGAAAATTTTGTTTCTTAGAAACATCGTAGGTGTACACGCCTGAAGAGTCTATCACAGTCGAAATACTCGAGGGGGGGGGGGGGGAGGTGAATTGAGTATTTAAAAAATTATGCCCACTTTTTATTTTATATCAAAGTAGTTAATTACTTAAAGTTTATTGATTAAACTTCAACTAATCAATTAAGTGATTAAGAACGTAATGAAATGAACAAAAACGAAAATTGCAAAGACACACGATTTTGAAGTGGTTCAGCTTCACACGTCGAAGCCTACGTCCACTATTCTCGATTAATAATTTTAGTACCTTTCTCCGGATTACAAAAATATCAACCCAACTCGTATAACTAACTCTAGTTATAACTCAATTTGAATATCACTAGATATTCGATTTTGACTATCTTAAGTTACTAAGAAAGCACTTGATTGTTCTTCTAAGTGTTCACACAATTCAACGAGTAAGAAACAATACGAAGTACTATTATCTTAAAACGTAACTTTAAGAACGATACGCAATTTAAAGAGCACGACTTTTCGTAATGATTTTCAAATGCAAAACAATGAAAATACTTGAAATAAACTCAAATTGTTTGCAAGGAATTATGTATTTCGAAAATCTTATTTTAAATGAAAAACCATCATGTGTATTTATAGTAGACAATAAGATTAGGGTTTGGATCGAAACCCTAGCAGGTGCCGTGAGATAGGTAGATTATTTCACAAGAAATAAATCTTATCTCTTCCTTAATTTAATCCATAAGATAATTTAAATTAAGTGAATAAGATAAAAGTAAATCTTATCTTACCTTAAGTTAACATCTATGATTTTCGGATAAGTAAACAAATTAAATAAAATATATATTTAAGATATGAGAATATCTTGTAAAAATATTATTAAATTTAATTAGATAGGTTACTTGCACTAGAGGACTCACGAACCCAAAACGGCTCGAGACCGTGCGGCCGAAATCCTAGGCCGTGTCCAACTAGGTTGAAAATCCACTTCTTGGATTAGGGTTAGGACAAATAATTTAGCAAGCCCTAGGTAGCATGACGACTCATAAGCCGTTTTACTAACCAATAGGGAAATGTAAATTATTCTTTATAACAACCCATAGTTCATCTCTATTATATACACACATGATTTTGAAACACAATTGAAGAATTTTATCATTTGAAAATGATTTTAAAACTATTAAAATCGTGCCATAAAATTGCTACTAAATGTTATAGTAAAAGCAACTATAACCTTAAGCTTGGTAAATAACGTTATAGGTGAAATAGCTATAACTTTACCTTCCCAATATTGCTTCTTAAAGTACCGTTATTAGATGACGTCCTACACTAATTAATCTTCCTGGAGATCTTCAGTAGTAGATACGTCTCTTTGTCGTGATCAAAAACTCTTCATCTTGAGCTTTGTTATAGACTTGATCGAGTCCTTTGCTTAAGTGATCATCATACTTGAAACTTGTTACAGTCACTATGTTGCTTTAAGAATCTTCAATGTTATAGCTCAGGCTACTATAACATCACTTGAATGATGCTTCACAAATCTTCAATGTTATAGCCAGGGTTGCGATAACATTACTTGCTAAACTTGTAAACTTTAAGTCAATGTAAGAAAGACTCTTGGGTTCTCTTAATTGATGATGACATACCCATTTTAACTTGTGTTTTCTTAGTTTAATATTTTAGGATTAATCGATCAATTTGCTTATTCTAATCATTCAAGGATCGTCAAGTAATTGCTACCCAAGACATAGAGTCATTTGGTCTTGTACCGGTCATATTATGTACAAGTTGGAAGAGTAGAATACTTATAACAGTGACAGTCTGACATACCATTACCTGTAACGGGTAATGGTGTTCTTGACTATCTAGTTTGACCCGTCACACTTGAAGCAAACTTTTTATTTCAAATATTTTACGAATAGGCTCTCTCAAATCAGTTTTGGCATTCTAAAATATTTGAAAAGGTGGTATGTTAAAAAGAGTTTGAAAAGACTAGTTCAAAAGATTTCCCTTTTCATGAAACAACTTTTTCTTAACTTTCCATGAACCTTGTTTGGTTCTTTCCTTGTTAAATCAATGAATTGTCTTCTTGCTAATGGCATCTCCTCTTTGTTTCTGAAAAGCCACGGATATTTTGAGGCTAAATACAAACTCTCTTTTCTCTCTTTTGCTCCTTAGAAGTAAGCCCTTTTGGTGCTAGTTTGGGAAGGTCAACTTCTCTTGTCTCGTGACCAAAGAACTTGACCACAAACCCTAGCTTACATCCTCTCGTCCCTTCTCTATAAAAGGAGCACCACTCCTCACTTTGAAAGCAAGACTTTCTTGAGAATTTTCTTGACAAAATTGGTTTCAAGTTTAAAATCATTTTTAACATTTTGCAAAAGCTTTCAAAGTCTTTAAGTGTTACAGTCACAACAACTGTTACTTTAAGTATTGAACTCTTTCACTTATGAACCGTTTGATCTTATAAGTTGTCCATATCAATTCTTGTTAAGAATCAGTCCGTGGAAACTTGATCTTTGTAAAACGTTCTAAGTAAGAGTGTATAGTTCTAGGACGGAGTAGTCCTTGAACTTGTGTCGCAACCGGAGTAGGTTGTTGGTATCGCAACCGGAGTAGGTTGTTGGTCTTTTTATTGTACGGGTTTTTAGTAGTCGGAGTAGATCACTAAAATATTCAATAAAAAGTAGATTGGACGTAGGCTTTTGAGTATTAGCCAAACCAATTCAAAAATCTTGTGTTCTATCTTTGCTTACTTTTATTCCGCTGCATTTATTCTTATCAAGCTTCTTTGTTTGCTTTCCTTTGAAGTAACAGTTCTACATACTGTCACATTCGTTCTGTAGCTTGTACTTCATATGCTAAGAGACGAATAACAACAGTCAGAACCATTGTTACCCTCACAGTTCAGCAAGTAGTTACTTTTCAATACTCGTTTAATTCGTCAATATTAATCGATGTATTCACAACTTCTCCACATTATCAAACAACTTACTTTAATCCAATAAAGATTAAGTTGAAATTTTAAAATAGTACCTAATTCACCCCCTCCCCCTCTTAGGTACTTGAATCCATAAACTCTTCAATTGGTATCAGAGCCTCGTGCTCTTGATCGAGGCTAATCGCCTTAGAGTTTGATTCATGGGTAATGGATTCCGAGAAACACTCTAAGATCCCAGTCTTTACCGGTGCGAATTTTGGATGGTGGAAACTCAAAATGGAACATTACATCAAAAGTATCGATTATCAATGTTGGAACATCATCCAAAATGGACCTCTCGTTATTGAGGAAACCGACATACTAAACGGTTACACCAAAACCAAAGAGGAAAAAGATTACAATGAAAATGACTTCAAACTTGCCGAAAAGAACTACAAAGCAATGTCGATTCTTTAACGTTGTGTTGGTGAGGGAGAAGTTAGTCGAATCTCTGGATGTCCTACGGCAAAATCTATTTGGGATTCTCTCGTACTTGCTTATGAGGGGACCTCCCAAATTTGAAAACACCGTATTGACCTTCTCATGCAACAATATGAGATGTTTAGAATGTCAAAGGACGAGTCCATAAATAGCTTTTCTTCTCGCTTTTCTTATATTATTAATGAGCTAAATAGTCTAGGAAGGAATTTCGAGTCCGAGGACATCATTCGAAAAATCCTTCGTAGTCTAACCTCTAAATGGCAACCCAAAGTTACCGCCATAGAGGAAGCCAAAGATTTGTCAACCCTATCTCTTCATTAACTAATGGGGTCACTAATGGCTCACGAGTTCAATCTCGACAAGCATTCTAGTGAGTCTTCAAAGGGAAAGAGTCTAGCCCTCACGTCCTCTCCAAGTGATGGAGAAGACGAGGAGGAAGACGAGTTTGCTATATTCTCAAGGAATTTAGCTGGGTTAGTCAATGGTCAAGGTAGTAAAAGGTTCAATAATAATCAATCGAAAAAACGCTTTCCTAAGAAACGACCTAGTTCCACCGTGGGATGCTTTAAGTGTGGTGATAAAACTCACCAAATTAAAGAATGTCCCAAGTGGGATGAAATCAAATCTAAGGAAAAACGAGACAAAGTTAAAAAGGACTACAAACATAGAGTCATGAGTGCTATTTGGGGAATGTCCCACTCCGAGGAAGATGAGGAACTCATCGAGGAGGAACTAGAGGCTAAAATGTGTCTTACAAGTCATCTCAAGCACAAAGTCTCAAAAACTTCAAAAATCGAACACCTTAGATGCCTCATGGCTAATCCCGATGACTCCGAATCCGATTCCGACAATGAGGTAAATCATCTAAAGGCCAAGGCTAGAACTTACTCCAAAGAGAAAGTATGTAAGCTTCTTGACCAACTTTTTGATAAGTGTCGGTCTCAAAATGATAAACTTAATGACATGCAAAGTGAGATTGAGGAAATTGCTCAAGAGAACTTTAACCTTAAGAACTAACTAAAAGCAACAGACAGCGTCACTGTCACCTCTGAGGCTTACGAGGAAGTAAAAAGAGTCAACAAACTAAACAAACAATTGACTAAGGAACTAGAGCGTCTTAATATGACCCCCACGGACGTCTCTGACCTTGAAAATGTCAACACCACCTTGGTGATGCAAGTCTCCTCGCTAACCAAGGAGCGTGATGATCTTTAAAGGACAAAGATGCTCTCGAAAATGAAGTATATGACCTTGTGGTTGAAATAGTTGACTTGAGAGAAAAAGTGTTTAAAACTGTTGCATCCAACAAAGACCTAGACAAGTCAAATGAAAACGTCAAATGTTTGGTCAGTGAAAACGAGCGTCTAACGGGTGAAGTAGCTAATCTCAAGAAAGAAATAGGAGTCCTTCACGAAAGGCTTACCTTCCTTCAAAAGGGTATGCCCGAATGTAGTACTTCTAGATCCATGCTTCACCAAAGATCCGAAGAATTCGTTGATCTAAACAAACGTCTTGATGAAATGACATCTAAGTATGAGGAGTCTAAGGAAAGAATTGGATATCTTGTGTCTAAACTCAATGCTCACACTCATGACTTCATAGTTAAAAAAGGTCGTTAATAGAAGTTGAGAATAATGATGAACTTAAAAGAGAAAAGGAAAAGAACATGCATCTTCTGACCATAGTCAATGAATTGACTAAAGAACTGGTGAATGCCATAAATGTCACTGAAAAATGGGAAGGAAGTCAAACCGTGTTAAACTTCCTCACTAGTCAATCCAAGAGATGTGACAAGGTTGCCGGTTTGGGCAGAATGGAACAATGACAGACATGTCACATCCAGAAGCCTAAGACTAACTTTAGGAGAAGAAAATACGTTGGTCTTCCCGAATATATTATTTGCAACTATTGTGGTAAGAATGGTCATGTCCTTAATGCTTGAAAGAAAAGATTCAATGACATTAACAAGAACATTAAAGTTGTAAAACAAATGTGGATTAGGAAGGACACCGTAAGATATGTTGATCACAAAAGCGGACCCAAGTTTGTTTGGGTTCCTAAACTCAAAGTCTAATCTTGTGTAGGGCTTGGTGAGAGGCGGCTGCAATTGGTACTTGGATAGTGGATGCTCTCGTCACATGACGGGTGATAGAAGCCAATTCCTCTCACTAAAGGCGTATAATGGTGGCACGGTAAGGTTTGGTGACAACAAAAAGGGTGAAGTAATTGGCATTGGAACCAAGGATCATATCCAAAACTTTTTAATGAGCACACTTCGACCATTGCAACTTTTACATATCGACTTATGTGGACCAATGAGGACTAGGAGTAGAGGTGGTAGTCGTTATGTGTGTGTCATTGTTGATGATTATTCTAGGTTCGTTTGGGAACTCTTCTTAGGCTCTAAGAATGAGGCATTTGATGAGTTTCTAATTTGGTTAAGAAAGATTCAAAACAAACTCAATTTAAAACTTGTTTTCATAAGAACCGATCATGGAACCGAATTTGAAAACTCATCATTTGGTGCTTATTGTGATGATAATGGTATAGACCATAATTTCTCGGCTCTTAGAACCCCACAACAAAATGGAGTGGTTGAAAGGATGAATAGGACCCTTGAAAGTATGGCTAGGACCATGTTATTGTGTAGTAAGTTGCCTAAGAACTTTTGGGCCGAAGCGGTAAACACCGCTTGCTATATTCATAATCGTGTCATGATAAGGAGTATAATCAATAAAACTCCCTACGAATTACTACGTGGAAGAAAGCCCAACATTTCATATTTTAGATGCTTTGGGAGTAAATGCTTTGTTCACAACAATGGTAAAAACAACTTGGGTAAGTTTGATCCACGTAGTGATGAAGGGGTGTTTATTGGCTACTTCGACCATAGCAAGGCTTATAATGTCTACAATAAATGAACCATGTTACTTGAAGAAAGTGTCCATGTCATTTTTGATTAATCTAGTATGCTTGGACAGGTACAAAATGTGGAAGAAGACGATGACGATGATGAGTTCGAAATAGGTCTTGTTCGAAAGGACTTTGTGTTTGAGGAGGATAAAGCAATGAACAATGACGCTGATCAACAACAGTCTCAGGCACTGTCACCTCCAAAGGAAAGCAACATTTCAGGGGGAACACGTGGTATCTCTGCCACTGCTTCCTCTCAGAACGCAACAGACCCAACGACTGTTGCCTCCACTTCTAGAAATGAAGCAACTCATGGCAGTGTTGATGATGACCATTCCACACATAAGGAATCAGTCACTGAGACTGACACTGCTGAGGGGGAACAAGAAAACATCATTCCAAAGAAGTGGAAATATCAAAGCTCTCATCCTCTCTCAAACCTCACAAGTGATATTAACTCTGTAATTCGAACAAGATCATCTCTCAACAATCTTGCTCATCTTGATGAGTATTGTGCCCACAATGCCTTTCTTTCTCAAATTGAACCTACCAATGTGACAGTCGCTCTGACTGATGCAGACTGGTTAATTGCCATGCAAGAAGAACTCAATCAATTCAAAAGGAACAAGGTATGGCACTTAGTCCCTAGACCGCCGAACCGTACCATCATTGGTAATAGGTGGGTCTTTCGCAATAAGCTTGATGATTCCGGAGAAATCGTGAGGAACAAGGCTAGACTAGTGGTGCAAGGTTATAACCAATAATAGGGTATTGATTATGACGAAACCTATGCACCGGTAGCTAGACTTGAGGCCATACGATTACTTATTGCTTTTGCGGCTCACAAAGGCATCAAGCTCTTCTAAATGGATGTCAAAACCGTTTTTCTAGATGGATATTTGGAAGAAGATGTCTTTGTAGAGCAACCTCTGGGCTTCCTAAACAATGATTTTTCAAAACATGTTTTCAAATTAGACAAAGCTCTTTATGGTTTAATACAAGCACCTAGGTGTTGGTATGATAGATTGTCTAAATTTCTAATTGAAAATGGTTTTAGAAGAGGTTCAATTGACAAAACATTATTTTTGAAGCAATAGTCAGATGAATTGTTGGTTAACCCAAGTTTATGTGGACGATATTATTTTTGGTGCAACAAATGATGTACTCTATGTAATACTACGGTTTTATGAGCCTCTGGGTACTCTATCGAGTAGGCCTTACTCTGTCGAGTAAGGGTGTTTTGTTTTTTTTAAAATAGTTTCTGACCTGTAGGGTACTCTATCGAGTAGCCTTAGGTACTCGATAGAGTAGCAGGGTACTCTATCAAGTAGCCTTAGGTACTCGATAGAGTAGCAGGGTACTCTATCGAGTAGCCTTAGGTACTCGATAGAGTAGCCGGCACTCGATCGAGTACCTCAGCTACTCGATCGAGTAGCCTGTTTACGGGGTGATGTTTTGTCGGGTTTTGTTAAATGATGCGAGATAATTATAAAAGTTTGTCCGTCACTTGTCTTAGTTTCTTTTATCTTTTCTAAAACCTAAGTGAGGAGAAAAGGAGTTACGTAGTTCGTCTGTCATCACATCATTAGCAAATCCCGGAGCTAGAGGTGTCGGATTTCATCGTTGGTTATACCGTTGAGATCCTTGCGTCGAGGGTAAGATCTATGTACCCTTTTTATTGCTTTTCCTTTAAGTTGGTTAAACCCTAATATGGGGATTTGGGGGTTTTGTGTAGATTGTGATTTGGTAGTGTTTATGTGTTTGTATGATAGGAGAAGGTTTTGTAGAAGAGGCTTTTTGATACAACTGTTGATACCATCTGACGGTTGTGCTTTCCAGGTAGGATTTCCTACTCAGTATTAGTCCCATAATGGGATGATTGTTGATGTGTTGTGGTTGGTTGAATAATATAGTAATTGTATTGTGATGGTTTGTTAATTGTGATTGTTTGTCTCTGGTTCTCGAGGCGTGTCCTCGGCTGAGTGGGGTCACTTGCGGGAGTGGCTTCACGCCCTAGTTTCGCCCTTCGTGGAACCCGCCACGGAAGGGGATGTGAACATTAATGGACAGGGTTATCGCTCATTATGAGGAGCGGGGATTTGGTGGGTACGGCTGCGGTCCCCCATCGGGCGTAATGGTCCAAAGTGGACGGTCGGTGATTGAGATTGTTGGGATTGTGTGTGTGTGTGTGACGGTTAAGCTGTCTTTTTATCTTATTGTTGATATATTGAGTTGTGTGATTAGTATTGACCCCGTTTAAATGTTTTAAAAACTGTGGTGATCCATTCGGGGTGGTGAGCGATTATTGAGCGGTATGGTTTGACGCGTATGGGATAGGCGGGACGAGTCATCACGTGGCGCTAGAAGTCTTCCGCCGTGTCGACGATGTTTTATAGCTTTAATAGTTTTAGCAGTAGACCGTCTGAGAGTCTTGTATTTCTTTTTATCAGTTTGGTATTGCTATGTAATCACTTTAAACTTTATTTTCTTTTAAAGTTGTTTCGTTATTGTCTTATGAATATCATGCCTCGGGTAACCGAGATGGTGGCATCCTTATACCTGAGTGGTCTTGGTAAGGCACTTGGAGTATGGGGGTGTTACACTCTATGCTTATTTTTTGGAACTAATGAAATTGGAATTTGAAATGAGCATGATGGGTGAGCTAGGATTTTTCCTTGGACTCCAAATTAAACAATCCAAAGAAGGAATTATGATCCATCAACAAAAGTATATTAAGGAAATACTTAAGAAATTTGGGATGATTAATGGGAGCTCACTTCCAACACCTATGATATCTAAGTCCAACTTGGACAAAGATGAGAATGGTAAGAGTATTAGTGACAAGGTGTATAGAGGTATGATTGGATCACTTCTCTATTTGACCGCAAGTCGTCCCGACATTATTTTTAGTGTTTGTTTATGTGCTAGATTCCAATCAAATCCGAAAGAATCCCATTTCAAAGCGGTTAAACATATTCTTCGATATTTTATTGGAACACAATAACTTTATTTATGGTACCCCTTATATTGTCCTTTCGATCTTATAGGTTATTCAGATGCGGACTATGCCGGGTGTAGCGTTGACCGAAAGAGCACTTCCGGAATTGCCACATTCTTGGGGTCTTGCTTGATTTTGTGGGGCTCAAGAAAACAAAACACGGTTGCTCTTTCAACGGCCGAGAGTGAGTACGTTAGTGCCGCTCATTGTTGCTCTCAACTTCTTTGGGTAAAACAACAACTTCTTGACTTTGGAATTATTTATGACTCCGTTCCCATAATGTGTGATAATACGAGTGCAATAAATATTTCTAAAAATCCTACTCAACATTTTAAGCCTAAGCATATTGAGATTCGTCATCATTTCATTTGAGACCATGTAGAAAAAGGGAATGTTAAACTTATCTTTTGCAAAACCGAAGACCAAATAGCCGATATATTTACCAAGCCACTTGAACGGAAACAATTTGAGAAACTTAGACTTGAAAAATAGGCTTAATTAATTGTTACTAAATTCATGACTATGACTATATTTTTCTCCTAAATGATTGACTAATTAGGGACATGTTAGTATGTTATTGTTCTTTCTCGTGTTTTGCATATTGTTCGTTAATCATAAATTGATATCGTCTTTGTGAATTGGTAATCACTCAACCTCATATCAAGGTCCATGTTTACATATACACCACTTTGAAATCTTAATATGAATTGTTTACATTTCATTAAATTGGCCCAACCTACCCTCGCCATCCAACATTTATTGGGCCATTTCACCTCGTCATTTCCGTTCACCTTCAATGACTCAAACCCATATCCTCAAAACATTCGTCCATCTCCTTCCAACTTCCCAAAATCCACCCAATCTCACCTACCAACTATCCATATCCCTACTTACCCTTACCATTTTACTATGGTAAAAACCTCATTCAACACTAAACTAAAGCCCACCCATATGTCAAATCAAACATCCAACCCTACCAACCCTACCAATGGCCCTTCACTCTCTCAATCCCACATGGCTAAACTAAAGGGATCACATGCATTCCCAATCACTCCTGATCCCACTAACACCACTGAACCCGAAACACTCCTTGAACCACCACCTATTGCCACCCTCCCTCCTAACCAGCCTTTACCACCTGAACCGCCGATCTCCTCTATTTTGGATCGTCATCTGCTACTGTCACTATTTTGGATGAGGAAAATGATGAACAATCCGAGGGGGAAGTGGATCAAAGGGAAAAAGAAGATGTTCCGGCTAAGTCTCAACGAGGGGGTAAAGAAAGAGACAACTTGATATCTCCGACATTAATGAAGAAGCTGAGGGTGATGATGTGAATGTTGAAAAGGAGGATACTGTTTTGGATAAAGAAAATCCGGATAAAACCGGGTCACCAACAAAATCTGATAAGGGCAAAGGTAAGGAGTCGGGTCTTTATGAGGGAGACAAGGGTGTGGAACCTAAGAAAAAGAGAGGAAGACTTCAAAAAGGGGTTCCAAATAAACGAGGGAAACCCATGACAGTGGAAGAACCGAGGAAACCTTTCTTCATTGATCCAAATGATTACGTCCCCTTGACTTCAAAATGGGACGAGGACACTCTATGGGCTCAAATCGAAGCTTTAGATCTTCCTCCCTCAATCTATCGTCATTACAAGAGATTAATTTCTAAGGATGTTATCCACTCAACCCGTGTCTATGAGAAAACTTGGCTTGACCGACCCGCTTTCACCAAGGTCCGAGAAATGATAGCTGCTCAACAGTGGGAAAGCTTAATCGAGCTTAAGGAACCAGTGTATACTTGTAAGGTTGTTCAATTCTATGCTTCCTTACGAGTTGATGAAACCGGAAAAACCCTCACTGCCAAAGTTAATGGTAAGCCTATAGAACTTTCTCAATCTGATTTTTCTGAAATCCTTAACATACCCAACGAAGGCTATGACAACCTACCCTCTGAAACCTGGCCTGCCCTTGATTATGCCACACCCATGACCATTGCCAAAACTGTTTTTCCTAAGGCCATTACTTGTGGTGGCGTCGGGAACACTCAAATCCCTCCCCCTCTCCGCTTAATTTTCAATATGTTTTGCCGTACCCTTTGCCCTTCAGGAGATCGCACCAAACTTTCAATTGCCCAACAATACATCATTTACCACATTACCACTCACCGCAAAATAAACCTCCCTGGTCTGATGTTTCGCCGTTTCCCGGCCATGACCACAAAACTTTACGACCCCAAAGATTCTAGTGTTATCCGTCTACCTTATTGTATGTGGGTTTCCAAAGTTTTGAAAGCTAAGGGTGTGCTACTCTCGACAAGTGTGGGTTGTGTAAACTGTAATGATGTGATGAGAGATGGACAGTTTGGCAAGATGTTGATTCGAATTGGTGATGATGGGTTGCACCCAATTAAGTCTCGGGGCAAGGGTCTTGAATCTGCTTCATCTAGCAAAGGTTCGGATCCATCTTTGGGAACGGTTCTCAAAGCAGGAGTCGAAGAACTTGGTGCATGGGTTAAGGCAGATTCAGAAAAGAATGATGTTATTATGGCTCGTGTAGAGGATGCCTTGGCTGGGATTGGTCGTCTTGAGAAGATTGTAGATGGGTTGAAAAGTGAAGTTGATATTATCTCCAATCTCCTCCAAGCAAAGAAAGATGGTCCCTCCGAGGGAAATTCTGATGATGAGTCCTCATCCTAGACCTAACCCTTATCCTCTCAACCTATTTTGCCTCTTTTGTTACACCCCTTCCCTTCTTCGTATTATTGGTTTTGGTGGTGTACCCTTTAAACTTGATCTTGCCATGGTGAACAACGTTTGAACTATGTTTAAACTTTGCTTTGTGTTGACTTTGTTATCCTTTCACGATTGCATTTATCTTTATGTGTTTTCTAATATGTGTTTTCCCATGATTGAACGGTAGCATCATTGCCCTTTTGATGATGTCAAGAGGGGGAAAAGGTAAAACTCATGCCATGTCTTTTAGAACTAATTGATTAACCCGTGCCTTGCTCTAAATTTCTCGATTAATCCTTGATATATGGTTTGTGTTCTTATATCTAGTCTATCTTGCTTTAGGTGTTTGCTTTCATATGGTTAACTCTCTCTAATCTACATGCTCTTGGTGATACTTGACTATACATGAAAGGGGGAAATTTTAAACTTTTGATTCGCATTCGTTTTGTTTGGGCTTGTCATCATCAAAGGGGGAATTTGTTGGGTTTTCTAAGTTTATTATTTCAGGCTTAATCGATCAATTTGCTTATTCTAATCATTCAAGGATCGTCAAGTAATTGCTACCCAAGACATAGAGTCATTTGGTCTTGTACCGGTCATATTATGTACAAGTTGGAAGAGTAGAATACTGTGGGAAATATCGGTATATTTCATCAAGAAAATTTCGGATTATAACGAAATTATGAAATATGAAATTGCTAGTCATAAACGAATTGCATAAACAAAAGAATAGAGATTTAGAATTAACCTTTGGTCCTAGCAATTTGGCCTAAGAACAAATATCGAAATCGATATTCTCCTAATTGTTGCACCCAAAATGCTTTGAGAAATGCCCTTGTTCTTGCTAGAAAGAGATCCCTAATTGTTAATTATTTTTAGGGTTTTTGAGTGATGAGAGAATTAGGTCAAAAAGAAGTAAGAAAATGATCCCTCTTTTTCTCTTTTAACCGTCCAAGAGGAGGAGAATAAGGAAGATCTTTTTTCTTATTTTCCTCCCTTTTGAATCGTGTAACAACCGAAAATAAGGAGGAAAAATCTCCTTATTTTTGGTAGTTATCATATTGTATAAAAATGTGTATATCTTATCAATTGTCATTTATGTCGTCACGTATTTAATAAGTCTACACACAACAGTTTGCAGTCGATTTATTAATACCGGTCCGTCATCAATTATTATGACAATATCGTATAATATATACATTAACTATAAATATCGCATATTTATAATTTGCTAATTAAATATAACCGTTTATGTTTAATTACGAATTAACATCTTAATTCGTTTAAGCTCACATTATATACAATAATTAAATATAACAGTTTATATTCAATTTACGAATTAACAATTAATTCGTCTCAGCTGATAATATTTAATTGTATTAAATAATCGTCTCTTCATCACATTGACTAACTTTTTAGTCAAATACATGGACTAACCTTTTAGTCATATAAGGCATCAATGTGATTTCATTTTCATATAATCACATCTCTCAAACATATCCTTTAGGTGTGACTTTTAGGGACCAGTTGATCACCGCCATCAGTATGATAATAACATCAAACTTCTAGCAAGCGAACCGTTATTAAGTAAACGTTAATCAACTGATAAAATACTAAGTATACCCTGTGAACGTATAAGAGATTTATATACGTTATCACACTAACTGTGGAGGACACTAGCTCCAAAAATCTCCCACTAGTCCTCACTAGGGTATGTGCGATAACCGATTCTCATATCCTTAATTTCTCCCACTCAATGTAAAACAATTTGCAAAATCCGTATTCACAAAGGTCGTATTTTACAAGTGATCAATATCAAGAGTCGTTTTCCCGACTAGAGAGTAACTTAAATGATAAACGAATCATCATTCGAGCATGGCCATGCATTTCAGTTACAACTCCTCGAGTGGCCATGAGAAATGACTAAACCTGATAAAGGTTGGATATTTTCTTCAACTCGAATCCTGCAGATATAAGCACAGTATGAAATGACCCAGTGAAAATCTGCTTAGCCTCCTGTTAGGATCGACAATGAGAAAGAAACCAAAGTCACCCAAAAACTGCCTTAATCTCAAGAGACAGTCGATAGTCAAAAGAATCGACTCTAGGAACACAATGGATGTCAAATCCACGACCTGGCACCGAATGTTTTTAAACATTTAGGACTCCATTACGTTGTCACAATTTGTCCTACGAGGTATCGTTATAACTCGCATCTGTGATCGATCAGCCAACTGTTTGACTTATGGCTCGTTGAACCCACCATCAATCAACTTCACAATATAATAGCCAGAGTTATCAGCTCATGTAGGCGATTACAGACCAAAACAAATATAATGTAATTCAGTTCACTTTGTGGTGTTCAATGTTGTCGTACAATCCACATGAAAAAGAAAATATGAAATAATACGATAAAGTTATAAATAGCATATGAAAAAGAAAATGTATCGAATTCATAAGCAACTAGTACAACTCAGGAACACGTTTAATTCCCATGGAAATAACGTGCCCTTCATGCTTATCATATTTCAACGGTTTAGTGAGAGGATCCGCGATGTTATCATCCGAAACTATCTTGTCAATCACTATCTCCTCTTGCTCCACGTAATCACGGATCAGGTGAACCTTCTGATGTACATGTCTAGACTTGTTGCTAAACTTAGGCTCCTTGGCCTGGAAGATGGCACCTCTATTGTCACAATAGATGGTGATTGGGTCATTCGAACTAGGAACTATGGATAGTCCTTGTAAGAATTGACGCATCCATATAGCTTCCTTTGCTTTTATACGAGCGGCATAGTACTCGGATTCAGTAGTAGAATCTGCTACAACTTCCTGTTTGGAACTTTTCCAGCTGACCGCAGCACCATTAAGAGTAAAGACGAATCTAGACAGAGATTTCGAATCATCTCGATCCGTTTAGAAGCTAGCATCTGCGTAACCGATTGCACATAGCTTAGTATCTCCTTCATAAGTCAATGCCCAATCCTCAGTCCTCCGTAGGTACTTATGGATGTTTTTAACAGCAATCCAGTGTGTTTCACCTGAATTGTTTTGGTACCGACTCGTCATACTCAATGCATATGCCACGTCTGGACGTGTGCATATCATGGCATACATGATTGATCCTATGGCTGATGCATAAGGAACACGACTCATGCGTTCAACCCCTTCCGGTGTTGTGGGTGACTGAGACTTGCTCAAATGCATCCCAGAAGTCATTAGAAGGTTCCCCTTCTTGGAGTTGGTCATGCTGAACCTTTCAAGAATCTTATCTAAATAAGACTCTTGACTCAGTGATAACATCTGTCGTGATCTATCTCGATAGATACGGATTCCCAATATGCGTTGTGCCTCACCCAGATCTTTCATCTGGAAATGGTTCTTCAACCATCCTTTTACCGAAGATAAGAGAGGAATGTCATTCCCCATCAAGAGTATGTCATCGACATACAATATCAAGAAAACAATCTTGCTCCCACTCGACTTGATATATAAGCATGGTTCCTCGACCGATCGAGTGAAACCATACTCTTTTATCACCTGGTCGAAACGATGATTCCAACTCCGAGAAGCTTGCTTAAGTCCATAAATGGAATGTTTAAGCTTGCACACTTTCTTAGGATTTTCAGGATCTATGAAACCTTCGGGTTGTACCATGTACAATTACTCCTCCAAATAACCGTTTAAGAAGGCGGTTTTCACATCCATTTGCCAAATTTCATAGTCATGAAAAGCGGCGATCGCTAAGATTATCCGAATGGAACGCTGCATAACTACGGGTGCAAAAATTTCATCATAATGCAATCCGTGCACTTGAGTGAAACCTTTTGCCACTAGTCGTGCCTTATAGGTATCTGGTTGCCCGTCTACAGAATGCTTTATTTTGTAAAGCCATTTGCACTGAAGAGGTCGTACCTTGTTAGGTAAATCAACAAGATCTCATACATCATTCTCATACATGGAGTCCATCTCGGATTGCATGGCTTCAAGCCATAGCTTAGAGTCGGAACAGGTCATGGCACCTTTATAGGTAGCGGGTTCATTACTCTCTAGGAGCAAAACGTCATTTTCCTGACCATACCAATGTATCTGTCTGGAGGATTAAAGACTCTACCCGACCTCCTAGGTTCCTGAGGAATGTTAACCGTATCATTAGTTGAAGGAACATCTTCCTCCATCTGTTCCTCGGTTGTTGGTTCTTGAATCTCCGACAGCTCGAAGGTTCTTTTACTTCACTTGTTCTCGAGAAATTCTTTCTCTAAGAACTTTGCACTAGCTGCAACAAAAACTCGATGTTCGGTAGGGGAATAGAAGTAATGACCAAACATTCATTTTGGATAACCAATAAAGTATGTCTTGACCAATCGCGGGTCGAGCTTATCCTCGTGTCTCCACTTGACATAAGCCTCGCAGCCCCAAACCCGAATAAAGGATAAGTTAGGGATCGATCCCTTCCACATTTCATATGGAGTCTTGTCGACAGCTTTAGACGGACTTCGGTTAAGTATAAGAGCAGCTGGCAAAAGAGCAAAACCTTATAATGAATCAGGTACTACCGTGTGACTCATCATGGATCGAACCATATCAAGTAGTGTTCGATTTCTCCGTTCGGACACACCATTTAATTGAGGTGTTCCAGGTGGAGTTAACTGTACAACGATTCCACAGTCTTTAAGGTGTTGATCAAACTCATTTGAAAGATATTCGCCACCCCGATCTGAACGGAGTGCTTTAACCTTTCTTCCCAGTTGGTTCTCAACCTTATTCTGGTATTCCTTGAATTTTTCAAAAGACTCACTTTTATGCTTCATTAAGTAGACATATCCGTATCTACTCAAATCATCCGTGAAAGTGATAAAATATCTATAGCCGTCTCTTGCGGTGATTAACATAGGTCCATATACATTAGTATGTATTAGTCCTAATAGGTCATTAGCGCGCATTCCAACACCTTCGAAGGAAATTCGAGTCATTTTACCGATAAGACATGATTCACACGTGCCAAACGATGAGAAATCAAAAGTGGGGATAATCCCATTCTCAACGAGTTTCTTTACACGTTTTTCATTAATGTGTCCCATTCAACAATGCCATAGATAAGTTTGATCTTTGTCACCAACCTTTAATTTCTTATTATTCACATGTAATATATCTGTGGTTTGATCTAAGATATAAATTCCATTCATGGAAAATGCTTTGCCATAAACCATTTCATTAAAAGAGAAAATACAGCTATTGTCCTTTATTGAAAATGAAAAACCGTCTTTATCAAGCACGGAAACAGAAATAATATTCTTAGATAAACTGGGTACATAGTAACAGTTATATAAATATAACTCAAAACCACTAGGGAGCTGGAGTACGTATGTTCCCATTGAGACTGCAGCAACTCTTGCTTCATTCCCGACTCGCAGGTCCACATCACCCTTTGCGAGGGGTGTGATGTTTTTTAGGCCCTGCAAATGATTACACAGATGAGAACCACAACAAGTATCAAGTACCCAAGTTCCGAAACTTGCATGGTTAATCTCAATCATATGAATATAAGATGACATACCAACAGGAGTGACGCGACCTGCTTTTATGTCTTCACGGTACACGAGACAGTTCCTCCTCCAATGCCCAGTCTTGTGACAATGGTGGCATTCAACGTTACCGTCCTTGCTCTTTGCCTTGCCTTGTGAGCCACTAGTCTCACCAGGCCCACTCTTACCGTTTCCTAACTTTTTAAACTTTGGCTTTCCTACAGTTAGGTCGCCGTGAGCTTTGCCCTTACCCTTATTCTTGTTGGAAATCATGAGAACATATTGCTTCATGCTCCTACTCAATTTCATATCCTTCTCAGTCTGTACGAGAAGTGAGTGTAGCTCATGAGGATTTTTCTTCATGTCATTCATGTAGTAGTTTGCCCTGAAGAGGGCAAAACCATCATGAACTGAATGAAGCATACGGTCAATGACTATGCTCTCACTGATTTTGCAATCAAGTGCCTCCAGTTTCTCGACATTCTCAATCATGTTAAGAATGTGTGGGCTAACCGGTTGGCCCTTCTGGAGTTTCGCATCAAAGAAGCGACAGGTATGCTCATAAGTAACGATTCTCGGTGCTTTTGAGAACTCATTAGTGAGCGTGGTGAAAATCTTGTTTGCACCTTGGGCAATGAAGTGTCTTTGCAAATTGGTTTCCATTGCAAAAATGAGTACGTTCTTTATCGCACCCGCTTCCATGACGAAGTCACTATAAGCAAGTGACTCGTTAGCTCTTGCATTGAGGCCTGGGTTTGGCGGTATTGGCTCAGTTAAGTACTTGAGCTTACACGTCGAATGGCAAAGATTCCGCAATGATGCCTCCCAGTCCGCAAAGTTGGACCCATCATTCTTCAGTCGTGTGGACTGATTCATGTGGTCCATGAAAGTTTTGAGCCAGGACTCGCGTGCAAGTGTGGCACTTGGCATAGGGATTTCGTTATTTCCAGCCATTTGTTGTAAGCAGTATTATCAATATAAAACGAATTCTACACTGCGAAAAGAAGAAGAAAAATATAATAAGCATACTCATCGTTATGATTTAAGTCTAATGCAAAACTATTATAAGCGAAGACTCAAGCATTTATACAATTGACCTCCCTCAAGAATTATATAAATGATCCCAAGACTCAATTATCTGTAAATTGATTAGCCAACCTCTTAGCTAATTCTACTGTTAGAATTCTTGGTTGATAAATTTCTGTAAATTCTATCTATAGTCCATCATAATCACGAGAAACTCTTCGGATTATAATGTTGAGGTAAAATAAGTCAACACAAACTACTTACCCAACGTAGAAGGGGTCACATGGAGAGTAAGGTCTTATATGCCTACCGACGAAGAAGGGATTCATAGTTGTTTGGCCTTATAAAGACTAGTCTCAATTTTAGTTTTAGAGGAAGATCCCATCAACTTTATTTTAATTCATTTTAAGTGAATTAATATCTGGCATACGAGAATGAATAAACTAAGATGATGGCTTAAAATTGTGTGACATCTTTATGTCCATGATAACTAACATTCAATCTATATTAGTCAATTTTCATGCATATTAGTAGGTGGTTTGGTTTAGGCGGAATATGATGCACTAATTATCATGCGAAGAAAAACAACGAGAATGGAAAAACGTAAAACAAAAACAAAGTCCTAGTGTGGCCTATCTACCAAAATGAACATAAATACAACTTTGGAATCCTTCCTAGGACCCGAGAAGCTTGTCTTGATGTTCCATCTTGGTCCATGTAGCGGGAGTGAGCAATCCAATCTCCATCTTTAGTCTTCTCAAAATTACAATTAATAAATTACAAAATAAACCTATTTACATTCTAATTTCAAAACCATAATACTAAAGAAAACCAAAGGAGATACGAGATCTCAAAACTACATTAGAATTATGTTTCCATCATTACGAAAACATAATTAACTAAGGCCACACTAGGTATTACAAATTACAACCGATTGCAAAAATACGTAAATTAAACCATTCAACAATTCATACAACTAAATAAAATGCATCAACTATAAATTAATCATTCAAGACATAATTCCTTAATTATGTAGAGTAATTTATCCAAACCACCTATTTTATAATTATCAAAATTATGTGACAATTCCTCAATTACTCACAATAATTCCAATGTTAATTCACATTAGCTAGTGATATGAATTAATCCAACATTATTTTAAACCTCTTTAAAATAATTGGGTATCTTTAATTTGTGAACTTTTTCACAACAAACAATCATACATTATAAATGTAATGTATAATTATAATTGGCCAAAAACACAAACAAAATTTTTTATTTTTTTTTATTTTGCTCTCGGCAAATCTGAAAAAAAAAACGAAAAACAGTTTTTTTTTCATCTCGGCATTTAGCCCTAAAAAACAAAAACAGTTTTTTTTTTCTTTCTCTCGGCATTTAGCCCTAAATTTCGAAAAAAAACAATTTTTTTTTTTTTTTTTTTTTTTTTTTTTTTTTTTAGAAAACATATCCTTTTAGATGAACAAATTTGTTTAATGTTGCTACTATAACAAGATTGGCATAATCAACAACTTTTAATTTAATATAGATCCAAACTAGATGATTCAATTTAACCTCTTAAAAATGAATATCTAAATTATGATTAAATCGATTATCCGAATATTTGATTCATCACAATTGATTTGAACATTATTAAATTAATGGATGCCAAAACTATATAGCAAAACAAATGAACATCATAAAGTAAAACAATTTCCATTTACATTTCAATTTAATTCTAATTAAATCAAAACATCTACAAATTTATCATATTATCATCTTAACATCTGAAAACAACAATATCAATAAATCAAAATGGAACAAAACATAAAAAAAAAACAAAAATCTCTCGGCAAAAAGAAACGGCCGAAACATTTTTTTTCCTCAAAAATTTTGTTTTAATTCACTTATGAAATCATATAAAATAATTTCGTGGCCTATCCTCTGATACCACTTGTGGGAAATATCGGTATATTTCATCAAGAAAATTTCGGATTATAACGAAATTATGAAATATGAAATTGCTAGTCATAAACGAATTGCATAAACAAAAGAATAGAGATTTAGAATTAACCTTTGGTCCTAGCAATTTGGCCTAAGAACAAATATCGAAATCGATATTCTCCTAATTGTTGCACCCAAAATGCTTTGAGAAATGCCCTTGTTCTTGCTAGAAAGAGATCCCTAATTGTTAATTATTTTTAGGGTTTTTAAGTGATGAGAGAATTAGGTCAAAAAGAAGTAAGAAAATGATCCCTCCTTTTCTCTTTTAACCGTCCAAGAGGAGGAGAGTAAGGAAGATCTTTTTTCTTATTTTCCTCCCTTTTGAATCGTGTAACAACCGAAAATAAGGAGGAAAAATCTCCTTATTTTTTGTAGTTATCTTATTGTATAAAAATGTGTATATCTTATCAATTGTCATTTATGTCGTCACGTATTTAATAAGTCTACATACAACAGTTTGCAGTCGATTTATTAATACCGGTCCGTCATCAATTATTATGACAATATCGTATAATATATACATTAACTATAAATATCGCATATTTATAATTTGCTAATTAAATATAACCGTTTATGTTTAATTACGAATTAACATCTTGATTCGTTTAAGCTCACATTATATACAATAATTAAATATAACAGTTTATATTCAATTTACGAATTAACAATTAATTCGTCTCAGCTGATATTATTTAATTGTATTAAATAATCGTCTCATCATCACATTGACTAACGTTTTAGTCAAATACATGGACTAACCTTTTAGTCATATAAGGCATCAATGTGATTACATTTTCATATAATCACATCTCTCAAACACATCCTTTAGGTGTGACTTTTAGGGACCAGTTGATCACCGCCATCAGTATGATAATAACGTCAAACTTCTAGCAAGCCAACCGTTATTAAGTAAACGTTAATCAACTGATATAATACTAAGTATACCCTGTGAACCTATAAGAGATTTAAATACGTTATCACACTAACTGTGAAGGACACTAGCTCCAACAAATACTTATAACAGTGATAGTCTGACATACCGTTACCTGTAACGGGTAATGGTGTTCTTGACTATCTAGTTTGACCCGTCACACTTGAAGCAAACTTTTTATTTCAAATATTTTACGAATAGGCTCTCTCAAATCAGTTTTGGCATTCTAAAATATTTGAAAAGGTGGTATGTTAAAAAGAGTTTGTAAAGACTAGTTCAAAAGATTTCCCTTTTCATGAAACAACTTTTTCTTAACTTTCCATGAACCTTGTTTTCGCTCTTTCCTTGTTTATCAATGAATTGACTTCTTGCTAATGGCATCTCCTCTTTGTTTCTGAAAAGCCACGGATATTTTGAGGCTAAATACAAACTCTCTTTTCTCTCTTTTGCTCCTTAGAAGTAAGCCCTTTTGGTGCTAGTTTGGGAAGGCCAACTTCTCTTGTCTCGTGACCAAAGAACTTGACCACAAACCCTAGCTTACATCCTCTCGACCCTTCTCTATAAAAGGAGCACCACTCCTCACTTTGAAAGCAAGACTTTCCTGAGAATTTTCTTGAGTTTGCAAAATTGGTTTCAAGTTTTATTCATTTTTAACATTTTGCAAAAGCTTTCAAAGTCTTCAAGTGTTACAGTCACAACAACTGTTACTTTAAGTATTGAACTCTTTCACTTATGAACCGTTTGATCTTATAAGTTGTCCATATCAATTCTTGTTAAGAATCAGTCCGTGAAAACTTGATCTTTGTAAAACGTTCTAAGTAAGAGTGTCTAGTTCTAGGACGGAGTAGTCCTTGAACTTGTGTCGCAACCGGAGTAGGTTGTTGGTGTCGCGACCGGAGTAGGTTGTTGCTCTTTTTATTGTACGGGTTTTTAGTAGTCGGAGTAGATCACTAAAATATTCAATAAAAAGTAGATTGGACGTAGGCTTTTGAGTATTAGCCGAACCAATTCAAAAATCTTGTGTTCTATCTTTGCTTACTTTTATTCCGCTGCATTTATTCTTATCAAGCTTCTTTTTTTGCGTTCCTTTGAAGTAACAGTTCTACATACTGTCACATTCGTTCTGTAGCTTGTACTTCATATGCTAAGAGACGAATTACAACATTCAGAACCATTGTTATCCTCACAGTTCAGCAAGTAGTTACTTTTTAATACTCGTTTAATTCGTCAATATTAATCGATGTATTCACAACTTCTCCACATTATCAAACAACTTACTTTAATCCAATAAGGTTTAAGTTAAAATTTTAAAATAGTACTTAATTCACCCCCTCCTCCTCTTAGGTACTTGAATCCATAAATTCTTCAAAGACTAAACAAACGATTACTAGCAAGAGTATATATAAAACAAAGCACACACTTGTCATTATCAAAACTTAATCATATACCTATATGGTCCAACAACGCTGGTTTCCCAAAGTTCTTTCAACTCTTTGATCAACGGTTGCAGGTACACATCCAAATTTGTCTTAGGGTTCTTAGGACTTGGAACAAGTAGAGATAAGAACATAAATTGTCGCTTCATGCATAACCAAGGAGGTAAGTTGTATGGAGTGACGATCACGGGCCAACAAGAGTAACACTTCCCCAATTGCCCATAAGGGATAAATCCATCTGTACACAAACCAAGACGAACATTACGAGGCTCACTTGCAAATTCTGAATGCTCTCTATCGAAATGTTTCCACGCTTCTCCATCACTTGGGTGTGCCATTGTCCCCCTTTGTCTTAATCGAGAGTTTCTATGATGCCAACTCATCTCACCTACTATGTGCTTGGTTGTATATAATCGTTGTAACCTTGGCGCAAGCGGGAAATAAGTTAACGGTTTACAAGGAATTCGCTTCCCACTTGAATTTTTTATACTTTTATATCGAGATGCATGACACTTTGTACATTCCTTAAGATCAGCATTTTTCTCCCAGAAAAGCATGCATCCAGTAGGACATGCATCAATCTTCTCGTGGGGTAGTTGTAGTCCCTTAAGCACATTCTTATTCTCATTAAAATTGCGCGCCATTTCATTATTCTTTGGAATAATGTCACCTATGAATGACACAAACCCATTCGTGCATCTAAGAGATATGTTATTCTCACATTTTAGTGCTACCAACCAAGCTGCCGCTTGCAACAAACTCATATTACTTCCCTCATACACTGGTTGTTCGGCTTTTTCTAGCATTTTATAGAAGGAAGAAACTAGGGGGTTTGGGGTTTCATAACGCACTTCTTTATCGCTAAGGTTGTTGGGATTGAGTTGCTCCTCCATTATTTGTTCAACGATATCACGTAATGCATTTTCCACGAGCTCCAGGTAAGGATTCTCACTAACTACGATACTACTTGAACATCCTTTGGTAGGCATTTCCTCACCGGGATACGCCTATACATAGTAATTATCGGCAAAACCATTCGACCAAAGATGATCGTGAACTTGTTCCTTCCCTTTAAAAGCTCTGTTATTGTATTTCTTACATGGACGCCTCATTTCACCAAAAATTTTATACATACTACTTTGTTCCACGAAGTTAATAAACTCTTTCACCTCCTTTGCAAATTCACGCTTGGGTTTCTTTTTTTCGTCTAATCTTTCATACATCCATTGTCGTTCTAATCTTTTCATGTTTTTATATATCTACAATTCAATTTGTTTATATATATGTCATAAAAAAACAATAACAACCAAAAATAATACTCAATAAATATTATCACCAACAAATAACTATTGTCAACAAGTAATCTTTCTTTTTTTGAATTGGGTCCTTATCACTCCAACCTAAACCCATCAATGTACGTTTGAAGTCACTAGCAAACACACACTTGTGATTTATTAATGAGGAAAAAATTCGGCAGCAATTCCCCTCTATTCTCCAAATACACAATGTAGAATAAATAATTACTCCACATATGCATTCAGAAAACATTAAAGGAATTGTCACCGAGCTCTTTCCTCATTAACAAATCACAAGTACATGTTTACTACCTAAGTGACTTGAAACGAACAAAGACAATCCCAAAACGGGGACTATTCAAGAATTCTTCCTAAGGAGTAATTTTTGAACGGGTACTAAGTCAATATGAACATTAATTTCAATAATACTAAAAACAAAACATACAACAATGACTACTTTCCTAATAATGTCAATTAACAAAAACTAAGTAATATGACTAATTTTTCATTTTAAATATCTAATCTAATTAATATTAAGTCAAATTATCATTTTAAAAACATTAACATTTCACAAAATTTAATACTTCACCAACCTTTTAACAGTATTATTAACACTTGACAACATTTTCACAACACAACATACATGTAAACAAAATGGCTTCTATCCTAATTTAACATGCATCAACACCAACTACTACTAATTAAGCTAATTAAACAAAAAAAATTAATTAAAAGGAGATTAAAAAATACCTAATTAACTTCACTAATAATTAAAAAAAAAGGATGAGAAAGAAGGTGGAGGGCAGCGGTGGGTTGCCGACGGCGGCGGTGAAGGGTGCCAACAACCTATACAAAGAAAAACAATAAAGAGAAGACAAGGAAAAGGAAAAGGAAAAGCAAAAGGAAAAAGAAGAAAGAAAGGACATACCTGGGGCGGAGATGGCGGTGGTCGGAAAAAGAAGAGGGTGGTGGTGGTTGTGGTGGTGTCGGATTTGGGGTTAGGTTTTGAGGGAAAAATGAATTGGGGAAAAAATTGTGCGATATAAGAATGACGGGTTCCTCCCGCGTTTTTTCTGATTTAAGAATACTCCTTACGGAAATTCCATCAGGAAAGTCAATGTTCTGTAAACTTTCCAGACGGAAATTCCGTCAGGATTGTTCAAAAACACGGGATCCTGACGGTTTTTCCGTCAGGACTTTCCTTTCAATTATTGGCTTTTGTCCAATAATTGAAAGGAAAGTCTGACGGTTTGTCCGTCAGGATCTTGTATTATCTGACTGGATTTCCGTCAGGAGTACTGAATGTCTGACGGAGATTCCGCCACGATGTATTGGCGCCGTTGCTTTTTTAAGCGCGCCAGTAACCTGTGACGAATTCTGACGGGATTTCCGTCAGTATTGAATTACTGACGGAAATCCCGTTACTATTCCGTCAGTCTCCCTAATTATCTGACGGTTTTTAAAAACCGTCAGAATTTCCGTAAGTTTTCCGCATTATTTTCAGTTCTAAAAGACTTTCGACCAATGTAAAATACAAAGGATAAAAAAATTAAAATTGTGTTTGTATATCTATGGACTTTCACGGTAATAAATGGGTAGATGACTATCAAATACCTAGAGTTAGAACACTTCAAATACATGTGTAGCATTATTGTATATAAAAGGGATTCAATCCGTCACAAACAACGAATCCCTCCTCTCATCTTATTTCTCTCTTAGTTTTTCTTTTTTTCGTTTTCTTGCATGCTAGATGAACTCTTTTGTTTATGTAATTTATAACATTGATGTGTATATTCATTCTTATTATGCTAATAATATGGTTGCTTATTACGGTATATCATATTGTTTCTTAGCTAATACTAATAGTGTAATTTGGTTCAAAATTCTAGGTACGATATTAATTAAGTTGAGCGTATAACATTGTGGTTTAATTCATAGAGAAAACAAATAATTCTAGTAGAAAAAATACTTGTTCAATAACTCACATTTGTTCGATATTTTTACAATTATTTAGTTAGTATCATATGCCATTATTACTACCAATTACCAAATAACAATTACAATTATATGCTTCTCTCGTAAAAATAAATTTGAGTGTCCTGCAACCTGTTGCTCTCTACATTCAATTTTCCTTTTGCTGAATTCTTACGGCAGACAAACACTAGCTCATTTAGTTTTAGCGTTGCCGAAAAAAAAAACAAAAAAAAAACTATTCACCACATTCACTTTGTAATTACAAAGACACAATTTGGATAATAATCATTCGAAAGTTAGTTGGCATTGTAGTTGTGAAAATTACAAACTACTCTCTCCGTCTCAGTTAACAGTAATTTATCGTCTCTTTTATTAAGGAAAATTTCAAACTCATGCGTACTACTATTATCATAGGACTCAGCCATCGTAATGTCCTGCAACTTAAACGACCCATCTCTGGGGTTTCATGTGTGAGATTTATCTGTATGCATCCCTTTAATTTTAAGGACTATAACGAATTATAATGATGAAACTAGTCATAAAATTAAATTGCATAAACAAAATTGTAAAGGATTAAGAAATAACCTTCGGTCCTAGCAAATACGGCCTAAGAACAATATCAAAGTAGATATTCGCCTATCAGTTGCACCCAAGACGATATAAGAAATGCCCTTTGATTATGCTAGAATCGATCCAAAAATTAACTAAATAATTTTTAGGTTTTTTTTGTGTTTTTCGTAGAGATGAGAGGCAAGAGAATGAGTGAAAAATTAGGTTAAGAAAAATTCACTCCCATTCCCCTTTAACCGTGTATGAGGAGGAGATTAGGGTAGAATTTTTCTTCCTAATATTCTCGGCCCATTTACCGAAATTAGGCGAGTTAATTTCTCTTTTTTTCGGTTATTCCAAAAATGTATAAAATGTGTAAATTGTCATCTAGTGAGGATCGAACCCATGACCTCTTGGTTTGAGTACCCTCACTATTACCACTATGACACATTCATCTTGTTGATATTAAATATAACCGATTACATTTAATTACGAATTAACAGATTAATTCGTCCAAGCTAACATTACATACATTTAATTAAATATAACTTATTATATTCAATTTACGAATTGACAGTTAATTCGTCTCAACTAATATTATTTAATCTTCATTAAATAATTATCTCATCAACACATTGACTAACTTTTTAGTCATATAAGGCATCAATGTGATTATATTTCTATAACCACATCTCTCAAACACATCCTATAGGTGTGACCTTTAGGGACCAGTTGATCACCGCCATCTGTATGATAATAACGTCAAACTTTCTAGCAAGCCAACCGTTATTAGGTAATCATTAATCAACTGATTAAAATATGAAGTATACCCTTGTGAACCTGTAAGAGATTTACAATTGTTATCACACTAATTTGTGGAGGACACAAGCTCCAACAAACTCCCACTTGTCCTCACAAGTGTATGTGCGATAACCGATTCTCATATCCTAAAATTTCTCCCACTCAATGTAAAACAATTTGCAAATCCGTATTCACAAAGGTCGTATTTTACAAGCGATCATCATCAAGAGTGGTTTCCCGACTAGAGAGTAACTTAACGATAAACGAATCAACATTCGAGCATGGCCATGCGGTTCAGTTACAACTCCTCGAGTGGCCCTGAGAAATAACTATACCTAATAAGGGTTGGATATTTTCCTCAACTCGAATCCTGCAGATGTAAGCACAGTATGAAATGACCCAGAAAAAATCTACTTAGCCTCCAGTTACGGAAGACCGTGAGAAAGAAACCAAAGTCACCCAAAAACTGCCTTAATCTCAAGAGACAGTCGATAGTCAAAAGAATCGACTCTAGGAACACAATGGATATCCTATCCACGACCTGACACCGAATGTTTTAAACATTTAGGACTCCATTACGTTGTCACAAAAATTTGTCCTACGAGGTATCGTTATAATCTCGCATTTGTGATCGATCAGTCAACAGTTTGACTTATGGCTCGTTGAACCCACCATCAATCGACTGCACAATATAATAGCCGGAGTTATCAGCTCACATGGGAGATTACGGACCAAACAAATATAATGTAATTCAGTTCACTTTGTGGCGTTCAATGTTGTCAGTACAATCCACATGAAAAACAAAATATTATAATAAAACGATGAAGTTGTAAATAGTATATGAAAAAGATAATGTATCAAATCCATAATCAAGTACTACAACTCAGGAACACGTTTAATTCCCATGGAAATAACGTGCCCTACATGCTTATCATAATTCAACGGTTTAGTGAGAGTATCCGCGATGTTATCATCCGTCGCAATCTTGTCTATCACTATCTCCTCTTGCTCCACGTAATCACGGATCAGGTGAGCTTTCCGATGTACATGTCTAGATTTGTTGCTAGACTTTGGCTCTTTAGCCTGGAAGATGGCACCTCTATTGTCACAATAGATGGTGATCGGGTCATTCGAACTAGGAACTATCGTAAGTCCTTGTAAGAATTGACGCATCCATATCGCTTCCTTTGCTGCCTCCGAAGCGGCATAGTACTCGGATTCAGTGGTATAATCTGCTACAACACTCTGTTTGGAACTCTTCCAGCTGACCGCATCGCTATTAAGAGTAAAAACGAACCCGGATTGAGATTTTGAATCATCCCGATCCGTTTGGAAGCTAGCATCTGCTTAACCGATTGCGCATAGCTTAGTATCGCCTCCATAAGTCAATACCCAATCCTTAGTCCTCCGTAGGTACTTGAGGATGTTCTTAACAGTTATCCAGTGTGTTTCATCTGGAGTCTTTTGGTACCGACTCGTCATACTCAATGCATATGCCACGTCTGGACGTGTGCATATCATGGCATACATGATCGATCCTATTGCAGATGCATAAGGAACACGACTCACGCGCTCAATCCCTTCAGGCGTCGCGGGTGACTGAGACTTCCACAACTGCATCCCAGTCGTCATTGGAAGGTTCCCCTTCTTGGAGTTGGTCATGCTGAACTTCTCAAGAATCTTATCCAAATAAGACTCCTGACTAAGTGATAACGTCCGTCGTGATCTATCTCGGTAGATACGGATTCCCAAAATACGTTGTGCCGCACCCATATCTTTCATCTGGAAATGGTTCTTCAACCATTCTTTGACCGAAGATAGGAGAGGAATTTAATTCCCAATCAGGAGTATGTCATCGACATACAATATCAAGAATACAATCTTGCTCCCACTCGACTTAATATATAAGCATGGTTCTTCGACCGATCGAGTGAAACCATACTCTTTTATCACCTGGTCGAAACGATGATTCCAACTCCGAGAAGCTTGCTTAAGTCCATAAATGGAACGCTTAAGCTTGCATACTTTCTTAGGATGTTCAGGATCTATGAAACCTTCGGGTTGCACCATGTACAACTCTTCCTCCAAATAACCGTTTAAGAAGGCGGTTTTCACATCCATTTGCCAAATTTCATAATCATGAAAAGCGGCAATCGCTAAGATTATCCGAATGGAACGTAGCATGACTACAGGTGCAAAAATCTCATCATAATGCGATCCATGCACTTGAGTGAAACCTTTTGCCACTAGTCGTGCCTTATAGGTACCTGGTTGCGCGTCTACAGAACGCTTTATTTTGTAAAGCCACTTGCAATGTAGAGGTTTTACCTTATTATGTAAATCAACTAGATCCCATACGTCATTCTCATACATGGAGTCCATCTCGGATTTCATGGCTTCGAGCCATAGCTTTGAGTCGGAACATGCCATAGCACCTTTATAGGTAGCGGGTTCATTACTCTCTAAGAGTAAAACGCCATTCTCCTCGACCATACCAATGTATTTGTCCGGAGCATGAGAGACTCTACCCGACCTCCTAGGTTCCTCAGGAATATTAACCGTATCATCAGTTGGAGGAACAACTTCCTCCATCCGTTCCTCGGTTGTTGGTTCTGGAATCTCCGATAGCTCGAAGGTTCTATTACTCGTCTTGTTCTCGAGAAATTCTTTCTCTAAGAACGTCGCACTAGCCGCAACAAAAACTCGATGTTCGGTAGGCGAATAGAAGTAATGACCAAATGTTCCTTTTGGATAACCTATAACGTATGTCTTGACCGATCGCGGGCCGAGCTTATCCTCTTGTCTCCACTTGACATAAGCCTCGCAGCCCCAAACCCGAATAAAGGACAAGTTAGAGACCGTTCCCTTCCACATTTCATATGGAGTCTTGTCGACAGCTTTAGTCGGACTTCGGTTAAGTATAAGAGCAGCTGACAAAAGAGCAAAACCCCATAATGAATCAGGCACTACCGTGTGACTCATCATGGATCGAACCATATCAAGTAAGGTTCGATTTCTCTATTCGGACACACCATTTAATTGAGGTGTTCCAGGTGGAGTTAACTGTAGAACGATTCCACAATCTTTAAGGTGTTGATCAAACTAATTTGAAAGATATTCGCCACCCCGATCTGAACGGAGTGCTTTAACCTTTCTACCTAGTTGGTTCTCAACACTGTTCTGGTATTCCTTGAATTTCTCAAAGGACTCACTTTTATGCTTCATTAAGTAGACATATCCGTATCTACTCAAATCGTCCGTGAAAGTGATAAAATATCTATAGCCATCTCTAGCGGTAATTGACATAGGTCCACAAACATCAGTATGTATGAGTCCTAATAGGTCACTAGCGCGCATTCCAACACCTTTGAAGGAAATTCGAGTCATTTTGCCAATGAGACATGATTCACACGTGCCATATGTAGAAAAATCGAATGCGGGAATAGTCCCATTATCGACGAGTTTCTTTACGCGTTTCTCATTTATGTGTCCCATTCGACAATGCCATAGATAGGTTTGATCTTTGTCACCAACCTTTAATTTCTTATTATTCATGTGTAATACTTCCGTGGTTTGATCTAAGATGTAAATTCCATTCATGGAAACTGCTTTGCCATAAATCATTTCATTGAAAGAGAAAATACAGCTATTATCCTTTATTGAAAATGCAAAACCGTCTTTAGCAAGTACGGAAACAGAAATAATGTTCTTAGACAAACTGGGTACATAGTAACAGTTATTTAAAAATAACTCAAAACCACTAGGGAGTTGGATTACATATGTTCCCTTCGAGACAACAGCAACTCGTGCTCCATTCCCGACTCGCAGGTCCACATCACCTTTTTCGAGAGGTATGATGTTCTTTAGGCCCTGCAAATGATTACACAGATGAGAACCATAACCAGTATCAAGTACCCAAGTTCCGCAACTTGCATGGTTAATCTCAATCATATGAATATAAGATGACATACCAACAGGAACGACGCGGCCTGCTTTGATGTCCTCACGGTAGACGGGACAGTTCCTCCTACAATGTCCAGTCTTGTGACAATGGTGGCACTCAATGTCACCGCCCTTGCTCTTTGCCTTGCCCTGTGAGCCACTAGTCTCACCGGACCCACTCTTACCGTTTCCTGGCTTTTTAAACTTTGGCTTACCTACAGCTAGGTCGCCATGAGCCTTGCCCTTACCTTTACCCTTGTTGGAAATCGTGAGAACATCCTGCTTCATGCTCCCACTCAATTTCATATCCTTCTCGGTCTGTACGAGAAGGGAGTGTAGCTCATGGGGACTCTTTTTCAAGTCATTCATGTAGTAGTTCGCCCTGAAAAGGGCAAAACCATCATGAAGAGAATGAAGCATTCGATCAATGACAATGCTCTCACTGATTTTGCAATCAAGAGCCTCCAGCTTCTCGACATTCTCAATCATGTGAAGAATGTGTGGGCTAACCGGTTGGCCCTTCTGGAGTTTCGCATCAAAGAAGCGACAGGTATGCTCATATGTAACGATTCTCGGTGCTTTTGAGAACTCGTTAGTGAGCGTGGTGAAAATCTTGTTCGCACCTTGGGCAATGAAGCGTCTCTGCAAATTGGTTTCCATTGCAAAGATGAGTACGTTCTTTATCGCACCCGCTTCCATAACGAAGTCACTATAAGCGAGTGACTCGTTGACTCTCGCATTGGGGCCTGGTTTACCGGTATTGGCTCGATTAAGTACACCGAGCTTACCGTCGAATGGCAAGATTCTGTATTGCCGCCTCCCGATCCATAAAGTTGGACCCATCATTCTTCAGTCGCGTGGACTGATTCATGTGGTCCATAAAAGCTTTCAGCCAGGACTCGCGTCCAAGTGTGGCAGTAGGCATTGGGATTGCGTTATTTCCAGCCATTTAGTTGTAACAATATTATCAAAATATACGTGTTCTACACTGCGAGAAGAAGAATAAAAATAATAAGCATGTGCATTGTTTATATTTTTAAGTCTAATGAACTACTGTCATAACGCGAAGACTCAAAACATTTATACAATTGACCTCCCTCAAGAATTATATAAATGATCCCAACACTCAATTATCTACAAATTGATAAGCTATCCTTTTAGCTAATTCTACTGTTAGAATTCTTGGTCGATAAATTTCTGTAAATACTATCTTTAGTCCATCATAATCACGAGAAACTCTTCGGACTATGATGTTGAGGTAAACTAAGTCAACACAACTACTTACCCAACGTAGAAGGGGTTATATTATGCCTACCGACGAAGAAGGGATTCATAGTTGTTTGCCCTTATAAAGACTAGTCTCAATTTCCGTTTTAGAGGAAGATCCCATCAACTTTATTTTAATTCATTTTAAGTGAACTATCATCTAGCATGCGAGAATGAATAAACTACGGTGATGGCTTAATAAGTCTGTGACATCTGTATGTCCATGAAAACTAACATACAACCTATATGAGTCAATTTTCATGCATTTTAGTAGTAGGTGGTTTGATTTTAGGCGGAATATGATGCATAAACTATCATGTGAATGAAAAGCAATTGGAATGAAAAACGTAAAAGCAATAATAAAGTCCTAGTGTGGCCTATCCTATCAAAATGAACATTAAATACAAGTTTGGAATCCATCCTTGGACCCGAGAAGCTTGTCTCGATGTTCCATCTTGATCCATGTAGCGGGAGTGAGCTCCAATCTCCATCTTTAGTCTTCTTTGAAAATTACAATAAATAAATTTACATAATAAACCTATTTATTACATTCTAATTTCAAAACCCAAAAACTAAAGAAAAAAAAGGAGATTCGAGATCTCATAATTACATAAAAAATTATGTTTCCTTCATTACGAAAACATAATTTAACTAAGGCCACACTAAGTATTACAAATTACAACCGATTGCAAAAAAATACGTAAATAAATTCATTCAACGATTCATTCAACAAAAATAAAATGCATCAACTAAAAATAAATTAAACATACATGACACAATTCCTTAATTATGTTGATTAATTTTATTCAAACCACCTATTTAAATCAAATTAAGTGACAATTCCTCAATTAATCACATTAAATTTAATCTTAATTCATATTAAACTTGTAATATGAATTTAATCCATCAAATTTTAAACTGCTTTAAAATAATATGGTATCTTTAAATTGTGAACCGTTTCACAATAACTAATTGGCCAAAACAAACAAAAAAAAAACAAAATCCTTTATTTTTTTTATTTGTCTCGGCTAAACCAAGAAAAAAAAAACAAAACAAGCCTTTTTTTTTCTTTTTCGGCAAAAACAGCAAAAAACGATAAAAACAGTCCGTTTCTTATATTGCACACGGTTTTATCTGTAAAAACCGAAACAAGACAAAAAAAAAATTTAAATCTGTCCTCTGTGAACAGTAACCACGTGAACAATAACAGGAAAAAAAAATTATTTTCTCGGATGCTTTTCAAATCGGCATAAACAAAAACAGCCGCAAAAAAAACATTAATCGGTTTTTCAAGAGAAACCGAAAGAAAAAACAGAAAATATATTTTTTTTTAATAATACTGTTCATCCATGAACAGTAACGGAAACGAAAAAAAAAAAATTCCACGGCCCAAAAAAAAAATCCAGCCGATTACATTTTTTTCTCGCAAACCCTAATTATTGTTTACAAACAATTTTATGAAAATCATCAAAATTAAAATTCGTGGCCTTGGCTCTGATACCACTTGTGGGATTTATCTGTATGCATCCCTTTAATTTTAAGGACTATAAGGAATTATAATGATGAAACTAGTCATAAAATTAAATTGCATAAACAAAATTGTAAAGGATTAAGAAATAACCTTCGGTCCTAGCAAATACGGCCTAAGAACAATATCAAAGTAGATATTCGCCTATCATTTGCACCCAAGATGATATAAGAAATGCCCTTTGATTATGCTAGAATCGATCCAAAAATTAACTAAATAATTTTTAGGTTTTTTTTGTTTTTTTCGTAGAGATGAGAGGCAAGAGAATGAGTGAAAAATTAGGTTAAGAAAAATTCACTCCCATTCCCCTTTAACCGTGTATGAGGAGGAGATTAGGGTAGAATTTTTCTTCCTAATATTCTCGGCCCATTTACCGAAATTAGGAGAGTTAATTTCTCTTTTTTTCGGTTATTCCAAAAATGTATAAAATGTGTAAATTGTCATCTAGTGAGGATCGAACCCATGACCTCTTGGTTTGAGTACCCTCACTATTACCACTATGACACATTCATCTTGTTGATATTAAATATAACCGATTACATTTAATTACGAATTAACAGATTAATTCGTCCAAGCTAACATTACATACATTTAATTAAATATAACTTATTATATTCAATTTACGAATTGACAGTTAATTCGTCTCAACTAATATTATTTAATCTTCATTAAATAATTATCTCATCAACACATTGACTAACTTTTTAGTCATATAAGGCATCAATGTGATTATATTTCTATAACCACATCTCTCAAACACATCCTATAGCTGTGACCTTTACGGACCAGTTGATCACCGCCATCTGTATGATAATAACGTCAAACTTTCTAGCAAGCCAACCGTTATTAGGTAATCGTTAATCAACTGATTAAAATACGAAGTATACCCTTGTGAACCTGTAAGAGATTTACAATTGTTATCACACTAATTTGTGGAGGACACAAGCTCCAACATCATGTACCTTACACGACTCTACCACCGCTCTTGTCGTGTGCTTTACACGACACCTCCGTGGAGTGGTCGTTTGCGCTACACGATATTTCGCTTGAAACGTTATTAATTTTTGTAGTTTGTATTAGGAAACTTTTCCGGATACGCTGTTGATTATTCAGACGAGTTTACATGCCGACTTAAGTTTTGATCATTTGAGAAGGCTTTTAATTGCTGCCTTAAGGAGGCATGCAAATTGATTGAGCATAAAAAATGATGAGAGTAATCATAAGCCATGATGAAATGCAGTGGATGAACAAAAATGATGAAACATCCGATGTAGCCATGTCAAGTGTCATGCAGGGGCAGTTCGTGTGTTTGAAGATGATACCAAACGTCTGAAGATGATATAGTGAGCGTGTGATGATGATTTAGCCCGATTAGATTCATTGTTTAATACAAAAGGGTAATAATGTCATTTACTCGGGCTATATTAGTAATTTTAGGGCGACAAAAAGAAAAAATGATTAAAATACCACTCACAGAAAATAAAAAAGTAAATAAATGACTTTGATTAACATACCCCTCATGGATACGAAAAAAGTATAATGTGTACAAATAAATGGGAAAAAGGGAGTACACGATATTATAACATGATACTCCCTTTGTTTCTTTTTATATGCCATTCTCATATTTTGAGACACTATCTTCTCTTTTCAATATCTCTCAAAATATAAGATAATGAAATGTATACTCATTTGAAAAGCTTTTCATAAGGGATTTTATGGTATGATTTTTATAATTTTTAGACTAATATATTTTTATAAAAATAAAAGTGCTTTCATACAGGGAAGGGAAATTGTAGATAATATTTTCATTTGCCAAGACTTGGTGAGGCTCTATAATAGAAAGAACTGTTCTCCAAGGGTGATGATGAAAATAGATTTAAAGAAGGCTTATGACTCCATTGAATGGAGCTTTATTGAAGGTATGCTGAATGCTCTTAATTTTCCCCATAAGATGGTTCAGTGGATAATGCAATGTGTCACTTCTACCTCCTTTTCTTTATCCTTGAATGGTAACCAGTTTGGGTATTTTAAGGGCCTTAGGGGGATTAGGCAAGGGGATCCTATGTCTCCCCTTTTGTTTACTTTGTGTATGGAGTATTTGACTAGGATTTTGGACTTGGTCACTAATTCTAATGATTTTAACTTCCATCCCCAGTGTAAGAGTCTCAAGCTATGTCATCTGTGCTTTGCAGATGACTTGCTTTTGTTTTGTAAAGGGGACATTACTTCTGTTAAGGTCTTGATGAGGGGGTTTCTTTCTTTCTCTGAAGCTTCTGGCCTCTGCTTTAATAGAAGTAAATCTGATATTTATATGAATGGGGTGAACCACATGGTCAGGGATCAGATTCTGCAGTTGTCTGGGTTTCAGCAAGGGTCCTTCCCTTTCAAATATCTAGGCATTCCCATTTCTTATAAAAGACTGTCTAGTGCTGATAGCAATGTGTTGGTGGATAAAATTGTTAAGAAAATTAGAGGTGTTGGGAAATGTGTCCTCAACAATAGTGCGATCACATGATTTAAATATCATTATTAAATCTCATTTTAAGAATACAATTGGGAAGTAATATTGTTACTGTCAACTGGTCAACATATATCGGTAATGATTGGTGACTAGAGTTTGACATTCTTTGTCGTGTGACGGTGGTGATCGATTGACCCCTAGGTCATACCTAAAGGGCAATACTCTTAATTGATTATTTAATTAATCGTATAATGTTGCGAGTTAATTAAATTACTTGAAAATTGACGGACGATTTTGGAAGTAAAATTTACGTATCAAATTGAAATGTGATTAAATGAGATACGGTCTGAGTAATTGAATTGTATCATTACTCGGATGAAATTATTGTTTAAAGAAACAATCGGAATTGAATGATTTATTATAAATACAATCTGTTGTGATTTATAAATTGGTAAAATATTTTGGCACAAGTAATTATGATATTACTAAGTCGATTTTTGTATGTGACGTATTTTTATTAATACGTTGATTTTTAATATGTTAAAAATACATAACAAATTTATATCACATATGACATGTGACATATTGACAATTGACAAAAAATAATATGGATACCATATTAACATATGTGCCGAAAATAAGAGGAGGTTTAAGCTAATATTGTGGTTGTTTTATTAAGTGGTAAACACAATCATTACATGCTTTAGTAGCCATGCAAGCCTACTAAACATTGTGAAGACAAATGTATGCATGCATTGGCTCCCCTCCTACTCACCCTTGGTCCGGTTTTTTAAGAGGGAAAAACTAATTGTTTTTCCCCTTAATTTGCCTCTTAGACTATAATGTAAGGTGATTATTCATTCAATCAATAACTTATCTAAAATAAGAGAGTTTTAGAGAGATAAAATACTCCCAAAATTCCTTCTCCTCTACACGGTTTTAGGAGCTTAAAACCAAAATAATTTTGGTTCAATTTTCACTACATTAATATTATACTAGTACTTATAATATTAATTAGATTAAGTGTTAAGCCTTGGGTATAAAGCTTGGGGAGAGATCTTGTACTTAGATCTTGTTCATCCATAAAGGAAAAGCTCAAGAACAAGAAGAGAAAGGTGATCTCTCTTGTGCCCTAATAGCCGAAATCTACAATGTAAGGACATGATTTCTCCTCCTTTTATATTATTGTTTGCATGCATAAAATCCGTTTTAATTTTATGACAAATTATTTTAGACATATATGAGTATGTTAAAATGTATATGAATCTACATTTCCTTCAATCGGTATCTTGAGCCACGGTTGTTTGCATGCAAATTGGTTAAAAGTTTTTCCGAGTTATATGAATAACAAAATAAAACTTGTAAAATTTGTGTTATTATGATATATCACGAAATTATTACATGCATGTTAATATTTCTGGTCCTAAAATGTTTTAGGATATTTTGGTTAATTTTTCGGATTTTTATTGTTCATATTTTACAATAATGGCATTTAAATGTGATTTTATGAGTAAAAATGTCATTTTTGGTCTAAAATTAGCTATACTTCGAATTTTCACTTGGTTTTTGGATATGTTGTCACATATATTATTTTGAGATAACCTGTAAATTTTCATAATTTTTGGACTTGTTATGCTCGAAAAATGATTTTTTCATTATTAAATTCGGATTTAAGTGAAAAATAGGTTAATATGAGTTAAATTTCGAATCTGGTCATAGAAAATTAATATGTTGTCACATGCAATTTTACAAGATGTGTGTAAAATAATTGGCTATAAAGAAGTCTTTTTGCATGATTTATGAATTTTTGAAGAAAAATAGCATAAATAGTGACATTATTAGTGGAAAATTAATAAAACATAATCTATGACTTAGGAAAAACGTCTAATGTTGCATTTTATTATATTTTTCAGATCTAAAATTGAAAAGTTAATGAAAATAATTTTTCCATGTTTTTATGATTATTTTATTAAAATCGATAAACCGCAACATTGTTTTTCCGGAAAAATTTCGAAATTTTTAACCTAAGATTTTGAACATTATGAGTGTCATGGATTTTTCTAGAATGTTCATGAATTTAAATTTCAAATTTTGAATTTATTTGAAATTTTTGGATTTATTTGAAGTTTAATAGCTTATTTTTGTAATTTTGGTCCATTTATGAACAATTTTGTAAATAAAAGTTAATTATGGTCAAATTACTAGTGGAGACTATATTTTGAGTCCTAAGAGGTTAGGGTAATTAACTTATGCATAAATATGAGTTTATGCATTTTTGTGATTATAAAATGTTGAAATCACGCAAATCCGTAAAAAACCGAGTAATATACGATATTGGCTAATTAAAAGGCGATTTAGCATAAAAATTGAGCATGTTCATACATATTATAATGCTGCATTTTTCTTTATGATTGTCATAATTTTAATTTATGTAATTTTGAATTATGTAATTTTACTTAGTATGGCCTTAGATTTTAATTGGTATTTCCCGAAATGTATGGGAATATCGATTCGGTTGTAATTTTTATTGTGATCTCGTATCACCGTTTTGTAATTTAATAGATTTATTTTATTTTAGTTACAAATGTATAATAGGAAATTATGTAATTTATTATGTAATTTTATTCATTCCGGAGTTCCAAAAGACGGATTACTTCAAGAATGGCGATACATAAAGACAGTGTTACCTCGAGATGCGTGCCACAACCGAAGTTCAAGGGACCAATGGAGTTGGTTTCCGAATATGTAATAGATTAATAGTTTTTCTATTTTAGGAAAGGCCATACTAGGATTTATTTACTTTTATGCTTGCATTTTATTTTATGTCACATGCATCGCTAAATCGCCATAACTAAACATGCATTGTTATTTTATCGAGTTTATCGACCGTGTCAATTCGAATTATCGTAGTTCACCGCTTTAGTTCACTTAAAACGTGATAGATAATAAATTGACATGACCTCTCGCTAAAACAACTAATTGAGACATAGCCTTACCAAATAGTAGAAACCATGAAAACCTATTTCGCGAGGGAGTGCACTCGGCTACCCCGGGTACAAACCTTGTTACGTAGGGGAAGTGGGTGATAAATGTTAATCCACCGAATTCATGTTGATGAGGGTTTCATCGGCTACCCCGTGCCTAAGTTAATGTGGGTTTGGATAATGGACACATTTATTCGAAATTTGGATTGAACTCAACAAAAGTAATTGATAAGGGTTTCATCGGCTACCCCGTGCCCTTGTTGATGTGTTTTGGGCTATAGATAAATATTAGAGTAAATTTATCGACCGAGAGTTCTAAAAGTAGAATCGATTAAAGAGTTAATCCACCGAGTTATATTGATAAGGGTTTCATCGGCTACCCCGTGCCCAAGTTAATATGAATTTGGATCTTGGAATCATTTATCATAGTTGGGTAGAGGTCACTATGTAAATGCTATACTTGTTTACAAGTATTAATATGACGATGAATGTTTTGTTTTCCACTATTCCGTTATCATATTGTTCTATTTCTTTACCACAATTCATATACGATATCATTTCGATTTTGATTCAAAACTCCATTAAAACATCGTAACTAAAGACAAAATATGAATTTTCTTCTAAAGACCTCGTATGAACCATTGCTAAGGATCTCTTGTAAAGAGTATAGATTAAAGTTATTCATTATCAAACAGGTTTTTGATTCTTGACTAACACTTCTACTTACAATGGATTGTTATTCATATACTTAATTGAATTAAGTACCTTGAAGCGATAAATTATTTTGGTAATTAGTTTTGTCAAGAATTCGTAATTGACCAAAATAACGCAACCACCTCAATGAAAGTTTTTAAGACTAAAACGAACAAATGAAGAGTGTTCTTCATGAATTCAATTTTGCTTCTCAAAGCAAAGACTCATTGAAATGAGTGGGAGCATTCTCTTAACCTGTTAAGATGAGGACGAGGTTCAAGAAGTAAAGATTATAATGAAATTGATACAAGGTAATGTTAAAAGTAAAGTTGTTGAGAATGACGATACTAAACCTATCAATCCCGACCGATAAAGTTTCCATTGTCTCAAATGTTGGACACGAGAAAGGAAACTACCCCAAATTATTGAAGAATCAACAAGTTAGTTGTGGGACATCTAATGGGACCTTCTTCTTTAAATGTTTATTTGACTAAACATAAATTTTTGCTAGTACCACTTCACAACATTAGAAACCAATGGAGGTTTTCATCATTGTATTCGACACATAAGATGATTAGAATATGACGACTAGCAACAATAATGTTGAGAGATAGAGTAATTGTGTACTCAATCTAGTTTTTGGATTTAAAGTTGTACTTAATTGTGACTATTAAGTGCATAAACTCTAAATAAGAATATAAACTTGTTAAGATACAAAAGAGGTTTTCACTTTTGTGACCTTATACACCACGATTTGATGTATGGCTAGCCCATTATCAAGGTGATTATATTCTAAACCAAACTAGAACGATATATCATGTAGATGATGTAAGATTTAAACTGGTAACCCAAGATTAAACCTTAAATTTTGGAATGATGAACGCAAGGAGTTATCGAGTAGTCTTGAAACCATTAGATTGTTAATGGTATATGCGTATCTTGTATTCAAAGCAAGATGTCTCGTGCCTTTTGGTTGAAAAGGTGATCGAGGTTGTATATCATCGATCCAAAATAGGTTGATCATTATCTTTTACCAACGATTTAAGTTGATACTAATATGTTCACTTAATAAGGTAAATAAAGAACTCTTTGAAGAAGTTCAAGAGTTCAAGGAATCACGATTTAGTCGTGATGGGATTATCAAAGTGAAGACTTTGATATAAGCCAAAGGAAATGTGATATAGTATCACAAGTTAATCTCTCTTAGCACGCATTATGAAATAATGTGTGGATGGATAAGAAATCAAACGCTATTCGATATGGTTTGGATTTCAATCAAGTTACTTTGAGTTACTTGATCCTTTTGGGGTTTTTATCATTTTTGTCTAAATTATTTTTCCACTAATACGAATCATATGAGATATGAAATGGTAAGGGTACCATGTTTGTAAGTTTTCACAAGAAACAAATGCTCATTTTTCCCTTTTCAATTATCACGAGTACGACGGGTTTGCGGCTCATGAAGCTGTCTTTCTAAAATACAAGTTTATTTTTGAAGACAGAGTGGGAGAAATTATTCAAAGAGCCACAAGATGTTATGTCGCAAGAAACTGGTCTTTCTTGGCTACGTGAGATGTTTTGTGTAAAACGTTGTCGCAAGAAACTGGTCTTTCTTGGCTACATGAGACGTTTTGTGTAAGACATTGTTTCTTCAAAACCTAGGAGGTTAAAATTCATCACTTGTTAAAAATGATGGATTCATGCTACTTTTAAGAAAGTAAAGAGCTTATAACTTACAAAGAAATCGTTTGATTCAAATTGATTACTTCTAGAAAGTAATGAACATATGACTTACATAAGAGTGTTTAAGTCACAACTCAATATAAGGCTTAGAGCCATGAAAATCCAAAATAAAAAGGCTTGATTAGTTGCAAAGGGTTTTGCACTAATAAAGACAAATTTCAAAGTTTGATTGGATGCAAAGGGTTTTGCACTAATTGAAATGCTTAAGTCTATTTGGATCTTCTCAGGGATTGTGTTTCATTATGAGGTTATGAAATACATAGCAAGTGAATCTAAAACCCACTTCTTCAATTAGAAGGAATGTATTCAATACATGTCTTGAGTTTTGAAGATTCTTGCAATCCTAAGATAATGTGAAACTTAAGAGAGGGTCTTAAGTAGGACATCAATGAGTTGGAATCAACATTTTGGATCATGTGATAAAACATTTCTCGATATGTCGAGAAGTTGTGTTTATACATGAAGTTTAGTGGGAGTTACGGAAATTTTAATCAGTCCGATATGTGGATGACATATTGATCATCGAGAATGATTTAAGACTTTTGGAGTATTATAATACATCTTGAATATCCGGATTTATGAAGATAAATCCACATGATATTAGCGTCAGTAAGAAGTCTTATGTTGATAAGATTCATGACTAGTTCAATTAAATCGAACATATTTGATTGATTCCATTTGCTTCATTTTGGATCAATTAAATGAGTAATGATGTATAACACTTCATATGCTTTGAGTATGATGAATTGTTTTCAAAATCGAATTTAAGTAATCTTTACCTAGTATATAAAGATTACCCTTAAGTGCTTGCAGAAGCATTAAGGAAGTAAAGCAAAGTGTTTATGATGCAATTTTGTGTAAGGGTGTTACACAAGTGACAATTGACAATTGAGGTTGCGCATGGTTTCCGACAAAACCATAATCAAAACACATTAGGATGGTTAAGATACCATTGTGGCTATGATAATTAAGAAGTAGATTTTCTAGAATCGTTCTAGGCAATAAAGAACAATGAGAGATATATATATAACGGAAATTGAGTACACTTGCAATCATGAGATGTGCAAGAGGATGAGTCCCGCACACTGTGAAAACAGTGGGAGCTATTCTTAGGCTATAGGGCCTATGTCTTGATTGGATCTCGACACGTACTCTGAAAGTGTTGTGATGCAAATGTATACATTACAAAGGAAAACGAATATGTAGTAAGGTTGAGTAAGGTACAAGAAGTTGATAAAACCTACTAACCAAAGCCTTCTCATAGGCTAAACATGATGAGTCATGTCATTTCAATTGAATTGAAATAAACAACTACATGCAAGATCAAATTAGATTATAGAACATGAAATAGTAATCGGCATTGACTATTCATATGTGATAATCGCATTTGTCGTTCGAGTTTTTCTTTAAAAACTCCTTTTATACTTTGTTACATCCAAACGGGTTGTAGTGACAATTGAACCCCGTTAAAGTGAACATGGATTAACATTGTATTCGCCCATAGTCACTTGTATGAGGTGACGTCTCGAAGTGACTAGAGTGTGATGCGATTGATGGCAAGTTCAAATGCCATAGAGTCATGTGAGATGACTAGTCGATCACATAGGCGATCTGTTAGGAACTTTTTGTCGGGCCTAATGACCGCTTATAGAGTTCTGGCAAATTTATATAGCCTGGTCGTGGCGAGAGCTGCTATAGTATTCTAATGAGTCGATTCTTTTGACTAAAGACTATTCACCTAAGATAGCACAGTTTCAGATTAACTTTGATTTGTGTTACTACGACCTTCGTAAATGGGGTCAAATGGGCATATTTTGGGTTATGATGGCTGTGGCTAGTCGAAGGAATGAGTGCGATAGGAATTGTCCATCCCCTTGTCAGGGTTATAACAATATCTCGGGCCACTCGAGGAGTAATGAACTCAAATCCGTGGCCACGCTCGGAAGGTATCCGTGGTGGATAAATCCGGTCAATCGATTATTCTCCAGATCGAGGAAACCACTCTCGATATGATCACTTGCAAGTACGACCCGAAAGACACCTTGCATTGAGTGGGAGATAGTAATAGGACAAGAGAATTGGTGACGCACACTTGTCGAGGACAAGTGGGAGATTGTTGGGAAATGTGTCCTCAACAATAGTGCGATCACATGATTTAAATATCATTATTAAATCTCATTTTAAGAATACAATTGGGAAGTAATATTGTTATTCAAACTGGTCAACATATATCGGTAATGATTGGCTGACTAGAGTTTGACATTACTGTCGTGTGACGGTGGTGATCAGTTGACCCCCTAGGTCATACCTAAAGGGCAATACTCTTAATTGATTATTTAATTAATCGTATAATGTTACGAGTTAATTAAATTACTTGAAAATTGACGGACGATTTTGGAAGTAAAATTTACGTATCAAATTGAAATGTGATTAAATGAGATACGGTCTGAGTAATTGAATTGTATCATTACTCGGATGAAATTATTGTTTAAAGAAACAATCGGAATTGAATGATTTATTATAAATACAATCTGTTGTGATTTATAAATTGGTAAAATATTTTGGCACAAGTAATTATGATATTACTAAGTCGATTTTTGTATGTGACGTATTTTTATTAATACGTTGATTTTTAATATGTTAAAAATACATAACAAATTTATATCACATATGACATGTGACATATTGACAATTGACAAAAAATAATATGGATACCATATTAACATATGTGCCGAAAATAAGAGGAGGTTTAAGCTAATATTGTGGTTGTTTTATTAAGTGGTAAACACAATCATTACATGCTTTAGTAGCCATGCAAGCCTACTAAACATTGTGAAGACAAATGTATGCATGCATTGGCTCCCCTCCCACTCACCCTTGGTCCGGTTTTTTAAGAGGGAAAAACTAATTGTTTTTCCCCTTAATTTGCCTCTTAGACTATAATGTAAGGTGATTATTCATTCAATCAATAACTTATCTAAAATAAGAGAGTTTTAGAGAGATAAAATACTCCCAAAATTCCTTCTCCTCTACACGGTTTTAGGAGCTTAAAACCAAAATAATTTTGGTTCAATTTTCACTACATTAATATTATACTAGTACTTATAATATTAATTAGATTAAGTGTTAAGCCTTGGGTATAAAGTTTGGGGAGAGATCTTGTACTTAGATCTTGTTCATCCATAAAGGAAAAGCTCAAGAACAAGAAGAGAAAGGTGATCTCTCTTGTGCCCTAATAGCCGAAATCTACAATGTAAGGACATGATTTCTCCTCCTTTTATATTATTGTTTGCATGCATAAAATCCGTTTTAATTTTATGACAAATTATTTTAGACATATATGAGTATGTTAAAATGTATATGAATCTACATTTCCTTCAAGAGGTTGGGGCACCAAGAAACTCAGTTATGCAGGACGTTTAGTTTTGGTTAGACATGTTCTTTCTCAAATGCACTCTTACTGGGCTAGGATTTTCTTATTGCCCAAAGGTGTGATTGCTAGAGTTGAGGCAATTTGTAGGAACTACCTGTGGTCTTATTCTGAGAATTTCGCCAAAGTTCCTCTTATTGCTTGGGATCAATGCTGTTTACCTCAAAAATATGGTGGTCTGGGTATCCTTAATGCTGGACTCTGGAATCTTGCCATGCTTGGTAAGTATGTCTGGTGGGTGGCTCAGAAGAAAGACTCTTTGTGGGTTAAATGGGTGAACCACATTTATATTAAGCATCAAGATTGGTGGGATTATCAAGCTCCATGTTACTCCAGCTGGTCTTGGCGACAATTGTGCAAAGTGAAGAGTAGGATGCTGCCTGGATTTGCTGCTGGTCTCTGGCCTGTCTAGACAGCTAGGGTTGGATATCAGTGGTTGCTAGGTCAGCACCAGAAGGTTCAGTGGTACTCTTATGTATGGAATAGGGTGGCTCTCCCTAAAGTAACCTTTGTTAACTGGTTGTTCATCAATCAGCGGCTGTTAACAAAAGATAGAATGGGCAGGTTTGGTATTCTGACTGATGGCTTGTGCTTTCTTTGTGGGACTGCTGCTGAGTCTAAAGCTCACCTGTTTTTTGAGTTTGGGTTTAGTAGGAGATGTCTCAATCTGGTTCAGATGTGGCTCCCTGCTCCTTGGCAACCTAATGTGATAGAGTGGATTATTCAGTGGAGATGTAGGTCTTTGTTGAAGAAACAAGTGCTAATGGCTGCAATTGCTGGACTTGTGTATTTGATCTGGGAAAGTAGGAATGTCAGTCGTGTTGAGCATAGAGTTTCTAGACCTGATTGTATTCTTAAGAAACTGCAGAGCCTTACAGCTTTAAGGGCGAGGGGTTTTGAACAACTTATGGGTAGTCATAGAGAGCATGATTGGTTTAAGAGTCATATTCTAGTTCATTAAGTGTACTAGTCTGGTTATGCATGGTGATTGTATGGTGATGATAATGTAACTTGCTTAATTATTAATACAATTTTCACATTTCACCTAAAAAAAAAAAAATCAAAAGCTCACCTCGTAAAACAAAAACGTCATATAATATAGAACAGAGGGAGTAGTAAATTTTAAAAGGTAGACTTTTAATAGAATAGAATGAAAACAATATTGGTATCAGTATTAAGCGAGCAGTTTAATTTCCCATGCATAAGAATGAAATGATAGACGGGTCACGGTGTACTTAAGAATATGACAGTCCCTTGAGAAGAGAAGGATGCCTTCTCTTTAAGCAATGTCTTTTGAACGTTAGTTTTGTCGTTTTTTTGGTGTCTCAAAATACGGGTCTTTAAGTATAATAATTATGATAAATCTAAAGACCAAAAGAATACCGTCTTATTCAAGGCAATTTACCTAAATAAAACTGAATTACCTCTTATTAAATACTCACTTGACTTTCTTATATTTTATGTCATCCAATTTTTCTATAAGTTATGCTCTATAAGTTCAAGTCAACTCTTATAAGTTCAATACAACTTCCATATATATGTTCAGTTCAACAAAATTAAGTCGAGGTAAGAGAACAAGGCCTTATATTAGAGTATTATTACATCATAATCATAAGATATTACAAATTGGCCCGGGCATCGCCCGGGCATTAAATCTAGTCAATATATATAAAAGAGGCTTTTTTCAGGTATCGTGAGAGACTCCAAGTTTTCTGAACTACCTAAATTATTAAATTATTTATTAAATGTTAAATTACAAACTACTTCATTTAAATATATATACTTTAGAAAATGATTAAAATAATAATAATTACTTATCAAAAGATAAATACGGAATAACCACGGATTAATATACATTAGATAGAGATAGATTTTGATAATTGCTTGTGTTACACCAAAATTAGGATTCCTTGACCAATTAACCACGTAAGCTATATAAACATTGATCCATGCCAAAATTGTGCAAAGCTATTTGACGTAGCTATGAATGTTATTAAACAATACTACTATTTTGACACCTTATTTTGTTAGTTGATAAATATGTTATTTACTTTTTTTTTTAATTTGCGAATCTGATCATGATTTTTTGTATTTCCTTGATAATCAGGTGATCATGTCGCCATTCGTAGAAACGACTAGTTGATTGTAGCTGAATCTTATTATTCCTTACTACTCATATGTTTTAATGCATTAAAAAGGTAATAAAAATTTATCAACTATTTACCTCAAAAAGTATAGTAATATTAGGAGTATATATCTACTTTAGTTTATTAATATTTTGATTTCGTTTCATTCGATTTCGTTCTGTGTTTCATTCTCAATATTCACGTAATTGTTATGTCTATATTAGTATACTGTTTATTGCATAGTTTGATCATAGGCGTTTGCTTATATCATACTCTTTATGCCACTTTTTATCGACTTTAGTTTCTTCTAATAATTTTTTAATGAATCGTCTTTGTTTTACATATATAGGTATTAACACGTAAAAGAACAAATTTACGTACGCAAGGTCCCAAGCGCATTGTCCATGTAGCATTCTAATACTAAGCTGATTTTCTTCTAATTTCAATGTGATTTTCTCTCCTAATTATAAGATTCTTGACCCGAACTACAATATCTACGTTCTCAATTTCTGAATGAATTCTAACTATGTTAAAATTCATATTTATAATTATTATTTTAAGTTATCATTTTGATTGTATAGTTGTGTCTATAAAGTCATTAGAAATTTGTTTTCTCGCTACCTTCCTACTCATAAGCCAAATTATATGAGATGCCATATGTTTTCTTTGTTTGTTTTCCGGCATGTTGCAGGTGATCAATCTTTACAAGTACATTATGAAGTTATCATGGCCAATTGGTTATGGTGAATAATTTATTTTATACGGTAAGGTGAATTATCTTTTTCAGTAGTTATGTAATATAACACTTTTTTAAGTTTCCTCTAATATTATTACACTATACAAATTATTCTTATTTTTGCAAATTAATCGATCCTCTTTTATATATAAACAACTCATTTATAACTATTAAATAGCTTTACAAAAATAAACCATCTTACAATATAAAATTGTCTTATTCAATAGCTATACCTTGAGAATACTACATATAAGTAGTTTTTTATTGTATTGATGAACTTTATATCGGCCAAATTCTCAATTTGACACTCTGCTTTAGCCGTATAGCCAACATAAACATAGGAGATTATAAACTTTTTTATGAGAGTCAACTTCATTGGCAATGATGATTTTACTAAGATACGAGAATTTAGAACGAAGTCAAGATTTTTATTTATAACATTGTTGGTTTCTATATTTAAGTTATTTTGTATGCATTAATGAAACTTATACGTGTAATTTAGTTAATAAATTAAACCTGATGTAACATGCAAGGAAAATAATGAATAGACAACACACGTAGAAGCAGTATAATATAGAGAAACATTCGTGAAGTCTTTACTTCTTTCTTTTCTTAGTAAAAATATTAAAAATATTTCATGTTATACTCTGATTTTTAATTAGTTGTACACTAATTCCTGCTTCGTCATGGATTTTGCTTGCGGTTAAAAAAATAAAAATAAGGATTAGAGTTTAAATCATACTAAATACATATAAACAAATGAGTTACTCTATCTCCATTGTAAATTGATTTTAGGACATAAACTTTTCATGAGTTATTTTACGATGGTATATTTACATTTTTCACTTGGAAGAATTTACATTTATCAAAAGCTCATTCAAAAGCAAAAAAAATTTTAGCAATCCGTGCAACGCACGGACATGAAATCTAGTAGTATAATAAAATTTGGCACAATTTCAGGTTGTAGTGTCTAAAGCCGAAATCTTTACAGTTTTAATTAATCTTTTTTAATCTTTTAATAGATAGGGAACAAAGGGAGCCATCTAACTTCTAGGACTAGCAACTAGGGCAGAGTATGGATCGGGTATTTGATCCAAAGTGCTAGTTCAGATCGGATATCCATATTAAAAATCCTGAAATTAGATATCCAATATCCAAACCAAATGTTTCGGATATACAATGTTCGGGTATCCAAAATAATCGGATCGGATGCGGATATCCATCGGAGATCCATACTTTTGAATTTACTTTAAAATTAAGTTTGAAACATGATTATATTCATAGTCTTACATGATGATTTTATTTAATATTCTTACTCCAATGTTCTCGACATAAAATTTAAGTACCACTTAGATAATTCTCTAATATTTTAAACATTGATGAAGTTGTTGTGTGGTGTTGCGTTTATTATTGTGTGTTATGTCACTGTCACTACCAACCAAAACAATATTTATAACTTCACAAACTACTCTTAGTAAAGAGATAAGCAAAGGTCGGATCCCAAGCGACGGTAATTGCAAGTAGCTATGACATAGGGTGTCACAAATTGGGTTGAGATTAGATGTAATCTAAACTAATCAACAAGATGAATGTAAATTAATGAAAACAAAGTAAAGCAATAAAAGGGGTTTGTAAACAATTGATTAAAGGCACTAGGGTGTCATGGGTTCATAGAGGATTCAAGGAAATAGATCATACAAACATGTTCTCAATTAGAAGCAAGCACTTATTGTTGTGATGGGATCGAGTTAGTGTATCTTACAATCCCTAGGAAGATTTAGGTCCCTGAGCCGAGTCGATCAAGACTTTACAACACCTACAAGTCGACTTAGTCTCTTCCTATCCAACTCTATACATGGTCTAACAAGGCTCGAGTTGGTTTATGTCATACAAGCCTCATTGAAAAGATAAGAGATGGGTAAAAAATACAAGGTTTCATAGTTTAGAATTCATCAAACATAACATGTGCATAGGTTGAAATCACAACAAGCAAGTAATTTAAATATGAAAACATATTAGATTAAGCATAGATCAATTCCTATGATTGTTTCCCCTAATTCCCCATCAACCCTAGCTAAAAGACTACTCACTCATGATGAAGTTTAGTATTCTAATAAGGTTGTCAATCATACTAACAAAGCAAAACATGATGAATAAATGATGTGATTAACAATAATTAAACAAGGGTAAAAGGAGATTATACCTACTTGATATGATCCAAATAATAAAGCAAAGAATAATATAAGTAAACTTGATGATTGATGAAAGGTTGTCAATCCTCCAATAAACCCAAATAATCTTCTAATTACCCAACTAAAACTAAGAACAATTGAGTGATTAAGGAAAGATTAAGATATGATTAATATTGAAATGTGTATTACAACTTTGATTAAGACTAAATTAAGAGAATGATTATGATAAGATGATAATTATATTGTACAATGGGGTATTTATACTAAAATTAAGTACAAGAATTAGGGTTACTAAGGGCTTAAATGACAACTAAGACCCTAAGAGAAACTTAGTAATTTTGCTCCTCCCGAGGGACATGCGCGGATCATGCTGCAAATCCTAAGGGAATCCGCGCGTCCTCGCCTGAAGCATGGCTGGTCCTGTAAGAAGATCCGCTCGGGCTGGCTTGGAGACGCTCAGATCCTGGCTCTGGGACGCTCGTCCTGAGCTCAGGACGCTCGGATCCTGGCACAGGGTTCTTCTCTTGTTTTGGCTTCCTAACAATCCGTGGGGATTGTGTTGGGGATGCACGGATCTTTTATCATTGCCCATTTCACTTCATTTATTTGCTTAGGCTTCTAGTGTCGGTCTCCTCTTCGATGCTTGGTCATTAGATGCGATCCATTTAGCTCCATTTTTGCTCCATAAATGCAAGGCTAGCAATCATCTCCTACCAAGGACACAAAATCTCAAAGAATATTCAAAATGGGAAACTAAAGATAAGAAATGACCCTAATATGTGGTAGAAAGCATGGGAACGAGGTTAATTCGAGGACTAAATGTGCTTAAATATGAGTCACATCACTGTGACAAATAAAATTTTATTTTCTCGAAATTATACTAGAAAACTTTAGTTTCGGATCGAATCGGATATCCAAATGTTTTAATTCTAATATCCATATCCAAACCAAAACCAAAGATTTCAGATCAGATATCCAAACCAAACTTAACTTTCGGATCGGATATCAAAAAATTCGGATCAGATTCGGATCTGATATTGTATCGGTTTGGATCGGATTTTTTGCTCAGCCCTACTAGCAACACATGTCCTTTCATCAATAATTAATAACAAGATGATAAGCTATCCCTATATGTCTATAATATTTAATTTTGTCATATTCTACCATGTACCCTTAAGTTTTTTCGGTTTTCTATGTTGTACCCTTAAAATTTTGAAATCCTATTGTGTAACCTTTAATTCTATACATTAATCTATACCATGACCTTAATTATTGTCTTTGCTAACTTATTTTCTTAGTTGGCCTATTAAATCATCTATTTATCATTTTCATTACTCGATAAGCTACTCATTTACTTATTAGCTCGTCGAGTTCCCCATTAACCCACCAAATACAATACGAATCTAACTAAAAATTGATCAAATCTTCATTATCGTATCATGAATCATAACGGATGTTTTTAATAGTAGTTTGTGATTCTCAAAAATGATTTGTGAAACTTCTCATATAGGATGATGATACACCATTAATGAGTCTGAATAAAGGTCAAAGTACTGTTGTTCGATAGTGATAAAGTTAATGGAGAGTTCAACGAAGTTATAATGGAGAAATAAGTAAAAGTTTTAGGGGTATAATGTAGAATATAAAAAAAAGGAAGGGTATAACATAGAAAGCCAAAAAACTCAGAGGTACACCGTAAAATATATTTTTATTATCTAAATTTAACATATCTTCAATAGAAGATGCAAATTTTTTTTATTCATGACTCAAATTTTTTCCTTGTATTTCTAGCGAACTTAAAGCCTCCCCACAATGCTACAATATTGATTAAAGAGAACGGTTATCCACCGTTCGTAAAGCTATGTTGAATAGTCGTGTGGCCAGCCGTTCTCTTTTACTTAGAAGCACGGTTGAAATAAAGTCAACTTCGTCTCTTTGTAAAAACAATTAGAACGGTTCTGCTCATTAACCGTGTTTGTTGATATGACACAGAGAACGTTTGCACCAATGAACATACCTCTTTGATAAGCCAGATCTCTTTGATAGAGTTGTCGATTTTTGACACCTTTGTTCCACCTTTTAAAAAAGAACAGTAGTTATGATACAACCGTCCCGCTAGTTAATTTTGTAGCGAGCGGGTTATACAAGTAATCGTTCTCTTTGATCCTGACTTTTTTTTTTAAAATATTTCTATTTTTGCCGTAACCCCTAAACGATTGGATTGTATAACACATAATAATTAAACCAATTACAATTAAAAAATTCTAACAAATTAAACTGTACGCAACAAATAAGCATCAAATTTAATTTGAATCCATAAGTACAAATACTTGAGGAAAAAAATACAAAGTCCTATCAATGTTTTAAGAGGCTGCAAATATTAAAAATACGCTACCTTGTGCAAAACATAAATTAAAAATTCCTCAATCCTCATCATTTAGTTGCATCCAAGTGCAAATAAATTGAACTTCAAAAAAGTGTAATCATCATTGTTTAGGTATTTTTACCCAAATCGATTAATTAGGGTCAATGTAGTCTATATTCGTTGGTCGATTGTATAATGATTCGTATGTCAATAAGTAAATAGGAAAATAAAGTGCGTAATGTAAATTGACACGTAAGATTTCGGTGACGCGGAAAACCCGATGTGAGAACAACCGTGGGAGGGACGGTACCCTGCCAAGTATTGCACTATATGAATTGGAGGATGATTACAATTATGGCACGGAGCTAATCCTGCTGGCCCTAGGCGTCAGGCCTGCAAGATCCAAAATGAGCGTATATTATTTGCCGAGATATGATCTTGATTATTGTTATATGAATGAATACGGATGTGTTGAATAAGTTGTCTTGAATCCCCTCTTTGATTTGCTTCCTTGGCTATTTATAGGGTAAGAACCCTAGACATGTCCTACCTCGAATATGGAAAGGGAATATTATTTCCATAAGGACTTCTTTCCAAACCCGAACTCTTTTACCAATTCTCCCCAATCTCCCTAACTTCTCCCTGACTTCTCCCTGACTTCTTTCCTTAACGCGGGCACCTTCCATGACAGGTCCTTGATCTTTCTCAAGCCCATCTCCCCTTTTCCTGACCGCGGGCTCCCTTCCTTCTTACCTCTTCTTTCATAATCTTTACCTTATCCAATGGGCCTTCTTTATTGTGCTATTTTTAGCCCAAACAGTTTGCCCCAAATTTTTTGCGAAGTACGCTTTCAAGTATCGAGCAAGGAATTTACGTAACCAAATGCTAAAAATCCTACGCCGTCTTTTTACTCCTTCCCATGCAACCCATCATTTCCAGCCGCCCTACTCCTCTTTCTCCGCACCCAACTCCCTCTCTCCTCTTTATAACTCCAACGTCCCTCTTCCACTTTCATTAATCATTTCAAATTATTTCAATAAACTCTTCTCTCTTAAACCCTCAATCTTCCTTCCTCTTCACTCCTCGCCGGCTTCACTGTTTCCCTTCCCCGTCTTCATCACCAGGTAATCCATCCTCTCTTCTCCTTCTAATCTTCATTTTCTCTCTCCACCATGGGCAAAACTCGTCAATCCTCCACACCCTCTGATCGTAACCTCGACCCCATCTTCCCTTCTCGGGGGCTTTTCAAGCACCCCCACGACTGTGACTCAGCTTTAACGCCGGCCGACATCCCCATGATTAAGAATCTGCTTGGTCTTGGTGATGGGGTGGATATCGCCATCCTCGAACCGGACGAAAGGCGACGCCCTCCGTCCGGGGTGGGTTTGTTTCTATCTGTACCCATTTAAATATGGCCTCCGTTTTCCTTTCCCTAAACTCGTCCAAGATTTTATCTTCACCAACAATTTCGCCATGGCACAAATTTTCGCTGCCATATGGAGAGTTCTTCTCTATTCTCTGGCCGCTGGCCAGAGTACTGGCAAATCTGTCACTCTGGGGGATCTGGCCCATATGTACAACATCAGATCCCTGGGCAGGGGTCAATTCTCCTTCCGGGGCCGTGGTGAGGCTCCCCTCAAACATGTGTCAAAATCTCGCGATGAGAAATGGTTCGAGGACTTCTTCTACGTGAGGAAGGACTCCATCCAGCCTCCTGCCGATTATATTTTCGAGAAATGGGTTCTGACTTCGAGTAAGTAGCCTTCCCGTTACCTGATTTGTTTTATCTCGCTGCTTACTAGCTTACTTTCATCGCCTTCGTGCGAGGCCCCGTGACCTCACCCGTATCGGCGCCAGATCCTCGCTGCGACAAAGCAGTCGTTCAAAGATTTCGAGTCGAGAGAAAGTTCCCAGGACACTGCTTCCCTGGTTTTTCACCGCTTCTTCCTCCAATCCTCTTCAATCACCCCACGTATATCTTCCGTAAGGTTTCGTAACCACTTTCGTTTGCATGCTTTTTTACATGGACGTTTTAAGCATTCTGTCGCCGAGGCTATGCGTGCTTGCGGTTCAAAAGTTGACCAATTGGAACTCATCCTCCAAATCGCTAAAACAAAGAGACCTTCGCCGCCCGATGTGGCCTCTCCCTCCAAGAGGAGTGCTCATTGCCTCTTTTTTCGTAAATCCTCCCACAGTTTCCAGTTCTACTGCGCGCGTGCCCCTGGAGGTTAATCCGTTATCTCGCCATCCGCTTACTCCTCCTGCCAGTCCTCGTGCTTCGTCTAGTGGGGGCATCATTGCTCATTTCCCAGAAGGCTTTGAGAATGTGGACAAGGTGCCGTACTGGCCGGAGATTGATCAGCTGCTCTTTCCTCCTGTTGAGGAAACGTTTTCGGAGTTCACCCCTGAGGAGATGGCTGAAAATGATGTGCATAACGCCTTCATGGTAAATATTCTTCACTTTCTACCCGCCTGTTTGTCTGTTTACTTGGATTCTGCCTCTTGATTTCCTTGCTGACTCTTGATTTGCTCTGCCCCAGACCCTGCAGTCTGCACTCTACAATAGGAAGATGATCAACATAGTGCAGACGACCAGCCGTGCTACCAGTGCCAAGAATCAGGAGCTGAAGGAGACTGTTGCGGATCTGGCGCAGCAGCGGGTTGATCTGAAGGAGCGTGTGGTGGAGCTGAAGACTGAGCTTGCTGTCACCAAGAAAAAGTTGAAGGAGGGGGCTGATCAGCTGGCTCGAACCCAGGCCGTGTGCAGCACTTTCTCTGACTCCCTCAAGCGCTCTGATGAGAAGATCAGTGAGCTGATTTCCCTGGCCACCAATGTTGTTGCATATGCTACCTGGCGGGGAAAGATCAGTGGGATGCGTGCTGCCCTTGAGGAGGCTCCCACCCAGCAGACCATAGAGGAAGAGGAGAAGCAGCTGGAGATGCTCTACCCCGCTCAACCTGATCTGAGTATGCTGATGCCTGAGGTTGGTGAGGTGAATTCTTCTGCGTTGGCTGAGCAGGCTGCTGAGGGTGATGCTGGAATGTCCCAGGATGCTGCTGATGGAGCTCAGGGAGCTATGGCGGCTGGGGATGCTCAGGCTGAAGCAGTACCTGAAATGAGAGGTCAGCAGGCAGAGGAGATGCCAGAGGTGGAGGTCATTAATGTGACCGATAATTAAATTTTTATGTTTTGATGAACTTTTTTGGTAGTCTGGCACAGAGGTGGCAGACTTTGTAAGTTTTAAACTTGTTCTTGTGTTTGCTCCGCCAGGGTGGCGGTTAAACTTGGGGGCGTATTTTTGACCATATTTTGAAATGCCCCTTGTCATAGTTTGGCAAGGTTTTAGCTTACATATCGTGTGTTTGTTCGTTTATCTTCCCTGTTTTTAGGAAGTTCAGGCCGTGTCGATCTGTTTGATCGATTTAGGCGAGTCCCGTCACCCCGAAAAGGATAACGTTCGACTCGGCTAGTCGCTGCCGTGTCGTCCGATGGGCGATTTAGGCGTATGCCGCAATGTAAGGAGGAGTGGCCGTGTCAATCTTGGTGGCTGATTTAGACCGGCCTGGTCAGCCTGAAAAGACTGACTCAGACCAAGCTAGCTGTCGTGTTAGCCGGATGGCTGATTTAGGCGTATGCCGCAGTTTTTGGACTACTTAATCTTGTTCATGACGCAAGGTGTGTTCATCTCGTTTTATGCAAGCAGGGGCGTCATTGAGGCAAGTTTATCGTCATTCTATGACCAGATGGAGACGCTGCAGGATTCTGGTAGCGCAGATATCCCTACGTTCCATGTTCGTTTTTGCATGCATCTTTGGGGCCCGATTTAATTGCGATTAGTGCGAGCTACGTCCGGGGGGTGGTATCGGGGGTAGGCCGGATAAGCGTATTCACCATCAACCAGGCTCCCTTTCGTATGTTCCACGATCACTTTGGTGAGGGTGCTCCTTGTGGAGAAAATAGGTTGGGCATGTTGGAGTGCCGTGTGCCTTGTCACCCCGCGTAGGCAGTTGACAGTCCTGCTAGACATCCTTTCAAAGTACCATAGATACCAGAATTCAAAGTGATGTACTTAGAGAAGCATAAAAATAAGAAAATCTATTAAAATGATGTGAAGTACCTGTCGCCATCTCATGGGGTACCAAAGCAATTGTGGTCCCAGGACGCTGCCAGACCACACCATCCAATAGCAGTTTAAAGTTTCAAAAAATAACTTAAAGATAGCAGAAATAAGAGTGAAACTGGCAGTATGCCTACTACCGAATTTTTTATTTTATCTTTAAAAATGATTTGGCTTCTCATAGTACATTATTCTGAAAACTAGAGTCTACTTATTATTAAAAGTAATATCTCTTCAGGTGAAGTATGTTCCATGGGCGTTGTATGATTTGACCGTCCATAGTCATCGATCAGATGCGCCATGGCCAACAACTCCTTCTACCTGGTATGGTCCTTCCCATTTGTAAGCGAATTTGCCTGCTTTTCGATTTTTGGTGTTTTGAAACACCTCTCGGAGAACCAGGTCTCCTACCTCCAGGAGCCTGACTTTCACATTCTTGTTGTAACTCTTGGCCACTGACTGTTTGTAGGCAGCCAGACGGATTTTTGCGCTTGCTCGCAGCTCGTCAATTGTGTCCAGGCTTCTGGTCATCTTTGCATTGTTCAGTTCCCTTGTCATATTTTCATACCTGTGTGTGGGAACTAGAACTTCTGATGGAATGACCGCTTCTGCGCCAAACACCAGGCTGAAGGGTGTTTGACCTATTGCTATCTTTGGCGTCGTTCTGTCAGACCATAACACTAGTGGCAACTCATCTGCCCACTTTCCTCTTAACTCTTGTAACCTCCTTCTCAGATTGTCCATAATAATTTTATTGCTGGATTCAGCTTGTCCATTGGACTTTGGAGTCCTAGGTGCTGACTTTTTAAGGTGATATTCCACCGCACAAAGATCCCTCGGTATCGTTGGAGATGAATTGTGAGCCATTGTCACATATGATTTCTGATGGGATACCAAATCTGCAAACGATGTTTCGTTTTATGAATGAAATGACTTGTTTGTCTTTTACCTCCGTGAATGCTTCTGCCTCTATCCACTTGGAGAAGTAATCTGTCATTGCTAGCATCCAGGTTCTGTTTCCTGTGGCCCGTGGTAGGGGGCCTACTATGTCCATGCCCCATGCCATGAATGGCCAAGGAGAGATGATAGGGTGCAGAGGCTCTGCTGGCTGGTGGATCATGGGCGTTGAGCGCTGACAGGCATCACACTTTCGTGCATACTCTGCTGCATCTGCTTTCATTGAAGGCCAATAATATCCCTGTCTGAGTGCTTTATTTGCCAGACTCCTGCCCCCTGCATGGTTTCCACATTCGCCACTGTGGAGAGCATGTAACACAGTCTGTGCTTTTTCCTTGTCCAGGCAACGTAGGTAGGGGCCTGCTAGCGATTTTCTGAATAATATATCATCAATAAGTATGAATCTGGAGGCCTTTATTCTAAAAGCTCTTACTTCCCTCTTATTATCTGGTAGCTTGTTATGGCGCTGCCAGTCTAGGTAAGGTCTGCGCCCGGTCGTCTCATCGATCGGCTACCCGGTCGCGCGTCGCCCGTTTGACCGAGAGCTCTCACCTTCCTCTCAGAATCGCTGGATTTCCTTTTCGCTTTGTGGATCCTCCAGTTCACCCCTATCTATTTCGTCTGCCTTCTTGATAGAAGGTTCCAGCATATGCGCTATTGGAATGCTGGATAGCTCTGTTGGCTTGAAGGTTGCCCCCAGGGTTGCTAGGACGTCTGCTTCCACGTTCTGATCTCTGAGGACCTGTTTAAGCTTGCAAGTTTCGAATTTTTGTTTTAATTCCTTTGTTACTTTTAGGTATGCTATCATCTTCGAATCTCTGGCTATGAACTCATCATTCATGTGGTTGACTATTAACAGAGAGTCGCTGGATATGAGCAGGTGTCTGACCCCTAACTCCAGAGCTAGCTTCATTCCCAATATCAAGGCCTCGTATTCTGTTTCATTGTTGGTTGCCTTGAATTCACATCTTACAGCTTGTGCTATCAGATCTCCCTGTGGTGATCGCATAATTAATCCTACACCTGCCCTTCTTTGGTTGGAGGCTCCGTCGATATGCATCCGCGGACTTCGTCCGCTTGCTTCCTTCTAAAGTGAGGATCTCGATGTATCGCGCGATTCGGATGGCTGGATCAAGTCGACACGAAGTCGGCCGATGCTGTGATTTGATTGTCTTTCTAGGGTCATATTGGATGTCATATCCACCGAGGTGTCTGAGACCATTTAGACATTCTTCCCGACATTCGGGCTTCCTCATGATAGCTTTTAGCGGGTAGTTTGTCACAACATGTATGATGTGTGACTCAAAATAGGGACGCAATTTGCGAGATGCTACTACCAATGCTAGTACTAACTTTTCAAGGGATGTGTACTGGTCTCTGCCGGCGGCAGAGACTTGCTTACGTAGTATATGCACGCTTCTGCTCCTTTTCTTGCTCTCGACCAGGATCGCACTTATCGCTACTTCGTGACAGCTAGGTATAGGAATAATGGTTCACCTGGCTTTGGTTTTGACAAAAGTGGCGGGGTCTCTTGAGATAGTGCTTCAGTGTCCGTGAAGGCTTGCTCGTGTTCGGCGGTCCATTCAAACTTCTGGCTTTTCCTTAATACGTCGTAAAATAGCCTGCATTTGTCTGAAGATCTTGAAATGAACCTGTTCAGGGCTGCTACCTTTCCAGCTAGTCTTTGAACATCCTTAGATTTCTCGGGTGATTCCAGCTGTAAGACAGCTTTGATCTATTTGATGCTGGCTTCTATTCCTCTTTGAGTTACAATATAGCCCAAGAACTTGCCAGAAGATACCCCGAAGGTGCATTTAGATGGGTTTAATTTCATCTTGTATTCCCTGAGGGTGCTGAATGTTTCTGCCAGATGCCGCATATGATCTTTGGCTTTTTCTGATTTCACCACCATGTCATCAATGTACACCTCCATGGTTCTTCCTATTTGCTCTTTGAACATGCGGTTAACCAGCCTTTGATATGTGGAGCCTGCGTTCTTTAGGCCGAACGGCATGACGTTGTAGACATATATTCCTCTTTCGGACATAAATGCTGTCTTCTCTTGGTCTGCAGGATCCATCTTGATCTGATTGTATCCACTTCATGCATCCAGAAATGTTAACATCTCGTGTCCAGCTGTTGCATCTACCATTGCATCAATATGAGGTAGCGGGAATGGATCTTTAGGACATGCTTTGTTGAGATCAGTGAAGTCCACACATACTCTCAACTTCCCATTCTTTTTAGGCACCACCACTACATTAGACAACCATTCTGGGTATTTCACTTCTCTTATCTTCTTTCTTTGCCGCCAAAGCAGTCTGTCTACTTCCCTGGTTGATTACCTTATTTCTCTCTGCTGCAAACTTTCTCCTTCTCTGCTGGATGGGTTTACACTTTGGGTCCACGCTAAGCTTGTGTGTTATGATGGATGGATCTATGCCTATCATATCATCGTGTGACCATGCAAAGCAATCCATGTTATCTTGTAAGAACTTGACTAGCTTCTGTCGTAAGCTTCCTGTACATCCTGCTCCAATGAGCACGGTTCTCTCTGGGTGCAGCTTGTCCAGGTTAATCTGATCCAACTCTTCTGCTGGGGGTTCGATGTATTCGTCCTGGATAGGTCGTACAGAATTGCTATGCGGGAGGGCTGGTAGTGCACTTGAGTGCCTTCTTGTAGCAACCTCTAGCTTCCTCCTGATCTCCTCTTATCGTTTCTACTCCCCATGGGGTGGGGAACTTTATGCACTGGTGATATGTTGAAGAAACTGCTTTCATCTGGTGCAGCCATGGTCTTCCTAGGATGATTTTGTAAGTAGAGGGGCCATCTATAACCAGGTACCTGACTTGCTTGTTGACTCCTCCCATATAGGTGGGGATGATTATCTCACCTAGCGAGTTGACTGTTTCTTCGCTGAAGCCTACTAGCGGAATAGTCTTCTTCTGTAAATCTTTCTCGCTGAATCCCATGTTCTCTATGGTTTTCAGCATGATTAAGTTGACCGAGCTTTCTGTATCTACCAAGACCTTTCTTACTGTGCAATTGGCCATTGACAAGGTGATAATAAGTGCGTCATGGTGTTCTCGTTCATCGTATGTATCTCCTTCATCAAAGCTTACTGCTGGCAGGTCGCTGTGAGAAATTCTACAAGAATTAGCTGGCCTGTCTCCTTTGATTTCGGTGGCATGTCTCTTAGCTGCTGAGTATGTCAGGCCGCTTAAGTCTGAGCCTCCTGTTATCACGTTTATAATTTTAGTGCATGTGGGTGGGTCTGCCGGCTTGGCGGAACCTACCTTATCCTGCTGCTTGCCCCCACGTGGTAATAGGTGGCTCAGCTTTCCTTGTTCGTACAGGCGCTTGATCTCTCTTCTCAATGTGTAGCAATCCTCAGTGTTGTGTCCGATATCACGATGGAATTCACACTTCTTCTTGCTATCCTTTCTCCAAGCTTGCTCTCCTACTGGTGGGTTAGGCCACCGACTCCATCTCCCATCTCCCGAGTGCCTTCAAGATTCCTCCGATACCCGTGGTGAACCCATACTCGCCAGGGGTGGGGAGTAGCTGGTTTTCCTCGATTCTGTTGACTCCCCTCCCATATGGTCTGTATCTCTCGTCCTTCTTGTTGGTGGTTTGCTTTCTTGCTGATTTCTCCACGGCTGAAGTACTAGAAATACTTGGTGCGCTCTGTAAGCTGGCTCTGGCTAGGATATCTGTTAGGTTCATATACCTATTATTAGACTCCTCTAATAGTGAACTAATTAACTTGTTAATTATTTGTTCTTTAGATCTAGTGCATGCATAACTAAATGAAAGATTTATAAGAAAAACAATGTTCCTTACATTGTTGGTTGGTTCGAAATTAAGGGCACAAGTAAGGTCACCTTCCTTCACTTGTTCTTGAGCTTATAATGATGGATGATCCTCCTAAGACTCCAAGTTTAGAAGCCACTCCAATAAATTGCACCCAAGATTAATCCCAAAAATATCTACTAATATTAACTAGATATTTAGTAGAAATATTACCTTAATAATACTAATGATCTTGTATTACTATCTTAAGTAATATATGATGTGTATTAGTATTTATGGAGAGCTTTGTTGCATTTGCATGTGAGGAATTATTAGAGAGAAATAAGCAAAACTAGCAAAAACAAGTAAGTGTAAAATGAGCAACCAAAATGCTCATTTGTAGTGCCAAAACCGGTTGGCATAAGGCAAAGGAAGAATCTTTTGCCTTTTGTCTTTTCTTGTTTTGTTCATTATAGGTAGATTGTGTAAGATGTAGTATGTAAAGGCTAGTATGTAATGTCTCTTTCACACAATAACCAACATCAACATAAGACAAAAGAGCATCTTTGCTCATCTTATTTTGGCTAAATATTGGTCCTTTTATGGACCATTTTTGCCTTTTGTCATTTGTCCCACAAATGCTTATAAGTCTTATGTTTAACAATCTTACATATTTAATTATTAATGTAATCATTTAACACTTAAATATTACAATTAATAATATAATATACACTCCACTTTTTGATTAGTATACTACCATTATATCAACATATAATGGGTCCCATAATTACTAGTTAGTTAAAATTACAACTTCTTGTAACTTTAAATAACTAATTACCTCTACCTCAAAACTTATATTAATACCTCAACTAATTTAGTAATATAACACTTAATTACTAAATTTAATCTTATTTAATCACATTAAAATAAGACGCAAAATTCCACTCCCATAATTAAGGAATTAATTAATCTGTATCGCATACAATTAATTAAATATCTATTTGGGCCTCATCCTATAGGTGTGACCTAAAGGGATCAATTGACCACCACCGTCACACGACAACAATGTCAAACTCTAGTTAGCCAATCATTACCGATTAATGACGGTCAACGATCAGTATAAAGAATCATCCCTCACGTATTCTTAATTTGAGATTTAATTATGATATTTAAATCATGTGATCGCACTATTGTTGAGGACACATTTCCCAACGATCTCCCACTTGTCCTCGACAAGTGTGCGTCACCAATTCTCTTGTCCTATTACAATCTCCCACTCAATGCAAGGTATCTTGCAGGTCGTACTTACATTTGATCATATCTTGAGTGGTTTTCTCGATCCGAGATTAACGTCCGACCGGAATTATCTACCATAGATACCTTCCGAGCGTGGCCACGCATTTCCGGTTAACTACTCCTCGAGTGGCCTTGAGATTTCAAACAACCCGACAAGGGGTGGACAATTCCTATCGCCCTATTCCCTTCGTTCGACCACATCCATCATGACCCAAAATATACCCAGTTTGACCTCATTTACGAAATCGTAGAGTATAAATCAAAGCTAATCAGAAGTTGTGCCAACTTGGGCGAATAGTCTCTAGTCAAAAGAATTGACTCATAAGAATACTATAGCAGCTCTTGCCACGACCAGGCTTTATGAATTACCAGAACTCTATAAACGGTCACTGCCCGACAGATTGTCCCATACAGTCTGCCTATGTGATCGACTAGTCATCCTTTATGACTCTATGGCACTTGAACTTGCCATCAATCGCATCACACTCTAGTCACTTGGAGACGTCACCTCATATAAGTAACTAGGGGCGAATACCCTGTCAATCCAGTTCACTTTAATGGGGTTCAATTTGTCTCTACAACCCATTCGGATACGACAAGGTAGCGGGTGAGTTTAATAAAACTCAAACGATAAATGTGATTATCACATATGAACAGTCAATACACTATTACTCCTTCATATTTTATAATCTTTAGTGTATTATTACACTAAATAAAATGCAATACAAGCTTGGCAAGTGTATATACCCGATATCCATATATTCCAACTTAATTAATTGCAATTTCCTTCCATTCAATGTCATCTCTAATGACATGAATTTCACTAAGTACTTGTCTAGGCTTTTTGCTAGACTTGGGCTCTTTAACTTGAAAGAAGCTCCCACTGTTATCGCATAACTTGTGATAAAGTCATTAGTAGAGGGATTCACCCTTAATCCCTACGTTGATCATTTTATCACAATCTTACTTAGATTCCTTTTGTAGAATTTACAATGCGTGAAACTAAAATATTTTTCTTAGTTTCTTACTCCTTAGTCAATAACATTAGTTTAGGATTTCATCAAATCCTTTTAAGCTTGGAAACTAAAGTTGGTGCAACCCTTCAACACCTTAACTTAGTTTATCATCCAAACATGTGTACAAGTCATCAATTGTACTTTAAGGGTTTCACAAGCCCATCTTATGAATTAACTTATTATTGACTCATAATGTACCTAGCAAATGGTACATCACAAAGAAAAGTCGTCTGTTGGCATACATAATCGTTCTAATGGCGAAAACATTAGCAATCGATTTCATGTAATCAACAACTTAATGGGTTCAGTGAACGACTATGATTCCATCATAGTAATTCCACTTTCATCATCATGAATAAGCCATTCAACTTTGTTGATGTTAAACATATACGAAAGAACTTATCTTCATAAGACTCTCAACTCTATGCCAATTTACTCTCACATAGATTCAAAATCTAGAATACTTTGCATCCCTTTCCAAGTCTTCCAATTACTCTTACCAGAAGAGGGCATTGGTATATTATTCTCAATAAGTAATATGTTATCAACATATAAGACATGGAGAAACAATTTTAGCTCCCACTTAACTTCATGTATATCATGATTCTTCAATCATGTGAATGAAACAATTCACTATAATCACATGAACGAAAAGTATAATCCTTTAATGCTAGCTTAAGACCATCTTGTGATCACTTAAGATAGCTACGCATAATATGTTAGGATTCTTAGATCTTCATCTAAGGTTTTGTGTTTCAAACACTTCCTTCTCTAAATTCCCATTTTAGAAAAGCGAATTCTATTTGCCATTTAATCATTAAAATGAAATGCGGCAATTCGTAACACAATTTATCTTGATCAACATCTTCATGTAAATCTTATGCATTTGAGTACTCTTGAGCTCTTTTTACTTTTGAGGAGACCCGCGCCTTAAAGTAAATCTACTCATGAGCAACAATTTTAGGATTGTTATGCTTCGGCTCATATGTAACAAGGTCATGATACTATCACTTTCACAAAGTAATATTTTAACAATAAGACATGTGTGATAAACTCCCACTGAACTATGCTCTCATACTATCTTCATAGATAATAGTTCAATACCAACTCCCACTCTATAATTCAATTACTTTCACAAAGTAACATTTCAACTATAAGAGATGTTTGTGACGATTCAATCTACTCCCACTCTATCTCTCAGAAATATATCAATATTCATGAGAGATAGCTTTGTGAGTCACAAACATATATATTTAACGGAGTTTATCTTTCAAAAGGCCATCCTAACATGGCAGCTTGATAATATACGAGTCTTATTCATGTCATCTGTTTAATAGACTCTCTATTCTAGGTATCTCGTGGTTGACCATCCAATTAGAATAATATGTCCATTTGGTATCGTGAATTCCCTACTTGACGAGTTCAAAAACTCATTACAACTTTAGAATTGATCTTATATAAGTAAGTTGTTACTTTAAGTAACAAGGGCATAAGGAGAATCAAATTCATAGCTTATGGACATATAATGATCCCATCATCATAATCGTCTAATCCATCAATTTAAGTTGTTTATCTAATGTTTCTCTACGCAAGTAATTAATGATGATGATTTTAGAACAAATAACATTATAAAACAAGTGATTTGGGTTGAAAACCAAATCACCAATATCCAAAATACAACCCGTGTTTAAAGGATACAATCAATTTCCAAGTCACACAAGGAAATCAAAATAGTTCTAAAACATGAAATACATCATAAAATTAAAGACAATGCAAATAAAAGCCAAGCTTCCAATGATCCATCACCATGGTCGGCTACGCTAGCTTCCCTCGTGATCCTCTAGGTTTGCTTTTCCTTGCCTTTGTCCTTGGTAGGAGCCCCTATTTACAATAAAGAGGGTAATCATCACAACTTGTCTCACATACTAATTGAGATTAAAACATAAAAGATAGGGATAGTTATATACCTACTGGAATAACCATTCCAGCTTTGATGTCGCCAAGATACTTGGAACAGTTTCTCTTCCAATGCCCAACACCACAACAATAGTGGCACTTGTTCCCGGAGGGGGCACTGTACTTGGGCTTGGAGGAGCTTGCTTCATAAGTCTTAGCTATGTTCCTGTTGGGAGTTCACTTCTTTCCCTTTTTCCCGCTCTTCTTGAAGGTTCCTTTGCTCTTATGATTGACATTGAGCACATCTTTGGTGGTGCTAACACTTAGCCCCATGTCCCTTTCAGCTTGCACAAGCATTTTGTGCAACTCATCAAGGGAAACCTTCTTATCTTGCATATTAAAATTCACCCGGAATTGAACATATGCTTTGATTTTACTGAGGGAATGGAGAATTCGATCAATTACAAGTTCATTAGGAATTTCCACCTTATGCATTTTCAAGGTCTCAACATGCTCCATCAACTTGAGCACATAAGGGCTCACCTTTTGGCCCTCTTTAATGTTAAGATCGAAAAATGCGGAAGCCGCCTCATATTGAATGACCCTAGGAGCTCGTGAAAACATGTTCACAAGTTTCATGTAGATCTCATGAGCGGTGCTAATCTTTATAGCACTTCGTTGGAGTTCGGCCTCCATAGCAAAGATCAACACATTTTTGATCGCGGCCGACTCTCTTTGGTAAACCTCATAGGTTTGCCTAGCGGCGGGGTTGGACCTAGTAGTAATTTCGGTGGAAGATGCCTCGGTAAGGTAACGAAGCTTGTCGTCACCTTGCGCGGCCAAGCGAAGTTGCGCGTCCCAATCTGCGAAATTGGACCCATTCTTTTCTAACTTACATCGATCCATGAAGGATCAGAGCCATGACACATTGGTAAGCGTGGTGGAACTAGTGGATGCGGACGCGTTTGGAGTTGCCATTGCGGTTGATTAAAACAAATTTTGACTACAAAATAGGAAATGAAGGAATTAATTATCATCTATCGTTTTAATAATACTCGTAAATTTAACTACAAGTATTGCATTTATATAGTGACCTCCACCCAACTACATAAATGATTCCGAGATTTAAATTCATATTAATACGGGTACGGTAAGCCGAGTCATCCTTTATTAATATAACTCGGTGGATTAACCTTTTAATCGATTCTACTTTTAGAACTCTCGGTCGATAAAAATTACTCAAATTCTCATCTTTAGCCCGGAACACATGAGACTACGGTCAACAATACTTCCATTGAGCTCAATCCAAATTTCGATGTAATAACTTTTTACTACCCCACTTCACCAACGTAACAAGGTTTGTATTACGGTAAAGCCGGCTCAACTCCCTTATGAAATTGGTACTTCGTGGGTTTCTACTATTTGGTAAGGCTATTTCTCAATTTTTAATATATGTGAGAGGTCATGTCAATTTATTATCTATCACGTTTTAAGTGAACCAAAGCGGTGAACTACGATAATTATAATTGACACGGTCGATGACTCGATATGATATGCATGTGTTGTTATGGCGATTTGGCAATGCATGCAACATATTAAAAGAAATGCAAAGCAATAAATAAAATTCCTAGTATGGCCTTCCTAAAATAGAAAATCAAATAATCTATTACTTATTCGGAAACCAACTCCATTAGTCCCTTGAATCTTCAAATGGCACGCCTCCCAAGACACCGTCTTCGTCGGATCACCTTTCCGAATGGCACCGTCTTGAAGATGCTCCATAATTACAAATAATAATAAAAATACAAAGCTATTCCTATTATACATTTGTAAAATGAAAAAAAAAAAAAAAAAAAAAAAAAAAAACTAATAAAAATAAAATAAAAGTGATACGAGATCACATTAAATTACAACCGAATCAATATCCCCTTTCATTACGGGTAATATTAATTAAAACTAAGGCCATACTAAGATAAAATTACATAATTCAAAATTATATAAATAAAAGACATTCAACAATTGAAATATGCAGCATTATAATATGTACCTATCACGCAAAATCATGTGCCAAATCGCCCTATCTAACTTATATCGTACATATAACCCGGTTTCATGGAAATGCGTGATAATAACCTTTTAAAATCACTAATTAACGCTTAAATCTCATCTAAGCTCAAGTTAATTATCCTAACACATTTTAGGACTCAAAAATCAGTCATCACTTAATTTTTGACAATAATTCAACTTGATTTAATTTTATGCTCATTTTTGACCTTAAAAACACAATATTTATGAAATAAATCTAAATTAAATCATAAAAGTTTCAAAAATTTGAATTTTAAATTTTTGAACATTCTGGAATAAATCCATGTCACTCATAATGTCAAAATAATGGTTAAAATTTTCGAATTAATTTTGAGAAAATATAGTTGCATTTTTATCGGTTTTGTCTCATAAAATGTATAAAGTATACGAAAATTAATGCAACTTAAAATAATTTTCTCAAGCCATGCAATACGTTTTAGCTAATTTTTTCTAAAATAGTCACTATTTATGCCATTTTTACTCAAAAATCCATAAATCATGCTAAAGAAGATATTTAAATCTAGAAATTTACATACTCTCTGTAAATCTTGCATGTGACATCATATTAAAATATCATGGCTTAATTCAAAATTTAACTAATTTTAACCATTTTACCTCTTTTAATCCATCTTTATCTCATAAAAATCATAAATCATGCAAAATTAATCAAATAAACTCGTCCTTTTACACACAACTTGTAAAATATGCATGTGAGGTCATATAAAGTTTCCAAGGTCAGAAACGAAATTTAACTATTTTTAGCATTTTAATTTCCATTTTAGTCATAAAAATGTAATAAAATGACCAAAAATCCTTAAAATGAGCAATAAATTTCCATGAACCATAAAAATGACCTAAAAACATTTTAGGACCAGAATATATAACATGCATAGTGATTTCGTGGCTTATACTTATAAATCACAAATTTTTAAGTTTTATATGTTAACCTTTTAACTCGGAAAAACAATAACCGATTATGCATGCAACATCCTTATGCTCTGATACCACTTGTTAGGTTCATATACCTATTATTAGACTCCTCTAATAGTGAACTAATTAACTTGTTAATTATTTGTTCTTTAGATCTAGTCCATGCATAACTAAATGAAAGATTTATAAGAAAAACAATGTTCCTTACATTGTTGGTTGGTTCGAAATTAAGGGCACAAGTAAGGTCACCTTCCTTCACTTGTTCTTGAGCTTATAATGATGGATGATCCTCCTAAGACTCCAATTTTAGAAGCCACTCCAATAAATTGCACCCAAGATTAATCCCAAAAATCTCTACTAATATTAACTAGATATTTAGTAGAAATATTACCTTAATAATACTAATGATCTTGTATTACTATCTTAAGTAAAATATGATGTGTATTAGTATTTATGGAGAGCTTTGTTGCATTTGCATGTGAGGAATTATTAGAGAGAAATAAGCAAAACTAGCAAAAACAAGTAAGTGTAAAATGAGCAACCAAAATGCTCATTTGTAGTGCCAAAATCAAGTTGGCATAAGGCAAAGGAAGAATCTTTTGCCTTTTGTCTTTTCTTGTTTTGTTCATTATAGGTAGATTGTGTAAGATGTAGTATGTAAAGGCTAGTATGTAATGTCTCTTTCACACAATAACCAACATCAACATAAGACAAAAGAGCATCTTTGCTCATCTTATTTTGTTTAAATATTGGTCCTTTTATGGACCATTTTTGCTTTTTGTCATTTGTCCCACAAATGCTTATAAGTCTTATGTTTAACAATCTTACATATTTAATTATTAATGTAATCATTTAACACTTAAATATTACAATTAATAATATAATATACACTCCACTTTTTGAGTAGTATACTACCATTATATCAACATATAATGGGTCCCATAATTACTAGTTAGTTAAAATTACAACTTCTTGTAACTTTAAATAACTAATTACCTCTACCTCAAAACTTATATTAATACCTCAACTAATTTAGTAATATAACACTTAATTACTAAATTTAATCTTATTTAATCACATTAAAATAAGATGCAAAATTGCACTCCCATAATTAAGGAATTAATTAATCTGTATCGCATACAATTAATTAAATATCTATTTGGGCCTCATCCTATAGGTGTGACCTAAAGGGATCAATCGACCATCACCGTCACACACGACGAATGTCAAACTCTAGTTAGCCAATCATTACCGATTAATGACGGTCGATCATCACCGATCAGTATAAAGAATCATCCCTCACGTATTCTTAATTTGAGATTTAATTATGATATTTAAATCATGTGATCGCACTATTGTTGAGGACACATTTCCCAACAATATCTTCCTCCAGTCTGATCGCGGCAGCTGCCTTCTCCTGCACTGCTTCGAAACTATGGCAGGGATGCATAGTCAGCTGCTTGTATAAGTCAGAGTCGTGATGGAGGCCTCTTCTGAAGGCTTCTACTGCTGTTGAGATATCACATTCTCGTACTGCTACCTTCTCATTGTTAAATCTGGTATTGTATTCTCCAATGCTCTCTCGTGCCCCCTGGACGATTCTGTACAGGTCTCCAGCGTGCTTCTGTGGCTTTCTGCTGCTTGCGAACTGTTGAGTAAATGCGTTTACCAATTCAAAGAAATGTAGATATCGACTGTTGGGCGGCTTACAAACCATCGAAGTGCTCTGGTCCCCGTTAGGGTGGACCCGAATCCTTTGCACATGCAGGCTTCCTTAACTTGTCCTATGGCTGTTACCGTCATCATTTTCTGTTTATACTGGCTGATATGATCAAAGGGGTCTGTTATGCCCTCGAAGAGAGGCATATTTGGGTTTGTGAATCCCTTTGGCATGGCTGTGATGGATATGGTGTCCACGAATGGTGAGTCGGCGTAACTGTCTAGAGCTGCTTTCTCGAGTGGGGGTGGTAGCCCTGGAACCCTGCTCAACATCTCCTTTAGTTCCAAGTACTGCTGATTAGTTATATTGGCTGAATCTGGGGTCCGCCTGTCAGCTGTCTGCATAGTTCCTCCTGATCCGGGCTCTTGAAGATTCTGATAAGTTCTGGCTGCCAGGGGGGTTGTGGCAACGATTGTCCCCACCGCCGTTCACTTCTTTGGTTTGACTCGGATCCCGCTACGTGTGTCCGATCGATTGCTTCTGCAGGATCTGCCGACGGGAGGCCACCTGTTTGTATCCCTACGCACCGGTCGGGCGCCCGCCTATCCGGTGTGAGGTATCCTAACCCTCGTGGGGTTATCCTTCCATCCGATGGTGTCGTAGCCAAATCCAATCTTGTAATTATTTCACCGGTATTTGCTCGCCGCTCGCGCTCCTTGTGTCAGATCTACCAAAGGAAATCTTCCTTCACTTGTCCTGCTTGCTGGAGTGTTGGACCGCCGTCAGAGATCAATTTGTGCCCGTAGCTCTCTGTCTCTCCTTCTTACCTCAGCATCTGCTCTCCTTCGATATTCTCTCATGTTTTCCATAGCTTTCTGAAGATTTTCCACGCCGGCGAGCAGAATCTGCGTGGGACTGGGCGGCGGAGTGACGCCTGAGCTTGATGTTCCTTTGTCTGACCTGGTCTGAGCTGATACAACAGGGGTCCTGGGAGGTAGAGAGGCTTTTGTTGTTGGTATGATTCTTGAGGTATGTCCGGGAGCCTGTGTGGCCACTGTCGATGCTGGACTTTCGGTAGACGGCGGTGGTGGCGATGGTTGCCTGCTCCCTGACATGGCTTCAGATACTTGCTTTTCCATTGTATATCTAGAATATCAACGATTGGCGACCACAATGCCCCACGGTGGGCGCCAAACTGTTTAGGTATTTTTACCCAAATCGATTAATTAGGGTCAATGTAGTCTATATTCGTTGGTCGATTGTATAATGATTCGTATGTCAATAAGTAAATAGGAAAATAAAGTGCGTAATGTAAATTGACACGTAAGATTTTGGTGACGCGGAAAACCCGATGTGGGAACAACCGCGGGAGGGACGGTACCCTGCCAAGTATTGCACTATATGAATTGGAGGATGATTACAATTATGGCACAGAGCTAATCCTGCTGGCCCTAGGCGTCAGGCCTGCAAGATCCAAAATGAGCGTATATTATTTGCCGAGATATGATCTTGATTATTGTTGTATGAATGAATACGGATGTGTTGAATAAGTTGTCTTGAATCCCCTCTTTGATTTGTTTCCTTGGCTATTTATAGGGTAAGAACCCTAGACATGTCCTAACTCGAATATGGAAAAGGAATATTATTTCCATAAGGACTTCTTTCCAAACCCGAACTCTTTTACCAATTCTCCCCAATCTCCCTAACTTCTCCCTGACTTCTCCCTGACTTCTTTCCTTAACGCGGGCACCTTCCATGACGGGCCCTTTATCTTTCTCAAGCCCATCTCCCCTTTTCCTGACCGCGGGCTCCCTTCCTTCTTACCTCTTCTTTCATAATCTTTACCTTATCCAATGGGCCTTCTTTATTGTGCTATTTTTAGCCCAAACAATCATCTTCATCCACCATTGCTTTTAGGCTTAAACTAGAGTGTGAATTGAGCCTAAATATACTGCACTTCTTCAATTTGCTCAACGTTATATGTCTTTGGAGCATTAATCATGAACTATACACATACGATACTCAAAAATGTAGTTAGTACATTATATATAGATAATGTATAAAGTAAAATAATTACCCTAGATGGAAATGCAAAAAACAAAAAGATGCAAATGATTGAATTAAATAAAAAATATACATTTGGGAGAACATTAATATATTTTCCGTTGATAATCTCAAAAATATATTGAGAAACATAATATCCACATGTAGATACCCAATATCTGCTGAGACTCCAACAAACACCCGATGATTATCGGACTATAACATGCTTTGGAATCGCGGCGTTTGATCGAAAGTTTGTGTACAACTTTACGTCGGAAAACTTTAAAAGATTTCGAAAATAAAACATTTCAAAACTTTTCAAAAGTACCTGGAGTGTTTAATGCACGACGACGGGGTCGCAATGACACTAACTAGAGTCAAAACCGACACCGGACCAAAAACTGACTCAAAAATTCAAATCCCGACTCCAACAACGAGTCAAACCGAGTCAACCACCAAAAACAAAACATTCAAAGCCTTCTATACTAAGATTTTCCGGATTCATGAATGGTCAAGTACCAAACATGTGACTACAAATCCTAGGATAGAACAAATCATGATTGCCCTTGTGTGAAAGTGACAGGACAACTCGAAGACCCGCGACGTGGCTCGCGCCTCTTTGAGCAGTCCAGGTGGCCACGTCGCTCAAAACTCACACAACCACTCATTTTCCTATAAATACCCCTCAAATGCCCCCATTTGAGAACTCACGCGAGTGTCCGCCCCCTCTTTTCTCCCTTAAAATTCTCGACTCGACTTCTTACGTCACAATCCGACACGTATTTACGACCTACCGATCGTAAATACAAGCCTTACACATTGTTTGGTACCGTCATCGTGCATTAAATCACTTGACCGACCACTTCGACCACTACACCGTCACTAATCTTAATAAAACACTCTTTTTACTTACCAAAACGGTTTTAAACCGAGTCTTTTCCGACCAAACGAGTTGTTACACTTACGTTGGTTTCTCGCCATAACCAAACATGTAAGTATGAGGGTGTAAAAATCCTTCATTTATCATGTCTTCATTTGTTTTATGACTATAACATGCTAAAACATGCATAACACGATCCAAAACATGGGATAAACGAGCCAAAACTGAGTTTTAGCCTGAGGCAGAAGCCCCTTATTGTGCACATAGACTCGCGCCTCAATGGGGTGCCCAGGTCAGAACTCAACCGTGTTTGTTCTCGTCTTTCCCCTTTAATCAATTTTCATATTTTTAATTGGTTTTTTACCATTTCAAATATTTTCAAACCTTTTTTATTTTATTTTATCTGTTTTTAACCATAAAATATTTTTCACCCTTGGTTCCTCATACCATGATGGTTAAATCCGTGTTTCGGTGATAATATTTGGTTAATAACATTTGAAAGGTATTTTAAAGCCTTTTATTTCATTTCTTTACATTTTGGAAGGTACTTCAAAGCCTTTCATCATTTCTTCACATTTTCAAAACAAGCATATTAGTCACCAACACAAAGTCATCCTTGGTTCTACATAGCATGCCGGATTTTAACCCGGGTACGATGATGAGTATCGACTAATTATATTCAAATGAATTTAAAACAATTAGTTCATAATTATTTTCAAAAACTATTCATGTCAAGCTTGTCAAGTCGAACCCGACACCGAATATCATCAAAACAATGACGATTATTCAAGTCCCGTTCTTCAAATCAACAAATACGGTCTAGATGACCCTTTCAAACCAAATCGGGTCAAATACCCATTTTTCAACACGTTTTATAAACGTTTTTCAAATGGTCAGAGCACGGCATATAACCGTTGACTGACCTGCGCCTAAACAGGCCTTTTCTTTCTTATTTTCAAAACTAGGGGAGGCCCCGTTACATCGCCGGCATGCTCGCGCCTCATATGGCCGTCTGGCACAGGGCCTGTTCCCCTTCCAGCATTAGTCTAGCACGATCCCGACTCCGGTTAACCCGGATATAGGACGGATCAGATGACTATTTGCTCATTCGAAAATCATGTTTGCAAAATGCTTTACTAAGACAAATGGATCGTGTTATGCACCATAAGCCTAATACGGTAAATGGATGTTTAATTTCCGTCTTGCATGCAAATCAACCATTAATCCAACTCGAAATCTTATACTTGATACTTGGATTAAATAAACCGACATTGAAAGCTCTCACATGTTAGGTTTAAATTATTGGATGTGCATTCATGCATTTAAACCGTTTTATCAACTTTTGCATTCAACCAACCAAGATCGATCAGTAGAGGCCGCTACCGCGGGCGGGATTGGGTGTCTGATTAAAGGGTGTCTGATTTGGATAATGGACGACCTTATCCAGGGTGTACGAGAGTCATTCTAGAGATAGGATGCTAAAGAGGGACGATTCCTTATCTTTAGTACCTATGTCAAACCCTGCTTTGTGCTTCGTTTGACCGAGATATAAAGTGGATTCGAACGGGTTCCAAGCATCCCACAAATGCTTGGTGGCGACTTCGAACATCTCTAATCGTTTCGAGACCCTTACCGAGACGAAACCGACCGATCTAAAACGATCCAGTCGAAAGCGTTTTTACGCCGCCGAGCGTGGCTTTCAAAAGACCGTTGTATGTCCACAGATCGGCTGGACTTGCAGGTGGGCCATGTCCACAGATTGGCGACTCCGCTGGGGAAAACTAGGACACTTACGTCTTTGTGATCCCTAGATGGTGAGACTCGAACGAGGTCTTGGTTGTAATGCATTAATTGATATTACGGTCACGGTCGGGTTCCTTGTCCGGGCCCACAACCTAACCTTTATCGACCAATTGGCTCGTCTCGTCGGCGTGAGTTTTCTCATCCCCGCGTTTCGAATCCCGATTGAGTCAAGCATACCATTGACGTCACACATTTTTGTTTCGTCAAAGAGCTTTCATCACTTTCGAGCACGAGGCTAGGGCACCCTCCTTAGACATTTTGTTTGGATTGGTATCCCTCTCGCATATTGAGGTTTGATTGCTTGGTGTGTAACCCACCCTTCTAAGCCAAAACCCGTGTCAGCATAATGCATAATATAATGAACTGTGAGTGCTTATGAGCTACTTGATCATAAGTCCTTCCGTGTCATTTTCAAACCTTCAAAATCACCTTTTTGCGCCGTTATAATGGCCATTTCAAACCTCGTTCTTTTGCCGACCGTTACACGCCTTTCTAGGCCGTCGTAATGACGATTTTGAAACCCAGTTTTTATAACCATTTCAGCATGCCTTTCTAGGCCGTCGTAATGACGATTTTCAAACCCGATTTTTATAACCATTTCAACACACCTTTCTAGGCCGTCGTAATGACGATTTTCAAACCCAGTTTTTATAACCATTTCAACACGCCTTTCTAGGCCGTCGTAATGACAATTTTCAAACCCGGTTTTTATAACCATTTCAACACACCTTCCTAGGCCGTCGTAATGACAATTTTCAAACCCGATTTTTATAACCATTTCAACACGCCTTTCTGGGCCGTCGTAATGACGATTTTCAAACTCGGTTCTTTACAACCATTTCAAATCACCTTTTTACGCCGTTATAATCGCCGCGTCTAGACACGGATTTTAACCCGTTTCGCGCCGACAATGTCTCTTTCAATACTCGAGAAAAGCATACACCCTTTTCTCAAGACACTTTCGAGATCCCGAGGACCATGCACCGTCCCCGAGACCTCTTCAAACATTTAAAACTCAATTTTCAAAACATACAATTTTGAATTTCAAAAACCGTCTTGAGAGCATTGTTTTCTGAGCCGATTCAAACTCAAACCGTCTTTTGCAAATAAACTCAAGACAACCCTTTCAACTGACCGACTTGCAGGGATCTCTATCTTCGGAAGCCGTCCATAAAGCGACAAATGAATCTTTTTGGAAATTTCTATTTTCGAAAACTTCAGTCCACCATTCCAATTCCGCCTCGTGTCTATTGAGTCGAAGCAAACGTACTTATGGCTCTTTACTTATGAGTCATCTCACCAGGAGACTCGTCCAATGGCGTCGCGCCGTTACATTGGACACGTGTCAAAAGTTCGGTCAACACCGTCACGTCATAAATCGAGTCAGCACCGAGGAACCATACAGGGTCCCCATCGTCTTGTTGAGTCTAACTTTTGTCTCGTCCTTTATGTTATCTACGTTCAGTCTTTGAGCCGTGTCGGATCGAGTTGTAATGTGAGCCGCTTTTCTGCCTCAGAACCATGGCCCCGTCTTCAACTTCGTCTGTCAACAGCAACAACAATGATAACAACAGAGATGTCACGACTACTCAGCTAGCCAGCCTGCTCACCGCTCTTAAGGTCACTCTGGATCGTGTCGAGACCCGTATCGACACCCTGGAAAATAAAGAAGCTGGAGAACATAATACTCCACCTTTGACTGAAACTGAGAAGAGGCTAAAACTCTTGGAAGAACAGCTCCTAGCCCGGGGTAACAATATCCATCTTGAGAACAACCGAAGGTTCGAACCTGTTGGGGATCAATTACCCGACAACTTTACCCTAACTGATGTACCTAAGTTCAAAGGAGTGGAGGACCCGCTCAATCATATCCGTGCCTTCAAAGACTACATGGCCATTAAAGGGGTCAAACAGGAGCTCTTCACCCGGATCGTTCCGTCCTCTTTGGAACCGATCCCTCGTCAGTGGTACTACTCCATTGATCCGAAGAACCTTACTACTTGGGATGAAGTCGCAGTTGAATTCGCCAAATAATATGCTGACAATGTTGAAATCCAAGCCAATGCCCGTACCCTTGAGGTCCTAACCCAGAACGACAAGAAGGGATTCACCGAGTTCTTAACCCGTTGGAGGAGGATAAGTACTCATCTAGTCAGCAAGCCGAGTGAATCAACTTTGGTGGAAACGTTCGTCAACAATCTCTGCCCAGTGTATGCCAACTTACTGTGGTATCAAAATATTAAGACCTTCCAGGATCTGCAAATTCTGGGGACACGCATTGAAGATGACCTCCGAAAGGGTGTCTTGGCCAAGACCACTGGCAGAGGCTACCAAGGATCCACCTCAACCGGGTCTCGCCCTTACGGCCAAACAAACAAGATTGATGAGGTCAACCTCGTTGAACCATCTACTAAGAGAGATGAGCGCCCCCAGAGAGTGTTCACTAATATAGGGTCAACTTATGCAAGTGCCCTAAAAAGGCTCATGGACCAGGGAAAGTTACAACCAATCAGACCCAACTCGGATCCGACCGATGCTAAGAAATCCCGCTTCTGGAACCCCAATGCCTACTGTCAGTACCATCAAGGGAAAGGGCATGATATAGAAACCTGCTTCAAACTCAAATACATCATCCAAGACATGATTGAAAAAGGGGATTTGCCTTTACCCCCACCGTCTAAGCCAAACAACAAAACAAATCCTCTCGGAATCCACGCTATCTCCAAAGATGAACCAACTCTGGATTGCTCTTACCTCATCCTGCCAATTGATGACGAGGTAAACACCTTGGAGAAAGATCCCTCGGACGGGGTATTTGTGTTCAGTGCCACAACTATGCTCACCATGTTCCAACAGGTTGAGAAAGCTATAGCCAGCCTCTCCGAGAGGATCACCCAACTTGACGATGCCTACCGCCGACTTATCTTCAATCCTCCACCACCACGCCCGAGGGAGAGTCCCCCGAGCGCCCAAAACTACCCTCACCAGGACGGATTGCTCCCGCGACCATTCTGCCATGCACCTCACAATAATCACCCTCACAATAATCAACCTCACAAAAACTACCCTCACAAAAATTACCCTCACAGAAATATCCCTCACAAAAACTGCCCACCAAGGAATACCCCTCCAAGGTGCCTTCGAGATCCAGAAATCAATGGCATCTGGAGAGATAATGTTGAATATGTCTATATTGTCCCAGGGAAAAAGAAACTGAAGAAAGAGATCGGTCACCTTACCCGGTCCGGACGCCCCTATCAGAACCCGAACAGTTCAACGGTCTCTCCGACAACAAACGACCAAGTCATCCCGGAAATAAACACTCAACCAAGAGCTCCTGAGAACTCGATCCTCAAGCAGCTTCAGAAGGCAAAAGCCGAGATCTGGATCTGGAAACTAATCGCGACATCCTTTGAGCATCGACAGGCTTTGCTACAGGCCTTGGGAAAATTAACTGTGCCCTCCACCTCTTCCCCTGAAGAAATAGTGGCACATATGACGAGGGACGCCCCTGACTTGAACAACCCAGTCGTCTTCTCTGAAGAAGATATCCCTCCCTTCGGAGCCAATCATAACCTTGCCTTGTACATTACCGTACAATGTCTCAAGAAGAATGTGCCCATGGTCCTTGTAGATGACGGATCCGCTGTGAATGTCATTCCCCTCAAGACTGCTCACAAGCTGGGTATTAAGGAAGATGATTTGGTCCCAACAAATCAAGGAGTACGCGCCTACGACGGCACTCGTCGCAAGGTCGCGGGGCTTATCACTCTAATTGTCGCAACCGGACCACTGGAAAGGCAAACCAGTTTTCAGGTGGTCGACATCGACGCCTCCTTCAATATGCTCCTGGGATATCCCTGGATTCACGCCGTCAAGGCAGTTACCTCAACTCTACACCAGAAGATCAGGGTCCCCTTCAACGGGAAAACAATCACAATTCCTGCTTCCCCGATCAAAGCTGTCATGAGAAAGGGAATAGCCTCCTAGACCATTGAGGAAGATGACAATGAAATATGGGGATTCCAAGCTGTGAATGCCATAACTGATGAATCAACACCCTTTGATTGTGACCCGTTTGCCAACCTCACAGTCAACCGCATCATGATGCGCCAGGGTTACTTCCCGGGTTTGCCCCTCAATCCACTGAAGAGCACCTTACCTCCCTTGAAACAGGCTAAGGTCCCCAACATTCCCTTCGGACTGGGATATGAGCCTACCGATGAAGATATCCAGGAGATGAACCTCCTAGTTCGAAAACGCAAGAAGCACGAAGTTATCCTCCGTCCCTATCATTTGACCCTCAATGGATACTTTGTTCCCGAGGGAGAGTCCGAGCTCTACCATGGCTTTCCGGAGCCTATCTATGACTCTCTGACCAAGGCCAGATACCCGGGTGTGGAAGTCTTCCAGGACTGCTACTTCATCCCCGACAACACCAAAGCTGCATCAACCGAGTCTAAGCCGTCGTCATGCCTCGATGGACAAGTTGTCACTCTCCTCTTTGGAGAAGACAACATCAAGCACCTCGACTATGAGGACATTATCAACATTGCCCTGAAAAACAGTCAATTTGACCCAACCGCCTTGATCTCCGACACTGACCCGGAGAAAGCTACACAAGGCTGGAGGAAGACCGTCAAGTGGATCGATCGCCGAGGCCGCATTCTCAAGATCACAACTAGAGAAGGCCCTATGTTCAAAGAGGGAAGTGGAGAAGAATCAATCGAGTCCGAGTCGAGTCGAGTCCTGTCATAGCTCCTAACACTCCTGATGTCCCAGTCAAGGTCCCCTTCCCACTATTTTATCATAAGGTCATGGCTGATTCAGAGGCTGAGTCTACTAGGGTCACCCCCACTCCCATGAAAGGTGACAACCTGTGAAGCAGAAGCTACGCCGGATGCGTCCTGAATGAGCCCTGAAAATCAAGGAAGAAGTAGACAAACAATTCAAGGCCGGTTTTATCAAAGTATCTGAATACTCTGATTGGGTGGCCAACATCGTTCCAGTACCGAAGAAAGACGGGAGAATTCGGGTTTGCGTCGACTTCAGGAATCTGAACAAGGCGAGTCCAAAGGACGAATTTCCTTTGCCACATGTTGACATTCTGGTGGACAATACTGCCGAACATGCTCTCCTATCATTCATGGACGGGTATGCTGGGTACAACCAGATTAAAATGGCTAAGGAAGACATGCACAAGACTGCATTCACTACACAGTGGGGTACATATTGCTACACGGTCATGACCTTCGGCCTCATCAACGCCGGAGCAAACTATCAAAGAACCGCTACCACTCTCTTACATGATATGATACACAAGGAGGTAGAGGTGTATGTCGATGACATGATCGTCAAATCAAGAGAATGGGATGGCCACATCAACGCCCTTCGAAAATTCTCCGCTCGTCTACGGAAATATAACATGAGACTAAATCCTCAGAAGTGTGCATTCGGGGTCACCTCCGGAAAACTCTTGGGACATGTCGTCAGCAAAGGAGGCATTGAGATTGATCCAACCAAAATCAAAGCCCTTCAGCAAATGCCTCGGCCTAGGAACGAGAAGGAGATTCGGGGATTTCTCGGTCAGGTCCAATACATCAGCCGCTTCATTGCCAAGCTCACCATGATTTGTGAACCAATATTCAAGAAACTTCGAGCCTCCGATCACACTGATTGGGACGACGACTGTCAAAAGGCCTTCGACAGGATAAAGGAAATCCTATCCTAACCTCCCGTCCTCATGCCACCTCAACCGGGGATCCCTTTATCCCTATATTTGACTGTCACAGACACAGCCATGGGAGCTATGCTAGCACAAACAGTCGACGGCGAAGAACGAGCCATCTACTACATCAGCAAAAAGTTCATTGAGTATGACACAAGGTACACCCAGCTGGAAAAGACATGCCTTGCCCTAGTATGGTCAACAAAGAAGCTGCGGCATTACATGCTCAGCTACACGGTCCACATCTACTCCAATATGGACCCGGTCAAATATATCTTCGAAAAACCCGTACTAAACGGAAGGCTGTCTAGGTGGACACTCATGCTGTCCGAGTTCGATCTCAAGTTTTTACCCCTCAAGGTTATTAAGGGAAGAGTAGTCGCCGATTTCCTGGCAGAAAATCCCGTCAACGAGGATCCAACGACCGACACATGGTCACTTCCTGACGAAGACATCCTTTGTGCCGATTCTGACGCATGGGACCTATACTTTGACGGTGCATCTAATCTGAGAGGCTTCGGGGTAGGAATCCTCCTAATATCGCCAGAGGGAGAACATGTTCCGATCTCAGTCAAGCTGGACTTCGCCGTCACCAACAATGCCGATGAATATGAAGCGTGCCTCATCGGCCTGCAAGCAGCCATCACACTTGGCATCAAAAGACTGAGGGTCCACGGCGATTCCTCGCTCATCATCAATCAGGTGTCCGGATCATGGAAAATCCGAAGTGGCAGCTTAGCTCCCTACCGAGCAAAAATCAATCAAGAGGCCGAGTTCTTCGACCAAGTCGACTACTTCCACTTGCCATGAGAGGAAAATCAATTTGTTGATGCCCTAGCGAAACTTGCCGCACTCGTCAACATACCTGACGACATGACATCGATGCCCCTATGTGTCGAGAGAAGGAGCGAGCCAGCTCACATTTGTGCCATCAACAACGACGAGGGAAGCTATGATGAACCTTGGAACCAAGACATCCTCAACTAAAAAACCAAAAATGAATTCCCTCCCAACTCTGACCCAAGAGGACAAAGAGTCGTCCGGTTACTTGCATCACAATTCGTGATAAACCAAAATCAACTATACAAAAGAACACCCCAAGGGATTCTCCTCCTTTGCATTGACCATCACAAAGCCAAAAAAGTCATGGGAGAGGTCCACGAAGGAGAATGTGGCCCCCACATGAGCGCAATGATGCTTACCCAAAAAATCATGCGGCTAGGTTACTACTGGACCACCATGGAAGCCGATTGCCGTAACAACGTCAAACATTGCCACAATTGCCAAATCTTCGCCAACATACAACACATACCACCATCCCTTTTATACACCATGACGTCACCCTGGCCTTTCTCAACCTCGGGCATCGACATCATCGCGAAAGTTAACCCGGTAGGCACCAAGGGGCATTGTTTCGTCCTCGTCGCCATCGACTACTTCACCAAATGGGTGGAAGCGCAGTCATATCCAGTCTTGACTGCCAAATAAGTGGCCAAGTTCATCTAAAACAACATCATCTGCAGATATGGGGTACCCCATGAAATCATCAGCGATCAAGGCTCTCACTTCCGGGCGGAAACTCAGGCCTTGCTGGACAAATACAAGATCAAACGACATCGATCATCCCCCTACCGTCCTCAAACCAACGGAGCGGTGGAGGCAGCTAACAAAACTCTCGTCACCATTATCAAGAAAATGCAAGACAACTACCGCGATTGGCCGAGCAAACTCCCATTCGCACTCTGGGGATACCGAACCTTCATTCAAAAAAGTGTAAAACATAAATTAAAAATTCCTCAATCCTCATCATTTAGTTGCATCCAAGTGAAAATAAATTGAACTTCAAAAAAGTGTAATCATCATCTTCATCCACCATTGCTTTTAGGCTTAAAATAGAGTGTGAATTGAGCCTAAATATACTGCACTTCTTCAATTTGCTCAACGTTATATGTCTTTGGAGCGTTAATCATGAACTATACACATACGATACTCAAAAATGTAGTTAGTACATTATATATAGATAATGTATAAAGTAAAATAATTACCCTAGATGGAAATGCAAAAAACAAAAAGATGCAAATGATTGAATTAAATAAAAAATATACATTTGGGAGAACATTAATATATTTTCCGTTGATAATCTCAAAAATATATTGAGAAACATAATATCCACATGTAGATACCCAGTATCGGCTGAGACTCCAACAAACACCCGATGATTATCGGACTATAACATGCTTTGGAATCGCGGCGTTTGATCGACTGTTTGTGTACAACTTTACGTCGGAAAACTTAAAACGATTTCGAAAATAAAACATTTCAAAACTTTTCAAAAGTACCTGGAGTGTTTAATGCACGACGACGGGGTCGCAATGACACTAACTAGAGTCAAAACCGACACCGGACCAAAAACTGACTCAAAAATTCAAATCCCGACTCCAACAACGAGTCAAACCGAGTAAACCACCAAAAACAAAACATTCAAAGCCTTCTATACTAAGATTTTCCGGATTCATGAATGGTCAAGTACCAAACATGTGACTACAAATCCTAGGATAGAACAAATCATGATTGCCCTTGTGTGAAAGTGACAGGACAACTCGAAGACCCGCGACGTGGCTCGCGCCTCTTTGAGCAGTCTAGGTGGCCACGTCGCTCAAAACTCACACAACCACTCATTTTCCTCTAAATACCCCTCAAATGCCCCCATTTTAGAACTCACGCGATTGTCCGCCCCCTCTTTTCTCCCTTAAAATTCTCGACTCGACTTCTTACGTCCCAATCCGACACGTATTTACGACCTACCGATCGTAAATACAAGCCTTACACATTGTTTGGTACCGTCATCGTGCATTAAATCACTTGACCGACCACTTCGACCACTACACCGTCACTAATCTTAATAAAACACTCTTTTTACTTACCAAAACGGTTTTAAACCGAGTCTTTTCCGACCAAACGAGCTGTTACACTTACGTTGGTTTCTCGCCATAACCAAACATGTAAGTATGAGGGTGTAAAAATCCTTCTTTTATCATGTCTTCATTTGTTTTATGACTATAACATGCTAAAACATGCATAACACGATTCAAAACATGGGATAAACGAGCCAAAACTGAGTTTTAGCCTGGGGCAGAAGCCCCTTATTGTGCACATAGGCTCGCGCCTCAATGGGGTGCCCAGGTCAGAACTCAACTGTGTTTGTTCTCGTCTTTCCCCTTTAATCCATTTTCATATTTGTAATCGATTTTTTACCATTTCAAATATTTTCAAACCTTTTTTATTTTATTTTATTTGTTTTTAACCATAAAACATTTTTCACCATTGGTTTCTCATACCATGACGGTTAAATCCGTGTTTCGGTGATAATATTTGGTTAATAACATTTGAAAGGTATTTTAAAGCCTTTTATTTCATTTCTTTACATTTTGGAAGGTACTTTAAAGCCTTTCATCATTTCTTCACATTTTCAAAACAAGCATATTAGTCACCAACACAAAGTCATCCTTGGTTCTACATAGCATGCCGGATTTTAACCCGGGTACGATGATGAGTATCGACTAATTATATTCAAATGAACTTAAAACAATTAGTTCAAAATTATTTTCAAAAACTATTCATGGCAAGCTTGTCAAGTCGAACCCGACACCGAATATCATCAAAACAATGACGATTATTCAAGTCCCGTTCTTCAAATCAACAAATACGGTCTAGATGACCCTTTCAAACCAAATCGGGTCAAATACCCATTTTTCAACACGTTTTGTAAACATTTTTCAAATGGTCAGAGCACGGCATATAACCGTTGACTGACCCGCGCCTAAACGGGCCTTTTCTTTCTTATTTTCAAAATTAGGGTAGGCCCCCTTACATCGCCGGCTGTGAGATCCCTGAAAAAAATCTCCTTTTTGAAATAAGTAAATAATGTGGAGTCGCCAGTAGGTTTTATAAAAAACATACAAAAATAAGTTAACGGAAAAGGCCCCTTTTGATCCCCGGAATGGGACGATCCGTCACTCCTGGCCTCAAACCAAAGATTGCGGATTCGGGGGTAAAGGTACGGTCAGGAAAGGTGTTAGGCACCCACACCGCCCATCAAACTGACGGCCTCTACTATTTATTTATAATATTATATATTTGACGAAATTTGACGATAAAAAGGTTAGTTATACAATTTTATACAAGACAAGATGAAACAACCTATAAACAAAGACGAATTAAATAGGCTAGTTTATATACAATTATACAAATTATACGATAAATCGGGAAAATAAATAAAAAGACAAAATATAAGAATTAAATAAAAAGAAAGAGTAAAGAAAAAATTTATTTGATGTCGGTACCCTCAGGCCTATCTGGATGTTTGACTATTAATGAATTTCGACTTTGTCGTTAATTATTGGCTCTTATGCGCTTATATAGAACTGGAACGATTTATTTATATGGCTTGATTTAAAAATGGGGTGAAATATTTGAGACGGATGATTTGTGAGGCTATTGAATTTTCGGATCTTGTATTTGATCTCTCAGTGTAATTGTGTTTCGTGAATCCCTCTGTCTCTCTGTTTGTGTTTTTGTCTCTCGTCTGTCTTGAAAATTATTTCCGTCCGTTCCCCTGTCTTGTTCTGGAGCCCTCTATTTATAAACATTGGTCATACGTGTTCGTATCCCTCCAAGATTCCTTGATGATAAAAAATTAGCATTCTCCTTGTTACATAAGTATTACATCAGCTAGAATTTGTTTTTCACTAGAGTTTGTCTTGTATTCGGTGGGTTAGGTTGTAATTTGTCCCTTTTTTGTACGTGTAAATCTTTGGTCAAGGGGTATAATGTCATTACTACTCCACATACTAGTCTTGATACTCCCATGCGACTATACGACAAGAATTATGGGCTTTAGGTCATATTGGATAATTTAACAGGTAATTAAATGGGTTGCGCTCAATGGGTTGTTGGACTGATCGGAATATAGTCAGCTTAATATGACTGTATGGTCATTTTAAGTAATTTGTCGAAAAATAAGCGTAAAAAGCCTTTAATTATAACATTGACAATTTTCATTTAGTCATTTAATATTAGCCTCATCATCGGGTACCCCTAGTATTCTCATCTCCTTCCAGAATCCACTCCACCTTGGCTTTCTGTTGTAAGAATTTAGTTCTAGCCTTATTTAAGATTTTGAACTCCTCTGCAGCTGCCTATTCAGCAGCTAGCAACTGCTGATCCTGGGGGTGTAGATGCATTGCAGTTTGCAAGTTATCCAATAAGACTCTAGCAACCTCAGCACTCTTCTCAATCTCAGAGAAATTGTTCTTATTTAACTCCTTCAAAGACTTCTTCAGATTCTTAAGTTTAGTAACAACTTGGTACATCTTTACCCTTGAAACAGACTTATTCCATTCAGTAGCCACCACTTCTTTAAATTTGGAATCTAAGCTCCACATATTGAAGTATTTAAAAGAATTCTTTCTGGTAGTTGCCTCATTCCTTCTATAGCAAATGCAAGGACAGTGGTCAAAGGTTCCTTCATTCATTAAGAAAGCTGAGCTATCAGGGAAGCTCTGAAGCCAATCAATATTAATTAAACACCTGTTAATCCTTGAAAAAACACGAGTAGAAGGGTCCTGTTTATTGTTCCAAGTGAAGAAAGATCCATGAGCTACAATGTCAGTCACCTCACAATACTCAACACACTGCCTGAAATCTCTTATTTCATTCCAAGTAACTTCTCTACCCAGCCTTTCATTGTAATCCAAAACTGAGTTGAAATCCCCACAAATGCACCAAGCTTTGACACATTGATCCTTAGTCTGGTTAAGCTTCTCCCAGAGATTGAGTCTCTCACTATCAGAATTAGACCCATACACTACAATGTACCAGAAACTATCACCTGAAGTAAGATCAGACACTTCAACAGTGATGTGCTGATCACTATCATTAAGGAGCTGAAAATTGAAAACTTGAGGAAGCCAAATAATCCATACTCTGCCACCAGGATTATGTACATTATTGTTGATACCTTTCCACTGAACTCCTAAATTATTGAGCACAACCACAAAATCCTGCTCCTTTATTTTTGTCTCCACTAATCCAAATAAACCAATTTTATTTTGAAAAAGAAAATACTTAATATCTAATTGTTTATTTGGGTTGTTCATACCCCTAACATTCCAAAATCCCAGTCTATCCATTATCACAAGTAATATGAGTACTACTCTCCCCTACCTCTTGTAATACCCTTGTCTCATCAGTACTAGCAGTGTCCTTAGTAGGAGAAACAACTGCTTTATAGGAAGTGCCAGGTCTAAGATGAGACACAGGAGCATGTTCTTGCCTCACTCTTTTAATAATAGGACTTGTTGCCACAGGGAGGTGATCAGAGTTATGAAAAGTTACCCCTCCAAACAAAGGAGTGGATGGCATCTCCCCCTCTGGTTTGTTCAAAGTAGTAGTCTGTGGCTGGGTCACAATAGGCTTAACCACTGGTCTCCATACCTGAATTATGCGAGGAGCAGCAGTTGGCTTCTTACATACATCCTTCGTGTGGCCAATGCCCTTACAGGAGCCACATACCACAGGTTTCCATTCATATTCGACACACACACAAACAACACTGCCTTTTTCATCCTTAAAGTATATCTTATCAGGGAACTCTTGACCCACCTCTACTTCTACCATGATTCTTGCATACCCTAGTCTGGTTTTGTCCATTGTAGCACTATCAGCACGCATATACTTTCCCACCAAGGTAGCAAGTTTTTCCAGAGTTTTCTCCCCCCAGAATTTCAACCCTAGACCACATAAACGTATCCACACAGGTACAGATTTGACAGGTTCTCTAGCCATGGAAGTGGTCTCAGTCCAGGGTTTAACAACCAAGGGCTTATTTTCAAACATAGGGAATCCTTATCTGAGAACCAAATTACGACACTCCAGAGTAGGGAAATGAACCAGGAACGCTCCATTGGGCAGAAAAGAAACTCTATCAAATTTATATTTTCCCCATAAATTGGTAATAAACCCTAACAGTCGCGCCCATGGTGGGTTACCCCCTAATACATAACAAACAACTGCATTCGACCAATAGTCAAGTTCAGGTTGCACTTCCTCAGCAGTTATCTGAAGGATCTCTTTCGAAGATGAAACAGGTGATTGAGAGCGTATCTTACCAGTTACTCGAGTCCAACCGGCTTCATCTGGGATAGGGTTTTCCTCAGTCGCAGTTTCTTCACCAGGGTTCTCTTCAACAATTGAATCAGCATCATCCTCAACGACAGTATCCAAGTTGATAACTGGGATCCCCACAATCTCACCAACCGATCTAGTGGTTCTCGCGTCAGCAGATTGCGGAATCGCAGATACAGCAGAACTGGATGCCTCTACCTCAGTTGGTTCCACCGTAACATCATTATCGAGCCTTAAATTTTCCATGTTGGAGAAAGACAAACGTAATTTAGCTTTAGATATAATTTTTCTTTTGTTAAGAGAAGATTTAGATTTAGGTTTCTTTGCCATTTGTATTTTAGTCATAAAAATGTAATAAAATCACTAAAATGAGCAATAAAATACCATAAATCATAAAAATGACCTAAAAATATTTTAGGACCAGAATATATAACATGCATCAATATTTCGTGGCTTTATCTAATAAATCACAATTTTTTAGTTTTAATTAAGTTACTAATAACTCGAAAAAACTATAAATCGATTATGCATGCAACATCCTATGCTCTGATACCAATTGTTTGGTTCATATACCTATTATTAGACTCTTATAATGGTGAACTAATTAACATATTAATATAAGTTCTTTAGATCTAGTGCATGCATAACTAAATAAAGAATGAAGTGAGAAAACAATGATTCTTACATTGTTATTTTCGGATTTTTGGGCACAAGTAAGGTCTCCTACCTTCACTTGTTCTTGAGCTATGATGAGTATTAGGATGATCCTCCAAGACTCTATATTAGGAGCCCTCCTTTTGATTGCACCCAAGATTAGCCCTTATCACTACTAAATAATATTAGGTAGATATCTATTTAGTAATCTACCTTAAAATTGACTACTAATACTCATATATTACATTAATAATATTAGTAGTATCTTTGAACAATCTAGATTAAAATTTCTCAAGCTTTAGAGAAAGATAAACTATGAATGTAAGAGGAAAGTTTTTGCATGTGAATAGAATGAATGATACAATAAGAGAACAAATTCTCCTCTCATGTATATGGAAAACCGGTGTGTGTGTTGGGGGGGGGGGGGGGGGGTATACCAAGCCAATGCATGGTCTTTTATTTTACTTTTGCTCTTCACAAGTAAATAGGTGTAAGACTACCTACATAATAGGTAATCATAGTGTTTTATTTAACCATTAAACAAAACACCCACTCACCCACACTTCCTCCAATATTTCGGTCCATTTGTATAAAATGGACTTCCATTTTATTTTGTCATTTGTTACACAATATATCACATGTAGTATGTAACATGTTATTAATTAATTTAATGCATATTTATCAAATAAATATCATTTTATACATTAATTAAATTACATATAACAAATTGTCTAGTGATTCTTGATCACATAAATAAAATGAGTCATATAATTATAATTCACAACATATTGTAATTATAATTAGCCATTCATTCTTATCTCAATTGTTTCATAAACAATAATCAATTAACTTGTAACAATAAGATATAAATATTTTCTCTCACAAATGAATTGTTCAATTTTAAGAAATTAATTAACTTGTAACAATACACAATTAATTAATCTTTACTGATTAGGGCATCATCCTTTAGGTGTGACCTTATGGGATCAACTGACTACCATCGTCCTACGACAGTAACGTCAAACTCTAGCAAGCCAATCGTTACCGATTAATGTTGATCAGTTGACTATTTAATTTATCATCCCTTTCGTATTCTTATTATGAGATTTAATTATGATTTTAAATCATGTGATCGCACTATTGTTGAGGACACATACTCCAACAATCAGGACCCATAGAATTGGTCCTGATGAACATATATCCAGTAGCCCAGTTCTTGTCATGGCCACTGTCAAGGTTGCTGAGTAAAGGAGTAGTTGAAGGCCTGACCTTAAAACTGATCCGGCCAGGACCGTTTGACAAGCCTTCAAGTCCTCCAGAGAGAAGGAAATATTGTTTTTTTTGCAGAGAAATTCAACAGAGCAGACAACCTTCCATACCATAAACATCAGTTGGTAGGAAGGCACACCAATTTCTTTAATAACATCCACCATAAGGGGGGAGAAAGGAAGCTTGCAACCAGCCCTGAAGGCCCAATCATGAATGCAGAACCAGCCAGGGCATGACCAGTCAGCCCTGACAGGAGAATCTTCAGGGACCCAGACTCCGGAATCAGCAGGAATGATTCCCTTATCCTTCAAGACTTTTTCAAATTCAGGTTTCAGACGATTTGGAAGAGATTTCTGATCTTTTAAAGCTTTTGTGGGTTTAAATTCAAATTCTCCGTGGAAAATAGAAATCATTTTAACAGGTGGAATACTTGGTTTTTCAACTGCAAGTGGCTGGATGATGGAAGGTCTTGGTAAATTTTCAGAAACAGTTTCCTTAGGGTTGGAAACGAATGGAGTTCCAGGAGTCATTACACTCCTGGAAGATTTCTTTTTTTGCTACCATTATTGAAGATTTGTTGAAGATTAATTCTGGAATTTAAGAGAACTTGAAGATGAAGATTTCTAGAGAGAATAATCGGGTTTTGGTGAAATTAAAATCAATGAAGCCGAGGATATTTATAGTCGGTAAAATTATGGTTTTCAACCGCAAGTTGCACAGTAATTATTATGAAGTTGAAGTAATTACAACACGCGTCACACACAACTGCTGCTAGCCGTTACATGATTTGACCAGACACAATGTAACCGTTAAAGCCAGTTTTCCAGAATTTGAAGTTATCTCCTTATTTCTGCCCCGACCCAGCATAAATAAGGAGATAAGGGGCAATTGTTAGGCCTGGAAATCCGCAGATATTTCAGGATGACATTTCACCCTGGCCTGACCATCAGGACCTCAGGCTATCAGGGCATCAGAAGACAGGCACCAACCATGGAGAGGACAACGGTCAAAATATAAGGATAATATTTGACCACTTCAAAGATAATATTATTGTCAATATGCGGACAGTAATTAGAGCATTAATGAGGAAGATTTGATGATAAAGGCCATACAATTAAGCGGGTAATTAAGCACAATTAGGAGTATTAATCCGGGTAATTGGAGCATTAAATCCAGCGCATTAAAGGAGAATATTTAGCATTTATACAAGATTTGGCAGCCGTTCAGCTTGGCTATATAAGGAGCATTTGAAGATCATTTGGACAGGAGACAACACATACTCAAGCATAAAATACTCTCATACAATACTTAAGCTATTTTACAATCAATTGTGCTAATTACTCAATAATATAGTGAAATCCTCTTCTGGCTTGGTGCCCGTGGTTTTTTCCCATTTAAGGGTTTTCCACGTACAAATTCCTTGTCTTATCTTTACTCGTTTATCTTGCTTTACTTTTCTTATTCCATACCTTGCCCTGCATATTCACAGATAAGTTCAAGCTAGTTAACCCTGCCTAGACTTACCCTGACCTGATTTCACCCTGCGTAAAATCCATACAAAACAATATTATTTTCATAATTTTTTCAAGAGTATGTTTTTTTATAATTGAAAGCCAAAGGCTTATCTCGTAAAACCAAAATAGCATAGATAAAATAAGGGTTTGTTTGTCAAACACAACCTTTAAAAAACTTTTTTTTTTCAAACACTACCTTTAAAAAAGAGTTTGTAAAACACAACCTTTAATAATATTTTTTTTTTTTTTTTTGTAAAACACGACATTTTGGCCAGAGTTTAACCACTTGCAATAAAGTGACTTTAAGTAGATATTTGAGGTAGCAAACGAGGTCCATTTGAGGTATTCTTAGACTCTTTGGAAAGGTGGGAGTACAATCTTCCTAGAGGTTACCAATACAATGGTGATAAGTGGTCTTATGTGGGGTATATTGGTGTGTAAAGTAAGGCTGGTCAATGAGTGAATTGGAGGTAAAAACAAATCAGAAAAACACCAATTCACTCCTTGACCAGCCTTACTTTATACACCAATAAACCCCACATAAGGCCACCTATCACCACGTATTGATAACGGCTAGAAAGCTTGTACTCCCACCTTTCCAACGAGTCAAAAAACACCTCAAACCGACCTCGTTTGCTATCTCAAACATCGACTGAAAGTCACCCCATTGCAAGTGTTCAAACTCTCACCAAAATGTCGTTTTTAACAAAAAAAAATATCAAAGGTTGTATTTCACAAACTTTTTTTTAAAGGTGGTGTTTGGAAAACAAGCTTTTTAAAGGTTGTGTTTAACAAAAAAACCCATAAAATAATTGAGGGAGTATTATTTAGATATATATAAACCCATATAAACGAATATTGGTCCCACTAACACGAGTTTTTATATGAATGATTAGCATAAGATTTTGGTTAAGAGGGATTTTTTTATGTGGTATAACAAATCCTTCAATAGCCTTGAAATCCCAAATTCAAATCTTTGTAGACGCATATTCTCACATCTAGAATTTCAGCATAAGAAGTATGGTGATACTATGCATTGTCCATTCTACAAGCCCGCGACATTTCAGATGAGAGATATACTAAGGTAGAATCATTAATTTCTTGGTTTCAATCATCAGTTTAAACTCTATGTTGAGATATTTATTTTCTGCCATTGGATGGTGGTAGTAAGAGTGAGTTACTAAATTATGGGTAATATTGAAAATGTCCTTCCCTTCCTTAACTTTTGAAAGAGGATTAGTTATCACGGACCTTAGTACTAAAAATATAGAATTACTAACTGTAGATACCCGTATCCGTCGATATTGGAATTTATAGAGAACCCGACAAACACCCGATGATGATAGGACACATGTATTTATTAGTTGTCATTGTCATTATTTGGGTTCGTTTTACGATGTAGAATGAGCGTTGTTGACGGAGTATTTTATTAATTTAAATGATATTTAAATTAAAGCTTTTTTTAGGTGAATTCAAATTCATTTTATTTTATTTTGAATTTATTTTCCCAAGTTTATTTTATTGAAAATAAAATAAATATTTGATTTGAAAAATCATTTTATGAGTATATTTGATTTGAAAAGTCATTTATTTTAATGTGTTAATCGATTTGAAAAATCGATTTTAAAAGCGAAGAAAACTCGTTTTAAACATGTGTTTTGAAGCTCGATTATAGCTCGGTTTTTGAGCCCGTTTCCTTTACGAGTTGGCACGAATCTCGAGTACACTAACCAACCTAAGCCTATACCCATCCAACCCCAATTCGAACCCCATAACCACGGCCCAAATCATGCCCCAAATCACCCCCAAACAGCCCGCACAAAAGCACGATCAGCCCCCCTGTTTTGCAGCTCAAACCCGAGTCCAAAACCCGCTCCAAACACCACCAAAACCCGTGCCCATTAACCCTAACCCATACCCTAATATCCTACCCATATTACCTTACCTTAACCACCAAGAAAACCCCCTATACGAACCCTAGAAAACCCCCCAAAAGCTGCTGGACAGCAGCTATGCTCAGCCGAGCCCGTCTGCCTCTCCTTCCTCTTACCCTACTTTAACTCCTTATAAATACTACCCCTTCACCATACTTTCATTCCTCTAAGTTCTCCATACATACAACCGTCATTTAAAAGCCTTAAAATCCAGAAACAAACCCTAATTGCCTCTCAAAAACCCTTCACAAAACCGACTTGCAAACTGGAACAGTTTGTGTGTCCTCTTCGAAATACAATTCGTTCCTCCTTCAAACATCCATTAAAATTCGAGTTTCCTGTTCCAAATTAACCATACAACATCCATCTACACATTAGACAAAGATTTACGAGCCAAATTGCCCTTGAGAGTACATGAATTCACTCGAAAAACAGAGTGTTATACACTCTGTTTTCGCGGCTTTTCCTGTCTGTCCAGTTCTGTTTGTGCTCGTTTTTCGTGCCCAATAACTCAAAACGAGCAGGGGTTGTTTTAAAATCTCTATTCTCCTCTCTTTCTAGTTTTCAAAACATCTTTTAAATCGAATTTTCATCGTGAAACGAGAGAGAAATCGCTGTTTGAAAGTTGCTGTCCAGATTCGATAAAAACGTGTTGTTTGCTTTGTTTCTTCGTTGACGACGGCCTCTCGAGATAAAATCTACCATCGATTACAACCCAAGACGGTGTAAACGATACATGTAGGTTGAGGGTGCATCAAATCCTCCTCTTTCTCCCTTTTATTTCGTTTTTTTATGTTTGTTTTTTATAGTTTGTTTTTATTTCGTTTATCGTTTTTTATTTATCGTTTAAATTAACTATGAAACTAGTTTAGTCAGAGTATGAGTTAAAGTACCACCATGAACACCCGCGTTGACTTGAGATGGGAAATAAACCGCTACATCAGTCGGTCGTACACCCCCGTCTCATTTACATATCCTCGTGTTCAAGGTAGGGCATTAATAAAACGATTTTTGACTTCGCTCTTCGCTTTTGACCCCTCTCTTCTCTCGTGTGATTCGACCTACCCCTGGACCATTTACATGTTAATATGACCTCTGATTGTTAATATATAACTCGTTTAGATGATATTAGATCAGTTTAATAATCTAATTAGACACTTTAGGGTACGTCGACATAGCTTTTAAAACCGATTTTAACAATTCTGTAACTTAATTGAATGCATCTCTCTCTTTCACATAATTTCTCGCTAGTATAAGAGTGCGTGATTAGCACCTTCTTATTAACACTCGATGAGTTAATCTAATTAGCGAACTTGACCTAATTTGACCCCTTAGGCCGTGTAGAATACACCTTTGCTCGACATCCTTCCAATCGATCAACGTTGTTTCTAACTCGTTTACTAACTTGTTTCCTATCCCGGTTCGCAATCATCTATCTAACCTAATGAATCTAACCTAAGGATTAGGGTGTGCTAGATCGTGTACGCTGTGTTTGGCCGTGTCCTTGTAGTCCCTTTTCTCTTTATTTCTCATCTTTATCTCGTTATTTCGTATCTTGTAATTACTTTGTTTATCGAGTCGTGTTTGGTTGTTTGTTTGTAATTTTCAAGTTAGTTTTCTCTTATCGAGTCAAAACCTCTTTCTAAAAACGTTAGTTTTGTTTAGTTAGACGGTTGTGCCCCAATGCAAGTGAGAGCGTAGTAAATCGCATGTTGTTTAAAGCAACATGGCCCGATTTATGTTAATGCATGCTTTGGTGTGTGGCCCAATGTCTAATTCGATAAGATTAAGTGGAAGCACGCATTACGAGGAGTGACCCAAGGCCGTGAGTCATGTAGGCCGTGAGTCACCCCTTTGTGCACATTTTCCTAGGCCGAATGGCCATGTGTCGTGTATGGTGTCGTATATAGCAATTGTATTTAGATCGAGTTGTATCTTTAATTTATTGTTGTGTCGGCATGAAATGCCTGGTTTGTAATAGGTAGATCCCACGGCTCCCCCATTCCCCCTTAAGCCTTGTTTGCTTTGTTTTGTATGTTGTTAGATTAATCAACCCACATGCTAAATTACAACTTTGACAAAGTTAGTTTAGTTGCATCTAAAACGACATAGAAATTGTTGTCACATGTTAGGGTTTAAAACGATGTTTGCATATCATATATCGTAGTAGCTATGACCTTGTTTGAAATCCGATACTTGACTTAGTAGAGGCCGTTATTGACGGGCGGGGTTAGGTGTCCTTGTGGGCTTCCTAACACGTACCCTCACCCCTTACTCAAGATCTATGGTTTGTGGATCCGTCTAAATACCATTGGATTACGAGAGTCATTCAAATCGAGTGATATAGGGTACAAGTCTTTATCTTTAATCACTCGTAGTCGATTGGCTTTATGCTTTTTGATGAAAGGTGTAAAGTTGACTTGAACGGTTCCAAGTTCCCAAAAAACTTGGTGGCGACTCTAATTTGTCTTAATTCAATTCGAAAGAACCTCGAGTCGATTATGCCTAGTGTGGATCCCGAGGACGCAGTTCCCGAGGGCCTTGTCCACAGTTTGGCGACTCAGCTGGGGAAAAGAGGACTAGTTACACTTTGTTTCTATGGTCTTTTCCTCCGAGGTGAAACTTGAAAAGAAAGTGTTGGAAAGTAAAACATTACTCATAGTGCTACGATTCATGCATAAACCCTTAAGGATTTTCCCGGGCCGTCCCAAATGTTTCTTTGTGATGCGTGGGGGCGACGTCCCACTATGCTAGGAAGCTGCACATTGCTCGCTTCCACTTCACCTCGCGTGGTTCTTGATGGTGGGGACGCTCTTCTAGGTACTTTACCTTAAGGCCCTTGCTCTATAAGACCGCAAAAGGATGGAGGGCATAGACCTTCTTGTAGAAGACTTGCCGAGACTTAGAGATGTCTAGGAGCATACATCCTTATAACATGAGAATGACAATGTGCAAGTTGTTTTCCCGAGTCTTTTCAAAATTTTCCATGTCCATTTCAAAACCGAACTTTTGAAAAACTTACTTTCAAAATTAGCATGGTTTTAAAAACGCGGAATGCTGCCCAAATAGGACTAGAAATTTCGGCCAAAACAAGCTTTTATAGCCGGCATGCTGCCCATTTCAAATCTCATTTTCAAATCAATCTTTCGTTTTTTCCAAATTCAATCCAAAATGCCTCTCGAACCTCAACCAAGCATGAAATGCGTCGAGTCGTGTCCGGGTCATGGCCGTGTTAGGCCGGGTGTGTTTCGTTCTAAGAGTCTAGAACATGACCCTGTTGGGTCACCCAAGCTCACCTCTTGGGCTTTGAGTCATGTTGGTCGACCATTTGGTCTAGGATAGTCCACAGAAACGTCCAAGCTAGGCCATTGTGGACGTTTCATACGAACCTATAGGCTATGTTAGTCCAATCACGGGTTTAGTCACACCGAGTCCGGTTTAGAACCGAATTATGATGATTCGGGTCGTGTCGTTTTGTCGAGTCCAAATGAATCAAGGTCTAAATCCAACCGTGAGTCGAACCTTTGGTTAGTCAGTCTCAAGTCGAGTCTTTGCTTGAGTCAAGTTGGTGTCGTGTCCTTAAGTGTGCAGGGGCTCTTACTTTAAATATTGACTAGGTTCGGGGTTTTCTTGTAGAAAGGCCGCCAAAAACCCGACGTCAAGCAATGGAAGATGCTATTAACAAGCTCACTGAGGCCGTGAACCTCATGATGACTAGAATGGATGCGATCGAATCTAAGCTGGGTGAAGATTCCTCTTCATCTACCCCACCTCTGACTGATCTGGAGAAACGGTTCAAATTCATTGAAGACCGCCTGAAACTCTCCCAGGGGAAGAACATCCACTTCGAAAATGCTAGGGCCTATGCCCCAGTTCAGGATAAGTTGCCCACAAACATGGTACTCACTGATATCCCAAAGTTTAAGGGCACAGAAGATCCAGTCCACCATGTTAAGGCCTACAAGGGGTACTTAGCACTGAAGGGAGTGCCTGCTGACATGCTCTCTGAAATTTTCGCTCAATCTCTGGATGAACACCCGAAGGCGTGGTTCTACAATCTGGACCTTAAGAACTTCCCTACTTTCGAAGATATCACGGTGGAGTTTTGTAAGCACTATGCTGACAATGTCGAGATTCGAACCAATATAAGAACGCTAGAGGTTATGACCCAGAAAGATAAAGAAGGCTTTACTGAATTCCTTGCAAGATGGCGCGCTGAAAGCGTGAAATTAGCCAAGAAGCCTGATGAAGTTGAAATGGTAGATAAGTTCGTAAAGAATCTACGACCTATTTACCGCAATGCTCTGAAATACCAGAATTTTGGCTCTTTCAAAGAATTGATAAGAATCGGAATAAAGGTAGAAGATGATGTCATAAGGGCAGAGGCTGAAAAGCCGAAAGGGTACCAAGGGGCCTCATCGTCTAAGGCCAAGGCCCCAGCAACGACCCATATTGATGAAGCCATCAATCTCTTAGAAGGGCAATCGAAGAAGTCGCAGCGCCAAACACCTAGGGCATTCACCGATATTGGATGCACTTATACATACGCTCTCCAAAGGCTCATAGCCCAAGGAAAGCTGAAGCCTATTGGTCCAACTCCGGACCCTCCCGCTGATCAATAAGGTAAATGGTATAAACCAAATGCCTATTGTGCCTTTCATCAAGGGAAAGGCCATGATACTGAAAGGTGATATCGACTGAAGCACGAAATCCAAGACATGATCGAGAATGGAACACTCCCGATCCCAACTGTTAAACCCAATAACATCACCAATCCATTTGGCGATCACTCTAACTTTGTTTCTGTTGAAGACAATGTCGATTATTCCCATCTTATCCGCCCATTTCACTTGAAAGGGGTGTTTATCGGGAAAATATTTGTGGATTGCTCTGAATTCTTGCCAAACCCAAAGAATGAAATTCAAATCGGGAGTCTCGCTCTAGAATGTACTCCTCTCGTTAACGAAGTTAATAAAGAACAATTCGATTCACCAACTTCCATCACTAGCGTAGATCCTCAGAGGACTACCTCGGGATGGAGGCAGACCATCAAAGGGATCAAGGATCAAAGCCGAGCATCTAAGCTGACAGCTGAACAAGAGAAAGCTCATGACCAGATTTGAAAATTATGAGTCGGGATCTGTTTTTTTATCTTAGTCAAGTCGAGTCTAGAACTTTCTTTTCTTGAATTTGAGTCGTTTGTTCCGCGATGACCTAGGATGTGTCCTATGAATCGTTCCTTCGAGTCTGTTAAGCATTGCCTTTCCAATAAAAAGTTGCAGTTTCGTTTCCAAATGTATCTTGTTTCCAATCCTCAATCATTCCGAAACATGATAAAACGCACAACACACTCAAAGGAATCCTTGGGGTAGAAATATGTCCCGTTTCAAAAGGTAAGGTACAATAGGATTCCGTGTTTGATTCCTTTACCTATTCCATGTCTGGTGGTAGAAAACCTCCATCTGAACCAATATTTGTGACAAGCTTTTAGATGATTCTATGACAAACCCGGACTAGCTCCTTGTTTCCCCTATCGATGATAGAAGGCAAGCCTTTTCCCAACAAAATCATCCCGTCTCGAAGAGAGAAGATATCAACCCGTTCTAACAAGGAATTGTTAGTTCCTACCCAAATTAGTTGGCGAAGCCCAGTTTTCAAGGTGTATCCATTTATGACTAAGAGAATGAATAGAAGATCATTTTCAAAGAGAGAAAAAAAAAGATGAAAAAGAATGAAAAAATGAGAAAAAAAGAAAAATTGGAAAAAATGAAAAAAATGAAAAAAAGAAAAGAAGAAGAAAAGAAAAGAAAAAAGAAAAAAAATGTTGAAGTTATTGCAGAGTGCTTTTGGTTGGATGTCGAAGTTACGGAAGCCAGAAGTCAAGTCAAGTACCCATAGTTGAGGTTCAATGGGCGAAACCCAAAAGCGTAAGTAGTGACCTCTTTACCCTCTAAGTCCTTCCTGAGACGGTTACAAGGGGATAGTCAGGAATTTTGAGAATCATTCCGCTTGTGCTGTTACACCCTGCCTTTAGGGTCCAGATATGGAGATTTGAACCCACATTGTTTTCCAACCCATTTACACTCGGATTTCATCAAAACCGAGACACCTTTTCCAACCACGTTATAAGCCATAGCCCTTAGCCTTAACACCACAAAACGAACCTTCAGAATGATGGTTAACCATTCAAACTTGTTATTACCAAGCTCCACATCCCAAAGAATCAAAACCTTTTGTACCAACCCTAGACACGTGATACAACGGTACCTTACAGGCTAGAATGGGATACGACATGATACCTTAGGTGAAACCTTTGAGTGTGTACACACAATCAAAATGCCATGTTTATGCACCATGATCGAACTACGTCGGATTTGATTTCGATCCACGCGAATACGTAGGCAGTCCTTTAGAATAAGGGATTCAATCCACTCATCAACCAAGTTGTCATCTTGTCGGTTTCTTACGGGTCTTAACCAAGTCCAAATGAAGCCACCTTTGTTTGAGTCGGTCTTAGCGCTCGATGTAAGCTAGGATAAGGATATAAGTTCAGATGAGTAGTGTCAAGTCTTAGAATGAGCTTTATCTAACGGTTTAGGCAAAGATGCTGAGTCATATAGATGTGAGTTTGTGTTGGGAACAGAAAATATGAAAAACGCGCTGAAAAGAAAGAAGGCGTGGAAGAAAAATAGTAAAAGCCCGCTGAAAATAAAGAAGGCGGTGGCAAGAAATGATGAAAACTCGCTGAAAAGAAAGGAGGCGAGGAGAAGAGTGACAGAATGTTCCCAACAAGAGTGATGTGTGATGTCTAAGTGTTTTCATAAAATCAGTCTGTGTTTAGTTTCTGGGCGAAGCCAGCGTTGTTGCTCTGTGAGTTTAATCCACCTTGTCAATGCCAAGTGATCTTGATTCCCATGTGCCCTTGGGAGCACGCCCATGCCATACGATATCTCTGTATCAAGTCCGATGGCCTTGTGATTCCAATTTGCCATCTTTTGGCGCCAGAATGGCCAATTTACATTTCTACCCCCAACAAGTCAATAATTGAATTTAAACTCGTGCACACTTACGGTTTTATTTTCCTTTTTTGTTTTACGGTAGCGGGCTACGCCCACGTGGTTTACGAGTCATACAGAGTGTCTGAGTCGTATTTCATGCTCACCCATCAAGGTTCGATTTCAAAATGCCAAATATTTCAAAATTTCAAAATTTCAAAAAGGTTCGATTTCAAAATGCCAAATATTTCAAAATTTCAAAATTTCAAAATTTCAAAAACTTTTTGCGCATTATGGATAGATGATCCAAGTCAAGGTTCAAACCTCAATGTTTAAAATCAAATTTTGGGTCGACGACCCAACACCCAAATGATTCGTTTCAAATTCAAATTTCGGGTCGATGGCCCAACATTCCAAGTGATGTCAAATTCAAAATTCGGGTCGATGACCCAATTATTCAAAATTTTCAAATTCAATTTCCGGGTCGATGACCCAATCTTTCAAATGATCCAATTTCAAGATCGATGATCCAAATGTGCTTATGTGATGATTATTGCTAGTACGTTTTTGTGTTTCAAATATAGCAGGATATGCTTCAACTGGGGGCTCTAAAGTCTTCGACTTTAGAGCCATTGCAAACTGGGGGGCTCTGAAGCCGTTGGCTTCAGAGACCATTATCAAGATGAAAAGGATGACATCCACTCAGAATTCAATTCAATACAAGAGTATGAAATGGAAGAATTCCGTAGCTGAAAGCAAATGATGAAAGCGGCGGCAACCTCCTTGGAAAGTCCCGTCCCATTTGGGCACCTGCCAGCAGATGATAAGCTTTGGGCAAATGTCAACAGATGATGAATTTTGGACAAATGCCAGCAGATGATAAACTTTGGGCATGTGTCAGCAGTTGCCGAACTGCGACGCGGGTTTGATTCCGTCAGAAACGGATACGTAGGCGCCTAAGGATAAGGCTTAATCCACCATATATGCATTTTATGGGTCGACGACCAACGAGGATAAATCGACACAGCAGAAGCAAGAGTCAATCCCCAACGAAGTTTCAGGTATGATCTCTTCTTATGGCTGGCGAGCTTATATACGCAAGTCTAATGGACTATAAACGACCCGCAGAATCCTCAGGTCGAGAGGGACCTGGGGTATACTTTGACTTTCGCCTTGTCCAAGCCTCAGTCAAAGTGGGGGCTCTGTAGATACCCGTATCCGTCGATATTGGAATTTATAGAGAACCCGACAAACACCCGATGATGATAGGACACATGTATTTATTAGTTGTCATTGTCATTATTTGGGTTCGTTTTACGATGTAGAATGAGCGTTGTCGACGGAGTATTTTATTAATTTAAATGATATTTAAATTAAAGCTTTTTTTAGGTGAATTCAAATTCATTTTATTTTATTTTGAATTTATTTTCCCAAGTTTATTTTATTGAAAATAAAATAAATATTTGATTTGAAAAATCATTGTATGAGTATATTTGATTTGAAAAGTCATTTATTTTAATGTGTTAATCGATTTGAAAAATCGATTTTAAAAGCGAAGAAAACTCGTTTTAAACATGTGTTTTGAAGCTCGATTATAGCTCGGTTTTTGAGCCCGTTTCCTTTACGAGTTGGCACGAATCTCGAGTACACTAACCAACCTAAGCCTCTACCCATCCAACCCCAGTTCGAACCCCATAACCACGGCCCAAATCATGCCCCAAATCACCCCCAAACAGCCCGCACAAAAGCACGAGCAGCCCCCCTGTTTTGCAGCTCAAACCCGAGTCCAAAACCCGCTCCAAACACCACCAAAACCCGTGCCCATTAACCCTAACCCATACCCTAATATCCTACCCATATTACCTTACCTTAACCACCAATAAAACCCCCTATACGAACCCTAGAAAACCCCCCAAAAGCTGCTGGACAGCAGCTATGCTCAGCCGAGCCCGTCTGCCTCTCCTCCCTTTTACCCTACTTTAACTCCTTATAAATACCACCCCTTCACCATACTTTCATTCCTCTAAGTTCTCCATATATACAACCGTCATTTACAAGCCTTAAACTCCAGAAACAAACCCTAATTGCCTCTCAAAAACCATTCACAAAACCGACTTGCAAACTGGAACAGTTTGTGTGTCCTCTTCGAAATACAATTCGTTCCTCCTTCAAACATCCATTAAAATTCGAGTTTCTTGTTCCAAATTAACCATACAACATCCATCTACACATTAGACAAAGATTTACGAGCCAAATTGCCCTTGAGAGTACACGAATTCCCTCGAAAAACAGAGTGTTATACACTCTGTTTTCGCGGCTTTTCCTGTCTGTCCAGTTCTGTTTGTGCTCGTTTTTCGTACCTAATAACTCAAAATGAGCAGAGGTTGTTTTAAGATCTCTGTTCTCCTCTCTTTTTAGTTTTCAAAACATCTTTTAAATCGAATTTTCATCGTGAAACGAGAGAGAAATCGCTGTTTGAAAGTTGCTGTCCAGATTCGATAAAAACGTGTTGTTTGCTTTGTTTCTTCGTCGACGACGGCCTCTCGAGATAAAATCTACCATCGATTACGACCCAAGACGGTGTCAACGATACATGTAGGTTGAGGGTGCATCAAATCCTCCTCTTTCTCCCTTTTATTTCGTTTTTTTATGTTTGTTTTTTATAGTTTGTTTTTATTTCGTTTATCGTTTTTTATTTATCGTTTAAATTAACTATGAAACTAGTTTAGTCCGAGTATGAGTTAAAGTACCACCATGAACACCCGCGTTGACTTGAGATGGGAAAGAAACCGCTACATTTGTCGGTCGTACACCCCCGTCTCATTTACATATCCTCGTGTTCAAGGTAGGGCATTAATAAAACGATTTTTGACTTCGCTCTTCGCTTTTGACCCCTCTCTTCTCTCGTGTGATTCGACCTACCCCTGGACCATTTACATGTTAATATGACCTCTGATTGTTAACATATAACTCGTTTAGATGATATTAGATCAGTTTAATAATCTAATTAGACACTTTAGGGTACGTCGACATAGCTTTTAAAACCGATTAACAATTCTGTAACTTAATTGAATGCATCTCTCTCTTTCACATAATTACTCGCTAGTATAAGAGTGCATGATTAGCACCATCTTATTAACACTCGATGAGTTAATCTAATTAGCGAACTTGACCTAATTTGACCCCTTAGGCCGTGTAGAATACACCTTTGCGCGACATCCTTCCAATCGATCAACGTTGTTTCTAACTCGTTTTCTAACTTGTTTCCTATCCCGTTTCGCAATCATCTATCTAACCTAATGAATCTAACCTAAGGATTAGGGTGTGCTAGATCGTGTAGGCTGTGTTTGGCCGTGTCCTTGTAGTCCCTTTTCTCGTTATTTCTCATCTTTATCTCGTTATTTCGTATCTTGTAATTACTTTGTTTATCGAGTCGTGTTTGGTAGTTTGTTTGTAATTTTCAAGTTAGTTTTCTCTTATCGAGTCAAAACCTCTTTCTAAAAACCTTAGTTTTGTTTAGTTAGACGGTTGTGCCCCAATGCAAGTGAGAGCGTAGTAAATCGCATGTTGTTTAAAGTAACATGGCCCGATTTATGTTAATGCATGCTTTGGTGTGTGGCCCAATGTCTAATTCGATAAGATTAAGTGGAAGCACGCATTACGAGGAGTTACCCAAGGCCGTGAGTCATGTAGGCCGTGAGTCACCCCTTTGTGCACATTTTCCTAGGCCGAATGGCCATGTGTCGTGTATGGTGTCGTATATAGCAATTGTATTTAGATCGAGTTGTATCTTTAATTTATTGTTGTGTCGGCATGAAATGCCTGGTTTGTAATAGGTAGATCCCACGGCTCCCCCATTCCCCCTTAAGCCTTGTTTGCTTTGTTATGTATGTTGTTAGATTAATCAACCCACATGCTAAATTACAACTTTGACAAAGTTAGTTTAGTTGCATCTAAAACGACATAGAAATTGTTGTCACATGTTAGGGTTTAAAACGATGTTTGCATATCATATATCGTAGTAGCTATGACCTTGTTTGAAATCCGATACTTGACTTAGTAGAGGCCGTTATTGACGGGCGGGGTTAGGTGTCCTTGTGGGCTTCCTAAAACGTACCCTCACCCCTTACTCAAGATCTATGGTTTGTGGATCCGTCTAAATACCATTGGATTACGAGAGTCATTCAAATCGAGTGATATAGGGTACAAGTCTTTATCTTTAATCACTCGTAGTCGATTGGCTTTATGCTTTTCGATGAAAGGTGTAAAGTTGACTTGAACGGTTCCAAGTTCCCAAAAAACTTGGTGGCGACTCTAATTTGTCTTAATTCGATTCGAAAGAACCTCGAGTCGATTATGCCTAGTGTGGATCCCGAGGACGCAGTTCCCGAGGGCCTTGTCCACACTAACGCATCAAAAATAGGGTTAATTAATAAGAATAATCAAAACTATTACCCATCTTCGCAAAATAATCCAAACTCATTTAATTCCATAATAAACCTAATTTTAATTACCCAACTCTCAAAATAGACTAGATGACTTGTAACCTGTATAACAAGTGATTATTTTATTTATTTTTAGAATAAAACCAACATAAAATTTTACATGTTAGCCTTTAGCACATTTAACCATTCATTAACTAAAACACACCACTAAACAACAGCATCCCCTCACACAATGTCCCGGAGATCTCCACAAACCATCGTTACCTCCCACTCCCAACAATGTACCCGCCTCACTCATTAACCTTACCCTCAACCCATCCTCTTACCTCACCAATCTCACAACCAGCAGAGCCCAAGCCCACAATAATCGTACCACCCATACAACCACCGCACCAAACTCACGACTATTAGATCTACAACCTGTACTTAACGCCGCACCACGACCATCTGAGGCCTCACCATCCATCGCTATTCTCCTAAGAAACTCAACATCAAAGCCACCACCCTTCTTGTAGATACCTTATATCGGCGAAATCGCAACAAACACTCGATGATTATCGGATAATAACATGTTTAGTAAATTGCTGCGTTTAATTGATTGTGCGTCGGAATACTCAAAAAACGATTTCGAAAATGAAAAACATTTTAAAAATACCTAGAATGTTTTATGCACGACGGCGGCGTCGAAACAACATTAATTAGAGTTAAAACTGACATCGGCCCCAAAACCGACTCAAAATTCAAATCCCGACTTAAGAAGGGCACACAAAACACCCAACCCAAGTAACACTTACATATTAATGTATACGGTATATTAGTATAGACCACAAGTCACAAGCAACCAAAGCATAATATGGAACAAAGAGGAAAATCCAAGTTGTGAAAAGAACAAAACGTCCCATTGTCACACAGCAAGGCTCGCGCCTCTTTAACCGTCCATGAGGCCTCGTCGCACAAAACCGCACCAAGCAACTAACACCATACAATCCTCTATAAATACACCTCATTTTAGGGTACGCGAAAGTCTGCCCCTTCTTTTCTCCATTGAAATTCTCGACTCGACATCCTTAAGTCAAAACTAACGAGTGTTTTCGACTTACCGATCCAAAAACTATGAGCCATACACACTTTGTTTGGTACAGCGTGCATTAAAAACCCATGACCCAACATTTTGACCAAGTACACCTAATCAAAAACTAAAAGCAACACGCTTTCTTTCAATATTGGTTTAAAATAGGGTTTTCCGACTTACAAGTTTAACACTTTGTCGATTCTCGCAAGCAACCGAACATGTAAGTATGAGGGTGTAGCAAACTCTTCCACTTCATATTTTTACTGTTTTCATGACTTTATAGACATAAATCATGCATAACACAATTCGGAATATGGAATGATCGAGCCAAAACTCGGTTTTGGCTCAGACAGAAGCTCCTTCTCACGAAAAGAGACTCACGTCCCAATGGGCTGCTTAGGTTAGAACTCAAACGGATTTGAGTTCATCATTCTCAACAATTTTATTTTATTTTCTTCTTTTCTTTTTACGGCTTTTACAACATTAATTTATTTTTAGAAAATGACAAATATTTTTTACCATTGCCAAAATCATCCTTGATTAGTTATACCATGGCGGTTTTATCCTGTGTGACGATGATATTCTTGGTTAATTACAAATTAATGGGTATTTGACTATCCATTTCATCCATTTACCACTGCCGTCATTTATTTACATTTGCAAGGATTTTTGTCGCATCCATAAACACCCTTGGTTAACATAAGTACCTTGCCGATTTAATTCGAGTACGGTGATAAAACGGCTAAGCATACACATTTTACACTTTTATTTAAAAATTATTCATCTAAGGCTTGCAAACCCAAGCCCGACACGGAATAACACATACAAAATGGTAAATATCCGGACTCACGCAAATCATATTCAAAACATATAACAATCCAACCTACCACCGTCGTAACACAACCTGAATAAGATGAGTGTGTACTTTTGGGCCCATTAATTGTCCTCACTAAAGCCCAAAAGCACAAGGCCTTGTTACTAAGTGGTGGGTGGAAGTCCTTATAAATATCTCATAAGCCACTCAATTTCCCGATGTGGGACAACTTCCCTCTCAATCTCTTGGGGTGTTACAAACTCCCCCACTTAAATAACACAACGCAAACGTTGTGCCCGGAGTCTGACCGCAACCAAGCCCAGAATCCTCCCCCGCTAGTTGGGTGACCCGGGTACTCCTGACCACAGGCTCACACACGGTCGCAGGGTTGCTCTGATACCATTTATAACAATCCGACCCACCACCGTCATAACACAACCTCAATAAGATGAGTGTGTACTTTTGGGCCCATTAATTGTCCTCACTAAAGCCCAAAAGCACAAGGCCTTGTTACTAAGTGGTGGGTGGAAGCCCTTATAAATATCTCATAAGCCACTCAATTTCCCGATGTGGGACAACTTCCCTCTCAATCTCTTGGGGTGTTACAAAACATTAGCACAAAAGCTGTTTTAACAACCTTTTCAACAAAAGCGACTTTAACAACTTTTTCAACAAAAGCGGTTTTTAATAACCATTTAAGACGGTTCTAAAAACATTTTTAAAAACCCGGAAGGCTCACTTTAATCGTTGTTTAGCTCGTGCCTCAACGGGGCTGCCAGGTACTATTCTGCATTCTTTTAGCACTTGTCTAGGACTATCTCGATTACGGTTAACCCGAATGCTTCCGGGCCAGATTGAGAAGTTTACATTTTTACACTTTATTATTTTTACACTTATTTTCAAACAAAAGGATTGTGCTAAACACCATAAACCAAGTTCGTTAAATGGATATTTAACTTCGGTCTTGTATGCAAATCAACTTAAATGCAACATTGACACCAATTTCTTGGTAATTTCTTGAACAACCGACTTAGCAAAATTCACATCTTAGGTTAAACTATTGGATGCGCATTTATGCATTTAACCCATTTTATCAACTCTTGCACTTAGCAACCACGATCACTAGAAGAGGCCGCTATGTTGACAGGATTGGGTGTCCGATTAAAGGGCTTCCCAATACGTACCCTTACCCCTTACTCGAACCTTTGGATAGTGGACGACCTTATCTGTTTTACCAAGATTTCACGCAGGGGAGAAAGTCTTGTGAGTAATATAAGTGCAGGGTGATCTAGCTCTTTCTAGGATGCCTGGACGAAGTATACTACTTTCAATATATGTAAAGCAAAATTAACACAATGATTTATATGTGCAAAACCCTTTCAAATGGGAAAAAACCACGGGCACCAAGCCATGAGGGGATTTTACTATCTTTTGGTATTGATTGCACTTGATTTATGTTTATAATTGATGAATAAGTAATGCTGGAGCATGAGTAAAAGAGGGTAATGTGTTGTGTGTTTGCTGCTGGCCTTTCCTCTTTTAATTATAGCCTCAAAATTATCTTTAACGAACATCTCCTTAATATATGACAACCGTTGCTAGATAATAGGCAACGTGCCTTTGACTAGTTCAACATCCACAACCGTTGTTTTCTACATAATTTTTTTTTTTGACAACAATGAACACCTTATATTAAAAGACAAGCAAATACAACAAGGTTAGCCTGTTGCTAGGCTTACAGACCATAGAGGGTGTAGTACAAACAAAGTACGGATCCGAAAGACAGAGTGTCGTACAGTAATTGGTACTGGCAATTTGTTTGCCAGAACGGAGGATAATTTTCGACATGAAATACGAAAGGAAACGTGGCTATAATTCTTCTGTTGAGCATACTGCATAGCCCAAATGAGTAGACGTGCGGATGCAACAAACAACGATCGCACCCGAATTGTGTTAGAAACTGAGTCACCCAAAGTAGAATCCAAAATAATACCAGTGAAGCACTGTATTGTCGCATCTTGCTGGATTGAGAGTGAAATGTAAACAACCTGGTCGCTTTGAGGATTGCAAATTCCTGCCATCTTGATAGGAGGAAGACAAACAGCATGCGGTTCAAAAGATGACCTAATTAGACGTAGCTGAGAAGTGGAACTTACCAGATTACCAATGAGATGGTAAATAGCTGCCGGCTGGACCGGATGATTTTGGAAAACAACTAAATTCCGAGAGTTCCATATTGCACGGAGTATACAACAAAAATATATCAAGCCGGAGTTCTTGTGCAATCCGAAAGATTGACGTGCAAGATAAGTTAAAAAATCCGCAATCCATGTAAGAAAGGGGATGAAAGGATTCGCCATGGCATTAATACCAAGCCAAGACGATTTCCATAAGTGTTGTACTATCGAACACGATCTAAAAAGGTGATCCATGGACTCATGTGAAGAGTGGCAAAGGTGACACTCTTGGGCCACATTCAAACCTCGTGATAACAAGTTTACATTAGTGGGTAATATATTGTGCGCCATTTTCCAAAGAAGGATCGATAACTTGCGTGAGAGCGTCTTTTTCCAGACAATGTTCCAAGGAAACTGGTGCAGCCTAGAACGAACTGAAGAAGTAGCTGGAGTTTGTGACCAAAGAAGAAAATATCCCGACTTAGCTGTATAAACACCATCCTCAGTAAACTTCCAATAAATAAAGTCATCAATATCAGGGGCTGGAGGTTCCATAGCAATGATGTCCTTTGTAGTTTTAGAAGCAAAATAACGGTAGAGCATGGTTGGATTCCAGTCCCCCGAATCCAAGATAAAATATGGTAGAGGCGGTAGTGTCTCTGGAACGGGTGTATTGATAGTTGGTAGTTCTCTATTCACCCATCAACTTGACCAAATATCAACTAACTTACCACTTCCCACTTTTCAGCAAATGGCGTCTTTTGTCAAATCCACTGCATGGCAAATACCATTCCATGCATAAGATACATTCGAAACCACCGACCTAGAGCTCGGAATAGGCAGATCCCTCCGATATTTAGCATTCCAAAATTTTGCAAGTAAAGTAGTCGGTCTTGAAGTGATACGCCAGAAATTTTTGAGGAGTAAGGATTGATTGAGCAAGAAAGTATTCTTAATACCAAGTCCACCATATTCCTTGGGAGATTGCAGAACCTCTCGACGAAGCCAGTGAATTGTATTTTTGTTTTAATCATTACGCCACCAAAAAGCGACAATCAAAGCGTCGATTTTACGGCATACAGCATGTGGAATAGGAACACAAGACAAAATATGATTAAGAGAGGCTAAAAGAATAGACGAGATAAGAACAAGCTTACTCGACTGGCTTAGATGAAGTGCTGTCCATGAAGTAATGCGTGTAGTAACCTTGTCAATTAAAGGAAGAAACGGATCTGATTTTTTCCGCGGGATATCAATTGGAACTCCCAGATAATCTCCAAAAGAAGTAACCGTGGGCATCTTCAGGATAGATGTAAGATGGCTCCGGAAATCCGTTGGTGTATTCGGACTGAATTTAATGTATGATTTATCCAGATTAATCATTTGACCAGACCCAACTTCAAATTCCTTGAGTAAATCGCGCGTGGCTTCAAAAGAAGTATTAGTAGCTTTACAGCATAGAAGAGCATCATCCGCATAAAATAAATGCGATAACGTAGGCGCATATCGTGAGATCTTTATTCCAGTGAAACATTTTAATCTTTCTGCCCTGGCAAGCTGTCTTGATAATACTTCCATACATATAATAAACAAATAAGGAGAAATAGGATCCCCCTGACGCAGACCAGAAGTAGGATGCAGAGCTTAAGAAGGCGTGCCATTTATGAGAATCCGATAAGAAACCGTTGAGATGCATTCCCAAATAAGATTGCGCCACTGTGTGGGAAAACCCATATATCTCATTACAGGCATAAGGAAGTGCCAAGACACACGGTCAAAAGCCTTGCTCATATCCAATTTCAGCACCGCATAACAATTAGTACCCCTTTTTGTTTTGTTGATGTAATGGAGTATCTCATGCGCAACAAGGCAACCGTCAGACATAAGACGACCCGGGACAAAAGCTTGCTGAGAATCCGAAATAATTGAAGGGATCACCAGTAGGAGTCTATTAGCAATGCACTTGGAAGCAATACGGTAAATAACATTGCATAGACTAATAGGACGGTAATGAGCAACTAATTCAGGATGGTCGATCTTTGGAATGAGAACAATATGCGTGCTATTCCATTCTTTAAGCATAACCCCCGAATTCAGAAACTGTAGAACAGCAGCTGATACCAAATGACCAATCTGGGGCCAATAGAACTGATAGAAACGGGGCGTAATTCCGTCTGGACCAGGTGACTTAGAGCCGTCCATGGTGCGTAGTGCTTGAAGGACATCAGTTTCAGTGAAAGGTGCAGATAAAAGTGAACAATCTACAGAAGAAAGTGAAGGCAATTCCAGAGTAGAAAGGAACGAGTCCATTGATGCAAAAGACGGATCTGCAGCATGAACATTTGAGGCACACAGAAGATTATGGAAATAAGAAAGTATTTCACCCTCAACCTGTTCTGGTTCCAGAAGCCATGTTCCATCAGAATTGCGAAGGGAAACCAATCGTTGTTTCACAGAGCGTTGTCTTACTCGATCAAAAAGAAAACAAGTTAGAAGACCATCCAAAACCTCAGTACGAAGCTTTACCCGCTGAAGCCAATATTCCTGTTGCTTAGAAATAAGTTGGAGACGGCTATCTCGCAGCATTTGATAATTCTCAGCCGATTCATGATCAGAAATATCCGTAGCAGACATGTCAAGTTCCTTCTCAATGGATGACCAATTGATGCCGTAACAAATACGATGTTGAATAACCCATTGCATAATTGCAAATCTCACAGAAGCTAATTTGCGGGAAAGGACGTAAGGTAAGGATCCCAAAACAGGTTTTTGAAAAGCGAAAGTAACAAGGGAAATAACTTCAGGTAAATGCAAGCACCAATTATCAATGCGGTAGGGTCGTTTTAAATTATTTTGAGGATGGGAAAATTGGAAAACTATTGGGGAATGATCAGAAATGAGAATAGGTAAATTTAAGAGGGAGGATTGAGGAAACATGTCAAACCAATCCTGCGATGCATATGCACGATCTAGCCTTTCCATAATACAATTTTCACCATGTTGTCCATTCATCCAAGTGAACCGAGGTCCAAAGAAAGGAACATCAACCAAACTATTCTGAAGTTTCCATGTTGTGAATGCAACCTGACCCCGAATAGAGGTAGATCCACCAAATTTGTCCGAATGTAATTCAACCTGATTAAAATCCCCAATCACAAGAAGAGGGGTTTAACCCAAAATAATATTAGAAATCCGATCCCATAAAGACGAACGATACTGAAACATAGTTCCCCATATATAATCATAATGTACATATCATTATACAGCCCCTCCGGTAATCTTACACCCAAATTACAGAAGATAAAATGCGGGTTACTACAAAGGATGCTAATATCAACTGAACTATTCCAGTACAAAAGAAGACCACCACTACGACCATTAGAATCAACACCAAAGTAATTGGGAAATCCAAGGTGGTTGGTCCTCGACAAAGCAACATCTACTGTAGAATGAGTCTCTTGTAAAAATAAAATTAGCGGCTGATATTTAAGGACGCTTCTATGTAGGTACGGAATTGTACGATCATCCGCTTCTCCAAAGCCCCTACAATTCCAACAAAAGATAGTCATTGGGTCATGGGTGGTGAATTAAGGTCCACCACCTGACCTAAGCAAGTCGTCCCGTCTTCATCGCTGGAAACAGACAGGAAAGAACATGAAAACCGAGTTAGATTAACCATATGAGAATCCCAGACTGAACCAAAAGCATACTTAACCCGTTTACTAGGTGTAAACTCCAGGTCAAGATCCATAAAAGGATGTTTCCGCTTACGAGGGCCAGCATCCCAAACAAATGAACTTAAATCCGGGGGTTTGGGCTTCGTATAACTGAAACCAGGCAGACCAAGATAATCGCAGATACACTCACAGGGGAGTGTACTTGGACAGACAGCAGATAAAGGGGAACAATCCCAACTCAAATTAAGAAACTTATACCGACTGGAACATTTAAACCTAGGCCTCCCTAAAAACTTAAAACTGTCATTTACCTTCCTCTTCAAAACAAACTTTAATTTCCTACCCAATGGGTCTGTAGGAGTAGAGCTATCCCCAGACCCATTACTAGGCCCAGCAACCAGAGAATCACGAAAAAACATGCCAACATCAAGCTGGCGAGGTGGTGTAACTGGGTCAGGCAAGCCAAGGTCCAAGGTAGGATCCATGTCAACTTCAGGAGCTGCCATTCGAAAACCTGGTGAAACAGGACCAGCAGAGGTAGTTGCTCCATCATGAGAAGGGGCAGCACGAACTAAAGGATGCTTCTCTAGCAGAACTTCTCGAGACTCATCATCATGGACCATTGCCTCAGGTGGCGGCGCTGCAAAGGGTGCTTCCTCGTCCCCTCCATTGTCAGATGGAGAAGAAGAGAACGAAAACACCGGGGAATCCCCACCTGAATCAACTTGAGGAGACTCGTCAGGAGCCGCAAGATCAATCTTTGATGTCAAGTATTTCACCCTTGAAGGTAAACCCATAATTTCAGGGGTGTAAAACCTCAACCCAGGTGGTCCATGAAGAACCATCAAACCTTTGGTACGAAGCTCCTCCATTCGGGCATGGATACGCCGGGCTCCCTGAAACTTTCCCGAAGGACAGAATGAGACACGATGTCCCACTTCACCACAAGTTTTGCAGAATCTGAACACACCCTCATATGAAAACCCGATCCACTGATGCTCCGTGTCACTAAGCGCCAAATAGCACCCAGGGATCAAAGGTTTGGAAAGGTCTATCCAAACCTTCACCCTAACAAAAGAGCGAGAGGGAGTTAAGGAGTTCACAACTTCCTCCTCGCAAATGTCCCCGACATGGGACAAAAGGTAAGCAGCGACGGAAGAGTGCATAAGATGAAACGGGAGATGAAGCACGCGAACCCAAACAGGGACAATATGAAACAGCTTATTGTCCGGAAAAGTAGTGGCAGAGCAAGGACGGAGCACCATTAAACTTCCCGCGATATTGACCGTTTGACGCTTCCTGAAATACTTGTAATCCGCCATCGAAGAGAAAGAAAAAAGGTAGTAAGGTTTCATGGGTCGGATAGAAATCGACCCATTTAGCCTCCAGTTAATCCCAATCTGTTGGAAAATCCGGTCAACATCAAGATACCGTTGATCGATAAAACGGGCCGTGAGAACCCTATTAAAATCCAAACCTGTAAGATCCACACATAGGTGTGGAGGTAAAGTTATACTAACACCGGCCCTACAAGGAGCGGTGAAGGAGGATGAGGCCATAATTGTGATTAAAAGATTTTTGTAAACAGAACAAGGTGGAGATATGGAAATAATTAAAAAGAGTAGAAATTAATTTATAGTAGAACAAGGAAGAAGGGTTTGGCCGGAGTTACGACGTGGCAGCTAAACGGAGCAGCTAAACACACGTGTAAGACTCTAGGCTAGCAGCCGACATGTCATCAAGACAAACAGAAGTGGTGAGTTTGGCAGATGAGATTGATTAGTGGAAGAAAAAGATGAAGTTAGGCTGATTTGGTAAGAAGGAAGACAGATTTGTTAGGTTTTTGCCGGAGAGGTGGAGGCGGTGGAACAAACCCCAGAGGGTAAGAACTCTCAATTTAGAGAGGAACTCTCAACTAGAGAGAGAAAAATTTTTAGTGCTGTTTTCTACATATTCCACAGTTTATTTGTTGTATTCCTTAATCATAGGCGTTGTGGATTTCGTCTTCCATGCAAGTAGGAACCACTCCCATGCTTGTTATTTCACCATGTGCTTAACATCTACATCATCCAACGTCCATTCCTACTGAATTGCTTCATGGCCAGGACCTTATGGTAGGCTTGTCCTGGTATCCCTCTCCTGGTTGGTGCTTGCCTGCTATATAATATGCTTGTAGTGATGCCCCTGTCAGGCATTGTTAGGCCAACTTTTTCCTGATTAGAGCAGGATTTATCCTGACTCAACAATTACCCTTGATCTCCTTATTTCTGTTGGATCTAGCCAGGAATGAGGAGATAACCTACCAAGGCCAAATTTTTGATTTCCGGATAATACAATGGTCCCATCAGTTTAAATCTCTAACGGACAGAGAAACAAATGTGGGTAGTAGCAGGATAACCTAGGAAAGTCATGATTATTCTCATCCAGTTGCCCCAACTATTAATCCTAAGATAATTTGACTATAAATTACTCTTAACCGTCTTTCACCTCTCACCATCAATCCTTGCTTTTTTTTTCCATTTTATCTCGAAACTTCAAAATTAAAATATTCAAACAATTTTTACCGTCTTCTTTAATCAAAACGTGAAACAAAATAGCGCTAAAAAGAAGAGCTGCTGCTTCCAAGTCTGCTGAAATTGAAGCTGCGGTTCAGGTGGTTGATGTGATTCTTGAAGATGGGGCGGTAGAGGTTGATTGCCCTGCAGAGGTTTTGGCAATGATGCATAAAGATTTCACCTTTTTTCCCGTCAAACCCATCTCTTTGTCTTTCCTTGAGGAGAATCTTCTCAAACCTTCTTTTCACATTTTCTGAAAACAAGGGGCCTGATTCCTAAAGAAACTGAGGTTTGGATCCCTAATAATGGTCTAGTCAGGCTAACTGGTGTAGCCATGGTTGGGTTTGTATTTCCGAGTGGGCTTTTAAAGCCGAGTGCAAGCTTCCCTTCAGTCCTCTGATGGTTAACGTTATTAGAGCCATTTAAGTACCTGCCTTTTAAATTATGCCTATGGTGTGGAAAATTGGCCACTCTGTTGAAAACTTGTGTGCTAAGCACAATCTGATCCTCACACTTGTTGACAACTTGTGTGCCTTTAAATTATGCCTATGACTAATATGGTTTTTGCAAATGTAAACAAATGAATAAGAGGGCTTTAAAATACCCTTTTAAAATGTAATTAACCAAGTATTATCACCGAGTCACAGGTTAAACCGTCATGGCAAGAAGAGCCAAGGGTGAATGTAATTCATGGTTAAAAATGCTCATCATAAACTGATTTGAAATATTTAAAATGGTAAAAACCGGTTGCAAATAAGAAATGAAATGTAAGAAAGATGAACTCAAACACGTTTGAGTTCTGACTGGGGATGCCTAGAGAGACACGAGGTTGGTAGTGGTGACTATCAGCCTCTGTCTCCAGTCAAAACTTGGTTTTGGCTCAATCAATCCGTATTTTGGATCATGTTATGCATGATTTATCATGTTAAATTCATGAAAATAGATAAAAAGAACACGAAATAAAGGGATTAATTACACCCTCATACTTACATGCTAGGTTGCTTGAAGAGAAATTGACAAAGTGTTAAAACTCGTGAGTCGGAAAAATCGATTTAAAACCGTTTTTGTAAAATATGGAGTGTTGCTTTACTTTAGTGATGGTGTAGTTGGTCGAAGTGGTAAGTCAACTGATTTAATTCATGATGACTGTACCAAACAATGTATAAGGCTCTTATTTTCAATCGGTAGGTTGAAAATACATGTCAACTGTTGACTCGAGAAATCGAGGTATAAAATGTTAAGGGAGAAAAGAAGGGGCAGACTCTCGCGTACCTTCATATGGTGGCAGTTGAGGGGTATTTATAGAGGAATTGTGTGGTGCTCTGCGTTTAGGGCGACGTGGCTGTGAACGCTGCTTGAAGAGGCGCGAGCATGTCCGCGGGTGTTCGAGTTGTCATGTCACTATCATGCATTTGGATTTGTTGTTTGTTCTATCCTAGGTTTTGTAGGATATGATTGTACTTGACCATCAAGTTTACTTTGTATACTTAGCATGGAAGCATTGTGTGAGGTTTTCTTTTGTATGACTCGGGTTTACTCGTTGTTCAAGTCAGGATTTGAATTTTTAGTCAGTTTTTGGTCCGGTGTTGGTTTTGATTCTAGTTAGTGTCATTGCGACCCCGTCGTCGTGCATAAAGCACTTCAGGTATTTTCGAAATGTTTTTGAAACGTCTTCGTTTTCAAAATCATTTTTTACAAGTCGTCGACAAAAATTGAATTCTTTAAACACGTTTTCTTTGAAATTAAGGGGCGATTTTCAATCGATTGTCATTTCTTCATATCTTAACGCAAACTTGATTTGAAAGACGTTCTGGAAATTAGATGAAACATAGTTTCTAGATGTGTAAACAAACATGACTCGTTTTGATTTTATGGGCACGAAAAAAAGTTTTAAAGGACTACCGGAACATGCGTAAAAAAAAGAATACGTGTGCACTCGGTTTATCGCATGGATTCGAGCTTTGTTTGAGGATTGTTTTCTGGTTTCTTGCTTGAGGTTTCCTGTGTCAATGTGAGCAAAGCTTATCGTTTTTAAAGGTTGTGATATATTACCCTTATATAGGGAGAATTAGGGATCCAAATATAAGGTCTTTGGGTTGATGTTGCAATCGGTTTTCTTCAGTTGTTCTAGGTTGATGGGCAAGTAAGAGGAAGTCGGTGTTGGTGATTGGAGCTCAAGAAACGAGCTTCTTGGCTCAATCAAAACAAAGCACGAGTTTGGAGCTCGGGCTGCTTTGTAGTGGGTCATTTTGACTTGGGTCATGGCTAGGTGGGTTGGGTTATGGCCTTGGGTGAATGAGCATGGTGTGTTTAACAAGCGAGGCAAGGTTGGTGTCGGGTTTGGAGGTATTTGGTTGTGGTTTGGGCTGCTGAAAACACGGTATGTGTGGGTGGTATATGGGCTGGCTTAAGCATGATTTTTGGTAGGGTTTAAAGAGGGGACTTTGCTGGGTTTATGAGGATTCGAACTTGGGTTAATGGGGGAAGGAATTGGATCAAAACCTCCTCGAAATTCGAGTCCAAATCAGTATAGAAACCGTCGTAAAAATTGAGTTTTTATAACAATTTAAAACGACTTAAATGATTTTTCAAATCAAATACTAAAAACATCAAAAAATATTTTTTTTCATTTTCAATAAAATAAATTCAAATTAGCTAATAAAATGAATTTATTAGCGAAAATAATAATTTAAATGTCATTTAAATGAATTAAAATGAAATGTCATCGACAACTGCCATTCTACATCGTTAAACGAGCTTCCAAATAATGTTAAATGCCAACTAAATGTACATGTTGTCCTATCATAATTGGGTAATTGTCGGAAGCCGATAAATGCAAGTACCGACAGATTCCGGTATCTACAGAGCCCCCACTTTGACTGAGGCTTGGACGGGCGAAAGTCAAAGTATACCCCAAGTCCAATGACTTGAAGATTTTGCGGGTCATTTATAGTCATAAGACTTACGTATATAAGCTCGCCAGCCATAAGAAGAGATCATACCTTAAACCTGGTTCTGGACGCCTCATACTTTCCTATTAATCATATTTATCTATTCATCGACCCATTACTTTGCATTTAATGTCGGTTGAGCCTTATCCTCATTCGCCTACGTATCCGTTGTGGCAGATTCAAACCTATATCGTAGTTGGACATCTGCTGGCCCGCAGCCTTTGTGCTGCTTTGGCCCAAATCCTTTGAACATTACGTTTTCGGTGGTGCTCATCGAGCTTGATTATGAATCTTTAGTATTCCGATGTGGATTACCTTGTCTGGTGGATGCCATCCCTTCATTTTCTTTAATGGTCTCTGGGGCCAACGGCCACAGAGCCTCAATTGGAGCGTGCATACCTGCTCAAACTTGATCCTAACTTAAATAACATTTAAATTATGTAGCATATCGAAATGGATCATCGATCGGGTTGCAAACATCGTTTGATAGTCTAGCCTAAAATCTGCGCAGACCTAGACATGCGGATACACACCACCGCACCCAAGATCCACAACTTTTTTTTAAAACAAGTGAAGTGAGTACCCTAAGGAGTCCACCAAAGGGTTGGCTAGTACTTAAGCTGACCACTTACTATCAAAATAAGTAACTGAGGTTATGCTTGTGATTGCTAATTGTTAGGTACTAATTAATTTTTTCTTTTGTAAGATGGCTCCGCCAAGAAGAATTGATGATGCTATCTTAATAGTTCTTACTCAAATTCTCCAAAACCAACAAAATCAGCAGAATCAACAAGCTCCTTCTCTTCCTCCTTCCCATTTCTCCCTAAAACTTCTTTTGTTTTTCTTTTGGTGCCTCTTTATCCTTTATTTCAGTCTCGTTGCCTATTCGTCTTTCTAATTCCTCTTCGCTCGCCTAGGTAACTATTCTTCTATTCTTTCTCCCGATTCATCCTTGGTTCGTTTTCTTCTTTTAATGAGGGTCCTTGAGGACACCTTCCATTTATTCCGCTGGATAGTGCCCTCGGTCAAGAGAACCCGGTTTTGAGAGAATGTTTTTAACTGGGCCTCGTACGTTGGGGTGAGTGAATGTATCATTGGAGGGCGTGGACGAGTTGAGAAATTGATTGTTTAAGGTTTGAGTTGTATAGGAGAATATAACTTGGGATCCTTTGGTTAGTCTTGTTAGTTGTGTTTGATATGGGAGCCTAGTGAGTTGAGAAACACCTTGGGATTTATGACTAATGAGAGCTTGTTTGTTATAGATGATTGAGCATGGGTACTACCTTAGCACATAAGGTGGAATGAACCTAAGCTACTTCATTTGAGAGTCTCGATATTTCTTGTGGAGAATTAAAGGTATGTTAGTTAGCCCTAATCCTTGTAGGACTTGAAAGGAATACAATAGGACATTGATGTTGCTTAATGGATTGGTATTGTACTTTGGGATTAATTAGTTTGTTAAACCTTTTAAGTTGACCAAATCTAGTATAGAGTAGCCCTTGGTGACCTTTCGAAATTTGAGAACACGTGGTTGACCTTAGTAATCATATCTGGATTTGGGAATTATGGTGGAATGTTGTTCGATGTAGTTCGTGAGTTCAAGGATGTGATTCCAATTTATGGTATCGGAGACTAGAAGTATTAAGTGGTGAGATGATATACTTGGGGATGACATAGTAAGTGAAGTTCAAGGACGAGAATTGTAAAGAAGATACTTTGGGACATGGGTGGTAACAAATGAATTTGTGTGGTGAATTGATTTTGGCTCTTAGAACCAATTGAGTTGAGGAATACCTACCATTGTGGAATCCTTGTTAGTCTTATAATTTGGTAGACTTTTGGGGCTTTGTTGAGCACCTTAGTGATGTAACCTTATCATATCGATCATAAGCTTTGATACCAACTGTGACACCCTTAAAAATTAGCGTTATCTAATTACTTAAATGCGTAAATTCTACGGAAAAACTTGTAGGATATGTTTGTAAATGGTTCAACTAGATCAAATCCTGCAATTTCAAAAAATTTTCTTCCTAAACCATTCACAACCAATCCAACATTCCCAATAGACGGGTGCCAAAACCTGCAATTGCTACAATCTAACTTACTTAACACCGCTAAAGGTAAGAAAATACATAATGATACAACCCAAAATGGAAAAGGGAGACATATGTCCCTTCAAATTATATACAAACCAAAAGTTAAAAGGTTATATACATAACCAAAAGATAAAAGGTTTCTACAAAAGAAAACCAAACTAGGTCCAAGGTTCCTTGCTCACTAGCTCGTCTGTGACCCCAACTAAGCATCAACAACCTGTCAATCGCATTTTATACAAACACGAAAGCCACAATTCAGTGGGGAGTAACTTCGAGTCCTCCCAGCCACGAATTGTCAAAATTAATGTAACATGTAGTAAAACATGTAAACAATATGATAATCAATGTAATTATCAAGTAAATCTAACCTATGACCCCTAAACTGACCAAACTAACTATCATGTGAATCATATAATACAAATAGTAATCCAAACTTTATCAACTGTAACCGGCTTACATCTCACCTATTACAGTTCATAAAATCACCATACAAGAAAGGGCAATATATCAAAGACAGGCATAAGTTCTTAGCACGGTCAATAGTCACTTTGTAACTCGAGTCTATACCACGAGGTAGGGAAGGTAATCGAACCGGTATCTTGGCTCAGCGGTTAATATTAATAAAACATGGCCAAGAGACAACACAACCCTAGCCTAAAATCTGCGCAGACCTAGACATGCGGATACACACCACCGCACCCAAGACCCACAACTTTTTTTTAAAACAAGTGAAGTGAGTACCCTAAAGAGTCCACCAAAGGGTTGGCTAGTACTTAAGCTGACCACTTACTATCAAAATAAGTAACTGAGGTCAAGCCCCAACTTGGATAAACATCCACTAGTCAGGAACACAAAGGCTATCAAGCAGTGAACATATACTCGTCAAAGACTATAAAGACCTATCTATGATGAAGGCCGAAGTACTCACCTAGGACCTAGTCCCAGCTAGTCCCAGCTTGAATACTTTAGCCCTCACCACACAAGACTCACCACACAAGTCAAGTAAGACACCCACTTAACCATAAGAAGGCAAAAGTCCTACTTACCAATATAAATTCTAACATTCTATCATGTGAAAGGCTATATAAATGTCTATTCAGCAGATAAATCCAACAGTGTCCTCAATAAGAATTCAATACTAACTTCCAATTCTAGCAATTTTAACAATATTAAAGGCTTTAGGGGAATCTAGGGCCATTACTACAAAATAAGAAGCTATTTAAATTCAACTAACTAAATAAGAAGCTATTTAAATTCAACTAACTACACATGTGAAATTGAGATATAATAAATGGCCTAAAACAAGAAAAAGGCCGATTATCTAATTCATTCAACCGAATTTTTACCCGCAACCCCAGCCCTGCGACAGGTACGGGTCAAATTGCGGCTGACCAATCACTCAATTAACTGACATCGCATCAGTCAAAGGGACTAAGGCTCAGTTTTCGGCACAATCAGCAAAACATTACAAAAATCAAAAACATGTGACAATCTTTCGTCGAGTAACTCGAAATATGTTACCCTGTTGACCATGTTTACAGAGTTTGTGAGATGTGATTTGAGGAGATAGGTTTGACTAAGTAGCCGAGTTTGGGTTGGGCTTCCATAATCACTTTGGATATGAGGGTTTGATAATGTATATACTATCGTGTGGGAAATGTTAAATGTGGGATTATTTGTTGGTTTTAGTGGGTGATATTGATTACTACTTGAAGTATGTTATGAGAGTGAGAGTAAGCTTTGATGAGTGTTCGGTAAGCGGGAACCCTTTCATCGTGCCGCTTCTATTCTCCTTTCCTTCTCTTTAACGATCGTTGAACCTTGTCTTTATGCCAAATTTTACGTATCTTCTTCTTGCCCGAGATATCTTCTTAACTCGAATACCTCTTATTTTTGTCAACCGTTATCTTTACGGTCTGACTCCTTAGTTTCCTAACTTGTCAGATGCATGCACCCTTCAGAAATGTTTTACTGTTTCTCTATTCCGTTATCACTCCTTACCTCCTTAGTATAGTTGGTATCAGAACCTATTGCTCCCGACGCACGTTTGTGCACCCCACTTAGAATCACTTGACCTTTAAATACTAAACTTGAGAGAAGGGTAGGATGGGTAGAATTAGGATTTTATGTGGTAGTCTGTTTGTGATTGCTAATTGTTAGGTACTAATTAATTTTTTCTTTTGTAAGATGGCTCCGCCAAGAAGAATTGATGATGCTATCTTAATAGTTCTTACTCAAATTCTCCAAAACCAACAAAATCAGCAGAATCAACAAGCTCCTTCTCTTCCTCCTTCCCATTTCTCCCTAAAACTTCTTTTGTTTTTCTTTTGGTGCCTCTTTATCCTTTATTTCAGTCTCGTTGCCTATTCGTCTTTCTAATTCCTCTTCGCTCGCCTAGGTAACTATTCTTCTATTCTTTCCCCCGATTCATCCTTGGTTCGTTTTCTTCTTTTAATGAGGGTCCTTGAGGACACCTTCCTTTTATTCCGCTGGATAGTGCCCTCGGTCAAGAGAACCCGGTTTTGAGAGAATGTTTTTAATCGGGGCCTCGTGCGTTGGGGTGAGTGAATGTATCATTGGAGGGCGTGGACGAGTTGAGAAATTGATTGTTTAAGGTTTGAGTTGTATAGGAGAATATAACTTGGGATCCTTTGGTTAGTCTTGTTAGTTGTGTTTGATATGGGAGCCTAGTGAGTTGAGAAACACCTTGGGATTTATGACTAATGAGAGCTTGTTTAATATAGATGATTGAGCATGGGTACTACCTTAGCACATAAGGTGGAATGAACCTAAGCTACTTCATTTGAGAGTCTCGATATTTCTTGTGGAGAATTAAAGGTATGATAGTTAGCCCTAATCCTTGTAGGACTTGAAAGGAATACAATAGGACATTGATGTTGCTTAATGGATTGGTATTGTACTTTAGGATTAATTAGTTTGTTAAACCTTTTAAGTTGACCAAATCTAGTATAGAGTAGCCCTTGGTGACCTTTCGAAATTTGAGAACACGTGGTTGACCTTAGTAATCATATCTGGATTTGGGAATTATGGTGGAATGTTGTTCGATGTAGTTCGTGAGTTCAAGGATGTGATTCCAATTTATGGTATCGGAGACTAGAAGTATTAAGTGGTTAGATGATATACTTGGGGATGACATAGTAAGTGAAGTTCAAGGACGAGAATTGTAAAGAAGATACTTTGGGACATGGGTGGTAACAAATGAATTTGTGTGGTGAATTGATTTTGGCTCTTAGAACCAATTGAGTTGAGGAATACCTACCATTGTGGAATCCTTGTTAGTCTTATAATTTGGTAGACTTTTGGGGCTTTGTTGAGCACCTTAGTGATGTAACCTTATCATATCGATCATAAGCTTTGATACCAACTGTGACACCCTTTAAAATTAGCGTTATCTAATTACTTAAATGCGTAAATTCTACGGAAAAACTGGTAGGATATGTTTGTAAATGGTTCAACTAGATCAAATCCTGCAATTTCAAAAAATTTTCTTCCTAAACCATTCACAACCAATCCAACATTCCCAATAGACGGGTGCCAAAACCTGCAATTGCTACAATCTAACTTACTTAACACCGCTAAAGGTAAGAAAATACATAATGATACAACCCAAAATGGAAAAGGGAGACATATGTCCCTTCAAATTATATACAAACCAAAAGTTAAAAGGTTATATACATAACCAAAAGATAAAAGGTTTCTACAAAAGAAAACCAAACTAGGTCCAAGGTTCCTTGCTCACTAGCTCGTCTGTGACCCCAACTAAGCATCAACAACCTGTCAATCGCATTTTATACAAACACGAAAGCCACAATTCAGTGGGGAGTAACTTCGAGTCCTCCCAGCCACGAATTGTCAAAATTAATGTAACATGTAGTAAAACATGTAAACAATATGATAATCAATGTAATTATCAAGTAAATCTAACCTATGACCCCTAAACTGACCAAACTAACTATCATGTGAATCATATAATACAAATAGTAATCCAAACTTTATCAACTGTAACCGGCTTACATCTCACCTATTACAGTTCATAAAATCACCATACAAGAAAGGGCAATAGATCAAAGACAGGCATAAGTTCTTAGCACGGTCAATAGTCACTTTGTAACTCGAGTCTATACCACGAGGTAGGGAAGGTAATCGAACCGGTATCTTGGCTCAGCGGTTAATATTAATAAAACATGGCCAAGAGACAACACAACCCTAGCCTAAAATCTACAAGAGACCTAGACATGCGGATACACACCACCGCACCCAAGACCCACAACTTTTTTTTAAAACAAGTGAAGTGAGTACCCTAAGGAGTCCACCAAAGGGTTGACTAGTACTTAAGCTGACCACTTACTATCAAAATAAGTAACTGAGGTCATGCCCCAACTTGGATAAACATCCACTAGTCAGGAACACAAAGGCTATCAAGCAGTGAACATATACTCGTCAAAGACTATAAAGACCTATCTATGATGATGGCCGAAGTACTCACCTAGGACCTAGTCCCAGCTAGTCCCAGCTTGAATACTTTAGCCCTCACCACACAAGACTCACCACACAAGTCAAGTAAGACACCCACTTAACCATAAGAAGGCAAAAGTCCTACTTACCAATATAAATTCTAACATTCTATCATGTGAAAGGCTATATAAATGTCTATTCAGCAGATAAATCCAACAGTGTCCTCAATAAGAATTCAATACTAACTTCCAATTCTAGCAATTTTAACAATATTAAAGGCTTTAGGGGAATCTAGGGCCATTACTACAAAATAAGAAGCTATTTAAATTCAACTAACTAAATAAGAAGCTATTTAAATTCAACTAACTACACATGTGAAATTGAGATATAATAAATGGCCTAAAACAAGAAAAAGGCCGATTATCTAATTCATTCAACCGATTTTTTACCCGCAACCCCAGCCCTGCGACAGGTACGGGTCAAATTGCGGCTGACCAATCACTCAATTAACTGACATCGCATCAGTCAAAGGGACTAAGGCTCAGTTTTCGGCACAATCAGCAAAACATTACAATTATCGCTACAAAATTTCATTTTGAGCCTATTAATTACAATTTCATTTTGTAAACTATCCTAACATGTGATAACTATTAATATAAGCAGAATTTTACCATTAACATAATATTTATTACTTATATGATTCAATTCCTAAAGTGTACTCATACTAACTATGTCATTAATAAACCTTAAATGACAAATTTTGCATGGAAAACCGCGAAACAAGCAACGGACCGACTCGGGCCAACCGTGGGTTTTTTGCATGGAAAACCGCGAAACAAGCAACGGACCGACCGTGCACTTCTTCTTCTTCCACGGGTTTTTTGCTCCTTTCGCCTTATATTTTCGTTCTTCGTTCTTTTTCTCTTATTTCATCTAGTAATTCTCAAGTTAGTGTTTTTATATTCTTATTCAACCTTTAACAGCTTAAATCCCTTATAATTCGATATTAGCGGGTTTTCGTCATCTTATTCAAACCCGGATTTTATAGGTTCGATTCTTCCATATCGAGTCTTTAGAATTCGTCTTTTGTACATAAACATGTTAAATCATTTCTATACTCGAGTTATATACCAATAATCGACATTAAATAACTAACGAACATTAACAACCCGCGGGTATGACTTTCACAGTTAGAATCCAACTCGGGAACAGTCGCATAAACTGATGCGCCTCTTCCAGAGGACGCAGTTTATGCTACCCCTGTTCTAAGTTGGCTTCTGCCTCTAAACTCTTCTCGTTTTGATGTAGGCTTCTAATTAGGTTTCTAATTAACTATTATTCTTATTATCACCATAATTCGACATATTTTCCATATAATTCATATTTTCCTTATTTTCTATTATATTTTTATTTCTTTATTTTTTTTTCCTAATTTATTTTATTTCCTATTTTCTTTTAATTTCCTTATTTAAATCAATTTCCAATTTTCTTATTTTTCCAATTTTCTAATTTTCCTTATTTTATTTATTCTTTTCTTTTATTTCTAAAACTCTTTTTGGCATGTTTGTGATGCAAATTCAAATATCCATTGTAATTTATTTCTTATTCCTTTGTAATATTTCTTATTATCTTGTATGATTTATTTGCTTGGTATTGACATGTAATGAATCAAACTTCCAACTTCGACCACATTGAGTGCTAAATTACGTGTTAACCGACATAATTTAATTCACATGCTAGGATTAATCTGTGTCTGTTGCATTGCATGCATTACATCGACAACATATCGACTATGAACAATTTCCCTAATCATTAGTAGAGGCCGCTATCGAGGCGGACGGGATTAGGTGTTCAAATAAAGAGCTTCCTAATACGTAGTTTAGATACCCAGTATCTGTTGAGTCTCCAACAAACACCCGATGATTATCAGATTGCAACATGCTTAGGAATCGCAGCGTTTGATCGACAATTTTGTACAACTATACGTCGGAAAACTTAAAACGATTTCGAAAATAAAACATTTCAAAACTTTTCGAAAGTACTTGGAGTGTTTAATGCATGTCGACGGGGTCACAATGACACTAATTAAAGTCCAAACCGACACCAGACCAAAACCCGACTCGAAAATTCAAATCCCGACTCAAACAACGAGTCAAATCGAGTCAAACACAAAACACAAACTTTTCAAATACTTCCATGCTAAGGTTTCCCGGAATCCATAATGGTCAAATACAAATCAAGTTCATCCAAAACATAGGATAGAACAAATCATGATTACACTTGCGTGATAGTGACAAGACACCTCGAAGACGCGCGAAATGGCTCGCGCCTCTTCCAGGAGCCCATGCGCCCACGTCGCTCAAAACGCACACAACCACCCATTTTCCTATAAATGCCGACCTACACACACCATTATCTCCACGCGAGTGTCCGCCCACTCACCTCTCTCTTAAAATTCTAGACTCGACTTCTCAAGTCACAAACCGACACGTGTTTCGGACTTGCCGATCGTAAACACAAGCCTTACACATTGTTTGGTACCGTCATCGTGCATTAAACCACTTGACAGACCATCTCGACCACTATACCATCACTAAACTTAAAACACTCTTTTACTTTGCTAAAACGGTTTTCAAACCGAGTTTTTCGACCAAACAAGTTGATACACTTTCGTCGATTTCTCGTCTCAAGCCTAGCATGTAAGTATGAGGGTGTAAAAATCTTCTTCTATCATGTTTTTCATTTGTTTCATGACTATAACATGCTAAATCATGAATAACATGGTCCAAATATGAGAGAAATGAGACAAAACCGGATTTTTAGCCGAGACAGGGCCTGCTTGTATAGCAACCAGGCTCGCGCCTAAAGCCCCTCTCAGGCCTTAATTCAGCCGTGTTTGGTCTCTTTTTCCCTTTTTTTTTATTTCATATTTGTTATCGGTTTTTACCATTTCAAATATTTCAAATCATTTTTATGATAATTTTTTAACCATAAAACATTTTTCACCCTTGGTTCTTAATACCATGACTGTTTAATCCGTGTTTCAGTGATAATATTTGGTTAATTACAGTATAAAAGGTATTTTAAAACCTTTTATTTCATTTTTATATTTTGAAAGGAATTTTAAAACCTTTCTTCATTTCCTTACATTTTCAAAACAAATGTATTAGTCACCAACACAAAATTATCCTTGGTTCTACATAGCATGTCAGATTTTAACCCGAGTACGATGATGAACATTGACTAATCACAAACAAATGAACTTAAAACAATTAGTTCATAATCATTTTCAAAACTATTCATGTCGAGCTTGCAAAACCGAACCCGACATCGAATATTGTCAAAACAATGACGATTATTCAAGTCTCGTTCTTCAAATCAACACAAAAGCGGCCTAAACGGTCTTTTGAAATCAAGACGGGTTTAAACACCCATTTTTCAATACATTTTACAAACTTTTTCAATGGTCAGAAGACGTCTTCCATCGTCTATTGATCCGCGCCTAAACAGGCCACTCATTTTTCCACTTTCAAACCAGGGCAGACTCATTTGCATCCCCTACTGGCTCGCGCCTCTTCTGGCTGCCTGATGCCGAGTCTGTTTCCTTCCAGCACTTGTCTAGGGCGATCCCGACTTTAGTTAACCCGAATACAGGACGGATCAGATGACAAATCTTCCCATTTTACATCATATTTGCAAAATGCCTTACTAAGACAATTGGATCACGTTATGCACCATTAACCTAACTCGGTAAATTGATCCTTAATTTCCGTCTTGCATGCAAATCAACATTAAATCCAACTCGACATCAAATACTTGATACTTGGATTAAAACAACCAACATAGAAAGCTCACATGTTAGGTTTAAACTCGTGGATGCGCATTCATGCATTTACCCGTTTTATCAACTTTTGCATTTAACCAACCAAGATCGATCAGTAGAGGCCGCTACCATGGGCGGGATTAAGTGTTCGATTAAAGGGCTTCCCAATACGTACCTTCACCTCTTACTCAGAAACTTTGGATAGTGGACGACCTTATCCAGGGCGTATGAGAGTAATTCTAGAGATATGATGCTAAAGAGGGACGATTCCTTATCTTTAATACCTATGTGAAACACCGCTTTTTGCCTTGGTTGACCTAGGTATAAAGTGGATTCGAACGGGTTCCAAGCATCCCACAAATGCTTGGTGGCGACTCCGAACATCTCTTGCATCGTTTCGATACCCTTACCGAGACGAAACCGACCGATCTAAAATAATCGGTCGAAAGCATTCTTACGCCGCCGAGCGTGGCTTTCAAGAGACCACTATACGTCCACGGATCGGTCGGGCGTGTAGGTGGGCCATGTCCACAGATTAGCGACTCTGCTGGGGAAAACTAGGACACTTGTGTCTTTGTGATCCCTAGATGGTGAGACTCGAACGAGGACTTGGTTGAAATGTATTAATTGATATTACGGTCATAGTCGGGTTCCTTGTCCGAGCCCACAACTTAAAGCTTTCCGACCAATTGGCTCGTCTCGTCGGCGTGAGTTTTCTCATCCCCGCGTTTTGAATACCGATTGAGTCAAGCATACCGTCGACGTTACACATTCCTATTTCGTCAAAGAGCTTTCATCACCTTCGAGGACGAGGCTAGGGCACCCTCCTTACACATTTTGTTTGGATTGGTATCCCTCTCGAAAATCAGGGTTTGATTGCTTGGCGTGTAACCCACCCTTTAAGCCAAAACCCGTGTCAGCATTATGCATAATATAATGAAACTGCGAGTGCTTATGTGTTATGTGATCATAGGTCCTTCCGTGTTATTTCAAAACACCCTTTTGCGCCATTATAATGGCCATTTAAAACCTCGGCCTCTCGCCGACCGTTGCATTCTAAACAACACCCCTTTCTAGGCCGTCGTAATGACGATTTTCAAACCCGGTTTTCTACAACCATTTTAACAAGCCTTTCTAGGCCGTCGTAATGATGATTTTCAAACCCGGTTTTCCACAACCATTTCAACACGCCTTTCTAGGCCGTCGTAATGACGATTTTGCAAACTCGGTTTTCTACAACCATTTCAACACGCCTTTCTAGGCCGTCGTAATGATGATTTTCAAACCCGGGTTTCTACAACCATTTCAACACGCCTTTCTAGGCCATCGTAATGTCGATTTTCAAACCCGGTTTTCTACAAATCATTTTCAAACACGCCTTTCTAAGCCGTCATAATGACGATTTTCAAACCCGGTTTTCTATAACAGTTTCAAAACACCTCTTTACACCGTTATAATCGCCGCGTCAAGACACGGATTTTAACCCGTCTCGCGCCGACAATGGCTCTTTTAAAACCCGAGCAAGGCACAAACCCCTTTTTCGAGAAATTTTCAAAATCCCGAGGACCATACACTGTCCCCGGGACCTTATCAAACATCTCAAAACTCGATTTTCAAAACATACAATTTTGAATTTCAAAAAACCGTCTCTGGAAACAATATATTGTTTTTTGCGCCGACTCAAACTCAAACCGTCTTTTGAAAACAAACTTAAGACAACTCTTCAACTAACCAACTTTTGGAGATCCCTATTCTTCGGAAGCCGTCCATAAAGTGACAAACGAATCTTTTTGGAAATCTCTATTTTTGAAAACTTCAGTCCACTATTCCAATTCCGCCTCGTGTCTATCGAGTCGAAGCAAGCGTACTTATGGGTCTTTACTTATGAGTCGTCTTACCACGAGTCTCGTCCAACGGCGTCACGCCACTACGTTGGACGCAAGTCAAAGTCTGGTCAACATCGTCACGTTATAAATCGAGTCAGCATCGAGGTACCACTCACGAAATACCTCGTCTTGTTGAGTCTGATCTTTGTTCCGGCCTTTGTGTTGTCTACGTTCAGTCTTTGGACCATGTCGGATTGAGATGTAATGCGAGACGTTTTTCTGCCTCAGAACCATGGCCCCGTCTTCAAATTCTTCCAATAATAATATTGACAACAGAGATGTTACAACAGCCAAGCTAGCCAGCCTGCTCACTGCTCTCAAGGTCACCCTGGACCGTGTCGAGACCCATATCGACACCCTGGAAAAAAGGAAATTGGAGAACACAACACTCCTCATTTGACTAAAACTGAGAAAAGGCTCAAACTCTTGGAGGAATAACTCCTAGCCCATGGTAACAACATCCACCTCGAAAACAATCGAAGATTCGAACCCGCTGGGGATCAGCTACCTGACAACTTTACCTTGACTAATGTACCCAAATTCAAGGGAGTGGAGGACCCACTCAATCACATTCGAGCCTTCAAAGACTACATGGCCATGAAGGGGGTCAAACAGGAGCTCTTCACCTGGATCTTTCCTTCATCCCTGGAGCCGATCCCTCGCCAATGGTACTACTCCCTCGACCCGAAGAACCTTACTACCTCGGACGAGGTTGCATTTGAGTTTGCTAAGCAATATGCCGACAATGTCAAAATCCAGGCTAACACCCCTACTCTTGAACTCCTCACTCAAAATGATAAGGAAGGATTCACAGAATTCCTAACCCGTTGGAGGAGAGTAAGCACTCAATTGGTCAGCAAGCCAAGTGAATCAACTTTGGTAGAGAAATTTGTCAACAATCTCCGCCCGGTGTATGGCAACTTACTGAAATACCAAAAAATCAAGACTTTCCAAGATCTACAAACCTTGGAACCTGCATCGAAGAAGACCTCCAAAAGGGTGTCCTAGCCAAAACCACCGGTAGAGGCTGTCAGGGATCTACTTCAACCGGATCTCGCCCCTATGGTCAAACAAACAAAATTGACGAGGTCAACCTCCTCGAGCCAACCGCGAAGAGGACTAAGCGCCCTCAAAGAGTATTCACCAACTTAGGGTCAACTTATGCAAGCGCCCTAAAAAGGCTTATGGACCAAGGGAAACTACAACTGATGGGACCCACTCCAGATCCATCTAAGGCTAAGAAGATCCGTTTCTGGAATCCCAATGCCTACTGCCAATACCACCAAGGGAAAGCTCATGACATAGAGGCCTGCTTCAAGCTCAAACATATCATTCAGGACATGATTGAGAAAGGGGAATTACCTTTGCCTCCACCAGCAAAACCAAATAACAAGACAAACCCTTTGGGAATCCATGCTATCTCCGATGACGAGCCAACCTTAGATTGCTAACACCTCATCTTACCAATTGATGATGAGATGAATGCCTTGGAGAAGGATGCCTCGGACGGGGTATTCGTGTTCAGCGCCGCAACCATGCTTGCCATGTTCCAACAAGTTGAGGAGGCTATAGCCAGTCTCTCAGAAATTATTACTCGGCTTGACGACGCTTACCACCAATTGATTTTCAATCCTCCAACACCACACCCGAGGGAAGGTCATCCAAACACCCGAAACCACCCTCACCAGGAAGGATTGCTCCCGCGACCATTCTGGCACGCACCCCACCAAAATTACCCCCACAATAATCAACCTCACAAAAATTACCCCCACAATAATACACCGAACAAAAATTACCCTCACAAAAACCTCCCTCACAAAAACTACCCACCGAGGAATATCCCTCCAAGGTTCCCTCGAGATCCCAAAATTAATGGTATCTGGAGAGATGATGCGGAGGATGTCTATGTGGTCCCAGGAAAGGGGTAACAGGCAAAAGAAATCGGTCACCTTACCCGGTCTTGATGTTCATATCAAAAATCCAAACTGAATACATCCCTATACTCCTAAGCGGGTTTCTAATCCAAATTTTCTACAATTGCAACAAGAATAGAACGAGGCAAAAAGCCCCAATTTAATTTGGGTAAATTAGGGTTTCTATCATAATTCAATTGACAAGAAAACAAGAGCAAAAGCAAAGTAAATCAAAGGGAATCACATACCTCAAATGACATAGCCTTTTTTTTTGTTTTTCGACGAAGAAGAAGGCGAAATGAGGAGCATAGGTTATCACGTCTGTTTTGAAGAAAAAAAGGAGAGGCTCATTCCCCCGCCATTAGGCTCGCTCCCCTTACGGCTTTCCTTTGCCTTTTCACGAATTTTTAGGCTTTCTTTTAGGCCCAAAACCTTAACAAAAACCCGTTTCACCATATCACGAATTACAAACTCACAACTCGTAAATCGTCAACATTACAAAGTGCAAATATTGACATTAAAACTCACTACTTTTTCAAAAATTCAAAATGCAAATAGCGATATTTTAAATCGCTATTTTTCATAATTCAAACTACAAATAGTGAAACTAAAACTCACTAGTTTTTCAAAAATTCAAATTGCAAATAGCGAGATTAAAAACCGTTATTTTCCACAATACAAATCGCTAATAGTGAAATAAAAACTCGCTATTTTTCAGAAATTCGAAATTGCAAATAAAGGAATTAAAAACCAAAATTCTTCCAATACAAATCGCAAATAGGGAAATTCAAACTCACTACTTTCCAAATATTCAAATCGCAAATAGCGAGATTCAACATTGCTATTTTCAAACACGAATCGCAGTTAACAAGGGCCAAAAACACACATTTCGACCAATTCGAGGGATGGGCTCGAATCACAATAGTTGTCTAAGGGCTTGCAGTTAACAAGGGCCAAAAACCTCTGGCCCCTAAACGGGCAACCGCTGTAAAATTCCCGCGGATTCATTTTTTTATGGCTAAAAAATCCACATTCACAAGCAACAACCTGGCGTCAAGGAAAGAAAAACCTACATCGTCCTTCCCCGACAGAAACAATGTCAATCCCGAGCGAGTCAGTTGACTAGGCAATCTCTTGAAATGGGCTCGATAATTCGACCATTCCTGCAGTCAATCAACCGGGGTAAATGTAATTACCCGACAATATCTTGAAATGGGCTCGATAATTTGACCATTTCCGCAGTCAATCAATCTGGGTGGAAATATTATGAGGTAATCCCCTAAAATGGGTTCGATAATTCGACCATACCCGCACTCAATCAACCTGGCTAGAAGTCATTACCAGGCAATATATTGAAATAGGTTCGATAATTCGACCATTCCCGCAGTCAATCAACCTGGGTGGAAGTCATTACAAGGCAATCGCTTGAAATGAGCCTGATAATTCGGCCATTTCCCGCAGTTGATCATTCGACCTTCAATGACTGACGAGTCTATATGCACGAGCAAAATCGCACGAGCAACTCATTTTAATTCAAGGACATATTCCGACGACATCTCAGGTATATATGGGTTCTTCTTATGGCTGGTGAGCTTTTATACGTAGTCCAATGGACTTTAAACGACCCGCATCGGCAGTCGGCGGACTTTAAATTATTCCCGATGATAGGTCCTTGACTCAAACCCGTATTTATCGCCTCGGCATCGCCCTGCCTGACAGCAAGTTCTTGGCAAGAAACCTTTTGAGTTGCCTCGATGTCGCAATAGTCTTCAGGTTGTAATCTTCGATTGACCTGGGGGCTATACTTTGACTTTTGCCTTGTCCAAGCCTTAGTCAACATGGAGGCTCTTTAGATACGCGATATATGCGGAATACCAACAAACACCCGATGATTATCTGACTATAACATGTTACGGAAATCGCTGCGCTTAATTGACAGTTTGTATGACAGTGCGTTAGAAAACTCAAAAAACAATTTCGAAAATGAAAAACATTTTAAAACATTTTCAAAATACCTATAATTTTCTATGCACGGCGATGATGCCAAAACGACACTCATCATAGTCAAAATTGACGCCGGGCCTAAAACCAAATCAAAATTCAAATCCCGACTCAACACGTATCAAACTCGAGTCAAACACACAAAAACCCACCCCAAATAACACCTACATAAATAATGTACATGGTACATTAGTATAGACCATGAAGCATAAGATGGAACAATGGACATAGCCACCTACACGCCAGGCTAACTTATGGACGTATAGCGGTCTTTTGAAAGCCACGCTCTGCGGCGTAAAAACGCTTTCGACCGGATCGTTTTAGATTAGTCGGTTTCGTCTCGGCAAGGGTCTCGAAACGATGCAAGAGATGTTTGGAGTCGCCACTAAGCATTTGTGGGATGCTTGGAACCCGTTTAAATCCACTTTATACCTAGGTAAGGAATCGTCCCTCTTTAGCATCCTATCTCTAGAATGACTCTCGTACGCCCTGGATAAGGTCGTCCACTATCCAAAGTTTCTGAGTAAGAGGTGAAGGTACGTATTGGGTAGCCGTTTAATCGAACAACCAATCCCGCCCGCGGTAGCGGCCTCTACTGATCAATCTTGGTTGGTTAAATGCAAAAGTTGATAAAACGGGTAAATGCATGAATGCGCATTCACAAGTTTGAACCTAACATGTGAGCTTTCTGTTTCGGTTGTTTAATCCAAGTATCAAGTATTTGATGTCGAGTTGGATTTAATGTTTATTTGCATGCAAGACGAAAATCAAACATCCATTTATTGAGTTAGGTTTATGGTGCATAATGTGATCCATTTGTCTCAGTAAGGCGTTTTGCAAATACAATGTAAAATGGGCAGATTTGTCATCAGATCCCTCCTGTATTCGGGTTAATCGAAGTCGGGATCGTCCTAGATAAGTGCTGGAAGGAAACAAACCCTGCAACAGGCAGCCTATATAGGCGAGAGCCATCAGGCGATGCAAACAGGCCTGTCCTGATTTGAAAATGGAAAAATGAGTGGCCTGTTTAGGCGCGGGTCAACAGACGATTGAATAACGTCTTCTGACCTTTGAAAAAGGTTTGAAAAATGGATTGAAAAGAGTGTGTTTGAACCCGTCTTGATTTGAAAAGGTCGTTTAGACCGCTTTCGTGTTGATGTGAAGAACGAGACTTGAATAATAATCATTATTTTGACCATATTCGTTGTCGAGTTCGGTTTTGCAAGCTTGACATGAATAGTATTGAAAAATGATTATACTAATTGTTTTAAGTTCATTTGTTTGTAATTAGCTAATATTTATCATCGTACTCAGGTATGTAGAACCAAGGATGATTTTGTATTTATGACTAATGCATTTGTTTTGAAAATGTAAAAAATGAAATAAAAGGTTTTAAAATACCTTTTGAAATGTAATCAACCAAATATTATCACCGAAACACGGATTAAACCGTCATGGTATTAGAAACCAAGGGTGAAAAATGTTTTATGGTTAAAAGTTTATCATAAAAATTATTTGAAATGTTTGAAACGGTAAAAACTGATTACAAATATGAAATGAAAAATAAAGGGAAGAAGAGACCAAACACGGCTGGATTAAGGCCTGAGAGGGGCTTTAGGCGCGAGCCATGCAAGCGGCCCCTGTCTCGGCCAAAAATCCGGTTTTGGCTCATTCATCCCATATTTGGACCATGTTATGCATGTTTTAGCATGTTATAGTCATAAAACAAATGAAAAACATCATAGAAGAGGATGTTTACACCCTCATCCTTACATGCTAGGCTTGAGACGAGAAATCGACGAAAGTGTATCAACTTGTTTCATCGGAAAATTCGGTTTGAAAATCGTTTTAGCAATATAAAAAGAGTGATTCAAGTTTAGTGATGGTGTAGTTGGTCGAGATGGTTGGTCAAGTGATTTAATGCACGATGACGGTACCAAACAATGTGTAAGGCTTGTGTTTTCGATCGATAGGTCGGAAACACATGTCGATTTGTGACTTGAGAAGTCGAGTCTAGAATTTTAAGGGAGAAATGAGGGGGCGGACACTCGCGTAAGGTGTTATGGTGTGTGAAGGTGGGTATTTATAGAGAAATGGGTGGTTGAGTGCGTTTTGAGCGACGTGGCCGCATGATGGGCTGCTCGAAGAGGCGCGAGCCATTTCGCGGGTCTTCGAGGTGTCTTGTCACTATCACGCAATTGTAATCGTGATTTGTTCTATCCTATGTTTTGGATGAACTTGATTTGTACTTGACCATGAAGCATTCCGGGAATCCTTAACATGGAAGTCTTGAAAAGTTTGTTTTTTGTGTTTGACTCGTTGTTGGAGTCGGGATTTGAATTTTGAGTCGTTTTTGGCCCGGTGTCGGTTTTGACTCTAATTAGTGTCATTGTGACCCCGTCCTCATGCATTAAACACTTCAGGTACTTTTGTAAAGTTTTGAAATGTTTTGTTTTCGAAATCGTTTTAAGTTTTCCGACGTATAGTTGTACAAAGCTGTCGATCAAACGCTGCGATTCTTATGCATGTTGTAGTCCGATAATCATCGGGTGTTTGTTGGAGACTCAACAGATACTGGGTATCTATAGGAACAAAGAGGAAAATCACAGTTGTGAACGAGACAACAAGTCCTCACACGGCTGTCGCAACCCTATAAAAAATAAAACCAACCGGTCTCTAATAAATGCAGTAGAGGCAGTCGGGTATCGAATCCACATGGAGATGGGAAAATGTATGCTAAACTAAGTCCGTCTGAGTAACTATTTTTTGGGGGTTTTGAATGTTTGTTTTATTCTACGGAGATTAAGAGAAAAAGAGAGTAAAGAGAAGTAAAGTAGAAACTTGAGGAGTTTACCAAATAGAGAGAAATAGCTAGGACAGTCGGTTCACCATGATTCTCAAGGTGTCTAGTGTAGGGTCATAGGTCAATGCAAATTAGGTCTACAGCGTAGTGAAAATGTCCTTTCGGTCCGCTATTCGCCCTAAAACATTACTAACTTAGCTTTCGCCCTCATTAGAATGCTCTAATGTTCACTGCAGGTCTTACCCCTTCCAATCTTTCGATCCAGGTCAAGGTGTACCAAAGTTGATCATCTAATTGCGTTGACTCAAGCAGACAATTACAATTAATTGCAGTGATTAACAACACAGATCTAATTTGCCCTAAACACTAGTCACCTAATCATAATCCCCTTAATATCATGGCTCCCCTATTTCTTAGCAAAGGAGATTAGCTATGCATAATTATTGAATAAACAACAACACACAAACTAAGAGAATTAAACATAATAATAAATCGATATATAATAACCAAGGAAGAGAATTAAAAGAGCAAAGAGATTAATGGAACAAGAAAAGCAAAAGTATTTACTTGAAATAAAGAGTAGAGAATACCGAATACAAGAGAGTAGCAATTGAAAATTATGTTTCTAGTGTCAAGTTCTAAGAGAGAGAGTAAGAGAGAAGAAAGAGAAGAAGCCCCCCCAGCAGCTCTAATGACTGCCGTCACTTCCTATTTATTCCTAATTACAAAAAGAATATCGAAAGATTAACTTATATCCGCGTATAAGACCGAACCTCTCGATCGAGTGAAATGAAACCACTCGATCGAGGATAAAACTCAGGAAACCTCTCAATCGAGTAACACAAGTACTCGATCGAGGACTTCAACAAACAGCTATCTCGATCGAGTAAAGACAGAATTCGATCGAGGAACTTCAGCAATGTAAAGCATTCGATCGACTAGTTTAAGTAGCCAACTTGGTCGATCGAGCTATATTAGCACGGGTGGACTTCTTGAACACCTTCTGAACCACTTCACGCATCTCTAAGTGACAGATTCCAAGCTCCGATTCCTCCTTCTCCATAATGCATGATATTGGGACAGGTTCAGGCTTAATAATTATGCTCCTTTCCGGTTCATACCTGCAATTAATACAAGACAAACCAAAGTAGACTACTCGGGGGTATTTGTAGCTAGATGCCACGTAAATAACATAAAAATGCATGTAAATATAGGGTAAAAACCTTATATAAAATACACGCATCAAATCTCTCCAAACGAAACCTTTGCTTGTCTCCAAGCAAACTATGAATGCAGCTAAAGACAACTAATGGAATGGGACCAACTCATCAGCTACAAATCGTCCACCCAAGTCAATTTAATGCAAAAACCAACAAAGTGGCAATAAATAAGTGCAAAAGAGTTGAATCAATGCTTTTAAACTATTAAACCGTCAACCTTGCAACACTCATATAAATTTGACTCTCACGGGTCGCTCATCAGAAAAATTAAGCAAAAGGTTAGTATATTGGTATGAGATAGAAAGAAGTAGAGACACTCACCTAACTCGACCTATAAGAATATGCATGCAGCTGACATGAAACCAATTTCTACTGACCGTACATATGCATTCCAACCAATCAGGACCTAGACACATGCCGAGGACTTACATATAGTGTGAGGTGAGGTTATTGGGTAGGAAGGGGCAAAATAGATTTGGATAAGTGGAGATAAAGTCAAACCATTACAACCATAACCAAATAAGAGAATCATCCTGCTTCACTACTCAATACAAAATGTAGAACTGTGCCATTGTGGTAAAACATCACTCACATCAACAAAGGACTCCCCATAAGGAGGTAATGATAAGCATGGGAGTATTATTCACCGATCTTTTTCACATATATTTTTCTTTTTCGTTATTTCTTCATCATTTTTTCTTTCTTTCATATTTCTTTTTCAATCTTTTTTCTCAATTCACTTCTTCAGTTCATACCACCAACTTCAATTCTTTTAAAGTGAGCCAAAAAGACACAGCATACCCACAAAAACCACTGGAACTAGCTTGACAGGGCAGGCTAAGTTTGGAAGTAGTTAAGGGGTCAAAAAGGCAGATTTGGCTATTGTGAAGTTTATGGGTAGTAATGAAAGAAGGGTCGTAAGTTACCTCTCCACGAGTGTCACCACCACAAACCGAATGCATACAGGTACCGAGAAAAAGAGCGTCATACACGTGAAAATTGATGTTACATGTCGTATAGAGAGTACTACGCACATCCTATATGAAACTGGTCATGAATGTCACCAGTTTATCAAGCTCTAAATCTTAGAATGTATATATAGCCTGCCAATGTAAAAGTCAAGTCTATTCGTTCAGATAAGTTTGAAACAAAAACTAGTAGATTATGCACATTACCATGCCAACAAAATGTTAAGAATATGTAAGGCAAGGGTAAAAAACTCAAAGTAGCATAAAAGTTCAACGTTCCGACTCAACCTAAGTGCAAAAGTAAATGTGAATTTTTTGAATTTATAAGATTTTATAAGGAATTAAAAACAACAATGCAACGTGCAAACTGAAATGCAATAAAGCAACATGCAGACACAGATATGAATGCATACCTCCCCAAACTAAACCGTACAATGCCCTCATTGTACCAAAAATAGGGAGAAGGAATGCAAACTGAAGAGAAAAGGAGAGTGGGACTCGGAAAACGTACAATATATGCGTGAAGTAGGGACCTCCCCAAACCGACCAGCAACATGGGAGGTCGTAATCAGCCTCGTGACACCGCAGCATGCGAAACATATCAAGAGTACTTGATCGAAAGGGCAGAGAAGCTCGATCGAGTAAGATGGGCGTTAGAAGTTCTCGATCGAAGAGGAAAGGTTGTCGATCGAAAAGGCCTATTTTGTAGATACTCGATCGAGAGGAGCAGATGTTCGATCGAGTAATATCAGAAGCAAAAATGTTCGATCGAAGGAGTAAAGCTCTCGATCAAACTGTTCACATGAGAATCCTGCAAAACACAACAAAAATTCTACAGAACTAACAAGATAGCTTAAATGTTCAGCCTATTGTTTGTAAAACTAGCATCTAAAGCACACAAAAACAACTCAAACAGTTTAAACAAAATTACAACAAAAAACAGGCCGGGTTGCCTCCCGAATATGGCAAGTTTAAGAGGTCCCGCACGACCGTTTAACTTCAATTATCTGGCTCATCAGGATTGTCGAAGTAGAGAATTTCAAATTTTCCACCCAAGTCATTTGCTTCATAGTAATGCTTCACATATTCGCCATTGACTTTAAACCTTTTGCCCTCGGAACTTTCTAATTCAACGGACCCAAATTTGGTGACAGCAGTCACTATATAAGGGCCACTCCACCTGGTCTTCAGCTTACCAGGAAATAAGCGTAGTCAGGCATTAAACAGCAACACCTTCTGCCCGACATGGAATTCTCAAGGTATGATCTGTTTGTCGTGCCATATCTTCGTTTTCTCTTTATAAATGCGCGAGCTATCATATGCATTTAGCCTAAACTCCTCCAGCTCATCTAGCTACAATAAACGATTTTGACCGCATAACTTAGGACCATAGTTTAATTCATGAATAGTCCCCCAAGCCTTACACTCTAACTCAACAGGTAAATGACAGGACTTCCCATAAACCAACCGATATGGTGATGCACCAATCGGTGTTCTAAAGGCAGCCCGATAAGCCCACAATGTGTCATCTAATTTAAGACTCAAATCCTTCTGTGATTTAGAAACTACCTTAGCTAAAATCTCTTTTAGTTCCCTATTAGAGACCTCAACCTGCCCACTAGTTTGGCGATGATACCCCAGACCATGTCGATGTTGGACACCGACTTTAGACAATATAGAAGTACGTTTATTTTCTTTAAAATGCATTCCCCCATCACTAATGACGACCCTAGGGACACTAAATCGGGGAAAAATAATAGTTTTAAATATCTTAATCACGGTCTTGGCATCACAATTAGGTGAAGCAATCGCTTCCACCCATTTAGACACATAATCTACAGCTACCAAAATATACCTGTTACCTTTACTAGATGGGAATGGTCCTTGGAAATCAATGCCCAAACATCAAAAATCTCGACCTCTAGAATGCCATTTTGTGGCATCTCATGTCTCTTAGATATATTCCCAGAGCGTTGGCAAGCATCACAAGCTGAAACAAACACTTTAGCATCGGCAAATAAAGTATGCCAGTAAAAACCAGATTGACGTACCTTAGCCACAGTTAGCGATGGACCATGGTGACCACTATAAGAAGATGAATGACAACTTTCTAAGATTGCATTGGTCTCCCACTGCGGAAGACACCATCTGTAGAGACCGTCTGCACAATCCTTAAATAAATAAGGGTCATCCCAGAAGTACTGCTTGGCGTTCTAAAGAAAACACTTCCTCTGCTGATAAGAAATGTCGGGTGGCAGCTCGCCACTGACAACGTAGTTAGCCAAATCTGCATACCATGGATCATGGTTAGTACTAGAAAAAACAGCAAATAAGGAATCATCGAGAAAAGAATCATCAATAGATAAAGAATCCTCCCCCTCCTGCTGCGATAATCGCGACAGATGATCAACTACTATATTCTCTGCGCCCTCCTTATCTTTGATCTGGAGATCAAATTCCTAGAGAAGAAGTATCCATCTCAGCAGTCATGGTTTAGCTTCCTTCTTAGAAAGAAGGTGTCTCAGCGCTGCATGGTCAGTAAAAACAGTGACTTCTGACCCTATCAAATAAGAACGAAATTTCTCCAGCGCATAAACCACAAATAACAGCTCCTTCTCAGTAGTAGTGTACTTCACTTGAGCCTCATCCAGAGTTCGGCTCGTATAGTAGATTTCACTCAAAGCTTTGTCTTTCCGTTGGCCTAGCACCGCTCCTAGTGCATATTCACTAGCATCGCACATAATTTCAAATGGCAACTCCCAGTTGGGAGGCTGGATAATCAGTGCTGAGATCAAGGCCTGCTTCAACTTGTTAAAAGCAGAAAGACATTCATCAGTAAATGCAAAGGGGGCATCCTTAAGCAACAGCTGTGTAAGTGGTTTAGCAATTTTTGAAAAATCCTTAATGAACCGGCGATAAAAGCCGGCATGACCAAGGAAACTCCTCACTCCTTTAACATTAACAGGAGGAGGAAATTGCTAAATCACTTGCACCTTTGCTTTATCAACCTCGATGCCCCTATCAGAAACTAAATGCCCTAAGACAACTCCCTAGTTGACCATAAAGGGGCACTTCTCCCAAGTAAGCACAAGATTAACCTTAATGCAGCGTTGCAACACTTTATCAAGGTTAGACATACAATTATCAAAATCACTTCCATAGACGCTAAAATCGTCCATAAAGACTTCCATAATAGACTCTATATACTCAGAAAATATCCCCATCATGCACCTTTGAAAGGTGGCAGGGGCATTACATAAACCAAAAGGCATTCTACGATAACCAAAAACACCCTGAGGACAAGTAAAAGTAGTCTTTTCCTGGTCATCCGGATGAATAGGGATCTGACAAAACCCTGAGTATCCATCTAGATAACAGAAAAACTTTTGAGAAGCTAACCTTTCTACCATCTGATCGATAAAAGGAAGGGGAAAGTGATCTTTCTTTGTGGCGGCATTTAGCTGTCTGTAGTTGTAGATACCTCATTTCTGCACCTCCCGCAAACCACCCGGTGATGATTGGGCCGCATGTTCGCTACGCGGAACGATTTGTGACAGTTCGTAAGATTATCGTCAAGTGATTGCTCAAACATTAATATCTACCTCTTAGTTGTCATCTACGTGCCGATACGGTCGTTTTGACAGTAATTAGAGTACATTTGGAGTCCGGGCCCAAAACCGTCTCCATTTTCTGATAACCGTTAAATCCCGAGTCAGAATGTTCTGGAATGTTCCGGATATTTCTATTCCATATTTCATAATTTTCATCCTTTGGTAAACAATTTCCCGTAATATTCACATAAGATATTAAGGAAAACCAAATTACTTCCGTCCTACCATAACTGAAACACGGAAATCTTTCTTCCGCAGGAGGAAACCACTTGGAACAGACGCAAAGCGTGTCTTTGCGCCTCTTCCAAGAGACGCAGTGGCTGCTGCGCCTCTTCCCAAGCCCTTTTCTGCGTATTTTTCGTATCTTTTTCATATCTTTCCGAGATTCACTTCCAAAGTTTCTCCGAAAACCCTAATTCCTTCACGTGATTTGTATAAATAGGAGCCTTCGCTCCTCATATTTCTCACGCGAGTGTCCGCCCTTCTCTTCTCCCTTTGCATTCTAGACCTTTGTTCTTACTTTTTGGCGTCTACGTGCTTGAACATTCGACCACGTAAGCTCGGATCCTTCTGAGTACCAGCCTCGTTTGCATGACCGACCAATTTGACCAACTCCACAATAATCAACTTAATTAATCTGCTCGTTTTCCTCTTACGAGGGCACTTTCTTTGCATTCGCGTCGAGCATCACTAATCGATATCTTAGTCCTTCTCGTTTCGTCAACATGTAAGTCTGAGGGTGTATAATCTCTCTTTTATTTATTGAATTTTAATTATTGTATCACAATTGTAAGGTTTATGTCGAAAATACCTCATTAAAACCGATTTCTAAAACCTTTGTTAAAACCTTTTTTACGGATTTTCAGTAGACAAACGTCGAGAAAGGACGCAGCAACTGCTGCGCCTCTTCGAAGGAGCGTAGTTCCTGTTGCGCCTCTTCGTGAGGCTGCCGCAGTTCCTGCTTCCTTTCTTCTTCCTTCGTCCTCTGTAATTCGTCTTGTTTTATTCGTCTTTGTTTGTTTGTTTGTTAATTCTTTGTTATAATAGCATGATAATCTCATATGTTTATTGTTCATCATTCATTAGCATATAATTCGTCATAAATCCGACTTAAATCCCTTATAATCTCATATTTGCGGGTTTTCGTCATTAAATTCAATCCGGGTTGTAGAAGTTCGATTTGTTCATATTGAGTTTCTGGAATTCGTCTTTGATATATTCTAATCTGTCTTTTGTCATATTCATCGCGTGTTCATCATTTATTCATTAATTCATCATGTTTAGTTTAGTCCAATTAATTTGTTTAGTTTGTTAATATCGTTCACTCCTGTAATTAATCCATCTTAATTCCGTCTCACCCATGTTTTACTGTTTTCATGACCCATTCATATGTTAAATAACCTATTAATCACTTTCATCCGAGTAAATAATTTAAATCCATCGTTAAATTAACCAACGAATATTAACAACTTGCAATTCCGGCTTCACAGCCAGAACTGAGCCAAGGAACAGACGCAGCAAATGCTGCGCCTCTTCCAAGGGACGCAGCTCTGCTGCGCCTCTTCCTGGTTGATTTATGCCTCTGAACTCCGTTGTTGCTTTAACCTAGTTATTTAGCTTACGTATAATTAACTATTAATCGTATTATCACCTTCTGTTTTGTCGTAATTATTTCTTTTATTCGTTTTTCTCAAATTATCCGTTTTAAAGGTATTTTCGACATAAATCGCCTATTCCATTGTAATTATTGTAATTCTATTATCGTAATATTTTGTTTATTATGTTTATCATTATTTCTTGTATCATTTGTATGTTTTCACATGTAATTGAACATTAAATCCTACTTCGACCTTAATTTTATGTTAAATTAATTGTCCACCGACTTAGTATTAATTCTCATATGCTAGGATTAAAACTTGGATGTTGCATTGCATGCATATAATCGACGATATATCAAGTACGAATAACTTCCCTAATCATTAGTAGAGGCCGTTATCGAGGCGGGCGGGATTAGGTGTTCGATCAAAAGAGCTTCCTAATACGTACCCTCACCCCTTACTCCAGATCTCCGTGAACACCCGTGTTCATTGGCATCCACGAGAGTCATTCTAGACATAGAATGCTAAGGGTAACGATTGCTTAGTGTTCATGTCTCTACTTTGTGTCTTGACATGACACGAGGTATTCGAACGGTTCCAATTTCCCATAAAAATTGGTGGCGACTCCATACAAAAATGCAAACGCTTGTTTCTCTTTCCTCCCAAGCGCCCCCGTGGGCCCCCGCTGTCCACAGTTTGGCGACTCCGCTGGGGAAACATACACTTACGTGTAGCAAGGATGAAACTTGAACAAGGTTAGGGAATAGTTTGTACTAGACAATTGTCGGTTTTCATAACTCGGTCTTCCTAGACCGTTTTATTCGGCCTTCCTAGGCCCAACCCAACCCATTCGACCAATCGTCCCGTCTAAACGGTCCTAATTCTTATTTGGGCCTAAGGATGGATAGCGGTTGACGTCATCCATACCATGATGCTTACTCTTATTTGTATCAAGGGCCTTCACTACTTGAGGAAATGGACTAGGAATCGGCCTTACTCTTGTTTGGTACGAGCCTCTCCACAGACTTCGGGTTTGATGGTTCGGTATGGCAACCCACCCTTTAAACCAAAACCCTTTTAAATGCACTCAGCATCCCGTTATAATGCTTGTATAAATGTTTGTACCTTACGTGATCACCATTTCTAAACAAAATCATGACGATTTTTCAAAACTCAAAACCCTTTTCTTAATCAAAATTTCGAAATAGGCCTTCAAATTAGCGCAAAATCCAGTCAAAACTCTGTCCGTTTGTCGTGTCAAAATTCGGGCCACAAGCCCATTTCAAAACCTCACTTCGAGTCCACTCCTACAACTACACTATAGTTGACTAGGACACACATTTTCAAAAACCTTGTCTTTCTTCAAAGCCCACTCAACACAAGTGGCACACACCCACTTCACGAGTCAAAACATTTCTTCTTTTAGCAAGTGTGTTGGAATGGTCGATCGTGTTTTGATTCGTCGCCGATCTCTTATCCAGTTTTTCAAGATGCCTGGATCCAGTGAAACAAACCTCCACCAACTTCAATATGGTAATGATCGAATCCTAGCCGCGCTAGTCCAAATGCAAGTTACCCAAGATCAAGTCTATGACCGCCTTGAGCTCATCGAAGGCCGTATCTATGCCGTAGAGGGAAGGTTGCCTCCTCATGAAAATGAAGTACTAGGTGACTCTGATAATGAATCCAAGGATGAAAATCCTCTCATGGGGATGACTGTAGCTGAGAAAAGACTCCAATACTTAGAGGAGCAATTGATGTACCTTACGGGGAATGACATTTATAGGGAGAACAATCGCAAGTATGAGGCCGTCAATTCCAAATTGCCAACTAACTTCAATATGACGGATATCCCTAAATTCAAGGGACACGAGAACCCTTTAAACCACATCCGTGCCTTCAAGGATTACATGTCTATCAAAGGCATCAAACCCGAGATGTTCTTAAGGATCTTTCCTTCATCTCTTGATACCATCCCGAAGCAATGGTTTTACTCCTTAGATCACAAGAAGGTCGCTACTTGGGAAGATGCCGCAATCGATTTCTCTAAACAATATGCGGATAATGCCGAGATCCAAGTAAACATGTGTACTCTAGAGGTTCTTACCCAAAATGACAAAAAAGGATTCACCGACTTCCTAAGTAGGTGGAGGAAGACTAGTACCCAATTAGTTGAACGACCGGATGAGGCTACTCTTGTAGAGAAGTTTGTGGACAATCTCAAACCCATCTACGCCAATCATTTGAGGTACCAAAACATTAAAACTTTTAAGGACTTAACCGTACTAGGGACAAGAATCGAAGATGACATCCGTAAAGGACTCTTGTCCAAAACGGTAGGTCGAGGATATCAAGGTTCAACAAGTCGTTCATACGGCTCTACTAGCAAGACCGATGAAGTTAACCTTCTCGAGCCATCCAAGAAAAGTACCCCACCAAGGAAATTCACAAATCTTGGGGACACTTACTCCAACGCTCTAAAAAGGTTAATGAAGCAAGGTAAACTCCAACCCATTGGGCCTACTCCCGAACCCGAAAGGAAATCCAAATTCTGGGACGAGAACTCGTACTGGGAATACCATAGGGGCAAGGGGCATGACACAGAAAAGTGCTACAAGTTGAAAAACGTGCTTCAAGACATGATTGAAGATGGTCGATTGCCAATACCACCGGGAGGTAAACCCAACAACACTCAGAATCCTCTTGGAGTTCTAGTGATTACAAGTGATGAATCTACCTTAGATTGCTCACACCTTATTTCTCCAATCGAAAATGAAGTCTACGCAATCGAGAATGAAAGGTTCTACTCTACTATCTCCCCTACTATTTCCGACTTCATCATATGGGCAAGGAGTGTAGATGGGCAAGTTTGGGAATTAGAAAATATGGTGACAACTTTACGCGATCCCCACGCAACACCCAAAGAACATGTGCCACTAATATTCTCTCAAAATGCTACTATGCAAGAAGTAGTCACCGTGGTTGATAAACTAGTTGACCAAATCATACGACTGGAAGATGAAATCATGAGAATGAGAGAGCTAACTGCAATCAATGGAGTTTGGGCCGACGATGATGAGGACGAGTATCTCATTGAAAACTCCCTAGTCAAAGAAATAGTCCAAAATGGTGAAGACCAAGATGTAGACCACCTAACTCGCTCGGGTCGTCCATATCAAAGCATTGCTCAAAACGGTCCCACCAACATTGTTACACCTAATGATAACGAAGAGGACTCCACTGATCATTTGCTCAAGCAATTACAGAAGACGAAGGCTGATCTTTCAGTCTGGCAATTAGTAGCAAGCTCATTCCCACATCGCCAAGCTTTACTGCAAGCTTTAGCCAAATTAAATGTAGCACATAACTCGACACCCGAAGATGTAGTGAACTTGGTCTTCCAAGAATCACCAAAGCTAAGTAATCCTATTACTTTCTCAGACGAAGATTTGCCACCTTTTGGCGCCAATCACAATTTAGCTCTTTACATCACTGTCATTTGTCTAAAGAAGAACGTGCCAATGACCTTGGTAGATGATGGCTCCGCGGTCAACGTCATACCCCTCAAAACGGCATACAAGTTAGGCATGAAAGAGTCGGATTGGACCCCTACCAATCAAGGTGTGCGTGCATACGATGGTACACGGCGAAAGGTGGTAGGACTTGTTAACCTAACCATAGCCACAGGGCCAATTGAACGAAAGGTTAACTTCCAAATAGTGGACATTGAAGCTTCATTCAACATACTTCTGGGAAGGCCGTGGATTCACGCTTCCAAAGCGGTAACATCCACCCTCCATCAAAAGATCAAGATCCCACTAAATGGCAAAGTAGTGACGATCACTTCGTCACCCATCAAGGCAATAATCGAAAAACAGTCGAACAATCAAGTCCTTGCAGATCCCGTATACGAACTTGGAGGCTTCCAAAGTGTAAGCGTCATAGAAAGTGTGTTGGCACCCTTATACTATGACCCCTACTCCAACTTGGTGGTCAACCACATGCTCAAAACCCAGGGATACTTCCCTGGAATGCCTTTGAACTCTACCCGAAGAAATACCTTCGCACCATACAAGGAAGGCAACTCAAAGAGGATACCACTTAGACTAGGGTACAAACCCACTAAAGAAGAAGTTCTCGAAATGCTCGCTCAAGTCCAAAACCGCAAGCATGTAGGAGTCCAAATGAGACCCTATATCCCTACTTTAAATGGGTACTTTGTTCAAGAAGGAAGTCTAGAACTCTTTCACGGATGTCCCGAACCTTGGCATTATCTCGAGAGGAAGCTAGCCGGGATCGAGATCTTTCACGATTGCTACTTTATCCCTCCAGAAACGGTTCCTACCGCCAAAACCCGTCAAGCAGCTTGCTTAGACGAACAAGCCATTAGCCTATTGTTTGGAGAAGATCGATTTGTCGTGGCACGCAGATGAGATCATTACCATGATACTTCAAGACGATCGCTTCAACCCCACCGCGTTAATCACGAAACCAACGCAAGACAAACGAAAAGGATGGAGAAAATCAATCAAGTGGACCAACAATCAAGGAAGACTCTTCAAGATCACCACTGGAGAAGGAGAGATGTTCAAAGGAGAACCAGAAGACGATGAGTTCGAGTCGGAGTCGGAGTCAGAGTCGGAGTCTAGAGAAGTCATTAGAGAGTCTCCTCCTGTCGTCATCCCTACTCCCTTCGTTTCTCCTTGCTTAGCCTCGAGTAGTCACAGTAGTTCGGGAAATGCCCCAACCACTGTCCCTTTGCCGCCACTGACCATGGATCAGATGGCTTCTTTGTTTTAACTTTACTCAAATTTTAATATGAATAAATCAGGTTCTGCTTACTCTTTGCGTTATCTTGAGTGCAATTCTGTTTACGATGATACTGAGGATAACCAAGACCCAGACTCGATCGAAATACCTCCCTACGTAGCCAAAGAAATATTACAGGAAGGGGAAGGGGGACCAGTAATAGAAGACACCGAACCCATCAATGTAGGAACCGGACTAGAACCCCAAGAACTTAAGATAGGGACTACCTTGAGCTCTACCGAAAGGGCCGACTTCATAGACCTCCTAAATGAATTCAAAGACGTTTTCGCTTGGTCCTACAAAGACATGCCAGGGATCGACAGGGATATCGCTGAACATAGAATTCCGATTAAGCCAGGTTTCAAACCTGTGAAACAGAAGCTTCGACGAATGAGAACAGAATGGGCTCTCAAGATTAAAGAAGAAGTTGACAAACAATTCAAAGCCGGGTTCATCAAAGTTTTCGAGTATTCTGACTGGGTAGCCAACATAGTACCTGTGTCCAAAAAGGATGGGAGAATCCGTGTTTGTGTTGATTTTAGGGACTTGAACAAAGCAAGTCCAAAAGATGACTTCCCTCTACCTCACATCGACATATTGGTGGACAATACAGCAGACCACGCGTTACTATCCTTCATGGATGGATATACGGGTTATAATCAAATCAAAATGGCCATGGAAGATATGCATAAGACCGCATTCGTCACTCAATGGGGAACCTATTGCTATACGATCATGCCGTTTGGATTGATCAACACCGGAGCTACATATCAACGCACCGCAACTACACTCTTGCATGACATGATGCACAAAGAAGTTGAGGTATACGTAGATGACATGATTGTCAAGTCCAAGGAAAGAGAGGGGCATATTGCGAACCTTCGCAAGTTCTTCGCAAGGCTACGAAAGTACAACATGAGACTCAACCCTCAGAAGTGCACATTCGGGGCAACATCTGGCAAACTCCTGGGATACGTTGTTAGCCAAAGAGGTATAGAAATAGATCCTTCCAAAATCAAAGCTCTGATCGAAATGCCACAACCTCAAACAGAAAAAGAAGTCAGAGGATTCTTGGGAAAAGTGCAGTATATAAGTCGATTCATATCGAAACTTACAATGATTTGTGAGCCTATCTTCAAGAAACTCAAGAAAACAGACCACACCATATGGGATGATGATTGTCAAAAGGCGTTTGACCGAATCAAGGAGATATTGGCTAAACCACCAAAGGCTCATGCCACCACCACAACGAGATCAACCTCTTGGTTTATATCTCACAAGAATCAAATGACCATGGGTGCCATGTTGGCTCAAACAGTAGGAAGTGAAGAAAGAGCTATCTACTACCTTAGTAAGAAGTTCTTGGAGTACGAGTGCAAATACTCACAACTCGAAAAGACATGCCTCGCTCTTGTGTGGGCAACGAAGAAGCTACGCCATTACATGCTTAGCTATTCCGTCAAAATATACTCTAAAATGGATCCAGTCAAATACCTCTTCGAGAAACCCGTCCTCAACGGACGCCTAGCAAGATGGACCCTAATGCTCTCATAATTCGACCTCAAATACGTGCCACTGAAAGTTATAAAAGGTCGCGCCATCGCCGAATTTTTCGCAGAAAATCCCATCAATGACGCACAAACGGTAGACACTTGGTCATTTCCAGACGAGGATATACTCCAAACTGATGTAGATTCCTGGGACCTTTACTTTGATGGAGCATCAAACTTGAGAGGATTTGGAATAGGAGTGTTGCTCATTTCTCCTGAAGGCGAGCATACACCAATTGCTGTCAAACTCGACTTCGAGGTGACAAACAATGCTGCAGAATACGAAGCTTATCTCATTGGACTACAAGCGGCAGTGAGCTTAGGCATTAAAAACCTCCGAGTACATGGGGATTCATCACTGATCATCAACCAAGTTACAGGATCTTGGAAAATTCGAAGCGAAAGCCACGCACCTTATCAGGCTAGAATAGACTAAGTCGCTCAATTCTTTGATAACGTAACCTACCTACACCTACCTCGGGAAGAAAATCAATTTGCAGACGCTCTTGCGAAACTTGCATCTTTGATTAATATGCCAGATCACATGGTGGAAATGCCTTTGTGCATCGAACGACGGTCAGAGCCGGCTTATGTCCACCAAATCACCAATGAAGAGGAAATCGCGCAGGAACCATGGTTCCAAGCAATCCTGAATTTTAAGCTTAATGGTACCTATCCACCAGATATGGACAAGAGGGGACAACGTGCTATACGCCTACTAGCTTCCCAATACGTTCTCATGCAAGGAGAGTTATACAAAAGAACACCTCTTGGTGTAGTCCTACGTTGCCTTGATCATTCACAGGCACGAAAGGTGATGGAAGAAGTCCACGATGGAGAATGCGGTCCTCACATGAGTGGACCCATGATGGCGAATAAAATCACACGTTTGGGGTATTATTGGACCACAATGGAATCCGATTGCATCAAATATGTAAGACATTGGCACAATTGCCAAATCTTCAGGAATGTACAACATGTCCCTCCTTCATTGCTCTATACAATGACATCCCCTTGGCCATTTTCTGCATGGGGAATTGACATAATCGGGAAGATAACCCCGGCGGAACAGAGGTCACTTTGTTTCATCCTAGTAGCAATTGACTATTTCACCAAATGGGTAGAAGCGGCTTCCTACACTAGTCTTACAGCTAAAAATGTGGCAAAGTTCATACAAAACAACATCATCTGTCGATATGGTTGCCCACATGAGATCATTAGCGATAACGGATCACATTTCCAAGATGAGACCGAGCAATTGCTAGCCAAATAAAAGATTAAGCATCACCACTCTTCGCCCTATAGACCACAGACTAACGGCGCGGTAGAGGCGGCAAACAAGAATGTTGCCACGATTCTCAAGAAAATGATTGACAACTATAGAGATTGGCCAAGCAAGATACCCTTTGCTTTGTGGGGGTATCGTACATCTGTTAGGACGCCCACTGGGGCTACTCCTTTCTATTTGACCTACGGCATGGACGCTGTACAACCAGTCGAGTTAGAAATACCATCCTTGCGTATTTTACTCGAAAGTCAAATCCCGGAAGCCGATTGGAAGAGGGATAGATATGAAGAACTCATCCTCCTAGATGAACATAGGCTACGCGCCTTACATAATGTCCAAACATATCAAACACGTATCAAATGAGCTTTCAACAAAAGGGTTAGGCCAAGGAATCTCAAAGAAGGAGACTTAGTGCTCAAATCGGTTAGAGCTCTTTTACCTGTCGACCCACGGGGAAAATTCAAACCTAATTGGGCCGGACCATTTCTAGTCAAATCCATACTCCCAGGGGGTGCGGTTAGAATCACAGACCTAGATGGGAATGAGTTTTCGAACCCAACAAACCTTGACCAACTAAAACGGTACTATGCCTAGAATAGGAACGAAAACGCGCCTCGCGTAACCCCACGTGTCGCTCTTGTGGCACTAAATAATTGGCCCCTGGCCAAGCTGAAATAAGCTAATGTCATTGTGCTCTTGCATTTTGACAAATTTGTCATCCTCGTATCATCAAATAAACTAAATTTGCACCTTCGGAGTAAGCAAAAAGCTCATGCTTATTTTCTAAGTTCATTACAAGCTCTTGCTTAGAACAATTATTCTTTTACATTTAGTCGAACTACGCGCAAGGGTTTGATTTCATTTTTTTAAGTGAATACGTAGGCAATCCTTCACAGGATTCAACCCGTTATATCTAAAATGTAAATAGAAGGACATTTGCATTGCATTTGGAATTCGATAAGAATAATAGATAGAAAATCACAACGGTTTCATAACCATTTAACCTTTTTTTATTTCATCCATTTTCTAATAATAATAGTACGCTACATAATAAAAATAGAATAGGCTAGGATTCTAAAAACCCCACCTTTTTATTACAACAATAAATAATAATAATAATCAAATAATAAATAAAGACTCGGGCTATTCCTCCATCTTCCCCTTGCCCTTGTCATTCTTGTCATATTTCTTGTCACGACCTCGAGCCGGACGCTCTTGCGCCACTTCAGACCTAATCACCAACGGTCTTTCTCGAGGCCTAGACTTTCCATTCTTGCCAATCACCATTTCCGCGACAGGAGTAGTCTTTGGTTTCTTCGAAGGATGAACAACTTGAAACCCGGCTTCTTCTTCTCCCTCTGTCAGATGCTTCTCTTTCTCTTTCTCTACCTCGCGAACCTTGTAGTCAACGGGCTCGTGCTTCCTCAATCTCTCGCGCTCTTCCGGAGTAGTAGCCTTTCTCCATCGCAGATAAGAATCCGACACCCACAAGGCATTAGCGGGGAAATTCAAGAACCACATGTTTCTTTGGGCCCATTTAATGGCCCACTCTCTTCGGCTCTCCGTAGTAAGCGCCATAGCGATCATGGGACGGTATCAAGCTTCGGGATCGTCTATTTCAGCCCAACTTGTCTCATCACCTTTCCGGAAGATGCACACCATAAACTCCAATCCAGAATGCGCACGGACCTAGTAGGATCCAAAGAAGACACTCCAAAGGATGATTTGAGGTGCCACCACGGTACAACCCACCTAATCAAGGGACCATCGTCGCTCTTCAGCTTGTTCTTCCAGTAATCACAGACCCGAGTGAAGTCCACCATGTACAACCTCGTCCTCATCGCAATCAAGCGGGCATGATAGGAAAGCACATGAACTGGGGGCTCGATCAATCGGAGCCGTTCCATAAGCCAAACCTACCAAAAGCGGGTATTAGACGAAAAAAAAAAACGAAAAAAAAAAACATGTCTTTTACCTGTAGAATGACGGGACTTCCCAAATAAGGTAGATCACGGTTGGATTTCCTATTATCCAAGCCCAAAAGCATCTCCCCTAAGCATAAGCAAGCTGGGCTCCTGCATAACTCCATTTGCTCAACAAGGCCCAGAAGGCGGGGATCACCTCTCAAGTCTTCATTAACATGCCCTTGGAAGACATACAAATGCAACAAGCAAAAGCCAAATGCCCTCCGCCTAGCAACATGAGAAACGGTGGGGTCGGCCCTGTTGATGAATCGATCTATGAAGTCCAGCATCCTCACGCCCTTCGAGGTCACTAGACGGTCCACCTCAAGTTTAGTCAATCCCAGCAAGTCTCTAAATTTGCTCTTGTACCCTTGCAAAGTAAAAGGAATGGCAGGCAAGTGTTCAGGATCCTACCCACCAATAGCGGCAATTTCTTTAGGAAATGGGCAAATATCACCTCCAGGGAACGCAAAAACATGGTAATTCGGGTCCCAATAGTCAAGACAAGCATCCAGGAACGGTTTAACAACCTTGATGAGTTTTAAACTCAACAAAGACCCAAAATTATAGGAGCCCATATCATGTTTCTCCATATTCGAAAATTCGTTGGTCCATTCCTTCAAGCGGATCTCCAAAGTATTCATGATGAGAAAATTATTTTGAGAATTTTATGAAATTAGACGAAGAAGAGACGGAAGATTTGTGTGAATAAAAGCTCCATCGACGTTTCTATTTATACTGATTTCTGTTTCCAAAAATCCGTCAGAGCAGAACACCTTGGGAACAGGCGCAGCACCTGCTGCACCTCTTCAAAGGGACGCAGCTCATGCTGCGCCTCTTCCTCAGCGTCACTTCTGTGATTTTTTGCGTTGGATCTTTCCTAACTCCATGACGAATAATTTCCTATTCCTACGGGTTATTATTTTGGTAAATACGAGAAGATTACCATGTTTCAGGTTTCCTAATTTCGCGGGCACGCATTTCGAGGCGACATCGACATTTTCGCCATTTTATCACACTTGTATATTTTCATTTTAGGAAGTAATTTTCATTTTAATTCATCATTTTAGGGAATAATTTTCGTTTTCATTCATTTTGGTTTTATATTTCTCATTTAATTCATTTATTTTAGAAAATAATTTTCAATTTACCGAATTTCAACATTTATACTCATTTCAGTTTCTTAATTTCATTTCTACATTTCTAACTTATAGATTTCTATTTTTTTTCTTTTTTTAGGGGTAACCCTCCCCACCGTCCGGTCATTTCCGGCAATTTTTTGCGTCATTTCCGGCAATTTTTTGCATTTTTTGCATTCTTTTGAGTCTCTCATTTTGCGCTAATTAAGGCCATATGTATATATAAATGTATATTTTGCGTGTTTTCTATGTAAATTTCCGCATCATGACGGCGTAAACCGTCATCTACCAAACCTGTTCAGAGCTAACCTGCAGATACAAGCAACACAACCCAGCAGAAAAGGCACTCAGGCCATCGTATATACACCAAACAAAGGAAATGTACAACAAACTGGGGGCTCTCGCCCCAAACAAAGTCCAAAAATGTCCAAATCGATGTCCAAATGTGCAAGTCTACAAAAGCTACACAAAACTACTGTTGGTAGCCCTCCAACTCTGCAACTCTAGCCGCAAGAACGGCGATCTCGGCGTCCCGAACCTCGAGCTCCCTCAACAAGCGAGCTGTCTCCTCTCGAGACTGGGTCAACTCTCGCTCCAGCTCGCGGTCACCCTGTAAACAGCAAAATTGGCTCATGTCAATCGTTTCAAGCAAAATCGGAAAATCAAAAATCAAAAATGGAATAGGCATAAGGTTCATACCTGACGACCTCGACCGCCGACAAGTGCCTCGACGGCAGTAGCTCGCAGCCGGTTGGCCACCTTCCACAACGCCACAAACCGAGACGGCGCGACCTGCATTTTCAAAAAGAAATTCTCAACAATTGAACAAGCTCAATCAAATATGTTCCTACACAAAAGTTACGCAAAGTTAGAGGGTTTACCCTCCGAATTAGATGCTGCCAGTCGTCCAGGCCAACATCCATCACAGCTACGTCAAATTCACGCAGCTCGGAGATCGGCGTCCTCCCGGTCGCGTCAGTGTACTCGAGGGTCTCGGGGTACTCTGGGGGCTCGATGCCCGCCGCCTCGACCTCCTGCAAAGACAAATGGTTCTCATTAATCGATGATCTTTCATCATAATTCTCAAAATCAAGTCAAGAGGAAGAGTAAAAGATACTCACCACTACCGGCCAGTACGCCAACCTCCCGTAGAGGAACGCCGAGTAGTCCTCGCCAGGAAGAAGGAGGGCACCACCACTGGCACCAGCCAAGTCCGCCTCCCTCTCAGCCTCAGAAGGCTCCCTGAACATCGTCCTGGGAGGATTGACGGGAACCGTCAACACGTCCCGAGAGCACTGACGAGCCAGGCGCTCGCCCAAGTACCACACAGGACCCATCGACGTCCTCAACAGCAGTCGACTCGAGCTCCTGGGTCGAAGAACCTCAGCCACGAAAGGAGGCGCTCCAGCGTACTCCGCCCAAGGTCTGGGCACCCACCGTGATAAGATAAACAAGGATCATTCCTATGATCAATTTAAAAGCAATAAAGAAACAAATTAATGTGAGATGCTTACGCTGTCCAGCTGAAGAGCGTTCACATCTCGCCGGTAGACACCGTGAGAAGAACGCTTGCTCTTCGTCCTTCACATCACCCAATCCCTCACCACGGGATAGGCCTTCTCCAGCGGCTCCGTCCTCTTGGGCGCGAGGCCCGGGAAGTAGGAGTACACCCACGCCTGTAAAGCAAGATAATCAATAACGATCTTTCATGATTTGATAAAGAAAGGAATTTACTTTGGTCTAAAGGAAGGTTCATACCTCCAGCAGTAGTCCAGGCCCGACAGCGCCAGGAGAAGTCCTCTTCTCCATCAACTCCGGACGAACCATAGCCGTCATGAAGCGGATGAGGACCGAAAAGCCAGCAGTGACCCAGTCCCAACGCCCTAGGGAACTCAGGTCAGAAAGGAAGGGAAGAAGCTTCGTCGACAGCCTCTCGCCCTTGTCTCCGAGGTAAATTGAAGACAGAAACCACCAGAGCCACAAACGAGCCCTCTGCTCAGCTGTGCAGGGAGGAGGAGCCGTCTCCCTCCCGTCAATCGTCACCAGCGCCGGGATCTTTCCCGCAAAGTAGTCTCGAACGTAGGAACTGGGAACCAAACCCGCAAGATCAGAACAGCCTTCGGCGACAAGTTCCAGCCGATCAATCTCCTCGCCTCGGCCGAGTCCACCCTCATGGCAGTCTCCGGCCACTCCACCTCCTCGATCCCGCACGGCAGACCAGAAATCATGCCGTAGTCCTCCAGAGTGACTCCCACCTCACCGAAAGGCATGTGAAACGTGGAAGTCGTATCCCAGAATCGGTCCAAGAAAGTGCGGACCAGGCTAAGGTTAGCCCGCAGCTTCCTCTTCGCGATATCTCTCCAGACCTACACCAAAGGACCGAACGCTCCACGCTCGATAATGGCCCGCTCCCCCGTCGACAGCCGCTCGTAGTGCTCCATCGCTGTCGTGTAACCCGAGAACGACCTGATGTTCCCGGCCTCCTATTGTGATTTGAAACAAAAGCTATCTTTAGTTTTGAATGAAATTTGAAAGATATGTGAACAAATGAATGAAAGAGGATGAGTAATGAGTAGTGAATTCCTATTTACCAAGCTCTTCACCGTCCTGTAAGACAGGTGACCCTCTGCAGCCCACAGCAGATACCTGCTCTCCCAAGTCTCAGCCCACGCAGGAGCTCCTCTCAGCTGACAACCTCCTCGCCCAACGTTGGCCCGTCTCGGGGCCTCCTCCTCCTCGACAGCCTCCTCCTCGTGGACCTAGTCCCCAGCAGCCATCACCGCGGCGGTGAAGGCCTGCTCTAAAGCCTCCTCGACAGTAGCAGCATCTATCTCCACGGGAGCTCTCCCAGAAGTAGAAGCCTCATCACCTGCAACATTAAAGCAAATTTAGGCCGTGTCACGTGACGACAAGCCTTGGTTAAGGGATTTTCGAGCCTTCGGAAGCCCTGAAATCGCTCTTTTCTTGCCATCCTTGGCCATATTCCCACCGACCCGATCACTCATGTGGTAGCTTGGGTCAAGTCAAGCCTAATGTGAAGCCTAGTTCCGGGTTCAAGTCGAAATTTCGGCAGCATTTCATTATAACAGCGATCGTGCCTTAGAAAAGTGTCCTGGAAAAGCCATCACAAACCAAAATTCCGAGATGGTAGAAAGTTTACCCATCGTTCAAGGATCCCAAATATCAAGTTTCATCGCAAATGGGCAATCCTAAGGCTATTTTCGAAGCAATTTACGATTTAGCTGTAAAACCGTCTCAAATTTCATTCAAAGGCTCAAAACTCAACGAAAATTCGAGACAAATACATGGTTATGTTCCTAATATTACCTATTATCCATTTCAAATGTCAATTTGACAAGGCAAAAGCATTTGGGGGAAAAGCCCCAAACTTTCGATCAATCGGGTCATAAACCCTAATTTTTTCGACTCAAAATTGAGCAAATATAGACGATTAATGCAAGAATGAGACACATACCTCGATTAGTCATAATTAATGCAAGCTTTTGGATCAAACCATGGCGCAAATGGTGAAGATTTGAGATAGAAATTGTGTAATTTGTGTTTCGAAATAATGAACATAAGCCTCTGATTATCGCGTTTTTACGCAGAAATAACACTTTGGGGAATAGACGCAGCAGGCGCTGCGCCTCTTCCAAGAGACGCAGCTCTTGCTGCGCCTCTTCCTTGTGTTCCCTCCATACAGATTTTCAAAAATTCGTTATGAATTCGTTATTTGTGGGCCCATCTTTGGTGCGCCTCTTCCCCGATGCTATTTTATCCTTTTGGTCCGTTTGACAATTTTCTTTCGTTCCGGCCCGCATTTCCAAGCCAGCAGCAGACTGTTGCATAGTATTTATTTCTTCCAAGACCTTTTGCTTGTCACAACGAGCATTTATTCCTTCACAGAATTCGACACGCCTTCATCATGTTTCCCGACGAGAGTAAGCGGATACACGTTCCCTCTCATGACATGAAGAATAATTCCCAATCATGTCTCCAGCGAGAGTAAGCGGACGTACTGTCCCTCTCAAGACATGAGGATTAACACCTACCTAAGCAGCCTTCTTTCAGCAGTTCCCGCCTGTGTCCTGCTACTCGCAATTATTTCTCGAAGACTACCCAACCAGTTTTCTCTCAGCAGTTCCCGCCTGTGTCCTGCTACTCACAATATTTCGTATTTCCCCGCGGAGTTCGACAAAGGTGTCGTTCTCCAGAAGTTCCCAAACCAATAGAGTTCCTATACCCAAGCTTTAGTTACCCTTAAGTTGAACTTATTTTTGGCCTCCTTCCCGTCGATGCTTTCCTTTAGGGCCCCACACCCTAGCACAATCCTTATATATCCTTTAGGTCATAACCTTAGCTCCTATGCTTAACCTTAGCTCCTACGTGCCTCCGGAAGCATCTCGAGAAGAAGTCTCAGGTATTGTCTCTTCTTATGGCTGGCGAGCCTCCTTACGTAGTCTAATGGACTTTAAACGACCCTCCCCGATAGTCGACAGACTCTAAAATGTTCCCGACGGCAGGTCCTTGGTTCAGACCCCTTGAGCCGCCTCGCGTCGCCATAGTCGTCAGGTTGTAATCTTCGATTGACCTGATGGCTATACTTTGACTTTCGCCTTGTCCAAGCCTCAGTCAAAGTGGGGGCTCTGTAGATACCTCATTTCTGCACCTCCCGCAAACCACCCGGTGATGATTGGGCCGCATGTTCGCTACGCGGAACGATTTGTGACAGTTCGTAAGATTATCGTCAAGTGATTGCTCAAACATTAATATCTACCTCTTAGTTGTCATCTACGTGCCGATACGGTCGTTTTGACAGTAATTAGAGTACATTTGGAGTCCGGGCCCAAAACCGTCTCCATTTTCTGATAACCGTTAAATCCCGAGTCAGAATGTTCTGGAATGTTCCGGATATTTCTATTCCATATTTCATAATTTTCATCCTTTGGTAAACTATTTCCCGTAATATTCACATAAGATATTAAGGAAAACCAAATTACTTCCGTCCTACCATAACTTAAACATGGAAATCTTTCTTCCGCAGGAGGAAACCACTTGGGAACAGACGCAGCAGGTGCTGCGCCTCTTCCAAGAGACGCAGTGGCTTCTGCGCCTCTTCCCAGGCCCTTTTCTGCGTATTTTTCGTATCTTTTTCATATCTTTCCGAGATTCACTTCCAAAGTTTCTCCGAAAACCCTAATTCCTTCACGTGATTAGTATAAATAGGAGCCTTCGCTCCTCATATTTCCCACGCGAGTGTCCGCCCTTCTCTTCTCCCTTTGCATTCTAGACCTTTGTTCTTACTTTTTGACGTCTACGTGCTTGAACATTCGACCACGTAAGCTCGGATCCTTCTGAGTACCAGCCTCGTTTGCATGACCGACCAATTTGACAAACTCCACAATAATCAACTTAATTAATCTACTCGTTTTCCTCTTACGAGGGCACTTTCTTTGCATTCGCGTCGAGCATCACTAATCGATATCTTAGTCCTTCTCGTTTCGTCAACATGTAAGTCTGAGGGTGTATAATCTCTCTTTTATTTATTGAATTTTAATTATTGTATCACAATTTTAAGGTTTATGTCGAAAATACCTCATTAAAACCGATTTCTAAAACCTTTGTTAAAACCTTTTTTACGGATTTTCAGTAGACAAACGTCGAGAAAGGACGCAAAGAATCGCGCGCTCTTGAAGGAGCGCAGTTCCTGCTGCGCCTCTTCGTGAGGCTGCCGCAGTTCCTGCTTCCTTTCTTCTTCCTTCGTCCTCTGTAATTCGTCTTGTTTTATTCGTCTTTGTTTGTTTGTTTGTTAATTCTTTGTTATACTAGCATGATAATCTCATATGTATATTGTTCATCATTCATTAGCATATAATTGGTCATAAATCCGACTTAAATCCCTTATAATCTCATATTTGCGGGTTTTCGTCATTAAATTCAATCCGGGTTGTAGAAGTTCGATTTGTTCATATTGAGTTTCTGGAATTCGTCTTTGATATATTCTAATCTGTCTTTTGTCATATTCATCGCGTGTTCATCATTTATTCATTAATTCATCATGTTTAGTTTAGTCCAATTAATTTGTTTAGTTTGTTAATATCGTTCACTCCTGTAATTAATCCATCTTAATTCCGTCTCACCCATGTTTTACTGTTTTCATGACCCATTCATATGTTAAATAACCTATTAATCACTTTCATCCGAGTAAATAATTTAAATCCATCGTTAAATTAAACAACGAATATTAACAACTTGCAATTCCGGCTTCACAGCTAGACCTGAGCCAAGGAACAGACGCAGCAACTGCTGCGCCTCTTCCAAGGGACGCAGCTCTGCTGCGCCTGTTCCTGGTTGATTTCTGCCTCTGAACTCCGTTGTTGCTTTGACCTAGTTATTTAGCTTACGTATAATTAACTATTAATCGTATTATCACCTTCTGTTTTGTCGTAATTATTTCTTTTATTCGTTTTTCTCAAATTATCCGTTTTAAAGGTATTTTCGACATAAATCGCCTATTCCATTGTAATTATTGTAATTCTATTATCGTAATATTTTGTTTATTATGTTTATCATTATTTATTGTATCATTTGTATGTTTTCACATGTAATTGAACATTAAATCCTACTTCGACCTTAATTGTATGCTAAATTAATTGTCCACCGACTTAGTATTAATTCTCATATGCTAGGATTAAAACTTGGATGTTGCATTGCATGCATATAATCGACGATATATCAAGTACGAATAACTTCCCTAATCATTAGTAGAGGCCGCTATCGAGGCGGGCGGGATTAGGTGTTCGATCAAAAGAGCTTCCTAATACGTACCCTAACCCCTTACTCCAGATCTCCGTGAACACCCGTGTTCATTGGCATCCACGAGAGTCATTCTAGACATAGAATGCTAAGGGTAACGATTGCTTAGTGTTCATGTCTCTACTTTGTGTCTTGACATGACACGAGGTATTCGAACGGTTCCAATTTCCCATAAAAATTGGTGGCGACTCCATACAAAAATGCAAACGCTTGTTTCTCTTTCCACCCAAGCGCCCCCGTGGGCCCCCGCTGTCCACAGTAGTCTATGCACATCCGCCAACCAGTTACTACTCTAGTGGGTATTAATTCATTTTTATCATTCTTCACCACAATAGTCCCTCCTTTCTTAGGAACTACCTGAAGTGGACTCACTCATTTAGAATGACCAACAGAGTAGATAATACCTGCATGGAGCAGCTTCATTACCTCAGCCATCACAACATCCTGTATCTTCTGATTCAACCTGCGCGGACCCTGTCTGCAAGGCTTGTGATCTTCCTCTAGCTCAATTTTGTGCATACAAATATCAGGACTGATGCCCTTAATGTCATCCAGTGAATAACCCATTGCCTGCCTGTTTTTCTTAAGAACAGCTAACAAAGCGGTCAGCTGATCATCATCCAATTTAGCACTAACAATGACTGGATATTGCTCTGTATCATCTAAAAATGCATATTTAAGATGAGAAGGAAGTGGCTTACGCCCGGGTATCTTTACCTCCATAGCGCAGAGAGTATTTATCATTTATTCCACTCTCTCTCCTTCAGCGTCGGTGAGTTCACGCTCATCTATTGCAGCATCAAGAAAATCCAACACAGCGTCATTGTTCTCTGGGTTATCTGCACACTCATCTAACAACATCAAAGCTTCCAGTGGATCCTTTATCAAGGAATCCAATCAGAACTCATAAACAGACTCATCAACGATATCAACTGAATAACAAGTATCCTCAATCATTGGGCGAGCAAGTGTACCAGATAAACTGAAAGTGATTGCGTCATGCCCCACTGCAAGAGTCAAACACCTTTATTTGACATCAATAATATCCCCAGCTATACATAAGAACGGTCTTCCTAGTATAATTGGGGTTCGGGTATCCTTAGCTATGTCTAAGACAATGAAGTCCACTGATATAAAGAACTTGCCTACTTTAACAGGGACGTCTTCTAGGATACATAAGGGTCGTCTAACCGATCTATCAGCCATCTGTAAGGTGATATTAGACAATTTAAGGTGACCCATATTAAGTTTCTTGCAGATAGAGTAAGGCATGACACTGGCACTGGCTAATAAATCACAAAGAGCCTTATCTATCACTTCATTTCCTATGGTACAGGTAATAGAGAAACTACCCCGGTCTTTCATTTTAGGTGGAGCTTTATTGAGATGTAAATTACTAGACTCTTCCATAAATGCAACAATCTCAAATTCACTAAGCTCTCTCTTACGCGTCAAAATATCTTTCATAAATTTTGCGTAAGTAGGTACCTGGGTAATTAGTTCAGTAAAAGGAATGGTCACCTGAAGGTTCTTGACCACATCCACGAATTTACCGTACTGCCGCTCGACCTTAGCATTTTTCAGACGTCCCGGATAAGGAATTATGGTAACAATAAGCAGGTCTATGACTTTCTATTTACCTTTGTCTGAACGTGCGTGGCATCTCCGCAGCAGGGGAAGGCGACACAGCAGCGGGTTTAAGCTTTGAAATATAATCTCTGCTGGTAGAAGTACTCGATCGAGTACTGTTTCTACTCGATCGAGCGTTTTCTTCAGGTAAATTACTCGATCGAGGAATGCATACCTCTCGATCGAGAACATCAGATTGGGCACAATTCGATCGAAGGTCTCGGTTAATCGATCGAAGGTTTTGGTGGACAAGCAACTCGATCGAGTACCACAATCTCCTCGATCGAGAATATCAGAATGAGCACCAGTCGATCGAATGCTTGGATTACTCGATCAAATGTTTTCGGAGGGCAGATCATTCCATCGAGAAGAATAATCACTCGATCGAGTGATGTGACAATGCTCAGCAGAGACATCTTTGATTAATTCCTCCAAAACAACTTTCGGAATTTCTTCCACAGTTATATCATCATTTTCCGGCATTTTCGGTCCATCATAGGTAACACCACTTCAGAGATTTATTGCATTGATCGGATCACATTGAGGTGGGTGATTCACCTGACCTAATTGCTCGGATGTAAGTTGCGCGACTTGGTCTTGCAAATTTTCTATAGAGTTTTGAGCTTTGTCCGACGTTCTTTCGAGTTGAAGTGCTAAAGATAGCACCAAGGACTTCAACTCAGCAATTTCTACAATTGTAGAAGATGAATCGACTTGTCGTGGCATCCGATTAGGAGGACTAGAGGTACTTGGCATGGTCAATTCTTCATAAAGTTTAGAGAACGGGACTCCTTGCTTGAATTGTTGATAAGCATGGACTCGCTCTACATCCCCCATGCAAGAAATAGAATCGTGTCCTTTTGTACCGCATCTGCCACAAATTACCTCTTGTTCAATCATAACATGGACTTGTTCATGTGCACCCGAAGTTTGTAGAATCTCCGTATTATCAAACCTTCCACTGGGACTTTTCACTTCAGCCACTAAAGACTCATTTGCCTGTCTACCTCCTCTGGGATTCCCATATTCAGCTACATGAATGGCCATTTCTTCAATAAGACGCCATCTCTTGTCATCTTCAACATTTTTCTGGAATCTCCCTTTAGCTGCATTATCCAACACAGCTCTTTGATCATCATACAGCCCATTGTAAAATTGGGTGCATAAGAACCATCGTTGGAAACCATGGTGAGGTACAGAGCGAACCAACTTCTTGAACCTAGTCCAAGCTTCATTCAAATCTTCAGTGGCCAATTGTGTAAAAGTGGTGATTTGGCCTCTCAGCACATTGGTGCGCTGTGGTGGAAAATACCTTCTTTTGAAGGCTAAGGCTAGGGAATTCCAGTCAGTAACACCAGCAGCTTCCCTATTCAAGTCTCTTAACCATTCCCAGGTGTCATCAGTCAAGGAGAAAGGAAAAAGGACTCCCTTGACCCTATCATGTGTCACCCCAGCAGATAAGGGAATGGTAGAGCAATACTCCGTAAACAACTCGATATGCTTACATGGATCCTCGCCAGGTACCCCCTTGAAGAGATTTTTCTCAACCAGTTGTATGTAGGATGGATGAATCCCAAAGGTGCCTGCGTCTGTAGTAGGAAGCACGAAACCTTTAGGCAGAGAATCCACCGTAGGTTCTGAGTGAGTGGCAATGTTTGGCATCTTAACAGGTAGAGTTGATAGAACAGCAGGTATGACAATGTCCTCCTCAAGGACAGATTTCCTGAAACACTATTATAGTACTAGAGAAAAATATGAGATCAGTCTCAAGGAATAAATTCCTTGAGACAAGAGACAAACTTAAAATAAAGCAATACAATTACGCCACCTCCCCGGCAACGGCGCCAAAATTTGACACGGCTGTCGCAACCCTATCAAAAATAAAACCAACCGGTCTCTAATAAATGCAGTAGAGGCAGTCGGGTATCGAATCCACAGGGGTGTCGGAAAATGTATGCTAAACTATGTCCGTTTGAGTAAATATTTCTTAGGGGTTTTGAAAGTTTGTTCTATTCTACGGAGATTAAGAGAAAAAGAGAGTAAAGAGAAGTAAAGTAGAAACTTGACGAGTTTACCAAATAGAGAGAAACAGCTAGGATAGTCGGTTCACCATGATTCTCAAGGAGTCTAGTCTAGGGTCATAGGTCAATGCAAATTAGGTCTGCAGGGTAGTGAAAGGTCCTTTCGGTCCGCTATTCGATCTAAAACATTACGAACTTAGTTTTCGCCCTCATTAGAACGCTCTAATTTTCACTGCAGGTCCTACCCCTTCCAATCTTTCGATCCAGGTCAAGGTGTACCAAAGTTAATCATCTAATTGCGTCGACTAAAGCAGACAATTACAGTTAAAAGCAGTGATTAACAACACAGACACTAAACCCTAGTCACCTATTCATAATCCCCTTAATACCTTGGCTCCCCTATGTCTTAGCAAAGGAGATTAGCTATGCATAATTATTGAATAATAAACAATGATATCGTCGTCAGGTACCAAAAATAAATACCTAAGTACTAGTAACAGAAGTCAGCGGTAAGTAGGGTCGATCTCGACAGGGAGGCGGTCACTATCTACTTGTCAACTCGGTATGTCTAAAGTCACAATTGGGGGTTTGAGTTGAATAAACTAAACTAAAGGAGATTAAGGTAAGAGAAAAGGTTAAGAGGAATTAATAAGAGAGAAAGAAAACTAGGATTGTCGGTTCATCAATGAATATCGGTTAATCGCAGCTAAGGTCACTGATCAGTCGATCGTATCGGTCCAAGGGGCAACGAATATCTCCTTCCGGTCTCAATTCGCCCTAAAATACTATTAGCTTAGCTTCCGCCCTCACTAAAGCATCCTATGTTTCACTGCGGGTCTCACCCCTTCCAACCTTCCGGTCTAGGTTAAGCCTTACCAAGGTTAAATAGGCTAAATGCATTGATTCAAGTAGCTAGTTACAGTTAATAGCAGTGATTAACAACATAGACATAACAACAACGAAAGATCTGTAGCCTAATTAGCAACTAACAATAATTCATCGAATCCCCTAAATCCTAGCAAGATATTTAGCTAGACATAACGATAAATAAAGCAAGAGCAAAAGGCAAAGAAATCTTAGACATCGCAAAATAAAGAGAGAGCAAAGAAAGAGAAAGAATAAAAGGAAGAATTACAGATTAAGAGATCCGGAAATTAGAGGAACAAAGTAGCAGCAGTAACAAGAAAAAGTAACGTATGAAGTGCTATTTAAATCTCATGTCGTATGTCCTATTTATAGGAAAGACAATTATTTACCCTAGAAAACGAAATTAAACTAAAGAAGCCCGAGCCCATTAGATAATTACTCGATCGAACCGTTTAGAAATACTCGATCGAACAAAAACAAGCAAAAACCACTCGATCGAGTAGATAAACCACTCGATCGAGGAACCATTAAAAAGCTCATCTCGATCGAACACATAAAGTACTCGATCGAGTCTTCTCATCCTCCAAAAGTGCTCGATCGACTAAAGCCTTCGATCGAGCAACTTTGACTCAGCCAGCTCATTATGTCGTTAGTTTCAGCCTTGACTTGGTGATTTAGCTTCCGAAATGACTTCACGCATCCCATAACAACAGGATTCCCGCTCGAAATCCACTCATCTTCCAAATGCATGCAAAATGGACGATAAAAGGCTTGATTCCACCACTTTCAGGTCCATTCCTGCAAATAAACTAAAACAAACCAAAGTAGAATATTCGGGGCATTTCGTAGCATAAAACTACGAGGATAGCATTAAAATATGTGCATAAAGAGGCTTACAAAGACTATATAAAATGCACGTATCAAATCTCCCCAAACCGAACCTTTACTCGTCCTCGAGTAAACTAAATTCAAACTAATGGAACGGAATTGAAAACTCAGATCTAGCTACAGATGCCCACTTAAACCGATTTAATGCAAGCGAACTAACACTAGTAGCAAAACAGTCAAACACAAACGAGTTATAAGATGTTTATAATAGAGCTGAACCGTCGACCTTGCAAGACCTTTAATGATGGACTCTCACGGGTCACTCTTCTCTCATGAAGCAAAGGGTAAGCATATGAATGTAAGAGAGAAAGAAATAAAGTAGCTCACCTAAACTACGACCCACATAGACATGCATGCAACTAATATGATAGACAATTCTAACTACCATACATACATTCCAACCAGACAAGGTCTCGTCACAGCCGAGGGCTTACAAAAGTATGGTAAAGTGAGGCAATGGGTAAGAAAAGGCAAAACAGTTTTGGAAATGTGAGGGTATAGGCGGCCAAGCTAGTACCTAAACAGAACAAAATAACAACATCCGATTCTTATGCAATTATTGAATTAAGCACATGTGCCCTTCATTCGACACCAAAACTCACCAAACCGAACCGAACATACTCCTCAATAGATATAAATATAGCATAGGAGTGAAACCGTCAACAAACATTTTTCCATTTTTTTTCAAATTTTTTTTCTTCCTTCTTTTTTTCGGTTTCTTTTTCCTTTTTTTTTTCTTTTTCTGATTTTTTTTTCATTTTTCAATTCTTTTTTTCATCTCATCCTCCTTCTTTCCTTTCTACCAACTCCAAATAATACAATACAAACCAAACTCGGCTCAATAAACGATATACTGAAAAACAACCACTAAACTAGCTTGACAAGGCAGGCTAAATTTGGGATGTAGTTAAGGGTCAAAAGGCAAATTTGGCTAAATGTGGAGTTTAATGGGTAAAATGAAAGAAAAGGGGAATGTAAGCACCTCCCTGCATGTGACACCAACCACTAACCCGAATGTATGTAGGCAAAAAACAATTGAATTTCATATACGTGAAAATTAATGTTACATGTTATGCAAGGAGTATACTACTCACAATCCTACATGAAACTGGTCATAAATGACACCAGTTATAAGGCCCTAATCCTTAGAATATATATGTAGGTTGCCAAAATTACAGGCCAAGTCTATTCGTTCAGCTAAATTTAAACATTAACTCGTAGATTATGCAATAAGACAACGCTAAAAAGATAATTAGTTTTATTGCAAGGCTTAAGCAAAGTGACAAATCATAGTGCAATTTCATCATTCAAATATACCGTTCCGACTCAACCTATATGCTAAAATAAACGTGAAATTTTTGAATTTATAGGTGTTTTCAATTTTTATGAGATTTTCAATTTTTATAAAAATAAACAAGCAATGCATACAGAAATTAAACGTGATAACAGAAATGCAATAAAAATAACATGCAAACACAGATATGGATGCATAACCTCCCCAAACCAAACTGTACAATGCCCTCATTGTACCCAAAAATAAGGAAAGGAAATGCAAACTAAAAAGGATAGAGTGGAGATGCGGAAAACTCTCAAGAATACGCGAAGTAGGGACCTCCCCAAACCAGTCGACAACATGGGAGGTCGCTAAATAGCTCCATAACAGCGTCATTGGAAGCAAATCAAAGCAAGCCAACTTGATCGAGAGAGTAGATAACTCGATCGAGTGAAATGGGCTGTGGAAGTGTTCGATTGAGAAAGAAAAGCTCTCGATCGAAAGATCCTCTCTGGCAGGCATTCGATCGAAAAGAAGAGGTGTTCGATCGAGCCATTCCACGATAGACTCCTGCATGGATGCAATAAACAACCTGTGAAACTAACAAAACGAGCTAACTGCTCCAGTCTATGGTTGTAAAAACCATTTACTACACACACGACAAAAACTAAAATGTAAATCAACTAAAAATTTAAACTGCGGGTTGCCTCCCGGACAGCGCTAGTTTCAGACATGTCCCAGCTCGACCTTTTTTTCTTTTTCACGTCAGCCGATCCAGTGGTCACGATCAAAGCAACTCAAAGCTCTTAGCAGTAGATCATAAATCTGCGCATGTGCTACACAAGAGCATAAGTAGCACCAAAATAAAAAAAGAGCATATGAAAGAAATCTAAAGTACCATCTCAGCCTAACAGATTTTCGATGACAAATACGGTGAAACGTTATTAAAATTTTTGTCAAACCGGGATGGGGTAGAGCATCAGAATAAGAAACAGGAATCACAAGAGATAGTGTACTATTAATACCAACAATAATAAAATTATCGTTTACTACCTCAGGACGGTTGCTAACGGGGGAATCATTGACAGAAGGATACATTACCTCTTCCGTGCTAGGAACAATCACCGACTCAATTACCTTTCCGTTTCCCTCCTTTGTGGGTTCTGTCCCATATATCGTAGCCTCCAAGGCATCGAGCTCGGCTTTGAAAATGGGGGATTCACCGTAACCATTGTCTTCTTCAAAATCATCATCTGAAAGGGACCAAGATGACATATCATTGCTCTCCATGGCCAATATGGTCGATCGAGTAAAGGTAGTACTCGATCGAAAGCTTTCCTCTTGAATATCACTCGATCGAACAAAAGAATCTGCTCGATCGAGAATTCCCTCATAACAGTTGTTCGATCGAGTGGTATTTTCTGTTCGATCGAACACTTCCTCAGACATATCACTCGATCGATCACTATAATCAGTTTGATCAAGCATTTGTTGCTGTCCAGTGCAGAAATCTTCAAGTATTGCGTCGTCTTCAGATAGATCTTCGTATTCAGAGTCATATAAATCATTAGTATCGGTAGGCAACTCGGGTCCTTCATGAGAAAGACCACTCTCTGTGTGCCTAAAGTTCGTCTCAACAGCTAACTGAGCTATTTCAGACTCAAGCTCGTTAATTTGAGCGTAATAAAATCTATCATGTTCCTGCAATTGGAGTGCCGGCGCCTTCACCAAAGATTTCAGCTCAGCAATCTCTTGTTTCTGTTTATCAGGAGGAGTAGCTTGTTGTTGCGGTGGCCAAACGAATGGAGGCTTTTGATAGCCTCGTTGATAAGGTGGATGTGGCGGCACAATTGCAGTGGGATGACTAGCTTGTCTATGCTGCTTAAACGCATAGACCTCATCGTTCCCCGCCAAACAAGTAGCGGCATTGTGCCCAGCAGTACCACATCTCTCACAGTAAACCACCTGTTGCGCCATAGAATGGAACATAGGTGGAAGATCAAAGGTACTCAAGCCTTCCCTTTGACGATATTTTACCGAGAATTGTCTAGGTAGGACCTGTAGGGCCTATCAAAACAACACTAGAGAAAAAGATAAGAACTGCCTCAAGGAATAAATCCCTTGAGGCTAAAGACAGACAAAAAGAAACAAGTAAATAAAATAGTTGCCTCCCCGGCAACGGCGCCAAAATTTGATACCGTCGTCAGGTACCAAAAATAAATACCTAAGTACTAATAACAGAAGTCAGCGGTAAGTAGGGTCGATCTCCACAGGGAGGCGATCACTATCTACTTGTCAACTCGGTCTGTCTAAAGTCACAATGGGGGTTTGAGTTGAATAAACTAAACTAAAGGAGATTAAGGCAAGAGAAAGGTTAAGAGGAATTAATAAGAGAGAAAGAAAACTAGGATTGTCGGTTCATCAATGAATATCGGTTAATCGCAGCTAAGGTCACAGATCAGTCAATCGTATCGGTCCAAGGGGCAACGAATATCTCCTTCCGGTCTCAATTCGCCCTAAAATACTATTAGCGTAGCTTCCGCCCTCACTAATTAAAGCATCCTATTGTTCACTGCGGGTCTCACCCCTTCCAACCTTCCGGTCTAGGTTAAGGCTTACCAAGGTTAAATAGGCTAAATACATCGATTCAAGTAGCTAGTTACAGTTAATAGCAGTGATTAACAACATAGACATAATAACAACGAAAGATCTGTAACCTAATTAGCAACTAACAATAATTCATCGAATCCCCTAAATCCTAGCAAGATATTTAGCTAGACATAACGATAAATAAAGCAAGAGCAAAAGGCAAAGAAATAATAGACATCGCAAAATAAAGAGAGAGCAAAGAAAGAGAAAGAATAAAAGGAAGAATTACAGATTAAGAGATCCGGAAATTAGAGGAACAAAGTAGCAGCAGTAACAGGAAAAAGTAACGTATGAAGTGCTATTTAAATCTCATGTCGTCTTTCCTATTTATAGGAAAGACAATTATTTAACCTAGAATACGAAATTAAACTAAAGAAGCCCGAGCCCATTAGATAATTACTCGATCGAACCGTTTAGAAATACTCGATCGAACAAAAACAAGCAAAAACCACTCGATCGAGTAGATAAACCACTCGATCGAGGAACCATTAAAAAGCTCATCTCGATCGAACACATAAAGTACTCGATCGAGTCTTCTCATCCTCCAAAAGAGCTCGATCGACTAATAAAGCCTTCGATCGAACAACTTTGACTCTGCCAACTCATTATGTCGTTAGTTTCAGCCTTGACTTGGTGATTTAGCTTCCGAAATGACTTCACGCATCCCATAACAACAGGATTCCCGCTGCAAATCCACTCATCTTCCAAATGCACGCAAAATTGACGATAAAAGGCTTGATTCCACCACTTTCGGGTCCATTCCTGCAAATAAACCAAAAAAAACCAAAGTAGAATATTCGGGGCATTTCGTAGCATAAAACTACGAGGATAGCATAAAAATACGTGCATAAAGAGGCTTAAAAAGACTATATAAAATGCACGTATCAGAGAACAACACACAAACTATGAGAATTAAACTTAATAATAAATCGATAGATAATAACCAAGGAAGAGAATTAAAAGAGCAAAGAGATTAATGGAACAAGAAAAGCAAACGTATTTAATTGAAATAAAGAGTAGAGAATACCGAATACAAGAGAGTAGCATTGGAAAATTAGGTTTCTAGTGTCGAGTTCTAAGAGAGAGAGTAAGAGAGAAGAAAAAGAAGAAGCCCCCCAGCAGCTCTAATGACTGCTGTCACTTCCTATTTATTCCTAATTACAAAAATAATATCCAAAGATTAACTAAAATCCGCATATATGACCGAACCTCTCGATCGAGTGAAATGAAACCACTCGATCGAGGATAAAACTCAGCAAACCTCTCGATCGAGTAACACAAGTACTCGATCGAGGACTTAAACAAACAGCTATCTCGATCGCGTAAAGAGAGAACTCGGTCGAGGAACTTCGGCAATGTAAAGCATTCGCTCGACTAGTTTAAGTAGCCAACTTGGTCGATAGAGCTATATTAGCACGGGTGGACTTCTTGAACACATTCCGAAGCCACTTCACGTATCTCCAAGTGACAGATTCCAAGCTCTGATTCCTCCTTCTCCATAATGCATGAGATTGGGACAGGTTCAGGCTTAATTATGCTCCTTTCCGGTTCATACCCGCAATTAATACAAGACAAACCAAAGTAGACTATTCGGGGGCATTTGTAGCTAGATGCCACATAAATAACATAGAAATGCATGTAAATATAGGGTAAAAATCTTATATAAAATACACGCATCACGTCCCCTTGTCACGCAGCAAGACTCACGCCTTTTCAACCGTCCCCCAGGCCACGTCGCCAAAAAACACACCAAGAAACCAAACCACAAAATCCTCTATGAATACCCCTCATTGTACCTCATTATAGGGTACACGAGAGTCCGACCCTTCTTTTCTTGCTTAAAATTCTCGAATCGAATTCCTTAAGTCAAAACCGACACGTATTTTGGACCTACCAATCAAAAATACGAGTCATACACACTTTGTTTGGTACCGCCATTGTGCATTAAAAACACTTGACCGACCATTTCGACCAACTACATGCACCTAATCAACAACTAAAAGCAACACTCTCTCTTACAAAATTGGTTTTAAATCGAGTTTTCCGACTCACAAGTTCAACACTTTGTCGATTCTCGCAAGCAACCGAACATGTAAGTATAAGTGTGTTACAAACTCTTCCACTTTTTTTTTTACTGTTTTCATGACTTTATAAACATACATCACGCATAACATGATTCAAAACATGGAATGATTGAGCCAAAACCGAGTTTTGGCTTGAGGGGAGGCTCCTTATCACACAAAGAGACTCGCGCCCAATAGGTTGCTCAGGTCAGAACTCAAACGTGTTTGAGTTCATTATTCCTCAACAAATTCCTTTTATGTTCTTCCTTTTTTTTTTTTACGGTTTTTACAACTTTAATTCTTTTTTTATGACAAATATTTTTTACCATTGCAAAAATCAACCTTGGTTTCTTATACCATGTCGGTTTTATTCCGTGTGACGATGATATTGTTGGTTAATTATAAATTAGTGGGCATTGGACTATCCATTTCTTTCATTGATCACTTTTTAAATTTATTTACGTTTGCAAGCACTTTGGTCACATTCATAATCACCCTTGGTTAAAATAAGTACCATGTAGATTTAATTCGAGTATGGTGACAAAACGGCTAAGCATACACACTTTACACTTTTATTTATAAACTATTCATGTCAAGCTTGAAAACCCGAGCCCGACACGGAATATCACCAAAATAATGGTAAATATCTCGAGTCACGCAAATCATATTCAAAACACTAGAACAAAAGCGGTTATAACAACCTTTTCAACAAAAGAGATTTTAACAAGCTTTTCAACAAAAGCGGTTTTTAATAACCCTTAAGACGGTTTTATCAACCTTTTTAAAAACCTAGAAGGCTCACTTGGACCGTAGTTTAACTCCTGCCACAATGAACCTCCTGTTTTTCAATTTTTACAAATCTGGGCAAAGCCCATTGTCACGCCATATGGCTCGCGCCCAACCGGGCTGTCTGGTACTATTTTTCTTTGTTTTAGGACTTGTCTAGGACGATACAGATTTCGATTAACCCGAATGCATGCATACGGATCAGATTGACGAGTTTACATATTTACACTCTTTTTTAAACGAAAGGATCGTGTTAAGCAGCATAAAGCTAATTCGGTAAATGGATGTTTAATTTTCGCCTTGCATGTAAATCAACTTATATGCAACTTTGACATCAATTTCTTAGCAATTACATAAACAACCGACTTAGCAAAATTCACATGCCACATTAAATTATTGGATGCACATTCATGCAATTAACCCGTTTTATCAACTCATGCACTTAGCAACCACGATCGATCAGTAGAGGCCGCTATTGGGTGGGATTGGGTGTCCGATTAAAAGGCTTCCTAATAACTACCCTCTCCCCTTCCTCGAATATTTGGATAGTGGACGACCTTATCCATGGCAACGCGAGTGATTCTAGGCATAGAATGCTAAAGGGAGATGATTCCTTATCTTTTGTATCTGCGTCAATCACCACTTCATGCTTTGTTTTACCAAGGTATAAAGTGGACCTCGGACGACATCCAATCACTCCACAATTGCTTGGTGGCGACTCCGAACATCTTTGCATCGTCTCGACACCTTCATCGAGACGAAATCGTATGATCTAAAGTAATCCGGTCGAAAGCATTTTTCATACGTCCCAGAATGTGGCTAGAACAACCTGACCTGCCATCATCGTAACACAACCCCAATAAGATGGCATATGTACTTTTGGATCTTTATTTGTCCTCACGTAAGCCCAAAAGCACAAGCCCTTATTACTAGAGGGGTGGATAGAACCTCTTATAAACATATCACAAACTTTAAATTTCCGGATACGGGACAACTTTCGTCTCAATAACATGGGTGTTACAAACTCCCCCACATAAAGAACACAACGTCCTAATTGTGCCTCGAACTTGACCGCGGCCAAGCCCATAATCCTCTCCCGCTAGGTGAGTGACCCGAGTACTCTTGACCACAGGCTCACCACACGGTCGGAGGGTTGCTGAGATATCATTTATAACTATCCTACCGACCACCGTCGTAATACATCTCACCTAAAGATGAGATGTTCGCCTTTGGGCCCGTTTTGTCCTTATTTAATCCCAAAAGCATAAAGCCTTGTTACTAAGTGGTGGATGAAATCAGTTATAAACATATCACAAGCTACAAATTTTTCCGATGTGTGATAAATTTCCTCTCAATCTCTTGGGGTGTTACAGTGTCTTTTCCGACCGCTGCGCGTCCGCGGATCGGCGCGCTGATGACCCATATCCACTCTTCCATTTGTCTCGTCTTGGCCTTCTACCACACAACCTACTCTACTTCAGGTTATAAAGACACCGAAAACACCAACTAATTCAACACCACAACAACACCAGTGTTCGACTAGATCTAAGAATTTGACGAGGGTCGTGGTGACGAACGCATAGGAGTGTTGTGAGGGATTTGATGATGGCGCCGTTGAAAAGGGCGCTCATCACCGTCGCACCATTAATTCTCCTCCATTTATTAATTGCTCAACCAAAACCCCTAAAATGTTATCTTTCTTTCTAATGTTATTAGTGATGTTTTCTTTTTTATTTATTGGTTGGGTGAATTAAGATGATATATGCATTTAATTTTGATAGTAAGGAATTGTGTGGTGGTATCTATAGCAGTGAGGGTGGTTGTCTTGGAGGAGATGGTTGTGATAGTGAAGGAATGAGAGTGATGGTTGGTTATCTTGTTGGGTTGGTGACTGACGGTAAATATGTGATAATTATAATTATTTATTACCTACTAAAACGCCATATAATGCCACACAAGCGACACGTTATGCTCCGTCCCTGCCACATATTCGTTAATCTGAAACAATAGGTCAAAAATCGATTGAATCTAGTTTGAGAATATGGAATTCAAAGTTTGGTTTACTGTTAGTTAAAATCTAGTTGGAATTATTTTGAGAAGATGGGTAATAGTTTAAATTATTCTCATCAATTAACCCTTAAAAATATACAACTTGAGAGTATTATACAATAAGAATAAGAAAAGCATAAATTATGTGGAAGAGTAATACTAAAATTCGGAAAGAAAAAGTAACGCTATTTCATTTTCTATTTAATAATTATCTTATTAGTTGTTGGCACATACCATCCAATCAAATTATTCCTTTATTCTTACACAAAATAAATGACACGATAACTTCATTCCATACGAGTAACAAGTTACAAGTGTAGTACTTGATATATGAATTATTGTACGTAAAAATAAATTGCACATTTGCACACATATTACAAAACGGAAAATCAAGCATTTACAAGAAAAAGCAAGTAAAACAATTTATTAATCATCAGTTAGTTCCACCAAAGAGTTCCTTCAACTTCTTGACTTGGACAGCATCCAATAAAGTGATCTTCTCAATTACATTTGTTGGCAAATCGTTTCCAAACAAAGATGGGCTTGTAGTTTGGAAACCAGGGCTTGCACTATTTAAACTAACAAACGCAAGGGCAGGTTTGTCACCCACATTTACTTGAAAATGCAACAAATTTTGTGGGAATATCATTATGTCACCCTTGTTTAACTTTTTATAATATGCAATATTATCTCCGGAAATAAACCCGGCGATAATTGGACCATCAATTACCAAAATCAGCTCTGAAACTCGATGTGAGTGGATCGGGACAACTCCACCCACACCGATGTCTAGTCGGAGCATTGATAGGCCCAATCCGTTTAAAGCAGGAAATGTTGTGTCAACTGCGAATGTTGCAGCGAGTTTGAAGATGTTAGACGTGTTCCCTGGGACACCTAAGCCAGAGAATACGAAATCATCGACAGTTAAATTTGCTGGATTCTTGCATGGATATCCGGCTGGCCCTACTGGATAATCGAAGTCTGCTACGCAGAAATCTACAACACTTGTAGCTGATGATACGGTTATAAGGATTAGAAATGAGAATAAAAAGGCAACTTTTTGCAATTCCATGTTTAGAAAATGTTGATAAGAGTGTTTAGGTGTGTTGTGTATTGTGTGTAAGTGTGTTTAGCTATGATTTAGGCTTAATGCGGGAAGACTATATATAGGATGTCAAGGTATGTACAATGTTTATTTGATCCACTGATTGCTTACGTGAATATGTTCATAAATCATAATAGTATAATGTGCAGTCGTGTAAGACGACTTCAACCACCGGAAAGGGGAAAGCCTTGGGAAATTTACATGAGCAATTTTGTATTACCAAAAATCACACAAGTTTTAATGATTACAAGGAATTCAAAAGTCAATTAAAACTTTTAACTTATTTTTGTACATAGAATAAAAATATCTAATATCCTAATACACCCCCTTTTACTCAAATGCCCCTTCAGCTTTAAGAGTGGTTCATGAATAGGTTCCAGCCTGATAAGATCGTATGAGGGGAAAGGTTGAGTTTATTGATGATGGCCAATTGGCTTATATAGTTACAATATATGGTGTGAACACAATCAATAATATGGTATAATATTCTAAGACTCATATATGGTATAATATGCTAAGACTCATATATGGTAAGATATTCTAATATCACCGATATTCCTAACACCCCCCCTCAAGCTGGAGCATGGAGATCAAGAATGCCCAGCTTGCGGAGAAGAGACTGAAACTGAGGCCCGCCCAAAGCTTTGGTAAAGATATCAGCTAACTGTGCGGTAGTAGAAACATGAGAAGTCTTAATCAAACCGTCAATAATCGCATCCCGAATAAAATGACAGTCAATCTCGATGTGTTTAGTACGCTCGTGAAAGACGGGATTTTTAGCAAGATCAATAGCCGATTTGCTATCACTAAAAATATGCATAGGAGTCGAAATAGGCACACTAAAATCGAACAGAAGGTTCTTCAACCACTTAAGTTCACATAAGATATTCGCCATGGAACGATATTCAGCCTCGGCCGAAGAAAGAGACACCGTGTTCTGCTTTTTTGTTTTCCACGAAATAGGCGAGTGGCCCAAGAGAATAAACCACCCACTGACGGACCGACGAGACTCCGGGCAATCGCCCCAATCCGAATCACACCAACCCGTGATTGTAGAGGGGCTGGTGGCACTCATCAAAACGCCTTGTCCTGGACACCCTTTGAGGTAGCGAGCCACCCTCAACGCAGCAGCCATGTGCTCCTTCCGAGGTTGTTTAAGAAAGCGAGAAAGAATGTGCACGGCATAAGACACATCCGGCCTCGTGACAGATAAATAAACGAGTCTCCCGACCAGTCGTCGATAGGACTCGCAATCTTCAAGAACTGGCCCTGTAGCAGAACCAAGAGTATGATTTTGTTCCATTGGAGTAGCTGTCGGTTTGCAGCCGAGAAGACCCACCTCGGAGATAATATCCAACGTGTATTTCCGTTGACTAACAAAGATGCCCTCGGAGCTGCGGGCTATTTCGAGACCAAGAAAATATTTAAGAGGACCCAAGTCCTTCATGTGAAAACAATTCCCCAAATACGACTTGAATTGAGCAACAACGGAAGAATCATTAACAGCAATGACAAGGTCGTCGACATAAATGAGAATGTAAAGACGTACCTGTCCTTGCGAGTAAATAAATAAAGAATAGTCCGAATAGGACTGCTTGAAGCTGTAAGTTTTGAGAGCCGAAGACAATTTGGCAAACCAACAACGGGGTGCTTGGCGCAAACCATATAAGGACTTTTTGAGACGACATACTTGCCCATCTTTTCCACGACTGAAACCCGGAGGGATTTTCATGTACACTTCATCAGCTAAGTCACCGTGCAAGAAAGCATTATGCATGTCCATTTGGTGGAGCTCCCATTTATTAATAGCTGCGACGGCGAGAAAAGTTCGCACCGTAACCATCTTCACTACAGGGGCGAATGTTTCACCAAAATCCAAGCCTTCCACTTGGTGATTACCAAAGACAACAAGGCGAGCTTTATATCGCTCAATTTCGCCATTGGACTGATATTTAATTTTATAGATCCACCGACACCCAAGAGCCTTCTTATCGGGTGGAAGAGTGGTGAGTTCCCATGTCTCATTTCGTTCCAAAGCCTCAATTTCAGATTTCATAGCTTCGCACCATTCAGTATTGTGAATTGCTTCTTTGAAAGACGGAGGTTCAACACCTGCCGTTACAGCTGCTAAAAAACAGCGATGCTTGGGCGAAAAATTATCGCAATTAACATAATTTGAGAGTGCATAGGACGTACCTGAAGACGACGTTGGAGAGCTCGGTTCGCTTGAGGACGGGGATGGACTTTGTGCTGTTTCGAGAACATACCCTTTTAATCGAGAATTTGGGAATTTCGGACGGTGACCACGACCCATTGCATCATTCGGGACAGTGGCAGGACCGGTATTGTTGGGTGGCTCGGGGCTGGCAGTTGCATCAGGACCAGGACCCGAGACAGAGGGAGAAGCAGGGGAAGGACCCGGGTCAGAAACTGTAGGACCCGTGGTTGTGTCAGCGGTGTCCACAGTAGCCGTGCCAGGGTCAGTTTCTGGTGGCGGTTCCAAAGCCGTGGAGTCTGTGTCAGAGTCATAAACCGGAGGTGTAAGGGGATCGCTAGCAGTAGGTTCCGCCGTATCATTAAATGGGTAAACGGATTCATGAAAAATAACATCTCGAGAGACAAAGTAGGATTTAGTATCAAGATCAAATAGTTTCCAACCCTTCTTATTGTGAGGATACCCAACAAACACACACTTGCGACCTCTTTTTGCAAATTTATCACCTTTAGTATTTTGATTATGAGCAAAACATAAACACCCGAAAACTCGTAAATTGGAATAGGCAGGTGGCTTCCCGTACAAATATTCATATGGGGTTTTATTATTAAGTAAAGGCGTAGGAGTACGATTGATTAAATAAGCTGCGGAAAGAATACATTCACCCCAAAAAGTTTGAGGTAAATTTCCCTGAAAGCGAAGGGCCCGTGCTACGTTCAAGATATGCCGGTGCTTGCGTTCAACCCGCCCATTTTGTTGAGGCGTGCCGACACAAGAGGTCTCAAAATGAATACCATTAGAGAAAAAATACCCGGCCATACAATTGAATTACGTACCATTATCACAACGGACTGTTTTAAGGCCTTTAGAAAATTGAGTAGTGACCATATTAATAAAGCTCATGAACATGTCTGTAACCTCAACTTTATCAAGCAATAAATAGACCCACGTAGCACGGGAGTAATCATCCACAATCGTCAAGAAATATCGTGCCCCACATGATGATGCAATACGATAAGGACCCCACAAATCGCAATGTATTAATTCAAAAAAAATCGGAAGCACGTTTATTATTCAAATCAAAAGTATTACGGTGTTGTTTCGCAAAGTGACACACGTCACAAACATTCTCTTTATTGTAAACTAAACTACTCAAAGAGGGAATGGTCTTGACAATTTTATCTGATGGATGCCCCAGACGCTTATGCCACATATCAAAAGTACCTTGATCAGTTATACTATGAACCGTCAACGGTCGCTCCCCCGCACAAATCCAATAAAGTCCATCCCGTAGCTCACCGACTCCAATCGTCGTCCTCGAGGAACGGTCCTGTATAAGACATGAATTTTGGGAGAATTCAAAGAAATAGTTAGTTTTTGTTGTTATTTGAGAAATTGAAAGTAAGTTGCACTTCAAACTTGGAACATATAGCACGTTATGTAGAGTAAGAGATGGGTTGATATAAACAGAACCCATTGTCGTGGACACGACTTGCTGCCCATTAGGAAGACAAACGGGTCGGCCTGGAATCGTGAGACGGTCCTCCAAATATTGTAGAGTACCTGTAACATGATTAGAGGCTCCTGTATCAAGTATCCAATAACACATACCACTGAGACGGTCGCCAGCAAGAAGAGACTTGGCAGTAGCGCCAGAGATAACTGCATTTACTTGAGTCGCTGGTTCCTTATCACGGTTTGAACCCGAGCCCGAGGCAGCAGCACCCCCGTCTCTCCCACGAGACAACTCCCTGCGCCAACGACGATACTCAGCTATCGTCCGTGGTCTCTCACCCCACCAATCTGGAAACCGTTTCGATTTGAAGAAACAGTTTGATACTTCATGACCCCTGGTTTCGCAAAAGACACAAAACAACTGTCGTTGTGCGCCCTTTTCCTGATCACGCAACACCCTCCAGTCGACAGAGGTATTAGGAACGGCAAATGCCGCAACTTCAGAGACATCGGGGGCAGATTCGACTTTCAAGCGTTCTTGTTGAACTACTACACTGTATGCACGATTTAGACTCGGAAGTGGTTCGAGTTGGAACTGCTGGGACCTAACACCTCCATATAAGGTGGTGTCGAGACCCATAAAAAACTGGTGCAGTCATTCATTGTCAAGACGTTGAAGAGCAGCGGTGCCAATTCCGCGTTCGCATTTGCCACACGTACAAGCAAACGGTTGTTCGTGTACAATAAGAGCATCCCATAGAGATTTTAATTTACCATAGTAAGAGGTTACGTCCATACCTTTGGTTTGTTTACAGTTATTGAGTTGAGTCTGAAAATTATGGATTTTGGTGCCATCAACCACATCGAATTGTGCTTTCAATTCTGCCCATAACACCGATGCATCCGCTACGTACGAGACGTTGTCGAGAATGGAGGGATCGATCGAGTTGCGAAGCCATTGCACAAGAGTGCAATGAACGGCCTCCCAATTAGCAAGGTTGAATTTTCCTCTTGGTTTTTTTAATCGAACCATCGACGAAGCCAAACTTGCGTCTTGCTTTGAGAGACATCGTCATGGAATGTTGCCAGTCATGGTAATTGCCACGACGAAGCATAATATTTGATATTTTCGCACCCGGACCATCTTGGGAACCGAGGTAGTAAGGGTTGGAGGGGTCGATTTTTGGAAAGTCGAGCACGGACTCGTCTTCCTTAGGAGGCATGGTGGCTGAATTAATGATTTTCGTGTTTGATAATTTTTAGGTTTAGGTTTAATTTTGATTTAAAATCCCTGATACCATGATAAGATCGTATGAGGGGAAAGGTTGAGTTTATTGATGATGGCCAATTGGCTTATATAGTTACAATATATGGTGTGAACACAATCAATAATATGGTATAATATTCTAAGACTCATATATGGTATAATATGCTAAGACTCATATATGGTAAGATATTCTAATATCACCGATATTCCTAACACAGCCCTATATATACTATGTGCGAAAACTCACTAGTGAAATATTGAGGTTCCTAGGATTTAATTTCGTGACCTCTTGATCACCTAGCTTTGATATCATGTCAAGGAACCATCTAAGTCAAAAGCTTAAACTAATGGTTGGAGTTCTAAGATTGATTTTATAGTCAAACACGCTCCCTCACTTGAATGCCCTCCCAATACCTGGTACTAATATTCCACTTAAGAAGTGAAAGTGGTGAGATTTGAACCAATAACCTTTTGATCACAGTGTCTCTAATACTTTGTTAGATAAGTTATCTCAACCAAAAGCTTAACATGATGGTTAAGATCCAATCAATATTTAATATCCTAATAAAGTCAAATGTAAGTAAGTGAGTTACGATTATCAAAAGAGTATTTGATTTTATAGTTAGTATAAGAGTTGTCGTTTTAGAGGTAAGTAGCTAAAGCTAGTTCTTTAAAAAAACAAAAAAAACAAAAAAGAATCTTATCTTTATTAATGCAGAAGACAATACTGAATCCAGGACGCGCCACGTCATTAATACAACCTTTTTTTTTATTTTTTTTTATTTTGGAAATTCAAGTTATGGTGGGACCCGTTAGTGTGCAAATTATTTATTTCTTCAGAAGTCCGCCAATACAAACATGCGACAAATTCCGTCTTAGAACAAATACTATGAAATAATTTTATACATTCTGAATAAATGAAATTAATGACATATAAGCGGAATGAATTAAAAATCGGAATAAATGAAACTAATTACAAATTATTGATTTACATAATTTAAAAAAAATTAAATAACAATAAATTACATAATTACGAGAAGGATTTATATTTAGTTACGGGATTGAATTACATATAATGCGAATAAATTACATGCATAATTTTTTAAAACTAGATAGTACGATATATTTTTTTAAAAAAAATCATGACGGAGTATTTACTTACAGTAAAAATCTCGGCAACTTAACTACCAGCCGCGCACACCGAAAATGGTAGGTGACAATAATAGACTACCGAGTAAATTTACTCTTCAACAAGCGTTTCAAGCAAAAATTATTTTTTTATCTCTAAAAAAAACAAATAAATGTTGACATTTATTGAAATATTTAAATTTTAAAATTTTTAAAAATTATAACACAAACGATTAACAATTGTTTTAATAAGTATTTTTTTAAATATAACACGATAATTAAATAATTGTCAAACTTTAACATATGTTTTTTTTTAAAAAAAAAAAGATCCTCTCAGATCTGTAAAGAAAGCCGTTCATCACCGAGAATTTATTTACTTGGAGCAAAAATTATGGCAACTTTACTATCAGTCGCGCACTAAACCCGACCACAACTGAAAACCGTGTACGAATCCTATTAAGACATTAGTAGATGTCACTTATCCGGATCTGCTTGCACAATTGTGGAATCCGGAATATCTCTAGCAAAGGGCAATCCTCGCCCCTACTCACGAGATTGTTGAATCAGTAAATGAATATGCTTTGTCGCTTATTAAAAAGGATGAGAGAATTTATTTAAGCTCCGATGAGGTGTGTAGTGGTGACAGAGGTACAGGTGACGGTGACATTCACTCTACTGAATTCCTCAACAGTATAAAATGTGCCGGACTCCCGAATCACCAATTGAGGTTGAAGGTCGGTGCTATGGTGATGCTTCTGCGAAACATTGATCAATCACGTGGGTTGTGTAACGGTACGAGACTAATTGTGACTGATCTGGGGGCACGCGTGATAAGATGTACTGTCTTAACTCGTAGTCATAAAGGTAATAGAGTGCATACTGCTCGACTACGACTACTAATGTAGTCTATCATGAAATTTGTGATTCAAATATGCGTACTTCTACTACGACTACTAATATAGTCTATCATGAAATTTTTCAATTTTTAGAATAATTTGCATATGTTAAAGTTGATTATTAAATTATATTTTTTTTATCGGGATGTAAAGTGTTTTATGTATGCAAATTTTATTTACAATAGTGGATTACTTTATTTCCTCTTAAATCATTGCATGTGAACACGTATTTGTAACAAGTTTAAACATTAGTTATGTAGATCGCTGATTTATACCAACTAGATAAGTACAATAGAAATGAAAAAAAAAATACATCAAAAAATATTTATATCGGCCCAAGTACATACCCGTGCAATTTTGCACGGGTTTAAAACTAGTTACACTTAATTGTCAAGCTTTAGAAATTACTTCGGGTAATTGTTTTGTTACAAGGAAGGTTCCTTTAATGTCGTTTGTTTGTCTCTTATTTGATTTACCAACTTTTTAAGGTCGGGCTTCGAGTTTTATTAAACGTTTTTGAATTATAATTGGCTGAACCGACATCTCTTTCTGTCAGATTTCTTTTCCTTTCTTTTGTGAGGGACAACTTAACTTTGAATTTGTTATCTTTGATCTGGTTGCGATCGGATTGGTTCTAATTGGTTTGTCGGGGCCTTTGGTTTTGGTGGTGTCTTGGTATTCGTCCATGGTTGAGTGTTTTTGCAGAGTTGGTTGTTTGCGTTGGTGTTGTGGGATTGGGTCGGTAGTAGTTCTTTGTTTATTCAACTTATTTGTTCTCTAAATCTCTTCTTTTAATTGTAAGAAAAAAAGATTGTAGTAACCAGAGGATAGTAGAAATACCAGACGAATAGAAGCGATCAGAAATTAGAATCACAATAATAAGTAGTGCCGTGGTAGAAGCCACTGCCTTGAAAACTATTTGCCCGGTACGACCGTGGTGGCGATCAGCTAGTGCCGGTAGTTCCCCAAGGATAACACTACAGTCTCCACGCAGTTTCGCCCACTCGGAACTGTGAGACTTGGAACGAAATATAGCAGAACTAAACTCAGGAATTTATTAGAATGAACAACAGAGAAAAAGAGAGGAGAAGTGTGTTTTCGATTGTGTATAAACTGGAGATGAGTTGCTCTATTTATAGTAAAAATAGAGCAACAGATGAGCAAAAACTGCTCCACATAATCAGAGGTCAAAAGACGTGATTAGTAGAGAATAATCAGCTTCTTATAAGCCCACTAACAGTCTTATTGGACTGATTCTCATAGCAGTTGGTTACACAGTCCACTTCGCACTCAAAAGCCCAAAAAGGTAAAATAGGGCCTTTGGCCCGCACCGCAGGTGCTCTACCCAAACCCAAACCCGAGCCCGAGCTCAAGCCGGGACGGGCCGGCGCGCGCGCGCGTGTGTGTTTGGGCCCATACCCACAGGCCCAACACTCACCACAAAAGCCTCCTTGGACCAATCTCTTAACCCATCAATCATTGGTAGCAATATAAACATCAAAAAAGAGGAGTTTCCCACCGATGTGAGACAAACTCTCACAACAAAACTGACTTTGTTGCTTTTCAATGCATCACTGCCAACATTAATCTCTCATTTCTTCCTTGTATTTTAATGGATTATGAGTTCTTTCTTCACAATCTTAGTGCTGTTTTTGCTTCGGAGGATTTTGGTAGTGATGATGACGTCCTTATTAAGTGGATTTTGGAGTTAGGGGAGCAGTCTATCTCTAATTTGAATTTGTTAAAGGATAGGGATAACACTCTCTTTAAGGAAAGTAATGTCTCTTTGGCTTCACTTCTTTACATGTCAGCTCTCAAGTTTTTATGTTTTCTCGGGATTCCACCCTTTCATGACCAGCCCACGGCTTCTTCCACTGCAATTTCTTTGATCCTAAATTTAGCATTTTGCGAACTAAAACTTTCCAATTATACAAAGGCTTGGTCTTACTCCAACTTTGTCTTAACTTTTGAACCCACCAATGTTAAGGCGCTATACCATAGAGGCTTAGCATTCAAGCAGCTGAACTCCCTTACCGAGGCTCTTGCTAACTTTGAATCTGCTTTGAAACTTGACCCGAATAATAAAGATATTAGTCGTGAACTTCGTTCTGTGGTTGACTGTTTAGCACTCAATCTCAATGAAAAGCCGGTCTCTTATCAATTCGACCCTTTGGCCACAATCAAGAAAGGTAAGAAACATATACTTTTGTTATGAAGAGGTAGAGAAATGTGTACTTCCTTATGAAGAAGTTGGGTAAGCGTCTTCTAGTTTAGCACCATTAGTACAAGCAATACCATCAACTTCAGTCACTGATGATCTAGGTTGTGATCAAGATGGGGTTGACACTTGCTCAGATGTGATGGATTGCGTTAATGATGTTTCCCCGTCTTTGCCTATCGAAGCTGAAGGTAGTAGTAGTACTAGTCTTGATCCCTCTCGTGCTTTTAACTCGAAACCTGCCAAGTACATCTTCTTCAACAAAAAACATGCTCACAAGAAGCTACATCTTTCGTCTCAAAACTATAATAATTTGATGCGTGGAAAGAATCTTCAGTTCTTCCACCTCAAATCCGGGACTTTCTCGAGGGTTCGCCCCCTCATTTTCAATACTTCTATCTAGGAGGGAACTCCCGAAGAAGATACTTCAAGGGCAGCAGAAGTTCTCCCCTCTTCTCCTTTGCCTAAGGAGCAAAATAGAAAGGCAACATATATCCCTGAGAGCAATACAATGATCCAGGAGGAAGTTTTCTTCCAAATTGATAAAAAGAAGCGTCTTTCTCCAGATTCCTCTGTAATTAGCAAAGTCTCAACGTTCCAGTTCCTGTGCGGTAAGGCATGATTTGAGCCGGGAGTGTAGACGTAAGGTGGATTATTCTCACCGCCGAAGTCGGGTGGTTCAAGCTAAAGCTAATGGTAATTTGAAAAAAAGATCGGTTTTTTCTGTCGAGCGTTCATCTTTTCTTTGCAGGTACACAAGGTACACCGAGACTGATGTCGTGTCTAGAAGGGTTAAGAGAAAGAGGCTGACTTGTTCCAGTTCGATGACCATTATCATCCTTTCCTTAAAAAATTTTGTCTTTCTGTTTCAGTTAAATACTCTTGTACTTTTAGTTCGAGTACCTTGCTTTCTAGTAGTCTAAGAAACTCGGGTACTCCTATTTTTGTATTCTAAACTTGCTATTCTTTTAATTGCGGTTTATTTTTGTCAAAAAAGAAAAAGGATGCTACTTCAAAACCCTTATTTTATTGTTTTTATGACAAAATGCCAATGATTTATATTAGAATTCTCATATCACCCTACACCTTAACTTTACAATATAGGGTTATTTCATAACAATAATTCATCCTATTGGTGGTCTGCAATAATCACTCTATCTTATTAATAATCCCAATTAAATTCAACCTAAGCACCATACCTTCTAATAACGAACTAGCTGATATTTTTTTAAATTTATGTTGGAATGTTTGATAGTTTTTGGACAACCTAGCTGTATATGTGATGTCTATGTGTAATATATACAAGTGCTGAATCAAGTACTTGGTTTATTTGAAACAAATAAATATAAAAAAATATCAACTGGTTCATTATTAGAAGGTATGGTGTTTAGGTTGGATTTAATTGAGATTATTGATAAGATGAATTGATTATTACATATCACCAATATGATGGATTATTAAATAACCCTATAATATATGCTCACTATTCAAGCACCCATTAACACCGCTGAATTCCAACATATTTTTTTGTTTGTTTGGGTGTTTAAGGGTTCCGTACTGGAGTGACGATAGGTGATTATGGTGGGTGGCAGTGGAGTTCTGTGGTTGTTGGATGCTGAAGGGTGGACACTTGTGGGGAATTGAGACGTAATATATGAATTCTTTGAATATGAATTAGGGGCATTTTGGTTATTAAAACACAAAAATGTGTTTTGAAGAAAGTTAATTTTCTCGAAAATTGATAAGAATAATCTGATCTCTTTAACTCTCTTCCAAAAATATTCCCACCTTTCGTTAATCTCATAGTAATCTCACTATTATATCCTATCTTCATTAAGTAAGTTTAGAAAAGTGTTTTGTGAGCAACCATAAAAAAGGAGTAATTAATAATTTACTTTTATAGAAATTGAAAGCAAAACATTTAGGGGGTGTTTGGGTGGAACTTTTGGAATGGATTGGAATGGATTTAATCCATTCTAATGTTTGGTTGGAGGTTTTTAGAATGGAGTTAGATACCCAATGGATTCTAACTCCATTTCAACCCCTTGAAATCTCATACCCATGTTTGCACTCAAGTTTCTAACTCCATTCCATATTATTACTACCTCTATATCCATTCCAGGGTCAAACCAAACACCCATGAGCAAGTATAGGGTTCTAACTACATACCACTATGGTATCACAATCCATTCCATACCATTCCAATACTTCGAACCAAACGACCCCTTAGTTAGGTGGTTGTTAGGCCCAAATTCTGGATATGGGCTGGTCCAGGGAGGTAGGTCAGGAAGCTGAACATGAAGTAGGACGGCTGGAAGCCAGAGCAGAAGCAACGTGTACCGCAGGCGTGGGTCTGGGTTCGGTGATTAATTTATGTGAAGATATTATAAGGAAATTCTATCACTTGCCATATTCAAGGGAAGGAAAGTCCTACCCCGTGCCAAATTGGGAATACTTGGAGAAGAAGCAAGAAACCCTAGACGGAGGAGTTCCACTATATAAGGGGCATCAATGCAAGACAAAGAGATCATCAGAAAATACAGAGAAAAGCCCTAGCCTCCATAATATAGCAAAATCATCCACATTGTATTTCCTCTCGAATTATAGCGCAAATCTTGGTGGGATCCTGTCTCCCCCCGCGGTTGTTTCCCACATTGGGTTTTCCGCGTCACCAAAATTGTTTGTGTTCTTCGTTCTACTATGCATACAACTCAACATACAAACGTCAATATAACGATTACACGACCCTAATATCGATCTAACGCTAAGACCACTTTAACCCTAAAACAGGTAGAAATTTACCAAAACAGTTTGGCACCTACCGTGGGGCATAGTGGTCGTCTCCGTTAGTCAGTTCACAGAACAAAACAGCATGTCAGGACAACCAGAAGCCAGTCCAGGCAATGCAGACGGCACCCCAACAACACGGGCACCGTCTCCCTCCACAGCAACGGTACGCACGACTTCGGCTTAGCCAACTGGCACTACCTAGGTAACAGCTGCCAAACATAGCCAAAGCTCCCAAGCACTAGCAAATCAGCCATCAGAAAGAACTCAGGTTAGAGACTCGGATGTCGTCCAGGGCAGGCATAGGGTACCACAGCCGGAGAGAGGAGGGCAACCCAGACAGCAGGCTCAGACCCCACCGAGTCCTACCAGTATCATGATAAGAGGACTAGACACCCTAGCAAAGACAATCCGAACAATGCAGAGTGAGAACAGGAGCATGAGATCCCAGATGGAAGAGGATAACAACCTCCTCTGAGCCCAGATCAACGAGTTGAGGAACCACGCTTCCAGTTCAGCCACTTGGATGAGGGAAGCCAGATCCGGAGCAGCATCAGAAGGAGATAGAGATCGGAGGCAGACGCGCGTGCTGCCACATGACGTGGTAACTCGGTTGGACATAGAAACAACACCACAACAAAGAAGAGGCCTGATCCCAGTAGGATTGGGGGCACTAACACCGGATGACGAGCCAGCACGTCAGGATCCACCACCCATGTCAGGTACAGAAGAGGATCAGCAGAGCAGGTTGGCGTCTGCGGCTCCATTGACCAGAGGACCAACCCCAAACAGAACCGAGTACACGTGGGTAAATGGTTTAGGTGTAGCAACATCGCAAGTGCACCAATCGCCAATATCAGGGCAGCAGAATTTCGTAAGAACTATGGATCAGCAGCCACAGGAGTATCAGCAACTCACCGATAGAGAGGCATATATAGAGTAGCAGTACCAGGAACTACGTAGCCTCCTCCAGAGAGTTCCAGGAATGCCATGGCCCATGGAAATGGCCGCACCAGAAAGCTAAGCCGACTCGCCCTTCACCGATGATATAGCTGCGGTCGCTTTGCCAAAAGGATTCAGTGTCCCAACGATGACTCTTTTCGATGGGACCACATACCCTTGTGATCACATTAGCCAATTTAAGCAAAAAATGATGGTAACTATAGCGACTTGAGCCTCGAAGGAGGCATGCATGTGCAAAGGATTTGGCTCAACCCTAACAGGGCAGCGCTACAATGGTTTGTTGGCCTACCCAACGGATCCATATCCTCATTCGCTAACCTGGTCAACGCCTTCAATCAGCAATTCTCTAGCAGCTGAAGAACCCCAAAACAACCAAGTTATCTATACAGGATTGTTCAAGAGATCGGCGAATCAAACAAGGACTACGTCACCAGGTTCAATGCAGAAAAAGTTTCCATACGGTGCTGTGACGCATCCACAACCATTAACGCCTTCAGGTAGGGCCTGGATAAGGAGTCAGACCTCTACAAGGAGTTAATAATGCATCCGTGCGAAATATTTGAGGAAGTTCAGCAGAGAGCCACAGCGGCATTAAGGTTAGAGGAAGATATACAGGCTAGAAAAGGAATGACGACCTTCGCCAAAACAAGCAGAAAAATCCCAACAGAAAAGAAAGACGAGAGAGCCAGGCCATACAACAGACCAAATATCAGCAGAGTAGCAGAAAAGACCCAGCAAGTAGATGATTCTCCGCATCCTCCCAGACTAGCTGATTATGGGTTCAACACAGGAATGGAAGGTTTGCTGAAAGCACTGACGGAGTTGGGTGACCAGGTAAGGTCGCCTAAGCCTCCTACGCAAAGCCGACCCAATGCTGACAGGGACAGTAGCAAGAGATGTGAATGGCATCAGGATATCGGGCACCGGACAAAAGATTGTTTCAGGTTACGAAGGGAAGTGAAATTTCAGGTACGTAAAGGAAATCTGGACTACCTGTTATCACGTGGGGACAAGCGGGATAAGAGAGAAATAGCAAACCAGGTGCTCCCTTCTGCTCTACCCATATGCACAAAAATTATTAACGTGATAACAGGTGGATCCGAGCTATCAGGCTTAACATACTCTGCGGCCAAAAGGAGAGCCACTGAAAGTAAAGGAGACCATCCAGAAACTTCCTACAGAGTGAGCCAAAGTGATTTACCACTGGTAACGTTTGATGAAACTGACGTAGAGAGTGGCGCAGAACAACACCATGACGCCCTGACCATCACATTATCCATTGGAAACTGCACCGTGCGAAAGGTACTAGTAGATACCGGAAGCTCCGTGAACCTCATTATGTTTGAAACTCTCAAAATCATGGGTTTCGACAAAGAAAATCTGATAAAGAAGTTTGTACCGCTAGTGGGATTCAGTGGTGAGACAGCACATTCGGTAGGCGAGTTAAACATCCCAATGTATATTGAAGGAGTTAACAAATTGGTGAGGTACTTAGTCATCGAGGGCCCGACCACTTACAACGTAATACTAGGAAGACCGTGGCTGCATCAGATGAAGGCAGTCCCTTCAACATATCATCAATGTCTCAAATTCCTAACCCCGTGGGGCGTGGTCACGGTGAAAGGGGACCGCGAAGAATCCAGGAGCTGCTACACGCAAGCCCTGAAAGCCACAACTAAGCTCCCCTCATAGCAATACAGGGCCGGGGTACCTCGAAGGAATACAAGGAGCCATCCTCGGAGGAACTAGACCAGGTCCACCCGGATAAAACAGTGTTAATTGGAGCAACCTGTAGTGGATAGCTACGTGACCAACTGACCCAATTTCTATAAACGAACATGGACTGTTTTACTTGGTCCCATGATGACATGGTTGGCATAGATCCATCTGTTATTTCACATAAGTTAAGCATGAACCCAGGTTGCACCCCGGTACAGCAGAAGAGAAGGAAGTTCGCGGCAGAACGAAATGAAGTTATTAACAAAGAGGTAGACAGCCTCCTGGCAGCAGGAAACACCAGAGAAGTCAGCTACCCTGAATGGCTCTCTAATGTAGTAGTGGTACCCAAGAAAAATGGAAAGTGGAGGGTATGCGTTAACTTCACAGATCAAAATAAAGCTTGTTCCAAAGACCCTTTTCCACTACCCCATATCGATGCAATGGTGGATGCCACGGCCGGGCACGAGGTACTTACCTTTCTAGACGCCTGGAGTGGCTATAATCAGATCAAGATGCACCCGCAGGATCAGTAAAAAATGGCATTCATGTCGGAACGGGGCATATACTGCTACAATGTCATGCCCTTTGGCTTGAAAAACGCCGGTTCCACCTACCAGCGTCTGGTAAATAAATTGTTTAAACAACAAATAGGGAAGACAATGGAAGTATACATAGACGATATGGTGGTAAAGTCCAGAAAAGCAGGTATGCATATGGAGCATTTGGCAGACACCTTCAAAACATTGAGGGAGTACAAGATGAAGCTTAATCCGTCCAAGTGCTCATTTGGAGTATCCTCGGGAAAATTCTTAGGATACATGGTAACCCAGAGAGGGATTGAGCAAGCAAGGAACAAATCAGAGCAATCCTCCATCTAGAATCACTGCAAAAGCCAAAGGATGTACAACGACTAGCAGGAAAAGTGGCGGCCCTGAGCAGATTTATCTCACGAGCCTCGAATAGATGCAAGCTATTTTACGATATATTGAGAAAGAGCCAGAAGTTCGAGTGGACGGGGGAGCACGAAAAAGCATTCATAGAACTTAAGTGCTACCTGAGCATGCCACCGCTGCTGGCGAAGCCAGAGCAAGGGGAGCCACTGTTCCTGTATCTGTCGGTTACAGAAGCAGCAATAAGCGCAGTTTTGGTCAAAGAGCAAGAGGGGATACAGCATCCAGTATATTATATCAGCAAGTCTCTCCTTCCTGCAGAGACCAGGTACACATCTTTCGAGAAATTGGTATTAGCTTTGGTCACTGCTTCCTATAAATTGCGACCGTATTTTAAATCTCACACCATCCACGTAATAACTAATTATCCATTGAAAACTATCATGAGGAAACCTGAACTTTCTGGGAGAATGACTAAGTGGTCGGTGCACTTGAGTGGATATGATTTACAATTTGAACCCAGAACGGCAATAAAATCCCAGGCACTAGCAGATTTCGTCTCGGACTTCTGTTCTGCTACCCATACGGAGGCAGAAAAAGGAATGTTGACATTAGTAGGGGACCAAGAAAGCGGAGTTTGGACCCCATATATAGATGAAGCCTCAAACGCGCAGGGAGCTGGTGTAGGTTTGGTCCTCCAGTCGCCTAAAGGCGATATGATGCAAATGGTACTAGGGCTCAAAGTAAGGAATCTGGGGGTGTTTAGCGATTCGTTGCTTGTGGTGAACCATGTAAACAACGAGTATGTGGCGCGTGACTCGAAGATGATAGCCTACCTAAAGATAGCCACAGAGAAGAAATTGAAATTTAGATCGTTTAAAATAACGCAGGTATCAAGGGATCAGAACGTGGAGGCAGACGCTTTGGCCACATTAGGAGCCACCTTCCAACCCACAGAACTATCGAATATACCAATTACTCATGTATTAACCCCCGCCATTCAGAAGGAGTCAGAGCAGGATCTCCCAGGGGAAGCAGCACACGCGCGACGTGTGTAAGGAGCAAAAATCTTGATCTCAGAGGAAGGTCAGCAGGGGGGTCCGGACTGGAGAACACCTTATATGAATTGGCTGAGAGATGGGAAACTCCCCGAAGACAGGAAGGAAGCACAAAGTTTTAGGATAAAGGCCTCCAGATACGTCTTGATAGATAACGTTCTCTTTAAAAAATCTTTGGCATGACCTTGTCTCAGGTGTCTAAGTAAAGAGGAAGCAGATACAGTGTTGCACGATGTGCATAGCGGGGAGTGTGGAAACCATGCTGGAGGGCGGAGTCTGTCTAACAAAATATTAAGACAGGGATATTTCTGGCCTACTATGAGGGCACACGCTGTTAACCATGCCAGATGCTGTCATTCATGTCAAAAGACGGCTCCGACAATCCATCAGCCAGCAGAGCCAATGCATCCAATCATCTCCCCGTGGCCATTTATGATGTGGGGGATGGACATAGTAGGAAAGCTGCCTAGGGCTCCAGGAAACAGAGTGTATATGCTTGTCATGACTGATTATTTTTCGAAATGGATTGAAGCTGGGGCTATGACAGAAGTAAAGGAACGCCAGGTGATCTCTTTTATAAAACGCAACATCATTAGCAGGTTTGGAATACCGTCTGAAATCATATGCGACAACGGATCTCAGTTCATATCAGATAACACTGAGGGCTTTTGTTCGCATTGGAACATAACGCTAAGGAAGTCAGCCCCCAGATACCCACAAACCAACGACCAAGCTGAGTCCAGTAATAAAATTATTGTGGAAAACCTTAGAAAGCGGCTGGAAGAGCTAGGAGGTAAGTGCGCAGACGAGCTACCATTGGTACTCTGGTCAGATAGAATGACGCCAAAAGTAGCAACATGCCAGACGCCATTTAGCCTAGCCTACGGGACAGAGGCAGTGATACCATCAGAAGTTCTGGTACCTACGCATAGGTATGGCTGCCAGACGGTAGAACATAACCAAGTTGAAATGGCTATTAGCCTAGACACAACTGATGAGCTACGAGAAAGCTCTTACATACGTATGGCATCATACAAGCAATCGGTAGCCAGGACATATAATAAGAATGTCAAAGTCAGGACCCTCGCAGTAGGGGACCTAGTACTCAGAAGGGTATTTGAAAATACCAAAAATCACAAGGCAGGCAAATTTGCCTACAAGTGGGAAGGACCATATCAGGTTGAGAGCATTATCAAGAATGGGGCATACAGGTTGATGACCATGCATGGTCAGATCCTGGATAAACCCTGGAACATCCGTCATCTGAAACGGTACTTTGTCTGACAAAGTGCCGAACCCTTAGTCTATAAAGGACCTTTCAACAGTCCGTGAAGCAAAAAAAAAAGGGTGGGGGTTAGTATATGCTTTAGGTGTTGGTTTATTTTTAAAGTTTTGCTTTTCTTTTCCTTTTCGTTTTTCAAAACAAATTAAGTCGTTTTTAAACCAAGTAGTTCAGGTTGTGGCTTCCTGGATCCAGCTGTTGCCTTGGAACACAATGAGATAACACCAGGTAATTTGAACTACTTTAGAATTTATCACGCTTCTAGGAAGAAAGGCTTTAACACTAATGTTGGTTGCTTGTCAGGCAAGGGAAACTTTGAGGGTCCAGCCCCTACCATGTGGGCTACGAGACGTTTAGTAAGTCGGCTACATGGGGAGCATACGTTTGAGGTAGCGCGCAGGGTACGGCGGTACTAAGACCACCTGTACCTCACCGTTAATCTCAGTAAATCCATAGCTATGACGTAGGGCCATATACATAGGTGCATGCACGAAATCACAAACGCTGGAACCACAAGGAACGCAACATTCCTTGTTAACCAGAAAAGGACAATGAGAGGTACGCTTTAATCAGCTATCCTATTGATAAGGTATTTTACGTCATGGGTAAAATATGTTATCAAACACCTGCCACCAGGGGAGACGGCTGTGCACCTGGAACCAGGTCAGCCATCTGGATATATCAATGTGGGATCAAACTCCATAAAACGAGGGCACAAACGCAAGTATGACAAGAGGGGGGCCTAAGAGCTAGGCCCAAAGTTACTTCAAAATAAGGACACCTGCTACCTATAGCAAGTGCCACAATAATTTCAAAGCCTGCACGCCAGCAGGCACAAGCAAACGAAAAATAAAAATAGTTTGAAAGTATAAATACAAATTTTCACCACACAGGGCCAAGTCCCCAGAAAATGTAATTAAAATTTTAAGAGAGGTCAATCCTCTCATCAGCTGCATTCTGACCAATGCCTTGCTCCCCGTGCTCCATCTGCTTCTCTGATGCAGGTACCTGAACCGTCTCAGGAGCCGCAACAGCGCTACCACCAGCTTCCTCAGCCAGGATCTCCTCTACAGGATCAGTCTCAGAGATAGTTCCAGAGATGTCCATGGCAAGAAATTCGGGTTCACGATTGGCGACCTCAGCACCAGCAGGGAATAAGGCGCTTAAATCCATACCATTGGGGAAAGCACGAGCAAACTCCGCCTGCTCCTCCTCCAGGTTCCAAGATGTATGCCTCCCTTCAGTATAAGCCCGGATGCAGTCAATCCTCCCCTCAAAGGCAGTGTAGGCTCCCACGTTTCTAGCTAGATCAGCTATCTCTTCCACACGGTCCTCTGTCTTTGACAGTCCAGAGGTTAGAACACGGTTGGCATCCTGCGTCCTGGCAAGTTCGTCTTTGGCAACCTCATTTTCCCTCTTGGCCGCGTGGAGCTGTTCCCTCAGTTTAGCACAGGTGGCCATAAGCTCCTTGTTCTTCCCCACATACGCTAGACATTCAACCTTAACCCTATGTAGCATCTTGCGAAGGTAGAGAGACGACCGCAGAGCCTGCAGCACATGAGAGAACCTCCAATCAGAAAGATATTAAGACAAAAAGAGAAGAAGACAAGGGCAACAGAAAACAGGCTTACAAGAAAGCAGTGTTCCGCAGCCAGGTCAGTCATCTCCTGGGGGTCCGTCTCATCAAACATCCTGGAGCCGGCTAGTGTCAAGAGTCACTCCAACGAGGGCCAGTAGTTCACACGTTCAATGTCCCCAAAGTTAGGAGGGAGGCGAATCAGTTGGTCATCAGCACGAGTAGGGGAGACAAGAGCACGTGATATAGGGGTGACCTCAATAGGCTCTGGAGCAGGTATGGGGGCATATCTCCTTTTGGATGAGGCAGGTGAGGCTGAAGATTTAGCTGTTCTTTTCCTGGCTTGACGCATCAGGATCTCGGAAGCAGAGGGGCGGATATTTCCTGTGCAAACACCAGAACACAGGGCATTGGTGTCCAAAGTAAATAGAAGTAGAATCATGTGGAAGTCAGAAGAAAATACTTTCCAGAAGACATGTGTTCTTCAGCAGCAGAGTTGTCTAAACCAGAGAGCAGGATGGGAAATAGCCTTTGATCTTCAGGGATGGAAAAGAGTTTAGAAATAGAGGCGTCTTCGTCCTCGGATTTCTCAGGGTTCTTGAGTTCTCCGTCAATCAAAGAGTAAGAACGGTGAGTAACAGAAGCAATCAGAAAAATAAACATGCAAGTATACTTACACTTGGCCCGGATCCAGTGCTCGAACAGCTGGTCAACATATATAAGAAAAGATTCAAGCTTGACAAAAAAGAAGTTCTCATACCACCCATCGTCTTTCCCTTTGGCCGTAGACTGAAGGAAGTTTTCAGTCTTCTCTACAGCCCTGAAGGTGTACTGACCATTCCCGAGTGACCGACATTCAAACCTGTGGGCCAGATCGGATAGCCCAATCTCAGCACCCAGGCTGTTATTGAGGGCGACGGTAGATAAAAGGATCCTCCATGCATATGGGGCAATTTGAGTCATTGGTAGAGAGTTCAGACGAATAAACTCTTGGATCATCAAAGGAAAAAGGAATCTGAGGCCAAGGACAAAGGGGCATGTGTACAAGTAGATCCACCCCTCGTGAAAGGCGTCAGCTTTCTGATCGGGTTTGGGGATGTGGATCACCACATCATCACCTAAGCCTAAGAGAGCTTTAATTCTAGGGATGTCGTCTTGGGTCAAGGGGGAATCACCCGAATGCGGTTTTTTGAAGATCCCCTGGGAGGAAAAGATCACGTCCTCAACAAGGTCGATGGTGGTGGAGGAGGATGAGGTGAAGCGGTTTTTGGCCATGGTAAATGAAAAAAAGAGAAAAATGAGAGTACCTGGAAGACGGAAGGTGGAGGCGGCGTTGACAGTGAAAGGAAGATTAGAGGACGGATTTAGGGAATCGGAGTTTTGAGGGTTTTGAGGAGATGAAAATGATTAATGAGAGAGAAAGAAGGGATGGATGAGATTAAATAGAAAAAGGTAAGTGGAGTTTTGAAATATGGATTGGGAAAGAGTATGCGAGAAGTCATTCAACGATACATTGCAATTTCCCGCTCAAATAACTAGGGTTGGACCTTCGCGGAAAATTGGGGGCAAACTGTTAGGCCCAAATTCTGGATATGGGCTGGTCCAGGGAGGTAGGTCAGGAAGCTGAACAGGAAGCACGACGGCTGGAAGCCAGAGCAGAAGCAACGTGTACAGCAGGCGTGGGTACGGGTTCGGTGATTAATTTATGTGAAGATATTATAAGGAAATTCTATCATTTGCCATATTCATGGGAAGGAAAGTCCTACCCCGTGCCAAATTGGGAATACTTGGAGAAGAAGCAAGAAACCCTAGACGGAGGAGTTCCACTATATAAGGGGCATCAATTGAAGACAAAGAGATCATCAGAAAATACAGAGAAAAGCCCTAGCCTCCATAATATAGCAAAATCATCCACATTATATTTCCTCTCGAATTATAGTGCAAATCTTGGTGGGATTCCGTCTCCCCCCGCGGTTGTTTCCCACATTGGGTTTTCCGCGTCACCAAAATTGTTTGTGTTCTTCGTTCTACTACGCATACAACTCAACATACAAACGCCAATATAACGATTACACGACCCTAATATCGATCTAACGCTAAGACCACTTTAACCCTAAAACAGGTAGAAATTTACCAAAACAGTGGTTTCGCTACTTTTTCAAATACTTTGTCCGTCTTGATCAATAGTTATCTATTATTTTTGGCATAAAGATTAATGAAAATTAAATGAGTAAATTTTGACCACACAAAATATATAACCCCACATGTACATGAAAGATGTCCACAAAAATTGCCCAAATAAGGAAATAGATAATTATTCACTAAAACACGCAAAAATGGAAATACACTAGGTAGTATCCCCCGCTTCGCGCGACCCGTTTTAAAATTTTATTATTTTAATTGAAGAAAAATAATATAATTCATATATGATCTTTAATATTTTTACATAGAAATAAAAATAAATTAATTTTTTGAAACTTAATTTTTTTTAGGTTTAACTTCAATGCTTTAAAATAAAATACATATAATTTTAATTATTAAAACTAATAAGTGATAATTAATTATGCATGATAAACGTTTTATAAATAAATTTGTTACTTATCTAATATCATACTCCCTCCTAGTCGCTTATTTCTTCCCTCTTTCCTTTTCGAAGCTAGTCGGATTTTCTTCCTCCTTTCCATTTTCAGGTAAGTTTTTTAGTTGTGAAAATACTATATTTTCCTTGTCTATTTTTTCATTTTACAAAAATTAACATTTATTAGTAGACCTAATTAGACTTGAATAACGCAACGATGAAGATTGAGTTCTCACATTATATTATTTAACGATACATTATGTCCCGAATCAGTTAATATTTGTTCAAAATGATGTGAATATAATTTTATGTAATTTATATTTTTTTATGTATAACGTGTGATATTTATATGTATCAAACATATAGCATCCAAACTCAACTTATTCAATTCTTTTGATTGTGTGCTGCAAGTGCTATGTGTCAAACATATCTATAAGAATTTACACTTTTTTTTAAAACAACTATCAATTATATTATTTTTATACAATAATGTTTAATAAATTACCTATAAATAAAATAGATTGAACTTTCTCAATTTTTTTTGAGGTTTCACTTCAAAGTATTTAAAAGATAACGTATGAAATATTTAACTAAAAGTAATATTTAGTTAGTCATAATCAATATTTTATAATTGACGCATACATATTTAATTGAAGATATTAAAGAAAAATGTAACGTGTTTTCTACTTTTTCATAGCGTTTATAATACTATATTACTTAATAATCATTATTTTTATTTTGATTATTTAAATGTACTCGCGATCAATGTGTTATTGTGTACATACATACTCATTATCACACTATTTAAACCTATCAAAATCTCACATGTATTCAATTTCTCGCAATGTAATTTTTTTCATTCTCACACTATAAGAACCTATGTCTTAGTAGTTTTCTTTAAGTTCTATTTTTAATAAATACAATGCCTCTCTCAAATATATTTTTCTTATCGGATTTTATGGTCTAATTTTTATAACTTTCTCAACATATTTTTTTGCGTAAATATAAAATATCAAAATATTTCAATAAATATAATCAAAATTATACTCAATTGAAAGCATTTTTCGCAATGAACGTAATTATTTACATTTTAGAATTTTTATCAAATTAATTTTTACTAAATTTAGAGTCAAATTACCGTAATTTTTTTATGTAATTTTATAATAAATTTCAGATTTATACAGCATTTATTATGCCCATATTAAATGATTAGCTGTAATTAATTTTTGTCATTAAGGTTGTATAGGACACGTAGCGCATCCACACCGTTTCAACTCAGTTTTATCTATATATATATATAAAAGAGAGTTTTTTCGAGCGATCTGAGAGCGTCCACATCATCAAAAATCAATTTAGGAAAGTATAATTTTTGATGTAAAAAATAAAGTGGAAAATATTTTAATTATTATAATATGTATATTTCCTAAATTATATTCAAGTGATATTTCCAAGTTTTATATCAAACTTTACATTTCATTTGGCAAAAAAATATCGTTAAAAAAATTATGAAAATAATATAATTAGCTTTGTGTTAAAAAATGCTATCATTAGAGTATAAATTTCATATTATTTGCACATATTAAAGATGGTGTACTTCTTAATACGTAAAATTGTGTACGTTTTAGTATGTTTTGTCCCACATTGGAAAATAAGTAGGTGTGATGAATATACTACATATAAATAGTAGAATTGTCCCACACCGAAAGATTAGTATAAGGTGATGTGATCCTATGATTATAAATATGATGCATATTTGGAACTTATGTATCCATATCTAATGATCGAGACTAAGTGATTTTACCTTCAAAGAAAAATAATATGTATACAATAGTGATTTTTTAAGAAGAGACATGTATTTCTTGGTATGTTATATCTTTCACATTGCAAAATAATGTAGGCATTATGAACATACTACGTCTAAATAATTAAATTATGTATCTCACATTGAAATAATAGTATACGGTAGAGTGATTCTATAAATATAAATAGGAGGCATCCTTGAAACTTATGTATTAATCCAAAATTTTTTGATATAAAAGATATAGACTTTTTAGCATGTTATGTGTCCCACATTAAAAAATAATGTAGGTGTTGTGAATATATTATGTATAAATAATAGATATGTCCCATATATATATATATATATATATATATATATATATATATATATATATATATATATATATATATATATATATATATATATATATATATATATATATACATTTTCTATATTATATTAAAGTGATGTTTATAATTTTGATATAAAAACTTTATATTTCATTTGAAAAAAAGTATCGTATGAAAATTATATAATTAGATTGTGACAAAAAAATGCTATCATTAGAGTGTATATTGTATTGTATTGTATTTTCTCATTATTAAATCGGGTTGATGTCAAAGTAGGTGAAAAAAAAAATGGTGTACTTAGTATGTTATTTGTCCTACATTGAAAAGTAACGTAAGTGTGGTGAATATACTATGTATAAATATTAGAATTGTCCCACATCGAAAGATTATCATAAGGCATGGTGATCTTATGATTATAAATAGAAGTCATAACCCAAAATCTTTTGATTCCCTTAAGTATTATCAGGGATAACTCTTAAAAGAGTTTGTATTACTGTCTCTACAATAATGGTTTCTAACCTAAGTTAATGTTTGGAAAATCTTTTTGTTATTATAATATATACTATGTATTTCTTATTTTATATTCAAGTAATGTTTCTAATTTTTATATAAAAACTTTTAAATTTCATTTAACAAAATAATGTAGGTAAAAAAATTTTGAAAATAATATTACTAGATTCATGGTAAGAAATGCTATCATTAGAGTATATATAGATTTCATATAATTTGCACATATTAAAGATGGTGTATTTCATAGTATGTTATATCTCCCACATTGAAAAATAATATAGGTGTGATAAATATACTACATATAAAAAATAGAATTTTCCCATATCGAAATATAGCTTAAGGTGGGTGATTCTACGAGCATCCTTGGAACTTAGGCATCAACCCAAAATCTTTTGAGTCGCTTAAGTATTGTCTTGGAGAGCTCTTAAAAGTTTATATCATTATATTTTCTACCTATAGATTTTATATGTCCCATATTGAAAAATAATGTAGGTGTGGTAAATATACTATGTTTAAATAATATAATTAGAATTGTGTTAAAAAAATATTCTATTACTAGTTCTTATCATTTGCACATATTTTAATTATGATAAAAAAATAGAAAACAAACGTCCATGGTAGCATGTGTAATCTATCAAAGTTCAAGGTTACCATGAGAAATTTCCAATATTATAATGATATAGTTAATAAAATTTGCATTTAAAAGAGAGATATCCGTACCAATAAAACAATAAAGGGGGTATTATTTTTTAATTATTATTTTATTGTCACGCCATCATACTTAACGTCTATTTAACAGCCTTTACATTATGGGGTACCAAGGATAAAAAAATGGAACCTCAAGGGTACTATAGGCAGATTTTTAAAAGTAGGGGTAACATGGAAAATCTAACAAAATTAAGGGGTACCATGGGAAATTTCCGTATCTCAATTATGTTAAATTTTTTTTGAAGAAAAACAACGTACAAATATTAATGGAAAGTACATGATCATATTACTAAATTTAAATATAACTATTAGATATAATGAGCAGCAATTATCTGTATTCGGTATTCGAGATCTGGTTGGATGTCGAACTAAGTACAAAAAAGATGGAGTAATTCTGAGTATGTTATTTGTCCCACATTGAAAAATAATACAGGTTTGATAAATATATATTACGTATAAATATTAGAATTGTCCCACATCAAAAAAAAATCCAATTTTTGTGAATATATTACTTATAAATAGTAGAATTGTCCCACATCGAAAGATTAGTATAAGGTGGGGTGATTATATGATTATAAATAAGAGTTAACCCACGTATATATTAATTTTTTTTTTTTTTTTAAAAAGAGATTTTAATAATGTGTAAACAAATCATTAGACATATAATGTAAACATTAAACGCTTATAACGTTTTTTTTTTGCATTATAAATAAGTTAATTACCCCGTTGCAACGCACGGGCATTCAAACTAGTATATATATATATATAAGATAACTATTAACCGGGACGAAGGGACTACATATTATCGAATAATAATTGTCGTTCCACGTTAAGTATACTTTTCAAACACTTCCATAAATAAAAGTAATTTTTTTGTTCGCCCAGAACTACATTTTTTCTTTCTCTACCTATCCTCTAATCTTCTCTTGTTCACGAACCCATTCATTACCACATTTCTCTTATAATTTTAAGTCTAATTATCGCGCATCTCACAACAAATCAATTTTAGTTATGTTTCCATGTTAGATCGTTACAGGTAGTCCACTCCATAATCCAAAACTCATTCTATCATAAAATCAATTCGTGACCAGATGAATAGCTCATAAGAAATATAATGAGAATGCCTAGTTAGTGTATACTGGATTTAATAGACACGAGTTTTTCCATAAATATTCTTGAAAAACTTAATAGTTCTTTGACAATTGATTTTTGCTAACAAATTTAAACAAGCAAATTTAATTTGTTTCTTTAAGATGAGTATGGTTTTAACAAACTAATTAAGATGATATGGTGGAATTATTTTGCAATGAGATTAGATGTTTGAAAAGAGGAGATATATTTTCATTTGATGTTAGCTTGAGGGAGAAGCTAAGAGAGTAGAAAGAAGGAAATTGAAAATTTGAGATGTGTTTTGTCGTGTGCGTAAGGCCTTAGGTCCTACAAAGAACGAGTGAAATGGTCAGCTTCAATCTTTTGACTAAAATAAAATAGTAGCTATTAGGAAGCAAATGGATACAAAGTCTTCTCAAATCTTAGTTGATTATTGCTATGAAAATTTATAATCCCTCTCATTCTTTTAATAATTCAATTTATATTATTTGAATAAAATACTCTTCACATATATTCAATATAAAGTATGAATTGCAAGAATGAGAGAGAGTACGAATTGATAAATTATACTATTACAATTGTTGGTTTAGAATCCGAGTTCTGTACTAAATTTTTTTAGTTTTGTTTTAAAGAATCAGAGCTATACTATTAAAGTTTTGAATTCACACTCTTAAACTTAAAAAAAACATTTGAAAATCTCAGAAAAATTACACATAAGCTTGGATAAATGTGGTGATGATGCCTAAACTGGCCGCTTGATCAATGTAAGCCTACCCTAAACCTATTTTGTCGAGCCTAAGCCTAGCCTTTAATTGTCTAATCCTTTTTCTCACTTGGCTTTTTATGCTTTATAATTATATTTTGCTAATCTCGGTTATGTTGTTAATTATTGAACAATTTGTTTTGTATGACACTAATCTCTATGTGCTACTCTTATCGTATTCTTCCTACTTGATGATGTCAAGAGGGGGACGTTGTTAAAATTATGCATGTGTGATCTAATGACTCTTACGCTTGTATATACCGTAATTATGTTAGCTTGCCGATTAGAAGTTCTACCTAGGTTAATTAAAAATTTGACCAAAGTACAATGTTTATGTAAAGGCATCTTATTTAGATCATTCTTTGACTTTGTGAATCTTGACCATGGATTAACGGAGAAAATCACACCTAATTTTATTTGTCTTGCCATCATCAAAGGGAAAATTGTTGAAACCCAATTTGATAAATTTTAATGTTTATGATGGCTAAGACAAATTGATCTCATTGTTTATTTAATCATGTGCCTCTTAATAAGTTTTAATCTTGTATCTCGGAAGCTCTAATCGTCAATGAAGATTGTGCAAGGATGATCAAATAAGAAGAATATCATAGATAGAGTCATGGTGTCGTAAGATATAATTAAAACTCGTATTCTTAACGAAGTACTTCAAAATACACAATGTAGTCCATTGAAGTTTCTAACTCGTCTTTGAAAGAAACATTTCAAAAATATTTAAACTCTTGAAAATTGCTTTCCAAACTTTCGACAAACCTTATACACTTCTGGAAAATATGGTCTAATCATTTAAATTGAGAAGAAAGCTTTTGATATGTTTTGCAAAAGAGTTTGCTTGCACAAAAAGACCCTTCAAAAATGGGTTGATTACTTTTACATATTTGGCAATGTTTATGGGACTGCCAAATAAGCTTGTTTCATGACAAAAAACTTAACCCATATTGGTGTGCGTGTGGGAAGCAAGATTACTTTGCCAAGTAAGCTAGATTACTTAAGCAAGAACTCGTTTCTTGCATAAAGGTCGTGATTTTACTAGGACAATAATCCGGCCACTTTGGTAGTGTTGCTCAAGCTATAATTGTTTACAATATTTCTTCACTTGGACTATAATGTTGTATATTGTTTTAATGTGTGAAGTATGCACTACCTTGTTATTATAAATACCAAATTGATTTCATTTCGACAAGTGTGCAACAATGATTTAAAACGAGAAAGAGACTTAGGCTTTAATCTAGTAAATTTGGAAAATCGTTTATCATTTCAAATACTGTAAGTTGTGTTTTGCAAAATCATTTGAAGCCTTTTTTAAATAACTAGTTCATTGCACAACATAATTATTCGTGTTCGTTGATCTCGTGTCAAGAAGTTAAACGTTATCTCCTCCATTCATTGTGTGAACATATTGAGACTCGTGTGTCTTGTAGCAAAGCGAGTCGAGTTAAACCAAAGCCTTAGGATCGAGCTATCTTAAGCAAAGAAGTCTTTAAATCGGAGTAACTTTTCAACATGGAGTCTTTCGGCGGAGTAACCCAAAGCAAAAGTTTTATTGCGGAGTAGCTTTAAGCAAGAGTCCTGGAAACGGAGTAGCTTTTAAGAAAATAGCAACTGGAGTAGGTTGGGGAGTTGTTTTATTGTTCGGGGATTTAGTTTGTATGATTTTAAATTTCTGTAGTGTTCTATAAAATAACGATGGACGTAGGTAGTGGAGTAGTGACTGAACCGATTTTTAAAATATCGTTTGTTTTGTCTATTTACATTTTATTTCCGCTGCACTTAAACTCTCAATCTTATTTCCAAATCAATTGTTCATTACACTGTGACTTATACTGTAATACCCCGCATTTATAAAGATCTTACTTCACTGAGTAGACCTTCCACTCGGCCGAGTGGAGTCTCACTCGACCAAGGGTGTTTTGGCTGGAGGTTGGAAGTTCTGAAAGTTGGTCACTCGACCGAGTGGAGCCTTGCAGACACCTCTTTTCTTCACCTCCCACCAATCACCCAGTAATGATTGGGCCGCATGTTTAATTACGCAGAACGATTTATGACATTTCGTAAGTTCGTCGACACGTGATAGCTCAAACAGTCTAGTCAACCTCATGGTCGTCATCTACGCACCGATACAGTCGTTTTGACATTAATTAGAATTCATTTGGAGTCTGGGTCAAAAACCGCTTCCATTTTTTAAACCATCTTAAACCCGAGTCGAAATATTCCGGAATTTTTCAGAGTAATATTCCTAAATTTTATCTTTTATCACGAAAATATCTACCTTGCGGAATAAGGAAGCCTACATCTTCCCTACTTCTTAAAACCAACCGCGCAAATCTTTCTTACTGAGGAGGAAACTGCCCAAGAGAGAACGCAGCAGATACTGCGCCTCTTGGAAGGGTCGCAGTTCATGTTGCGCTTCTTCCTTGGCTTCTTTTTCTCCAATTTTCAGATTTTTTCCTGATTTCTTTCCTAATCCTACTTTTGTCATAATTCCCCACGTGATTAGTATTAATAGAGGCCTCCGCCTCACATATTTCTCACGCGAGTGTACGCTCTCTCTTGTCCCTTTGCATTCTAAGACCATGCTCTTACTATTTGACGCCTACGTGCTTGATCGACTCAACCACGTAAGCTCAGATCATTCTGAGTACTAGTCACGTTTGCATGACCGACCAATTTTACCACTACACTTTAATCAACTCAATCAATTTGTTTTAAATCCTCTTAAGAGGGCACTTTCATATTACTTCGAGTTGCGCAATCATTTAATTCAACAACTTAGTTAATCTCGCTTCTTCAAACATATATGTCTGAGGGTGTAAATCCCAATTTTATTTATTGTATTTTATTTTGTATCAATTTTTGTACGAATTTATATCACAAGTATGCTCAAAACCGTTTTCAAAATCATTCTTTCAAACCTATTTTTCAAAACAGCAGCGAAAGACGTCCTAGAAGAAACGCATCAGCAGATACGCCTTCTAGAAGGATCGCAGCATTTGCTGCGCCTCTTCCAGAGGTTACTCGTCTGCTGCTACCTTTCTTCTTTTTCCTCGAGTATTTTTTTTCTTTATTTTCTTTCGTTTTCTTTTCTTCTTTCTTTCAAAACTCTTATTTTCCGTTTATAAATTGGTTTTCATTAATACTTTTCATTTATTCCGACCTAAATTCTTTATAACCAATATTTGCGGGTTTTTGTTACTAATCCAAATCCGGATTTCAAGAATCTCGATTCTTCCATATCAAGTTTTCTGAATCCGTCTCATGTATATTGTTTTCAACTTATTTTTAGTTTTCGTTTATCTATAGTCCAGGCATCGATCTTTATAAACCCGACATCGTTTAATAATAATAATTATGTAAATCACCTTAATAATTTATTTTAAGTTAGTCTTTAACCTGACTTGTGACGATATTAGTATACATAAGTATGTTAAATCACTTCTACTCGAGACCTATAACAATAATCAACATTAATTAACCAACAAACAATAACGAATTAACGAGTCTGACTTCCACGGTCAGAACCCAACTCAAGAACAGAAGCACGCTCTAATGTGCCTTTTCTAAGGGACGCAGCAGATGCTGCGCCTGTTCTGGGGTGGATTATGCCTCTGAACTCATCTCGTTCAGACGTAGCTTAGGTCTTATGTATTTAATCAACTATTATTTGTATTATCGTTAATAATTCGTCATATTCGCATAATTTAAGTTTCAACTTTTCTATTTCTTTTCAACCCTTCCGTTTTCGAGCGTACTTGTGACGTAATTTCAAGCTATCCCATTGTATTTCAATTGTAATTTATTTCTTTGTAATTTGTAATATTTCAAATATTTATCTTGTATGATTTATTTATCTGGCATTCACATGTAACGAATCTAACTTCCTACTTCGACTCAATTAATTGCTAAATTGTTTGTACACCGACATAGTCTAATCTCACATGCTAGGATTAATCCATGTTTGTCGCATCGCGTGCATACAACTGACAACATATCAAGTATAAATAACTACCCTGATCATTAGTAGCGGCCGCTATCGAGGCAGGCGGGATTAGGTGTTCAAATAAACGAGCTTCCTAATACGTACCCTCACCCCTTACTCAAGATCTCTGTGAACATCCGTGTTCATTGGTATCACGAGAGTCATTCTAGACATAGAATGCTAAAGGTAACGAACTTCTTAGTGTTCATGTCACTACTTTGTCCTCGCGGAGTATTCGAACGGTTCCAATTTTCCATAAAAATTGGTGGCGACTCCACAAATGAAAACTTGTCAAACCTTTCACCGGTTTCAAGGCCTTTCAAATAGGTAACGGCCCATGACGTGATTTGGCCTCGCGCCGGATTTTCGTGGGAGAAGTGGCGCCGCCTCGAAACCAACGCGCGGGTGGCTGTATCCACAGTTTGGCGACTCCGCTGGGGATGATACACTAAAACTAAGTCTAGTGTTACCTAGGGAGAGACTTGAACAATGTTAGAGAATAGTTTATATGAGACAATTGTCGGTTTTCATTACTCGACCTTCTTAGGTCGTTTTAGCCAGCCTTCTTAGGCTTAACCCAACCACTTTGACCAATCGTCCCGTCTGGACGGTGCAAGTTCCTCCAATGGTTGCTCGGTATTTGGTTCTGGAATCTCCGACAGTTCGAAAGTTCTATCACTCTTTGCATTCTCGAGAAATTCCTTCTCTAAGAATGTCGCACTAGCCGCAACAAATACACGTTGTTCGGTTGGCGAATAAAAGTAATGACCAAGTGTTCCTTTAGGATAACCTATAAAGTATGTCTTGACCGATCGCGGGTCGAGCTTATCCTCGTGTCTCCACTTGACATAAGCCTCACAGCCCCAAACCCGTATAAAGGACAAGTTAGGGACCGTTCCCTTCCATAGTTCATATGGAGTCTTGTCAACAGCTTTAGACGGACTTCGGTTAAGTATTAGAGCAAATTGACGTAAGAGCATAACCCCATAATGAGTCGGGCAACACGGTGTGACTCATCATGGATCGAACCATATCAAGTAGTGTTCGATTTCTCCGTTCGGACACACCATTCAACCGAGGTGTTCCGTGGAGTTAATCGTAAGGCAATCCCACAGTCTTTGAGGTGTTGATCAAACTCGTGAGAAAGATACTCGCCACCACGGTCCGAGCGCAGTGTTTTAATCTTTCTTCCCGAGGGTTCTGCCCCTATTCTCGGTATTCCTTGAATTTCTCAAAGGATTCACTTTTGTGCTTCATTAAGTAGACATAGCCATATCTACTTAAATCATCCGTGAAAGTGATGAAATACCTATAGCCTTCTCGTGCGGTGATTGACATAGGCCCACACACATCCGTATGTATGAGTCCTAATAGGTCAGCAGCGCGCATTCCAACACCTTTGAAGGAAATTCGAGTCATCTTACCGATGAGACATGATTCACACGTGCCAAATGATTGAAAATCAAAGGCCGAGATAGCTCCATTCTTTATGAGCTGTTTTACGCGTTTCTCATTAATGTGTCCCATACGGCAGTGCCATAGATACGTTTGATCTTTGTCACCAACCTTTAACTTTTTATTCATTACGTGTAATATTTCGGTGGTCTGATCTAAAACATAAATTCCGTTCATGGAGACTGCCTTGCCATAAATCATATCGTGTAATGAGAAAATGCAAGAATTATTCTCTATTACAAATGAAAAACCAAGTTTGTCAAGTGCAGAAACTGAAATAATGTTTTTAGAAAGACTGGGTACATAATAGCAGTTATATAAAAATAACTCAAATCCGCTAGGAAGCTGGATCACGTATGTTCCCCTCGAGACGGCAGCCACTCGTGCTCCATTCCCGACACGCAGGTCCACCTCACCCTTTACGAGGGGTTCGATGTTTCGGAGCCCCTACACATGATTACACAGATGAGAACCACAACCAATATCTAGTACCCAAGTTCCGTAACTTGCGTGGTTAATCTCAATCATATGAATAAAAGTAGAAGAGGAAGAAGACATACCAACAGTTTAACGCGACCGCTTTTATGTCCTCATGGTAAACAGACATGTACGCCTCCAATGCCCGATCTTGTGGCGTGATGGCATTCCATGTTTTCGGTCTTGCTCTTTGTCGCGCCTGATGAGTTACTTGCCTCACCAGGCCCACTCTTACCTGATCCCGACTTCTTAAACTTCGGTTTACCTACCGCTAGGTCTGCCTGAGCTTTGCCCTTACCCTTGCCCTTGTTTGACACAACGAGAACATCCTGTTTCAAGCTCCCACTGAACTTCATGTCCTTCTCGGTCTGTACGAGAAGGGAGTGCAGTTCATGGGGACTTTTCTTCAAATCATTCATATAGTAATTCGCTCTAAAGAGCGCAAAACCATCGTGGAGTGAATGAAGCATGCGGTCAATCACGATGTTCTCGCTGATTTTACAATCAAGCGCCTCCAGTCTCTCGACATTCTCAATCATGCTGAGAATGTGTGGGCTAACCGGTTGGCCCTTCTGGAGTCTCGCATCAAAGAAGCGAGTGGTATGCTCATAGGTTACGATTCTCGGTGCTTTCGAGAATTCCTTGGTGAGCGTGGTGAAAATCTTGTTTGCACCTTGGGCTATGAAGCGTTTCTGCAAATTGGATTCCATTGCAAAAATGAGTACGTTTTTAATCGCACCCGCTTCCATGACGAAATCGTTATACTTGGCGATCTCGTTAGCTCCAGCCGTGGGACCTGGGTTTGACGGGATGGGCTCTGTCAGAAATTTGAGCTTACCGTCAGCTGCGGCAGCATTCCGTAATGTCGCCTCCCAGTCCGCGAAGTTTGATCCATCATTCTTCAGTCGAGTTGACTGATTCAACTGATTCATGAATATCCGAAGCCAGGACTCACGGTCCAATGTGGCCCTTGGCATTGGGTCATCAGCACGGCCAGCCATTTTGTTATTAGCAGTTTAAGTGATCGTGATCTACACTGAAAAAGGAAGGAAAAACAAAACGAAATAAGCAACTCATCGAGGTGATTTAAGTCTATTTAAAATACATTTTAATCGTGTAGACTCATTGCACTTGCATAATTGATCTCCCTCAAGAATAATACAAGTGATCCCAAGACTCAATTTCCGTAAATTGATAAGCCAACTGTTTAGCTAGTTCTTCCGTAAGAACTCTTGGTCGATAGATTTCCGTAAATCCTATCTATAGTCCACCATAATCACAGGATCGTACGAGTGACCATAGTGTTGAGATAAAATAAGTCAATCAGTTCCAACTAACCCGACGTAGAAGGGGTCATATTATGCCTACCGACGAAGGAGGGATTCATTGGAGTTTGACCTATAAAGACTATTCTCAATTTTTGGTTATATGAGGAAGATCCCATCAACTTAGTTTTAATTCATTTTAAGTGAACGAAAAACTAGCATTACGTGAATGAATTAATTTAGGTGATGGCTTAAAATAGATCGTGTGACATAAGAATGTCAAAGAAAACTAACTCGTGACCTCTATATGAGTCAGTTTTCATGCAATTATTAGGTGGTTTGGTTTTAGGCGGAAAATGATGCAATCTATCGTTACGATAAAATAAATAAAAGAATGCAAAACGTAAATAAAAATTCCTAGTGTGGCCTATCCTAGTAAAAAGAACATAATACAACTTTGGAATCCACCGTTGGACCCGAGAAGCTTGTCTTGATGTTCCATCTTTTTCATGCAGCGGGAGTGAGCATCCGATCTCCATCTTTGGTCTTCTCAAAATTACAATTAAAATTTACAAAAATAAACCTATTTACATTCTAAATAAGAACTGTAATTACAAGGGAAAAATCAAAATGGAGATACGAGATCTCAAAATACAACCAAGACCGTGTTCCATCATTACGGTAACACGTTCTACTAAGGCCACACTAAGTTACAACCGTTTGTAAAAATAAATAAATACGTAATGTAAGCATTCAAAACATTCAAAATAACGATAAATAAAATGCATCAACTAAAAAATTTATTCGTGACATAATTCCGTAATTATGTTAAATTTATCCAAACCACCTTTAATAATTAAAATTATGTGACAAAACCGCTTTAATCAACTTAATTTTAATTCATTACAATCCGTTACTTTAAATCGCTTTAAAATAACTCAATGGTACATGAGTGAACCGTTTCACTATCAAGCTAGTGTACAATATCCGTATAAAGTACATTTCATGGCCAAAAGAAAATTTAAAACACGAAAAATAAATTTTCAAATTTCTTTAAAACGAAATCCCTCGATCAAGACACTTAAGTCCTCGATCGAAGAACAAAAGGGCTCGATCGAATTAAGCTGCCATTCGATCGAGAGGTTTGCCAAACAGAAAGTACTCGATCGACAAAACTCGTGGTCGATCGAGAACTTTTATTAGCAAAAACTGTTCGATCGAGTACGAGGGCTTCTCGATCGAGCAGTCAGGGTTTTAAAAACGGTCGATCGAGTACGGTTGGTGCTCGATCGAATAAAAACGCACAGAAAAGGCACTCGATCGAGTAGAAATACACTTCGATCGAGATCAAAAGGTTTCTGAAAATTAAAACCCTCGTGAAAACATTTGACAAAGCAAAATCAATGGCAATTTTGATCTAATTCGTATAAAATCAAATCAACAATTGAAAATACATGAACATATTGTTATGATTATCGTTTAAAATAACAATATGCAAAAACCAAATCGAAAACAAACACAAAACAGCCGTGTAACACATGAGGCCGCACGGTTTTCGAGACAAAAGCAACCGTTTCAAATCGTTTTATTGAAAATCACATTGAAAAATATACCTGGCCTCGCTCTGATACCACTTGTAGGTAAATATCCGTAAAATTCCCTTAAATTTTAGGACTATAACGTAGATTTAGCATGTGATTATTGTCATAAAACTAAAATACAAGAGAAACGATAAAGGTAAAGAATCAACCTCGGGTCCTAGTGCAATTCGGCAAAATGAACAGAAATCAAAGTAGATTTCCTCCTAATTGTTGCACCCAAGACCGTCTGAGAATATGGCCTTGTGCTAGAATGTATTCTCTAATTGCCTTGCAATATTGAGAGAATTTGTTGTGAGTTTTACGAGATGTGAGATCTAGGTTTTAGAGGAAATTTTTCCAAAACCCTAGTTTTGTGTGCAAAATGAATTGTCTAGGTCACAAAGGAGAGGAGCTCTCCTTTTGTGTGTTTCGGCCAACCGTGGGTTTGCATGGGGAAGTGGGCTTCCACTTCCTCTTAATTTTACCTCGTGGTCCGGCTCGAAAAATGCTAAATGTATATGACACGCTTTTATTATAAATCGTCATCGGTTATCGGTTATTAAAACATCAACTAATAACACGGATTAGTTGAAATATTAATACATGTCCGACAAAGACAATATTGTATAATTAATTCAATATACATCAATTAAATATAATCGTTTATATTTAATTTACGAATTAACCGCTTAATTCGTCTTAGCCATTATTATTTAATCCGTATCAAATAATCATCTCAACATCGCGTTTGACTAATTATTAGTCAATGACTCCGACTAACTGCTTAGTCAACTTTGGCATCAACATGACTGTATTTTCATACCGTCACATCTCTCAAACGTATCCTATAGGTGTGACTTTTAGGGACCAGTTGATCACCGCCATCTGTATGACAATAATGTCAAACTTATCTTGCAAGCCAACCGTTATTGATAAACGTGGACCAACTGATAATAATACAAAAGTATACCCTTTGATCCTTTTACAGATTGAAATGTCCTTGCACTAACTGTAGAGGACACCAGCCCCAACAAAGTCATGGCCAAGCTACTCCGTCTTTAGGCTAGTCAAGATGTTGCCTATGCTCTCTTGATGTGTTCATTTTATATATACTTTTACCCCTCATTTTAGCTCGGTTTTTATTGTTTATCATACTTTAATTAGTATATTTGTGATCTAATCTTGTGTTCTAGGTGTATTGTTTGTATTTGTTACATTTTGTTTGAATCTAAGCATTTAGAGGCTTTTTCCTTAGCATACACCAAGTTCACTAAGCTAAGTGGAAACATGATGGACCAAGCATGACGATGGAAGGTGTTTCAAAGCCCAAGCAAGAATGTATGACAAATGCAAAATGATCCTACAAAGAGCCCAATGAGAAGTCCAAAATCATGTGGAAAAGATCAAGCTTAGGATACTCTTTGGAAGCTCTTAAGATGATAGATTAAGCATTTAGCCGGGTGCATTAAGGGTCATTTATCACGAACATTGGATTCCCTCAACAATTAATCGAGGAATTAAGAAGAAATGCCCGGATAACCACGCCCCCGATCGCGGCTGGCAACCCCGATCGGGGTTGACCATCTTTTGGACTTTTACATTATGCCCCTATTTTCTTATAAATAGGGGCCTTAATCCGTCATTAGGGATATCTTTTTCTCACATCTTTCATACATTACAATACCCTTAAGCAAAATTCTCTCATTAGTTTTCATATTTAGTTTCAATATTGTTAAGCCTTTGTTTGATGTTAAACATTTGGTTCTAAGTTAATTCAAGCATTTGGTTCTCTTTGCAACTCAAGTTCTAGTTCTTTATTTTGGGAATTCTTATTCTTGTTTATTTAGTTTACATTTCTATTTACGTTTTCATAATTTCATCGCTAGCATTTCAATTTTACCATATAGTTTAATCTCATATTTTATGTTTTATCATTTAGTTTATATCATTTCCATTAGCATGTCTATCATTTCTTTCAACAAAGTTTTTAGTTCACATTTGAATATGAGTAGGTAAATTCCTTAGTTTAGGGGCTAGGGAAGCCATGCAAAATCAAATATGTAAAATGAAAAATTAGGTTGATATAATATTGTCTAATTGTTTGTATCACATGTTTGCACCACCACGTTTAATCTGTTTTTTTTTTGGTAAAATGTAAGAATTTCATTAAGCACAAACTTAGGCTATTACAACCTAACAATTTACAAACATACCAATTTTGGTAGAGACATATCTCTACTTACATACATCAATACTTTCTAACCATTGACTATCATGAATATCTAACTGGTTCTGGAAAGCACAAATCCGCAATTTAGCAACATTTCTAGCCATCCTAAACACAGACTCAGGCCTGACCAGACAATGCTCCAACCTTACTCTAGTCCTCTGCAACCAAATAAAGTAAAAACAAGCCATGAAAGCACATAGCAGGATCCCCCTTCGATTGTTAGACCACTTCTGAAGCCATATCCACCTTAGAATATTATCAGATGGAAGAGCTACATGACATACACCAGCCATTCCGAATAAAATGGTTCTACTGTAAGGACACTACTGGAACATATGCAGATGAGTCTCTGTAGCACACCCACACAATAAACAGTCTTCATCAGGAACAATACCCAAGCAAAAGAGTTTAACTTTAACCTGCATAACTTCTCTTGCCAGTAACCAGCAGACAAATTTATGCTTAGGCACTGCCCATTTGTTCCATACAATGCTATGCTAATCACCTTCCTGATATTTCACTCGCAGCATCTCATATCCACTCTGCACTGTATAACCCTTAGAATCCAATAACCACTGTCCCTGATTATAGCCTGAACTGAGCTTATCACGAACTCTACAAACTGTTTTCCATCCCCAGCTAACATCCCCACTGGGTACATAATCAGTCTAAGCCCTGCCTTTTAAATAAATCTGGCTGATCCACTTTACCCAAAGCTTATCAGGATTAAAGAAGATCCACCACACCAACTTACCTATAGCAGCTACATTCCACACAAAACTATCTCTTAGTCCCAGACCACCCTCCTTTTTTGGAGAACAAACTTTTGCCCAGCTAATAAGGGGTGCTCTAAGTTGATCAGCACTAGCATCCCACAAATAATTTCGACAGATGGAGTTTAACCTATGCAGGAATCCTTTAGGAATAACAAAAATGCTCATCTTAAGTGTATAAGGAAGTCAGTAATTAATTAACAAGTACCAACCTCCCAGAGTAAGATAAGTGTCTGGACCCAAAGCTTAAAATTCTTGCAGTAATCATTTCAACCAGAATTTGGCCTTGAGCTTTAGTTAACCTACCAGCAGTAATAGGCACCTCCAGATATTTAAAAGGGAGGTGTCCTTCCTGAATCCCAGTAGTAAGCAAGATATCCTCCTTTACTCCCACAGGCACCCCATTAAAATAAGCATTAGTCTTAGTAGGACTCATGTGTAAACCAGAAGCCCTGGAGAAGGTAGCAAAAGCTCTAAGCAACACCATGATAGAACCCACATCACCTTTACTGAATAATAACAGGTCATCTGCAAACATTAAGTATGATAATTTGATTTTACCACACATAGGGTGATATCTGAAGCCCATATTTTCAGTAACATACCCCAAGACTCTACTCAAGTACTCCATAGAAATAGTAAACAAAAGAGGAGACAAAGGATCCCCTTGTCTTAACCCTTTCTTCCCATTAAAGAAAGCAAAAATATCTCCATTCAAGACCAAGGAGTAACTAGCAGTCTTAACACACTCCATTATCAAGGAAATAAAATGTGTAGGGAAATCTAAAGAAACCAACATCTCCTCTAAAAATTCCCAGCTGACTGAGTCATATTGTAACACCCCCATACTCCAAGTGCCTTACCAGGACCACCCAGTTATAAGGATGTTACCATCTCGGTTACCCGAGGCAATGATAATCAAATAAACAATGAAGAAACAACATTTAAATAGAATTACTTAGTGAAAGGTTACAATCCAAAAACCAAACCAAATACTAATACATGTTCTCAAAACGGCTGTCTACTGAACCAACTGAAATGTATATGAAAACTACTAAGCTACAGCGGAAGACTTCTATCATCAGATCGTGGCAATCCCAGCTATCCCAGTACTCATGTCATACCTGCTCAATATCTGCTCACCATCCCCGAATGGATCACCGCAGGTTTTAAAAACATTAACCGGGGTCAGTACTATTTACATAAGTGATATAATCAACAATACAGTAACCAACACAACTCAAACAATCATACACGATCAAGCACTCCACTCCATCTCCGTCACCGACTGTCCACTGGACCAGCCTGCCAGTGGGGGACCGCAGCTGTTCCCACCTAAGCCCCGCTTATCATACCGAGCGATAACCCTGTCCCATTAATGTGCACATCCCCTTCCGTGGCGGGTTCCACGAAGGGCGAAACTAGGGCGTGAAGCCACTCCCGCAAGTGACTCCACTCAGCCGAGAACGCATCTCGAGAACCACGGACAAAAACAACACAATCACAATCACAATCACAACATCGTCTGAATCAACCAATTATACTAATTACAGCACAACACCACAACACATGTAAGTAATACTGAGTAGGGAAACCCTACCTGGAAAGCACAATAGTCAGACGATCTCACAGCTGATATCAAAAAGCTTCCTCTACGAATCCTCCTCCTAATTATACAAACACATAATTACTAATATGCACATGACACAACAAAATCCCCAATTCCCAAAAATTAGGGTTTAACTAACTTTGACGAAATATAATAAAAACGGTATAAAGGTCTTACCCTCGACGCAAGGATTACAACGATGTAAAGACAAGTGAAATCCGACCTTCCAAGCTCCGGCATTTGTTAACAATGCGATTAAGGTGATGAACGTAGTTTGCTTTCTCTTCTCACAGTGATTTAGGTTTTAGAAAAGTGATTAGAATGAATGACGAAAAGATTATATATCTTAATCGCATAATTAACAAAACCCGAAAAAACAACCCCCGCAAACCGGCTACTCGATCGAGTAGCCATGGTACTCGATCGAGTACCCCCCTACTCGATCGAGTATCGTAGTTACTCGATCGAGTACCCAACAGGTCAGAAACTATTTTATTTCGCAAAACTCCCTTACTCGACAGAGTAAGGCCTACTCGATAGAGTACCCCAAGACTCATAAATACGGAGTATTACACATATGCTTTCTTCAAATCAACTTTCATCAGGAATCTAGGAGAGACTGACTTCCTATTGTATAATCTGACAATGTCCTGACAGATAAGAATGTTTTCGACAATGCTCCTATCCTTGATAAAACCTCCTTGACTATCACTGATCAACTCAGGCAACACCATAGACAATATATTGCACAGAAGCTTGGAAATGCACTTGTAAAAAACATTGCAACAAGAAATTGGGCGAAATTGAGTAACATTTTGAGGCATTGCACACTTAGAAATGAGAGAAATGAGGGTATGATTTAATTGCTTAAGAAGTTTACCAGTCTGGAAAAAATCTTTAATAGCAAGACAAACTGAAGCCCCCACAACATCCCAAGCATCTTTGAAGAAGGCACTGGAGTAACCATCTGGACCTACAACCTTATGGTTAGGTATAGAAAACATGACCTTCTTAATTTCTTCATCAGTGACAGGGAGCAAAAGCAACTGCTTGTGTTCGGCAGAGCACACCTTCCCCAACTTAACCACCCTGTGACTGATATTAAGAACCTTCTCAGAGGTACCCAAAAGGTGAGTATAAAAACTCAAGAAAGCTTCCTGAATTATCTTTGGATCATCACACTGAACACCCTGAGTATCCTCTATCTTAAGAACTTTATTCCTGAGCTGCCTCCCTTTAATAAAACTATGAAAATACTTCGTGTTGTCATCACCCTTATCAACCCAAATGGCTTTGGATACCATGTCTAATCTTTGTTTAAAGGCCTTATTCACTGATTAAGTTTGTTAATTCGTTCTAAAAGTCGAGAGGCATGGAATCGGATTAGACTAAGCATGTGTAGTAGGACGACCTAGTCATAAACGAGAGTTTCTTTAGGACCCGGTCTATGGTTGACATTAATATCGTAAGGTGGGTATCTCTAAGCCTAAACAATTGACAATGTTATTAATACCGAGTTTAACATGAACATATATTTACCTTTGCATGTGTGACCCGACTCCTCTAGACTCCCTTTTTATCATATAGTTTACATCTTCATAATTGTTAGTCATCAAACTAAACAACAAACAAAACCAAACGAAATCGACCTTGATAGAAATCCTTCCATAGAATTTCATAACGCAATTCCCGTATCCTTGTGTTCGACCCCTATTACTACATTAATTCGTGTCTAGGGTAATTATCTTTGCATAGGTGTACGATAGCCTATCAAATTTTGGCGCCGTTGCCGGGGAGCACGGTTTTATTGCGTTTTGATTTGTCGATTTTTATTTTGTTTTCTTTTGTCTTGAGGAACACTTGTTCCTTGAGACCGTTACTTATCATTTTCTAGAAATTGTTGTCTTATGCCCAGGTCCTCTCGTAGTGGAGATTTGCTTTCACCGGATTCCGATCCTGAGAAAATCTTTAGGAGAAGATGACGTTTTTGGAAAGAAGTGAAAGAAGCTGCTTCTCCCGTGTAAGTTGAAAGTGATAGAAAGTCTTACTTAGACGATCTAGAAGCCCTTGAAGAGGAGGAGGTTTCATGTTCATCATCTCCACCACCACCACCATCTTCAACTAAAAAGATGGTGAAAGTTTTCGATCATTCAAAGCCCACCGCGGCAATGCTTCCGGCCGGTATCACAACTACTCAAATTACCGCACCGGACTTCGAGATCAAACCAGCTTTCATTAGCCATGTGGAGAGCAAGCAATTTGGGGGAAATCCTTTGGAGGATCCCAATTTGCATGTGCAAAATTTCTGCGATTATTGCTTCATGATCCGTCAAACGGGCGTCACTCAAGCCCAAATAAGGGAAATAGTTTTCCATTTCTTTTTGAAGGACAAGGACAAGCTTTGGATCAATAGACTTGACCCCACCGCTATGGGAATCACCAATTGGGAGATATTGGCTCTTGCGTTCTATCAAAAGTTTTTTCCACCGGAGAAAACTCAAACCTTGAGAAGCCAAATCACCGGATTCCGTCAACAAGCACTTGAGAGCTTATATGAGGCTTGGGAGAGGTACAAAGAGTTGCAAAGGCGATGCCCAAATCATGGGTTAGATGATTGGTTTCTAGCTATAACATTCTACAATGGATGTTGTGTCGAGTCCCGAAGGATTCTTGATTCCGCTAACAATGGGCGGTTTGATCAAATTGACACCGATATTGCTCATGCCACGATCGAATCTATGGCGGTCCATGACGCACAATATGTCAATTCCCGAAATGTTCCACTCAAAGGTAAAGAATAATCCTCCGACAATCCCGTCTTGTTAGCTCAAATTGCCTTACTCCAACAACAATTGGCGGAACGAGATACTAGAGATTCCCTTCAACAACTCAATGTCGTGTATTCTACGAGTCAAATCATTGTTTGTGACGGTTGCGGAGGTGAGGGTCATTACACTGCTCATTGCCAAGCTACTATTGAGGAGGTAAATGCTTTTCAAGCTCTAAGACAAAGTTCTTATCCACCGGGTACATTTTCAAATACATATATATAACCCAAATTAAAGATTCCACCCGAATATGTCTTCTAGAAGTAATAATGTGCTTAACCCTCAACCTCAACCCCCACCACAACAAAATGCCTATGTCCCTCAACAACAAAAGTATAATCCCCCACCGGGTTATCGCAACCAACAAAGGCCACCACAACAAAATTACCAACAAAATCAAGAGCCACCACCTCAAAATAACCAACAAAACAACCAAGGAGGAGGTAAACTTGAGGGCTTGATTGTACAAATGCAAAGGGAATTTTTGGCTCAAATCCAAAAGAATGAGCAAGTTCAAAATGCCGCAATCAAAATGTTGGAGCAACAAATGGCTCAACTAGCCTCATCTAGGTCTTCAAGCAAGACAGGTCAATTACCACCTCAAGGTGAGCAACCACATGTGTAACACCCCCATATACCAAGGAGACTTAACAAGACCTTCCCTAGCATATAAAGGCGTTACCATCTCGGTTGCTCGAGGAAAGTAATCATAAAAAGTCGATAAAAGAACATTTATAATTACTTTACAAGTGATTAAACCAAAACTACTGATAAAAACGATACAACTCAGCAACACTATGTAAACTACTCCTGTCATGACTCGTGAAGACTCATCCCGCCATGACTCCGGCTACCATCCAAGACATCACCTGCTAAGACTAACTGCTCACCATAAGGGATCACGGCAGACACAACAGAAACAAACAAGAAACAACCACACAAGGTCAGTAACTGAGGCAAGACACAACATCAACTACCAGCATACTGCAAATACAATCAAGCACACACACAAGTCACAACCACTCCAGCCAATCACCGTCACCGACTGTCCACTGGACCAGCCCTGCTAGTGGGGGACCGCAGCCGTTCCCACCTAAGCCCCGCTCATCATACTGAGCGATAACCCTGCCCCATTAATGTGCACATCCCCTCCCATGGCGGGGTTCCACGGAGGGCGAAACTAGGGTGTGAAGCCACTCCCGCAAGTGACTCCACTCAACCGAGGATGCACCTCGAGAACCACAGACAATCATTCACAATCAGCTGCACCACAACAACAACAAACGAAACAACACAACACCAACCGACTACCATAATCAATCAATCACACAGACACTACCATCAACACAACAACCGACACACTAAACAACTGACAGAAACTGAGTAGGAGAACCTACCTTTAACAACCACAACGATTCCTCGTCCTATCACGCAGCACTCATCAATCAAGCATCACCTATACATACAATACAACCCTCCATCACTACTATTCCTGCCCTAACTGAAAACACAACAACAATGATGATGATGATGACATACCTACGCATAGAACTCCGGTAAAAAGACCGCTACCCGACTCAAGCAATCCACTCCTATGCCACAAGCATCCTTAAAGGCTCCCATGGAAGGATCTATGGTCAAGGGAAGGTGGAGAGACGACATTTAGGTTTTGGGAAAGAGGCGGAAATGATTTTCGGTTTCTCAAAACACGATATATAATTCCCCGCTGAAAACCCGCCACTCGATCGAGTAACCAACTTACTCGATCGAGCTCCCTAGCTACTCGATCGAGTAACCTCAGCTAGATCGAGTAACAACCAAGGTAAAGGCTATATCGCCACTAAACACCACTCATAAGGTTTCCGAAGCTCCAACAAGGCGTCTAAGGTCAATCAACGTTGGGCAAAGGGTCCCTAAAAGGACGGGTATTACAGTCTTCCCCCCTTTAAAAGAACTTCGTCCCCGAAGTTCGGCTCATCCTCTCCCGAACCACACGACAGAGAACTCAAGGCAACACCACCGTCTACCCGACACAGGTCAACAAAACTGTTTAGAATTATTATCCCACTACGTATGTCTATCAAACATCATCATCGTCAATTGCCTAACACACACCACACACCCAAGCCTCAACGAACAACCACTTGAGTTACTGAACACATCACATGCACCAACACGACCAACTCGACTATCGTTTATACTACTACATCGAATTATTCAAACATGCATCAACGCAACTTTGAGACTATACTTTCACTGGTCGCAATTACCAATACCAAACATGCAACACAACGGTCCTATCACAGATTCACAACAATGTATGATTCATAGCCGCACAACGCAAAACCACTACTGACAACTAACGAAAGATTACTGAAAATAAGGTATACAACATGCCATCTTGTTCGACCATTACTCATTCTCACTTAAATATACAATTTCCTCAACCAAAACTATTAAAACAACCATAAAATCGTACTTGGAATGTAACAAAGATATTATAAAACATTACAAACATGCGGCAAAATTGTTATGATTTCGGCTTTTTCTTTTGCGACATTACTCTTCCCCTCTAAAAAGGAACTTCGTCCCCGAAGTTCACCATCAAACGACATCCCTTGTCCCTTTACCCGACACCTATTGCATTTTATAGACATTACTCATTAACCACCACTAATATTAATTCTTATACGCACATCACTTTACTAATGGACCTGACGTGATCACAACCCATGCAAACATAAACCATTGAAATTACACACTACTTCACTGACATATATATATGCATATCTTGTGACGACTAGTAACCATTCCACAATTTGATATTATACAACTACTCTGAAGAAGCGAGAATATTATGAACATATTACTTGATTAGCTAAGACAGATGGTACGCACATAAAGATTACATGGTAACACAAAGGTTACTAAAACTGCGTGAATTTGTCAAGTCCCTATTCACCCATGGCATCCGACACCACATAACCATATTACTCATAAGCGATAAATATGTACGTATACAAAAATGAACTTTAAACAACATTACTTTCATGTCAAGTTCCCGTAACGATACATGTCACTGTCCCGACACACCTATATCTCACAAAACTTCAATTATAACGCAAGCACGAGTCAAAACATAACTAATAATGCGACCAAAACATGTTACGAACCTTCAACAGTCATGGTAAATATCGAAACATCCAAAAATAAAAGCATTCAAACATTTTAATTTTCGAAAAGTGCTTGTAACAGTGACACTCGATCGACTGGGTTAGGCACTTGATCGAGCTGGCCCTACTCGATCGAGTAGCCCGAGATCAGAATACTCCTTAAGTAGACACACCTGCAGCTACTCGATCGAGTGAGGAGCATTCGGTCGAGTGGCTTCAGATCAAAATGCTCTAAATTTAAAACACAAGCCATATAATCGCATAATCACGAGTGAGGACGATATCCCGACCACTAATCCTGTAAAACAAGTTCAAAATAAGCAAGTACGGCCTTATTGCCACTGATACAACCAAGTTCCAAAATAAAGTACTGACCGAAACAACTAATATCCATCAGACTACAAACATAAAAGAAATGAATGGAGTATCACTCCTGCTGCTGCTGCTCGTCCATCACATCCTCATCTCCACCACCACCTGAAGTGCCTGCTCCCGACGTACCAATACCCGCATCACCCCCGACTCCAACACCTGGCCTCACGTACCAAGGGGTCAAACCACCGTAAGGGTACGCCTGAGGCTCTCCCCAAGTAGACATGTCCACCCCATAAGAGTGGAAAACCTCACTACTGTCCCCGACTCCTCTCCACCAGACCGGATGAGGTCCCGAGGTCCCAATACCCTATACATACGCCATCTCATGCAGGTTCCGAATAGTCAGGGTAGAAGACACTCTCTCGGCAAGGTAGCTTTCACGCCTCTCCGAGGTGTCAAAAGAAGGGTATCCAGGGAACGGATACTGGGGTGGTACCGGCTGCTGTGGCTGAGTCTCAGCCACCCTCTCTCGCACTCGGCGTGGCCCTCTTCCAATCCTAGGTCGATCCTCCTCAGCCCTCACGTTCTACTTCTTCCTCGCCTCAGGCATAACTCGGAGGATCTCCGGATCGATGAAGTACATCAGCCTCGCAGGGCACGCATCTCCCTCTTCCTCCTCATCAGAATCGGCAGCTATAACTGCCGCAGGTAAAGGCTCTATCGGTGGGAGGTGCTCAGGAGCTGGTATCTTCATCCAACTCATGCCCCACACCCTCCACGCTAAACTACCATCCTCCAAGGTTCTCAACCATTTAAGGTCGATGAAGTAAGCTCTGTCCATGGTAGGTACCAGGGTGGCTAACGGGGTGTAGGCCGAAGAAGCCTCAAAAGAAGTTAGCTTCTCAGCTAAACGTGTGGCAATGGCACCACAACTCAGGATCCTAGTGTCAGACGAGGCCATCAAAGCTAGGCTGGCACACATTATAGCGCGAGCACTAAAGGTCACTCTCTTAGTCCGCTCGGGGTTAAGGTACGCCATCAGAAGCATCAACTCATGTGAGTTCAACTTACTCACATCCGATCTCTCGTAGAGGAGGCACGACAAAGCACGAAGAAAGATTTTCAAAGTGACATGTTGCACATCATTGATCAACATGTTACTAGCAGTGGGAGCTGATTTCCCAGTGATACAAGGCATAAGACTGCTTACCCCCACACTCGGTCGGTATGTCACGAAGGGCTCCCTTGGCAGGCTTAGCCAAGCCAAGGTGGGAAGCAAACATGTCCATGGTCAAGATAAAGCTGGTACTCATGAGGCGGAACTCTACAGTTTGTTCAACCGGCTCATATTTAAACGAGCTCATGAACTCGAGGGTCAGAAAGGAATACGAATGCTTTCGTAGGCGATAAAGTCCGGTCAACCCCAAGGTCTGAAAGATGTGCCTGACATCAGTCTCAATACCCAGATCATCCAAGAGGGTCGTGTCAATACAGCGGGTCGGTCTCATCTTACGAGTCTGTAAAGCCACAAACTTCTTTCTCTGTGTGAAGTCAACAAATACCACAGACGGGTTTTCGGGTATAGCCGGGACTACCGGTCCACTCCCCTCCCCAATCTCGGGATCAGAAGCCCTACCCCTCTTACTCTGTCTTGATCCTATGTTCAGTCTCGACATCTGTTTCAACATACAATTCAAATATACCACCACATATATACTAAAACGCACAAAGCATACACATTTGATTATAAAAGAATCATCTAAGTACACACTATCACCAACAATCCCAAAATTATAAGCAAAGTTCTCAATTCTTAGAAATCAGACGGTCTCTACAGCTGTAAAATTTGTAACAAATTTGGCATCCTTTCACATTACCAATACTAATTTTGAAGACTTGACATTCAAAATAGCTTTCCCAACAAACAAATTTCACCATAAAATAAAACGAATTTCAGTTTGGGCCACTTTTAAAACGGAGTTTTAAGACAAATTTTGGGGTGAAAATCACAAAAATTAACTCCATACATGATATATACAACATACATTACTCAATTTTCATCCTTTTACATGCTATAGACAACCAAAAATCAATTCAATTTCTCAAACCCTAAAATTTTCGGTCCGTATTACATTCAATTTTAATTCGATTTTTGGCATACTTAACGACATTAGTCATCAAAGGAAAGCATCTAGATCATATTGCAACAATTAGAAGCAAGTTCTAACACATGTAAATTGATTTCTCAACGTTTTCTATCATTCTATGTGATTCTAACTAGTTGAAAACATCAAAATAGAGTAAGCATTCATACCTTAATCAATTAGGAAGTAAAAAGAACAAATTGAAGCAAGAAAATCACTAGATTGAAGCGCCACAAGTAGCAAGGAACAAAGGATTTGAGGGGAAAAAGTAATTAGGGTTTGCGGAAATAGGAGAGGAAAGAAGAAAATTGAACAAAGAAAAGGGTTTATGAACCCGTGTATTCCCAATACTGTAGCACTTACTCGATTGAGTAAGGAAGGTACTCGATCGAGTGGCCTCTACTCGATCGAGTAGGAGCTACTCGGTCGAGTTTTCGTAGGGAATTCCTACTTCCTCGACGTTATAGCTTCCTAACTAGATCGAATGAGGTCTACTCGGTCTAGTAGGCCCTCGTACTCGGTCAAGCAAGGCTAGGTACACGGTCGGGAATACGAGGTTAACTAAGGATCCCTGCAAAACAACAACACGTGTCGATTCCAAACCAAATTCGGAAATCCTCACAGGTTACTATACTCATTCACAACGCACTATTACTACTCAAATGTAACGCAACGGTTTCAACCAACCACGATACATATCACTCCATTCTATAGCGAACATCACACAAAACGATTTACCACACTATTAACTCATTCACGCATACATTCAACGCATTACTTTATGTCTAATCCTTCGTCTACAACTTCAATAATAAAACTTATACTCATATTACTCTAAGCACTCATCCAATATTAAACTATAATGTATCATCCGAGTCTACTAGAAATCTAAGTATGCCTCAACATAAACAAATTAGTTTACTCAAATTAATCATGCCACAAGCGGAAGCTTTCAACCAATCATATATCACATTCATCCATTATTATTTTGATACTCATCATCACAAATCCACAACTTATTAACTATTATTATCATTATTACTACTTATAAGACTTATAAACTCTTATACGAACCAGTATGACTAACTATTTGAAGCAAACACGACCATCACCACATTATATACATTATCCCGCACTCCTACTCTTTTCACACACACTTTTATTCGTGTACAAACTTTCACGTTTCTCATTATCATCACACACATATTAACTTCAACAGAAACTTCATCATAAACAATTCTAGCATAACCATTACGTACATTAGACACATAATTGCCGACTCAACATCCCCATACCCAGTGACTGGCTTAAGCATAATGGGGCCATGATTTTGAAATGAGGGCGCCTACTCACCCAAAATCTAGCATCAGTTGGGGCTCCCAATATACATACACCAGGTTCATTTTATTAGACTCACTACGTTCATTAGGCTCATTTGTTACAGGTTCCAAAATCGTCGCTCTGATACCACTTTGTAACACCCCCATATACCAAGGAGCCTTAACAAGACCTTCCCTAGCATATAAAGGCGTTACCATCTCGGTTGCCCGAGGAGAGTAATCATCAAAAGTCGATAAAAGAACATTTATAATTACTTTACAAGTGATTAAACCAAAACTACTGATACAAACGATAAAACTCAGCAACACTATATAAACTACTCCTGTCATGACTCGTGCAGACTCATCCCGCCAAGACTCCGGCTACCATCCAAGACATCACCTGCTAAGACTGACCGATCACCATAAGGGATCACGGCAGACACAACAGAAACAATTAAGAAACAACCACACAAGGTCAGTAACTGAGGCAAGACACAACATCAACTACCAGCATACAACAAATACAACCAAGCACACACACAAGTTACAACCACTCCAGCCAATCACCGTCACCGACTGTCAAATGGACCAGCCCTGCCAGTGGGGGACCGCAGCCGTTCCCACTTAAGCCCCGCTCATCATACTAAGCGATAACCCTGTTCCATTAATGTGTACATCCCCTCCCATGGGGGGTTCCACGGAGGGCGAAACTAGGGCGTGAAGCCACTCCCGCAAGTGACTCCACTCTGCCGAGGACGCACCTCGAGAACCACAGATAATCATTCACAATCAGCTGCACCACAACAATAACAAATGAAACAACACAACCCAAACCGTCTACCATAATCAATCAATCACAACTGACACTACCATCAACACAACAACCGACACACTAAACAACCGACAGAAAATGAGTAGGCGAGACTACCTTTAGCAACTGCAGCGATTCCTCGTCCTATCACGCAGCACTCATCAATCAAGCAACACCTATACATACAATATAACCCTCTATAACTACTATTCTAGCCCTAACTGAAAACACAACTACAATGATGATGATGATGACATACCTACGCATAACACTCCGGCAAAAAAACCGCTACCCGACTCAAGCAATCCACTCCTATGGCACAAGCATCCTTAAAGGCTCCCATGGAAGGATCTATGGTGAAGGGAAGGTGGAGAGACGACATTTAGGTTTTGGGAAAGAGGCGGAAATGATTTGCGGTTTCTCAAAACACGATATATAATTCCCCGCTGAAAACCCGCCACTCGATCGAGTAACCAACTTACTCGATCGAGTGAGCCCTACTCGATCGAGCTCCCTAGCTACTCGATCGAGTAACCTCAGCTAGATCTAGTAACAACCAAGGTAAAGGCTATATCGCCACTAAACACCACTCATAAGGTTTCCGAAGGTCCAACAAGGCGTCTAAGGTCAGTCAACGTTGGTCAAAGGGTCCCTAAAAGGACGGGTATTACAACATGCTACCCTTAATGCTATCTCCTTACGAAGTGGTATGAAATATGATGGACCACCCATGCCCAAGGAAGATGAGGAGGTACTTGTTGAGTTGAAGATTTCTCTAAATGGTAAGGAAAGTGAGGATATTCCCAATAAGGTGGACGATCCATTTGTGGTTGAGGAAATCAAAGATGTGGAGGATGCTCCTCTAAAGAAGGATGTTAAACCAAAGGTGTCATAAAAAGTCAATGTGCCATTCCCTCATAGATTGACAAAGCATCAAAAGAATTCTCAATTCGGTAAGTTCATGGAAGTTGTAAAGAATCTCCAAGTAACCATTCCTTTTACCGAATTAATCACTCAAATTCCCTCTTATACTAAGTTCATAAAAGACATTTTAACTAAGAAGAGGACTTTTGAAGAAGTTGAAACAATAGCCCTCACCGCCGAGGTAAGTGCTCCTTTGCAAAACAAGTCCCCTCCTAAGTTAAAAGATCCCGGTAGCTTTTCTATTCCATACACAATTGGCACCTATCAAATTGATAAAGCTTTATGTGATTTAGGTGCTAGTGTGAGTATAATATCTTACTCTATTTGTGCTAAGCTTAATATGGGAGTCTTAAAATGTACTAGTGTCACATTGCAAATGACAGATCATTCTATAAAACGCCCTTTGGGAGTTTTGGAGGATGTTCCCGTTAAGGTTGGTAGGTTTTTCATTCCGGTTGATTTTATTGTTCTTGACATGGCCGAAGATGCCCAAATCCCAATCATTTTGGGAAAACCCTTTTTACATACCGCGGGTGCGATAATTGATGTTAAGAATGGTAAAATTACATTGGAAGTGGGTGACGATAAGGTCACATATAATTTGAATAGTGCCATGAAGAGTCCCATGATAGAAGAGTCTTGTTAGTCTATAGGCATTTTGGATGTTGTAGACATTTCTGTAGAAGACTTTATACCTCGATCTTTGTCTAAAGATCCTTTGGAGGCACTCTTGCTATTGGAATCATTTGCAGGTGATGATGAGATTGGAAATGAGGAGATAGATGTTTTGGAGAAAGAATTGGATGGAGAAGAGCTATCATTGGAGTAAATCTCACACTTTATATGTTTGGTTGCTACACCTCATGACCTTGAGGTACAAAAACCCGAACTTAAGCCCCTCTCCTCCAATTTCAGGTATGCTTTTCTAGATGATGAGGAGATGTGTTCGGTAATTTTTAGTGCTAAATTGAATTAGAGTCAGTTGTCTAAATTGCTTCATATCTTAAGGTCTCACAAGAAAGCCATTGGATACAAACTTGATGATTTAAAGCGCATAAGCCCCGAATTTTGCATGCATAGAATTAATGTTGAGGAAGATCATAAACCATGTGTCCAAGGTCAAAGACGACTAAATCCTAACATGCAAGAAGTGGTAAAAAAGGAAGTGCTTAAATTGTTGGATGCGGGAATTATTTATGAAATTTCCGATTCTAAATGGGTGAGTCCGGTCCAAGTGGTTCCAAAGAAAGGCGGAACCACCGTAGTCAAAAATGATAAAAATGAACTAATTCCAACTAGAGTTGTGACGGGTTGGAGAATGTGTATTGACTATAGGAGGCTAAATTTATACACCAAGAAAGACCACTACCCATTGTCTTTTATTAACCAAATGTTGGAGCGGTTGGCATGTTATAAATATTTTTGCTATCTAGATGGTTATTACGGGTTCTTTCAAATACCCATTCACCCGGATGACCAAGAGAAGACCACATTTACATGTCCCTATGGTACCTTTCCTTACCGTAGAATGCCTTTCGGTCTTTGTAATGGCCCTGCCACTTTCCAACGTTGCATGATAAGCATCTTTTCCGACTTTATCGAATCTATCATGGAGGTGTTTATGGATGATTTTAGTGTCTATGGTTCTTCTTTTGATGCATGTTTGGCTAACTTGTCTAAAGTGTTGAAGCATTGCGAAGAGGTTGACTTAGTGTTGAATTGGGAAAAGTGCCACTTCATGGAGAATGAAGGAGTGGTGGTTGGTCATATTGTCTCGGAAAAAGGAATTGAAGTGGACCGTGCTAAGGTCCAAGTTATTGAGCAACTACCCCCACCAGTAAATGTGAAGAGTGTAAGGAGTTTCTTAGGCCATGCGGGATTCTACCGCCGTTTTATTAAAGACTTTTCTAAGATTGCAAAATCCCTTACGAAGCTCCATTTAAAAGATGCTCCCTTTGTGTTTACTAACGATTGTCTTGAGTCTTTTCATAGGATCAAGAAGGCTTTGATTTCCGCACCTATCATCCAATCACCGGATTGGAACTTGCCATTCGAGCTCATGTGTGATGCAAGTGACTATGAGGTAGGTGCCGTGTTAGGACAAAGAAGGGACAAGGTTCTCCACGCTATCTATTATGCTAGCAAAACCTTGGATGCAGCTCAAATCAACTATGCCACCACGGAGAAATAGCTACTTGCCATTGTCTTTGCCTTAGACAAATTCCACTCTTACTTGATCGGTTCAAAAGTCATTGTTCATACCGATTATGCCGCACTAAAGCACCTCCTAGCCAAATAAGAAGCTAAGCCAAGGTTGATACGATGGATCTTGCTCTTGAAAGAATTTGATCTTGAGATTAAAGACAAGAAGGGGGCCGAAAATGTTGTTGCCGACCACCTATCCCGTTTGAAGTTCAATGATGGAGGTATTGAATTACCTATCGATGATTCCTTCGCCGATTATGTTTTAATGATGTTAGAAGACAATACTCCTTGGTATGCCGACATAGCCAACTACCTAGTTAGAAGAGAGTTGCCACCTAACCTTTCATATCAACAAAGGAAGAAGTTCTTACATGATGCCAAGTTCTTCCTATGGGATGATCCAAATTTGTTCAAACATTGCTCCGACGGGCTATTCCGGAGATGTATCCCACATTGGGATGTGAAAGGGGTGCTAGAAGGATGCCATTCTTCTCCATATGGTGGTCATCATGGACCATCCAAGACCGTTGCAATCCGGCTTCTATTCGCCAACTATGTTCCAAGATGTTAAAAATTTCGTGATGGCTTGCGATGCTTGCCAAAGGACGGGTTCCATATCAAGGAGGCACGAGATGCCTTTAAATGGTATCTTAGAAGTGGAGGTATTCGATGTTTGGGGGATTGATTATCAAGGACCGTTTCCTTCATCAAAAGGGAACCGGTATATTTTGGTTGTCGTTGATTATGTCTCTAAATGGGTAGAGGCAATTGCTACTCCAACAAATGATGCCCGTGCTATGATCAACTTATTTAAGAAGATCATATTTCCAAGGTTTGGTGTTCCGAGAGCGGTCATTAGTTATCGTGGTACACATTTTGGTGAGAAACAACTTGATGCCTTATTGGAGAAATATGGAGGAGTCTGTCATAGAAGAGGCTTGGCTTTCCATCCACAAACTTGTGGCCAAGTAGAGGTTTCTAACCATGAGCTCAAGTCCATACTTGAGAATGTTGTTGCCAAGTCACGAAAGGATTGTAGTATGAAGCTCGATGATACCTTGTGGGCCTATCGTACCGCATATAAGACACCTATTGGTACCTCACCATATAGGTTGGTCTATGGAAAGGTGTGCCATCTCCCCGTTGAGATGGAACAAAAAGCTTATTGGGCGGTTAAGGAGCTTAACATGGATCCGAAGTAGAGTGGAGAAAAGCGGTTGTTGTAACTAAATGAGCTTGATGAATTCCGCTTACAAGCCTATGAGAGCTCCCATCTTTACAAGGAGAGAACAAAAAGATGGCATGACAAGAAGATCTTGAACAAGGAATTTCAAATCGGTGATAATGTGTTGCTATTCAATTCCCATTACAAGCTATTTTCGGGAAAGTAACGATCACGGTGGTCCGGTCCATATTTCGTCACAAATGTCAACAAGTTCGATTCCGTTGAAGTGATGACCACCAAGGGCGAAATATTTAAAGCAAACGGCGATCGTTTGAAGATCTACCATGAGAATGTGATCGTTGGAGTGATAGAGGAAGTGGCCGTTCAACCTCTGCTAAAGAAAGCGTAAACCGACTCAAGATTTTACGCCGTGCGGGACGTTAAACCAGCGCTTCTTGGGAGGCAACCCAAGCTTTTTAATTGCTTTTACGTATTTCTTATTTTTAATTTTCCGCAATTTACTGTTTTTGGTAGATTAGATATAAAATACTCGACTTGACGATGTTTGTTTTTGTGATTTATAGGTGAAAATGAAAAAAAGAGACTTATAGGAGAAAATAGCACGCTTCCCCATGCAAGAACCCCGTTCGGGGACATAGTTTTCGAAAAACGAGAGGAAATTATTTAATTACGGAAGCAAAGGCAAATAGGCGATGGACCGGTCAACCCTGATCAGGGTTGCCAGCCCCGATTGGGGACGTGGATTCCTACTTCCTTGGCAATTGTTTTAGACGGGTAAAAAAAAAAGAACACTTGTTCCATCATTCCTCAAACCCGACGGTATACTCCTCTACTCTATCTCTCTCATTTCTTCACTATTCTTCATCTAAAATCACAAGGAAATATCTATTTCTTCATCATTTAGTAAGATTCAATCATCCATTAACATCATCAAGTAAGTTTTCTTCCCTTTTCTCTTTGATTTCATCCAATTTAATCAATTTCATCAAGTTTATCAAACCCTAACTCAAATTGGGGGAATTTTATTTTGTGCTTATTTGTGCTAGAAGTTGATTATATAATGCTAGAAGTTCACTAATTCATTCTATTATGTCTATTTTTATGAATTTTGGTTTGCCTTAAGATGAATTTTTGTCTTAAATTTCAGAAAAATGGCAGCAAGAAGACCTCCTACCCAAGGTGCTTCTAAGAGGAGAAGAGGTGAGACGGAATCCTCCCGGGTTGCGGAGGATGTGCAAATAGAAGAGGTCCCGGAATGGCAAGACCCGGATTTTCCCGGAGTCATTTTCAATTGTCAAAAGCAATATAACAATTGGGTCATCCTAAGAAGCAAAGGTATGAAACCAACTAAATTCATTAACCAAGCTTCTTTGAACAATATTGGAATTGAAAAGAATGTTAAGACATTGTTTGAAAACCTAGGTATGAAACATTGTTATACAATGGATTAGAAGACCTTTCCCGAACTCACCCTTGAGTTCTTGAGCTCTTTTGAGTTTCATAGGTCAAAGAAACCCGGTTTTGTGCTTCTTGTGACTTTCCGCTTGTTTAATAAGGACCATATAATTGTTAGATTCATTAATCTCATTAATTTACATATTCATATATGAAATGATTTATTTAGTCATAAAATAAAAGCTAGATCTTATGCATGCAAACATAAACAAGATAAGAGAAGAAATCATCAATCTTACTATATGATTTCGGATTAAAGGGCACCAACAAATTCACCTATTTGTTAGTTCTTGAGCTTCCTTAAAATGGATGAACAAAGGTCCAAATTAGAACCTCTCCCAAAAGTGAATACCCAAGAAAACCTCTTAGTAACTAATATTATTTTGTACTAGAAATAATACAAGTCTTACTTAAAATATGACACAAAATATTAATTTTGTTCTCTTGTAATTTTCGGCCAAGAGAGGAATGATTTGGGAGATTTTTATTTCTCTAATATTTTACAATTGTAGAGAGAATTAATATTTCTTACACTAGAAATATATTGTAAAGTTGTGTATGGATAAATAGAGGAAAAACCCTCTATAATCCTCTTTAGAAAACCGGTGGGGAGGGGTGAAGGGGAGCCAATGCATGGGCTTGTGTTCTTCTCAAGATCAACTAGGTTTGCATGGCTATATTAGGTAGTAATCATTGTGTTTTCCACTTAAAATAAAAACACAATATACACCTTAAACTCTGATGCGTGTCTTAAATATGATGTTTTACACCCCATTTTACACGCATTTCAGAGCTCATTTGTGTAGTTTATACTACTATTTGCCCCATTTCGTCTACTTTCGTATTTTTATGTAATATTGCAGATTTATGCGGAAATGAGTAGATATTGAGCTAAATCCGTCCCTGAGTACCTTGCATTGCATTTGACATGAAGTAGAGACTCGAGAGATGAACTTGGTGCGCGTTTCGAAGCTTGAAAGACAACTTTATGAAGAATTAAAAGCGGATTATCAGCTACTCTGGTCGATCGACTGGACCCTATGGTCGATCGACCATAGCCCGACTTACAGGAACTCCTGTTCAGCATAGCCCAGTCGATCGACCGGTCACCTTAGTCGATCGACCACACCGCTAATTCAGACGTGAATTAAAAGATTGAGGATAAGGAAGCCCAATGTGTATTAGGTTTTGCGAATAATGTTACGTTATATTCCTATATAACGTAACCTGACTTTAAGCTTTATTCATTCAGTTTTCATTCAGTTTTATTTAGGTTTTAGAATATCAAATAATTAGGGTTCGAGATTATTGTTCTTCCATTAATAAAGTTTCTTTCGCTTTCGGTCCTGGATCTCTCTCTGCAATTCCTTTTCGGTATTCTTCTGTTTAGTTCCGTTATTTATTTCATTCGTAGTATAGGAATTGCTAGAATAGTCTCCCGAAAGCCAAATTTATCGTTTATTGTTAATTGTTTAATTCGTCGTTTTAATCATGAATTCTTTTGCTTTATTAAACAATTTTATTGTTGTTCTTATCGTAGCCATGAGTAGCTAAATACCTCGTGCTAGGATGTAGGGGATTTGTAGAATTAGGTGGCAGTAGAATAGTACGACCTGAGTCGCGCCACGGTCGATCGACCGCACACCCTGGTCGATCGATTGGCCACGTGAGGTTTTGCTTCGTTTTAATTGCTTTAAATTCTATATTTGACGAATCGAGTGCACGCGACTAGTTGAATGCTTAGTAATTGACTGACCCATTAGCTCGAAAGATAGGGAAGGTTGTTAGACTACCAATTAAAATGACTAAACTATGCTAAGATCGAAAGATAGGTAAAGTTTAGGTTATTAGTCACTTTTCAGGACGAGAGTCAGTACTAGTGATGTTAGGGACCCGTAGCGAGATCGAAAGACGCTACTTGTTGAGAGTGGACCGAGAGGACCTTTTGTTTTCCCGCCTCATGTGTTTATTTCAGACCTACTTAGTATGCTGCTGCCAAAACTACAGTGAACCGACCATCTTAGTACCCTTTTTATATTTGATTTTATACTTTTCTTTAGTTTTTTGCTCATTAGTTATAGACTAATTCAATCAAACCCCCACATCATTGTTACCTTGGACTGAATTTAGACAACTAATAATTACATCTGCCTCTCTATGGTTCGACCCTGCTATCGCTATCTATAGTTGTAGTTAAGAATTATAAATTTATTTTTGGTGCACACAACGACGGGCATCAAATTTTGGCGCCGTTGCCGGGGAGGCATTGTTTAAAATTATTAGTTGTTTCATTTTTAGTCTTTCTCTTAGTTTAAGGGACATCTGTTCCTTAAACTCTTCTTATATTCTATTTGTAGTTTCTTCTTATGCGCAGGTCACAGGGTGGTGAATTACAACCGTTCAATCCTGAGATTGAAAAGACTCTACGTGAGTTGAGGCGATCATCTAGAGTATTGCCGACAGACGAAGAGCTGAGTACTCTGTCTAGTTACTACGAGAACGAGCTGTTCGAGGAAGATCCACAATTATCTCCTGTTTCTACTTCATCAGCTGAGACCGTCACTTCTCCAGATTTTCTAGAGATGGCTGAAGAAGCAACTATAGCCAGTCACTCTGAGCCGATAGCTGCGAATCTATATAAGAGATTCGAACTACCAGGAGCTGATAGAAAATTCAAACCGAAGCCTTCTTATATCAACTTGGTTGAGAGGAACCAATTCGGGGGAGCTGCAAATGAAGATGCAGCCAAGCATATGGAGATATTTATTGACTATTGCTGCTCTATACCCCCACCGACCGGTGTGACCTAGGACCAGGTGAAGGAGACAATGTTTATATTCTCTCTTCGTGATGCTGCAAGGGAGTGGTACAGAGACCTGGATCGAGCTGCTAATGGGATCACTGACTGGAATTCGCCGGCCTTGGCGTTTTATAAGAAGTATTTCTCCGCCTCGAAGACTAATGCCATTAGAGCTCAGATCACAAGCTTTAAACAGGGTCCTGATGAGAACTTTCATGAGGCAAGGGTCCGTTTCAAGAAGCTGGTGCGAACCATTCCGCATCATGGGTTTGAGAAATGGAGCTTATGCAATCAGTTTTATAATGGGCTCTATGACGATCAGAGAGCTATCCTGGATGCGGCAGCTAGTGGCAGATTCCAGGAGAATATGGGGGAAACTAAGGGGTGGAAGATCATTGATGACTTGGCCACCCATAAAGCTGAGTATGGAAATTCCAGGGGAAATCAAAGGAGAGCTGTCGAATCTCCTTCTGTAGCTGCATTAGAGGCTCTTACGGCGAGGTTTGATAAGTACGAGTTGGGAGGGGCTTCGAAAGGAGGAATCTATCACGTAAATGCTGTTTCAGACGGTCCTTTCGTCTGCAAAAGATGTGGAGCTGAGGGACATGTTTCAGACAACTGTCCTAATCCCTTTGAGTCTTGTGCTGCCTTTCAACATTATAGGTAGACAAACACTTACTATGAGCCAAATGTTCATCCAAACTTGAGGTGGAGTAGCCAAAATGTCCTAAATCCAACTCAACCTCCACAGCAGCAGCAGCAGAATTATGTGCCCCCTCATAAGCAACAATAGTTCCAAAAGCCTCCGTATATCCCACAGCAGCAGCAACAATCCCAAAGTTCTGATTTCAATGAGTTGAAGAATTTGTTGCTGAAGGAGTCTCAAGCTAGAGAGGCCGGGATGAAGATGTTGGAGAGCCAAATTGCCCAATTAGCTAGCAAGAATACAACTCGAGCTCCGGGACATTTACCGACTCAGACGGATCAAAAGGAGACCCTTAATGCCATTACTTTGAGGAGTGGGTCTACCCTTGATGGGCCCGCCATGGTCGAGGACATTGCTGAAAAAGATGAGGCGGAACCAAGCAAAAAGAAGGCAGTGACGAATAAAAACAAGAAAAAGACGATCACCAGGTATGTCAGTCGATCGACTGACATACCCAGTCGATCGACCAGTCCGCGTAAAGAGACAGCTTCTGGTCCTGTAGAAGTCGGTCGATCGACTGACCAACCCGGTCGATCGACTGACAGTGCTGCTGAAGGTGATTCTTTTCATCCTCCAATGCCTGATAACTTGAGAGACCACTTGTTTCGGGGTACTACTGCCCCGAAAATATTGAGGCAAGACCCGAATGCTAATGGGTCTGTTCCGGTTCCGAAGTATGACCCAATGACGATTAATGGCTCATTTTTGAGACGGTCTGAAGAGGGTTCGAGCTTCAACAAGGAGAAGGTTGTGGACTTTCAGCCTAAGTCCACCGATGCCGGCATGAGAGATTTAGAGGAGAGGGCTAAGTTACTTCTTACAGCCCCTTATCCAGAGAGATTGGTGCCGACGAAGGAACAGGTATCATTTAATAAGTTTGAAAATGTTGTTCGTAGCTTAAATGTGCAAGTTCCTTTCTTTGAATTAGTCAATCAAGTGCCTGCTTACATGAAATTCATGAAGCAACTTTTATCTAAGAAGAAGTCACTTGAAACTGTGCATACTGTCGCACTAACTGAGGAGTCTTGTTCTTATCTGACCCATACTGCACCTCATAAGCTAGAAGACCCAGGTAGCTTTCCGTCCCATGTAATATTGGCACCTTTCCTATTGAGAAAGCCTTGTGTGACCTAGGAGCCAGTATTAGTGTGATGCCGTTGAGTCTTGCTAGGAAGTTAAAGTTGAATAGGTTTGCAGTCACCAACATGACAGTAGAGATGGCTGTCCGATCTGCGGTCCAGCCTATAGGAGTCTTAGAGGACATTCCTGTGCAAATAGGAAAGTTTTTCTTCCCTGTTGACTTCGTTGTACTAGATATGCCCAAGGATGCCCACATTCCTATTATATTGGGTAGACCATTTCTGCACACTGCTGGTGCAGTTATAGATGTTGGTTCAGGGACTTTGACCTTTAAAGTAGGAAAGCATTCTATTATCTTTGCCCAGACAGCTAAGAAGAAAGACCCCATGTGGCCAATAACTTGTAATACGGTTTCCGAAAAGAAATCATATTTTGTGCTCCCTGATATGCCTGTCTCTACGCCTATTCCTGTTATAACCCCTCCGCCCCAGATTGGGAGCAAATTGGAGGAAGATTCGTCTATTTCTGATATTGCAGGAGCTGGTTTGGGGAAGGAAGAGTCGCATGTTGCTCCAGCTGTGCAGGAGCCAATCGTCTCAAGAGGCGGCTTAGGATGTCTTAGCTATGGCACTAATGAGGAGCTTGAAGATGAGCCAGTCAAAGTGAGGGAATCCGACTTGGACTTTAATGAGCTAGAGGAGGTCATTGAGTGGGGAGATGTCCGACCTGTTGATCCGTTGAGTCCTGCAGATGGTGGAGTTGAGAATAGTGCAGTTGAGGAGATGAGCACTGTTGAGGCTACCTCTTGTAGCCAGAAGCCGACCAAGTGGGCCATTCCGTGGCCGTTCTTGATCAACTATTAGTTGATCACATGCTTTTTCAAACTTTCATTTTATTGCTTTTTAAGACTTTTTATTGTTTTCGTGTGCGCGAGACTTCACATCTTAAGTTTGCTTAGTATTTTAAACACTTTAGTGGGCTACTTTGGGTTTTGCGCCATTTTGGGCGCGTTACCACGTGTGTATGCAGGTTTATAGACGAAATTAGCTCCATTTATTGAGCTAATTGAAGAAATCAGAAAGTTACAGCAGGTTTTCCAGTCGATCGACTGACCTCTATGGTCGATCGACCGGGTCGCGAATTCGTAAGCTCCTGTTCTTTCATTCACCTTGGTCGATCGACTGGGTGATGTGGTCGATCGACCACCCAGAGCTGTTGTACCTGTTTTCGATCATTCCCCTGCTGTGTTTGATCGATTTGAGGAGTTCAGGGAGTCTTTTCTCCACTTTATTCTCCGCTTAATTTCTGTTTTCTTCTGTTTTATCATTTCGGCACATAATTTTACCGTCCCAATTTTGCTATATCGAGATTACGCGTGGTATTTGTTGTCTTTTCAGGTACTTATGGGTAGCACTGCTAGCTACTGAAACCTCCTAGCTCACGCTGGTTTGGGGAGGTTTCATTTGCTGCGCTTAAAGTCTTGTGAGTTTCCGAGTTCTTACTTCATGCCTTATGTAGTTAATTTAAGCAAATTCCCGTTTTCCTGTTATTTCATTATATGATTTTGCGATTTGGTTTGGGGAAGGGTTTTGCGTTGCATTACAGTTTGTCTTGCACTGTTATTCACGTTTACATTTTGTCTTGCATTGTTGTTTATTTTCCTTTATATATACAGAAAATTCAAAAAAATCTGACAAATTTCAAAATTTTCAAAAAAACATTTCACGTTTATTTTAGCATATAGGTCGAGTCGGAACGGTAGTATTTCAATGATGACATTGCATTTGCATCTGTTTATGCCTAAGCCTTGCTAATTGACATGTTATTAGTAGAATCAAATATGCATAGTCTACGAGTTTTTGTTAAATTATTTGCTGGACTTGAAACTTGACTTTGATTTTTGGCGAACTACATCACTTTCTGAGATTTAGAGCCTATAACTGGTGACATCCATGACCAGTTTATCTAGGATTGTGAGTAGTTCTCCTTATGAGACATGTTACATAAATATGCATGAATATGAATTTGATCTGCTTAATACCTGTATGCATTCGGTTTGTGGTTAGTTGACACATGTGGTAGAGGTTTCCCTTTATTCATTTTACCCATAAGCTCCACACTGCCAGAAATAGCCTTTTTGTCCCGTTACTACATCCTACATTTAGCCTGCCCTTGTCAAGCTATTAGTCTAGTTTTGGGATTGTTACTATGTTTTTGGTGGCATTTGCTCATTTTGAGATGTTGTTGGGAAGATGAAGAAAGGAAGGGAAAAGAAGAAAGAAAAAATTGGAAAGAAAAAAAAAAGAAGAGAAAAAGAAAAAATGATTCGAAAAAGAAAGAAAAAAGAGAGTACTGTACTGTAGACGTGGTCGATCGACTGACCATCCTGGTCGATCGACTGGAGTCCGAGAAAAAGAATAAAAGAATCAATTCGCATATTCAAAGTCTTTATTATATGGCGATTTTTGCTCCCATGTTTCATTTGTATCTTATGGGGAGCTAGTTGATTGATTACTACGGAGATTGTGAGTTTTGTGCTTACTTTTAGCACCGTGTCGGTTGAAGATCTTGAGCAAGAAGTTGGATATTGTCATATGGTTTTGTTTAGGTACTAGCTTGATCATCTATACCTCCACATTTCCATAATTATTTTGCCTCTTCTTACCCAATACCTCACATATCCATACTTACCTCGGCATGTGTCATGGTCATTTGTTTGGTTGGAATGCATATGTATGGTTGTAGAGATTACTTTCATATTAGATTGCAGGCATGATCTTATAGGTCGTAGTTAGGTGAGAGTCACTACAAAGTAAATTCTTTCTATCTTTTACATATACTCACCTGTATTTATTGAGTGATTTGAGCGACCCGTGAGAGTCCATGATGATAAGTCTCTATAGTTGACGGTTCAACAGTTTTTGACGACTTCATAACTCGTTTGCATGATTCACATTGCTAATTGATTTTTAGTTGTCGCATTAAACTGGTTTAGGCTTTACAGTTTACATTTCGCTCTGAGATTGAACTAGTTCCACTAGGTTTTAGGATCGAGTCTAGTTCTTGCTTGGGGACAAGCAAGGGTTTGGTTTGGGGAAGTTTGATGCGTGTCTTAAATATGATGTTTTACACCCCATTTTACATGCATTTCAGAGCTCATTTGTGTAGTTTATGCTACTATTTGCCCCATTTCGTCTACTTTCGTATTTTTATGTAATATTGCAGATTTATGCGGAAATGAGTAGATATTGAGCTAAATCCGTCCCTGAGTACCTTGCATTGCATTTGACATGAAGTAGAGACTCGAGAGATGAACTTGGTGCGCGTTTCGAAGCTTGAAAGACAACTTTATGAAGAATTAAAAGCGGATTATCAGGTACTCGGGTCGATCGACTGGACCCTATGGTCGATCGACCAGAGCCCGACTTACAGGAACTCCTGTTCAGCATAGCCCAGTCGATCGATCGACCACACCGCTAATTCAGACGTGAATTAAAAGATCGAGGATAAGGAAGCCCAATGTGTATTAGGTTTTGCGAATAATGTTACGTTATATTCCTATATAACGTAACCTGACTTTAAGCTTTATTCATTCAGTTTTCATTCAGTTTTATTTAGGTTTTAGAATATCAAATAATTAGAGTTCGAGATTATTGTTCTTCCATTAATAAAGTTTCTTTCGCTTTCGGTTCTGGATCTCTCTCTGCAATTCCTTTTCGGTATTCTTCTGTTCAGTTCCGTTATTTATTTCATTCGTAGTATAGGAATTGCTAGAATAGTCTCCTGAAAGCCAAATTTATCGTTTATTGTTAATTATTTAATTCGTCGTTTTAATCATGAATTCTTCTGCTTTATTAGCCAATTTTATTGTTGTTCTTATCATAGCCATGAGTAGCTAAATACCTCGTGCTAGGATGTAGGGGATCTGTAGAATTAGGTGGCAGTAGAATAGTACGACCTGAGTCGCGCCACGGTCGATCGACCGCACACCCTGGTCGATCGACTGGCCACGTGAGGTTTTGCTTCGTTTTAATTGCTTTAAATTCTATATTTGACGAATCGAGTGCACGCGACTAGTTGAATGCTTAGTAATTGACTGACCCATTAGATCGAAAGATAGGGAAGGTTGTTAGACTACCAATTAAAATGACTAAACTATGCTAAGATTGAAAGATACGTAAAGTTTAGGTTATTAGTCACTTTTCAGGACGAGAGTCAGTATTAGTGATGTTAGGGACCCGTAGCGTGATCGAAAGACGCTACTTGTTGAGAGTGGACCGAGAGGACCTCTTGTTTTCCCGCCTCATGTGTTTATTTCAGACCTACTTAGTATGCTGCTGCCAAAACTACAGTGAACCGACCATCTTAGTACCCTTTTTATATTTGATTTTATACTTTTCTTTAGTTTTTTGCTCATTAGTTATAGACTAATTCAATCAAACCCCCACATCATAGTTACCTTGGACTGAATTTAGACAACTAATAATTACATCTGCCTCTCTGTGGTTCGACCCTGCTACCGATATCTATAGTTGTAGTTAGGAATTATAAATTTATTTTTGGTGCACACAACGACGGGCATCAAACTCCCTCCATTTTCGGCACTTTTAACATAAAATGGATGGTCCATTTTATTTTGTCATAAAATATGTCATATACAAAATCGACTAGTAATTCGTAATTACTTGTACCAAAACAGTTTATCAAATTATAAATTACAACGTCTTGTATTTAAAATAAATTATTCATTCAATTTCAATTTCAATTGTTTCGTAAACAATAATTTTATCTAAGTAATAAAACAATTTGATTACTTAGACCGTATCCAATTTAATCGAATTATAATAAGACACGTTAATCTTACTCACAAATCATCTGTCAATTTTAAGCAATTTAATTAACTCGTATCGGCATACGATTAATTAAATAATCAATTAAGAGTATTTCCCTATAGGTATGACCTAAGGGGATTAACTGATCACCACCGTCGCACGACAGTAATGTCAAACTCTAGTCAGCCAATCATTACCGATATGTGTGGACCAGTTGACTGTAAAATATTACATCCCACATGTATTCTTAAAATGAGATTTAAACATGTGATCATCATGATCGACAGTTGTGATCGCATTATTGTCGGAGGACACATATTCCAACAATCTCCCACTTGTCCTCGACAAGTGTGCGTCACCAATTCTCTTGTCCTATTACTATCTCCCACTCAATGCAAGGTGTCTTTCAGGTCGTACTTGCAATTGATCATATCTAGAGTGGTTTCCTCGATCTGGAGAATAACTGATTGACCGGAATAATCTACCATAGATGCCTTCCGAGCGTGGCCACGCATTTCCAGTTCATTACTCCTCGATTGGCCCTGAGATATTGTTATAACCCTGACAAGGAGTGGACAATTCCTACCGCACTTAAATATGCCCATTTGACCCCATTTACGAAGGTCGTAGTAACATAAATCAAAGTTAATCTGAAACTGTGCCACCTTAGGCGAACAGTCTTTAGTCAAAAGAATCGACTCATTAGAATACTATAGTAGCTCTCGCCACGACCAGGCTATATAAATTTTCCAGAACTCTATAAGCGGTCATTAGTGTAACACCCCCTCATACCAAGGTGCCTTACCAGGACCACCCTACCATGAAAGTGTGTTACCATCTCGGTTGCCCGAGGTTAGTACATATCAAAAGCGTCTGAACTGAGCACATTTATTAAAGTACTGTAAATTATAAAGTTTACAACATCCAAATCCAAATACTGGTTTAACAAAATACAACTCCAAAGTCTAACAATAAAAGAAATCCAACTAAGACTCGGACGGTGATGCTATGACTGGTGATGGCAATACTCCCAAGACAGTCCCCAAGCTCACACTAGCAATACCTGTCAAGCCTGCTCACCATCCCCGAATGGATCACCGCAGATTCCACAAACAACAACGGGGTCAGTATTACTCAAATATTCAGACAAACAAACGAAGAAATCAACTGATCATCACCAATTCCCAATCATCCAATCTCACACAGTAACCGACTACACACCGAAGTGTGTAGCCCTGCCAGATTACCCATCGCAACAGGTAATCCTCGCCGCCAGTGGGTGACCGCAGCCGATCCCACCTAGTCCAGCTCCTCAACGAGCGACAACAATCCCTGTCCCTTAATGTGCACATCCCCTCCCGTGGCGGGTTCCACGGAGGGCGAACTAGGGTGTGAAGCCACTCCCGCAAGTGACTCCACCACAATCACAATCACATGACATCACAGCCATCTCAATCCCCTCACACCAACATCGTCACAACAATCTCCATACTCTGATGATCAACAGATAACAATAATCATAACAATCATGTCTTACAAAGAACAGTAAACTGAGTAGGGAAACCCTACCTTAGCAATCAACAGTGGAATGAACTCGAACAATCAGAAAGGCTCCTCTACGAAGTCTTCTCCTATACCATAATCATATAACACAATTACACATTGCACAACCCCCATATTCCCAATTCCGCAAATATACAGTAACCCCAACAATACGAATAACATATAATTAGAACTTACCAACAGTAGGATGAGGAATTATACGCAAGAACTCCGAAGATCTCACACACAACAAACCTATGGAATGATTAGGGAGTGATTAGGGAGAGATTAGGGTTAACGTTGAAATGATGTTTTTGAAAACTGACGCGGGATATAAAATAATCTTAAACACTCCCTAGTCAAACCGTCAAAATAATACTCGCCAGCCCGAATACTCGGTCGAGTAAAGTTATACTCGGCCGAGTATCCGCTACTCGGTCGAGTATTCACTATACTCGGCCGAGTATTCATCGGCAGAACCAAAACAACTCACAACAACATCACTACTCGGCCGAGTAGGCTCTACTCGGTCGAGTAGTCACCAAAGAAAATCCGTAGTATTACAGTCTTCCCCCCTTAAAAAGAACTTCGTCCCGAAGTTCACACTCTACTATAAAAAAAGGCACAACACAACGCCACAAGACTACACTAACCACATATAACAACACCAAAGAACTACACAAGTCACCACAAAATCACTACCCCGACTCAAAGCAAAACAACAAAACAAGACAAAACACGACCGCGACCATCTCCTACCCCCCTAAAAAGACAACGGTTACGTCCCCGTAACCAAACATACCTGATAAAAAAGTTTAGGAAAACGTTCTCGCATAGCTTCCTCGGGTTCCCATGTGGCTTCCTCCACATTATGATTAGACCAAAGGACCTTGAGTAAGACCGTCTCACCATTCCGGGTATTACGAACCTTGCGATCAAGAATCTCCTTAGGAATCTCGGCGTAGGACAAGGATTCATCAACCTCGATGTTCTCCATTTCAAGGATATGCGACGGATCGCTCACATACTTCCGAAGTTGAGATGCATGAAAAACATTGTGCACCCTATTCAAAGCTGGTGGTAACGCTAACCTGTAAGCTACCTCGCCAACACGGTCCAAAATCTCATAAGGACCTATAAACTTTTGGCTTAGTTTACCCTTTTTCCCAAACCTCATAACACCTCGCATAGGTGACACTTTCAAAAGAACCTTGTCACCTACCGTAAACTCAATGTCCCTGCGGTGTAAGTCGGCGTAGCTCTTCTGACGATCTTGAGCTGCTCTCATCTTTTGCCGAATTAACTGGACTTGTTCAACCATATCTTGAACCAGCTGTGGCCCTAAAACCACCGTCTCAGAACTATCATCCCAACAAACTGGACTTCGGCATTTCCGGCCATACAAAGCTTCAAAAGGTGCCATCCCGATGCTTGTATGGTAACTGTTATTGTATGAAAACTCGATCAGATCAAGCCTATCTTCCCAGCTGCCCCCAAACTCCATAACACATGCCCTCAACATATCCTCTAAGGTCTTGATGGTCCGTTCTGTCTGACCATCGCTTGCCGGATGAAAGGCTGTACTCATCTTCAAAGTTGTACCCATCAACTCTTGCAGTTCTTGCCAAAACTTGGATATGAACCTAGCACCACGATCAGAAACGATATCTTTAGGTATACCATGTAACCGAACCACATGCCTGTTGTAACCTAATGCCAGCTGCATCTTAGACCAAGTATCTTTCATGGGAACAAAATGGGCTGACTTGGTTAAGCGATCAACAATCACCCAAATCATGTTGTTACCTTGTTGTGACCTAGGCAACCCCACAATGAAGTCCATGGAGATCGACTCCCACTTCCACTCGGGTACTTCCAAAGACTGAATCTTACCTTGTGGTCTCCTTTGTTCACCCTTGACCCTTTGACAGGTCAAACATCTGGCTACAAACTCAGCTACATCTCTCTTCATGTTTGGCCACCAAAAAGTCTTCTTAAGGTCTTTATACAGCTTGTCACCACCCGGGTGAACTGAATAGGAAGTGCAATGAGCCTCCGTCAAGATCACTCTCCGTAACTCTGCATCCTCAGGAACACACCATCTCCCATCAAAACGAACACTCCCATCTGTATGGATAGAAAACCTGGAAACCGTTCAACTCTCTACCCTTGACTTCCTCTCCTGAATCTTAGGATCAAGCTCTTGCTTACTCTTGATGTTCTCATACAACTCTGGCTCGATCGTCAAATCCCGAATGGTATCTCTCTCTCGAATCATAAAGATCCCCAACCTAGACATCTCATCCCTTAACTTCAGCAAGGACATAGCTGTACATAGCGAATGAAAGCTCTTCCTACTCAGTGCATGTGCAACAACATTAGCCTTACCCTCGTGATAGATGATCTCCATATCATAATCTCCAATCAGCTCCATCCACCGTCTCCGTCGCATGTTAAGCTCCTTCTAAGTGTAGATATATTTTAGACTCTTATGATCAGAGAACACCTTAAAAGTTGCTCCATAAAGGTAGTGCCTCCAAATCTTGAGAGCGAACACAACTGCACCCAGCTCCAGATCATGAGTAGGGTAGTTCTCCTCATATTTCTTCAGCTGCCTCGAAGCATAAGCTATGACTTTCCCTTCCTGCATCAAAACACAACCAAGACCATTCTTTGAAGCATCGGTATATACCTCAAAGTTCTCACAACCCTCTGGCAAGGCTAGGATAGGAGCTGTGGTCAAGCGTTTCTTTAAGGTCTGAAACGCCGTCTCACAACTCTCATCCCAAACAAATCTGACTTCCTTCCTCATCAAAAATGTCATAGGCCGCGCTATGGTAGAGAAATCTTTCACAAATCTCCTGTAGTAGCCGGCAAGGCCTAAGAAACTCCGAATCTCAGCAACATTCTTCGGCGATTCCTACTTGGTGACGGCCTCAATCTTACTAGGATCCACAGATACCCCCTTCTTAGATATCACATGGCCCAGAAAAGCCACTTCCTCTAACCAGAACTCGCACTTAGATAGCTTGGCATAAAGCTGATTTTCTCTCAAGGTCTGCAAGACTATCCTCAAGTGCTCCTCATGCTCTTCCTTAGTCTTAGAATAGACTAAGATGTCGTCGATGAAAACAACCACAAACCTATCCAAGAACGGTGTAAAGATCTGATTCATTAGATCCATAAAAGCTGATGGCGCATTGGTTAACCGAAAAGGCATCACCACGTACTCGTAATGACCATATCGAGATCGGAACGCTGTTTTAGGAATATGCTCATCTGCTATCCTCAGCTGGTGATATCCCGACCTCAGATCAATCTTGGAAAACACACCTGCTCCACTTAGCTGATCAAACAAGTCATCAATCCTCGGCAACGGATACTTGTTCTTCACTGTGACACGATTGAGCTCTCTGTAATCAATGCACAGTCTCATACTCCCATATTTCTTCTTTACAAAAAGAACTGGAGCTCCCCACGGTGACACACTAGGCCTGATGTAACCCTTGCCTAGCAACTCATGTATCTGCTTTTTCAACTCTGCCAACACTTTAGGTGCCATACGGTAAGGTGCTTTAGATATAGGACCCGTTCCCGGCTTAAGCTCCACGCTGAAATCAACATCCCTCTTGGGAGGCAAACTCGGTATCTCCTCAGGAAAAACATCTTCGAACTCTCTCACCACAGATATCTCAGAAGCTGTCGGTGGCTCTACTCTGTGATCTCTCACATGACAAAGAATCAAGGGACACTTCTTCCTCAAACATGACTTTAAAGTCATCACAGCTATGAACCTACACTTAGGCTTTACCACAAACCCTCTATAGGACACCCTAACACCCTTGGGACCCTTTAAGGACATCCTCTTTTGTCGACAATCTATCCTGGCATCATACTTACCCAGCCAATCCATCCCGACAATCACCTCGAACCCATCCATAGGAAACTCTAACAGGTCTACTGGTAAATCCACCCCTCCAACTAACATGGATACTCCCTTATACAGCTTGAGACACGACATAGACTCCCCTGAAGGTATGAATACATCATCTTTTACAACCACAAACTTCCCTAAACCCATAGACACAGCATGACTCTTAGACACAAAAGAATGTGTAGCCCCGGAATCAAACAAAACAAAGGACGGTACATTATGAACAAGAAAGGTACCGGTAACTACATGAGCATCATCCTGTGATTCCTGCTTGTCCATCATGAAAAGCTTTCCACTGTTTTTCTGTCCTCCATCCTGAACTGAAGCATTGGAGGTACTTGGCTTGGCTGCCGAATGCTGAGTGATGCTGTTGTTCTGGCGCTGATAATGATGCGTGTCTTTTATATGATGTTTTACATCCCATTCTACACGCATTTCAGAGCTCATTCATGTAGTTTATGCTGCATTTCTCCCTATTTCCGTCTACTTCCGTATTTTGTACATTATTGCGAAATGTGAAGAATCCAAATGAAATCAAGCTAAATCCGTCCCCAAGTATCTCGCATTGCATTTTGGCGTGAAGTACTCACCCAAGGAACGAGCTTGGTGCGCAATTCAAGGCCCAAAAGACAAGTCCACGAGTTCATAGAAGTCAAGTAGCACTCAAGCGATCGATCGACCACCACCTTCGATCGATCGACCAACCCTCGGGTTACGAAGCTACTTCGTTCATCGCCAAGCGATCGATCGACCCATCACATCAGTCGATCGACCATGATGCTATTCCAGACGAGAATTAAAAGACTGAGGAAACGCAAGCCCATGATGCTAGGTTTAGGAAATAAGAAGTTACGTTATTTGCTATATAACGTAACCTAGAAATATTCAGTTATCATCTAGTCTTTTATCAAGTTTTATTTAGTAATTTTACATTAAGTTTCACATACGGTTCTTTATAGTTAATTAGGGTTTGGGATTATTGTTGAGCATTGTATCTTTGGTTCTTATCAATCTTTCCTCTGCAAATTTGGTATTCTTCTGCCCTATTTTTAGTTCATCTTTATTTCATCAATAGTATAGAATTGCTAAGTAGATTCCCGCAACCGTTATCATTGTTTATGTTAATTATTTGTTCTACTGTTTTTAGCATGAATTCCTCTGTTTACATTATTAGTTTTATTATTGTTTTCACCCTTAGCATGAGTAGCTAAATAGATTGTGCTAGGATGTAGGCGAGTTTTAGCATAGGCGGCAAAGTATTGAACACGGCCTGATTCGCATGTCAGTCGATCGACTGACATTCTCGGTCGATCGACTGACCTCGTGAGGTTACCCTTCGTTTTAATTGAATTTAATGTTGTATTTAACTAATCGAATGCATGCGACCAGTTAGATGCTTATTTTATAACTGACCCATTAGATCGAAAGATAGGGAAAGTTAATTGACCACCAATTAAAATGACTAAACTATGCTGAGATCGAAAGATAGGTAAAGTTTAGATTATAAATCACTTTTCAGGACGAGAGTCAGTATTAGTGATATTAGGGACTTATAGCGAGATCGAAAGATGCTATCTGTTAAGAGTGGACCGAGAGGACCTCTTGTTTCCCGCCTCATGTGTTCGATTTAGACCTGTTTAGTATGCTGCCGCCGAAGCTTTAATAAACCGATCATCCTAGTACCCCTTCTTTATCTGTTTAAGCCATCTTTTACTGTTTTTATTTATTCTTAGCTTTAGACCAAATCAATTCAACCCCCACCTTCGTTACCTTAGACTAAGTTGGACAATTAGAAATTACATTCGCCTCCTTGTGGTTCGACCCTGTTACCACTAGCCTAGGTTAGTTTTAATAGGAAAATATAAATCTTATTTTTGGTACCTACAACGACGGGTATCAAATTTTGGCGCCGTTGCCGGGGAGGCAATTGTTCTAATTTTTAGTTGTTTTATTTTAGTCTGTTTTTCGCCTCAAGGGAAGACTGAGTACCTTGAGGCAGTTCTCATCTTCTTCTTTGGTATTGTTTATTTGCAGTACTTCAGGAGAGTCCACTCATGTTCCATCCTTGGGAGCAGCAGGTGGAGATTTGTGGGAGATGTGACGCTAAGGGGCATGATTCTGTTATGTGCCGAGCAGATATGGACCAAGTCTATGCTTACTGGCACTATAAACAAGGTCATTATACGCCACCACATCCGTATGGCTTCCAAGAGCCTTCATATTCTTTTGCACCACCTCAGCACGACCCTCTTCCTTCTGAAGAGAGTGCGGAATTGAAGTCTATGATGGAGATGCTTAAACTCCAAATGCAAGAAATGGCTGAACAGAGAGAAGCTTCTTTCAAAAGACTTGAGCTTCTCTTGGCTCAAGTAGCTGGCGAGCAAAATGATGATATGTATGACTCGGAGGATGATGATTTGGAGGACGATGAAGCGTCAATTGAAGACTTCAATGCTGTGCCACATGAAGAATTCGATCAAGCAGATTTGTGTGGTCGAACGATTGACATTGCAGAAGGGAGAGCGGTCGATCGACTGGAACCAGTGGTCGATCGACAAGTTATGTTGGAGGAGGAAACTACTCGATCGAGTAGTGACGCTGCTCGATTGATACCTGCAGCCTTGGGAATTGTTGAATCGTCACCAACGCCTATTCCGGATGACGATGAGAAGGTAAATGAAGACCATTCCTATCCAATTAGAGGTAATTCCACTCCTTTGGTCGATTATGTATACCTTCTAACTCCTTCTGTTGAACCATTTGCTGCTGTAGAATTGACGCCTCCGCCCCAGTTTGGGGACAAATTGGAGGAACATCGCTTTGTTTCTCTTTCTACATGTCTTGACAAGTTCAAAAACCCCGGAGGTGAGTTGGGTATTCCTAGCTCGAAGACTGGAACTGCTCGGATATATGATCCAGGAGGAGGTCCTGATGAGGATATGCCGTTTAAGAAGAAGCTGTGCGCTGAGGTGAAAGATTGGGATCCGGATGCTGCGAGACGTTGTTGTTCTTCCATTGCCTTGTTGTGGAGGCCGGGAGTAGATTTGACAGTTGCTGAAGCCACTGCGTTCAGTCAGAAGCCTAGTAGTGGACCAATGATTTGTGCTTTTTGATGATCGAAAAATGGGTCGAGCTGGGACCGTCTAATCTAGCGCTACCGGGAGGCAACCCGGAGTTTGAAACATTTCGTTTAATTTGGTTTTGGAACATTCAGCTTTATTTATTTTTGTGTGATCTAATAATTAGTTATACTTTAGACTTTACTTTGGGTTTTGCGCGATTTTGGGCGCGTATTATTGTGCACTTGCAGGTTTTTAGACCTTATTAGCTCAAGTAATTGAGCGAATACGAAGAAGTAAGGAGTACAGCAGTATTTTCAGTCGATCGACTGGCTTCATTGGTCGATCGACTTAGTTGCGCTTTCCAGGAGCTTATGTTCCTGTTCATCTGGTCGATCGACTGAGGAGAGTGGTCGATCGACCGAAGACACTGCTGTACCTATTCTCGACCTCTCCCCTGGTGTGTTTGGTCGATTTGCGGACTTAAGGGAGTTTTCCACTCCACTTTATTTTCCGTCCATTTATTTATTTCTTCTTAATTTTCTCATTTGTGCATAATTTTACCGCTTCAACAATTGTCTTCTCGATTTTATGCGTGGGTTTTACTTGTCTTTCAGGTACCTTTTAGTAGCACTGCTGGCTATTGAAAACCTCCTAGCTCACGCTGGTTTGGGGAGGTTTTCCTTGCTGCGCTTAAAGTCTTGTGAGTCTCCTTGTCTTCACTTTATGTCTTGTTTACTTATTTTCTCGCAAATTCCCGTTTCTCTTTTATTTCATTACATGATTTTGCACAATGGGGACATTATGTGATTTGGTTTGGGGAAGGGTTTGCGTCGCATTTGCATAAGTTTTATTGCATTTCTGTTTCACGTTTATATTTTTGTCTTGCATTGTTTATTTCATTTCATCTATATATACAAAATTCAAAAAAAATTCAAAAATTTCAAAAATTTCAATAAAATGCACGTTTATTTTAGCATATAGGTCGAGTCGGAACGGTAGTATTTCAAGGATGATATTGCATTTGCACCTGTTTTGCCTGAGCCTTGCTTATCATCATGTTATTAGTGGAATTGTAATTGCATATCTACGAGTTTTCGTTAAATTATTTGCTGGACTTGAGACTTGACTTAGAAAATTGGCAAACTACATCATATATTCTGAGAATTAGAGCCTATAACTGGTGACATTCATGACCGGTTTATCTAGGAATGTGAGTAGTACTCCTTATGAGACATGTTTCCTTAATTTGCATAAATATGAACTTGATCTGCTTAATACCTGTATGCATTCGGTCTGTGGTTTGTTGACACATGTGGTAGAGGTCCTCTTTTCTCATTTTACCCATAAACTCCACACTGCCAAAAATATCCCTTTTTGTCCCATTTACTACATCCTACATTTAGCCTGTCCTTTGTCAAGCTAGTAGTCTGTGTTCTTGGGGTTGTTACTCATTTTTGGTGGCATATGCTCTGTTGAGACGTTATTGGGAAGATGAAATAAAGGAAAGAAAGAAATAGAAAAAGAAAAAGAAAAAGAAAAGAAGAAAAAATGATTCGAAAAAAAAAGAGAGAGTTCTGTACTTTTCAAAGCGGTCGATCGACTGGCATCATTGGTCGATCGACTGGATGGTCCGAGAAGAAAAAAAATCAATTCGCATAATTCAATCCTTTATCTTATGGCGATTTTTGCTCCCATGTATCATTTATATCTTATGGGGAGTTAGTTGATTACTTTTATACCGGAGTTTGTGAGTTTTGTGCTTGCTATAGCACCGTTTCGTTTGATTATGAGCAAGAAGTTGGATGTTGCCATTTGGTTTCGTTTTGGTACTAGCTTGATCACCTGTACCTCCACTTTACCATAAAATGCTTTGCCTCTTCTTACCCATACCTCACATATCCCATATATATACCTCGGCATGTGCCATTGGTCATCTGTTTGGTTGGAATGCATATGTACGGTCATAGAGATCATTTTCATATTTTATTGCTGGCATGTCTTCATAGGTCGTAGTTAGGTGAGAGTCACTTCAAAATTAATTCTTTCTATCTTACATATATTCACCTGTACTTATTGAGTGATTTGAGCGGCCCGTGAGAGTCCAATTCGATAAGTCTCTACAGTTGACGGTTCAGTGGTTTTTGACGGCTTCATAACTCGTTTGCATGATTCATTTGCTAGTTGATTGTTGGTTGTGCATTAAATTTGGTTTAGGCTTTACATGTTGCATTTCGCTCTGAGATTGAACTCGTTCCATTAGGTCATTAGATCGAGTCTAGTTCTTGCTTGAGGACAAGCAAGGGTTCGGTTTGGGGAAGTTTGATGCGTGTCTTTTATATGATGTTTTACATCCCATTCTACACGCATTTCAGAGCTCATTCATGTAGTTTATGCTGCATTTCTCCCTATTTCCGTCTACTTCCGTATTTTGTGAAGGAAATGTAGATCTATATACATACTAACATATTCATATATGTTTTAATTTAATTTGTCATAAAATTAATTAGTGATCTTATGCATGCAAACTTTAATAAAAGAGGATAAGAAAACATTTTCTCACCATAAAACGGATCATAAAGGGCACAAGTGGAGAACTCCTTCCTCCACTTGATCTTGAGCTTTCCATATGTTAGGATGATCCTCCAAGCACTCAAAGTAGAATGCCTCCAATTAGTTGCACCCAAGACTAATCCCATAATCCTTACACTATTATTAACTAGATAATAATATAAGAACCTTAAAATTATTCTAATATTTTTATGATTACTACATTGTAATCTTGAGAATATATTAGAAATTTTAGAACAAATTTCCATAAAAACAATTTTATGAATTTAGAGAGAAGTTAGAGTATTTCTTTTCAAAAACATGTGAAAAAGAAAAACACCACACTACCAAATGAGAGGGTGGGACGGTATTCTAGAGAGAGCATGGGGAGTGCAATTTTTGATGTTATTTATGCCCAATAGCTTTTGGCATAGATTAGAGAAAAATATGGAAAAGACAAAAGCCAATCAAAAACAATGGCTTGTCTCATGTGTGTCTAATTGTGTCTAGTGCACACAATTCAAGGCACATTTTACACGGTCCAAAATGACCCATTTACGGGTCCATTTTGGTTCTTATATTTGTCGCACAAATACGTGTAATTTTATTTTAAACATCGTCTCATGTTTTAAATAATTCCCAATTAATTTCTTCTAACATCACTCCGCAAATATACGTGTACAACTGCACATATATTTTACGTACCAATATTAATCACATTAATCGATTAGTACAAATTTAATAATTAACCGCTTAATTATTAATTCCTGTCTCAAATAATTCATTATTCAATTATCGCATAATAAAATAATAATTTCCGTGCCTTGAGTTCAAAACTCGAACTCTCTCTAAATAATTTGTTCGACTACCTTTTAGTCAATTTTAAGGAATTAATTAACTCGTATTGTCATACAATTAATTAATCTTTTCTATTATGGGAATCGTCCTTTAGGTGTGACCTCAAGGGATCAATCGACCACCACCGTCAAACGACAAGAATGTCAAACTCTAGTCGACCAATCATTACCGATAAATGTTGGTCAATTGACTATATATAATAGAATCATCCCAAGCGTATTCTTGTAATGAGATTTAACAATGATATTTAAATCATGTGATCGCACTATTGTTGAGGACACATTTCCCAACAATCTCCCACTTGTCCTCGACAAGTGTGCGTCACCAATTCTCTTGTCCTATTACTATCTCCCACTCAATGCAAGGTGTCTTTCAGGTCGTACTTGCAAGTGATCATATCGAGAGTGGTTTCCTCGATCTGGAGAATAACTGATTGACCGGATTTATCTATCATAGATACCTTCCGAGCGTGGCCACGCATTTCCAGTTCATTACTCCTCGAGTGGCCCTGAGATATTGTTTTAACCCTGACAAGGGGGTGGACAATTCCTATCGCACTTATTCCCTTCGACTAGCCACAGCCATCATAACCCAAAATATGCCCATTTGACCCCATTTACGAAGGTCGTAGTAACACAAATCAAAGTTAATCAAAATCGTGCCATCTTAGGTGAACAGTCTTTAGTCAAAAGAATCGACTCATTAGAATACTATAGTAGCTCTCGCCACGACCAGGCTTTATAAATTTGCCAGAACTCTATAAGCGGTCACTGCCCGACAAAATGTTCCTAACAGTCTGCCTACGTGATCGACTAGTCATCTCACATGACTCTATGGCACTTGAACTTGCCATCAATCGCATCACACTCTAGTCACTTCGAGACGTCACCTCATACAAGTAACTATGGGCAAATACAATGTTAATCCGTGTTCACTTTAACGGGGTTCAATTGTCTCCACAACCCGTTTGGATGTAACAAAGTATAATAAAAGAGTTTTAAAATAAAACTCGAACGACAAATGCGATTATCACACATGAATAGTCAATGCCTGATTACTATTTCATGTTCTATAATCTAATTTGATCTTGTACGTAGTTGTTCATTTCAATTCAATTGAAATGACACGACTCATCATGTTTAGCCTTTGAGAAGGCTTTGGTCAGTAGGTTTTATCAATTTCTTGTACCTTACTCAACCTTACTACATACTCGTTTTCCTTTGTAATGTATACATTTGCATTACAAAACTTTAAAGTACGTGTCGAGATCCAATCAAGACATAGGCCCTCTAACCTAAGAATAGCTCCCACTGTTTTCACAAATTGTGGGGACTCATCCTTCTTGCACATCTCATGATCGCAAGTGTACTCAATTTCCGTTATAAATATCTCTCATTGTTCTTTATTGCCTAGAACGATTCTAGAAAATCTACTTCTTAATAATATTGCCACAATGGTATCTTAACCATCCTAATGTGTTTTGATTATGGTTTTGTCAGAAACCATGCGCAATCTCAATTGTCAATTGTCACTTGTGTAACACCCTTACACAATATTGCATCATAAACACTTTGCATCATAGCCTTAATGCTTCTGCAAGCACTTAAGGGTAATCTTTATGGCTTACTTGGTAAAGATTACTTAAATTCGATTTTGAAAACAATTCATCATACTCAAAGCATATGAAGTGTTATACATCATTTCTTTTTAATTGATTCGGCAAATAAGCAAATGAAATCAATCAAATATGTTCAATTTAATTGAACTAGTCATGAATCTTATCAACATAAGACTTCTTACTGACGCTAATATCATGTGGATTTATCTTCATAAATCCGGATATTCAAGATGTATTATAATACTCCAAAAGTCTTAAATCATTCTCAATGATCAATATGTCATCCACATATCAGACTAATTAAAAGTTCCGTAACTCCCACTAAACTCCATGTATAAACACAACTTCTCGACTTATCGAGAAATGTTTTATCACATGATCAAAATGTTGATTCCAACTCATTGATGTCCTACTTAAGACCCTCTCTTAAGTTTCACATTATCTTAGGATTGCAAGAATCTACAAAACTCATGACATGTATTGAATACATTCCTTCTATTGAAGAAGCGGGTTTTAGATTCACTTGCTACGTATTTCATAACCTCATAATGAAACACAATCCCTAAGAAGATCCAAATAGACTTAATCATTTCAATTTGTGCAAAACCCTTTGCAACCAATCTTGCTTTGAAATATCTCTTTATTAGTGCAAAACCCTTTGTCACTAATCAAGCCCTTTTGTTTCGGATTTTCATGGCTCTAAGCCTTGTATTGAGTTGTGACTTAAACACTCTTATGTAAGTCATATGTTCATTACTTTCTAGAAGTAATCAACTTGAATCAAACAATTTCTTTTGTAAGTTATAAGCTCTTTTCTTTCTTAAAAGTAGCATGAATTCATCAAATTTAATAAGTGACGAATTAGAAGTAGCCAAGAAAGACCAGTTTCTTGCGACATAACATTCTTTTGTGGCATTCACTTATTTCTCCCACTCTGTCTTCTAAAAATAAACTTGTATTTTAGAAAGACAGCTTCATGAGCCGCAAACTCGTCGTGCTCGTGATAATTGCAAGGGAAAAATGAGAATTTGTTTCTTGTGAAAAACTTACAACCATGGTACCTTTACCATTTCATATCTCATATGATTCGATTTAGTGGAAAAATAATTTAGACAAAAATGATAAAATCCCCAAAATGATCAAGTAACTCATAGTAACTTGATTGAAGTTCAAACCATATCGAATAGCGTTTGAATTTTTATCCAATCACACATTATTCCATAATACGTGCTAAGAGAGATTAATTTGTGATACTACATCACATTTTCTTTGGCTTATATCAAAGTCTTCACTTTGATAATCCCATCACGACTTAAATCGTGATTCCTTGAACTCTTTAAACTTCTTCAAAGATTTTTCTATTTACCTTATTAAGTGAACACATTAGCGTCAACTTAAATCGTTGGTAAAAGAGAATGATCAACCTATTATGGATCAATGATTTATAACCTCGATCTCCTTTTCAACCAAAAGGCACGAGACTTCTTGCTTTGAATACAAGATACGCATATACCATTAACAATCTAATGGTTTCAAGAGTACTCGTTAACTCTTTGCGTTCATCATTCCAAAATATTAAGGTTTAATCTTGGGTTACCAATTTGAGTCTTGCATCATCTTCATGATATATTATTCTAGTTTGGTTTAGAATATAATCACCTTGATGATGGGCTAGCCATACATCAAATCATGGTGTATATGGTCACAAAAGTGAAACCTCTTTTGTATCTTTAACAAATTGTATTCTTATTTAGAGTTTATGTACTTAATAGTCACAATTGAGTACAACTCCAAACCCGAAAACTAGATTTAGTACACAATGACTCTATCTCTTGACTTCATTGTTGCTAGTCGTCATATTCTAATCATCCTATGTATCAAACATAATGATGAAAACCACCACCGGTTTCTAATATTGACGAAGTAGTACTAGCAAAATTTATGTTTAATCAAATAAACATTTAACGAAGAAGGTCCCATTAGATGTCCCACAACTAACTTGTTGATTCTTCAATAATTTGGGGTAGTTTCCTTTCTCGTGTCCAACATTTAAGACAATGGAAACTTATCGGTCGGGATTGATAGGTTTAGTGTCGTCATTCTCAACAACTTTACCCTTAACATTACCTTGTATCAATTCCATTATAATCTTTACTTCTTGAACCTCGTCCTCATCTTAACGGTTTAAGAGAATGCTCCCACTCATTTCAATGAGTCTTTGCTTTGAGAAGCAAAATTGAATTCATGAAGATTACTCTTCATTTGTTCGTTTTAGTCTTAAAACTTTCATTGAAGTGGTTGCGTTATTTTGGTCAATTACGAATTCTTGACAAAACTAATTACCAAAACAATTTATCGCTTCAAGGTACTTAATTCAATTAAGCATATGAAACATAGTCCATTGTAAGTAGAAGTGTTAGTCAAGAATCAAAAACCTGTTTGATAATGAATAACTTTAATCTATACTCTTTACAAGAGATCCTTATCAATGGTTCATTTGAGGTTTTAGAAGCAAATTCATATTTGTCTTTAGTTATGATGTTTTAATGGAGATTCGTTATCAAAATCGAAATGATATCGTATATGAATTGTGGTAAAGAAATAGAACAATATAAAAACGGAATAGTGGAAAACTTAACATTTATCGTTTTATTAATACTTGAAAAACAAGTATAGCATTTACATAGTGACCTCTACCCAACTATGATAAATGATTCCAAGATCCAAATTCATATTAACTTGGGGCACGGTGTGCCGAAATACCCCTCATCAATATAACTCGGTGGATTAACTCTTTAATCGATTCTACTTTTAGAACTCTTGGTCGATAAAATTACATTAATACTTATCTTTAGCCCGAAACACATCCGGAAATACGTCGTGAATACTTTCGTTGAGTTCAACCCAAATTTCGAATAAATGTGTCCATGATCCAAACTCATATCAACTTAGGGCACGGTGTGCCGAAATACCCTTCATTAACATAAATTCGGTGGATAGACATTTATCACCCCACTTCACCAACGTAACAAGGTTTTTCTTACGGTAAAGCCGGCTCAACTCCCTTGCGAAACTGGTACTTCATGGGTTTCTAATTTTTGGTAAGGCTAAGTCTCAATTGTTTATTTTAGCGAGAGGTCATGTCAATTTATTATCTATCACGTTTTAAGTGAACTAAAGCGGTGAACGACGATAATTGTAATTGACACGGTCGATAAACTCGATTAAAATGACAATGCATGTTTAGTTATGGCGATTTAGCGATGCATGCGACATAAAATAAAATGCAAGCATAAAAGATAAATAAATCCTAGTATGGCCTTTCCTAAAATAGAAAACTATTTAACTATTACAAATTCGGAAACCAACTCCATTGGTCCCTTGAACTTCGGTTGTGGCACGCATCTCGAGGTAACACCGTCTTTATGTATCGCCATTCTTGAAGAAGTCCGTCTTTTGGAACTCCGGAATGAATAAAATTACATAACAAATTACATAATTTCCTATTATACATTTGTAACTAAAATAAAATAAATCTATTAAATTACAAAACGGTGATACGAGATCACAATAAAAATTACAACCGAATCGATATTCCCATACATTTCGGGAAATACCAATTAAATCTAAGGCCATACTAAGTAAAATTACATAATTCAAAAAATTACATAAATTAAAATTATGACAATCATAAAGAAGATGCAGCATTATAATATGTAAGAACATGCTCAATTTTATGCTAAATCGCCTTTGAATAGCCAATATCGTATATTACTCGGTTTTTACGGATTTGCGTGATTTCAACATTTTATAATCACAAAAATACATAAACTCATATTTATGCATAAGTTAATTACCCTAACCTCTTAGGACTCAAAATTTAGTCTTCACTAATAATTTGACCATAATTAACCTTTATTTACAAATTTGTTCATAAATGGACCAAAATTACAAAAATAAGCTATTAAACTTCAAATAAATCACAAAATTTCAAATAAATTCAAAATTTGAAATTTAAATTCATGAACATTCTGGAAAAATTCCATGACACTCATAATGTTCAAAATCTTAGGTTAAAAATTTCGAAATTTTTCCGGAAAAACAATGTTGCGGTTTATCGATTTTTTAATAAAATAATCATAAAAACATGGAAAAATTATTTTCATTAACTTTTCAATTTTAGATCTGAAAAAGATAATAAAATGCAACATTAGACGTTTTTCCTAAGTCATAGATTATGTTTTATTAATTTTCCACTAATAATGTCACTATTTATGCTATTTTTCTTCAAAAATCCATAAATCATGCAAAAAGACTTCTTTATAGCCAATTATTTTACACACATCTTGTCAAATTGCATGTGACAACATATTAATTTTCTATGACCAGATTCGAAATTTAACTCATATTAACCTATTTTTCACCTAAATCCGAATTTAATAATGAAAAATTCATTTTTCGAGCATAACAAGTCCAAAAATTATGAAAATTTACAGGTTATCTCAAAATAATATATGTGACAACATATCCAAAAACCAAGTGAAAATTCGAAGTATAGCTAATTTTAGACCAAAAATGACATTTTTACTCATAAAATCACATTTAAATGCCATTATTGTAAATTATGAACAATAAAAATCCGAAAAATTAACCAAAATATCCTAAAACATTTTAGGACCAGAAATATTAACATGCATGGTTTAATTTCGTGATATATCATAATAACACAAATTTTACAAGTTTTATTTGTTATTCTTATAACTCGGAAAAACTTTTAACCGATTTGCATGCAAACAACCGTGGCTCTTGATACCGATTGAAGGAAATGTAGATCTATATACATACTAACATATTCATATATGTTTTAATTTAATTTGTCATAAAATTAATTAGTGATCTTATGCATGCAAACTTTAATAAAAGAGGATAAGAAAACATTTTCTCACCATAAAACGGATCATAAAGGGCACAAGTGGAGAACTCCTTCCTCCACTTGATCTTGAGCTTTCCATATGTTAGGATGATCCTCCAAGCACTCAAAGTAGAATGCCTCCAATTAGTTGCACCCAAGACTAATCCCATAATCCTTACACTATTATTAACTAGATAATAATATAAGAACCTTAAAATTATTCTAATATTTTTATGATTACTACATTGTAATCTTGAGAATATATTAGAAATTTTAGAACAAATTTCCATAAAAACAATTTTATGAATTTAGAGAGAAGTTAGAGTATTTCTTTTCAAAAACATGTGAAAAAGAAAAACACCACACTACCAAATGAGAGGGTGGGACGGTATTCTAGAGAGAGCATGGGGAGTGCAATTTTTGATGTTATTTATGCCCAATAGCTTTTGGCATAGATTAGAGAAAAATATGGAAAAGACAAAAGCCAATCAAAAACAATGGCTTGTCTCATGTGTGTCTAATTGTGTCTAGTGCACACAATTCAGGCACATTTACACGGTCCAAAATGACCCATTTACGGGTCCATTTTGGTTCTTATATTTGTCGCACAAATACGTGTAATTTTATTTTAAACATCGTCTCATGTTTTAAATAATTCCCAATTAATTTCTTCTAACATCACTCCGCAAATATACGTGTACAACTGCACATATATTTTACGTACCAATATTAATCACATTAATCGATTAGTACAAATTTAATAATTAACCGCTTAATTATTAATTCCTGTCTCAAATAATTCATTATTCAATTATCGCATAATAAAATAATAATTTCCGTGCCTTGAGTTCAAAACTCGAACTCTCTCTAAATAATTTGTTCGACTACCTTTTAGTCAATTTTAAGGAATTAATTAACTCGTATTGTCATACAATTAATTAATCTTTTCTATTATGGGAATCGTCCTTTAGGTGTGACCTCAAGGGATCAATCGACCACCACCGTCAAACGACGAGAATGTCAAACTCTAGTCGCTAATCATTTACCGATAAATGTTGGTCAGTTGACTATATATAATAGAATCATCCCAAGCGTATTCTTGTAATGAGATTTAACAATGATATTTAAATCATGTGATCGCACTATTGTTGAGGACACATTTCCCAACATTTTGTACATTATTGCAGAAATGTGAAGAATCCAGCGGAAATCAAGCTAAATCCGTCCCGAAGTATCCTGCATTGCATTTTGACGTGAAGTACTCACCCAAGGAACGAGCTTGGTGCGCAATTCAAGACCCAAAAGACAAGTCCACGAGTTCATAGAAGTCAAGTAGCAGCTCAAGCAGTCGATCGACCACCACCTTCAGTCGATCGACCAACCCTCTCGGGTTCTGAAGCTCTTGTTCACCGCGCAATCGATCGACCCATCACATCAGTCGATCGACCATGATGCTATTCCAGACGAGAATTAAAAGACTGAGGAAACGCAAGCCCATGATGCTAGGTTTAGGAAATAAGAAGTTACGTTATTTGCTATATAACGTAACCTAGAAATATTCAGTTATCATCTAGTCTTTTATCAAGTTTTATTCAGTAATTTTACATTAAGTTTCACATACGGTTCTTTATAGTTAATTAGGGTTTGGGATTATTGATGAGCATTGGATCTTTGGTTCTTATCAATCTTTCCTCTGTAAATTTGGTATTCTTCTGCCCTATTTTTAGTTCATCTTTATTTCATCAATAGTATAGAATTGCTAAGTAGATTCCCGCAACCGTTATCATTGTTTATGTTAATTATTTGTTCTACTGTTTTTAGCATGAATTCCTCTGTATACATTATTAGATTTATTATTGTTTTCACCCTTAGCATGAGTAGCTAAATAGATTGTGCTAGGATGTAGGCGAGTTTTAGCATAGGCAGCAAAGTATTGAACACGGCCTGATTCACATGTCAGTCAATCGACTGACATTCTTGGTCGATCGACTGACCTCGTGAGGTTACCCTTCGTTTTAATTGAATTTAATGTTGTATTTAACTAATCGAATGCATGCGACCAGTTAGATGCTTATTTTATAACTGACCCATTAGATCGAAAGATAGGGAAAGTTAATTGACCACCAATTAAAATGACTAAACTATGCTGAGATCGAAAGATAGGTAAAGTTTAGATTATAATTCACTTTTCAGGACGAGAGTCAGTATTAGTGAAATTAGGGACTTATAGCGAGATCGAAAGATGCTATCTGTTAAGAGTGGATCGAGAGGACCTCTTGTTTCCCGCCTCATGTGTTCGATTTAGACCTGTTTAGTATGCTGCCTCCGAAGCTTTAATAAACCGATCATCCTAGTACCCCTTATTTATCTGTTTAAGCCATCTTTTACTGTTTTTATTTATTCTTAGCTTTAGACCAAATCAATTCAACCCCCACTTTCGTTACCTTAGACTAAGTTGGACAATTAGAAATTACATTCGCCTCCTTGTGGTTCGACCCTGTTACCACTAGCCTAGGTTAGTTTTAATAGGAAAATATAAATCTTATTTTTGGTACCTACAACGACGGGTATCAGATAAGATCCACCACCACCGCGGTTGTAACCGCCCTGGTTGCCCTGTCCACCTCTGTTGCCCCATGAACCTCCCGGTCGGTTACTAGCAAAACTCTGAGTCGGCCCCTGAGAAAAATTCCCTGACCGAACTCCCGAACCAGTCTTAGGGCTTGTAGCTCGTGCATTCCCGTCTTTTGTGGCCTATCCCACCACAGTTGAAGCATGTAAGGTTAGAGTTGTCACTCACACTCCGACCTCCATTCTTTCCCCAGCCACGAGATCCTCCCGAAAAACCAGCTCCCCCAGAAAAAAGCCTTAGCATGACTAAAGTTCCCTTTCTTGTTGGCCGACTGACTGTTGTTTCCACCATCAGCCTTCCTCTTTTCAAAGAGAGTCCTCTCATCGATCTCTCTTGAGAGATCTACCATTCTCTCAGCTTGACCCGCTCTCAGATACACTTCCTTGAGGTCAGTAGCAACCCCAGCTGGCATACGACTCACGATCTTAGCAGATAAACCCCTCTCAAAACGGAGAGCCAAACCTCTCTGTCCTAGCTGCATGTCTTCAACATAACGAGATAGCTCCAAAAACCGATGATAGTAGTCAGTGACCGTCATCTCCTCAGTCATGGTGAAGGAATCAAAGTCAGATCTCATCTTGTGTCGGATATGCTCCGCACGAATCGCTCCCTCATAGCACTCTTCAACCCAGACCAAGGAATAGCTCCTTCTGCCTGGTAAAAAGCTCTAGCATCTTCCTTGACATTTTGCCACCAAACTGCAGCTTCACCTCTTAGGTAGTACACTACCTGGTCAACAACCATGTCTTCGGGGCACTTAACCATTTCCATGAGAGGTTCAATCTCACGGTGCCACTTCTCGAGTAGCTTTGGTTCACCTACCCCATCATATGTGGGAGTGTTGATGCGAGCAATGATGATGCTGAGCTGAGTTGCATCCATCGACTTCTCGTTCCCCTTTCCCACATTTTTGAGAGCTGCAAGGAGAGCCTCTTGTTGCTCAATCATACGAGCAACCTCATCAAGAGTCATCTCCGAAGATTGGATCTGCGCGGGAGTTCTTTTTGGGCGGCATACTGAACTGACAAGAAACACGGAAACGTAAACACAAAAGCCTACAACTCAAAACGTAATAACCTTCCGCCAAAAGAACACTCGGCCGAGTATACAACCATACTCGGTCGAGTAACGACTACTCGGTCGAGTATCATAGATACTCGGTCGAGTATTCGACTCCAGAAGCGAACGTCAAAAACTCAACAACAACACTCGGTCGAGTAACACAACACTCGGCCGAGTAGACACTACTCGGTCGAGTATACCTTCTTACTCGGTCGAGTTATCACATACAGTAGCTACTGCTACTCACGGCCAATCAATACTCGGTCGAATGCTTGGTTACTCGGCCGAGTGCTCCCTACTCGGTCGAGTACCTGCCCTGCTCGGCCGAGTCACAGAATAGACGGGTATACAGTATAAAGTTCTCCATCATGCTCACTATTCCCGCAACGAACACATAACGTCAAGGACTTTAATGCCACGTTATAATCACATCAGCATACAATTCAAATATCAAGAACTTTAATGCCACGTTATAATCATATCAGCATACAATTCATGCATATGCTAAATCCAACATGACAAACATTCACACACCCGTCACGTCCTCCATTTCTCCCATCACCACACTTACAACTTTCAACACACACACTTTCAACTATCAACTATTACCAACATGCATCTTCACATACATGTACATACAAAACCTATCTCTCCTCACACTTCCCCATATTACCGGCTCGAGTTAGTGAGGGCCAATTTGCGACTCCGGGACGTCTCCCGAGTCTTTGCGGTAGATCCAAACAACTCTCCCCGGGTTCATTTTATTTAGACTCCCTAGGTTCATTAAATTCATTGGTTTAGGTGCCGGAATCTTCGGCTCTGATACCACTTTGTAACACCCCCTCATACCAAGGTGCCTTACCAGGACCACCCTACCATGAAAGTGTGTTACCATCTCGGTTGCCCGAGGTTAGTACATATCAAAAGCGTCTGAACTGAGCACATTTATTAAAGTACTGTAAATTATAAAGTTTACAACATCCAAATCCAAATACAGGTTTAACAAAATACAACTCCAAAGTCTAACAATAAAAGAAATTCAACTAAGACTCGGACGGTGATGCTATGACTGGTGATGGCAATACTCCCAAGACAGTCCCCAAGCTCACACTAGCAATACCTGTCAAGCCTGCTCACCATCCCCGAATAGATCACCGCAGATTCCACAAACAACAACGGGGTCAGTATTACTCAAATATTAAGACAAACAAACGGAGAAATCAACTGATTATCACCAATTCCCAATCATCCAATCTCACACAGTAACCGACTACACACCAAAGTGTGTAGCCCTGCCAGATTACCCATCGCAACAGGTAATCCTCGCCACCAGTGGGTGACCGCAGCCGATCCCACCTAGTCCAGCTCCTTAACGAGCGACAACAATCCCTGTCCCTTAATGTGCACATCCCCTCCTGTGGCGAACTAGGGTGTGAAGCCACTCCCACAAGTGACTCCACCACAATCACAATCACATGACATCACAGCCATCTCAATCCCCTCACACCAACATCGTCACAACAATCTCCATACTCCGATGATCAACAGATAACAATAATCACAACAATCATGTCTTACAAAGAACAGTAAACTGAGTAGGGAAACCCTACCTTAGCAATCAACAGTGGAATGAACTCGAACAATCAGAAAGGCTCCTCTACGAAGTCTTCTCCTATACCATAATCATATAACACAATTACACATTGCACAACCCCCATATTCCCAATTCCCCAAATATACAGTAACCCCAACAATACGAATAACATATAATTAGTACTTACCAACAGTAGGATGAGGAATTATATGCAAGAACTCCGAAGATCTCACACACAACAAAGCTATGGAATGATTAGGGAGAGATTAGGGTTAACGTAGAAATGATGAAGTTTAAATGATGTTTTTGAAAACTGACGCGGGATATAAAATAATCTTAAACACTCCCTAATCAAACCGTCAAAATAATACTCGCCAGACCGAATACTCGGTCGAGTAAAGTTATACTCGGCCGAGTATCCGCTACTCAAACGAGTATTCACTATACGCGGCCGAGTATTCATCAGCAGAACCAAAACAACTCACAACAACAGCACTACTCGGCCGAGTAGGCTCTACTCGGTCGAGTAGTCACCAAAGAAAATCAGTAGTATTACAATTAGCCCGACAAAATGTTCCTAACAGTCTGCCTATGTGATCGACTAGTCATCTCACATGACTCCATGGCACTTGAACTTGCCATCAATCGCATCACACTCTAGTCACTTCGAGACGTCACCTCATGTAAGTGACTATGGGCGAATACAATGCTAATCCATGTTCACTTTAACGGGGTTCAGTTGTCTCTACAACCCGTTTGGATGTAACAAAGTAAAAATGAGTTAATAATAACTCAAACGACAAATGTCTACATCACATTCGGGTAGTCAATACCATATTACAACCTTGTGATGTATATTGTAAGTGTGTAAACAAAAGTTACTCGCAACATGTGTTTAACATACCATGTGTCCATGTGTTCAAACTCTTGAATTACATTTTCCTTTATTTTCATGTTTGTCTCACATAGCATGAATCTTACCAAGTACATATCTAGTTTCCCAAACTAGGTACAGGTTCTTTACTTTGAGAGAACTTTCTTGTTGTTTATCACATAACAAACGAATTATGGTGGACGACATAACTTGCACTATTCAAGTGTTCTTTCAACTCATAATGTACCAGGTATATGTTTTGTAGGATCTTGCAACAATTGTCAAGATGATTAGCCTAGCACTTTTCATAAGTCCTAGCAAATTTTGAAAATACTAGTTTTGAGTAACTTCTTACTATAACCGAGTATCTTTTCAAACTTCTTATTTCTCCTTTTAGCTTAAACAGCTTAGGATTTTCATAAATCCTTAAGCGTTTTCGAACTTCAATATGTGCAACTTCTTATCACATAACAAAGTGTTCTGTCAAACACTAGAATAGCTCATTAGTTCTTCTCGAGAATTCATGACGATTCTTCTATGGCTTACCAATGACTCATCATGCTCTTAAGCATATGATTCATTATAGGACGTGTGCATGATTATTCTAATGGAGGAAACATTAGTAATCTTTAATCATGTGATCAATCATTCTTAGGTTCAATGAATGACCATGACTGCTTATGGTAATTCCATTTTCATCGATATGAATAACCCACGTTTCTCGTTGATCTGATGTGCATATCTCAATGCCTATCCAACATCCCATGATGTGATTGGATTCATCTTAGTCCATTTTCATCCAGAATTGAAAACTCAAATACTTCTTTGTGAAAGATAGTACTAGCTCGTCATTGAGAATGAGTAATGAGTTATAAATTTTAGAAGATGATTGCTCCCACTAAATTTCATGTCTTCACATGATAATTTCAAACTCCCACTCAATTCCACATGTTTCGTATTTGACTACTCAATCGAAACATTTCAAGAATTGAAATTAATTTTGCTTTGCCAAGTTATTAAGATAAAACCATATATGTTCCCAACATATCTTTTCAAAATACCTATTTTGAAAAGGTTTCAATCTTAAACTTTTGGAAAGAGATTTTAATCTCTAACTCATTCATTTTTATAAAGATGCGTAGCAATGTCATTATTTAAAGGTGAAATCCCATTTCATACACGTCCTTCTCAAAATACCCTTTTCGGAAGGAGGTTTAACCATTTCATTTTCATAATGAGGTTAAGTAATGAAACTAGCGTGGTTAACAATTAACTTAGCTCTTGTAGACATCGGCATATCTTTCTTTGCAACTTTTAGTCATAAATCTCATTTATTTTTAAGGATGCAACTTTGTTTCATTTAGGCTCTTAAGTAAATATCAATATTGAAACTCTATTTATATCTAGGTTATAGACTAGCCAAATCTCTTGTTGAGACTTTTTTTTACTCATTTTCTATCTTCTTTAGTCATTTTCTATCAAAAAATTTTCTTTTGGTCTCCTCGTGTAGTTATCTTAAGAACATATTCTTTTGATTACTTCACTTGGTTTCTTTTGTCATGTAGATTTCATCTATTCGAGACCATAGATCTCATCTATTTATGTATACAATCTATTTAGGTATACAAATCATTCTTTCTTTCGTAGATCTCATTTACTCAAGCATACAAATTATTCTTTGTATTCTTTGTGTCTTCATTTTTCTCCCACTCTATCTTTAGAATAAATACACTAGATATTTAAAGATAGCTTATGAGACACAAATAATGATTTTGAAGTAGAAGGAGGACTATCTCATAAATTGACTAATAGATTTTAGATTTGATGAGTGTACTTGGTAATTGACATTACTTTAGAAGAGTTCATCAACTCAACATCACTATATAATTGATCATACACTAGCCTTAAGCTTGTGGACATATAATGAATCCCATCATTATAGTTGTCAATTGGATCACTTTAAGTAGATGATCATATGTTTCTATGTACAAGTATAAAAAGACGAATTTTTAGAACAAACAAATACGATAAAAGGGGTGACTTGGGTTGCAAGCCAAGTCACCATAATCCAAAATACAACGATTGTTTAGAAAGGATCAACTATTTCCATGTCGAACACGGAAATCAAAATAGTTCTAAAATTCATAACATTAAAATAAAGACAATAATAAAAGCCAAGCTTCATTGGTAGCTACTCCTAGCTCCTTCATGATTTCTCAAGCTTGCTTCTCTTTTCCCTTGTCTTTGCTTGGAGGAGGCCCTATTTACAATAAAAAGGGGATACATTATCACAACTTTTTATCAAAATACCATAGTTGAATTAGAAACATAAAAGAAAGGATAGTCATTTACCTACTGGAGTGATCTTTCCAGCTTTGATGTCACCAAGATACTTGGAACAATTCCTCTTCCAATGTTCAACACCATTACAATAATGGCATTTATCAAGAGGACCCTTCTTGGTTTTTGAAGTGCTGGCTTCAAAAGTCTTAGCCTTGGTGGACATGGGAGCTTGCCTCTTACCCTTTTTCCCATTCTTCTTGAATTTCCCCTTGCTCTTAGTGCTTATATTAAGCACATCCTTAGGTGGGTTAACATTTAGCCCCATGTCTCTTTCGGCTTGCACAAGTAACTTGTGCAACTCTTCAAGAGACACGTCCTTGACTTGCATATTGAAATTCACCCGGAACTGTACATATGCCTTGACTTTGGATAAGGAGTGAAGAATCCTATCAACAATGAGTTCCTTGGGGATTTCAACCTTTTGAAGTTTCAATGTCCCGACTAGCTCCAACAATTTGAGCACGTGAGAGCTAACCTTTTGGCCCTCCTTAAAATCGAGATCAAAGAATGCCGAGGCCGCCTCATATTGGACGATTCTCAGTGTTTGTGAGAACATTGTCACAAGTTTGGAATAGATTTCATTAGTGGTGCCCATTTTAAAGGCTCTCCTTTGGAGATCCGCCTCCATTGCAAAAATCAACACATTTTTCATAGCGGCGGACTCTTTGTGGTAAGCCTCATATGCTTCCCTAGTGGCGGCACTCGACCTAGCATTAGGTTCGGGTGGAGAGGCCTCGGTGAGGTAACAAAGCTTGTCGTCACCTTGGGCGGCTAATTTGAGTTGGGCATCCCAATCGGAGAAATTTGACCCATTCTTTTCAAGTTTACAACGATCCATGAAGGATCGGAACCATGAAACATTAGTGAGAGGTGTGGTGTTGGTGTTTAGTGCGGCCATTTGTTATGAGAAATAAAAGTGGTCTACAAAACAAAAATAGACGGAATAAAACACTTGTCGTTTTAATATAATAATAACACTCGTAAATTTTTAATTTAAACAAGTTTTATTGCATTTATCTAGTTACCTCTACCCAACTTGATAAATGATTCCAAGACCCAAATTCATATTAACTTGGGCACTGTGTGGCCGATTCATCCCTTATCAATATAACTCGGTGGATTAAATTTTTAATCGATTCTACTTTTAGAACTCTTGGTCGATAAAATTACATTAATATTTATCTTTAGCCCAAAACACATCCGGCAATGGTCGAGAATACTTTTGTTGAGTTCAACCCAAATTTTGAATAAATGTGTCCATGATCCAAATCCACGTCAACTTGGGCACGGTGTAGCCGATTCATCCCTTATCAACATTAATTCGGTGGATAGACATTTATCACCCACTTCCCCTACGTAACAAGGTTTGTACCCCGGTGTGGCCGAGCGCACTCCCTCACGAAATAGGTTTTCATGGTTTCTACTTTTTGGTAAGGCTAAGTCTCAATTGTTTATTTTAGCGAGAGGTCTTGTCAATTTATTATCTATCACATTTTAAGTGAACTAAAGCGGTGATTGTAATTGACACAGTCGATAAACTCGATTTAGAATGCATGTTTAGTTATGGCGATTTAGCGATGCATGCAACATATAAATAAAATGCAAAGCATAAAAATAAAATCCTAGTATGGCCTTCCTAAAATAGTAAATCTAATAAACTATTACAAATTCGGAAACCAACTCCTTTGGTCCCTTGAGCTTCGGTCTTGTCATGCATTTCAAGGCAACGCATTCTTTGATGGATCGCCTTCTCGAATGGCACCGTCTTCAAGGAACTCCGGAATAATTAAAATTACAAAATGAATTACATAATTTCCTATTATACATTTGTAATTAAAATAAAAATAAATATATTAAATTACAAAACGGTGATACGAGATCACAATAATTACAACCGAATCGATATTCCCATACATTTCGGGTAATACCAATTAAAACTAAGGCCATACTAAGTAAAATTACATAATTCAAAAATTACATAAAATTGAAATATGACAATCATAAATTAAATGCAGCATTATAATATGTATGAACATGCTAGATTTTATGCTAAATCGCCTTTTAAGAGCCAATATCGTATATTAATCGGTTTTTACGGATTTGCGTGATTTAACTTATTAAAATCACAATAATTACATAAATTCATATTTATGTACAAGTTAATTACCCTAACCCTTTTAGGACTCAAAATTAGTCTCCACTAACATTTTGACAATAATTAAACTTGATTCCTTAATATTGTTCATAAATGGACCCAAAAATACAAAATTATGCTATAAACTTCAAATTAAATTATAAAAAATTTCAAATAAATTCGAAATTTGAAATTTAAACTCATGAACATTCTGGAAAAATACCATGACACTCATAATTTTCAAAACTTAGGTTAAAAATTTCGAAAAATTATCGAGAAAAACAATGTTGCGGTTTATCGGTTTTAACAAATATGACCATAAAAGTATGAGAAAAAATTATATTCATCAACTTTTCACTTTTAGATCTGAAATATATAATAAAATGCAACATGTGATATTTTTCCTTTAGTCATGAAGTATGTTTTAGCATTATTACTAATTATAGTCACTATTTATGTGATTTTTCATCAAAAATTCATAAATCATGCATAAACACTTCATTATAGCCAAATATTTTACAAACATCTTGTAAAATTGCATGTGAAAACATACTAAATTTCCATCACCAGATTCGAAATACAACTCATATTAACCTATTTACCCATTTAAATACGATTTTAACTTGAAAAATCCATATTTCGAGCAAAACAACTCATTTTATCATGAAACTTTACAGGCCAATAGTAGATAATATATGTGAAAACATATCCAATAACCACTTAAAAGTTCGAAGTTTAGCTATTTTTCTTCCAAAAATGACATTTTTATCATAAAAATCATATTTTAATGCCAATATTATATAAAATGAACATTAAAATCCATAAATAAACCAAAATGTCCTAAAAATCACTTAGGACCAGAAACTTTTAACATGCAAAGTTATTTTAAGGTTTATCTTCATAAATCCAAATTAATTAGTTTTGTATGTTAATCATATAACTCGGAAAAACAATAAACCGATTTGCTTGCAAACAACCTAATGCCCTTGATACCGCTTGTTAGATTCATTAATCTCATTAATTTATATATTCATATATGAAATGATTTATTTAGTCATAAAATAAAAGCTAGATCTTATGCATGCAAACATAAACAAGATAAGAGAAGAAATCATCAATCTTACTATATGATTTCGGATTAAAGGGCACCAACAAATTCACCTATTTGTTAGTTCTTAAGCTTCCTTAAAATGGATGAACAAAGGTCCAAATTATAACCTCTCCCAAAAGTGAATACCCAAGAAAACCTCTTAATAACTAAAATTATTTTGTACTAGAAATAATACAAGTCTTACTTAAAATATGACACAAAATATTAATTTTGTTCTCTTGTAATTTTCGGTCAAGAGAGGAATGATTTGGGAGATTTTTATTTCTCTAAGATTTTACAATTGTAGAGAGAATTAATATTTCTTACACTAGAAATATACACTACTACACAACCCATGCATTTATGACGCTTTTTCAAGCGATTTTCGACGCTTTAAAGCGTCAATTTTTTATTTATCGACGCTTTTAAAAAGCGTCAATTTTTGGGCCGTCATTATTTTTTGACGCTTTTTTTTGTCACCAAATGTGACACTTTTAAGCGTCTTCATGGACTATTGACGCTTTTAATTGTCAATAAAATTGACGCTTTTAAGCGTCTTCAATGGCTATTGACGTTTTTTTTTGTCAACAAATTTGACGCTTATAAGCGTCTTCATGGACTATTGACGCTTTAAATTGTCGACAAATTTGACGCTTTTAAGTGTCTTCAGCGACTATTGACGGTTTTATGCGTCACTCGATGAGACGGAATTAGGCGTCAACTATTTATATATTGACACTTCTTATTACGGTATAATTTCGGCGGCTTTTTTATTTCTGATAAAATCGTAAAGACTAATCAAATAGACCTATAAATAGTATAGTACTACTAGCTATTACTAAATCATAAAAAAGACAGTGCAACATGTACTTTTATAAATAATCATACGTTTCATACATATGCCGTCTCCGTCACACGTACTATAGCTAGCTAGCATTGACAATTTAACTAATATAAACTAGTACATACTTTATAGTACCACAAAACCAAAAATATCAAAAGGGATCCGGAAGATAGTAAAATCCAACATAAAGTTGTCCAAAAAATTCGTAAAAAATGCTACATAACTAGCTAGACGAGGACACTGAGCAGTTTGAATGTGGTAGGGGCTTCAATCATGTAGGCGCAATGTCAAAGCGACTTCAATCAACATATGAAGGCGCATCATCACCATCTGATGAATCTGAAACCTATAACATGCAAAGAAAATATAATTTATATGAATATATTTGATTAGTACATATACACTTCACAAAAATGTTTCAAAATTGTGCTGAATGGAATAATCCGTCGACAGGTAACAAGAGAGAAAATTAGCGAGAGGATGAGACTACTACACAGTATTCAGATTCAGTTCAGTAAAGCACAAAAACAATCACAATCTCGGAAAATTATAGCGCAAGAAAAACACAAACACGCACCCACCAGGCACAAGTAAACCGCGTAGCCGAGAGCGCAATCAACTAGCTCAGACTTAGAATCCGACGTGACAGCACTAGCTCTTGCCCAAAATGACTGTATCAGACACTTGCCATCTCGTGACATCCGTCTCCCATCAATTCCAGAAAAGAAAAACCAAAAGATTATAGAGGAAAAGAGAAGTGATGTCACCTGTTTTATGTTGTGTAACTAACTTTGCCTTCGTGTATTGATGTGTCTTTGCATCAGCATTAGGCCTTTTCTTGCTAGCGTTAGCCTAAAGAAAGGAGAGGTGGCAATTTGCAGCATTTAAAAAATATAGCCGAATAAAAGAACAAAAAGAGAAGAATTTATTTGAATTACTATTACATTGGTTTGTTTCTCGTCCTCTGAATCCTTCTCTTCTCCATCCTCACTATCTTCGTCATTGTCGCACATGCCCATCACCTACAAATGTTGAATGCATATTCAGTAATTAGGCTTCTAAAAAAAAGCCTGGCTTAAACCATAAGACAATCATGTTGAAAACACGAAAAACAGTGTGACCTCGTCATTTCTCATGATAAGAATTGGCGGACTACATACCAAATAAGTTGCACACATGAAAATAAACTAAAATATATTCATATACCTCATCCGATTCACCACCATCATCAGAAACGTCGTCGCTATCATCCTTATCAGTCATCACTGTCATCTTTCTCTTAAGTTTTCGGCTTAATCTCCTCCTTTGGCTTTACGACAAAAGGCTTAACAACTGGAGCAGCAAGTTGCCTTGAAAGCACAAACTCTTTAAGATCATACTAAAAATTTTAATCTGAAAATATATCAATAGCCAAACTTGCGCTATGTCTGTCAATGATAAGAAATGGGATACAAATCAAGTAATGATGGTCCATGTAGACAATAACATGTCTAAAATCCATAGCCTAGAGAACAAACACTAATGCAACAAAAGACACTCTTAATACAAGCGGTTCATCATTCAGTTACATTGATCTGAGTTCTTACCTGGACAATTCAGTTCTTGCTACTAATGCAACAAAAGACACTCTTAAGTTTTGTAACATTTATCGTTGCTGTAAGACAGTAATGTTTGTTGTATTTCACTTGTTTTTTGATAGACTAGTGACCATAGTCATAGTAAACAACAGTAAATATATATATGAAGATCAATTAGTTAGCTGCAATCAAATTAGAAACCAACAAACAGAACAAAGAAACAAAACAATAAGCATACTGAATGTATCTGTTTTCAATCAAATTAGAAACCAAAAAATTTACCCATGATCTGTAAGAAGTGCATCTGTTTCCATGACCAATAAGGGTACTTAGTTCCTCTAGCCATTCTCTCCTACAAAGTTGAAATAATTCACTATTTACATCTTGAATAAAACGATACACATATAGAATAGTGTACAAATTAGTACTCGCATTCAAATTGAAATATGAGGATAAGGGATGTTGGGTAACTTTTAGAGAACTGACTAATTCACCTATTGCTAAGCCTACATAAAGAAGGGCCTGGTTTACAAAGTCTAACAGTGCCACTCACAGTGAACATGATTAAAGAACAAATAGGTTATCAGCTAGGATCTTTTAATTCCTTAGCAAATAGACTACAATGACAAAAGAAGCTGACAACAACAGCAGGCTTATCAAGTCTCTGGTCTTTGGGAGGCCCTTCCAGTTAGTTGTCTTCAAACAACCTGTAATAGAACCATTGACATCATAAAAAACAAGGTTTAAAAGTTTAGAGTTCAGTGGGAATAAACAACGAATTGAATATACAAGCTCAAGAAGGTTGCATATAAACTACCCCTTATTTTCCATCCATTCGTATCATAACAACCTAATTTTGACGAATGTAGATATCAAAAAAATTGAAGTGTGTGACTTATTTGATTTTATCTAAAACCTCAGCTAAGTCACAATTCAATCGCAGTAGTATAATACGGTAGAGATTAAAAAAATAAAAACATTGGACAATCAGATTTAGCACAAGTATCACTAGAGTTAACACGAACAAATACCCTAGTTCGATGAGACGATAAACCACGCCATGTCTATTATATTTACAACGAATAGAATATTTAGATAGACATCCCATATTCTTACGGTAACAGTGCAAATTCTCCTAGAAGTTTCAAACACTAAATATATGTACTTAAAACATCATCAAAATTGAATAAAACAAATTGAATATGAAACAAACCCCTAACTTGACTACTTTAACAAAACGTAAACATAAACTCCTAAATTGAATAACCCTAATTTGCTGGTAGTCGGTGTAAATTAAATACGAAACTAAAATCTAACTTGAATTTGAATCTAAAACCCCTAAATTGAGTGTGGATCTAAAACCCTGAAATTGATCAACCCTAATTAACAGGTCTAATCAATCAGAATCTAATACTTCAAACACAACAAAAATTAGGTTAAATTTATCATTAAATATCAACCAAAAAATCATACAACACTCAAATGCATCTAACTAAGCATAAATCGAATTATCCATAAACCCTAACTGATTAATAAAAATAAGTGAAAAATTATGAGTACCTATTATTAAATGGAACAGACTGTGAGAAGGCGAAACGTAGGAGGCGATAATGGTGGTCGGCGTGAACCTGTCCTTCGTTGTTGGAGGCGTTGTGGGTTGCCAGATTGAACGAAAAATTGTTGATTATATCGTCTTTGCTGATGATTAAACCGGAAATTGCTGATGATGAACGGGAATTTTGAAGGTTAGGGTTTTTTAATTGAAGAAATTATGAGTAAAGTAGTGGCGTTGAATAGTGGACGGGTTAGCGGGGTTTTTTGGATGAAATTTAGAATTTGTGCTTCTAATATTAGTATAATAATGGGCGGTTTTCCAAAAAAAAAAAAGATTGGAGGGTTATTTACGGTCGACGCTTTATAAAAGCATCAATACGAAAGTGTCATCAATATAAGGGATTTGTAGTAGTTATATTGTAAAGTTGTGTATGAATAATTAGAGGAAAAACCCTCTATAATCCTCTTTAGAAAACCGGTGGGGAGGGGTGTAGGGGAGGCAATGCATGGGCTTGTGTTCTTCTCAAGATCAACTAGGTTTGCATGGCTATATTAGGTAGTAATCATTGTGTTTTCCACTTAAAATAAAAACACAATATACACCTTAAACTCCCTCCATTTTCGGCACTTTTAACATAAAATGGATGGTCCATTTTATTTTGTCATTTGTCAATTGTGACATATGTGACATGTTACTTGACTTATGAAATTTTAATGTATTTTTTAACATATTAAAAATCAACATACGCATAAAATATGTCATATACAAAATTGACTAGTAATTCGTAATTCCTTGTATTTAAACGGTTTATCAAATTATAAATTACAACGTCTTGTATTTATAATAAATTATACATTCAATTTCAATTTCAATTGTTTCGTAAACAATAATTTTATCTAAGTAATAAAACAATTCGATTACTTAGACCGTATCCAATTTAATCGAATTATAATAAGACAAGTTAATCTTACTCACAAATCATCCGTCAATTTTAAGCAATTTAATTAACTCGTATCGGCATACGATTAATTAAATAATCAATTAAGAGTATTTCCCTATAGGTATGACCTAAGGGGATCAACTGATCACCACCGTCGCACGACAGTAATGTCAAACTCTAGTCAGCCAATCATTACCGATATGTGTGGACCATTGATCAAAAATATTACATCCCACATGTATTCTTAAAATGAGATTTAAACATGTGATCATCATGATCGACAGTTGTGATCGCATTATTGTCGGAGGACACATATTCCAATAATCTCCCACTTGTCCTCGACAAGTGTGCGTCACCAATTCTCTTGTCCTATTATTATCTCCCACTCAATGCAAGGTGTCTTTCAGGTCGTACTTGCAATTGATCATATCTAGAGTGGTTTCCTCGATATGGAGAATAACTGATTGACCGGAATAATATACCATAGATGCCTACCGAGCGTGGCCACGCATTTCCAGTTCATTACTCCTCGAGTGGCCCTGAGATATTGTTATAACCTTGACAAGGGGTGGACAATTCCTATCGCACTTATTCCCTTCGACTAGCCACAGCCATCATAACCCAAAATATGCCCATTTGACCCCATTTACGAAGGTCGTAGTAACATAAATCAAAGTTAATCTGAAACCGTGCCACCTTAGGCAAACAGTCTTTAGTCAAAAGAATCGACTCATTAGAATACTATAGTAGCTCTCGCCACGACCAGGCTATATAAATTTCGAAGAACTCTATAAGCGGTCATTAGCCCGACAAAGTGTTCCTAACAGTCTGCCTATGTGATCGACTAGTCATCTCACATGACTCCATGGCACTTGAACTTGCCATCAATCGCATCACACTCTAGTCACTTCCAGACGTCACCTCATGTAAGTGACTATGGGCGAATACAATGTTAATCCATGTTCACTTTAACGGGGTTCAGTTGTCTCTACAACCCGTTTGGATGTAACAAAGTAAAAATGAGTTAATAATAACTCAAACGACAAATGTCGACATCACATTCGGGTAGTCAATACCATATTACAACCTTGTGATGTATATTGTAAGTGTGTAAACACAAGTTACTCGCAACATGTGTTTAACATACCATGTGTCCATGTGTTCAAACTCTTGAATTAAATTTTCCTTTATTTTCATGTTTGTCTCACATAGCATGAATCTTACCAAGTACATATCTAGTTTCCCAAACTAGGTACAGGTTCTTTACTTTGAGAGAACTTTCTTGTTGTTTATCACATAACAAACGAATTATGGTGGACGACATAACTTGCACTAGTCAAGTGTTCTTTCAACTCATAATGTACCAGGTATATGTTTTGTAGGATCTTGCAACAATTGTCAAGATGATTAGCCTAGCACTTTTCATAAGTCCTAGCAAATTTTGAAAATACTAGTTTTGAGTAACTTCTTACTATAACCAAGTATCTTTTCAAACTTCTTATTTCTCCTTTTAGCTTAAACAGCTTAGGATTTTCATAAATCCTTTTTTTCGAACTTCAATATGTGCAACTTCTTGTCACATAACAAAGTGTTATGTCAAACACTAGAATAGCTCATTAGTTCTTCTCGAGAATTCATGACGATTCTTCTATGGCTTACCAATGACTCATCATGCTCTTAAGCATATGATTCATTATAGGACGTGTGCGTGATTATTCTAATGGCGGAAACATTAGTAATCTTTAATCATGTGATCAATCATTCTTAGGTTCAATGAATGACCATGACTGCTTATGGTAATTCCATTTTCATCGATATGAATAACCTACGTTTCTCGTTGATCTGATGTGCATATCTCAATGCCTATCCAACATCCCATGATGTGATTGGATTCATCTTAGTCCATTTTCATCCAGAATTGAAAACTCAAATACTTCTTTGTGAAAGATAGTACTAGCTCGTCATTCTCAATGAGTAATGAGTTATAAATTTTACAAGATGATTGCTCCCACTAAATTTCATGTCTTCACATGATAATTTCAAACTCTCACTCAATTCCACATGTTTCGTATTTGACTACTCAATCGAAACATTTGAAGAATTGAAATTAATTTTGCTTTGCCAAGTTATTAAGATAAAACCATATATGTTCCCAACATATCTTTTCAAAATACCTATTTTGAAAAGGTTTCAATCTTAAACTTCTGGAAAGAGATTTTAATCTCTAACTCATTCATTTTTATAATGATGCGTAGCAATGTCATTATTTAAAGGTGAAATCCCATTTAATACACGTCCTTCTCAAAATACCATTTTTGGAAGGAGGTTTAACCATTTCATTTTCATAATGAGGTTAAGTAATGACACTAGCGTGGTTAACAATTAACTTAGCTCTTATAGACATCGGCATATCTTTGCAACTTTTAGTCATAAATCTCATTTATTTTTAAGGATGCAACTTTGTTTCATTTAGGCTCTTAAATATTGAAACTCTATTTATATCTAGGTTATAGACTAGCCAAATCTCTTGTTGAGACTTTTCTTTACTCATTTTCTATCTTCTTTAGTCATTTTCTATCAAATAATTTTCTTTTGGTCTCCTCGTGTAGTTATCTTAAGAAGATATTCTTTTGATTAATTCATTTGGTTTCTTTTGTCATGTAGATTTCATCTATTCGAGACCATAGATCTCATCTATTTATGTATACAATTGATGGGTGATGTCGTCGGGTCACATCCAATCAAACACATTTATAATACTCAACAAACAACTAGTTAGCGGTAAGTCGAGGTCGATCCATGGGACGGTGTGCTTTGGGTTCTAAGTCTATCTAACTCAATTTATGCTAGTGTCACAATTTGGTTGGGTTTGTAGTTGTGTTCTAGACTAATAAAAGCAATAAAGTAAAACAAGCAATAAAGGGAAAGATGTAAACAATTGATTAAAAGTGCTAGGATATCATGGGGTCATAGGGGATTCATGGTGTTGATCATACAAACATGTTTACAAGGTTGCAAGCAATTAATGTTGTGGAGGAACCGATTTGGTTTATGTCTTACGGTTCTTAGGAAGAGTTGGGTCCCGGAGCCGAATCGATTAGATTGTACAACACCTACAAGTCGACTTACTTTCCTCCAAATCAACTTCTATGCATGGTCTAACAAGACTCGAGTTGGTTTATATCTTACAAGTCAAGTTGAGTAGATAAGAGATGGTAAAAATGCAAGGATTCATAGGCTTAGCATTTCATCAAACATAACATGTGCATAAAGTTGACATCACAACAAGCAAGCAATTTAATCATGTGAACATATTAGATTAAGCATTAATCAATCCCATGTTGGTTTCCTTTAATTACCCACTAATCCTAGCTAAAGAAACTACTCACTCATTATCATGGTAAACATGCTAGCAAGGTTGTCAATCATCACAACAAGTATAAACATGATAATAGAATGAAGAAATGAACAATAAAGATTAAAGAGTAAAGGAATTATACCAAACTTGAGATGATCCAAATAATAAAGCAAAGAATAATAGAAGAAACTTGATTGATTGATGGAAGGTTGCCAATCTCCCAATAATAACCCAATAATCTTCAATTACCCAATAATAAGCTTGAATAATAAACTTGAACAATAATTAAGGAGAGATTAATGTGTAATTTGTGGAAAGATTAAAGAGTAATCTATTCTAATATACTCCTAATCTAATCTAAAGAAGGATTTTCTAATAAGAGAGCTTGATGATATCCCCCCCTCTCGATTACTTACAAGTGGGGTATTTATAGTAGAAATTAGGTGGATGCATTAGGGTTAACTAAGGGCTAAACTAGTAATTACACTTTTGAGATTTGAGCAGGGAGACGCCGGTATTTTTCGAAGGAAGGGCATCTTTCTTTGAAGCTTGAAGAAGCGGATTTGTGCTGGACTGGAATCCGGGCGTATTGGTGTCGGGACGGGCGGATTGTAGCAGGGGAAGACGGGCGGATTTGGGTTAAGACGCACGTCTTCTGTGGTTTGGGGACGGCCGGTTTCTAGAGAATCCGCACGGGTTGGAGTGCAGTCTGGTTTTCTCTTCCATTCTTCCCTTTCCTTCACTTTCATTTTATTCTTGTGGGATTGGTCTTTAGTTCTCGCTTCCTCTTCATACTAGTCCATTAAATATCGTCAAATAGCTTCCGAATACGCACGAAAGACGGGAATTTCCGCCTTATTATCTTCTTTCCTACAAAACATATGAAATGCGATAGAAAAGCAAAAAGGAAGGTTTTGACGGATAAAATGGCCATAGAATGTTATAATAGTATGCAAAATAGGCTCAATTAGGGGACTAAATGTGCGCAAATAATGGTCACATCAAATGTCTCCAAACCGAACCTTTACTCGTCCCGAGTAAAGAGGTGACAAAAACTAGACCTTTATTTAAACTATCCTAATAATATAACCGATATGAGACAATTAGCGGGTCTCACTCCGCCCCTTCAACTCACAACAAGACAAACATGAGGTAGGATGCCTTCTTTCAAGGCAAGGTGGGTCTTGCCAAAATGGCGACACATCCAAACATTAAGCACATAAAATCAAGTAATGGATGCATCTACAAAAGGAATAGCCACTTTCTCATCAAGTGGCGTAGTCAACTAAAGAAGAACAAATTTAAGAGCATATAATCCTTCACAAATACTAGTTCAACAAATTACTAAGGCTAAGAGGATGGCACTAAATCACCTCCAAATGGTGTTAAACTAGACTACTTTCGTCCTCAATTTCCAAATGCTTTCGTCAAGAGCGATCGGATGGTGGTGGAATGATGATCCCTATGATGCTTGTAGCATATGACATGACAAGTCTCGAATTCTCTACAAAAGTAAAGGTCATGGATCGTCCCAAGCTCGACAAAGTGGCTTGATAAAAAGGCTTTTTGGGAATGAAATGCTCAAATCGTTATAAACAAAGGGTGGATATGACTAGTATTCAAAAATTGACCTCATTTAACTTTCACATTTCAAAAATTTAAGATGGGGTTTGTCCCTTCCGGGCTAGTTTCATTTGCTTTCGCCAATCGCTTATTAGGCAACCGGTTAACCTCTAGACAATAGCTTTTCGGGGTGATAGTCACTCTGTCTCTGGGCGGTTGAATTCACAACCGTGTGGGGGCCCAATTCAATGGATCCCTCTCCAAAGCACATCGAAGTGGTACGCCTCCATCAAAACGACTAAAATTCTCAATATTTCAACATTTCATAACATTTGAGGTTTCCTTGGCATTAAATTACTTCCACATGACAAAATCTTTGAAATGAGCACTTCAAACTTATTGATAGAAAGTATTTTTTGGTTGTCATACCACAAGGTCAGTCAAGGTCACCTAGACAAGTTAACCAAGTCCACATCGCATCACGGGGTTGGATAGGTGACTCATATGCAAACCCTTGACTAGGCTTTGGGTCATGGGTCAAAAGACACTAGTATGACACAATCTAGGGTGTTTTACAACCATTCTAGTAGGCAAAGTCTTAAGTTGAAAAAGTATTTGTAATGGCTTAGTTGCTCTTGTCAAAGTTCCTAATTAGGCACTTTTCAAAAAAATTCATCTATATGCAACTATATGCCATGATGCAACTATTATATACATCCTCATGCAAGTGATTCTACCAACTAATATGACATATAAACTAAATGCAAGTCCTAAGTTCACATTGTTATACCGCATCAATCAAAATAAAGCCACATAGTCATTAACATAAAGAGGAAAAAGGAGATTGGAAAGATCATACCATGCGGTCTTCATGATCCTCATGTCTCGGATGTGGCGTAGTCGATCAATGTGAACAAGGATAGAACAAACACAATATATACAATAATATATACAAGACTACACTACAAAGGAAATGAACATATTTTGGGTTTTTGAATTTTTTTTTGAATTTTTATGGTTTTTATTTTTAAGAAATTAAAAGACATATTTTTGTGATTTTTCAAAATTTTTCAATTTTTATGTATTTTTGGAATATAAATTCCCATCCCCCACTTTATTTTGGACATTGTCCTCAATGTACATGTAGGAGTAGGAATAAAAAAGAAAAACATGTTTTTGGATTATTGATTTTTTGGAAATTGAAGTACAAATGCAATGATATGATATGAATGAATGCATGCTCTAACTAAATGCAATTCTATATGACATATATAACAAATGAATGGAATCTAAACTATACTATATGATGCATGATTTAAATTATGGTCACTTATGATCAAACCTCCCCAAACCGATTTAAACACTATTTCTAGTGTAGAAATGAATAGGTTTGGCCATTAGTAACTATGCATGAATTCTATTCTATATGCAACTATCTACATGAATCATGTGAGATATATTACAATGCAACTATACTATATGAACTAGCTAATGCAAATGAAATATGATACAATTGCATGCGAAAACTACACTAAATGCAATGTATATACAAAAGAGAGAGGGAGAGATGGGTATCATACAAATGGAGGTGGTGAGGTAGGCCTCTTTCACTCGTCATCCTCATCTTGATCATAGCCATAACGATGAGAGCTCCCGGCTTGGTCATACCCGCTTGCTTGACCCCAATATCCTCCTTGGTCAAATTCTCCTCCTTGACCCGAGTACCCTCCACCTTGGCTAGAATGCCCTCCGCCGTCGCGGTTCTAAGCTTGATTCCCTTGATTAGGGAACAAGTGCTCCGGTTGTGCCCAAGAGGGTTTAGGACCATTGGGGTCAACATACCCTTGTTGAGCCATGTTATAGTATTGGGGGTAAAGGGCCAAGTAGTTGTCGACCCTCCCTTCATGTACCCCGAGGTCCACTCTATTCCTGAGTGCCATCAAATCATTAATACCCGGGGTATTAGGGATTGCCGGCCTAAATTCGGTATATGGGGTAGGGTATGGTGGGATAGGTACATAGGAGGGTGGGCGAATAGGCCTTCCCGGTGCTCCACGAGTTAATTGGCGGTGCGGCTCTTCCCTTTGAGGGGGATTGTCAAGAATTTGGATATCAAGGAGGTAGCTTGGTGGAGGCGAATATGGGCTCAATCTTGGGTCAATGCCCGGTATCTTCCAACCTTCAAGGATCATTGGAGTGCATCCTTTGGTGTACCACTCTACACTCCTGTCTTGAGTGTAGTTACACCACCGGTGATGGTTGAAGATGGTGTGCTCATCAATCAAAGTCCTCCCCTCAAGAGGAGTATAGGTCCCTCGGGCATTGAACCCGGGACAAAGGTGGTAGGCCAAAATAGTAATTAGACCTCCCATCACGAAGGTCTTGAGTTGGGTGGTCCCTTGAGCAAAATCATGAAACCTAGTAAGTATCTCAAGTGGCGTATTGAAGTTATAACGCCTCACCGCTCGAACATTCAAATAGGATTCAAGAAACGTTAAATCGATGAGAGTACACCTATCTTGTTCGTACCTCCCATTGATGGTACCATCCACAAAGCGCTCGGTGAATCGAATCACCGGATGTTGGATGGCGAAGGTATATCATTGCTTTGGATGGGTAAAATCCCTCCCGGAGATAGCCTTCCAAAGAAGGTCCACACCGAAATTATCGGGTTTTTCGGTATAGTTGGTGGGCACTTCAAGACCGAAAATGTAGGCGAATTCCTCATGTGAAAGATGATGGTCTAGGTTGCACAACCTAAACTCCATGCCCACATTGGTGTGGGTATTCGTTACAATGTGAAGGCTACTCAAGAATTCAAGGGTGAGACTAAGGTACGTCTCCTCATGGGCATGGAAAAGTTTCCCAATGCCAAGACCATCAAAGAACATCTCGGTAGGGTACCTTATCTTAAGGATTTCCAACACCCTAGTATCTACGAATTGAGTGGGTTCGTAGTTCTTACCTAGTAATTTGACAAAGTTCTTGCGGTGGTCATCGGATTCAAATAGCACCTCTTGGAAGTAGTCAAGTTGTTCAATTCCTCCCCTCATTATGGGTTGGGAGTTCCTTGGTAGCACTACCTCCCGTGGCATTGAAGAGGATGATCCCTTGCTTTTCTTTCCGGTGGATTCAACAAATTTCTTAGCCTTTCCCTTGAGGTTCATCAATGGTGCCATTTTGATGCGGGTGTGAGGAGTGTTTTTGATGGGGGGTGTGATTTTGAGGATGGAGATGAGTGTTTTAGGGTTTGATAAGGTGAAGAAATGAGGGAGAAAGGGCGTGGTTATATAGAAGAAAGGGGGAATCCGAGCGGATAAGGGTAGGCCCTGTCGGGTTTATCCGAGAAAAGAGGGACAATCCGGGCGGATTCTCTTCGGGACGGGCGTCTTTTAGTAATGGGAGACGGGCGTTTTGGCTTGAATCCGGGCGGATTCTAATGCAGGGATTTTTCCAGGTTGAGAGCAGGAAAAAGACGGACGGCTTGGGCTTTGGGACAGGCGTCTTGGTCGGGACGGGCGTCTTGGATTAAATCCGCCCGTCTTCTGGTGCAGCGCAAGATTTTGTTTTAGATGACCCACGGGACGGGCGTCCCATGAAGAATACGAACGTCTTTTACCAGGACGGGCGTCTTGTGTTGAATCCGCCCGTCTTCTGCTACAGCGCCAACCATTCCTTTGACGTGGGTCCTGACGGGCGTCTTCCTCTAAATCCGGGCGTCTTCAGCTCCCTTTTCTTCTTTTTCTTTTCGTTTCCTTGCAATAACATACCCTTTCACCGATTTTCTATTCCTCCTTATCTTTTTCTGAAATTTGCTCATTAAAAATGTAAGATGACTCTCTCTCTCTCACCACTCTCATGCAAGAAATTAAATGCAAATGCAATAACGTACAATATTACACAAAGTAAAAGGTTCCAAGAAATATCTTACAAATGGTGGTTTGAGATAGGACTCCACCAAACTAGTTCAAATCGTAGAAGTTCTTATCCATAGAGCTCAAGGCTCTTAATAAGAGATCAAAAGCTTGTGAACAAGCTCCAAATAAGCATAAGTATGGGTTGCTCAACTTGAATATGAAATTTGGCCAAGGAAGCTTGTAGAATGTTCTTTTTCTTGCTTTGTCCTTGGCATTAGAGCTTTCCCAATGCTTCCAACGAACAAGCCCATGATTCTTGTCAACACTAGGCATGAAGTGTGGTTCATTTCCATCCGTAGACTTCCACTTACCAACTTCTTCTTCTTCAATCTCGGTGACGATGATAGCATTTTGATTTTTCAATCCTTCCATAGTAGAAGGAGAATTCTCATAACATTGATGATCGGATACCTTAGGAGTTGTCACCGTGGGTGCCAAATCTTCACAAGTGGCTTCACGAGCAATTTTCTCTTTGAGCTTTTTCACCAAGTAGCTCTTGTATGATACTTTGGCCTTTTGAAGAAGGTCTACCATATCCTCTTCAATGATCATTGGCTCCATGATGGGCGTAAAGCAATCTCTACGGGCAATAGGGAAGGGGCATTCTTCTTCTTCATGATAAGGTATCTCAAATGTCTCAAGAATAGGCTCCTCAAGGAGAGTAACCTCACGAATCTCCGCTCCCTTATCCCACGAGTTCTTGTAAAGCACGAATTCACTACTACAATTTTACTCAAAGAGGACGCCCCTTAGAGTACGGTTGGACACGGAACCGTCTTATATCAGTCAAAAAATTTGGCGCCAATATTGAATACATACTTAGGACGGTTAATAGAGACAACCGTCCTCGTTATAAACATAACAAGGACGGTTGGTCAATAAAACCGTCTTCTTATTAATATACAAGACGGTTGTTTTATTGGACCGTCTTCTTTTGTTTTCGTAATGCTCCAAATTCCACCGCCTTACTGGGCTTACTCCATCCCTTCTCATTCAATTCAAACAAAATAATAAACGCAATCCCCCCTGCGCTTATACCCTAAAACATAAACCACCACCAAAGTCTGCCGTTCATCTCTGACGCTACCACCAGCGCCTCGCAAACCACTGCCACGACATCATCGCCCTAACGCAACACCGTACCACCGATCACTGCCAGTCGTTCATTGCCTTACAGAGGTTTGTGTCAACTGTCATACGCTTCTTTAGTACCTGATCAATCGTTTTTACTTAGTACAAATTGATTTCTTAAATATCATAATTGAACAATGAAATCAATTTTGTATACATATTCTTCATTGAACTCCTGATAATTCGTTAATCTGCTTGTACTTATCTGAATAATTGTTGATTTCGTATTTACATGTAGTACTTATTTTGCTAGCTGCTTCATTTTTTCGCTAATTTGTTTGTGCTTATCTCCAATCCCGTTAATTTGTTTGTGCTTATCAGTGTAATTGTTGATTTTGCTGAATTTATTAAGCTTTTTTACTGTACGCACCTTCGTAAGACGGTTTTGTAGTTAGATTATCATGAGATAGACCCTTATTATGAAAAATTGTTAGATTATTGATGTGCCTTGGGTAGAAGGTTAGAAATAAATTGCTGGAAGGGTGAGGTTATTCTCTTAATGTAACTAGTTTTATGGCACGACAATGATATAAGAACAATATAAGAGAAACCAGAATCATCTATCAACTGTGGCATGTACAGGAGCAGTTATGTTGACTCGTATTATTCTTGGTGCGTAACTATCAGTAACTTAACCGGACAAACACATTGGATGAGTTTCACCAAGTCCCATAATAAACAAGAAACCCATGTACAGATATTATTAGAAACCTACTGAGATCAACTTCCCAAAATACCTGTGACATCCATATAGGGCTAGCTATTAGTTAAACTTTTTACATCGAGGATAAAGCTCTCAACTAACATCTTTAATAAACGTATTGAATTTTTCAATTTCAGCCTTAACAACAACATTAGGCCTCTCTAACCCCTCCCGATTATCATTTAGTGTACTGTTACTTTCTTGAACCATACCACCTTCCACAATACTTTGGGTCAATTTGAAAGCTCTTATAATGTCTGGTAGTAATCTCATGGTGTCCTCATTACACTCATTATTGACCTTGTCATGACCATAGATAGGCTAATCAATATTATTTGTGTCTATTTCAAAAACATTAGTGGACCGTGATTCACCGTGACAATACCGAACCTCATAATCTACCATCATTCTGTTTATCACAAGGTGGTCATACATATCTACAGTTGGCCTTTTGCTTGAAGGGAGTCTACAGTTGTCAGTTTCTTTTGTATAGCCATAGTGGCAATGATGCCATGCTTAGGCAGAACATCTATATGGTTAATGGCATTGATACTAAGTAACACAGGGTATTTGGTCATAAACCAGCCATAGGCAACTAGGCAGCTTGCACACTGAACTTCCCCTTATCTGTCCAGCTAGCCATTAGCTCTGCTGTAGCAATAGCCGAGCCCATGGATTTGAGAATAGCATCCTTCACTACAATAATACTCCTAAAACTCGAGGAATTGATATAAGTAACAGAGGTGAAGCTACGCCTGGACGGCCCAGGTCCCGGGCGAAACTTAGCAGACTAATAAGTATTAAACATTAATAACTCTATCATTCATCTACATATGGCATAGTGGTTCGCTTGGCAATATTGAGGATAACTCTGCATGTAGTCTCACATTCGATACTTTGCAGCTACAGTTTTGTGAACTTTTATTTTAGCTTTTCAAAAATTTCTTTATTTCGTCTAATATGGAATATTTTCTACACTTATTTATATGGAATATTATCTACACTTATTTTTGTCCGCACTAATAATTTTAGCTTGTAAATACTCATATTTTCATAATATTTATTTTATGTAGTATATTTTCGTTAAGATGGCTCGTACTTGGATGTTTGCTGTGAAAAAAGGTGACCCAGAGTATGACGTCGGGTTAGCTGAATTTTATGCCTTTGTTAGAGAGAATGTGACAAACACATCTAGTATGGCGTGCCCTTGTGATATGTGTCTTAATATGAAGTATATGAGCTTGTCAGATGTACAAATTCATTTACAGAAGAGAAATTTTAATCCAAAATATAGATGCTGGACTTTTCACGGAGAATCTAGAACCATAAAAGGAGGAATGGGAGAAGATATAAATCTCGAATTTAGTGGGATAGAGAAAGAAACATGTTTCAATTTAATTGAAAATGATTCTGATGCACTAGAAGATTCGGGTTTAGGTATGAATTCGGAGTCGGTTGATGAGTCTGATGATAACTTTGAAAATATATGGGGAGATTTTTGTGGAGACAATGAGGAAGAAGAAAACTCGTCTGTGAATGTTGATGAAGACATTATAGATGATGATGACGACCTTGATGAAAATAATTTGGATGAGATAAGTGTTGTATTAGAGAAGTTAAAAGATTCTGAGATGCCCTTGTATAAGAGTTGCAAAAAATACACAAAATTGGCGTCAATTGTTAAGTTATATAATTTGAAAGCGAAAAATGGGTGGAGCGACAAGAGTTTTAATGACCTCCTAGAATTGTTGAAAGACATGCTTCCCGAAGATAATGTTCTTCCCAATCGCACATATGCGGCAAAGAAGATACTTCGGGGAATTGGTATGAAATATGAAAAGATTCATGCCTGTCCCAACGATTGTATACTTTATCGCAAAGAATATGAGACATGCACTCACTGTCCAGTTTGTAAAGAGTAGCGGTATAAAAAGAAGGAGGGTATCCCGGCAAAAGTTTTGTGGTATTTTCCAATAATTCCAAGGTTGATACGCCTTTTTGCGAATAAGGAAGATGCGAAGCTATTGACGTGGCATAAAACTGCCAAAGCTAATGATGGGAAGTTGAGACACCCGTCTGATGGGTTAGAGTGGAAGTTCATTGATTCTAAGTACCCGGAGTTTGGCAAAGAACCCAGAAATCTTCGTCTTGCATTATCAACCGACGGGATGAATCCTTATGGAAGTTTGAGTAGTCAACATAGTACTTGGCCGGTGCTTTTAGCTATTTACAACTTACCTCCATATTTATGCATGAAACGAAAATATTTGATGTTGTCCTTGTTGATTTCTGGGCCCAAGGAACCTGGTAATGATATAGATGTCTATTTAGCTCCTCTTCTTGACGATTTGAGAATATTATGGGATAAAGGGATAGAAGTTTTTGATGCCTACCAGAATAGCGTATTCAATTTAAAAGCAATGTTATTGTGCACTATATCTGACTTTCCTGCATATGGCAATCTATGTGGGCATACCGTACATGGGAAAGAGGCATGCCCTTTGTGTGGTGAAGATGTAGATTCTTGCTATTTGACATATTCTCGAAAGCAAGCCTACTTAGGATATCGTAGGTTTTTAGATGAGGATCATTCATATCGTAGGCAACAAAAAGCGTTCAATGGAAAAGCCGAACATCGTCCACCTCCTAAGATATTAACCGGGCATGAAGTATATGAAAAGGTAAAAGATATTCAGATTACATATGGGAAGAAATGTTCCAAATTGGCATCTCGTGGTTATAAGAAGATGAGTCCCCTTTTTGAGAAACTTCCTTATTGGCGTGACCTCTCTATAAGACACTCCTTAGATGTTATGCATATTGAGAAGAATGTATGTGATAATATCATCAACACTCTTCTCAATGTTCCAAATAAGTCGAAAGACAACAAGGCGGCTAGGAAAGATATGATGGATATGAAAATTAGGCCTGAGTTAGCACCGCAAGAGAAGGGAACACGTGCTTATTTGCCTCCGGCTGCTCACACTCTTTCAAAAAAGGAGAAAATAGAGTTTTGTCAGTGCTTACATGGTGTTAAAGTGCCAGAGGGATATTCTTCGAATATAAGTAACCTCGTATCAATGCGAGATCTCAAGCTTACTGGTTTAAAGTCTCATGACTCTCATGCTTTGATGCAACAATTACTACCTGTAGCTATTCGTTCCATTTTACCTAAAAAGGTTCGATTCGCTATAAGTAGGTTCTGTTTTTTTTTCAATGCCATATGCAACAAAGTAATTGATCCTTCAGAGTTGGACTCCTTGCAAAAACTAATTGTTTTATCTCTTTGTCAGTTTGAAATGTATTTTCCTCCTTCCTTTTTCACGATCATGATTCATCTAACTGTACACTTGGTTAGAGAGATTAGATATCTTGGGCCAGTTTATTTGAGGTATCAATATCCGTTTGAAAGATTGATGAAAGTGTACAAGTCCTATACTTCTAACCGATATAGGCCTGAAGGGTGTATTGCTGAGCGTGCAATTATTGACGAAGCACTTTCTTTTTTTTTATACTCACTTATCGATCTTTGAATTACTTGGGGTTCCTAAGAGTCGGCATAGTGAGTGGATGATGGGGAAAGGGCTTAGAGGTCATGTTTGTCAAGATATGACAACAGAGAAGTGGCATATTGCACATACATATGTCCTTCACAACGAGGATGAGGTACAACCATACATCGAAGAACACATGGCGTTCTTAAGGGATAATCATCGAAATAAAACCCAGAAGTGGATTGCAAGTGAGCACAATAAGACTTTTAGAGTTTGGTTTAAGGGTCGAGTCATTCAAGACTTGCAAGAATGTCCAGAAGCTATCTCTTCCAGATTAAAAAGACTTTGTTATGGGCCAGATATTTCCGCCTCTTCTTATACCGGTTATGCCATTAATGGTTGTACGTTTTACACTCGTAAGCAAGATGACATGAGCACAATGCAAAATAGTGGGGTTAGTGTAGAAGCAGAAGCAATGTACTTTGCTAGTTCGAAAGATAAAAATCCAATTTTGAGTAAAATGCATTACTACGGAGTTATTGAGGAGATTTGGGAGTTGAATTACAGAGAATTTGAAATTCCTATATTTGGTTGCAAGTGGATTGAAAGTAATAATGGTGTTCGCAAGGATGAATTAGGATTCACGTTGGTGAATCTTGGTAAAGTCGGTCATAAGGAAGACCCTTTCATATTAGCCAGTCAAGCAAAACAAGTGTTCTATGTAACAGATCCGGCGGACAAAAATTGGTCTGTTGTTTTATCTGTACGGGGTAGGCGTGCAGTGGATACTTGTGATGAAGATGTTGTATTTGAGGGCTTTGATCATCAGTTATCACAGTTCGATGACGCTGATATTGTTAACCCCTCGAGTTTATACGCGCGTGATGATCACAATGAGGGGATATGGATTGACGGTGAAAGCAATTCAAAAAAACGTCCCCGTGATGATGTTTGAGTAAACATAGTCAAATTTATGTTTACTATTTATTTCATTATTTTATTTAAGTAATTCATTTTGTTATTTAGTTTTTTGCTTAAATGTAAGGTATATCAAAGAAATAATTAGAAAGCAATGCTACACACATCCTTCTCGTTTATATTTATCGTGTATTTCATTATTTTATTTAAGTAATTTATTATGTTGATGTTTGAGTAAACAACTCTACCATGCATGTTTTGAGTACAGAACAAATTAGAAAGCAACACGAAACACATCCTTCTCATTCACTTTCACTGGATAGTCATCTTTTTCATCTGATTTCCTTTTTTATCTGTAGAACTTGGTCCTGCATTTTTTCCTTTTCTTCTTTGCTCCCAGATTATATTGGCACCAATTGTCTATTTTGTAAAGAGAAGCGGTGTATTTGTGATTTACGAATACTAATTGTAAAAATTTATGTGCAGGTTGATCAATGACAACGCCAAAGAGAAAGACAAGTAAGAGAAAATACAACTCTGACCAATCTAACGAGGGTACGAAAAAGAGAGGGAAGCGTTCTGAGAGGGGTCGATCAGTCCTGAAGTTAGCAACAAAAGCTATTAGAGATGAGGACCCAATTAAGTTAGAATGGGATAGTGAGCTGAATTTGCCGACTGGAGATTGGGCTGCTAAGTTCAGTAGTTGGATTGGGATTACTGTTCGGGGACATGTTAGCTGCACGGTTGAAAAATGGGACGATGTGGAGCAGCCGACAAAACGAGATATGTTAGATATGATCACAGTATGTAGAAAATTACTTACTTTTTATTATCAATTATGTTTTCTTATACAAAGGATTTTTTTTTCTCAATATCTGTTTTTGTTTTTGTTTTACTTTGACAATGTAGGGGGCATTCACAGTTAGAAAGGAACGTGAAGATTGGTGTCTTGGTAAGGCAGGAGAGTTATGGAGAAAGTGGAAGAGTAAGTTAGTCTGTGAGTGGTTATATGATGAGGAGACAGGAGCTATCCGGAGGACACCACCGACCTTGTGGAAACAGATAACACAAGATGAATGGAATTCATTTGTGGCCTCCCATACTACTGATGCATTTAAGGTAATTTAATGACAATACTCCAAACCTGACAAGTAGAATGTGATGACAAGTTTTGAAATCCCTGACAAGTGACAACCCATAAAGTTTTATTTGAATATTCTCTGATCAGTGAGCACTACATTTATAAATTTCTGACATTTTGGTCCATGTCTCCACGTTATGCTGTTCAAGTAATACTGCAGAATACGGGGTTGAGGACTCAGTCCCAAAATCACCAAGTAAAAGCTTGATTTCAATAGCTGTGCTATCTGTCAAAAAAAAAAAACAGTTGCGACGTGAACATGGTCAGAGTAGCCTATCTAGCTTTCAAATACTTGATAAATTAGTCATGATTTGCTGTGGTGTTTGCAATTTAACACCGGCAGGACGACTGGAACTTGTACGCTGAACCGGGTCATAAATGTTAAGAGGAACCAGAGCACATAAGTTAAAATAGGAGGCAAAAACCCCATTATTCATATGACCATCATCTACCTTAAACCTCCTTCATCTTCTTCTATTCATATGAATTAGCGGAAAGTGTTTAACGATGAAGTTACGGAACAAATTTTAGTGTTATTTAATTTGTATCTGATTTGGTAATTAATGGGAAACATAATATTTGGTATTCTGGGTTTCTACGGTTTTTATGGTTAATTTGTCATAACTCCTCTGTCTGCCCATAATTTTCTCATTTGACGGATTTTATGCCTGAGTTGATATATCAAAGATATTTATGAGATACTAAGTCACTTAGTAGTGCACAGTGATAGCCAGCATTTGTGACTTTTAACGATTAGGGTGTCTTCATTGCGTACCTGCAGTTGGCCCTGGAAGTTGTTTTTTTTTCTTTTTTTTTTTTTTTTTTTTTTTTTTATAAACGGATACAAAACAGCCTAAATTGATGATGTACATTGCTGTTTTTGTTGCTCCAAATTGATGATTATATAATGTAAACAGGCCATTAGTGAGAAAAACAAGAAGAATGCAGCTCAAAGGCAAGCACAATACCATGGTTCTCGAGGAGGATATCGGGGAGTTGAGAAGAAAGTCGTAAGTTAACTTTTAATTGATTTAACTTTTCTTATTCACAATTATTTGATATTTTAGCCAAGTTAAGTTCAATGTTTTTTTATAGAAAGCAGACTTTGCCGCAAAGGGATGCCCATTGGAGACAGTTGATCGATATTTAGTTTGGCTAAGGGCTCACAAGTCTGAGAATGGAGATATGACTGATTATGTTAAAGAAGTGGAAAAAAAAATTGTAAGTTAGTATGACATTTGAAATGTTGAAACTAATATACATATAGCTAATTTTGTACACAATTACTTTATTTTATATGAATTGGTGCAGGAAGCAATAAACAAAGACGTGAAGGCAGGTGTATTTGTTCCCCAGGGACGAGAAGATATACTCGCTAAGGCACTTGGCAAGGCCGAACATCCTGGTCGTGTTCGAGGAGTTCCTAATGGCATAGGCATAAAAGAATATTTTGGGAAAGCTCCCAAAAACCCGACTCCAACACAGTTGAAGGAAAAGGTAACTTATATTATATCATTAGCTAATGAATTCAAGAGTTGGAGAAAAGTTGGAGAAGTGTTCAATAGGAAGTTGATTTATTATTCAAATTTTTTCTTATGTAGATAAGTACTTTGGAAGAGCAACTGAAGGAAACTCAAATGATGTTGGTGAAGTTCGCAAACAGTGAGCGACCAAGTGAAGAAGTATTAGCTCGTTTCTTAGACGCGATGACTAAGAGTACACAAGGAAACTATGCATCTATGGAGGGGTCTCAGTCACAAGCTACAGAGGAGTCACAAGCTAGAGAGGAGTCACCTGATGACGAGCCATCTCATAAGGAGAAACCAAGTGAGCCATATCGTACGTCTACTGAGGAGCCACTCTCTGATGAGGTTTTCCGTACTCCAGTGGCCACCATTCGGAACTTTTCTACATCACCACTAGAGGTAGTCAAATTATAATCTCACCCACTATATCATATTTATGTATTTGGTGATTTGAATTTTGAATTTGTTTGCTCTGAAAGACTGATATCAAAGTTAGCTTACATGATTTGAGCTCAGAGAGAGTGACATACTTGAAATTATGATTAATTTGACATACTTGAAATTATGATTAATTTGAATTGTGTAGGCTTGGAAAAGTTGTATATTATCATTGCCAGGAAAACCGATAAAGATGGTTGCTTCAGCGTTGGTATACATGTCACGTAATGGGGAGTTTGTTTCCGTTCACGGCGCCTCCTTACGTGATGGTTGTAAAAAAGTCACAATCAAGAAAGTGTACAATGGGTCCGAAAATGCTTTGTTACCGGTGCCCGTTGGCGACTTGGAGATACTAAATGATGCTAAGAGCTCATTTGTTCAATGGCCACAAAGTAATATTCATAGTCCTAATGAGGTAATGTTAATTGCTGACCTTAATATTCAACCTTAAATATTTTCCACGCTAGAGAGGCATGTATGCATAAAACTCTCCCTTGAAAAATATGGAAAATTGTAGTGGTTTCTATTTATCTTTCTTTTTATCGTTTTTGAAGAAAAATGCACGAGAAGAAGAGGCACATGAATCAACCAATTCTACACAACCAAAGACTAAGCCTTTAGACCCAACAACATCACGTTTTCTTGGCGTAAAAGTTAGTCTTGAGTTCAGGCAAAAGTGGAGAACCATGTCGTTGAAGAAGTTGGCAAATGAGGCTCGTGTGTTAAAGACAAGTGCAACGATGATCAATGTGGATATAGAAGAGCATGTACTACATCGTGAACAGAAATGCATGCTTAGCTATGAAGACCTTATTCATTGGTGTGATGAAGAAGAGATAAGTGCCTCTCACATTGCTTTGTTCATGAGGTTTGATTTCTAATCTTTGAATACGTTTTATACACATTGCTTTGTTCATGAGGTTTGATCAACAAAATATGTGTGCTGTTGGGGTGTTTTGTCAGCTCACTTCTCGTGAGCCCGAGGCTTATTTTCCCTTGGCACCCGAGTTTTTTAAGGTTTTGATCGAGTGTAAGAATAATTGGGTGTTGATATAGTAGCTCAATCTCCCCTGCTCATCAATATCCACCCACTATTATCCTTAATCCTACCTAATCCAATCCTACCTTCATATTTATGCTGTACCAAATTCTTAGTTGTGCAGTACAATGGTCATCAATTGATTGTGCAGAATTTCAATTTGATTATTGTCGAGAGTTTTCGATTTCGTGCTTAATCGTTCTTTGACATTTGATTTCATGATATTTAAACCGCAAATCTGTCAGGTATCTATGATTATTGTACTCTTCAGTTGTTTTATTCATGTCCGGGGATTTGGGAGGCAAGATTTATTGTTTTTCTGTGATAATTTTTGGAAAATTAGGGTTCTTACCTTAGAAAATTAGGATTTTGAAAATTAGGATTTTGAAAATTAGGATTTTTCTGTGATAATTTGGGTTTCATAAATACAGAATCTGAAATCACAGTCTATCTAAACGGTTGAATTGGATTTTGATTTCATGATTTCAAAATATTTATTTCAAATGAACAATTTGAAATGAAATGTAAGTTCCCAAACACTACCTAATAGTACTTACCATCTAATATCTAATAGACTTGTATATAATTATCGTGGATGAAATTATAGAATTATATAGACATATTTTCCTTACAAATAATTGTTACAGAGTATAAATTACTCAATATAATAAGGTTTTTGTTAGTTACGCTTTTAACACAAATGTTCACATAAATTAGATGTTGGAAGTGTTAACCTTCAAAGATATGAGACTAATAATTAACAACGCACAACTATAATACTGAAAACGTTTTAGCTTATTATTCCCAAATTCAAATATGTAATGGGTATGGGTAATCACAAATGAGACATTAATTTAAAAGTTACTCCGTATATATTTTGATATTTGCGCTTATTTAATTTTAATAGGTATTTAACTGAACTAGTAGTGAGTATTCAATGTACAACCTCATATGGATTCTTGTGCCCCACATCATTGTCCAAGTTCGCTAGTTTTGAAAATGAAGATGATCGGTCGGACTATATTGTTAAGGCTATGACATGTACGGGTTGTGAAAGGGGTCGAAAGCTTGTTTTTGCTCCATACTTTGAAGGGTATGTATCTTTTTTTTCATACGAGCTACTATTAATTATATTATTCCGGTTTGATGCTACTTATTAATGCGATGCTGATTGTTAATTTTATAAATTGTAGTAATCATTGGATGTTGGCACCCATTAATCCAAAGGATAGTGTAGTATATTGGTGTGATCCTACGGAACTCGAGAGCCTCGTGAATTTTTGAAAGATACAATTAATATGTAAGTTCAAAGATGGATACGATTTAAGAAATTGTAATTATCTCGTAGATTTACATTTATTTTCATAAAATAAATATAATTAAGCTAATATATATTTAACGCAGGGCAATTACGAAGATAAACTCTATGGATCCTGAGAAATGTCAAAAAAAGAGCTTGAATGGAAAATAATAAAGGTACCTCTTGAACTTATAATATTGTTATCTCCAAAATTATATAGTCTATGTTTCATTGTTATGGATTTGTTGTTTATAAGTTGTAGAATGTAGTTGACATGATTTCTATTTTAGTGTCCTACGCAGCCCTTTGGAAGTGTATTATGTGGATATTATGTCTGCCGATATATGTTGGAAATCATCAGAGGACGATATATTAATATTATTCCAAGTGTACGTCCTTTAATTTGTTTCTTTGGTTTCAATAATTATTTCGTCGTTTTATATAAATTACACGTGTTGATATGTAAATAATTATAATTGTGTTTTTTGGTTTTATGTAGTTCATGTTTAAAGCCCCAAAGATATATTCAGTTCAGCAAATTGACGAGGTGCGGGACATTTGGGCAACATATGCATTGCAGTTTAAGGCGGAAGTATTTGATGGCAACGTTTAAAGTATGCTAACACTTTGATGTTATCTAGGTAGCTTAAAAGTGTGGTGTGTGGATGGAAAAACTCTTGTTAGTGCTTGGGATAAACTTATTGTCGATAGTTCGTATTTTAGAGGTTCAAACTTATTCCGTTCTGTTGGATTTAGAGAATAAATGTAAGATTTGTTGGATTTTCTGAAATGTAGGAGGAAATATTTAAGCTATACGGCTATTGTCGTATAGCGTATGAATGAAACAATTTTTATTTCACATTTTTAGTTGTAAATGACCATGGATTTGATTTTATAACTTGGCGCCAAAAAAAAAGCGGTTGTATTCATAAATTGGCGCAAAAAATTGGGCGGTTTTCATTCAAAAATTGGCGCTAAATTAATTTTTTTAAAAATATGTAAAGACGGTTCTATGACAAAGCGTCATGAAGTTGGCACCAAATTTATTCGCGCCATGACTTTAAAACAAGACGGTTGAGACTAAGGACTGTCCTCCATAAAAATGCAAAAGAAGACGGTTCCAGGCACCAACCGTCCTCCATAAAAATGCAAAAGAAGACGGTTCCAGGCACCAACCGTCCTCTTCTGAAAACCCAAACAAGACGGTTTGACTTTTTGTCAACCGTCATCGTAGTCAACGAGGACGGGTGAAATAAGGACGGTTGTTTTAAGGTTTTAGGACGGTTTTCAACCATCCTCTTTGTCTGTTTTTGTAGTAGTGATTGATCATCATAGCTATCTTCAAATGAATCATAAATGGGGGCTTCACTCCTTTTCACCAACACCTCAACATCCACTTCAAATGATACACTCTCATACTCATAAAGGCTAATAGTATTTGGCTTACTCAACCTCATGTCTTCTTCATCAAAAACCACACTTTAATATTCACAAGAGCTCAAGGAGATTGGCTCTTCCCATTTCTCATTTTCCATATCAAAAGTTACTATTTCAAATTCGCATTCATGCTCAATGTCCAAAGGGTGGTAAGGAGTGGTTGCTTGGGATTCTTTCAATTGGGCAATTTGAATCTCCAATTCCTCACCTTGGGCAATAATGCCTTGAAGAACATTATCCCTCTTTTGACTCTCCTCTAGCATTTGTTTGAATAAGTTTTGTTGATCTCCCATCATTTGGAGGATCACATTTTGAATGGGCTTATTTTCTTATTGTGGGTAGGTGTGAAAGTGGTTGTATTGTGGCATTTGGAATTGGTTGTAAAGTGAGTTTTGGGTGGGTGGTTGTTGTGGATATTGGATGTGGTGATTTTGGTGGGAAAAGTTGGAGTAGTAGTTAGGATTTTCATTTTACGAATAATAAGGTAGGTTTGTGTTGACTTGCTCCTCAAACTCCCCATACCCATAGTCATACTCAAAAGATCCACCACATACTCCATATGTAAAGTCTTGAGCCATCATAGCTAAGACAAGGAAACAACTACAAGCATGGAAACTACACAAAAACGGTAAGAACAATTTTTGAGGAACAAGTTCCTCAAGGTGAAAGCAAAATCAAAATAGACAAACAAGTAAGAACTTAATCACATAGCACCATCCCTGGCAACGGCGCCATTTTGATTGGTGATGTCGTCGGGTCACATCCAATCAAACACATTTATAATACTCAACAAACAACTAGTTAGCGGTAAGTCGAGGTCGATCCATGGGACGGTGTGCTTTGGGTTCTAATTCTATCTATCTCAATTTATGCTAGTGTCACAATTTGATTGGGTTTATAGTTGTGTTCTAGACTAATAAAAGCAATAAAGTAAAACAAGCAATAAAGGGAAAGATGTAAACAATTGATTAAAAGTGCTAGGATATCATGGGGTCATAGGGGATTCATGGTGTTGATCATACAAACATGTTTACAAGGTTGCAAGCAATTAATGTTGTGGAGGAACCGAGTTGGTTTATGTCTTACGGTTCTTAGGAAGAGTTGGGTCCCGGAGCCGAATCGATTAGATTGTACAACACCTACAAGTCGACTTACTTTCCTCCTAATAAACTTCTATGCATGGTCTAACAAGACTCGAGTTGGTTTATATCTTACAAGTCAAGTTGAGTAGATAAGAGATGGTAAAAATGCAAGGATTCATAGACTTAACATTTCATCAAACATAACATGTGCATAAAGTTGACATCACAACAATCAAGCAATTTAATCATGTGAACATATTAGATTAAGCATTAATCAATCCCATGTTGGTTTCCCTTAATTACCCACTAATCCTAGCTAAAGAAACTACTCACTCATTATCATGGTAAACATGCTAGCAAGGTTGTCAATCATCACAACAAGTATAAACATGATAATAGAATGAAGAAATGAACAATAAAGATTAAAGAGTAAAGGAATTATACCAAACTTGAGATGATCCAAATAATAAAGCAAAGAATAATAGAAGAAACTTGATTGATTGATGGAAGGTTGTCAATCTCCCAATAATAACCCAATAATCTTCAATTACCCAATAATAAGCTTGAATAATAAACTTGAACAATAATTAAGGAGAGATTAATGTGTAATTTGTGGAAAGATTATAGAGTAATCTATTCTAATCTACTCCTAATCTAATCTAAAGAAGTATTTTCTAATAAGAGAGCTTGATGATATCCCCGCCTCTTGATTACTTACAAGTGGGGTATTTATAGTAGAAATTAGGTGGATGCATTAGGGTTAACTAAGGGCTAAACTAGTAATTACACTTCTGAGATTTGAGCAGGGAGACGCCGGTATTTTTCGAAGGAAGGGCATCTTTCTTTGAAGCTTGAAGAAACGGATTTGTGCTGGACTGGAATCCGGGCATATTGGTGTCGGGACGGGCGGATTGTAGCAGGGGAAGACGGGCGGATTTGGGTGAAGACGCACGTCTTCTGTGGTTTGGGGACGGCCGATTTCTAGAGAATCCGCACGGGTTGGAGTGCAGTCTCGTTTTCTCTTCCATTCTTCCCTTTCCTTCACTTCCATTTTATTCTTGTGGGATTGGTCTTTAGTTCTCGCTTCCTCTTCATACTAGTCCATCAAATATCGTCAAATAGCTTCCGAATACGCACGAAAGACGGTAATTTCCGCCTTATTATCTTCTTTCCTACAAAACATATGAAATGCGATAGAAAAGCAAAAAGGAAGGTTTTGACGGATAAAATGGCCATAGAATGTTATAATAGTATGCAAAATAGGCTCAATTAGGGGAATAAATGTGCGCAAATAATGGTCACATCAACAATCTATTTAGGTATACAAATCATTCTTTCTTTCGTAGATCTCATTTACTCAAGCATACAAATTATTCTTTGTATTCTTTGTGTCTTGATTTTTCTCCCACTCTATCTTTAGAATAAATACACTAGATATTTAAAGATAGCTTATGAGACACAAATAATGATTTTGAAGTAGAAGGAGGACTATCTCATAGATTGACTAATAGATTTTAGATTTGATGAGTGTACTTGGTAATTGACATTCCTTTAGAAGAGTTCATCCACTCAACATCACTTTATAATTGATCATACACTAGCCTTAAGCTTGTGGACATATAATGAATCCCATCATTATAGTTGTCAATTGGATCACTTTAAGTAGATGATCATATGTTTCTATGTACAAGCATAAAAAGACGAATTTTTAGAACAAACAAATACAATAAAAGGGGTGACTTGGGTTGCAAACCAAGTCACCATAATCCAAAATACAACGATTGTTTAGAAAGGATCAACTATTTCCATGTCGAACACGGAAATCAAAATAGTTCTAAAATTCATAACATTAAAATAAAGACAATAATAAAAGCCAAGCTTCATTGGTAGCTACTCCTAGCTCCTTCATGATTTCTCAAGCTTGCTTCTCTTTTCCCTTGTCTTTGCTTGGAGGAGGCCCTATTTACAATAAAAAGGGGATACATTATCACAACTTTGTATCAAAATACCATAGTTGAATTAGAAACATAAAAGAAAGGATAGTCATTTACCTACTGGAGTGATCTTTCCAGCTTTGATGTCACCAAGATACTTGGAACAATTCCTCTTCCAATGTCCAACACCATTACAATAATGGCATTTATCAAGAGGACCCTTCTTGGTTTTGGAAGGGCTAGATTCAAAAGTCTTAGCCTTGGTGGACATGGGAGCTTGCCTCTTACCCTTTTTCCCATTCTTCTTGAACTTCCCCTTGCTCTTAGTGCTTATATTAAGCACATCCTTAGGTGGGTTAACATTTAGCCCCATGTCTCTTTCGGCTTGCACAAGTAACTTGTGCAACTCTTCAAGAGACACGTCCTTGTCTTGCATATTGAAATTCACCCGGAACTGTACATATGCCTTGACTTTGGATAAGGAGCGAAGAATCCTATCAACAATGAGTTCCTTGGGGATTTCAACCTTTTGAAGTTTCAATGTCTCGACTAGCTCCAACAATTTGAGCACGTGAGGGCTAACCTTTTGGCCCTCCTTAAAATCGAGATCAAAGAATGCCGAGGCCGCCTCATATTGGACGATCCTTGGTGTTTGTGAGAACATTGTCACAAGTTTGGAATATATTTCATTAGCGGTGCCCATTTTTAAGGCTCTCCTTTGGAGATCCGCCTCCATAGCAAAAATCAACACATTTTTCATAGCGGCGGACTCTTTGTGGTAAGCCTCATATGCTTCCCTAGTGGCGGCACTCGACCTAGCATTAGGTTCGGGTGGAGAGGCCTCGGTGAGGTAACGAAGCTTGTCGTCACCTTGTGCGGCTAATTTGAGTTGGGCATCCCAGTCAGAGAAATTTGACCCATTCTTTTCAAGTTTACAACAATCCATGAAGGATCGGAACCATGAAACATTAGTGAGAGATGTGGCGTTGGTGTTTGGTGCGGCGATTTGTTATGAGAAATAAAAGTGGTCTACAAAACAAAAATAGAAGGAATAAAACACTTGTCGTTTTAATATAATAATAACACTCGTAAATTTTTAATTTAAACAAGTTTTATTGCATTTATCTAGTTACCTCTACCCAACTTGATAAATGATTCCAAGACCCAAATTCATATTAACTTGGGCACGGTGTGGCCGATTCATCCTTTATCAATGGACCTAGCGGACTTCGCTAATATCTTCCAATTACCTCATAAAGACTTACCTATTGAATCACCCGACTCTTATCACCCGGTTTTGACATGGAATGCCATATCTCACTTCCCTTTTCAAAGTTGGGATCATTGCCCCCACCAACATATACACTACCCCGACATTCAGGTATGGCAAAGGTTTATGGGGTGGACATTTTTTGCGAGAAATGAGCCTCACTCGGTGAGGAAATTTGAGGTGGATATTTTGGGTGCTTTCCTAAATGTTAATGGTGATGATAATTGAGGGATTAATATCCCCTACCACTTTGCGGTCCACTTGACCAAACAATGTAACCCAAAGAATAGTTGTATTGTCTTAGGAGGTTTGGTTACAAAGATTGCTTACCACTTGTGTAGATTCAACCAAGAAAACACCGACTTGAGACCATTGCTAGTGTCTAGGGAAAAAGGGGTTGGGCTAGATTATGAGTATTTTATTTCTTGTAATTGGTTTAGGGATGCTCACCCTAACATGGCTTGGAAAATCGGTAGGCAAGACTCTATTAGTCTACCGGAAGAAAAGAAAGAAATTAAGGCCTTAGTTCACACTAAGCCCTATCATGGGAGTGCCCCTTTTACTAGACCTGCTTACCACTTGGATCTATGAGATGAGACACGTACCACCGTTGAGCGGCATGGGGGAGGTCAACCCTCTCAAGCACGCCACACCACCTCTAATAGTCATTCACCCTCAAGTCAAGAAATGATGGATATGATGTGAGACTTAAACTTAAGTGTTAATACAATTTATGATGACCAAAGTCTTGCATTGCATCCCATTTATGATCATTTTGCTAGGCAAGGGGTAATCCAACCCGAGGGGCCACACCCTTCATTTTATACTTATCACCCGGGTGGATTTCCTCCTCCCACTCCCACTCCCCCTCCCCCTCCTAACGATGATGCAGGTACATTTACTACATATGCTCCCGGTCCGTAATTTTGTGGTTCGGATTATGGAGTTGAGGCATTACATGGAGGGTATGGTGGATATGGTGGTTATAGTAGCTATGGTGATGGTCTTGGTAGTGGCCAAAACATTGGTGAATATGTCACTCCTCTCCAAGAGGATGATTCTAGTGGAAGTGGTCAACAAGGTGAAGCATCCGGAAGTGGGAGTGGTAAGAAGAAGAAAGGAAGGAAGGGGTTCAACTTTTGCCCCTTTTCTTAGATGAAGGATGAAGAAGTCCCCTATATACATGCTAGCTTGGGGGGGAGGCTAGCAAGTCTAGTAAGTTTTATTTTCTTTGCATTTTAGTTTATTTCTCGCAACCCATTAAATATGACCCCTTGTCCTTCTTGTTTATGTGCTTTGAGCCATTTTTATGGTTTAGTTGGGTAATTTAATTGTTGGCACATTGAGGACAATGTTGTGTTTAGCTTGGGGGGAGATTGCATCATATAGTGTAGTTTGCATATAGTGTAGAAAATTTGAAAATTTTTGAGAGAAATTTGTGTTTTTGCTTGCTTGTAGCATACTTTCCCTCTTGCTTATCCTAATGATAGCTTTTAGCTAATGATTTTTTCTTTTATGATGGGATAATTGCTACATGGGGATGGATGTCTTGACATAGTAGGTGGGAGATAGAAAATGAACCAAATAGGTTTGATCTTGACTATTGGCAAGCTACAAATTGGTAAGGTAGAACCTCTTAGACTGATGCATCCATATCCGGTCTCTCTTAGGTGAGTGTAGGTGTCTCCTTATGATGTGTGTTTCATCAAAGCGCATAAGTATGGTCTTCATTTCATCTGTTTATAAGCATGCATTCACTTGTGTTAGCATTTTGGAGCCATTCACATGATAATAATTGCCTTCTTGACTCCTTCACAAAATTGATCCCTAGCTACATTATAATTTGCCAATCTTGTTGAGCTAGTAGCTTTATTTGGTCTTGTTTGGGTGCTCAATTGGGATTTGTTTCAAAGTTTGGAATATCATGTGAGCTTGGTCTTAATGCTCAAGAAAGAAAGAGAAAAAAATGATGGAAAAAAATGAAGAGTTGAGATGAAAAAAAATGAGAAAGAATGAAAAAAAAAATGAAAAAAGCATGAAATGAAAAAAAAAAAGTATGAATTGAAAAAGAAAAAAAGAGAAGAAGAATTTGATGTGAGAAACTCTCATACATTATTCACATATTTGGGAGAGTTTACTTATGATTTGAATTGCAATTTGGGTTAGAATTGGGATTGAGCATCCTAACATTTGGTTATTGCTAGCTTGACATTAGCTCCACAATCCATAATTTATTTGTTCTCCTTTCTTACCCATTACATATTGCCTTCTTCCTACCCATTTGGCTTCTTTATCATGCTTGCATTTGATTATTTTGGCTTACTAGTTTTGATTGATTACCATTGTGACACCCTCATTCATTGGGGAAAAGTAAACACATAATTTTAGATAAAAACTGCATGGATATGTTTGTAGTAGGTTCATTTGGGTAAAAACCTGTAATTTTTAAAACCGAAAACGAAACCTGAACCTGTTATAAAAATATCCAAATGGGAAGGTGTCAAACATGCATGGTCTAAAATAAATCTCATAAATAAAACATCGCTAAAATCGCGAAACAAAGTTATACAACCCAAATATGAAAAAGGGAGACATATGTCCTTAGAAAGTATATGGCATAAAAAGTGTTTAAGGGTCACAATAAAATAAAGCCAATCTGGGTCCCAAGGTTACTTTGCTCGCTAGCTCGTCCATGAACCCCATATATGCATCACCTACCTGTCATTCGCATTTTATACAAATACGAAAGCCACAGTCAGTGGGGAGTAACTCCGAGTCCTCCCAGCCACGAAATGTCATAATTAATATAACATGTAAACATAAGAATATGAATATGAATAACACATAGCCTTAGCATATAGATTCTAAACAATCGTGCTTATCATGTGAACAACAATATAACAACACATAGTCCTAGCATGTGAATACTAGACCGACTCAAACTACACTATCATGTGAATCACATAACATCCGGGAATCCAAACTCTATCAACCATAGCCGGCCTGCATCTCACCTTCTATGATTCATAGAATCATCAAACAAGAAAGGACAATATATCTAGAGACAGGCATAAGTTCCTAGTACCGTCAATAGTCACTCTGTAACTCGAGTCTATACCACGAGCTAAGGTAAACACCCTAGTCCTAAACCTGCGCAGACCTAGCGACATGCGGAAAACTACCGCATCCAAGACCCATGATAACACCACATAAGTACCCCTAAGGAGTCCACCAAAGGGTTGGCTAGTAATTAAGCTGACCACATACTTCTAAGAGTATGTCAGGAGGTCATGCCCTAACTTGGATATAAACCCACCAAGCTAAGACACAAAGGCTATTAAGCGATGAACATATACTCGTCAAAGACTATAATGGCTTATCTATGACGAAGGCCGAAATACTCACCTAGGACCTAGTCCCAGCTTGAATACTTTAGCCCACACCACACAAGACAAGTAGGACACCCACTTAACCATAAGAGGGGCAAAGAGTCCAAACTTGCACACACAAATGATCATACACACCCTAGCATATGAAAGGCTACGCAAGAGCATATTCAGCTGACAATCCAACAATATCTCCAATATCAATAATAATCCAAATTCCAGCTAACCAACAGTACCATAATCCATGAGAACAAGCTAAAATGGCAAAGAGGCAACAAGACTCAAGCATAAGGCATCCAAAGCATCCAACAACCAACATGTGAAATAATAATCACAAATATCAAGACATAACATAAAACATCCAATAACAACCAGTCTCACCTCAAAGACAAACCCTCGACCCGAGTCCCGCGATGGGTCATCGGTCAAATCGAGGCTGACCGGTTTAAACCTAGTTTGACCAAACTCGTTCGGTCAATCTGGCCCAGCTCAGAGTCTTGGCCTACTTTGGCCCAAATCACAAAATTCATCACAATATCATTCTCATACCATTTCTAATTTCTATCATGTGAAAAACTATTAACATAAGGAAATATATTCCAAATTACAAAATAACTAATTCCACAAAATTCTCGCATAATAAAATAGCATAAATAACCGTCTCACACAAGGGTAAACTTTTCTATAAATTTTTAATCGATAAAACGACGCCATTTACTCATACGGACTCCGAATTGAGTGATTCAAGTGGCTAAACCACCTAATTTTTCGATGCCGTTCAATCTGTCATATTTTTGGAAACATTGGAAACCGTCTCGGTCCGGTACGGACGCGTTCCAGCCAAAACACGGACTTGTCATAACACATAAATCCTCATCCAAATTTGTTCCAAACAATAATATACAAATGGGTAACATAAATTAAACATAAGCATACTCATCTTACTCCATTCATTCATTTATCAACAAGATCGTCTCAAACAACAACAAACAACAACAAACAACAACAAACGACAACAAACAACAACAAACAACAAATACAACTACTAATGTGACATTAATTCGTCGAGTGACTCGGAATAGTTACCTTAAGCTAGCAAAGAGACAAGTAATAACTTGAGAAAGCTTCGAAAACCCAAAATTATGCATCATCTTCCACAATATATGAGTCTCCTAACTCATCTTCATATTCTTCACCTATAAGGACAACAAAAACACATAAATTAGTCCTAAATTCGAAACCCTAAAAAGATGAGTCTTAAAACAAAATTGGGAGAAATGAAAATAAAGCTTACTAGGAGATGAGGATTGAAGAGAGGATTCCAAATATATAATTTTTATGAGATTTGGTGGAGAAATGAAGGATTTATGGTGGATTTAGGGATTGTAAGGAGGATTTTTGAGATGAATTTGGTGTTTGGTGAAAGAAAGAGATAGAATGAGAATTGAGGAAATGAAAGATGAAGAGGAGACCCATGGAGGATGGAGGGTGCATGGTTTGGGGTACGGTGTTTGGGTGAGTTTCAATTGTTTACGTTTTGATTCGTTTCGACGGAAATTAGAAATATTCGTCGAACGCGATTTCCGAGAATATTAAAGTTCTTAAACACGATTTTACTAAAAGATTAAGTACTTATATGCCCAATATCCAAACTCGTTTACCCAACGACCATAAGAAATGGGAAAATCCCAATTTTACGACTTTTATCCGAAATCTATTTTATCAAGGGAAAAGGTTTAAATATAGTTTAAATCACTTTTAAACATTTCTAAACTATCAAAATCAATTACATTTCTTCAAAATAAAATAAGATTATATTTTATCAAATAAATTTTATTTCAAATAAATTAATATTAATTAAAATAGATTAAAATATTACTTTTAAAATATATTAAAGGTCTTCAAATTTACGGGGTGTTACAATCATCCCTCCTTTTAAGAAGTTTCGTCCCCGAAACTTAGAAGAAGGAACATTGTATATATGTAATTCTATCTCTTTAAAATCAAGTAAACAAAATCTTCAAAATTTGAATGTATGAAATATAAGTGTCTTTTCAATGGAACGGAATATCCTCGTCGGCCGTTCAAGAACATCAACATTCCAAATCAAAGACATAAAAATATATATTTTTACACCAACAAATGAGAAAACCAATTATCGGACGTCTCCAATAACGAGCTTTACCACTCATTGACGTTAAAACCCGTGGAAAACCTTAAAACATTTTCAAAAATCTTTAGTTCGAAACTCTATAATAAGGATAATGACTCCACTAGCTATGACCAAACTCTAACTACGACTTTTAAACAACTAAGCAATGACTACTAACGCGGAGAATATTCCAGGGAAGGAGAGGAACACTCGAAAGGATAGCTAAAACTCACAAGGATTAGATAAAGGAACGAAAAGTACCTCACGAAAAGAGTTCGGGATATTTAGCTAACATAGAAGATTCAGGCTCCCAAGTTTCTTCTTCGACATTTCCACAACGCCAAAGGATACGAACTAGGGGCACCACTTTGTTTCTAAGTTGCTTGTTTGCTCTTTCGAGGATTCGGATTGGCCTTTCTTCCAAAGTCAAGTTAGGCTCCAAATCTGGGATTTCTTCTTAAATGACATGGCTCGGATCACTAATGTACTTCCTCAACTGAGATACATGGAAGACATTATGAACCTTGCTCAAATTCGGGGGCAACTCTAAACGGTAAGCAACGGGACCAATCTTCTCAAGCACACGGAAAGGTCCAATGTATTTGGGACTTCGCTTTCCTTTCACACCAAAATGTTTCACCCCTTTCATAGGTGACACCTTAAGGAATACTCGATCATCAACCTCAAAGGCAAGTGGTCGACGACGGGCATCAGCATACGACTTCTGTCGGTCTGAGTGGCTTTTATACGCTCTTGAATGATCTGAACCTGATTGATGGTCTCAGTCACCAAATCGGGTCCCAACACATGAGCATCCTGGACTTGATCCCAACAGACCGGACTACGACACTTCCTACCATACAAAGCTTCATAAGGTGACATCTTGATAGAAGTATGATAGCTATTGTTGTAGGAGAATTCGACAAGAGGTAAACATTTCTCCCAAGAAGTGTGGAAGTCTAAAGCACAAGCACGGAGGAGGTCCTCTAAAGTCTGGATAGTCCTCTCAGTCTGCCCATCTGTATCGGCATGAAAAGCGGTACTCATCAGTAGCTTACTACCCATGGCTTCTTGCAAAGCAGTCCAGAAACGGGAACAGAATCTCGGGTCACGATCTGAAACTATATCCTTAGGCACTCCATGGTAGCGTACTATCTCCTTCACGTAGGCACCATCTAGGACATCTAATCTCCATGTCTCCTTGATAGGTATAAACCTAGCACATTTGGTCAATCGATCTACAACCACCCAAACCGCATCTTTTCCGCTAGCAGTCTTAGGTAAAGCCATCACAAAGTCCATGGAAATGGATTCCCATTTCCAAAGAGGAACATCCAAAGGTTGTAGCAAACCACCGGGTCTCTGATGCTCAATCTTCACTTTCTGACAGGTAAGACACTTGCTAACATACTCTAGGACATCAATCTTCATCCTAGGCCACCAAAACTGTAATCTCACGTCTTTATACATCTTGTCACCACCAGGATGAATAGAGTAAGGAGAAAGGTGAGCTTCATCAAGGATCTTCTTCCTCAACTCGGCTACTCTCGGAACATACATCCTACCTTGGTAACGAACGTATCCATCACTATCCACCACACAATCCTTAGCTTGCCCAAGTTGGATTTTTGCTTGAATGGACTTGAAAGTAGCATCCTCAGCTAGGCAAGTACGGATCTCACGGTAAAAGTCGGGTTCTGCACTCAAGGCACTAAGATAGTCAAAGCCCTTCCCAACAAGGCTTATCCCTAACTTTTGAAATTCCGTGGTAAGTTCATCAGGTAACACACGGATAGTGCTCAAAGAGTGACTAGTCTTCCTACTCAAAGCATCGGCCACCACATTTGCTTTCCCTTCATGATAAATCAACTCGGCATCATAATCATTCACCAACTCTAGCCATCTTCTTTGCCTCATATTCAATTCTTTATGGGTAACGATACACCTCAAACTCTTATGATCGGTATAAATGCGGCAATGAACTCCAATAAGTTAATGCCTCCATGTCTTCAAGGCATGTACCACGGTGGCTAATTCAAGATCATGAGTCGGGTAGTTCACCTCGTGAACCCTCAGTTGTCGAGAAGCATAAGCAATAACCCTTCGGTTTTACATCAAGACACAACCCAGCCCATGCTTTGAAGCATCACAATAAACATCGTAGTCCACACCATCCTCAGGTAAGGTCAACAAGGATGTCAAAGATAGAGTTTTTATAGGTCACTAGCATCAAACTTAACGGAGGAGCAAGATGAAGCGAGGGGAGGAGGTATGAATGGTAACGCTCATGGTCAAAGAAGAAGGGAATTAGACAAGAAGGAAACGCCAAGTACTCGAATCCCAAATTACAACATCAGCCTAAACGGTTCCGAAAACTTCCCAACAACAAAACTTATGACCAAAACACTCCCAAGGATTTCCTCAAAACACTCATGTTACTTCATCCTAAGCAATTCCGTGAAACAAGGTACTCCACTATAAGTGTGATCTCATCACTCCAAATCCTCAAACATCCACAAACAACTTCCACAAGATCAAGGTCAGGGTTTCCAACAAAGCTATACTCATATCCAACTAGTGTCAACCATGGGTTTCTCAAAATGATAAAATCTTCAATCAAGGGTCCTAATTCCAATCTCTAAATTCCCACATTCTAACACCATAAATTAAAACTATGTCCTTCAACTTAACAATTGGCGTCAACCATACCATTATCCTTTCTAGTTACTAAAACAAGTGCTAAGATTTCCCAACAATGTAGCTTAGTCTCACTCTCATTCCATACCTCAAGTAGTAATTAAGATCACACACTTAGACCAACTAATAATCCCAAAATTAGTATTTCTCATATGGTAACATATACCTTATAAAACCCTCATATCCAAAGTGATTACGAAAGCCAATCGTAAATTCAACTTACTTACTCTTTCAACCTTACACCTTCGATTCCACCACTCAATTCCACCTAAGTCTTTCCAACATCACAACCTCTTAAAACCAGGGTTATGGGTTAACCACAACCAATCTCCTCAAAAGTCGAATTTTCCAAACCAAGGTCAACGTTCCTCAAAAGAAAGAGTACTATCAAAAAGGCGTTAAGGTAGGATAAGCAAGGAACAAAGGACAAGTTAGGAGGGTACAAGAGTAACTTTCAAGGAAGGAGAAAAGAGAGTTTAGAGGGAGAATAAGCACCAAGAGATAAAGAATAAGACAAGGTACACAAAGAATGAGAAACATCTTCGAGGAAGTAGAAGCATTCTTCAAAGGTAAACAAATCTTCAGTCCTCGGCAATAGGCACCAAATCTTGATCTTCACGTTGGTAGGTTTACGGTTATTGATACAAGGCACAACAAATATTACATGGCAATCAACAAACATGTTAGAACCTAACGAAGAGCAATCACAAAGAGACTACAACATAAGGTCCAAAGTCTACCCATCCTACCCATCTCTCAAGTTTATTATTTTAAGGTCAAGTTATTTATATTGGGGTGCACAAACGTGCGTCGGGAGCAAATATGCTCTGATACCAACTGTGACACCCTCATTCATTGGGGAAAAGTAAACACATAATACTAGATAAAAACTGCATGGATATGTTTATAGTAGGTTCATTTGGGTAAAAACCTGTAATTTTTAAAACCGAAAACGAAACCTGAACCTGTTATAAAAATATCCAAATGGGAAGGTGTCAAACATGCAAGGTCTAAAATAAATCTCATAAATAAAACATCGCTAAAGTCGCGAAACAAAGTTATACAACCCAAATATGAAAAAGGGAGACATATGTCCCTAGAAAGTATATGGCATAAAAAGTGTTTAAGGGTCACAATAAAATAAAGCCAATCTAGGTCCCAAGGTTACTTTGCTCGCTAGCTCGTCCATGAACCCCATATATGCATCACCTATCTGTCATTCGCATTTTATACAAATACGAAAGCCACAGTCAGTGGGGGAGTAACTCCGAGTCCTCCCAGCCACGAAATGTCATAATTAATATAACATGTAAACATAAGAATATGAATATGAATAACACATAGCCTTAGCATATAGATGTTAAACAATCGTGCTTATCATGTGAACAACAATATAACAACACATAGTCCTAGCATGTGAATACTAGACCGACTCATACTACACTATCATGTGAATCACATAACATCCGGGAATCCAAACTCTATCAACCATAGCCGGCTTCCATCTCACCTTCTATGATTCATAGAATCATCAAACAAGAAAGGACAATATATCTAGAGACAGGCATAAGTTCCTAGTACCGTCAATAGTCACTCTGTAACTCGAGTCTATACCACGAGGTAAGGTAAACACCCTAGTCCTAAACCTGCGCAGACCTAGCGACATGCTGAAAACTACCGCATCCAAGACCCATGATAACACCACATGAGTACCCCTAAGGAGTCCACCAAAGGGTTGGCTAGTAATTAAGCTGACCACATACTTCTAAGACTACGTCAGGAGGTCATGCCCTAACTTGGATATAAACCAACCAAGGTAAGACACAAAGGCTATTAAGCGATGAACATATACTCGTCAAAGACTATAATGGCCTATCTATGACGAAGGCCGAAATACTCACCTAGGACCTAGTCCCAGCTTGAATACTTTAGTCCACACCACACAAGACAAGTAGGACACCCACATAACCATAAGAGGGGCAAAGAGTCCAAACTTGCACACACAAATGATCATACACACCCTAGCATATGAAAGGCTACGCAAGAGCATATTCAGCTGACAATCCAACAATATCTCCAATATCAATAATAATCCAAATTCCAAATAACCAACAAAAAAAGACCATAATCCATGAGAACAAGCTAAAATGGCAAAGAGGCAACAAGACTCAAGCATAAGGCATCCAAAGCATCCAACAACCAACATGTGAAATGATAATCACAAATATCAAGGCATAACATAAAACATCCAATAACAACCAATCTCACCTCAAAGACAAACCCTCGACCCGAGTCCCGCGACGGGTCATCGGTCAAATCGAGGCTGACCGGTTTAAACCTAGTTTGACCAAACTCGTTCGGTCAATAATCTGCCCACTCGAGTCTTGGCCTACTTTGGCCCAAATCACAAAATTCATCACAATATCATTCTCATACCATTTCCAATTTCTATCATGTGAAAAACTATTAACATAAGGAAATATATTCCAACTTAAAAAATAACTAATTCCACAAAATTCTCGCATAATAAAATAGCATAAATAACCGTCTCACACAAGGGTAAACTTTTCTATAAATTTTTAATCGATAAAACGACGCCATTTACTCATACGGACTCCGAATTGAGTGATTCAAGTGGCTAAACCACCTAATTTTTCGATGCCGTTCAATCTGTCATATTTTTGGAAACATTGGAAACCGTCTTGGTCCGGTACTGATGCGTTCCAGCCAAAACACGGACTTATCACAACACATAATTCCTCATCCAAATTTGTTCCAAAAAATAATATACAAATGGGTAACATAAATTAAACATAAGCATACTCATCTTACTCCATTCATTCATTTATCAACAAGATCGTCTCAAACAACAACAAACGACAACAAACGACAACAAACAACAACAAACAACAAATACAACTACTAATGTGACATTAATTCATCGAGTGACTCGGAATAGTTACCTTAAGCTAGCAAAGAGACAAGTAATAACGTGAGAAAGCTTCTAAAACCCAAAATTATGCATCATCTTCCACAATATATGAGTCTCCTAACTCATCTTCATATTCTTCACCTATAAGGACAACAAAAACACATAAATTAGTCCTAAATTCGAAACCCTAAAAAGATGAGTCTTAAAACAAAATTTGGGTAAATGAAAATAAAGCTTACTAGGAGATGAGGATTGAAGAGAGGATTCCAAATATGTAATTTTTATGAAATTTGGTGGAGAAATGAAGGATTTATGGTGGATTTAGGGATTGTAAGGAGGATTTTTGAGATGAATTTGGTGTTTGGTGAAAGGAAGAGATAGAATGAGAATTGAGGAAATGAAAGATGAAGAGAAGACCCATGGAGGATGGAGGGTGCATGGTTTGGGGTAGGGTGTTTGGGTGAGTTTCAATTGTTTACGTTTTGGTTCGTTTCGACGTAAATTTGAAATATTCGTCGAACGCGATTTCCGAGAATATTAAAGTTCTTAAACACGATTTTACTAAAAGATTAAGTACTCATATGCCCAATATCCAAACTCGTTTACCCAACGACCATAAGAAATGGGAAAATTCAAATTTTACGACTTTTATCCGAAATCTATTTTATCAAGGGAAAAGGTTTAAATATAGTTTAAATCACTTTTAAACATTTCTAAACTATCAAAAATAATTACATTTCTTCAAAATAAAATAAGATTATATTTTATCATATAATTTTTATTTCAAATAAATTAATATTAAATTAAAATTGATTAAAATATTACTTTTAAAATATAATAAAGGTCTTCAAATTTACGGGGTGTTACAACCATATTAGATTGCGGGCACATTATTATAAGTCGAGGATAGTTGAGTGTGTATTCACAAAAATGTCCTTTCACATATAAAAGAGTTTGAGTGCACCGTGAGAGTCCATAAGTTGAAAGATCAAGCAAAAGCTTAAAGGTTCATTTCAAGTTTTCCATGCTACGCCGTCCTGTAAATCTCATCCATGTTCTTGCTTTATTCCTTTGCCCATGTTGTTTCGGGTTTTAAAATCATTATGCTTAGCTTGTTTTAGGGTATTGCAATTGATAGGATATGGTTTCTTGCTTGGGGACAATCAAGGGTTTAGGTTGGGGAGTTTGATGTGTTCATTTTATATATACTTTTACCCCTCATTTTAGCTCAGTTTTTATTGTTTATCATACTTTAATTAGTATATTTGTGAGCTAATCTTGTGTTCTAGGTGTATTGTTTGTATTTGTTACTTTTTGTAGGAATTTAAGCATTTAGAGGCTTTTTCCTTAGCATACACCAAGTTCACTAAGCTAAGTGGAAACAAGATGGACCAAGCATGACGATGGAAGGTGTTTCCAAGCCCAAGCAAGAATGTATGACAAATGCAAAATGATCCTACAAAGAGCCCAATGAGAAGTCCAAAATCATGTGGAAGAGATCAAGCTTAGGATACTCTTTGGAAGCTCTTAAGATAATAGATTAAGCATTTACCCGGGTGCATTAAGGGTCATTTATCACGAACATTGGATTCCCTCAACAATTAATCGAGGAATTAAGAAGAAATGCACGGATAACCACGCCCCCGATCGGGGCTGGCAACCCCGATGGGGGTTGACCCTCTTTTGGACTTTTACGTTATGCCCCTATTTTCTTATAAATAGGGGTCTTAATCCGTCATTAGGGATATCTTCTTCTCACGTCTTTTATACATTACAATAGCCTTAAGCAAAATTCTCTCATTAGTTTTCATATTTAGTTTCAATATTGTTAAGCCTTTGTTTGATGTTAAACATTTGGTTCTAAGTTAATTCAAGCATTTGGTTCTCTTTGCAACTCAAGTTCTGGTTCCTTATTTCGGTAATTCTTATTCTTGTTTATTTAGTTTACATTTTTATTTAGGTTTTCATAATTTCATCGCTAGCATTTGAATTTTACCACATAGTTTAATCTCATATTTTATGTTTTATCATTTAGTTTATATCATTTCCATTACCATGTCTATCATTTCTTTCAACAAAGTTTGTAGTTCACATTTTAATATGAGTAGCTAAATTCCTTAGTCTAGGGATTAGGGAAGCCATGCAAAATTAAATATGTAAAATGATAAATTAGGTTGATATAATATTGTCTAATTGTTTCTATCACATGTTTGCACCACCACATTTAATCTTTGTTTAAAGGCCTTGTTCATTGATTAAGTTTGTTAATTTGTTCTAAAAGTCGAGAGGCATGGAATCGGATTAGACTAAGCATGTGTAGTAGGACGACCTAGTCATAAACGAGAGTTTCTGTAGGACCCGGTCTATGGTTGACATTAATATCGTAAGGTGGGTGTCTCTAAGCCTAGACAATTGACAATGTTATTAATATCGAGCTTAACATGAGCATATATTTACCTTTGCATGTGTGACCCGACTCCCTTAGACTCCCTTTTATCATATAGTTTACATCTTTATAATTGTTAGTCATCAAACTAAACAACAAACAAAACCAAACGAAATCGACCTTGATAGAAATCCTTCCATAGCTTTTCATAACGCAATTCCCGTCTCCTCGTGTTCGACCTCTATTACTACCTTAATTTGTGTCTAGGGTAATTATCTTTGCATAGGTGTACGATAGCCTATCATCTCTCAAAACAATCGAAAGTCGCATAGTGGTTGTAACACCCCAATTATCCGGCCAAGATAAAAGTCATTATCATCTCGGTTTCCCGAGGTATTGGTTCAAAACTCCAATCAAAGAACACATTATAAACATAATGTTTAATGAATTACATAAACGTAAACAAATGAATAAAAGTACAACTCATGACAACTATACTCTTCTAGCCAACTATATATACTCGTCTCATGACTCATCAAGCTCGTCCCGTCTCCCACGTGCTATCCAAAAAACCTGTACTTAACCTGCTCCCCCGTATGATCGAAAATATCATATCGATCGACACAGGCCACCCCGGAAATAGGTGACAATTACATAGACACACAACACGCCATTTTCAATAAATATAAAGTGTGACATGACACGAGTGTGTGAATATGCAACATGAGTATGATATGAATGACATGCTAACAAACAACCACCACCACGGCACCGGGACACGCCCAGACATACCAATAACCACAAAGAGGTACCGGGACACGCCCAGACGTACCGGGTCCGGAAGCCAACTGGATCCCCTGCCAGCCGTTCTGTCTCAACCACACGGAGTCCCTCTGTAACTCAAGCCATTAATGTGCACATCCTTCATGGAGTGGGAAGCTCCAAGAGGCGACTCAAGCATAAGACGGTCTCCCAACAGCCTTACGTCTCCATAACAACAAGTAATACACCATATCATCACCAACCTCCAATACACAAGATAATTATAACAAATTCAAGACAACACTTTATATGCCAAATACCGACTCATCACATCGTCTTAACCATCATTACATTGTGATACAAAATAACCATCATGCTTATCCCCTTTATGACATGATTAATGACTAAACATGTTATAATGCAATTACTCTAATTAAATGAAATTAATTACAACATTAACCATAAAACATGTGACAACCACAATATTGAAACCGAGTAGGATTAACCTACCTCTTAGCATAATCCATAAGCTAGTCGAAATCACCAAGTAACAACACAAAACCCATTATTATTACCCATTAATTACCCATATATTAACTATAATTACTAATTAATCAACCCAATTAAAACCCCCCAAAATTAGGGTTCATAAGGTTATAAAAAGGGTACATCTCAACTTACGAGGTGAAAGGATGAAGGAGAAGGTGAAAAATCTTCTAATATGGTGTTTGTGAGGGTTTTAGAGTGAAGGGAGAGAGTTTGGAGAGATAAGGAAGAAGATAGAATGAATGAGGATAAGGGGATAATATTTCCTTATCCGTGTTCTGATTCAGCACCCCTCGGTCGAGTGGCAAGCCCACTCAGTCGACTGTCACTAACTCGGTCGAGTGCGGTGCAGTTTTCAGCAGTGACCAGTTTTCGTAAAACAGACATATCTCACTTGTTTCTTGGTCATTTTAGGCGTGTCACCTACAGTTGGAATCGTAAGAACAACATATTACTTCAACTGGAATCACATCAATATCACATCTAGATCTCAAGTTATGACAGTTTTAAGACGACCCTTCTACAAATGGGGATTATCACAACGTCACTAAGTCTAATATAGGTTCTACTCGGTCCATTTGGTCTACTCGGTCGAGTGAATGCCTTATAAACTACGAGGTATTACAATCTTCCTTCCTTAAAAAGAACTTCATCCCCGAAGTTCACACATGACCTTAACAAGGTACTACTAACTCTATACTCTATATCCCATCACAATCTCAGTCCTTACTCTCCTTTCACAAAGCCAAGGTAACACTATCCCAAAAGACGTCCCATAAACTCGTAGCACCCACTTAATAGACAAGGTAAACCTCACAAGTGAGTCTCACTACCGCAACACCCTTAGTACTACCTATGAAGTTTCATAGTACCAACGCTACGAATCCACTATTTCCACATCGATTCCCACACTAATCCAACATCGATTCCCACACTCTTTCCTTAATTTCCAAATTATTACATCCACTCCCCCTAAAACAGAACTTCGCCCCGAAGTTCGACTATCAAGCTCATAATGTGTTCTCATACGCTCATTCCAGGATCAACACTCTCTCTTGCTCATTACAAACCCGTAATCAAATCTCATAACGTCTTATGCCATTGCTATAATCCCACTCTAGAAGCCTCTCAAACGTCAAAGCACAAGGTCCACCCCACGGTTTGAAACTCTAATCCCACAAATAACTCCCAACTCGTGTTGGTTATATGAATGCATATCTATCACGGAGTATAACTCGATTATTACTACGTATCTATGTGATGTGGCTCGTATTTATGCACATTTTGTCCCCTAACTAGCCTAGTTCCTATACATTTGAGTGTGTATTAAAGTTGTTTCTTGTCTTTAGCTATTTACTAGTTTTCTTGCCCGTGCGTTGCACGGATATTAAATCAATATGTGATAAATTTCACAATAAAATAGAATATAGACATATAGTACATCGTTCATGTCTAAGATTTTATGTATGTCGCATGACCAACAAATAATTCCCGTTAACATAATATTGACATAAGAATAAAAGAGTGTTTGATTAATAAAATACTTTTTTTAGGAAAATAAAACCAATATAAAGTTTATATATATGATACTTGGACTGATAGTTTTTAGAATTTCTTCATTAATACCTGTTTGTTTTTCAATTCGTCAAGGAAAACAATAATATCTACTCTGCATAATCAACTTAATGATGCAACAATCTCCTTCTTTCGAATAACAACCATAATTTAATCATTGTTGGATTAAATTGTAATTATGTAAAAACATTTAGAGGTAGTTAGAATGTTATATCTCCCGGTCAAACTATAGAAGTACGTTTGAATGTGAACCAAATTCCGACACAATACTACATGGCTAGGGCTATTTATGACCCTCTCTCTCTCTCTCTCTAGCAATAGTCTTGCCCCCATCTTCTCATTTGAAACAAAATCTTTTACGCATACCCTTATTTTTCTACCTTATTCACACACATGATCTGAAATAATCTCATCCCTTGAAAGATCGATCCTTGTCTCCGAAACTTATCTCAAATTTATCCAACCAAGTGAAAAACTAAACCCCTATTTCTAGAAATATCTAGCATCCAATGGAAACTAACCCTTGCTCTCGACAATGTTGTTTTTTTAGGAAAATAAAACCAATATGAAGTTTATATATATGATACTTGAGACTCGGGTTTTTTAGATTTTGTTCATTAATACCTGTTTGTTTTTCAATTAGTCAAGTAAAACAATAATATCTACTTTGCTTAATGATACAATAAATCTTCTTGTTTAGAATAACAAGCATAATTTAATCATTGTTAGGTTAAATGGTAGTTACGTAAAAACATTTACAGGTAGTTAAATGTTATATCTCCCGGTTAAACTATAGACGTACCTTTGAATGTGAACCAAATTCCAACGCAATACTACGTGGCTGAAGCTGCTTATGCCCCCCCCCCCAATAGTCTTGCCCCCCGTCTTCTCATTTGAAACAAAATCCTTTACGTAGACCCCTATTTTCTTCCCTATTCGCACACATGATCTAAAACAATCTCATCCCTTGAAAGATCGATCCTTGTCTTTGAAACTTCTCTCAAATATATCCAACCAAGTGAAAAATTAAACCCCTAATTCTTGAAAAATCCACAATCCAATGGAAACTATTCCTTGCTCTCGACAATTTGTTAGAATTAAGATTTTACTTTAATTTGGATTGTTGGGGTCAAGATTAAGTTTACCAGTATGATCTTTTGATGTTTCTTGTTATTATTCATGTTACCTATATGTTTTAATGCAAACGATATTTTGCTGACAAATAACCTTATTTCTTATCACTATCCCGTTAAACTCATCACCCTCCACAAATGCACCCTCCCTCCGGCCACCCCACTAATTTACTCGCAAAATAAAACATCAGCCACTGTGATTAGTTCTTACGACTTGAAACAACCTCTAATCCACTACCACTATCACTACCTTTCTGCCACGTTTTACATCAAAGAAGTCATAAATCACATTCACCTCCATGAAACACCAATATTTACTCTAGATGATATGGATCCTCGTCTCCCTTATCGAAGATAATTTATTTCTCCTTCAACAAAGAAAAGTTTAAGAAGCAATCTTCCCTCTTATCTCTCCCCTTAACCTTCCTAGTCTTTTTCTCTTCCCCTACCTCCATTCCAGATACTCAAACAAAGTGTTTGGGTACTATGTTTGTAAACTGAATAAGTTTGAATATTATATATATACACGAACTTTGCTATTTATTTCATTTTGTATAAATAAATCTTACTACCTCCATCTCATTTTTTTTTTGTCCTTTTTTCTTTAAATTTTATTATCTCATAATATTATCCCCTTTCAAGATCTAGTAAGGAAAAACTTTAGTCAACCAACTCGTCACAATCAACCTCATTCCCACTCGAAACATCCAAAACCCACTACTTAATCTCTTCGGTTCACACATAAAACGGTCTAAAATGCAAAGCTTTTATCTCTCTTGAAAAGTCAATCTAACTAACAAAAAACTAACCGCTACTTTCTGAACTTCATCATTTTTACATCCCGTAAAGATTAAGTTGAACATGACAAAACAAAAATGCAGAAACTCAATTTTTGTTTGATAACGACAGATTGAACATTTTTTTTTTAGCATTTTGAGACTTTTAAACTATTTAAATAACAATTGAGCTATTTTGAGTGTTGATCATCGACATATTGAAATAGTAGATTATGGTGTAATTTCCTATTTTACATTATGACCTTTAATTAGTACTCCCTCCTATTCTCTATGATCTCCCACATTTCCTAAAACGACAAATTCACAAAGATCTTCTACTTTTCCTATTTGTCTATTATTTGTGGTTATAACAACTTATGACCCCACAATCTCTCTATTACTTTCATTTACATCCACATATCATCATACCACTAAATTTTACCCAAAAATAAAAGTGGAACAACTAACATAGAGAATATGAGGGAGTATATTATAGGAAAATAAAAATTGAGTTTTTTTTTATCTCTGAGGAAATTAAATATCAAACTTTATCTTTATCATATTTATAATTAATATTTTTCACTTAAAATATATAAATTTAAGCAAGTTCAAATAAGTTAGCTAAAAGTTATAAATCACAAATTATACGAAGTAGTATAATCATTTTTTTTATTAATATGAAATAAATGTCATAAACTTCATGAGAATATTAATGCGGTAGAGAACTATAAAAGAGTTGGCAAGTACGTGACTCCCTTTTAGGTTTAAATTTTTTCATTTATTTTTATATTTTTGCCTAAAGGTGGTTAAAGCATCATATTATGCATAACGAATATGTCTTCACCCTTCCCCAATTCGTATCTCTCCCTATTATAGTGATGATATGCTCAATCTACAAAAAAAAAAAAAAAAAAATATAGCATAAACAATAATTAGTTTGCTCCATATAATTGAATAATATCGTTTTTTATGCATGTAAATTTGTCAGAAGAAAAGCTTGAGAGATAGACGGTCTTCACTATGTTAGGGAAAGACTACTCTTACCCTTTTATGGGTTTTTCATGACTTTTTTTTTTTTAATATTGATCGCTGCTTGAATTGAATCTTAACCTTCTACATATTTTTATAATAAGTGTATCTAATTTACCATCAAACCTCATTCAAATCTATTTTATTACGCGTGGTACCATTTTTACTTTAAATTGTAAAACAATCGCATAATAAAGTTTTTCAAAACATTTACTCATTTGTCATAATATGATATTTCGATTCGCAAATTAGCAGCAACTTTCTTTATCTTTTAATACTCTTTGAAAAATAGATATCAAACTTTGTACTTATCAATAATTTGTGAATATCTTATTTAAAAATTGATTAATATACTTTTATATAATGACAAATGAATGTAAATAATATAATAATAAATTAATAATAGAAGTTGAAGTGTATTGTGAGGGAAATAACTTTAAAATTAGTAGGAGAAATACATATGACATTTGAAAAATAAACTTTATATTATGTATAATTAAATATGACATTAGCAATAACAAAAGACGTAGGGGCATATTTCAGCGTTCATTTTACTCTTTACATGAGTAAATTCCATGTAGTACGTATTATGCATGCACATTTCTCACAACCCAGTTCGGCCTAGGGCCTTTTAGCCTCTTAATTTTTTTTTTTTTAATAGGAAGTTGTTATAAAATTGGATATTATAAATATATCAAAGGTTTTTTTTCCTTCTAATTTAATAGAAAGTGAACAAATACTAATGAATAATTTTTTAATATTAATAAATTGTAGATAATTAATTTATTTCCTGTTTCTAATAATAAAATTTTAAAATAAATTATTAATTCTCATTTATAATAGGAAAATCATATTCCTAATTATAATAGAAAAATTTTAAATAATTATTATCTCCTAATTCTAATAGTATAATTAGGAAAAAAAGCCTTAATAAATTGTTAATTTATTTCCTACTTCTATTAGGAAAATTGTAAAATAATTAATTAATTATCATTTCTAATAGGAAAATTATATTCCTAATTACAATAGAAAAATTGTAAATAATTAATTATCTCCTAATTCTAATGTTAATAGTATAATTAGAAAAAAAAGCCTCCTTTAGTTATATATATTGATTATGCATGTTCTATGAGGTTTGGTGTCGTTGGTACGAGAGGAGCACTTACCTTGCCTAAACGGAGTAAAACGGAACTAAATTGATTGCATCCAACGACCAAGCATAGAAGAGGAGACCAAATCTAAAGGCCTTAGCTCAATAAAGTAAGTTTTAGGGCAATGAAGGACAATCCCCACGACCCAAGAATAAATCCCCACAAGTTGTTGGTCAAGGATGACGAGAAGGGAGCCATTACAAGAGGAAATTGCCTGGAGCCAAACCAAGATTTTCTTGATTGGACCTGAAACTATGATGGATGAAACGAGATCGAAAAATCAAGTTGTATAGGCTTTTGAATCAGTCCAATAGGAGTCCGGAGGAGGAAATAACGTCCGTTTTACAATCCGATCTCAAATAGACAAGCTGAGACCCAGGACGCCCGACCTCAGCAGAGGTCGCCCGAATTGAGTAGAGGACGCCCGACATGCTCAGGGGACTTGCAATGAGTTAGTCGTGTTTGGTGGGCCTAGCCTTCATTTAAGCCCATAATTAACCCTAAGCGTACTTACTATATATACCCCTCTTGTATTTAGAGGAGATTAAGTCCCTTTAGTTTAGATTAAGCTTTTATTAGGAGTAGATTAGAATAGATTAGCCTTTAATCTTTCTACGAATTGCACTTTAATATTTCCTTAATTATTTCTCAAACAATCATAGATTTAGCTTGGTACTTGAAGAATTCTTGGGTATGTATTGGGGAATTGACAACTGTCCACCATTAATAAAAGGGTTTCTTCTATTGTTCTTCCATTACCCTTGTTTCTTAGATCTAGTTGGGTAATTGAAGATTATTGGGTTATTATTTGGAGAATTGACAACCCTTCAACAATCAATCAAGTTCTTTTCTATTATTCTTTCCTTTCCATTTGCTCATCTTATGATTGGTATAATTTCTTTACTCTTTACTTAATTATTGCTTATTGATTTACTCTTTCATCATGTTTATGCTTGTTAAGATGATTGACACAATTGATAACATATTTTTCATGATAATGAGTGAGTAGTTCCCTAACTAGGATTAGTGGGGGATTAGAGGAGTTAATCACCGGAAATATTTATACTTAATGATTTCATATGAATATTTGCTTATTGTACTTTCAACTTATGCACAATTTATGTTTGATGAAATGGTTGATTGACAACCTAGCATGATTCTCTTATCCTTTCAATAAGATTTATAAGACATAAACCAACTCAAGGCCTGTTAGACCATGCATATAGTTGAATAGGAAGAATTAAGTTAATTGTAGGTGTTGTGAAGTCATGACCGACTCGGCTCCGGAAACCAAACTTTCCTAGGAATTGTAAGACATAAACTAACTCGATTCCAACAATAATAATTCCTTGCATCTATATAACTCCTTTATGCTATCTTACCATGATTTCTCTATGATCCCATGACATCCTAGTACCCTTAATCATCTTTTTACATCCTTTCCTTTATTTCTTGTTTTACCATACATTGCTTTTTATTGCTTTTATTAGTTTAGAACCATCAAACTCAAACCAATTATGACAACCTAGTGCAACGACAATTAGATTGAACAATTCAAATACCCCCGCTCTTTAGGTTCGACTCCGACTTGCTTGCTATGCTAGTAGTTGGATATAAATAGTGTTTGATTGAGTGAACAACAACACACTCATCACTATGTCACATCGATTATCATGCCTTCACATGTATGCAAATCAAAACACCAATACGCGAACTCTAGGAAACAATCAATTAATGCAAAATTTCTCGTTATGTGACTCAACAATGATGAACATTCCCATTTTCGGGCATCATGCCACGCATATACCGCGTCATATCTACCACATGATCACACATGTGTTTCCATATCCGTTCCCATTCATCATCAACACTTCCAGTCATACGGAAGGCCACAATCACTATCATGCAATGACCACTATGCGATACATAATTTGCTTTTTTCAACTTACTTTTAGACAACAAAACAAAACCACATCAACTAACACACATCAAACAAAATTATCACATCGTTATTGTCATCCAATTAACAACTTTCATTTAAATTTCACTCAAAAGTCACATAATGCAAACAATTCACAAGGTCTCATCGATATGGGGTCAACATGTTCATCCGACACAAACCAACCATTATAAATTTTGAAAATAAGAGTATACACTCAATATTAGGTCGAGTATTGAGACAAGGGTCAATGTAGACCACCCGGTCAAGTGTAGGATGCCACTCGGTCGAGTGTAGGAGGCCACTCGGTCGAGTACATGGTGCACTCGGCCGAGTGTCACCTGCGCATGAGGTTTTCATTCTCAAACTCGTTTCCAAGCTTCCCCATTTCATCACTCAATTAGGCACTACAACAAGGTCACGATGTACACCGAGGGTGTTCCACCTGACGATTAGGAGACAACTTTACAAACAACATCTGTACTACTGTTCATAGGCCAAAATTTCACCCTACTACTTTCACACACCATGTATACACACTTTGCTTAAGCGGTCATACTACATATCACAAGAAATCAGGATACCTTAACGAGAAAATTGAGCCCACATGCTTTACATATCACACTCCCACTCTCATAACCGCGAAAACCAAGCTTGTTAATACTAAGTCCACCATCATATATCTCAATTATTAAAATTCAAACTCATCCCTCGTATGTCATGACCATCAACGCGACCTCTTCACAAGGGTCCCTTAAAACTTGTAACAATTCCTTATATAATGTTGGATTACAGAACTTGCAAAACCTCCAACTCATCTCTCGTTCTAGTATTCCCTCTCATTTTCCGGTTTCATAAACCTTTGTCACTATTTATTCGATTCGTACCATTCCTCAAGTCGAATCTCACACCCTCCGAAACTTTTATCAACTTGTGTCATCACTCTCTTTTCACTCTTGGCACCTCACTATTCTCTCACCATTCTATAAATATTAACTCAAACCAATGCTATCCCAAGATACCCGAGTCATACTCAATAAGGTCACTCTCACTTGTCCTTTAAATTCCGTTCCCTAACTATGAGTCCGAACAATCGCTAAAATCCAACCTTGGTCGCACTCCACTCATCATATAACGGTTGTCTCTCATGATCAAATGACTCAACTCAAAACTTTTCATAGGCTAGTATACCTTCCTAAGTTTCCCTAATTCTTAAACTCGATGACTATATCCCATTTCATACATCTCGTCGAACACACATGCCTAAGGGTTAGGGTGAGAAAATCATTCTATTAGGCTCACACACAAACTCTATGCTCGTAGATCCCCATAATCATCGAAGGTACTGCCGGCTCTTGGCGAGCTTCCCTTACTTGGTTGCTCCTCGCGTTGCTTGATGACTTTGGCTTGCCCCAGAATTCATTTCACATGAAACTTCCAGGTAGGGTTGATGAGAATTACAACAATCCGGAACGAATACGGAAGAGGGAGGAAATCAAATAAATTAGAATGGATAGAAAACTTTCCCAACGCTTAAATCGGTGACCAACACTTTAAAATAAACCCTTGACACGAGCTTGTCATTGAGATGAAGTTTACTTAACCCGAAGAACGGAATTAAACAAATTATGGCATGACTTCCTTTGTATTTTAAACAAACCACAAACTTGTTTCAATAGTACACTTGAAATAGATGAATTTTATAAAATCATGCAAATTCAAAAATCAACTCGAGCAATTTTACCAATTTGTAAAATGTTCTTCCCTATTATGCAATTTTTACTCAAACTTGACTTGTGAATTATTATATTAAAACTCTAACATAACGATGATTTGTTTCAAATTTCTTGAAAACTTTAATACGGAATAAGCCGATATAAGATGGGACATGTCGCTATAAGCCAAGTTCATAGTATTAAGAATCAATTAAGACAAGAACCTAACTTGGTAAAAGTCAAAATCCGGGTAGGTATACCACTCATTTTCGAAAAATTTAAGACGTATAAATCTCTCATTACTTCACAAGATGTTATAGTCAAAGCTTATGTATACTTGTCACAACCTTTTCGAAAAGTTTGGCGCCCCTTTAGGGCGAAAAAATTCAAATCATGTTATGATAATCCCCCAATAAAATTATAGTATCACAATACTATTAAACCATGTTTAAGATGAAATCAAAACTTGTTCAAATTCTCACTTAGTTCAAAACTTTTGGGCAAATCAATGATGAAATCTTCATTTTTAAGACGATGTACTACACTACTGGTGAATATTGTAGTCTTGTAAAACGATTAAACCATGTTTCACTTATGAAAGATCAAAATATTGAAGATTAAGATGAAATTTTGAGATGAAATTTTCACATACAAGATAAACTTCAACATTATTAATAAATATAAAGCCTTTGTATCCAATTAGACCCAACAACGAACACAAAAATCCAACTATTGACTCAAGAATACAAGTTTTAAGCTGGTCCAAGGTGGACAAAATTTCAACGTATTTAAAAAAGTCTTTATAAAACTTGAACAAATATGTGTAGATCTACCCAAATCAAGTTTGGGAAAAAAAATGAAGAAGGTCAACACTCTTACACGGTCAAAGTTGAGAAGACTGATGCAGAAAAGTGGAGTAACAAAGTGTATTCCAAACAACAAATTACCGACATGGAGCTTGAAAGTATTTTAAGATAAACCGATGTCAAAGTTACGAGGTTTGAGGCAGAAATGAAGAAGATAGGATAGAGAAAAGTAAAAAATTTCACGAGTTTCTCAGCTCATCAGACCCACTCGGTCGAGTACTGAGGACACTCATTCGAGTGCTTCTCTACTCGGTCAAGTGACAGGTTACTCGGTCGAGTGACAAATTTTCCAGAAGTTTCCAGTTTCTGGAATTTTCCTACTCGGTCGAGTACTACCCTACTTGGTCGAGTGTGGCCTCGTACTCACTCGAGTGATCTTTTACGGCTTTCAATTCTCGATTAAATTGAATTATGATAATCCCTGCATAACAAAGAAAGTTTCAAGAGTCCACCGACCCTTGGTGACCCATCCCGAGTTAGCTCATACAGAATCATACTCACCAACTTAACACATTACCGCCATACTCATAACTACTCTACTAACAATCATCAACATTCATGCCTTAACGATAGCACTAACAAGTTTAAACACGCATATGATTTATCTACATGCCAAGATTCGGGACTAACGTCCCTTATACCAGCACACACCAATTGCTTCTAAAACATGTTATACACATTAGCCTACTCATCCATCTTTCACATATAATCATTCAACATATCACGTCACTTTTCCCAACTCGTAACCACTCACGTAGTGACCAACCGAAACAATAGGATCTAGTTTTGAGATGAGGGATCCTACGCACCCAGAACTGACCTCCTATTGAATTCAAGCAGGGTTCATTTTCTTAGACACACCTAGGTTCATTTTGGTTCATTGGTTTAGGTTCCAAAATCGTCGCTCTGATACAACTTGTAGCACCCCAATTATCCGGCCAACATAATTGAAGTCATTACCATCTCGGTTTCCCGAGGTAGTGTTCCAAAACTCCAATTAAAAAATATTTTATAAATATAATGTTTAATGAATTACATAAGCGTAAAAAAATAAATAAAAGTACAACTCATGACAATTATACTCTTCTAGCCACCTATACTCGTCTCCATAACAACAAGTAATCCACCATATCATCACCAAACTCAAATACACAAGATAATTATAACAAATACAAGACGACACTTTATATGCCAAATACCGACTCATCACATCGTCTTAACCATCATTACATTGTGATACACAATAACCATCATGCTTATCCCCTTTATGACATGATTAGTGACTAAACATGTTATAATGCAATTACTCTAATTAAGTAAGATTAATTACAAAATTAACCACAAAACATGTAATAACCACAATATTGAAACCGAGTAGGATTAACCTACCTCTTAGCATAATCCATAAGCTAGTCGAAATCACCAAGTATCCATCTCATAAAACCATCTCATCCTACATAAATCACATATTAACTATCATAAATTACCCTATACTATAATACAACACAAAACCCCTTATTATTACCCACTAATTACCTATATATTAACAATAATTACTAATTAATCAATCCAATTAAAACCCCCAAAAATTAGGGTTCATAAGACTAGAAAAAGGGGTAGACCTCAACTTACAAGGTGAAAGGATGAAGGAGGAGGTGAGCAATCTTCTAATCCAAGCTTGAATCCTCTAATATGGTGTTTGTCAGGGTTTTAGAGAGAAGGGAAAGAGTTTAGAGAGATAAGGAAGAAGATAAAATAAATGAGGATAAGGGGATAAGATTTCCTTATCCCGTGTTCCGATTAAGCACCACTCGGTCGAGAGGCGAGTCCAGTCGGTCGAGTGTCTCTTACTCGGTCGAGTTCCGATCCACTCGGTCGAGTGAACCTCACTCGATCGAGTGCAGCGCAGTTCTCAGCAATGACCAGTTTTCGTAAAATATTCATATCTCACTCGTTTCTTGGTCATTTTCGGCGTGTGAGCTACCGTTGGAATCGTAAGAGAACAATCTATCACTACTAATTAGAATCACATCAATATCACATCTAGATCGCAAGTTATGATAGTTTTAAGACGACCTTTCTATTGACGGGCATTATTACAACTCCACTAAGTCAAATATAGGTTATACTCGGTTCACTTGGTCTACTCGGTCGATTGAACGCCTTAGAAACTAGGAGGTATTACAGTGGTCGTAGAAGCTAGACGTCCTCCTATGGAAGATCATATTCCCAACATCCCACTGCATGACAATCCTCCACCTTTCGTAAACGATTCTTCCCCAATCCTCACTTAAGCTGAAAAGCGTCTTCAATACTTAGAAGAGCAACTGATGTACCTCAAAGGAGATGACATTTACATGGAAAATAGCCGAAAGTATGAAGCATTAAATGCCCACCTACCAACCAACTTCAACATGACTGACATCCCGAAATACTAGGGGCACGAAACTCTCTAAATCATATTCGTGCTTTCAGAGATTACATGTCTATCAAGGGCATCAAGCCATAGATGTTCTTAAGGATCTTTCCTTTATCTCTCGACACCATTCCCAAACAGTGGTTCTACTCTGTAGACCACAAGAAGAACTCTACTTTGGATGATGCGGCCATTAAGTTCACTAAACAATACGCTGATAATGCCAAAATTCAAGAAAACATGCGCACTCTAGAGGTTCTTACCCAAAATGAAAAGGAAGGATTCACCGAATTCCTAAGTAGGTGGAGGAAGACTAGTACCCAACTTGTTGAGCATCCAGACGAGGCCACTCTTGTGGAGAAGTTCGTGGACAATCTAAGGCCTATCTATGCAAATCACTTGAGGTACCAAAACATCAAGTCTTTCAAAGACTTAACAGTATTAGGTACAAGAATCGAAGATGATATTTGCAAAGGACTTGTCCAAAATAGTGGGACGCGAATATAAAGGGTCAACATCAAGCATAAGTCATTCCTATGGTTCCACTCGCAAGACCGATGATGTCAACCTCGTCGAGTCATCCCAAAAACAAATACACCCAAAAAATTCGCCGACATTGGTGACACATATACAAATGCGTTGAAAAGGTTGATGAAGCAAAGAAGAATTCAACCAAAAGGACCTACATCTGAACCGAAAAATAAGTCCAAATTCTAGGATGACAATGCTTATTGCGAGTATCACAGGGGTAAAGGATACGACACGTAAAACAGTTGTAGGCTAAAGCATGCTCTTCAAGACATGATTGAAGTTGGACGTTTGCCTATCCCTCCCGCAAGTAAGCCTAACATTACAAAGAATCCTCTTAGAATTCTAATGATCTCGGATGAGGAATCCACCTTAGATTGTTCGCACCTTAACTCTCCAACCGAGGATGAGATCAATGGAGTTTGGGCAGATGACATTGAAGATGTTTACCTCAGGGACCATCCTTTGATCAAAAGTGCAGAAAGTCATACAGACGAGATTATTACCATGATACTTCGGGATGCCATTTCAACCCCGCAGCACTTATGACGGATGCAAGCCCAGCAAACCAGCAGAAATGATGGAGAAAGTCAATTAAATGGACCAACAATCAAGGAAGGCTCTTCAAGCTCACAACTGGAGAAAAAGAGATGTTCAAAGGAGAACCATAAGATGACGAGTTCGAATCTGATTCGGACTCGGAGTCGAAGTCGGAAACTGAGTCTAAGTCCAGGGAAGTCGTTAGAGAGTCTCCTGCTGTTGTCACTCCCCATACATTTATTTCTCCTAGTTTAGCATTGTCTAGTAACAGTAGCTCGGGGAATGCCCCAGTAACTGTCTCTTTACCGCCACTGAATACAACACAAATGGCTTCTTTGTTTCAGCTATTTTCAAACATTAATATGAATAAGTCTAATTTTTCAGACTCTTCGTATTATCTTGATTGCAATTCTGTATATGATGATACTCACGATGATCCTGACCCAGACTCAATTGAACTACCTCCCTACATAATTAAATAAATACTAGAGGAGGGTAAAGGGGCACCAGTTATAGATAACACCGAACCTATCAACGTAGGGACAGATTTAGAACCTCAAGAACTTAGGATAGGGACAACCCTTAACCCGATTGAAAGAGCTCGCTTCATACACATTCTTCATAAGTTTATAGACGTCTTCGCTTGGTCCTACAAGGATATGCAACGGATAGGTAGGTATATTGCAGAATATAGACTTCTAATTAAACCGGATTTCAAACCCGTAAAATAGAAGCTTCGTCGAATGAGAACAGAATGGGCTCTCAAGATCGAAGAGGAAGTGGACAAACAGTTTAAAGCTGGGATCATCAAAGTTTCCGGGTACTCAGACTGGGTTGCTAACATAGTCCCCGTGCCCAAAAAGCATGGGCGAATCCGGGTTTGTGTTGATTTCAGGGACCTAAACAAGGCTAGTCCAAAAGAAGATTTCTCACTCCCACACATCGACATACTAGTAGATAATTTAGTGGATCACGCACTCCCCTCTTTTATGGATGGTTATGCGTGGTATAATCAAATTAAAATTGCTGAAGAAGATATGCATAAAACAGCGTTCGTCAAGCAATGGGGTACTTATTGCTACACCGTTATGCCATTAATATTAATCGATGCTGTAGGAACGTATCAACGCACCGCGACTACCTTGTTGCATGACATGATAGACAAAGAAGTATAGGTATATGTAGGCGACATGATTGTCAAGTCCAAGGATAGGAAGGTCACATCGCCAACCTTCGCAAGTTCTTTCTCAGGTTACGCAAGTACAACATGCGACTAAACCCTCAGAAATATGCGTTTGGAGTCACGTCTGGCAAGCTATTGGGGGTATGAAGTCAGTCAAAGGGGAATAGAGATTGATCCATCCAAGATCAAGGTTCTAATCGAGATGCCACTGCCGCAGACAGAAAAAGGAAGTTCGCGGTTTCCTGGGCAAGGTACAATAAATCAGTCGTTTCATTTCGAAGCTTAGTATAATTTGCGAACCTATATTCAAAAAGCTCAAGAAAATGGACCACACCATGTGGGACGACGATTGTCAAAAGGCATTTGACAGAATCAAGGAGATATTGGCTAAGCCACCAGTTCTAATGCCACCGCGGAAAGATCAACCCTATCTCTGTACCTCACAGTCACAGAAACGGCCATGGGGGCTATGCTCGCACAAGTAGTCGGGAAAGAAGAAAGAGCTATCTACTACCTTAGTAAGAAGTTCTTAGAATATGAGACTAAGTATACACTACTTGCGAAGACATGCCTCGCTCTTGTGTTGGCAAACAAGAAGCTACACCATTATATGCTTAGCTATTCCGCCAAGGTGTACTCAAAAATGGATCCTATCAAATACATTTTCGAAAAACCTGTCTTAAATGGACGTTTCGCAAGGTGGACTTTGATGCTCTCGGAATTCGATTTCAAATACGTACCCCTGAAGGTCATTAAAGGACAAGCAGTGGCCGAATTCTTCGCGGACAACCCCATTCATGATACCCAAGTAGTAGATACATGGTCATTTCCAGATGAAGATATTCTACAAACCGATGCAGAATCATGGGACCTCTACTTCGATGGGGCTTCCAATCTAAGAGGGTATGATATAGGAGTGTTTCTCATTTCTCCTAAAGGCGAGCATACACCAATTTCTGTCAAACTCGATTTCGAGGTGACCAATAACACAGTAGAATATGAGGCATACCTCATCGGTTTACAAGCATGAGTCAGTTTAGGTATCAAAAGACTTCGTGTCCACGGCGACTCGCCTTTAAGCATAAATCATATAACTGGATCTTAGAAAATCCGGAGTGAATGGCTTACACCATATCAAGCTAGGATAGACCAAGTGGCTCAATTCTTTGACGCTCTTGCAAAACTTGCATCCTTGATCAACATGCGTGATTGTATGATATAGATGTCGTTATGTATTGAATGACGGTCTGAACCAACCTATGTGCATTTTATCACTGATGAAAACGAAAATCAAGAGGAGCCTTGGTATCAATCCATTTTGAACTACAAGCTCAACGGCATATACCAACCCGATATGGATAAGAGGGGACAACGAGTGATTCGCCTAGTAGCATCTTAATATGTCCTAAATCAAGGTGAGTTATACAAAAGAACGCCACAAGGCGTCATTTTGCTTTGCCTTGATCATTCAAAGGCAAAGAAAGTTATGGAAGAAGTCCATAATGGAAAATGCAGTCCTCGTGTGAGTAGACCAATGATGGCAAATAAAATCATGCGTCTAGGATACTATTGGACAATGATGGAGACAAATTGCATCAAATACGTAAGGCATGGAAGCCGTACAACTAGTAGAGCTAGAGATCCCGTCTTTACGCATTCTACTCGAAAGCCAGATTCCGGAGACAAAATGGAATAGGGACAGATATGAAGAACTCGTTCTCTTGGACGAACGAAGACTACGTGCCTTACATAATGTTCAAACATATCAAGCACGGATTAGGAGAGCCTTCAACAAGAAAGTCAAACCTCGGAACATCAAAGAGGGATATCTAGTTCTTAAATCTATCTGACCTCTTCTACCAGTCAACCCAAGGGGGAAATTCAAACCTAATTGGGCCGGTCCTTATTTAGTCAAATCTATACTCTTAGGGGGTGCGTTTAAAATTACAGACTTAGACGGGAACGAGTTTTTAAATCCGACTAATTTAGACCAACTCAAGCGGTATTACCCTTAAAATAGAGTTAGAAACACGCCACGCGAAATCCACGTGCCGCTCTTGCGACACGCAATACGTGGTACCGGCCAAACCTCGAGATTCATGCAACCTCGCTCTTGCGTTTTGGCATTTTCTTTATTTATCCTCATTATCATCAACATTACTTAATTGCGTTCTTAAGAGTAAGTAAAGCACCATACTTATTCTCTATGTTCATTAAATGCTCTTGCTTCGAACATTTATTCTTTTAAATTTTCTATTTTCGAACTACGTTCTGGGTTTGATTTCATTTTCAATGAATACATAGGCAATCATTCACTGGATACAACCCAATCAATTTCTAATAAAAAATTAAAATAGAAGGACATTTTCATTGACACTAAGAATTAGAAAGAATAAATAAAGGGAACTGATTTTATGTTCCTAACTGAAAACAATCGGTTTATTCATCTATTAATAATACGCCAAATAATATAAAAATGCTGAAATAAAATCCTAGACTAGGATTCTAAAGATCCCGCCTTTGATTATAAAAGATAATTAATAATAATAATAAATAATATAAAGAGTTAGGCTATTTCTATTTATCCATCTTCCCCTTGCCTTTGTCATTTTTGTCATACTTCTTGTCTCGACCTCGAGGGGGATGCTCTTGCTTTATATCTGACCTAATCATCAGTGGTCTTTCTCGAAGGCCTAGTCTTTCCGTTTCGATCTACAATCATCTTCTCAACGGGAGCATTCTTTAGCATCTTCTTCGGGCGGACGACTCGGAATCCAGCTTCTTCTACTTCTTCGGTCAAATATTACAGGTTCTCTTTCGCCACTTCACGGATCTTGTAGTTAATTGGCTTTTGCTTTCTCAACTTCTCGCGCTATTCCAAGGTGCTAGTATTGACCCACTGCAGATAAGAATATGACACCCACAACAAACCAACTGGGACAGGCATAAACCACATATTCCTTTGAGTCTACCGCAAAGCCCATTCACGGCAAGTCTCAGAAGTATATGCCAAAGGATCCTACGGAATAGTATCAAGCTTAGGGATTTTTTGTCTCATGCCAACTTGCCTCATTAGCCTCTCCGGAAAAATATGGACCATGAACTCCAGGCGTGGGATGCGAACAGATCGAGAAGGATCAAGAGATGATACTCCTGTCAACGCCCTGAGGTGTCAGCTTTGGTCAATCCTAGAAGGTCCCTAAATTTATTCTTATATCCTTGGGAACTAGATGGTAAGGCCGGAGGACTCTGTCTATCCCACCCTCCAATTGCTACAAATTCTTCAGGAAAAGGACAAATTTCACCTCCATGAAAGGCAAAAACGTGATCATCCGGGTTCCAATATTCAAGACAAGCATCAAGAAATGGTCTTACCACTTTCACTTGCTTAAAACTGATGAATGATGCAAAAATACCCGTGTCATGCTTCTCCGCGTTCGGAAACTCATTGGTCCATTCTTTAAGTCGGGATTCAAAAGCGTCCATTTTTCTTGGAAATATTTTTTTGAGAGAAATATTATATTTGATGAGCTACGGAGTAATAGAGGGAAGAATTGTAAGAATAGAAGCTAAACTGAGGCCTCTATTTATACTATTCGGCCTTTCCTAAACTCTCTTAGGAAGAGACCACCTGGGGAGATAACCAACAAATGTTGTGCCCACTAGAAGCACCGCAGCTCTTGCTGCGCCTCTTCCCCAGCTTGGTTTCATGCGAATTCCGAGAGGATCTTTCCAAAATTCGATTTTGGCTTAACTTTCCTATTCCTATTGGAATATGTTTAGTGACATACGGAAATTTTTAATTCCTTACCAATTTTTATTCCAAATTCGTCACGGAATCCTATTTCGACACGGATTCGCTTTTCAAGGCGATATCGTCATATCACATTTCGTCACAAGCACACCTGCCCATTTTATTTTTTTTTATTTTTTTTGGGGAATCATTTCAATTCCTCACTCGTTTCAAAATTCTCTAAACTTACTTTCTTTCATTTCTTTTTTTAGGGGAAAGCACTCCCACTATCCGTCGCGCATCGAGTCATTTTGTCGAGTCGTTTTTGCGCGCTAATAGGGCACTTTTTTCTTTTTATGTATATGTATATATTTTTTATCTTTACGTTTTCGACTTGATCAAGTTGCATTTTGCGCTATTTAAGGCCAATTTTTTTGCTACATGTGTTTTATGTGAATTTCGGCAGCATGACGGCATAAACTGTTAAAATGCCAAATCACTTTCCAACATAACCTGCAGGTACCGACATATTTCACGCCCAGCAGAAGCAAATGGCTCGCATGCCATCATATATATACAACAAAGCATTCATATGTACACCGAAATTCGAGCTTATGCACGAAAGCAAAACAAAATGTACAAAAATAAAACTCTAGCCGAGACGGTCAACCAGACGACCCCTCAAATCTGCCACCATCGCCTCAAGAATGGCGGTGTCAGCCACTCAAACCTCCAGCTCTCTCAACAGGTGGGTTGTCTCCTCGAGTGACTCGTCCAACTCACGTTCCTTCTCAAAGGAAAATATGCCTGATAAATGCAAGCACTCCGAAAGTACTTCAAATGTTCATACATGTAAAAAAAGGGAGGTTCATACCTGCCGACTCGGGCCACCCGAGAGAGCCTCCACTGCCGTCGCTCGCAGCCGGTTACCCATCCTCCACAGCTCCGCGTGCCTCGACGTTGCCACCTGCATTTCAATAATAAAACCAAGATTAAAACCGTATTCTTACACGATCATTTCAAAAAGGTAAAAAAACAGCCTAAATTGGGGGCTTACCCTCCTCACGATATGCTGCCAATCGTCGAGTGCAGCCTCTGTCACTGCCTCAGTAAAAGACGGAATCTCCATCCACACCGTCGTACCAGCCGAGCTAGGGTACTCAAGTGTCTCAGGAAAAGCTAGGGGCTCGATGCCCGCCACCTCGATCTCCTGCCAAGTCAAAATTATCATTTCAAAGTTTTATTCGAATATGTCATTTCAAATAGCAAAGAATAAGGCATACTTACCACGATCGACCAGTGTAATACCCCGTATTTATAAGTCTTGGGGTACTCTATCGAGTAGCCCTTACTCTGTCGAGTAAGGGCAAGTTGCGAAATAAAATAGTTTCTGACCTGTTGGGTACTCGATCGAGTAGCTGGGGTACTCGATCGAGTAAGGGGTACTCGATCGAGTACCTTGGGTACTCGATCGAGTGTCCGGTTTTACGGGGAGTTTTCTCGGGTTTTGTTAATTATGCGATTAAGGTATTTAAACATAATCGTCATTGTTTTAAATCACTTTTACAAAACCTAAAACCCTGTTTAAGAGAGAAAGCAACCAGTTCATCTTCCTAATCGCATTCTTAGCAATTCCCGGAGTTCAGACGGTCGGTTCTTTTCGTTTTTCGTATCGTTGAGTTCCTTGCATCGAGGGTAAGCTTTTAATATAATTTTTATAATGTTTTGTTAAGTTTGGTTAAACCCTAATTTAGGTATTGGGGGTTTTGGTGTGTAGTATGTGATGTGTAGTCTCTATGTGTTATATGATAGGAGGAGGGTTCGTAGAAGAGGCGTTTTGATACAAACAGTAGATATCGTCATTGTTGTGCTTTCCAGGTAGGATTTCCTACTCAGTATTAGTCCCATAATGGGATATTGGTGATGTGCTGTATTTGGTTGTTTGATATAATGATTGTACTGTGTTTGTGGTTGTGATTGCTGTTGATGGTTCTCGAGATGCGTTCTCGGCTGAGTGGGGTCACTTGTGGGAGTGACTTCACGCCCTAGTTTCGCCCTTCGTGGAACCCGCCACGGAAGGGGATGTGCACATTAATGGGACAGGGTTATCGCTCGGTATGATGAGCGGGGCTTAGGTGGGAACGGCTGCGGTCCCCCACTGGCAGGGCTGGTCCAGTGGACAGTCAGTATTGAGATGATGGGAGTTGGTTGGTGGTGTGTGTGTGTGTGTGACAGTTCAGCTGTCTGTTTGCCTTATTATTGCTATCTATATTGATTGTGTGATTAGTACTGACCCCGGTGTTGTTTTGTAAACCTGCGGTGATCCATTCGGGGATGGTGAGCAGATATTGAGCAGGTATTGAGATGAGTATTGGGATAGCTGGGATGCCACGACATGATGATAGGAGTCCTCCGCTGTAGCCTTAGTTTATTTACATTTCAGTTCGACAGTCGTTTGAGAATAATGTATTGCACTTTTAATTGGTTTCATGGATTGTAACTATTCGTTAAACTATTTATAATAAATGTTGTTTCGTTATTGTTGTTTGATTATCATTGCCTCGGGTAACCGAGATGGTAATGTCTTCATACCTGAGTGGTCCTGGTAAGGCACTTGGAGTATGGGGGTGTTACAAATGGTATCAGAGCGACGATCCTGAAACCTGTAACCAATGAACTTAATGAACATAGGGAGTCAATTAAAATGGACCCGGGGTAAAAGTTATAGGAGCTAGTGCAAAGGCTTGGGAGACGTCCTAAAGTCGCAGGGGTCGCCCTACAACTTTGAACCGGTCACATGGGGGAAGTGTTTGTCGAGTCGTATGTGTGTTTGGTTAACTTGTGTACAAATGTGATGGAATGTGTTGATTGTTGGATGTTCGAAGTTGGAAGTTGAGAAGGTGAAAGAAAAGTGATGATATATAGAAACTGTTGATGAAATGATAACATGTTGAATGTTTTACAACGTGGCAATTAATAGCATGATGAAATGATCTCGTAGATATAGAAAAGATGTGTAGCATGATTGTTATGATATAATATGTGATTTATAAAGTTTAACATGTTAGCATATGACGTAACATGCGGGTAGCTTTTACGAATTATTGTTACTCGATCGAGTGAGACTGACTCGATCGGGTGGGTTTTTGCGATTTTGAGTCCGAGAATCGAGTTTTGGGGCACTCGATCGAGTAACTAGGGGTACTCGATCGAGTAGGAGGTCACTCGATCGAGTAGCCTAGATACTCGATCGAGTAGGTAAGAGATCGAAGGTCTGTTTGGGTGCTGGTTTTGGGTACTCGATCGAGTACGTGGGGCACTCGATCGAGTAGCCCGTTACTCGATCGAGTGGGTTTGGGAACTCGATCGAGTAGGTTCTGGGGGTCGCGTCTTCGTGTTTTGAAGTTCGGTACGTATGTTCATATCTACCCCTTTTCTTATATATATATAGTTTCAAGATGCCGCCCAAGAGAACTGCTTTGTACGCGAGAGCTGAGCTTATGACCGTGGATGACATCGTTAAGATGTTAGAGCACCAGGATGCACTTATTGAGACCCTGAAGAGAGTGAATGAGGACAAGGATAAGAGTAAGGAGAAGGAGGTTGATCATTCTAAAATCAGCCTCTACATTGCGAGGTTTAACCCGAAAGAATACAAGGGGGTTGGGGAGCCTAATCTACTTGATAGTTGGCTGAGAGAGATGGAGAACATCTTAGACTTGGTTCACGGTCCTGATGAGATGAGAGTGGAACAGGCTGCGTTCTATCTGAGGGAGGCAGCAGGCAAGTGGTGGGATTCAGTGAAGGTGAGTGCTAAGGAGATATACACCAACCAAGGCTTACCTGCTATACCTTGGGAGGAGTTTCGTAGGGCTGTGAGGAAGGAGTTCGTACCGGAGCATGTGAGGAGTAAGTTGAGGGAAGAGTTTAATAAGTTTAAGATGACCGCTGAGATGTCGGTAGCCGAGTACTACGACAATTCAATGAGAAGTCCAGGTATCTTTGAGGATATGGGTTTGAGTGAGGAGAACCTGGCATTGAGGTTTGAAAGAGGGTTGACTACCACGATTATGGATAAGTTACCCGTGGGGATCCTTACTGATGTTAAGGAAGCCTATGAGAGGGCTGGGAGAGCGGAGAGGCTGGTGGAGATGGCTCGGGAGAGGTCAGGTGGTGAGAAGAGGAAGTCTGAGAGCGAGGGTGGTGGCCAATCTAGTTACAAGAAAGGCAACCACAATCGGTCCAAGGGGTTTTCTTAAGTCGTGGTTCGATCTTTGGGGCTTCCTTTGGGCGTGGCCGTGGAAGTGTGAGTAATAGTTGGGGAGTGATCTGCTTTGGTTGTGGTGGTGTAGGCCACAAGAGACATGAGTGCACGAGTGCACCGGATCTTTCCGAGAGACTCGCACGAGCTTCGCGAGCAACATACCGGGCTGGATCATGGCCAAACCGGGAAGTCGAGTTACCAGTGTGGAGGCAACCGCAACGGCGGTAATTCTTATCGAAAAACACCGACAAACAACAACAACAATCAAGGGTCGGGTGTTAAGCCGACCGCATCAGCCAGTACTGTCCAGGGAGGTGGACAGAAGACCAGTGGCAAGTTGTTCATGATGGAGAAGAAGGCAGCTGAGGAAGATGCGCACGTTATCACCGGTACATTCCTTGTTAATGGTATTCCTACGTTTGTTTTGTTTGATTCGGGGCTTCTCGATCGTTTGTGTCTTGAGTCATGTAAAACAGTTGGGTTTGAGAGTATATGAGTCTGTTAGTGAGCAAGTTTTCATACCTTCGGGTGAGTCTGTATCGTGTGGGAGGTTGTATAGAGATGTATCTTTGATAGTTGGGCAAGTTGATTTCCCTGTAGACTTGCTAGAGTTTCCTTTTAATGGTTTTGAGATGATAGTTGGGATGGATTGGTTAGGAAAGTATAAAGCTAAGATAGACTGTCATCAAAAGAAAGTGTCCTTAAGAGGTCCAAAGGGTGTTAGTGTGTCTTATCGTGGGTTTCTAGTCAAACCCAAAGTTAAGTTGATTGCAGCTGTCACCTTGAAGTCTTATCTGAGGAAGGGATGTCCGTTGATCTTGTGTCATGTGAGAGATGACCGGATAGAGAGTCCGACGATTGATGAGATACCAGTGGTGGGAGAGTTTGCGAGATGTTTTTCCGAGAGGAGATTCCGAGGTTGCCACCGAAGAGGGAGATAGATTTCACCGTAGAGTTGAAGCCAGGGACGGGGCCAATCTCTAAGGCACCGTACCGTATGGGTCCTAAGGAGATGGAGGAACTTAGGAAGCAGTTGGATGATTTGATAGAGAAAGGATACATTAGACCAAGTGTATCGCCTTGGGGAGCACCAGTTACTTGTGAAGAAGAAAGATGGGAGTTTGAGGCTATGCATAGATTACAGGGAGCTGAACCGTGTGACGATAAAGAACAAGTATCCTTTGCCAAGGATAGATGACCTGTTTGATCAGTTGAGCGGTGCAACAGTCTTTTCTAAGATTGATTTGAGGTCGGGGTATCATCAGGTGAAGATTAGAGAGATGGATATACCAAAGACAGCTTTCACGTCAAGGTATGGCCATTATGAGTATGTGGTGATGCCGTTTGGGTTGTCTAATGCGCCGGCAGTGTTTATGGATTTGATGAATATAATCTTCAGACAGTTCTTGGACCAGTTTGTAGTAGTGTTTATCGATGATATCTTAGTCTACTCTAAGACTAAGGAGGAGCATGAGGAGCATCTGAGGATCGTGTTGCAGACTTTGAGGGATCATGAGTTGTATGCTAAGCTGTCCAAGTGTGAGTTACGTTAGAGAAAGTTGCTTTTAAGGGCATGTAATCTCTAAAGATGGGGTAGGCGTGGATCCGGCGAAGATTGAGGCGATGACACAAGTGGGAAGCACCGAAGAATGTTGCTGAGGTTAGGAGTTTCTTGGGTTTAGCTGGATACTACAGACGGTTCGTGAAAGATTTCTCCAAGAAGGCTAGACCGATGACAGCGTTGATGAGGAAAGAGAACAGGTTTCGTTGGGATGAGAGTTGTGAGACGGCGTTCCAAACATTAAAGGAGCGTTTGACCACAGCTCCTGTCCTCGCATTGCCTGAAGGGAGCGAGAATTTCGAGGTTTATACAGATGCCTCGAAGAATGGGCTGGAATGTGTGTTAATGCAGAATGGTAAAGTGATTGCCTATGCTTCTAGGCAGTTGAAGCCTTATGAGGAGAACTACCCTACTCATGATCTGGAGTTGGGTGCAGTGGTGTTTGCTTTCAAGATTTGGAGACATTACCTTTATGGAGCAATCTTTAAGGTATTTTCTGATCACAAGAGTCTTAAGTACATCTTCACGCAGAAGGAGTTGAACATGAGACAGAGGAGGTGGATGGAGCTGATTGGCGATTACGACATGGAGATTATCTACCATGAAGGGAAGGCCAATGTTGTTGCTGATGCTTTGAGTAGGAAGAGTGTACATTCCTTGTGTACGGCTCTATCTTTGATGAGGCCGAGGATGAGGTAGCGAGCTTTGGGATACATATGATGCGAAAGGAGATGCCATGGGTGATATGACAAGACATCCGGAGTTTTATGATGATATTCGGGATAAGCGGGCTTTGGATCCTAAGATAGTTGAGTGGAGAGTGGAGTAGAAAAGGGACAGTGTCCCGGTTTTCTATTCATACCGATGGTAGTTTGAGGTTTGATGGTAGGTGGTGTGTTCCTAATGATGAGGAGTTGAAAAAGACGATCATGACAGAGGCGCATTGCACACCATATTCAGTTCATCCAGGAGGAGACAAGCTATACAAGGATTTGAAGAAAACGTTTTGGTGGCCTGGATGAAGAAAGAGACAAATGAGTTTGTGTCCGTTGTTTGACATGCCCGAGAGTTAAAGGGGAACAGAGAAGACCACAAGGTAAGATTCAGTCTTTGGAGGTGCCTGAGTGGAAGTGGGAATCCATTTCCATGGATTTCATTGTGGGTTTGCCTAAGAGTCAACAAGGTAACAACATGATTTGGGTGATAGTGGATCGTCGACCAAGTCGCTCACTTTGTTCCAATGAAAGATACATGGACTAAGGCACAATTGGCTATGGCCTATCGAAAGAACGTGCTTAAGTTACATGGAGTCCCTAAGGACATAGTGTCCGACAGAGATGCGAGGTTTATATCAAGGTTTTGGAAGGAGTTGCGGGAATCGTTGGGAACAGCTTTGAAGATGGATTACAGATTTCATCCTGCGACAGACGGGAAGACTGAGAGAACAATCAAGACTCTTGAGGATATGTTGCGAGCTTGTGTGATGGATTTTGGTGGTAGCTGGGAGCAGAGGTTGGACTTGATAGAGTTTTCTTACAACAACAGCTATCACACCAGTATTGGTATGGCACCGTTTGAGGCTTTGTATGAGAGGAGATGTAGGAGTCTAATCTGTTGGGACGACAGTGCTGAGGCAGTGGTTTTAGGACCAGAGATGGTGCATGAGATGGTGGAACAGATTAAGATGATCAGGGAACGGATGAGAGCAGCCCAGGATCGACAAAAGAGTTATGCAGACCTACATCGTCGGGACATAGAGTTTCAAGTTGGGGACAAGATTCTTCTGAAAGTGTCTCCGATGCGTGGAGTTATGAGATTTGGGAAGAAAGGCAAGCTAAGTTAGAAGTTTATAGGGCCTTATGAGATCTTAGACCGAGTTGGGGAAGTTGCTTATCGTTTGGCTTTACCAGCTGCGTTGGAGAGAGTGCATAATGTGTTTCATGTATCGCAGCTGCGGAAGTATGTGAGTGACCCGTCACATGTGTTGGAGGCAGAGAGCTTAGAGTTAGATGAGTCTTTATCATACCTTGAGGTGCCTAAGCAGATTCTAGACCGAAAGGTTAGAAAGACTAGGAGTGGTGAGACAGTTTTGCTTAAGATCCTTTGGTCTAACCACGAGACCGAGGAAGCTACATGGGAGCCAGAGGAAGCTATGAAAGAGCGTTACCCTTTCCTTTTTGATCAGGTATGTATGGTTACGAGGACGTAACCTTGTTTCTTTTAGGGGGGTAGGAGATGATCGCGAGCAGTTTTTTAAGAGTTTTATAACCCTTTTATATGTTGTGTCGGTATGTTTGTCGGGATGAGTTGGGTTAGTATCATGTTTTACGTTGAATTTTGTTTGACCTCCGAGTCGGGAAGCTTATGGGAGTACCTTTGTTTAGTAGTGGTTTGAACTTCGGGGACGAAGTTCCTTTTAAGGAGGGAAGACTGTAATACCCCGTATTTATAAGTCTTGGGGTACTCTATCGAGTAGCCCTTACTCTGTCGAGTAAGGGCAAGTTGCGAAATAAAATAATTTCTGACCTGTTGGGTACTCGATCGAGTAGCTGGGGTACTCGATCGAGTAAGGGGGTACTCGATCGAGTACCTTGGGTACTCGATCGAGTGTCCGGTTTTACGGGGAGTTTTCTCGGGTTTTGTTAATTATGCGATTAAGGTATTTAAACATAATCATCATTGTTTTAAATCACTTTTACAAAACCTAAAACCCTGTTTAAGAGAGAAAGCAACCAGTTCATCTTCCTAATCGCATTCTTAGCAATTCCCGTAGTTCAGACGGTCGGTTCTTGTCGTTTTTCGTATCGTTGAGTTCCTTGCATCGAGGGTAAGTTTTTAATATAATTTTTATAATGTTTTGTTAAGTTTGGTTAAACCCTAATTTAGGGATTGGGGGTTTTGGTGTGTAGTATGTGATGTGTAGTCTCTATGTGTTATATGATGGGAGGAGAGTTCGTAGAAGAGGCGTTTTGATACAGCTGTAGATACCGTCTGCTTGTTGTGCTTTCCAGGTAGGATTTCCTACTCAGTATTAGTCCCATAATGGGATATTGGTGATGTGCTGTGTTTGGTTGTTTGAAATAATGATTGTACTGTGTTTGTGGTTGTGATTGCTGTTGATGGTTCTCGAGATGCGTTCTCGGCTGAGTGGGGTCACTTGCGGGAGTGACTTCACGCCCTAGTTTCGCCCTTCGTGGAACCCGCCACGGAAGGGGATGTGCACATTAATGGGACAGGGTTATCGCTCGGTATGATGAGCGGGGCTTAGGTGGGAACGGCTGCGGTCCCCCATCGGCGGTAGTCCGGTCCAAAGGGACGGTCGATATTGAGATGATGGGAGTTGGTTGGTGGTGTGTGTGTGTGTGTGTGATTCAAATTGTCTGTTTGCCTTATTATTGCTATCTATATTGATTGTGTGATTAGTCTTGACCCCGGTGTTGTTTTGTAAACTGCGGTGATCCATTCGGGGATGGTGAGCGAGATATTGAGCGAGTATTGAGATGAGTACTGGGATAGCTGGGATGCCACGACATGATGATAGGAGTCTTCCGCTGTAGCCTTAGTTTATTTACATTTCAGTTAGACAGTCGTTTGAGAATAATGTATTGCACTTTTAATTGGTTTCATGGATTGTAACTATTCGTTAAACTATTTATAATAAATGTTGTTTCGTTATTGTTGTTTGATTATCATTGCCTCGGGTAACCGAGATGGTAATGTCTTCATACCTGAGTGGTCCTGGTAAGGCACTTGGAGTATGGGGGTGTTACAACCAGTACGCCAGGCTCTCCGCACAAACTCCGAGTACTCGAGCTCGGAAAGGAAAAGAGCATCGTTGCTCGCTCCTCCAAGGTCAGCCGTCCTCTCAGCCTCTGAAGGCTCCCGAAACATCGTCCGTGGAGGTTCGAGGGAAACCACAAAAGGCTCCCTAAACATCGTCCGTGGAGGGTGCCTACTCATCCAAAACCGATCTCCTATTATACCCATGTCAAGTTCATTTTATTAGACACACCTAGGTTAATTTTGGTTCATTGGTTTAGGTTCCAACATTGTGGCTCTGATACCACTTTGTAACACCACCTTCTTACCGGGCCAAGGAAATGAGAGGATGTTACCAACTCGGTTTCCCGAGGCAATTAAATCAGAATTACAATTAAGAAACAACTTAAATAAATAATAAATTTAATGATTTACAACAAATGAATAAATGAATAACAAATGTGAACTAGGCATACAAGTTGTCTACCATCTAAGTTATCTATCCATGCTACTCGACTCCAAGTCCGATGCTCGTAGCGTCTCCCGCGTGACATCAAAACAATTTGTACTTAACCTTCTCCCCATATGATCAGAAATATCATATGGATCGACACAGGCCATCCCGAATATAGGTGATAATTACACAGACATACAACACGTCAGTTTCAATAAATAAATATAAGACACACATGATAAATAACTATGCAACATACGAAAGATGTAAATGACATACAATTACCATGTCGGTACCGGGACACGCCCAGGCGTACCCATAACCACCGGTGTCAAGGACACGCCCACGACACTACACCACACCATCAGTACCATGACGCCCAGACATACAGGTCCAGAAGCCAACCAGATCTCCTGCCAGGCGTCGTGTCTCACCCACACGCGTCCCTCCGAACTCAAGCCATTAATGTGCACATCCCTCTTGGAGTGGGAAGCTCCAAAGGTGACTCAAGCGTAAGACGATCTCCCAACCGTCCTACGTCTCATCAACAACCAAGTAGCACAACCAACGACCTCCAATACAACACAAAAATAACCACACGTGAAAAATGTAATACAACACCAGTTATGTGGCTCATCATACACTAAATCCCAACATGTTATGGATAACAATTCTTTAATTACCAACATGATATACAAATCGACTCACACATGAAATGATGATAAAGGACACACAAATATGCACTGTAGTTATTGAAACCGAGTAAGATAAACCTACCTTTTAGCATATCTTCATAAGCCAACCGAAACCACTAAGAATCCATATCCTAAACCGTCTCATCCTACATAATTACATAATAACAATCACAAGGTATTCTACAATAACTAATAATACTAATTACTCCCTAATTACTCCACTTAATTAATCAAATTCTAATCAAAATCCCATAATACAATTACTAACAAGGTTAGGGTTTACTAATTAAGAATCAAAGAAAAAAGTTGGGTATAACTTACAAGTGCCAATGAATAACCAAGAACAAGTATTTGAGATCAAATCCCCCAAAGCATGGACTAAATCTAGAGGATAATTGTAGTATGTGTTTTGTGAGTATTAAAGTGAGGAGAGAACTCTGAAAAGTTAGGGTGAAAAGTTAGGGTTAAAAGGATAAGGCTCTCACGCATTTTTAGTGACAGCGACAGGTCACTCGGTGGAGTGCTCGGTTCACTCGGTCGAGTGAGGCTCTCCCCTCAACCAAGTGAACCATCAACTCGGTCGAGAGACACACAATAGGAGCTCTAGGTTGCTGGCCAGAGGGCACTCGGTCGAGTGGCGTGCTACTCGGTCGAGTGCTGGTGGCACTTGGTCGAGTGCCACCTCCACTTGGTCAAGTGCTACCTTTACTCTATATAGTGCCAGCTGCACTTGGTCTAGTGCCAACTGCACTTGATCTAGTGCCAACTGCACTCGGTCTATTGCCAATTGCACTTGGTCTAGTGTACGGTCATCTTTTATTTTCGAGTACAGGTGGGTCCCTTGAGGTGTCCAGAGGTCATTTGTGGGTTCTAAAATATCCGGGTATTACACTTTGGATGTCCCTTTGTGGAAATGGGAATCCATCTCCATGGATTTTGTTATGGTACTACCTAAGACCGTTGGTGGAAAGGATGTCGTTTGGGTAATCGTGGATAGATTGACGAAATGTGCTAGGTTCATTCCTATTAAAGAGACATGGAATTTGGATCGACTTGCTAGTGCCTATGTTGAGGAGATTATTCGTTATCATGGTGCTCCACAAGAGATTGTTTTGGATCGTAAGATGTTGGAAACTGAAATGACCCAATTAGCTTCATCGAGCTCCCAAAGACAAATTAAAAGGGGTACTTACCACCTCATGGTAAGCACGAAACTGTCCATGCCATCCATTTGAGAAGTGACAAAAACTATGAGGGACCGATGATGCTTGTTAAAGAAGATTGATGAGGCAAGAAACAAGGATAAGGGTTTAGTGCAAGAAAGAGTGTTAGGAAAAGAGAATGAAAGGAAAGCTTTGAAGAAGAGTAACAAAGTGATGGATTCTACCACTAATGGAATTCCAACGAAGAATGAAGAAAAGAGTAAGGAAGAGGAGCCTATCACTGTTAGGTTTCCCTTTTAAACTATACAAGCCAAACCCAAGTTCGATAAACAACTTGGAAAGTTCATAAATATTGTGAAGAACTTGTAAGTGTCCATTCCATTTACGGAGTTAATCAAACACGTACCAGCATACGCTGAGTACATAAAGAATATTCTCACCAAGAAAAGGTCCATTGTTAAGATGAAAACCATGGCCTTTTCCGATACAAGTGGTGTAATTCCCAAAGAAAATTTACCTCATAAGCTTAAGAATCCCGAAAGCTTGTTTATTCCATGCACAATAGGTGACACCACCATCGAGAAAGCTTTGTGTGACCTTAGCGCTAATGTGAGTGTCATGCTATATTCGGTATACGAAAAGCTAAGAATGGAAGAGTTGAAATGTAGAAGCATGACATTACAAATGTCGGACCATAAGAAGCCACTTGAGGTGTTCGAAGATGTGCCCGTGAGAGTAGGAACGTTTTTCATACGGGTAGACTTCGTGTTTGTTGATATGGTGGAAGATGGCAAGTTAACAATCATTCTTAGGAGACCTTTCTTCCACACTTCCGGGGCGGTAATTGACGTGAAAGTTGGAATGTCGACCCTTGAGGTTTGGGATGAGAAAGTAACATTTAATCTTAACAAAGACATGAAAGCTCCCTATCTAAATAAACCATGCTTTGGGGTCGACCATGCTAGAAAAGAGGTTAATTACCAGAAGTCGGGATCCCCATTTTCTGACCCTGTAAAGGAAGAGATTCCTACTAGGGGAGGTAAAGTGAAGATGTCCAATTGGAAAGAAGAAGTTGATGAGATTGAAATAGCTCTACTTATCGAGCTTTGTATTTTTGGCAACAATTCAATGGGGATAGTTTAAAAGGCTCGGGTTATTAGACTGGTAATGATGGGAACATTGATGGTTCAAAAGACAAGAATGAAGAAGTGACTATGTCTAGTCATAACACTTACACCTGAGGGGGCAAGATAGAAGAAGTAAGCGGTCTATGAGATGATGAGTTTGAAGGGTTAGTCAACCCATATGTAGGAAATGCAATAATCCTAGACAAAGGCCTCGAGAATCCTTATGACAAGAGTTTGATATGGGATTCCCAAGCAATGAAAGTGATAAGGAACCCAAGTTTACTTGGAACTTTTACATAAAGTATGAGCAAGCCTTTGATTACTTCTTTGGAACATTGAACAACATCAACAACGTCTTTGCTCTTCCACCTTGACTTGCTTTTAAAAGGATAAGACTTTGGTAAAGTCCTCCCTAAACAACCAATTGTAAATATTATAACTTCTTAACTTGAACTTACTTAAGTTTATTGCATTGCACTTAAGTTACATTCATTTAACCGTTTTTGCATAAGAGCAAGCGATGGAGGGTTACTAATTATGCATTGATTGTGTCTAGAAGATAGAAATCAAGTGTGGGGATACATTTTCCTAGACTAAGAAGGCCTAAGGAGTCCCAACAACATGCTAGGAGGGCCAAAAAGGAGAAAAATATGAGCTAAGAGAGGATCCACACAAGTTGGCCCAAACTCGTGAGAGCTAGAGCCAAGAGGAACAATGAGAAGATTCTTGCCAGCCAAATCGCTCGAGCCTATAATCAAGTCGAGTGATTCGAAAGCCAGCTCGAGCGAGTCACGCTACAAGTCGCTCAAGTCGGCTGCTTTGTTGATCCATTACTGCCAAGTCGCCCGAGCCAGAACTCAGGCCGAGAGAGTTGAAGCTCTTCAATGGCTTAAAACACGAGACTCCCCTTCTCTTCTTCCACATTTCTATTCTTCATTTAAACATAAAACACCCTTCTTTCTCTATAACCCTCAAAATCGAAACATCCAAACATCATCTACCCATTCAAAATCATCAAACAAACCATCACAAACATAAATTTTCCTAAATCAAATAACTCCTTTACCAATTTTTAGCCGTCAAAACATCAAAATCACCCAAAAATTGACCCACCCAATTCTAGGGTTTGGGTATTTCGAAATTTTCAAATTAGGAAGATTGAAGCTTGAATTTTGGATTAAGGAAGCATTATCAAGCATCATTGAGGCTAATTGGTACTTAAATTGTCAATCTTTCGAAGAAATTAAATTTATTTTAAGCGAAGCTCATCAATGGTAAGAACTAAGGAAAAATGGCAAGCACCAAGTGCCCTAAAATTCTCAAAGAGGTAAAAGGTGTTGGCTTTAAGGGCAATCCCGTCCAAGAAGTATTAGAAGAACAAGCTTCAATTCCATAAATTTAACAATTGGATGCATATCCTGAGGTAAAATTTCTTGACAAATCTCATAAGCTAGTCTTTTCATCTCTACTCCATAAGAAGGTCATTGCCACGAAATTTGTTTGTCATGAGACCCTACGACAACTCATAATTCATGAAGGTTTACGAGACAATTCTTTGAGTCCATGAGTTTGAAAACCTTCTTTCACATGAATGAGCCTTCTTATCCATCCCTTACCCTTGAATTTATAATCTCCTTAATGACGTTTAAAATTGAAGATAGGAATTATATGGAATTAAGTCTTGAGAATGTGTCGAGAAAAATGACTATGTCGGGATTTGGTAAAGTGTTTGGAATAAAAACCTGATATAATTGTTCAAGAAATCACCCAACTTGGATGCCAAGCCCATTTGGAAGGCTCTTACCGGTACAACATTCACCGCATTTAGAGAATGCAATTCTCTTTTTGTCCGTTTTCCAGGTATACGATATTGGCAGGTTTATTTCCAACACGATAATTTCTAGGAAAGAAGCTTGCAAATTTTCCAGGATTGACTTTACATACCTTGAGTCCCATTTGAACGTATAAGGTTCTTACAAGTCAAAATACAAAGCCATCCAATTTATATTGGAGCGATGGGTTGAGATTGTAACATTCCATGGTAATTGAAGGAGTACAGTGATAGGCTTAAATGACTAGTGCTTAAAAGGATTGGAAGTACTACTCATATCAACAAAGTGCACTTTCTTTTATGGTCATCCATGCGAAAGAACTCCAAAGTTAAGCGTGCTTGGCTGGGAGTAGTCTTAGGATGGGTGACCTCCTGGGAAGGTTCCCGGGATGCGTATGAGTGAGGACAAAATGCACTATAAAGGACCCGTGTTGATCTGTGGGCCATGTACACAGCCTGATGAGCTATCATAAGTAACCGCTCCCGACCCGGTTTGGGCCGGGGTGTTACAGAGATACATGCCAAAGACAAGATGAAATACATAATCAATGGAGTGCTAGTGAGGAAGTTGGAAAATAATTTCAATCCCAACTTTAATGAAGACAAGAAATATAAGCCTTGTATTGGCAATAATCTCATCATGGATATAAACACGCTTGTACATCGCTACAATTGGATGAAACGGGACAGTGTCATCGGGACAATTGAGTGGTCGATAAGGAGTTGCACCTTCGTATTCTTACCATGTAAAAAACTTCGTCACCTTGACAAACAAAGGATGGACTATCTACTTCCGTTAACCCCTCTTGACGGACAAGAGGAACATGAGCCACAACCTCTAAAACAAAGTCAACAAGAAACTACTTCTTCAACTATTGTAATAGCTCCCTTCCCCTTTGAATATCAAGCCTTCACCCATGATCACCGAAGTGTCATTGAGGGTAATGATTATTTGAAGCATTTAATGAACCATCGACATAAGAAAATGCACAATGATTGAGTCAACAACTACTATGTGCAATATCCACCACTCTTCAACTTGCCTAGGCAAGGGCTCCTTAACCACTACAGATTTAGCCAACAACAACGGTTAAAAACCATTGTTATTAAAAAAAGCGGACGTTGTTGTTTGGGCCGTTGTTAAAACTTTAACAACGGTTACGTTTTTTACTAATAACCATTGTCAAAGGTTTTAACAACGGTTTAGAACCGTTGTCGTAATTAATTATCCGTTATGAAAAGAAGTCCCTGTATTGAATAAATTTTTGGTGGGAAAGTACTAAACTAATAACAACAGTTTCATAGGATAAAACCGTTGTTGATAGTAATGGCGCGTTTAATAGTTTATTGTAGGGATGTTAATAACAACGGTTTTTTTTTAGATAACCGTTGTTATTACTTATGACAACGGTTTTGGAAAAACCATTGTTATTGGAGGTTTTTTATAAAAAAAAATTAATTTAATTTAATTCATTAATTCTTGGCATATGAAACGAAAACATATTAATTAAAAAAACAACTCTTGGCATACGAAAGGACACATATACACTAATTATAAATTCATTCCAACATATATATATATATATATATATATATATATATATATATATATATATATATATACGATGTGAATATTATTTGCGCACATTTAGTCCCCTAATTGAGCCTATTTTGCATACTATTATAACATTCCATAGCTATTTTATCCGTCAAATGCTTTCTATTTTGCTTTCCTAGTGCATTTCGTATGTTTTGTAAGAAGGAAGATAATTAGGCGGAAATTCCCGTCTCTCGTGCATATTTGAAAGCTTTTTGATGATATTGGATGGACTATTATGAAGACGAAGGCAAGAATGATGACCAAGGATGTAGGAATAAAGAGTATATAGAAGGATCATAGGCTTAAGATCAAGGATGACGAGAAGGAAGTCATTGCAAGAAAACATTGCTTGGAACCAAACCAAGGATTTCTCCTTGGGCTCTGAAAGTATGCTAGATGAAACGGCGTCGAAAAATCAAGTTATCTAGGCTTTTGAATCACTCCAATAGGAGTCCGGATGAGAAAATGACGTTCGTTTTACAATCCGAGCTCAAACAGAGAAGCTGTCCGCCAATCCGCTCGTCCCGAGACTCAAGACGCTCGTCCCCTGAGACAAGACGCTCGTCCCCCCCTCCAGGACGCTCGACTTGAAGCCTTATGATCCGAGCGTCCCGTGCTCACGACGCTCGTCTTGAGGCCTTGTGATCCGAGCGTCCCGAGACCAATCCGCTCGGATTCCTCTCCAGTGCCAACCGTCCCTCGGCCTAGACGCTCGGGATGAGCATATTTTCTGGAGAACACCAAAAATGAGACTAGCATCTCCCTTCGAGAGGAGCATTTGCTCAACTCAACAATTAGCATTGTTATTTACTAATCTACCCTTGCTTAACCTAATGAGGTACTACTATATATACTCCATTTGTAATAATCAAACCATCAAGCTTTCTTAGATTAAAATCAACTTTCCTTAGATTAGATTAGGAGTAGATTATAATTGATTATCCTTTAATCTTTCTACAAAATTAGACATTAATCTTTCCTTAATTATTGTTCAAGTTTATTATTGAGTAATTCAAGTTTATTATTGAGTAATTAGAAGATCATTTTGGTTTATTAGGAGATTGACAACCTTCCGCCATCAATCATCAAGTACTTCTATTATTCTTTGCATTATTATTTTGGAATCTCCATAGGTGTAATTCTCTTAATCCTTGTTTTAGTTATTGTTAATCTTTCTTACTTGTTCATCATGTTTTGCCTTGTTAATATGTTTGACAACCTTGTTACCATGTTAAACTTGATAATGAGTGAGTAGTCTCTTAGCTAGGGTTAATGGGGAATTAGGGGAAACCAACATGGGGATTGATTCATGCTTAATCTAATATGCTTTCATATTTAATTTGCTTGCTTGTTGTGATTTCAACTTATGCAAATGTTATGTTTGATGAAATGCGAGCCTATGAATCCTTGCATTTTTTTACCCATCACTTATCTTTTCAATGAGACTTGTAAGACATAAACCAACTCGAGTCTCATTAGACCATGCATATAGTTGGATAGGGAGGATTAAGTCGACTTGTAGGTGTTGTACAATCTAATCGATTCGGCTCCGGGACCCAAACCTTCTTAGGGATTGTAAGATATACACTAACTCGATCTCATCACAAAAATAAGTGCTTGCATCTAGTAGAGAACATGTTTGTATGATCAACTCCCATGAATCCCCTATGAACCCATGATATCCTAGCACTTTTAATCATTTGTTTACATCCTTCCTTTTATTGCTTGATTTACTTTATTGCTTGCATTAGTCTAGACACAACTACAAACCCAAACAAATTGTGACACTAGCATAAATTGAGATGGATAGACTTAGAACCCAAAGCACACCGTCCCATGGATCGACCTCGACTTACCACTAACTAGTTGTTTGTTGAGAATACAAATGTGTTCGATTAGATGTGTGACGACCAACTCTTGTCCGATCAAAATGGCGCCATTGCCGGGGACGGTGTTATGTGATTAAGTTCTTACTTGTTTGTCTATTTTTATTTGTGCTTTAACCTTAAGGAACTTGTTCCTCAAGGTTCGTTTTTACCGTTTTATTGTAATTTCCATGTTTTTAGTTGTACCTTTATCTTGGTTATGATGATGACCTAAGACTTGGTCCATGGAGTATGTGGTGGATCTTTTGAGTATGACTATGGGTATGGGGAGTTTGAGGAGCAAGTCAACACAAACTTACCTTACTACTCATACAATGAAAATCCTAACTACTACCCCAACTTTTCCCACCGAAAGCACCACATCCAATATCCACAACAACCACCCACCCAATACCCACTTCATAATGAATTTCAATTGCCACAATGCAACCACTTTCACACCCACCCACAACAAAAAGATGAACCCATTCAAAATGTGATTCTCCAAATGATGGGAGATCAACAAAACTTCTTCAAACAAATGCTAGAGGAGAGCCAAAATAGAGACAACCTTCTTCAAGGCATTGTTACCCATGGTGAGGAGTTGGCCATTCAAATTGCCCAAATGAAGGAAGCCCAAATAACTACCTCTCACCATTCCTTAGATCATGAATGCGAGTTTGAAGGAGTTACCTTTGATGACAAGTGGGAAGAACCAATCTCCTTGAGCTCTTGTGAGTATGAAAGTGTGGTGTTTGATGAAGAAGACATGAGGTTGAGTAAGCCAAGTACTCTTAGCCTTTGTGAGTATGAGGGGGTGTCATTTGAAGTGGATGTTGAGGTGTTGGAGAAAGATTTGGTGAAGAGGAGTGAAGCCCCCATTTATGATTTATATGGAGATAGCGATGATGACAAGCCTATGGAAGAAGCTTATGCGGAATATGTGTCTTGCAATGACTCATGGAATGAAGAAGAGGAATGGAGTTGTGAGATTGCCTCACTTGAGGAGCCCATCCTTGAGAAGTTTGAGGTATGCTTCCATGAAGAAGATGACTTCCTCTCTCCTATTGACCATGAAGACCTTTTTGCACCCACCATGGAACCTATGATTATTGCAGATGATATGGTGGATCTTCTCCAAAAAGTGAAATTATCATATAAAGGGTACTTGGTGGAAAAGCTCAAGAACAAAATTGCAAATGAGCTTACTTGTGGAGATTTGGCACCCACAATCTCAATTCCAAAGCTACCTCATCATCAATGTTATGAGAATTCTCCTTCTACTCTTGAAGGATTGATAAATCCAAATGCTATCACCATATTTGAGGGAGACGGGAGAGAATGGAAGCCTCCCGATGACAAGAATTTTAAATTTGCTAATTTGGAGAGCCAAAAAGGCTATGATGAAAAGGCCAAGGTGAAGGGGAGAAATTTCAATGAAAAGCCCTTGTGGAGAATTGGCTCTATTGTATTTTAAAGTGGCCATGGTTCTATATTTGCTTATTTGAGGATTGTGCTCAAGCATTTGACCGGTTATTGAGAGCATTGAGCAACATGGATAACATCAATAACCATGGCAACAAGGAATGAGTTTGGTGGAGTCCTCCCTCAAACCACCATTTGTAAGATATCCTTTCCTTTCACTTTGCATTACATTTCCACTTGTATTTAGTTATTTACATATACATTTATCTTGCATTTGTATTATATTTCATATTGCATTTACATTAGTTAGTTCATATAGTATAGTTGCATTGTAATATATCTCACATGATTCATGTAGATAGTTGCATATAGACTAGAATTCATGCATAGTCGCTAATGACCAATCCTATTCTTTTCTACACTAGAAATAGTGTTTAAATCGGTTTTGGGAGGTTTGATCATAGGTGACCATAGTTTAATAGAAATCATGCATCACATAGTATAGTTTAGATTGCATTCATTTGTTATATATCTCATATAGAATTGCATTTAGTAAGAGCATGCATTCATTCATATCATTGTATTTATTCAAAAATCCAAAAAACATGTACTTTCTTTTTCATTCCTACTCCTACATATACATTGAGGACAATGTCCAAAATAAAGTGAGGGATAGGAATTTATATTCCAAAAACACATAAAAATTGAAATGTTTTGAAAAATACAAAAACATGTCTTTTTTGTTTCAAAAACATAAAAAGCATAAAAATTTGAAAATTTGAAAAACCCAAAAACATGTTCATTTCCTTTGTAGTGTAGTCATGTATATATTGTTTGTATATATTGTGTTTATTTATCCTTTTCACATTGACCGACTACGCCACATCTGAGACATGAGGATATTGAAGACCGCATGGTTTGATCTTTCCAATCTCCTTTTTCCTCTTTATGTTAATGACTATGTGGCTTTATTTTGATTGATGCGGTATAAACAATGTGATTATAGGACTTGCATTTAGATTATTTGGCATAATAGTTAGTAGAAGCATATGCATTAGGATGTATAAATGCTAGTTGCATCATAGCATATAGTTGCATTTAGGAAAAAATTTGTGAAAGCATCTATTTGGGAAACTTGACAAGTGTATATGAGGCCCTTGTAGATACATTTTCTTCTTAAGACTTTGCTTGTTAGAATGCTTGTAAAACACCCTAGGATGTGTCATGCTAGTATCCTTTGACCCATGGATTAAGGCCTAGTCAAGAGTACCTTGTGGTGTGATAACTCCTTGGCTACCGTTTATTCCAAGGTGACCCTTGAAGCCATGTAACCATCATCCATGTTCTACCACATTTTTGTCATCAAAAAGAGAATGGGCACAAAAATTATTCAAATTTGAGTTCAAACATTTAAATAAAAGTCAAAAAGTTTGCAAATGCATCAATGAAAAGAGGAGCAAAAATAGACTCCTAATGCTTTAAATATAAGCACCTTCACTACAAATGGGGTGACTTTGAAAATGTTCAAAAAGAAATGCAAAGAAAAGTTGAAATTGTCAAGTATTGAAATGCCAAACATCAAAAGAAATGGCAAAAAGAAAATGTTCTCAAATGTCAAATGCCACAAATTGGGGGGAAAAACAACAACAAACCAAACTCCCATATGAAACTCAAATACTATTGATCCCTTTTCCATCGTATCCACTTTTGTGCATGGTAGAGAGGGGATGACCCTTCTTCTTGTCTAGGCAAGTGGGGGAATTCCGCGATCCTGCAGTGTTTCTAACACCATAGGGAGTCTACTCTTGACGAAAGCATTTAACAATTGAGGAGAAAGGTACCCTAGCTTGACACAACTTGGAGGTGATTTATTGGTATCCTTCTAGGTTTAGTAGTTTGAAGAAACCATATCTATAATGGAATGTGTACCCTTGAATTGCTTCCCCTTTAGATAATTTCCGCCACTTAGATGAGGAAAGTGGCTATTCTTTTGTAGATGCATCCATTACTTGATTTTGTGTGCTTAAATGCTTGGATGTGTCGCCATTTTGGCAAGACCCACCTTGCATTGCAAGAACGAAACCTACCTCATGGTTGTCTTGTTGTGAGTTGAAGGGGCGGAGTGAGACCCGCTAATTGTCTCACATAGTCTATATTAGTAGGTTAGTTTGAATAAGGGTCCTAATTTTTGTCACCTCTTTACTCGGGACGAGTAAAGGTTCGGTTTGGGGATATGATGCGGACGATGTCGTCACTCATCCAATCAAACACATTTATAATACTCAACAAACTACTAGTTAGCGGTAAGTCGAGGTCGATCCATGGGACGGTGTGCTTTGGGTTCTAAGTCTATCTATCTCAATTTATGCTAGTGTCACAATTTGGTTGGGTTTGTAGTTGTGTTCTAATCTAATAAAAGCAATAAACAAGCAAACAATGAACTAAGAGATGTAAACAAATGATTAAAGGTGCTAGGATATCATGGGGTCATAGGGGATTCATGGTGTTGATCATACAAACATGTTTACAAAGTTGCAAGCAATTAATGTTGTGGAGGAACCGAGTTGGGTTATATCTTACGGTTCTTAGGAAGAGTTGGGTCCCGGAGCCGAATCGATTAGATTGTACAACACCTACAAGTCGACTTACTTTCCTCCTATTCAACTTCTATGCATGGTCTAACAAGACTCGAGTTGGTTTATATCTTACGAGTCAAGTTGAGTAGATAAGAGATGGTAAAAATGCAAGGATTCATAGGCTTAGCATTTCATCAAACATAACATGTGCATGAAGTCGACATCACAACAAGCAAGCAATTTAATCATGTGAACATATTAGATTAAGCATGAATCAATCCCATGTTGGTTTCCCTTAATTACCCACTAATCCTAGCTAAGTAACTACTCACTCATCATCATGGGAAACATGTCATTAATGGTGTCAATCATCACAACAAGTATAAACATGATAATAGAATGAAGAGATGAACAATAAAGATTAAAGAGTAAAGGAATTATACCAAACTTGAGGTGATCCAAATAATAATGCAAAGAATAATAGAAGAACTTGATGATTGATGGAAGGATGTCAATCTCCCAATAATAACCCAATAATCTTCAATTACCCAATAACAAACTTGAATAATAAACTTGAACAATAATTAAAGAGAGATTAATGTGTAATTTGTGGAAAGATTAAAGAGTAATCTATTCTAATCTACTCCTAATCTAATCTAAAGAAGGATTTTCTACTCTAAAAACTTGTCTCTCTAGATGCCCCCTTTGATTATTTACAAGTGGGGTATTTATAGTAGAAATTAGGTGGATGCATTAGGGTTAACTAAGGGCTAAACTAGTAATTACACTTTTTAAGTTGAGCAAGGAGGACCCGGTATTTTCTGAGAGAAGGGCTTCTCTTTTCGTGGCTTGAAGAATAAAATCCGTGCTGAGAAGAAATCCGTGCGTATTGGGGTCGGGACGGGCGGAATCTGGCAAAGGAATCCGAGCGGATTCAAGAGAATCCGGGCGGATTCGCTTGGATGAATCCGAGCGGATTCAGAACAGGACGCTCGGATTGTTTAGTAGAGACGGGCGGATTTGAGACAATCCGCTCGGATTGTTCTTCAGCAGTGGTTCTTCTTCTTTTTCTTCCCTTTTTGCTCATTTCCATTTTATTCTTGCGGGATTGGTCTTTAGTCCTTGCTTCCTCTTCATATTAGTCCATCTATTATTGTCAAGTAGCTTCCAAATGTGCACGAAAGACGGGAATTTCCGCCTTATTGTCTCCTTTTCTACAAAACAAATGAAATGCGATAGAAAAGCAAATAGGAAGGTTTTGACGGATAAAATGGCCATAGAATATTATAATAGCATGCAAAATAGGCTCAATTAGGGGACTAAATGTGCGCAAATAATGTTCACATCAAATATCCCCAAACCGAACCTTTACTCGTCCCGAGTAAAGAGGTGACTAAAACTAGACCTTTATTTAAACTAACCTAATAACATAACCGTTATGAGACAATTAGCGGGTCTCACTCCGCCCCTTCAACTCACAACAAGACAACCATGAGGTAGGATGCCTTCTTGCAAGGCAAGGTGGGTCTTGCCAAAATGGCGACACATCCAAACATTAAAGCACATAAAATCACATAATGGATGCATCTTCAAAAAGAATAGCCACTTTCCTCATCTAAGTGGCGGAAATTATCTACAAGGGAAGCAATTCAAGGGTACACAATCCTTCATAGATGCAATTTGTTCAAACTACTAAGCCTAGAAGGATACCAATAAATCACCTCCAAGTTGTGTCAAGCTAGGGTACCTTTGTCCTCAATCGTTAAATGCTTTTGTCAAGAGTAGACTCCCTATGGTGTTAGAAACACTGGAGGATCGCGGAATTCCCCCTCTTGCCTAGACAAGAAGAAGGGTCATCCCTCTCTACCATGCACAAAAATGGATACGGTGGATAAAGGGATCAATAGATGTTTGAGTTTCATTTTTGGGAGTTTGCTTTTGTTTTTGTTTTCCCCCCAATTTCATGTGGCATTTGACATTTGAGAACACTTTCTTTGCCATTTCTTTTTGATTTTTGGCTTTTCAATACTTGACAACTTTTTGCATTTCTTTTTGAACATTTTCAAAGTCACCCCAATTAGTAACGAGGGTGCCTTGTATTTGAAGCTTAGGAGTCTATTTTTGCTCCTCTTTTCATTTGAAGCATTTTTGCAAACTTTCTTTCACTTTTCATTTCTTTGAACTCAAATTGATTTCTTTTTGTGCCCATTCCCTTTGATGACAAAAATGTATGGTAGAACATGGATGAATGATGGAAGTATGCATGGTTTCAAGGGTCACCTTGGAATAAACGGTAGCCAAGGAGTTATCACACCACAAGGTACTCTTGACTAGGCCTTAAACCATGGGTCAAAGGATACTAGCATGACACATCCTAGGGTGTTTTACAAGCATTCTAACAAGCAAAGTCTTAAGAATAAAAAGCATCTACTAGGGCCTATATACACTTGTCAAGCTTCCCAAATAGACGGTTTCGCAAAATTTTTTTCTAACATGCAACTACATGCCATGATGCAACTAACATTTATACATCCTAATGCATATGATTCTACCAAATAATATGCCAAATAAACTAAATGCAAGTCCTAAATTCACATTGTTATACCGCATCAATCAAAATAAAGCCACATAGTCATTAACATAAAGAGAAAAAGGAGATTGGAAAGACCATACCATGTGGTCTTCAATATCCTCATGTCTCGGATGTGGCGTAGTCAATCAATGTGAACAAGGATGAACAAACACAATATATACAAGACTACACTAAAAAGGAAATGAACTTGTTTTTGGATTTTTAAATTTTTCAAATTTTTATGGGTTTTGTTTTTATGAAATTAAAAGACATATTTTTGGGATTTTTCAAATTTTTTCAATTTTTATCATTTTTTTGGAATATAAATTCCCATCCCCCACTTTATTTTGGACATTGTCCTCAATGTACATGTAGGAGTAGGAAAAAAGGAAAAACATGTTTTTGGATTTTTGATTAAATGCAATGATATGATATGAATGAATGCATGCTCTAACTAAATGCAATTCTATATGACATATATAACAAATGAATGCAATCTAAACTATACTATCTGATGCATGATTTAAACTATGGTCACTTATGATCAAACCTCCCCAAACCGATTTAAACACTATTTCTAGTGTAGAAAAGAATAGGATTGGTCATTAGTGATTATGCATGAATTCTAGTCTATATGCAACTATCTACATGAATCATGTGAGATATAATACAATGCAAACTATACTATATGAACTAACTAATGTGAATGCAATATGAAATATAATATAAATGCAAGCTAAATGCTACACTAGATGCAATAAAAGTATAAAAGAGAGGAGGTGAGATGGGTATCATACAAATGGAAGTGGTGAAGTAGGCCTCTTTCACTCGTCATCCTCATTTTGGTCATAGCCATAACCATGAGAGCGCTTGGCCCCAATATCCTCCTTGGTCAAAACCTCCTTCTTGACCCGAGTACCCTCCTCCTTGGCTAGAATGCCCTCCATCGCCGCGACCCCAAGCTTGGTCCCCATAATTTGGGAACAAGAGCTCCGGTTGTGCCCAAGAGGGTTTAGGACCATCGGGGTCAATATACCCTTGTTGAGCCATGTTATAGTATTGGGGGTAGAGGGCTAAGTAGTTGTCTTCCCTCCCTTTATGCACCCCAAGGTCCACTCTATTCATGAGTGCCATCAAATCATTAATACCCGGGGTATTGGGGATTGCCGGTTGGAATGGGGTATGTGGAATGGGGTAAGGTGGGATAGGGACGTAGGAAGGTGGGCGCATTTGTATCCCCGGCCCTCCACGAGGTGGTTGACGGCGTGGCTCTTCCCTTTGAGGGGGATTATCAAGGATTTGGATATCAAGGAGGTAGCTTGGTGGAGGAGAGTATGGACTCAATCGTGGTTCGATGCCCGGTATCTTCCATCCTTCAAGGATCATTGAAGTGCAACCCTTGGTGTACCACTCCACACTCCCATCTTGAGTGTAGTTTCACCATCGGTGACTATAGAAAATTGTGTGCTCATCAATCAAAGTCCTCCCTTCAAGAGGAATATAGGTTCTTCGGGCATTGAACCCAGGGCAAAGGTGTTTAGCCAAAATTGTAATTAGGCCTCCCATCACGAAGGTTTTAAGTTGAGATGTCCCTTGAGCAAAGTCATGGAACCTAGTGAGTATCTCAAGTGGCGTATTGAAGTTATAACGCCTCACCGCTCGAACATTCAAATAAGACTCAAGAAAAGTTAAGTCGATGAGAGTACACCGATCTTGCTCGTACCTCCCATTGATGCACCCGGCTACAAAGCGCTCGGTGAATCGAATCACCGGATGTTGGATAGCAAATGTATAGCAACGCTTTATATTGGTAAAGTCCCTCCCGGAGATAGCTTTCCAAAGAAAGTCCACATTAAAATTATCGGGCTTTTCGGTATAGTTGGTGGGTACTTCAAGACCGAAAACATAGGCAAATTCCTCAAGAGAAAGAACATGGTCTCGGTTGCATAACCTAAACTCTATGCCTAAATTGTTGCGGGCATCCGCCATAATGCGAAGGCTACTCAAGAACTCAAGGGTGAGACTAAGGTAAGTCTCTTCATGAGCATGGAAAAAGTTCCCAATGCCAAGGCCATTGAAGAACGCCTCGGTAAGGTACCTTATCTTAAGGATTTCTAACACCCTAGTGTCAACAAATTGAGTAGGCTCGTATTTCTTACCTAGAAGTTCGACGAATTTTTCGCGGTGGTCGTCGGAGAGAAAGATCACTTCTTGGAAGTTGTTGAGTTGTTCAATACCTCCCCTCATTATCACATCTCGTGGTGTTGAAGAGGTTGATCCCTTGCGCTTCTTCCCGATCGATTCAATCAATTTCTTGGCCTTTCCCTTGGTGCTCATGTTGGTGATGGGGGTGTTTTTGAGGATGTGAAGGTGATTTTGAGGATTGAAGAGAGTGTTTTAGGGTTTGGTAAGATGAGGAAATGAGGGAGAAGGGGGGTGATTATATAGAAGAAGTAGGGAATCCGAACGGATAGGGTTGGACCTAACCCATTTTATCCGCATGAAACAGATAAATCCGAGCGGATTGCGGTCGGACGGCGGATTCTCGATGGGGAAGACGGGCGTCTTTTGTAGAATCCGCACGGATTCTAGAATAGAGAAATCCTATGGTTGAGAAGCAGGGAAAAGACGGGCGGATTTTGTACGGGACGCACGGCTTGATCAGGACGGGCGGATTCTTGATAATCCGCATGATGCGTGTCATTTATATGATGTTTTACATCTCTTTTTACACGCATTTCAGAGCTCATTTGTTTAGTTTATGCTACATTTCTCCCTATTTCCGTCTACTTCCGTATTTTGTACTTTATTTCAGAAATGTGAAGAATTTGACGGAAATCAAGCCAAATCTGTCCCGAGTAAGTCGCATTGCAAATGACGTAAAGGAATTGCTTAAGGAACGAGCTTGGTGCGCAATCCAAGGCCCGAAAGACAAGTCCACGAATTAAAAGAAGTCAAGTAGCAGCTCATCCAGTCGATCGACTAGCCTAGTCAGTCGATCGACCATGGCTCGGTTCTAGAAGCTCATCATTGTTTGAGTATTGATCGATCGACCGCCATATTCATCGATCGACCGGACTTCGATTCCAGGCATTTAGATTTAGAAAGCCCGTGAAGTTTAGGTTTTAGAGAGGATTGTTGCGTTGGTTGCTATATAACGTAATGTTGACATCGAATAAATCATCGAGTTTTTATCAGAGAACATATTAAGTTTCACATCACAATACATTAAGTTTTAGTTTTAGTTTGTTCGGATAATTAGGGTTTGCTATATCGATTCTTGCTTTGGAATTCTGCCTTGTTCCTAATCTTTCCTCTGAATTTTCGGTATTCATTCTGCCCTAATCCCGTTTATTGCTTTCTTTGTTAGTATAGAATTGATAGTTAGTGTTCCCAAGCCAATTATCGTTTCTTCATCATTGCTATTTATTTTAAGTATGAATTCCGTAATTGTCATGAGTTTTATTGTTGTTTTTACCTTCGCCATGAGTAGCTAAATCTGTAGTGCTAGGATGTAGGCGATTTATGGCTAGGCGGCATTAGATTGAACACGGACTGAACCCGCGTGTCAGTCGATCGACTGACATTGTTGGTCGATCGACTGACCTTGTAAGGTTATCTTCGTTTTAATTCTTTTTAAACTTGTATTTAACAAATCGAATGCATGCGACCAGTTAGATACCTATTTTGTGACCGACCCATTAGACCGAAAGGTAGGGTAGGTTATGTGACCGTCAATTAACTCGACTAAACTGTGATAAGATCGAAAGATAGGTATAGTTTAGACCATTAGTCGCTTTTCAGGACGAAAGTTGGTATTAGTGACATTAGGGACCTATAGTGAGATCGAGAGATGCTATTTGTTAGGAGTGGACCGAGAGGACCTCTTATTTCCCGCCTTACCTGTGTTTAATTCAGACCGACTTAGTTTGTTGCCGCCGAAGCTGTAATGACCCGACCATCCTAGTACCTTTCTTTTATCTGTTTAATCCATATCTTTAGTTTATTTTCTTCTTATTGTTATTAGTTATAGACCAGTTCAACCAACCCCATAATAGTTACCTTTGACTCGATCATAGAACAACTAGAATTTACAACGCCTCCTTGTGGTTCGACACTGTTACCACTAGCCTAGGTTAGTCTTAATAGGAGATTATAAATTTTATCTTTGGTACTCACAACGACGGGTATCAAATTTTGGCGCCGTTAGGGAGGCAATAGTCCTAATTTTAGTTGCTTTTATTTTCGGTCTTTCTCGGTTTAAGGGACTTTTGTTCCTTAAACTTTTCTTATATTCTTGTTGTAGTTTCATCTTATGCGCAGGTCACGGGGTGGAGAATTATTACCATTTGACTCCGAGATAGAGAAATCTTTGCGCGGGTTGAGACGAGCACGAAGGATATTGTCGACGAGAGGAAGAGCCGAGTACTCTGTCAAGCTATCTCGAGCACGATCTGTTTGAGGAAGACCAACGGTCTTCACCCACCTCTTCGGTGAAACATTACCTCTCCGAAATTCCAGTCATGGCCGAGGAAGCGAGTATAGCTAGTTTTTCGAGCCGAGCCGACCGCCGACTTTACAAAGGGTTCGAATTACGGAGAAGCCAGAAATTCGAACCAAAGCCTGCTTACATTACTATGGTTGAGAGAAACCAGTTTGGGGGAGCTGCAAATGAAGATGCGGCTAAGCACATGGAGACCTTCATTGACTCTGCAGCGCCATTCCCCCACCGGTGGCGTGACCCGGATCAAATCAAGGAGACCATGTTCATCTTTTCCCTTCGTGATGCCGCAAGGGAATGGTATAGGGATTTGGACAAGACCGTTCGAGATCACGATTGGAATACATTGGCATTGGCGTTCTACAAAAAGTACTTCTCTGCTTCAAGGACGATCGCTATTAGAGCTCAAATCACGGGCTTTAAACAAGGGCCGGATGAGAATTTCCACGAGGCATGGGTCCGATTCAAGAAGTTGGTGCGGACCATACCGCACCATGGGATTGCAAAATGGAGTTTGTGCAATCATTTCTACAATGGGTTGTACGACGATCGAGAGGGCCATTTTGGATGCGCCAATGGGAGATTCGGCTTTGAAAATTTGGGAGCAACCAAAGGGTGGAAAATCATTGATGATCTCGCTACCCACAAGGCCGAGTATGGGAATTCGAGAGGGAACCGGAGGAGAGCTGCTTGAATCTTCCTCTGTTCTTGCACTTGAGGCTCTTCTTGCAAGATTTGACAAGTATGAGCTAGGAGGAGTCTCTAAGGGTGGGATATACCAAGTCAATCTTTGTGTCGACGGTCCCTTCGTCTGCAAAAGGTGTGGAGTTGAGGGCCATGTCTCAAAAAATTGCCCTAGTCCATTTGAATCTTGCGCCCTTCCAACACTATAGGCGGACAAAACACCTACTTTGAGCCAAGCCACCCGAATTTGAGTTGGAGAAGCCAAAATGTCCAAAATCCAACCCAACATCCGCCACAAAGACCAGTAGTATGTTCCGCCCCATCAAAAGCAACAAAGCAGATGCAGAAGCCTCCTTATGCGCGCAGCAGAAGAACAATCACAAAATTCTGAGTTTTACGAGCTTAAGAATCTTTTGCTAAAGGAGTCCCAAGCAAGAGAGGCCGGGATGAAGTTACTTGAGAGCCAAATTGCTCAACTAGCTAGTAAAAGTAACACTCGAGCTCCCGGACACCTACCCACTCAACCCGAACAAAAGGAGACCCTAAATGCCATCCCCTTGAGGAGCGGGTCCACCCTTGACGGTCTGCCATGGTTGAGGATCTTTGTCGAGAAAGATGAGCCGAAAAACAAGCCAAGAGAAAGCTTCAACGAACAATTCAAAGAAAAAGACGTCACCAGGAAAAATCGATCGATCGATCGATATACCTAGTCGATCGATCGATTTACGGGTTCCAGGAGCTTCTGGAACTGTGCATTCCAGTCGATCGACTGAGGAGGGTGGTCGATCGACCGATATCACTGCTGATGCTGAAGATTTTCGTCCTTTAATGCCAACTAATCTACGAGACCACTTGTTTCGGGGTACCACCGTCCCGAAAGTTCTAGGGGCACTGACCAGTCTTGATGGGTCGATCCGGCTCAAGTTCGATCCAATGACGGTCAATGGGTCTCATTTGAGACGGTCTGAGGAGGGATCTAGCTTCAACAAAGAAAAGGTAACGGACTTCCAGCCAAAGTCCAAGGACGCCGGCGCGCGCGAATTAGAGGAGAGGGCTAAGGTGCTCCTTACAGCCCCATATCCGGAGAGACTCGTGCCAACCAGGGAACAGGTATCTTTCAGTAAGTTTGAGAAAGTTATCCGTAGTCTGAATGTCACTACTACAAAACTTGTGATGGACATCGGACTTTTCACTATATGGACATCGGATACACAACCGATGTAGAGTTTGGTCATGTCCATTATGGAGTAATGGACATCGGATTTTAAACCGATGTCCATTAAAATTTGCACATCGAATTTTTAGGAAAACCGATGTCTATTTGATCAATGGACATCGGATTTTTAGGAAAACCGATGTCTATTTGATCAATGGACATCAGATTTTTAGGAAAACCGATGTCTATTTGATCAACGGACATCAGCCTTTTTGGAAGTCTGATGTCCATTACTTGCCATAGGCATCAGATATCTAAATAGTCTGATGTCTATTGTAAAATATAGACATCGGTTTTTTATAAAAATCCGATGTTTATAATTATTAATTTTTATAAAAAAAAATATATATTACTAAATTATTACCCAATACATTACTACTACACATGATCACAAATGCAAAAGATGATTCAATAATCAACAAATATGTTTATACAATCAATCGATTATCTGAAGTCAATTACGAAAAGATCCAAATTTATTAAGACAACTAACCTATCAACAAAAATAGAAACCAAGTTATAACATAACTCGATGTAAAAAAAAGGTCCTCGACCAAATGGCGGCAATTAGTACTCTTGATTTTGCATAGTAGATCCTCATTAGCAATAAATCGGCATAGCCCCTCCCCATAAGCCTTACGCCTTAACTTTGTCCAAATTATGAAGGTAATTAGAATTCTCGAGACACTAATAGGAAATATGACTAGATGTACAAAAGTATAAAATTTATTGACACATTTAGGATTAGGATCAAGAGCGTACAGTTCAGTTACAATACGGATGAACCGTCTATTAAAAGCTCAAACATGTCATCTAATTCAACATCACGTCCTGCGTTTCAATTCCACAATATTAGAGAAATGAAAAAAATTGGGCCTAAGATAGAACACAGAAGACAAAAGAACAATAATTAGACCTAATGTTATGGTAATGGCGAAATAACATTTATAGTCTTTAATGAAGCTACGTCGCCGGACATCCGTTATAAGCGGCTCACTGCGATGGAGCCATGAGCTTCAACGACTTCAATTGGCCAAAATAATTACCATGTACCCTTACAGCGGCACATACTGCAACATCATCACGATCCTTATATGCAACCGCTCTCATCTCGGCTTCATTCCCTAATGAAAAATTCATTAAAAGTCCGTAAAAAAGAATCATCAAATGAGTAATTGGCACGAGGTTTGACTAGATGGGTTTGACTAGATCTTTGCTGAGAATGTTAATTGCGAAAAATGTCAACAACACTAGTAGAAGTGAACCCAGATATATATCTCATCCCCAGTAATAGCTAAATCCAAGATTGTTAGATATTGCTGAATAATGCAACAAGATTGAAGTTTAAACGTCTACTTGAACTACATACCTTAAAAATGATCCAATGGGTATTTGACTTCAGATAAGTTGATCTGATCCTGTAGAGTCATAGAGATAAAATTGATTTACCTAATGCTTATAAATATAAACATTTTCAAAATGTGGTATAAAGAATTGTGACAAACACTTCCCCATATGAAGCCTCGCTTTATCTCGTTAAGAAACCCCAATCATGACATTGTTCCAAGTCCCTTCGTTGAAACACAAGGTCATATGAACCATCTTGCCTACCCAATTGCAGCTATCAAGAACCTCGCTACAAACGGGACAGGTGTTTATGAGCGGCTCTCTGCAGGTAAGAATAAACGATAAGAAACGTATAATTGATTCCAAGTATAAACTATTGAAGGATACCATACTAGAATTACTCTAGTCATTGTTCAAGTTGTAGTCCCTAAGATTGCATGATTTAAAATATTGAAGGATACCATACTAAAATATTGAAGTATAAAATTGCATGAAACGAATAAAGAAAGGTCTAAAATTGCATGATTTAAAATCTCTAGTCATTTGTTCAAGTTGTAGTCCCTAACAATCTAACTAGAATTACTCAAACAGTTTTTCTTTGCAAGATAAACACAAAAACTTGTTCTATAAAGAGAAAGGTCTAAAATTGCATGAAACAATAGCCGAATTAGAGAAATAGATAGTTCATTACCTCATAAGTTCAACCCATACTCAAATTTTATTACTTCTCCAATTTTCGTATGGCCTACTAAGAAAAAATCACACAACTCACCATCATGCGTAAGAGATATCAGAATATGAAGAGCAACAGTTTTGGCAAATAGTGAACAACTATACTATTTTAGCAATCCTTTTGTCCATTGCATCTAACCTATTTCAATTTCCGAGTTATTCAACTTCTCGTTAGATCATACTAGCACTCAAATATGAAATGAACCCAAAGAAAATGACAATGCAATCCATTAAGCAAAGTTCATTATCAGTCATCTAACCCAACTCCCCTTACCACATGATGTGAATGAGCGATTCAAGGTAGTGGGGAAATGTCACTGCCATTGTTACAATCAATGCACTTTCCAAGAATTTTCTCTCGCCCACAATCCTCAAGCCATTCAAGGCAGTGGGGAAATTAGGAAGTTAAGAGGTAAACGCTAAATCTCAAGCTACAAAATTGGGATCTTTGTTGAATAGACAATGTACTCAATACTCCCAATACTCATCCAAACTAAACCAATTTGCCTCACAAAAAAACTTAATACAAAAAAAAAAATGGCGATTAACCAAAGTTGGAGAAGAAATTAATCAAACCTAAAAGAGGGGCGAGGAGCAATAGTGTCGAGTAGTACTCCGGTGGTCGCCCTTAATTCACGCAAGACATATGGGATGAATAGTCCCCCTTCTTTCATATGGAGTCTATCCCTTCCCTTGACTCTGTATGTGTAGCAACATATACGGTTCACCCTAATAAAAACCCATTTCATCAAAATTAGGGTTTTACTTTCCAAAGAAATTAAACAATTTCATCAAAACAAAATCAAACAATTAATCAAGAGATAAGATTAATATAAGAATAAATCAGGTTAATAATGAAATCAACAAAGAAATTGGAAAAAAAGGATGGAGAAGAAAGAAACCGTTGGAAATCGAGAACATCGACGAAATGGAAGGGGTGGACGTGGGGAATGAACGCATCTGCGGTTGCCGTTGATGTCGATGAAGAAGTCACTGGTGGACTAGTACCGGTCATAGTGAGTAGCGATGAGTCGAGAATGTTCGGGTTGGGACTTGGGAGTGCGAGAGTCTTTGGAGTTAGGAGAAGAAGTCGTAGTGAATAAGCGAGTAGTGTGATAGTTGGGTACGGAGTTGTTTTAAGTCTTATTTTGGGTGAATCAAATGGACATCTGATATAATAATATACCATGTCTATTTATGGCCAGTTTTGATGGACATCAGTTTTATTAAAAGGCTGATGCATATTAAATCACATGTACATCGGTTTTTTCTAAAACTCTGATGTCTATTATTTATACATCAGTTTTTTTAGATATTCGATGTCCATTAAGTGATGTCCATAGGGAGTTTTGTAGTAGTGTGTGCAAGTCCCCTTCCTTGAGCTAGTTAACCAAGTACCCGCTTACACCAAATTTATGAAACAACTGTTGTCTAAAAAGCGGTCACTTGAAACGATGCACTGGCACACATCGCACTTACCAAGGAGTCTTGTTCTTATCTGTCTCACACTGCGCCCCTTAAGTTAGAGGACCCGGGCAGTTTTTCCGTCCCTTGTAGCATAGGTACCTTTTCTATCGAAAAGGCTTTATGTGATTTGGGAGCTAGCATAAGTGTCATGCCCTTGAGTCTAGCTAGGAAGCTTAAACGACCCGGGTTTGCTATTCACGAGATGACGATCCGGATGGTGACCGATCTGCGGTCGAGCCCATAGGAGTCCTAGAGGACATACCCGTCCCGGATAGGGAAGTTTTTCTTCCCCATCGACTTTGTTGTCCTTGATATGCCCGAGGATGACCATATTCCCATCATTTTGGGAAGGCCATTTTTGCACACTTCTTTGTGTGCGATCATCGACGTCGGTCTAGGTACTTTGACCTTCAAAGTAGGAAAGCACTCTATTGTTTTTGCCCAGTAGGCTAAGAAAAAGGACCCCATGTGGCTGTCACTTGTAATACGGTCTACGAAAAGAGATCGTACTTTGTACTTTCCGACATGCCTATTACTATCTGCTTTGTATTAACCCCTCCGCCCCGGATTGGGAGCAAGATGGAGGAAGAATCTGTTGTTTTCAATAATGCGGGAGCTGGTTCGGGAAGGGAGTACTACAAGTTGCGCCACCGTATAAAGCGACCGATCATTCAAAGAGGAGGCCTAGGACGCTTAAGCTATGGGACTGATGAAGAAGTAGAGGATGAGCCAGCCAAGGTGAGATGGGCTGATTTGGACTCAGATGATTCTGAGGAGTCCTTGATTGGGAAGATGACGACGATGATCACCTGAATTCTCCGTCTGTCGAAGGCCGGGAAGGGTGCAACGATAAGATGAGCACCATTGAGGCTACCTCTAGTAGCCGAGAAGCCGACAAGTGGGCCATACCGTGGTCCTTTTTTATCAACTATTAGTTGATCAAATTCGTTATAAACTTCATTTTATTGCTTTCGAACTATTTTCTATTGCTTTTGTGTGCGCGAAAACTTCGCTTTTATTTTGTTTGCTTAGGATTTTTAAGTACTTTAGACTTCGTTCTGGGTTTTGCGCAATTTCGGGCGCGTACTATTGTGCATTTGCAGGTATTTAGAGCTTATTAGCTCAAATCATTGAGCAATTACGAAGAAATAAGAGATCTGCGGAAGATGTTTTCGATCGATCAACGGTATCATTGGTCGATCGACTGAGTTGCGGGTTACAGGAGCTACTGTTCACGACCATCTGGTCGATCGACTGCCTCTTTAGGTCGATCGACTGCTGCTGCTGCTATATTCTTTCACGACCTTTCCCCTGCTGTGTTTGGTCGATATGCGGATCTAAGGGAGTCTTCTACTCCACTTCATTTTCCGTCGCATTATCTATTTCTTCTTTTGTCTCATTTATGCACAATTTTTACGTTTCAAAATTGTTTTCTTCGGTCTTACGCGTGGTAATTTATGTCTTTCAGGCACACTTATCGGTAGCACTGCTGGCTACTGAAACCTCCTAGCTCACGCTGGTTTGGGGAGGTTTCTTTTGCTGCGTTTAAAGTCTTGTGAGTTCCCAAGTCTTTACCTTATGTCATTGTGTTTTATTTCCCTTTTCTCGCAAATTCCCGTTTTCCATTTTTCTTCATTACATGATTTTGCACAATAGGGACATTGTGCGATTTGGTTTGGGGAAGGGTTTTGCGTCGCATATCATTTGCTTGCATTCACGTTTACATTTTTGCCTTGCATTGTTTATTTCATTCTCATATATACAAAATTCAAAAAAATTGAAAAATTTCAAAATTTTCCATAAAACGCACGTTTATTTTAGCATATAGGTCGAGTCGGAACGGTAGTATTTCAAGGATGATTTTGCATTTGCACCTGTTTTGCCTAAAGCCTTGCTAACTGACATGTTATTAGTAGAATCGTAAATGCATATCTACGAGTTTTCGTTGAACTATTTGCTGAACTTTGGACTTAACTTTAAAAATTGGCAAGCTACATCATATTTCTGAGGTTTAGAGCCCATAACTGGTGACATTCATGACCAGTTCATCTAGGAATGTGAGTAGTACTCCTTATGAGACATGTTTCCTTAATTTGCATGAATATGAACTTGATCTACTTAATACCTGTATGCATTCGGGTTGTGGTTTGTCGACACATGTGGTAGAGGTTTCCTTTTCTCATTTTGCCCATAAGCTCCACACTGCCAAAAATATCCTTTTTGTCCCATTTACTACATCCTACATATAGCCTACCTCTGTCAAGCTAGTAGTCTGGTTTCTGGGATTGTTACTCATTTTTGGTGGCATTTGCTCTTTTGAGATGAAGTTGGGAAGATGAAAAGAAAGAAAGAAAATAAGAAAAAAAAAAGAAAAAAAAAAAAGAAAACAAAAAGAGTTCCGTACTGTTCAAGGAAGTCGATCGACTGCCCAATATAGTCGATCGACTGAAGCTCGAAGAGAAAAAGAAAAAAGTCAATTCGCATAATTTAGTCCTTATCTTTTGGCGATTTTTGCTCCCATGTTTCATTTATATCTTGTGGGGAGTTTTATTGATTTGATAGTTGGAGATTGTGAGTTTTGTGCTCGTTATAGCACCGTTTCGTTTGTTATTGAGCAAGAAGTTGGATGTTGTCACTTGGTTCCGTTTTGGTACTAGCTTGATCACCTGTACCTCCACTTCACCATAAAATGTTTTGCCTCTTCTTACCCATACCTCACATTTCCATATATATACCTCGGCATGTGTCTTTGGTCATCTGTTGGTTGGAATGCATATGTACGGTCGTAGAGATCATTTTCATATTTTATTGCTGGCATGTTTTCATAGGTCGTAGTTAGGTGAGAGTCACTACAAAATTAATTCTTCCTATCTTACAAATATATCACCTGTGCTTAATTGAGTGATTTGAGCGACCCGTGAAAGTCCAATTTGATAAGTCCCTATAGTCAACGGTTCAAATAGTTTTACGACTTTATAATTCGTTTGCATGATTCACATTATCTTGATTGATTGTTGGTTATGCATTAAATTGGTTTAGGCTTTACGATTGTCAATTCGCTCGAGATTGAACTCGTTCCATTAGGTCATTAGATCGAGTCTAGTTCTTGCTTGGGGACAAGCAAGGTTTGGTTTGGGGAGATTTGATGCGTGTCATTTATATGATGTTTTACATCTCTTTTTACACGCATTTCCGAGCTCATTTGTTTAGTTTATGCTACATTTCTCCCTATTTCCGTCTACTTAGTATTTTGTACTTTATTTCAGAAATGTGAAGAATTTGACGGGAAATCAAGCCAAATCTGTCCCCGAGTAAGCTGCATTGCAAATGACGTAAAGGAATTGCTTAAGGAACGAGCTTGGTGCGCAATCCAAGGCCCGAAAGACAAGTCCACGAATTAAAAGAAGTCAAGTAGCAAGCTCATCAATCGATCGACTAGCCTAGTCGATCGATCGACCATGGCTCGGTTCGAAGCTACTGTTGCTGAGTATTCAGTCGATCGACCGCCATATTCAGTCGATCGACGAGACTTCGATTCCAGACGAGATTTAGAAAGCCCGTGAAGTTTAGGTTTTAGAGAGGATTGTTGCGTTGGTTGCTATATAACGTAATGTGAAAGACATCGAATAAATCATCGAGTTTTTATCAGAGAACATATTAAGTTTCACATCACAATACATTAAGTTTTAGTTTTAGTTTGTTCGGATAATTAGGGTTTGCTATATCGATTCTTGCTTTGGAATTCTGCCTTGTTCCTAATCTTTCCTCTGAATTTTCGGTATTCATTCTGCCCTAATCCCGTTTATTGCTTTCTTTGTTAGTATAGAATTGATAGTTAGTGTTCCCAAGCCAATTATCGTTTCTTCATCATTGCTATTTATTTTAAGTATGAATTCCGTAATTGTCATGAGTTTTATTGTTGTTTTTACCTTCGCCATGAGTAGCTAAATCAGAGTGCTAGGATGTAGGCGATTTATGGCTAGGCGGCATTAGATTGAACACGGATCGAACCAGCGTGTCGATCGATCGACCGACATTGTTGGTCGATCGACTGACCTTGTAAGGTTATCTTCGTTTTAATTGTTTTTAAACTTGTATTTAACAAATCGAATGCATGCGACCAGTTAGATACCTATTTTGTGACCGACCCATTAGACCGAAAGGTAGGGTAGGTTATGTGACCGTCAATTAACTCGACTAAATTGTGCTAAGATCGAAAGATAGGTATAGTTTAGACCATTAGTCGCTTTTCAGGACGAAAGTTGGTATTAGTGACATTAGGGACCTATAGTGAGATCGAGAGATGCTATTTGTTAGGAGTGGACCGAGAGGACCTCTTATTTCCCGCCTTACCTGTGTTTAATTCAGACCGACTTAGTTTGTTGCCGCCGAAGCTGTAATGACCCGACCATCCTAGTACCTTTCTTTTATCTGTTTAATCCATATCTTTAGTTTATTTTCTTCTTATTGTTATTAGTTATAGACCAGTTCAACCAACCCCCATAATAGTTACCTTTGACTGATCATAGAACAACTAGAATTTACAACTTCCTCCTTGTGGTTCGACCCTGTTACCACTAGCCTAGGTTAGTCTTAATAGGAGATTATAAATTTTATCTTTGGTACTCACAACGACGGGTATCACCGCACGGATTTTGGCACAGATTAAAATCTTGCTTCTGGACAACATACGGGACGGGCGTCCCGTGGAGAAGACGGACGGATTGTCTGGGACGGGCGGATTTCTTTGAATCCGCTCGGATTCTTCCTCAGTTTCAACTTTTCTTTTCCGTGGGCCCTGGACGGGCGGATTTGCTTGGATCCGAGCGTCTCTGCTTCTTTCTCCTTCTTCTTTCTTCTTTCGTGAAATGATAAACCCCTTTTTCACTGATTTTCTCTTTTATCTCTTTTTTTTTTTTCTGAAATTTGCTCATAAATCATGTAAGATGACTCTCTCTCTCTTCTCTCTCATGCAAGAAATTAAATGCAAAAATAAAATGTACAATATTATACAAAATAAAAGGGTTCAAGAAATATCTTACAAATGGTGGTTTGAGGTAGGACTCTACCAAACTAGTTTAATTTGTAGAAATTCTTATCCATAGAGCTCAAGGCTCTCAACAAAAGGTCAAAAGCTTGTGAGCAAGCTCCAAACAAGCATAAGTATGGGTTGCTCCATTTGAAAATGAAATTTGGCCAAGGAGGCTTGTAGAATGTTCTTTTTCTTGCCTCCTCCTTAGTGTTAGGGCTTTCCCAATGCTTTAAGTAAATACATCCATGATTCTTGTTAATATTAAGCATGAAGTGTGGTTCATTTCCATCCGGGGGCTTCCACTTACCAACTTCTTCTTCAATTTTGGTGATGACGATAGCATTTTGATTTTTCAATCCTTCCAAGGTGGAAGGAGAGTTTTCATGACTTTGATGATCGGATACCATAGGAGTTGAGATTATGGGTGCCAAATCTTCACAAGTAGCCTCACGAGCAATTTTCTCTTTGAGCTTTTTCACCAAATAACTCTTGTAAGACACTTTGGCTTTTTTAAGAAGATCTAACATATCCTCTTCAATGATCATTGGCTCCATGATAGGTGCCAAGTGGTCTTCATGAAGGATAAAGGAAGGACGTTCTTCTTCATGATAGGGTATCTCAAATGTCTCAAGGATAGGCTCCTCAAGCAAGGTGATATTGTGAATCCCTCCTCTAGGTTCATCATCATTGTTGCTATCTTCACGTAAATCATGAATGGGGGCTTTATCTAGCTCTTTTTTCAATACCTCAACGTTCACATCAAAGGACACACCCTCATAGTCACAAAGGTTAAGAACATTTGGTTTGCTCAACCTCATGTCTTCCTCATCAAACACAACACTCTCATAGTCACAAGAGCTCAAAGAACTTGGCTCCTCCCACTTCTCATCTTCCATATCAAAGGTCACCACTTCAAACACGCATTTATGCTCAATATCCAAAGAGCGGTGGTGAGTGATTGCTTGGAATTCTTTTAATTGGGCAATTTGAATCCCCAATTCCTTTCGTTGGATAGCGATGTTTTTAAGAACATCTTCTTCTTTTCGGCTCTCTTCTAGCATTTGCTTGAAGAAGTTTTGTTGGTCTCCCATCATTTGGAGGATCATGTTTTGAATGGGTTCATCTTTTTGTTGTGGGTAAGTGTGAAAGTGGTTGTTTTGTGGCAATTGAAGTTCATTGTGAAATGGGTATCGGGTGAGTGGTTGATGTTGATATTGGGTGTGGTAATTTTGGTGGGAAAAATTGGGGTAGTGGTTAGGATTTTCGTTGTACAAATAGTAAGGTAGGTTTGTGTTGACTTGCTCTTCAGACTCCCCATACCCATAGTCATACTCAAAAGATCTACCACATACTCCATAACTCATGTCTTGAGTCATCATAACTTAAGGCAGAGAGATAACTACAAACACGGAAACTACACGAAAATGGTAAGAACAATCCTTGAGGAACAAGTTCCTCAAGGTAAAAGCACAAATAAAAATAGACAAACAAGTAAGAACTTAATCACATAGCACCATCCCCGGCAACGGCGCCATTTTGATGCGGACGATGTCGTCACTCATCCAATCAAACACATTTATAATACTCAACAAACTACTAGTTAGCGGTAAGTCGAGGTCGATCCATGGGACGGTGTGCTTTGGGTTCTAAGTCTATCTATCTCAATTTATGCTAGTGTCACAATTTGGTTGGGTTTGTAGTTGTGTTCTAATCTAATAAAAGCAATAAACAAGCAAACAATGAACTAAGAGATGTAAACAAATGATTAAAGGTGCTAGGATATCATGGGGTCATAGGGGATTCATGGTGTTGATCATACAAACATGTTTACAAAGTTGCAAGCAATTAATGTTGTGGAGGAACCGAGTTGGGTTATATCTTACGGTTCTTAGGAAGAGTTGGGTTCCGGAGCCGAATCGATTAGATTGTACAACATCTACAAGTCGACTTACTTTCCTCCTATTCAACTTCTATGCATGGTCTAACAAGACTCGAGTTGGTTTATATCTTACGAGTCAAGTTGAGTAGATAAGAGATGGTAAAAATGCAAGGATTCATAGGCTTAGCATTTCATCAAACATAACATGTGCATGAAGTCGACATCACAACAAGCAAGCAATTTAATCATGTGAACATATTAGATTAAGCATGAATCAATCCCATGTTGGTTTCCCTTAATTACCCACTAATCCTAGCTAAGTAACTACTCACTCATCATCATGGGAAACATGTCATTAATGGTGTCAATCATCACAACAAGTATAAACATGATAATAGAATGAAGAGATGGACAATAAAGATTAAAGAGTAAAGGAATTATACCAAACTTGAGGTGATCCAAATAATAATGCAAAGAATAATAGAAGAACTTGATGATTGATGGAAGGTTGTCAATCTCCCAATAATAACCCAATAATCTTCAATTACCCAATAACAAACTTGAATAATAAACTTGAACAATAATTAAAGAGAGATTAATGTGTAATTTGTGGAAAGATTAAAGAGTAATCTATTCTAATCTACTCCTAATCTAATCTAAAGAAGGATTTTCTACTCTAAAAACTTGTCTCTCTAGATGCCCCCTTTGATTATTTACAAGTGGGGTATTTATAGTAGAAATTAGGTGGATGCATTAGGGTTAACTAAGGGCTAAACTAGTAATTACACTTTTTAAGTTGAGCAAGGAGGACCCGGTATTTTCTGAGAGAAGGGCTTCTCTTTTCGTGGCTTGAAGAATAAAATCCGTGCTGAGAAGAAATCCGTGCGTATTGGGGTCGGGACGGGCGGAATCTGGCAAAGGAATCCGAGCGGATTCAAGAGAATCCGGGCGGATTCGCTTGGATGAATCCGAGCGGATTCAGAACAGGACGCTCGGATTGTTTAGTAGAGACGGGCGGATTTGAGACAATCCGCTCGGATTGTTCTTCAGCAGTGGTTCTTCTTCTTTTTCTTCCCTTTTTGCTCATTTCCATTTTATTCTTGCGGGATTGGTCTTTAGTCCTTGCTTCCTGTTCATACTAGTCCATCTATTATTGTCAAGTAGCTTCCAAATGTGCACGAAAGACGGGAATTTCCGCCTTATTGTCTCCTTTTCTACAAAACAAATGAAATGCGATAGAAAAGCAAATAGGAAGGTTTTGACGGATAAAATGGCCATAGAATGTTATAATAGCATGCAAAATAGGCTCAATTAGGGGACTAAATGTGCGCAAATAATGTTCACATCAGGATATTTGATGTGAATATTATTTGCGCACATTTAGTCCCCTAATTGAGCCTATTTTGCATACTATTATAACATTCCATAGCCATTTTATCCGTCAAATGCTTTCTATTTTGCTTTCCTAGTGCATTTCGTATGTTTTATAGAAAGGAGGATAATTAGGCGGAAATTCCCGTCTCTCGTGCATATTTGGAAGCTTTTTCATGATATTGGATGGACTAGTATGTAGAGGAAGGCAAGAATGATGACCAAGGATGTAGGAATAAAGAGTATATAGAAGGATCATAGGCTTAAGAGCAAGGATGACGAGAAGGAAGTCATTGCAAGAAGAAATTGCTCAGAACCAAACAAAGGGTTACTCCTTGGGCTCTGAAAGTATGCTAGATGAAATGGCGTCGAAAAATCAAGTGTTCTAGGCTTTTGAATCACTCTAATAGGAGTCCGGATGAGAAAGTGACGTCCGTTTTACAATCCGAGCTCAAACAGAGAAGCTGTCCGCCAATCCGCTCGTCCCGAGACTCAAGACGCTCGTCCCCCCCTCCAGGACGCTCGACCTGAAGCCTTGTGATCCGAGCGTCCTGTGCTCACGACGCTCGTCTTGAGGCCTTGTGATCCGAGCGTCCCGAGACCAATCCGCTCGGATTCCTCTCCAGTGCCAACCGTCCCTCGGCCTAGACGCTCGGGATGAGCATATTTTCTGGAGACCACCAAAAAGGAGACTAGCATCTCCCTTCGAGAGGAGCATTTCCTCAACTCAACAATTAGCATTATTATTTACTAATCTACCCTTGCTTAACCTAATGATGTACTACTATATATACTCCATTTGTAATAATCAAACCATCAAGCTTTCTTAGATTAAAATCAACATTCCTTATATTAGATTAGGAGTAGATTATAATAGATTATCCTTTAATCTTTCCACAAAATTACACATTAATCTTTCCTTAATTATTGTTCAAGTTTATTATTGAGTAATTCAAGTTTATTATTGGGTAATTAGAAGATCATTTGGGTTTATTGGGAGATTGACAACCTTCCATCAATCATCAAGTACTTCTATTATTCTTTGCATTATTATTTTGGAATCTCCGTAGGTATAATTCTCTTAATCCTTGTTTTAATTATTATTAATCTTTCTTACTTGTTCATCATGTTTTGCCTTGTTAATATGATTGGCAACCTTGTTAGCATGTTAAACTTGATAATGAGTGAGTAGTCTCTTAGCTAGGGTTAATGGGGAATTAGGGGAAACCAACATGGGGATTGATTCATGCTTAATCTAATATGCTTTCATAATTAATTTGCTTGCTTGTTGTGATTTCAAATTATGCACATGTTATGTTTGATGAGATGCGAGCCTATGAATCCTTGCATTTTTTTACCCATCACTTATCTTTTCAATGAGACTTGTAAAACATAAACCAACTCGAGTCTCATTAGACCATGCATATAGTTGGATAGGGAGGATTAAGTCGACTTGTAGGTATTGTACAATCTAATCGATTTGGCTCCGGGACACAAACCTTATTAGGGATTGTAAGATATACACTAACTTGATCCCATCACAACAATAAGTGCTTGCATCTAGTAGAGAACATGTTTGTATGATCAACTCCCATGAATCCCCTATGAACCCATAATATCCTAGCACTTTTAATCATTTGTTTACATCCTTCCTTTTATTGCTTATTTTACTTTATTGCTTGCATTAGTCTAGACACAACTACAAACCCAAACAAATTGTGACACTAGCATAAATTGAGATAAATAGACATAAAACCCAAAGCACACCGTCCCATGGACCGACCTCGACTTAACCACTAACTAGTTGTTTTGTTGAGAATATAAATGTGTTTGATTGGATGTGTGACGACTAACTAGTTGTTTTGTTGAGAATATAAATGTGTTTTGTTGATATATATATATATATATATATATATATATATATATCTCATATATATCTCATATATATCTCAACCAATCCATTATCTCATTTTTCATCAATCTCCCCAAACCCTAAACTCCAAACCCTAAATATTCGAAACCTAAACTCCAAACTTTCTTCAATAATGAATCAGAACATTCGTTTAACATTAATAACGATCGAGTACAACAAATGTTTCATACGCCGCTTAGAGGAAATGGAGAGGAAGAACAGGCTCTTCCTTGATGATGTTCCGATCCCACTTAAGGAGGCCACCCTTCGTGGTTTGGTGCCGAAGTTGGAGCAGCTGCATGCAGATATTGCATCTGCTTTACAAGACCTCCAAATAGCAAAGGAGGAGAGGATCATTCTCATGGAAGATAATGCCTTCCTAAAAACCGTTCTAAGTACTAGTTTAGTTTAGTTTTTATTTTATTTTGAATATCAATTAACAAAGTTTATGAATATTAAATGTGGATTTGTTTTACTATCCTCTTCATCATCTTCTTTGATTTATTTTATTTTATTTTATTTGTTTTACTAATAAACGCAGAAAAACTAATCGGATAATTAGAGAAAGAATGGGAACAATGACGGAGAAAAACACACACAAAATAATTAGAGAAAGAACAATAATGTTGGAGATGACAAAACCTAAAACCATTAAGAGATAGATATATACCTGATAATTAGAGAAAGAACAATGACAGAGACGATGAGAAAGAGACGACGACGGCAACAGTGAAGAGAGATGATAGAGCGACGCCGAGGGAGAGTTTTGACGGTGATGCAGAGTGTTTTTGTGTTTGTGTTTGTTTTTGTTTTTGTGTTTGTGTATGTGTATGTGTATGTGTATGTGCAGTATCTGTGTTTGTGTGGTATTGTGGTGTTTGTTTTTATTTTTCTATACACTGAAAGTATTGACAACGGTTTTTTAAATTATAAACCGTTGTCATTACGAATAACAACGGTTGTCGAAATTAATCGTTATTATTTTTCCCTGATTTTTGCCAAAATAATATAATCCAATTAACAACGTTATTATATATTACGTGATAAACCGTTGTTATTATTTTATCAATGACAACGGTTATTATTTATATAACAGTTGTTATAAGTAATGACAACGGTTATAGTTCTGGTAACCGTTGTTATTAATTTTCACTGAATTCCGAGAAAATAAAATAATACAGTTAACAACGTTATCACCAATTCGTGTTAATATGCGTTGTTAAAGAGTCGTTGTTATTGCCATATTTGTAGTAGTGCTTGATCCTAATGGACCCTTGCTGGAGGATAGTAAGCTTTTCTTTCCTTGCGTTTTTAGAAACGAGGGGGAAGGTAGTAGGTTAAGGGTACATGAACAAAATGATGATGGAGAAGTGGAAGAAAGTGAAGGTGAAAATAAAAGTCATGTAGATGAGGATGGTTTAAGTTCAAATGATGAGGAGGATGATGATGAAGGCACTATTAGCGATAATAGTGGATGATGGGTGAAGAGCAAAAGACATGAAGAAGGGAGGTTTGTCCGATGCTGATTGGTGGCGACCTTAGCTTCTAACTACGGACATAACTTTGTGAGCACCCCCTTTATTTGTTCAGCTGCCTCAGCTCTCGCCTTGTCCACGTCAAAGATGGCGAACCGATTCAACATAGTAGGTAGACGGATCCAAGAACACCGACACCTCTCTTCTTGAGGCATGGTGGCACCAACATTCTTCCTCCGAAGCCTTAGCAAAACATTAGAAATAAACGAGGCATAAGCTAGGGCAAGAGAAGGAACAAATGATTGAGAATGGAATGGCAAGATCAAACCAAGAGTGAAAATTCGCCTTTTATAGAGAACAATTATAAGACGATCCATGAATGGCAAAGGAATCAATATGGTCCCCCCAACTACCCAGAGTAGTAAAGAAGTGGAGATCCGAGGAGACCTGTTCAAATGATTGACCAAGACCCCACAAAATCCAAAAGTCCATAAATGCAAAACAAAATAAAATGATGAAAACTGTTATGCTATACAAATACAAATCAACCTGTTACATAGTTACAAACGCCGACAGTACAACGCAAACAACAAACGTAAAAACTAAAGCTACGACAATCAGTAGTGATCTTCAAGGAGTAGATCTTCGACAAAGTAACAAAGTACGCTGGACGGTTCACCCAAGACCTACGACACGGGCCACCGCCCACCCTAAGGGAAGGATAAGATGGACCAAAGACCATAAAAATCAAAATAAGTAGCGGTCTGAATGGACTAGAGATAAATCCTCAATGAGCCTACCCATCCCATTTAGAGCTAGCAACTACGCGAAAGATGAGGCCTATGTTCCCTCCGGACGTTCCCAAGGACGTTTCCGATGGAGGAGAGGCAAGCAGGATTCAAAGCTATGTCCAAAGAAGACGAGGCCACCCCTGAAAGAGAAATACTGGGAAGATCAACTTCTGGACGACGTAGGTGCGGATTCGAATATCCAGGAGTTATCTAAACCCCACCAAAGGGCCAGTCGCTCGAAAACAACCGCCTGAACTGGCTCACAATGGACTCAATTACCACCCATTGAAACAGCTCCAATCCACTTCCCATATAGGATCCCACCGACGAGGCACGCCCCCGGTTGAACGTCCCTCATAAAGATCCCATCGGAATCGGCTAAACAAAACGCGTCATCTGGGCATCAGCCTGTACCACCCACCGAGCGAGGTGCAACAGGGTGGTTGATCACCCGACAACACCGTTACGACACAGGTCGGATGTTACGCAGAATTCCATCCAAAATCGAACGAATAATGGAGAGAATAAATCCATAAGAAAGCATTACGAGTGCCGTGATGGCCATTTGCATTTTCCACGAGAAGATTTTTCTACCATAAGGTGAAGACGAAGAGAAAATGGCCTGAAGAATAGGTCTGGGCTTGCCTACCGAAGGGTCTAAAGGGTCCCCCTCTCAATGGTCTCTATGGAAGGCCGACCTCAAGTCCCAGAGGAGGTCGACTTTGGAGAGTCAAATCCCCCCTCTAATGGAGAAGAGGGGGATCGACCCAGCCAGCCACAACCGACCTGGCATTTCAGACAACTCTTCAGCTTTCCCCTATACTTTCTGAACCGGCTTCACAGTCATTCTACAACAGTGCACAGGAGGCCTGATTGAAGTCATCGTATGGAGAAGAGGGGGTAAGCTGCTCTTCAGGCAGCGAAACATGACTTGTAGCCGATGCACCTCCCCCTCGAAGACTCTGCCATTCTAGTTAAGGCCACACAACGCCGCCTTAAGCTCCATGACTGCTGAGGGGACAACTCACGAGGAGACGAGGATCGACTCAGCATACCAACATTGGATGGTGAAGAGTTTCCCGACAAACAAGGGCAAGAGCCACCAACTTACCCAGTAACAACAATGTCACTATGGTCATCGATCGACATCGGCAAAGTAAAAGGACAATGTATATACTTGAGGGAGCCCCAAAGTAAGTGCTTCCCCGAAAACGAAGTAAAAACACCCTTTTATAAACTTGTAGCAAAAAATAAGAATCGTTGTTTCTATCTCATAAAGAAAAGGGAAGAAAGTAAAAAGATTGCGGAAGAAGCTTCTCGTTCCGTAAAATAGGAAGGTGTCAACTACAAACAAAGGAAAAAATTTATACACTAGGATTTCTGCGAGGCCGGTGCCCCGGCTGCCTTGGAGAAAAAAAGCATAATTTCTGCGAATTTCGTCTTCGTTACATCTAAGTCCTCATCCTTGGCCATCTTGGATATGATCTGCATAGCCTCGATCTGTACCACGGCCGACTTTCGATCTTCAAAGAGAAGATCCTATAATGTCTTCTTTACTCGGTTATGAGCATCCCCCTGCCGACTCCGAACACAGGGAAGAGCATAAGTCAGGGTTCACAGGCTCTGAAGTCGTTTCACCTTCCTCTGGTTCAGCCATCAGCGCACATAGTGGATCGTGACCGACACATCCGATCTGGCCGACCGCGTACTCTCCGGTACATTGCTTCTTCTCGGCGACGACGTCGGGAGAACTCCACACTCAACGCTCCCAGTAACCCTATTGAGTGAAACACGAAAACAAATCTCAAAAGATATCAACGCCTGAACTCACTTATCAAAGGCAATGATAAGGGAAAAGCGCGAGAAATAGGTGGACTCGCCTAAACTCTAGGGCTGTATTAACCCGTCATCCAAAGGAAATAAACATTCAAGTGGTTGGTTCAGACACAATCCTACCTGGGGCAAATTGATGGGGGATGCCAAGTCGACCCGACCCGCATGCCAATCGACGGGTTAAACAGGTCCTACTGACAGCTAGGTCAAACGTAAGGTACACATCCTCTCTCACATAAATGTATTCCCTTAAATTCCTTCCAAAGGAAGGCACTTACATAGAGACAAAAGATCTGTGTAAGGAAAGACAACGACATTCATCAGTCAACCAATCACAAGAACAACAACTCAATTCTCTCTCTATAACTAACTCCCTAAAGCATCTAAGAGAGAGACCGGGGATCGAGCCTCACGCTAAAGGTCCCAGCTACACATTTGAAGATACCGTACTAACTTAAAAGTAACTTGATTGTTATAACCCCGAAAAGTTGCGAAGATGGAAAGATGAAAATGGTGAGGATGAAGATCGGATAGGAGATGAAGATCGTGATGACAGAAATGAAGCTTATGAGATTTCAGCGTTTTAGAGAGGAGAAATATTTTTGGGTTTCAATATCAAATAAACAAAGAATGTGAGAAAGTTGTGATGGCGATGTTACTGCTTTTGCTTGCAAAATGTAATGTTGCAGCTACTTGTATAAGAACACTCCACAATTTTTATGTTTGTTTATTGTGTTTTGGTAATTTTCTACCGAATTAGGTTTAGTCAGGTCAATGTGGTCTTACTCGTTGTATATTGGGCGAATATTTATGTTAATGCTATGTAAAGGAATTAAATACATAAATAAAGGTTGACACGTGAGATTTGGTGATGCGGAAAACCCTATGTGGGAAACGACCGCGGGAAGGGACGGTACCCTTCCAAGAATTGCACTAGCTATTAATATGGGAATGAATACAAAGGAGGCGGAACGTAAATCTAGCTAGTACAACACGTTATGTTTGTATGGTAGTTCGTAAATGCCCTTTCTCCCTTGTCTCTTTGGCCATTTATAGGGCAAGAACCCTAGACGTGTCCTACTCCGTTTATGGTGAGCATTATTAGTCCTACCATGCTTCTTTCCATAAACGCTTTCTTACGCCCTATTCTTTCTGATCTCCCTGAATTCTCCCTGAATTCTCTCTGACGATTCCATAATACGCGGGCTTCTTCCTTTCATGGGCCTCTTGTAATAGCCAAGCTTCTCGGCTCAATTTGCTTAAACCAAACCAATTGGGCTTGCGTCCTAATGGGTCAACATACAGATTTTAGCCCAAACAGTTTGCCCCTAATTCCTTGTGAGATACGTCTCGAGGCGTCGAATAAGTAATTACGGATTTTTAAACCTCGCGCCATCTTTCGCACATCTTCCCAAGTACTCATCAATGTCCCTACTCTTTCTCCCCATTTCTCGCACTTATCTTCCTCTCTCCTCCTTTATAATCTGAACTTCATTAATTCTTAAATTCAAAACCCCTCCTTCTCTCTAAAACCCTTCTTCTCCCCTTCGCTCTCCTGCCGAATTCCGCCATTCTCCGCCGCCGCTTTCCACAAGATACTCCTCCCTTTTGTCATCTTTCCTCGATCCTCTTCTTCTTTCTTTTCCTTGACCATGGGTAAAACTCGTCATACTGATTCTACCTCTGCTCCGGCCGATCAAAACCCGGATCCTACCTTTCCTTCCCGTAATCTTTTCTGTCCACCCCCACGACTGTAACTCCTCCGTGACCACCACCAATATCCCTTTAATAAAGGAGTTACTAGGTCTCGATGACGGGGTTGACATAGGTATCCCTGAGCCGGGCCAAAAGGCGAATGCCGTCCGTGCAGGATAGGTTTGCCTCTACCTCTACCCCTTCAGATATGGTCTTCGTTTCCCCTTCCCCAAACTCATGCAAGATTTTCTTCGAACCAATAATTTCGCAATGGCCCAAATTTCGGCCAACATCTGGAGGGTTCTCCTCTATTCTCTGTCAGTCAGCCAGAACACCAGCAGTTCTATCTCTCTGGGCGACCTGGCTCATATGTTTGAGATCCGGTCTCTGGGAAGAGGCCAATTTTCTTTTCGGGGTTCCGGCGAGACTTCTTTCAGGCATGTGTCAAAATCTAGGGACGAGAAATGGTTTGAGGATTTCTTCTATCTGAGGAATGCCTCCATTCAGCCGCCTGCTGACTATATCTTTGAAGACTGGGTCATAACCTCGAGTAAGTTGTTCCCCTGATGCCTAATTTGCTTCTCCAATGCTTACTGGCTTACTTTTTGCTTTTCTGCAGGCCCCTGTCACCTGACTCGTCTAGGTGACCCGACATCTGCCCGCAACAAATTGTTTTACATCTCCCAGTCGGAGAGAAAGTTCCCCGATCTGCTTCCTGGTTTTTCGCTTGCCTCCTCTTCCAACCCACAACAATCAGCCCACAACATGTCTTTTGGTATGTCATCTTGTACCATCTTACTGGTTACTTGTTAACCTGATGTCTCTGATGCCTGATATCTTGCTGTTTTACCTGGTATTCATGACCCCTGATGTCTGGCAGATGCCAGGGTCTAAAGTTGATCCTCTGGAGGCTATCTTCCAGAGTGCTAAGAGAAAGAGGGATGCTGCAAGTCCTGACGTAGCCTCTGCCTCCAAGAGAAGTGCCCCCGCTGCTTCCTTCCAGTCTCCTCTTGCCCATTCTAGCGCCACTCGTTCTGAGCCCTTAGAAGTTAGCCCGTTGTCCCGTCATCCTCCTACCCCACCTACTAGTCCTACTGCTGCTGCCAGTGGTGGCATCATTTCTCACTTCCCTGAGGGTTTTGGGAACATAGACAAGGTGCCGTACTGGCCTGAGATCGACCAGATCCCCTTCCCTTCCTTGGTAGAAGCCTTCTTAGAATATTCCCCGAAGAGATGCCTGAGAACGATGTGCACAACGCCTTCATGGTGAGTATTCTTCCTCTGCTACCTATTCTGAGTTATTTATGTCAAACCTACTGACTCTTCCTTTTCTGCTTCCAGACAGCTCTCTATAATAGAAAAATGATCAGTGTGGTGCAGACCACCAGTCGAACCACCAGTGCCAGGAACCAAGAGCCGTCTGGGACCATCGCTGATTTGGAGCAGCAGCGCTCTGATCTGAGGGACGCGTGGTGAAGTTGAAAGCTGAGCTTGCTGGTGCCAAGAAGAAGTTGAAGGAGGGGGCTGACCAGCTGGCGCGCACCCAGGAAGTGTGCAGTACTTTTGCTGAATCCCTTAAGCGGTCTGATGAAAAGATCAGCGAGCTGATCACCCTCGCCACTAATATCGTTGCTTATGCTACCTGGCGAGGTAAGATCAGCGGGATGCGTGCTGCACTTGATGAGCCCCCAACCCTGCAGACTATAGAGGACGAAGAGAGGCAGCTGGAGATCCTCTACCCTGTTCAGCCTGACTTGAGCGTGCTGATGCCTGAGGTTAGCGAGGTGAATTCTCCTGCGCTGATGGAGCAGACAGCTGTTGAGAAGGCTGGTTCCATTCAAGAGGCTGCCGTGGCTGAGGGAGCTCAAGAGGCTGCTAGTTGATAAGCCCATAATTATATATGTTTTTATCCCATATCCGTATATTGTTAGTGTCGTCTTTTGCATTATTTGAGCTAAATTATTATATATTCGTTAATTTCGAGATTTAATTACTGTTATTATTATTTTAAAAGCAAATGGGCTTATTTAGTGTGTTTTGATATAGCAGATTACAAGACAGAAGAGAACGGGCCAAATGACGCGCTTAATGGATCAAAAGTATGACACGAGGATGTGTAAAACGGACCAAGAAGCAAAATAAGAAGCGAAGCATTGAAAATAAAGAAGCACGCAAGCAGGCACGTACGTAATCTTTAATTAATTACTCACGCAACCCATGAATTATGGGCTGATGGAACGAAAGAGTAAGACCCTGCGAATTGTGGGAGCAAATTAGAGAAGCGGACCAAAAGTCAATAAAGAAACCAAGTGAATCAAATGGTTTGTACGTGGATCAAACTCCAAGTGAACAAAGGAAAAAGCCATAAACAAATTCAAGACCAAGAAAGTGTTTGAAGCTACATACGGAGAACTCATACAACGGAAACTCTATTCTATCTCGGATTCCCTTTTCCAAATTCTATCTACTTCAATAATTTCCCCTATACAAAATCTATCCCAAAACTTCCCAAAGTTAATCCCGTATAATGCGAAGATCAGTATAAATACCTATTTTATCAGTCAGAGTAGGAGGCGAGAGGCGAAGAGCCGAATACCCAGATATTATTTAGAGAAATTGAGCGGAACTGAGTGACGTTTTGAGACCTAATTGGGTCATGAGAGCAGTAGGAGACCGTTCTCGGTCGGAGTCTTAGCACACGTTCGAGTAAGGGCGAATTTGAAGCGGTTTCTGAGGCGCGACATCCGAAGTTCCGACTACAAATTCCGGCGATAATTAAGTTCTCTCTACCTCTCTAGTATTCAATTTATGGTTTATTTTCGTTGATTAATTTTAGTATTGAAACCGTTGTTGTTTAATTGTTAATCGTTCAGTAATTTGTATCCAAAGCTTTACTCAATCTTTATTGACAGTTGCAATTTTCAGTGGTAATTTGTTATCTTATTATGATTGGAATTGTATACTACGCTATTTGTGTGATTAAGCTTAGTTCGAGTTGCATAATACGTGTGGCAGCTACCTTAGATTGATCTCTGCGAATTGGGGTTAGTTTAAGTTAGGAGTAAAATTTGGTCTATTAATCTTTAGGTAGTGACGACACTGAAGGGATTAATTGGGTTAAAGACGTCTTCTTGGTTCGATAATGCTTCTGATACGGTCTTTAGTAAGGCGCGACAAACTTACATCGGTCGGTTAGTTAAGAATCGGTCTAGGCTTAGTTCAGGTCGGTTGTAATCTAAGAGAAGATAGGGAGTTCTTGTTATCTTGGATTCCGCAATTAATCTATAAATATACTTAAGATTTGACGTAAACAATAATCGGTTGACAAGCTAAAATTACCATAAGAATATGAGCTTAATGGGATATTTAACTTCGCGTCTAGCTTTAGTATTTAGTCCTTTAAGTTTAGTTCAAAACTACAATGAAACCCCCCTTAATCGTATATAATGTTAATAGCCATAAATATGTAAATAAATGGTATATATGTAAGTTAGTGAATAAAAGTACTCAATAGTTAATTAGTTTTTCCAGTCTCTCCGTGGGATCGACCCTACTTATCCTTTACTACGTTGTTATTTTTGAGGTTAAGATAGGTTTTATAAATTATTAATTTGTATACGCTTAACGACACGTACCAAATTTTGGCGCCGTTGCCGGGGTGATTGATGTTAAGAGTTAATTTTCTATGTATCTTGTATATTTTTGACACTAACTTGCATTAATTTACAATTTTTGGTTGGATTCTTTTAGGTAGAAATTCTGAGCAGCCGGCAGGTTTCCTTACAATTTTTGCGTGTTGTTTGCTCATTTGGTTTCTTCCTATTTTTGAGTCTGGCTATATTAACTGTCATAATAGAAATTTACATAGAAAGTGGTATTTTTCAAATAACTTGTTTGTATGTCTTCTCTCTCATTTGTCTGTAGGTTTTATTCATAGTATTGCAATTTATAAGTACCCTTCTTGAACTTTATATGCTATATATTAGCTTTATATATATAGTTTGAAATATAAATTTTAGCATGCTTGTCCTTTGGATTTGCTTTAGTTAGATGCATATGCTGCTTTTTTGAGGATAAATGAATGGACCTTGTTTCATTGATGTTGGGTTATAGTCTAATTTGTTGAGAGTGATGGGGTCGTAATTCATGAGTCGAAGAAGAGTGATCAACTTCTTGCAATTTTGTTTACCCTGCTGTGAGGCTATTGTGGCTTATGAAAATAAGGTCTTTGCTGGTGTGTGAAGAAAAAAATCTGGAAACTAAAGCTTAAGAATGCCTGTCATCGATATCTAACTGAATGGTATAAATGACCACCTTATAAGTTGGCGTTGATATTTTGCTATCCTATTCTATGTGTTAGTGTTTGTTTAGTTGAAGATATGATCTATTAGTTTAATGTTCTAATGAAGAATGCTTGGAATGCTAAAAGAATGACATGAACTAGCTGGTCGGATGTGACAGAAATGGACGGATTTAGAAGTTTGTCAGGACTGAAGGTAATTATTAATATGAGAAGGTAGAACATGGTTAATTATGGAAATTGAGGTTTGAACGTGGTGAAAAACAATCGGAATTTTGGTGGTTTTGCATTTAGAATATGAAAATTTGCAGTCTTATAAATGGTCATGGATTATCATTGTTGGTACTGAAGGTTCCCAAGCAAATCACTCATATATGGTGTCTATAAAAGCTGATATTAGTTGTCTTCATTGCTTATGGACGTAAATGCATAGCCTCCCCATATGATATTTTTATTACCTTAATTAATTATGAAAGTTCCTTGTGGTTAATAGTAAGTGTTGGGGAGTAAAAATTTGAGGCTTTATAATTTATTGCTCATAGAGGACTTAAGCTAGAGTGGTGTTTAAGTTGGTGATTGGTGAAAACTTAATAGATACGCTGATACAAAACATTAGCCGACAACATATCGATGGACTGACTTTTGAGGAGTTATTAAAGCTTTGAGCTATGTACTTGCTGGGTACATTTGAGTTGGCTATCGAGGATATGGCTGATCTTTGAGGATATTAAGAGTGTCGAGCCACGACATAAACCAAAGCGCTTCTTGGGAGGCAACCCAAGCTTAATTTTTATTGCTTTCATGTTTGTTTAATTTTATATGCTTTATAAGTTACTTCGTCGAGTCGGCTTAAGTGCCTCCCTGAGTTTCGCAACCTTTGTAGGGGGATGTTAATAGTGTCGGTTGCACAAAAAAAAAATTAGTCTAGGTAAAGAATAAAAATAGTTGCTGGTATTTTGGGTATTTCGTTCCTTCATATTTCACGGATCTTGGTCGAGTTCTTATATTTTGCAGGAGTGCTACTATCGGACTGCTTATGAGTTGATGATGGAATAAAAACAAAGAAGCCTGCTGCAAGCTGCAGAAAAGGGGATCGACAAGGAATATGGGATCATACTTGGAGGCTGGGTGTGACAATCACTAACGGACAGTGCTACTGGAGTTGCATACTGTGCTGCCTTGACAGAATGTTACAAAAGCTGGAGCATCTTGCTGAGAATGCTTCACATGAATCCGCTAAGTTCCTTCTTCCCTCTTATTTTTATATATGCTGAACATCGAGGGCGATGTCGAATTTAAGTGTGGGGGAGAGGTAAATTGTGCATTTTTGATGCTGAAATTGGAGTTGGCAGGTGGCCATTGGTCTTTAATGTGTTTTACAGGTTTTAAAAATTTTTGGATATGACCATTTTTAGGGGAGGTGCTGTCAAAATTTGGTCAGAATTAGAAATAACCTCTGCTTTTATAAGACTAACTAGGATAAGGGAGTCGGAATGGTGGTACAACGATGATAAAACTGCTTTTATGCTTTTAAATTCTCACTTTAGCCTTGCATTATCAGCACTTATATTTTGTATACTCATTTTCATATCTACGAGTGTGTGACCGATACTACTGAACGAATAGACTTGACTAAAATGTTGGCAAACTACTAAAATTTCTGAGATTTAGAGCCTTCAAAACCGATGACATTCATGATCGGTTTCTATTTATAGGATGAGAGTAGTACTCCTTATGAGGCATGTAACATCAAATTGCATAAGCATGAAATTTGTCTCTTAACCTGTATGCATTCGGGTTTGTGGCGGTGACACATGTGGAGAGGCAACCTTTCCCTTTTGTTTTACCATTGAACTTCACTTAGCCAAATTGACTTGTTTTCACCCATTCGATCAACTACGTTCCTAAATAGCCTACCCTAGTCAAGCTAGTCTAGTTGATGTGTTTGGCACGCTCTTTGTGGTCAGTTTTGGTATCGTGCTATTATCTTGAAAAGGGAGTTGGACAAAAAAAAAATGGAAGGAAAAAGGAAAAAAAAACAAGATGAAAAAAAAGACTGAATGAAAAGAGAAAAAAGAGTGAAAAAAGAAAAATAAGAAAAATCAATGTGAAAAAAAGGAAATGAATGAGAATTGTTGACAGAAGAAAAAAAAATCCCTTATAATTAAACTCCTATTCTTGACAGTATATTCTACATATGAGGAGTTATCTTTGTTGTGCGCGAGTTTATGCCATGTATGGCATCGTTTATCACTTTGTAAGTTGGGTTTCTAAGCGGAATACGTGTAATCTTGGTTATGGTCGGTACTAGCTTGACTTTTACCTCCACATATCCAAAAATATTTGCCCCTTTTCACCCAATTACCTCATCTCGCACCTCTTGTAAGTCCTCGGCATGTGTCTTGGTCCTCATTTGGTTGGAATGCGTATGTATGGTTGTAGAGATCGATTTCATGTTAGATTGCATGCATGTTTTTATAAGTCGAGTTAGGTGAGTGACTTATATTTTCTCTCTCTTTCACATTATACTCACCTATTCTTATAACGAGTGATGAGCGAACCGCGAGAGTCCAACATGTATAAGTCTGGCATTTGTTTCCTTAGCATTGGTGTTGATTTGTTGCATTAATGCTATTTAAGTGGGTCAATAGTATGGATAGCTATGAGTTGTATACCATGCCATTTATCCCTATATTCTAACTTATGTCTAGAATTTTTGAGGTTGATAATTTACGTATAGCTCATGATTTGTTATTGTCGAGGGCGACAATAAGCTAATTGTGGGGGAATTTGATAAGCCCATAATTATATATGTTTTTATCCCATATCCGTATATTGTTAGTGTCGTCTTTTGCATTATTTGAGCTAAATTATTATATATTCGTTAATTTCGAGATTTAATTACTGTTATTATTATTTTAAAAGCAAATGGGCTTATTTAGTGTGTTTTGATATAGCAGATTACAAGACAGAAGAGAACGGGCCAAATGACGCGCTTAATGGATCAAAAGTATGACACGAGGATGTGTAAAACGGACCAAGAAGCAAAATAAGAAGCGAAGCATTGAAAATAAAGAAGCACGCAAGCAGGCACGTACGTAATCTTTAATTAATTACTCACGCAACCCATGAATTATGGGCTGATGGAACGAAAGAGTAAGACCCTGCGAATTGTGGGAGCAAATTAGAGAAGCGGACCAAAAGTCAATAAAGAAACCAAGTGAATCAAATGGTTTGTACGTGGATCAAACTCCAAGTGAACAAAGGAAAAAGCCATAAACAAATTCAAGACCAAGAACAGAAGCTGAAGCTACATACGGAGAACTCATACAACGGAAACTCTATTCTATCTCGGATTCCCTTTTCCAAATTCTATCTACTTCAATAATTTCCCCTATACAAAATCTATCCCAAAACTTCCCAAAGTTAATCCCGTATAATGCGAAGATCAGTATAAATACCTATTTTATCAGTCAGAGTAGGAGGCGAGAGGCGAAGAGCCGAATACCCAGATATTATTTAGAGAAATTGAGCGGAACTGAGTGACGTTTTGAGACCTAATTGGGTCATGAGAGCAGTAGGAGACCGTTCTCGGTCGGAGTCTTAGCACACGTTCGAGTAAGGGCGAATTTGAAGCGGTTTCTGAGGCGCGACATCCGAAGTTCCGACTACAAATTCCGGGCAGTAATTAAGTTCTCTCTACCTCTCTAGTATTCAATTTATGGTTTATTTTCGTTGATTAATTTTAGTATTGAAACCGTTGTTGTTTAATTGTTAATCGTTCAGTAATTTGTATCCAAAGCTTTACTCAATCTTTATTGACAGTTGCAATTTTCAGTGGTAATTTGTTATCTTATTATGATTGGAATTGTATACTTCTGCTATTTGTGTGATTCTGGCTTAGTTCGAGTTGCATAATACGTGTGGCAGCTACCTTAGATTGATCTCTGCGAATTGGGGTTAGTTTAAGTTAGGAGTAAAATTTGGTATATTAATCTTTAGGTAGTGACGACACTGAAGGGATTAATTGGGTTAATGACGTCTTTTTGGTTCGATAATGCTTCTGATACGGTCTTTAGTAAGGCGTGACAAACTTACATCGGTCGGTTAGTTAAGAATCGGTCTAGGCTTAGTTCAGGTCGGTTGTAATCTAAGAGAAGATAGGGAGTTCTTGTTATCTTGGATTCCGCAATTAATCTATAAATATACTTAAGATTTGACGTAAACAATAATCGGTTGACAAGCTAAAATTACCATAAGAATATGAGCTTAATGGGGTATTTAACTTCGCATCTAGCTTTAGTATTTAGTCCTTTAAGTTTAGTTCAAAACTACAATGAAACCCCCCTTAATCGTATATAATGTTAATAGCCATAAATATGTAAATAAATGGTATATATGTAAGTTAGTGAATAAAAGTACTCAATAGTTAATTAGTTTTTCCAGTCTCTCCGTGGGATCGACCCTAATTATCCTTTACTACGTTGTTATTTTTGAGGTTAAGATAGGTTTTATAAATTATTAATTTGTATACGCTTAACGACACGTATCACTAGTACTGAGGGTGTGCAACCTGGTCATATACCTGAAATGGGAGGTCAGCAGGAGAAGACAGAGGAGGTGCCAGAAAGGGAGGTCATTAATCTGGCCTCCAGTTCAAAAAAATTATTTCTGTTAATGGTAGTCTGACCCTGTGTGGTGCAGACTTGTAAGAAAATTTTTAAATATTTTGTTCTTGCATTTTCCGCCATGGTGGCGGTTGACTGAACTTGGGGTCGTGTTTTGGCCATATTTTAAAATGCCCCTTGCCTTAGTTTTGGCAAGTTTCGTTTATGTCATAACTAGTGCTGATTTTCTTTTATTTTATGCACTTTAGCTTAGGAAGCTGCCGTGTCAGCCTGCTGGCTGATTTAGGCTGGTCATGTCAGCCTGTTGAGGCTGAGTTAGACTCAGCTAGATGTCGTGTCAGTCTAATGACTGATTTAGGCATATGCTGCATTTTGGGTGAAGTGGCCGTGTCAACCTATGAGGCTGATTTAGACCAGTCGTGTCAGCCTGAAAAGGCTGATTTAGACTTAGCTAGCTGTCGTGTCAGTCCAATGACTGATTTAGGCATACGCCGCATTCTGACTACTTAACCTTGTTCATGACGCAAGGTGTGTTCATCATGTTTAAAGCCAACATGGGCGTACCTTAGGCAAGTTTATCGTCATTCTAGGACCAGTGGAACGTTGTAGGATTCTGGTAGCTCAGAGATCCCTGCGCTCCATATGTTTGTGCATATATGCTGGGGCCCAGATTGATTGCGTCGAGTACTCGGTATTGCGAGCTACGTTTTGGGGGTGGTATCCAGGGTAGCTGGATGAGCTTTAAGCTGTGAGCCAAGCTCCCCTTCATATCTTCCACAAGCCGCCTGGTGAGGGTGCTCCTACTGGAGAATTTAGGTTAGGCATGTTGGAGTGTCATGTGCCTTGTCACCCCGCGTTTGCAGTTGACAGTCCTGCTAACAACTCTTTCAATGTACCATAGATATTACAGTCCAGAGTGATGCATTTAGAGAAGCCTGAAAATAGGAAATTCTACTAGAGTGATGTGAAGTACCTGATGCCATCTCATGGGACGCCAGAGCAATTGTGGTCCCAAGAAGCTTACATACCACACAACTCCAATAGTAGCTTTCAAAGTTTAAAGAGATAAAAGAAAAGAAAACGACACAAAATTGGTAGTATGCCTACTACCATTTTTTTTTGGTTTTTCTTAATACACTACACTGTACACTAAACTCTACTTACTATCAAAAGTGATACCTCTTCAGGTGAAGTATGTTCCATGGTTTGTGTATGATTTGACCGTCCATGGTCATTAATCTTTACGCTCATGGCCAACAACGCCTTCTACCTGGTATGGTCCTTCCCATTTGTAGGCAAATTTGCCTGCCTTACGATTCTATCTGTTTTGGAACACTTCACGGAAAACAAGGTCTCCTACCTCCAGGAGCCTGACTTTTACGTTCTTGTTGTAACTTCTGGCGACTAACTGCTTGTAGGCAGCCAGACATATTATTGCGCTTACTCGCAACTCGTCTATCGTGTCCAGGCTCCTGATCATCTCTGCACTGTCTAGTTCCCCTGTCAAAAATCCATACCTATAAGTTAGAACTAGAACCTCTGATAGAATTATTGCTTCTGCACCAAACACCAGGCTGAAGGGTGTCTGGCCTGTCGCCGTCTTTGGTGTCGTTCTGTCTGACCATAGCACTAGTGGCAATTCATCTGCTCACTTTCCTCCTAACTCCTGTAACCTTCTTCTTAAGTTATCCATGATGATCTTGTTGCTGGATTCAGCTTGCCCGTTGGATTTTGGAGTCCTGGGTGCTGACTTTTTCAGAGTGATGTTCCGTCTGGCACAGTATCCTTTCGCATCGTTTGAGATGAATTGTGATCCATTGTCATATATAATTTCTGACGGGATACCAAACCTGCAGATGATGTTACGTTTGATAAAAGAGATTACCTGTTTGTCTTTTACCTCCGTGAACGCTTCTGCTTCTATCCATTTGGAAAAATAGTCTGTCATTGCTAGCAGCCATATTCTGTTTCCCGTGGCTTTAGGCAGAGGACCCACTATGTCCATTCCCCACGTCATGAATGGCCAGGGAGAAATGATGGGATGTAGGGGCTCTACTGGCTGATGGATCATCGGTGCTGAGCGCTGGCAGGCGTCGTACTTCCGGGCATATTCTGTCGAGTCTGCCCTCATTGTGGGCCAGAAGTAGCCTTGACTGAGGGCTTTGTTTGACAGACTCCTGCCCCCTGCATGGTTTCCACATTCGCCACTGTGGAGGGCATGCAACATAGTCTGTGCTTCTTGTTTATCCAGGCACCGTAAGTAGGGTCCTGCTAGTAACTTTCTAAAAAGCACATCGTCCATTAGTATGAATCTGGAGGCTTTAAATTTAAAACCCCTTATCTCCTTCTTGTCATCTGGCAGCCTGCTGTGTCGCAACCAGTCTAGGTATGGTGACCGCCAGTCCCAATCATCTGTCTGGTAAACTGTTTGACTGTTTGGCTGGGCAGCTGTCTGGCCATCTGGCTGATTGCCTGGCTGGACAGCTGTCTGGCCATCCGTGGTTGGTAGAACTGCTGCCCCATCTTGCTGATCCTCCAGTTCTCCTTTGTCAGCCTCTTCTAATTTTTGGATGGAAGGTTCCAACATGTGCGCGATGGGGATGTTAGCCATCTCGGTTGGTTTGAAGGTTGCCCCAAAGTTGCTAGGGCATCTGCCTCCACATTCTGGTCTCTGGGGATCTGCTTGAGCTTGCAATCTCTGAATCTTTGTTTTAGCTCCTTTGCCACTTTTAAGTAGGCGATCATCTTTGTGTCCCTGGCTATGAATTCATCATTCATATGGCTGACTATTAGTAAAGAGTCACTGAATATCTGTAGGTTCCTGACTCTTAACTCCAGAGCTAGCTGCATTCCTAATATAGGGCTTCATATTCTGTTTCATTGTTAGTTGCCTTAAATTCGCATCTTACTGCTTTTGCTATCAGATCTCCCTGCGGTGATCGTAGGATTAGTCCTACACCTGCCCTCCTTTGGTTGGAGGCTCCATGGATGTGCATCTGCCAGACTTCTGCTTCCTTGTTCTCTTTGAGGGTTAGGATCTCCTCGTCTGCCAGATTCTGGATAGCTGGGCTGAAGTCTGACACAACGTCTGCCAGTGCCTTCGACTTTATTGCTGTTCTTGGATCATACCTGATGTCGTATCCACTAAGATGTACGTACCACTTTGACATTCTGCCTGACAGCTCAGGCTTCCTCATTACAGATTTCAGTGGATAATTGGTCACGACATGTATGGTGTGGGACTCAAAGTAGGGGCGCAGTTTGTAAGATGCAATTACGAGTGCTAGTACCAATTTTTCAAGAGATGTGTACCTGGTCTCCGCTGGCAGCACAGACTTGCTTACATAGTAGACTGGCTTTTGCTCCTTGTCCTACTCTCTGACTAGAACTTCACTTACTGCTACCTCTGTGACAGCTAGATAGAGGAACAATGGTTCTCCTTACTCTGGTTTTGATAGTAGTGGTGGGGTGCTGAGGTAGTGCTTCAGCTCCCTGAATGGCTGCTCGTGGTCTGCAGTCCATTCAAACTTCTGGCTCTTTCTCAATATGTCGTAGAATAGATTGCAGTTGTCCGAACATCTCGAGATGAATCTGCTCAAAGCTGCCACTTTGCCAGATAGCCTTTGCACATCCTTCGCTTTTTCTGGTGATTCTAGATGTAATATGACTTTAATCTGTTTGGTGTTGGCCTCTATTCCCCTTTGAGTCACGATGTAGCCCAGGAATTTGCCGGAAGAAACTCCAAAGGTGCATTTGGATGGATTCAACTTCATTTTGTATTCTCCGAGGGTGCTGAATGTTTCTACCAGATGCTGCATGTGATTCTTAGCTTTCTTTGACTTCACCACCATATCGTCAATATAAACCTCCATGGTTTTTCCTATCTGCTCTTTAAACATCCGGTTGACCAGCCTTTGATATGTGGACCCTGCGTTTTTCAGGCCGAAGGGCATGACGTTATAGCAGTATATTCCTCTCTCAGACATGAATGATGTCTTCTCTTGATCTGCTGGATCCATTTTGATTTGATTGTAACCGCTTCAGGCATCTAAGAATGTTAACATTTCATATCCCGCTATTGCATCCACCATTGCGTCAATGTGTGGTAGCGGGAAGGGGTCCTTGGGGCATGCCTTGTTGAGGTCGGTGAAGTCCACGCATACCCTCCATTTCCCATTCTTTTTGGGCACCACTACCACGTTTGATAACCATTCTGGATATTTTACCTCTCTTATCATGTTTGCCGCTAGCAGGCTGTCTACCTCCTGGTTGATTACTTTGTTCCTTTCAGCCGCGAACATTCTTCTCCTCTGCTGGACGGGCTTACATCCTGGATCTACGCTGAGTTTGTGCGTTATGATGGACGGGTCTATTCCTATCATGTCGTCATGGGACCACACGAAACAATCCATATTGGCTTGTAGGAACTTGATTATGTGGGAAATATCGGTATACTTCCTCTATAAATTTTAGGATTATAACGAAATTATAATAATGAAAAACGAGTCATAAATGAAATTACATAAACAAAAGTATAGAGATATGAATCAACCTTTGGTCCTAGCAAATTTGGCCTAAGAACAATATCGAAATCGATATTCTCCTAATCGTTGCACCCAAAATGTGATGAGAAATTCCCTTGTTCTTGCTAGAATAGATCCCCAAAATTGTTATGAAATTTTTAGGGTTTTTGTGTGAGTGATGAGAGAATTAGGTCAAAAATTCGGTCAAGAAAAATGATCTACCTCTCACCCTCTTAAACCGTGTAAAATGAGTGAATAAGGGGAGATATTTCTTTCCTTTTTTCGGTTTTAGCAACAACCAAAAATAAGGATAAAATCCTCTTATTTTCGGTTATTGTCAAACTATATATAATGTGTATATTTTATCAATTGTCTATTATATCGACATGTATTAATAAGTCCACTTATAACAGTTTGCAGTCGATTTATTAATACCGGTCTGTCAATATTTATTGTGACAATATCGTATAATATATACATTAACTATAAATATCGCATATTTATAATTTTCTTATTAAATATAACTGGTTACATTTAATTACGAATTAACATCTTAATTCATTTAAGCTAACATTATATACAATAATTAAATATAATATATTATATTCAATTTACGAATTGACAGTTAATTCGTCTCAGCTAATATTATTTAATTGTATTAAATAATCGTCTCATCATCACATTGACTAACTGTTTAGTCAAATACATGGACTAACCTTTTAGTCAGGCATCAATGTGATTATATTTTCATACAATCAAATCTCTCATACACATCCTTTAGGTGTGACTTTTAGGGACCAGTTGATCACCGCCATCAGTATGATAATAACGTCAAACTTCTAGCAAGTCAACCGTTATTAAGTAAACGTTAATCAACTGATAAAATACTAAGTATACCCTTGTGAACCTATAAGATATTTATAAATGTTATCACACTAATTGTGGAGGACACTAGCTCCAACAATCTTCCACTTGTCCTCACAAGTGTATGTGCGATAACCGATTCTCATATCCTAAAATTTCTCCCACTCAATGTAAAACAATTTGCAAAATCCGTATTCACAAAGGTCGTATTTTACAAGTGATCAATATCAAGAGTGGTTTTCCCGACTAGAGAGTAACTTAACTGATAAACGAATCATCATTCGAGCATGGCCATGCATTTCAGTTACAACTCCTCGAGTGGCCCTGAGAAATAACTAAACCTGATAAAGGTTGGATATTTTCTTCAACTCGAATTCTGCAGATATAAGCACAGTATGAAATGACCCAGTGACAATCTGCTTAGCCTCCTGTTACGGCAGACCATGAGAAAGAAACCAAAGTCACCCAAAAACTGCCTTAATCTCAAGAGACAGTCGATAGTCAAAAGAATCGACTCTAGGAACACAATGGACGTCCAATCCACGACCTGGCACCGAATGTTTTTAAACATTTAGGACTCCATTACGTTGTCACAATTTTGGTCCTACGAGGTATCGTTATAACTCGCATCTGTGATCGATCAGCCAACTTTTTGACTTATGGCTCGTTGAACCCACCATCAATCAACTTCACAAAATAATAGCCAGAGTTAGCAGCTCATGTAGGCGATTACGGACCAAAACAAATATAATGTAATTCAGTTCACTTTGTGGCGTTCAATGTTGTCGTACAATCCACATGAAAAACAAAATATTATAATAAAACGATGAAGTTATAAATAGTATATGAAAAAGATAATGTATCGAATCCATAATCAACTACTACAACTCAGGAACACGTTTAATTCCCATGGAAATAACGTGCCCTTCATGCTTATCATATCTTAATGGTTTAGTGAGAGGGTCCGCGATGTTGTCATCCGAAGCAATCTTGTCAATCACTATCTCCTCTTGCTCCACGTAATCACGGATCAGGTGAGCCTTCCGATGTACATGTCTAGACTTATTTCTAGACTTAGGCTCCTTGGCCTGAAAGATGGCATCTCTATTGTCACAATAGATGGTGATCGGGTCATTCGAACTAGGAACTATGGTAAGTCCTTGTAAGAAATGACGCATCCATATAGCTTCCTTTGCTGCTTCCGAAGTGGCATAGTACTCAGATTCAGTAGTAGAATCTGCTACAACTTCCTGTTTGGAACTCTTCCAGCTGACCGCAGCACCATTAAGAGTAAAGACGACCCCGGACTGAGATTTTGAATCATCTCGATCCGTTTGGAAGCTAGCATCTGCGTAACCGATTGCACATAGCTTAGTATCTCCTCCATAAGTCAATACCCAATCCTTAGTCCTCCGTAGGTACTTAAGGATATTTTTAACAGCTATCCAGTGTGTTTCACCTGGATTATTTTGGTACCGACTCGTCATACTCAATGCATATGCCATGTCTGGACGTGTGCATATCATGGCATACATGATTGATCCTATTGCTGATGCATAAGGAACACGACTCATGCGCTCAATCCCTTTAGGTGTCGTGGGTGACTGAGACTTGCTCAAATGCATCCCAGACGTCATTGGAAGGTTCCCCTTCTTGGAGTTGGTCATGCTGAACCTTTCAAGAATCTTATCTAAATAAGACTCCTGACTCAGTGATAACATCCGTCGTGATCTATCTCGATAGATACGGATTCCCAATATGCGTTGTGCCTCACCCAGATCTTTCATCTGGAAATGGTTCTTCAACCATCCTTTAACCGAAGATAAGAGAGGAATGTCATTCCCAATCAAGAGTATGTCATCGACATACAATATCAAGAAAACAATCTTGCTCCCACTCGACTTGATATATAAGCATGGTTCCTCGACCGATCGAGTGAAACCATACTCTTTTATCACCTGGTCGAAACGATGATTCCAACTCCGAGAAGCTTGCTTAAGTCCATAAATGGAACGCTTAAGCTTGCACACTTTCTTAGGATTTTCAGGATCTATGAAACCTTCGGGTTGTACCATGTACAACTCCTCCTCCAAAATGAGCTTTTATATAATACGTTTATAAAAATCGTGTTTGACATAAAATTACTTAAATTGAATAATTCAAAATATATAATAAAGTGATTAAACGGTTTAATAAATTTTAAATGTCAAAAAGGGAAATTCGCGGGTGTTACAATCACCCCACCTTTTAAAAAGTTTCGTCCTCGAAACTTGAAAGTAGAAATGAAAGGTTATAAAAATAAAACTGGAATTTTGGAATCGATAACCAAAACATTAAAAAGGTCATTTATCGTAAGAATTAAAATTCTTTCAAAAGCTTCAAATAAAATTTTCCGACAAAACTCGATCGAAAGGTAATTCATTTGTATAAAACAAAATCAAAACACTTTCAAAAACATTAACGGAGAGTTTTCAAAAGTGTAAGTCTCATTCATGGAACGAAATTTCTCTTGTCGTGCACACAAGAACACTATCTTTCCAAGTCAAAGACAATTTAAAACAAAAATCACTCGCCGACAAGCGTAGAACAAGTTATCAAACGTCTCCAATAACGAGTTCAACATCCGGTCAACGTTAAAAATTAAAAGAAAAGATAATCTACTCAAAATTTCTTTTGCAAAAGCCAAATGGAGGTAAGGGTTTCACTTTTAAACTAAAAAAGGGAGTCAAATTCATGTAAATATAACATTAAACTTTCACCAAGAAATCATAAACAGATCAAAGTTAACCGAAATTGGATAAAATTTAAAGAAATCTCGGGTTTAGCAATTAAAATCATGATAAAGAAGTCTATACTCAAGGAACAAATATGAAATTAAATCAAATTTTCATTTTCAAATCCTTAAAATAGGTAAGGTTTTTTTCAAAAGTAACCTCAACTTTTAATCAACGAATCGAAACTGGTAGCTTGAAATATTTAGGAATTGTATGAAATGAAAAGCAATTTAGACAACATAAATACCAGGTACGCTAAGAGAGTCCAAACTTAACCAACAAAAGAGCTATGATAAATTTCATAGGGTAAGAATTGAAGTCAAGTCACTAAGAAAGTCAAAGGTAGGGTTTTATAGGTCACTAGCATCAAACTCAAGGGAGGAGCAAGATGAAGCGAGGAAAGAGAGGTATGAACGGTAACGTTTATGGTCAAAGAAGAAGGGAGTTATACCAGAAGGAAGCGCCAGGTACTCAAACCACAACATCATCCTAAACGATTCTGAAAACTCCCTAGTAACAAAACTTATAATCACAACACTCCCAAGAATCCTCAGAACACTTATGTTACTTCACCCTAAGTTATCCCATGAAACAAGGTACTCCACAATAAGTGTGATATCATCACTCTAGATCCTCAAACATCCACAAACAACTTCCATAAGATCAAGGTCAAGGTTTCCGACAAAGCTATACTCGTATCCAACTGGTGTCAACCATGGGTTTCTCAAAATGGTAAAACCCTCAATCAAAAATCCCAATACCAAGCTCTAAATTCCCATAAAAGGTTCCTCAAATATTCCACAAGGTTCTCAAGAAACAAGGTCTTAGTTGTAACAACGTTTTACCACCTCCTATAATCTTATTCTAACACCATAGATTGAAACTATGTCCTTTAATTTAACAATTAGTGTCAACCATACCATTATCCTTTCTAGTTACTAAAACAAGTGCCAAGACTTCCCAACAATGTAGCTTACTCTCACTCTCATACCATACCTCAAGTAGTAATCAATATCACTCACTTAAACCCAATAATAATCCCACAATAAGCATTTCTCATATGGTAACATATACATTATCAAACCCTCATGTCCAAAGTGATTAAGCCAATCAAAAACTCGACTTACTTAGTCAATCCTACATCCTCAAATCCACCATTCAATTTCATCCACCTCAGGTCAAGTACTAAGCACTAGTATCCCAAACATAGACAACGAAGCCAAGTTCTATAACCTTAGTAACCAATGCAACTCACACTTGACACACAAAACCCACCAAGCAGATATACACACGTTATCAATGATCTAGGTATAAGAACCATCAAGTATGCCTCATCACACTACCTAAGCCTTCCTAACATCAAATCCTCTCAAAATCAGGATTATGGGTTAACCACAAACAAACTCCTCAAAAGTCAAAATTTTCAACCAAGGTCAACATTCCTCAAAAGAAAGAGTACTATAAAAAGACGTTAAGGGAGGATAAGCAAGGAACAAATGACAAGTTAGGAAATACAAGAGTAACTTTCAAAGTAGAACAGAGGAGAGTTTAGAAGGAGGATAAGCACCAAAAGATAAAGAATGAGGCAAGATACACAAGAATGAGAAACATCTCCGAAGGAGTAGGAGCATTCTTCAAAGGTGGAACAAATCTTCAATCCTCAGCAATAGGCACCAACTCTTGATCACCACATTGGTAAGTTTACGGTCATTGATCCAAGGGTACAAAAATAATTGACAATCAACAAACATGTTATAATCTAATAAAGAGCAAACACACTACAGACTACCACCTTAGGTCCTTAAGTCTACCCATCTCTCATTCATTATTCAAAGTCAAGTTCAAGTTTAAATTTGGGGTACACGTGTGTGCGTCGGGAGCAACATAGGCTCTGATACCAACTGTGACACCCCGCGATAAAGCGGAAAAATATAACTAATAAAATTGAAGCGGAAATTTGTGATATTTTAAAAACTTTTAAAATTACTAGTTAAAGAATAGCACGCGGGTGCCACTAACGAAAAGAAACAAATACAACAATAGACAAATTTAGGTTATTACAACCCAGGTCTAGAAAACGGAGAAAAGATATCCCACGAATAAACATATAAGGGGTTTCTAAACTAGCAACTAAGGCCCAAGGGTTTAGTTCTCGCTAGCCCACACGTCTTCCCTACGTAAGCATCTTCACCACCTGTCATTCATGTAAACATGAACGCCACAGTCAGTGGGGAGTAACTCAAGGTTCTCCCAGCCACAATATGTCGAAACGAACATAACAAAGAACATAACCAAACAATCATATTAGATAAGACATGAGTGAATCGAATCATAACTAAACATGGGATCATACGTGTTTAAACCAACAAGGAATAAAGAAATGATGGAATAAATAGGTAAGGCATAAGCAACAATAAATAAATGGAGAAGAAAGACAAGGAAACAGATACGACCACTTAGCCACGAGCACGTATTTCAAGGAGATATGACCAAAGTAACCATCCAAATAAAAATGAGCTTTTATATAATACGTTTATAAAAATCGTGTTTGACATAAAATTACTTAAATTGAATAATTCAAAATATATAATAAAGTGATTAAACGGTTTAATAAACTTTAAATGTCAAAAAGCGAAATTCGCGGGTGTTACAATCACCCCACCTTTTAAAAAGTTTCGTCCTCGAAACTTGAAAGTAGAAATGAAAGGTTATAAAAATAAAACTGGAATTTTGGAATCGGTAACCAAAACATTAAAAAGGTCATTTATCGTAAGAATTAAAATTCTTTCAAAAGCTTCAAATAAAATTTTCCGACAAAACTCGATCGAAAGGTAATTCATTTGTATAAATCAAAATCAAAACACTTTCAAAAACATTAACGGAGAGTTTTCAAAAGTGTAAGTCTCATTCATGGAACGAAATTTCTCTTGTCGTGCACACAAGAACGCTATCTTTCCAAGTCAAAGACAATTTAAAACAAAAATCACTCGCCGACAAGCGTAGAACAAGTTATCAAACGTCTCCAATAACGAGTTCAACATCCGGTCAACGTTAAAAATTAAAAGAAAAGATAATCTACTCAAAATTTCTTTTGCAAAAGCCAAATGGAGGTAAGGGTTTCACTTTTAAACTAAAAAAGGGAGTCAAATTCATGTAAATATAACATTAAACTTTCACCAAGAAATCATAAACAGATCAAAGTTAACCGAAATTGGATAAAATTTAAAGAAATCTCGGGTTTAGCAATTAAAATCATGATAAAGAAGTCTATACTCAAGGAACAAATATGAAATTAAATCAAATTTTTTTTTCAAATCCTTAAAATAGGTAAGGTTTTTTTCAAAAGTAACCTCAACTTTTAATCAACGAATCGAAACTGGTAGCTTGAAATATTTAGGAATTGTATGAAATGAAAAGCAATTTAGACAACATAAATACCAGTGCGCTAAGAGAGTCCAAACTTAACCAACAAAAGAGCTATGATAAATTTCATAGGGTAAGAATTGAAGTCAAGTCACTAAGAAAGTCAAAGGTAGGGTTTTATAGGTCACTAGCATCAAACTCAAGGGAGGAGCAAGATGAAGCGAGGAAAGAGAGGTATGAACGGTAACGTTTATGGTCAAAGAAGAAGGGAGTTATACAAGAAGGAAGCGCCAGGTACTCAAACCACAACATCATCCTAAACGATTCTGAAAACTCCCTAGTAACAAAACTTATAATCACAACACTCCCAAGAATCCTCAGAACACTTATGTTACTTCACCCTAAGTTATCCCATGAAACAAGGTACTCCACAATAAGTGTGATATCATCACTCTAGATCCTCAAACATCCACAAACAACTTCCATAAGATCAAGGTCAAGGTTTCCGACAAAGCTATACTCGTATCCAACTGGTGTCAACCATGGGTTTCTCAAAATGGTAAAACCCTCAATCAAAAATCCCAATACCAAGCTCTAAATTCCCATAAAAGGTTCCTCAAATATTCCACAAGGTTCTCAAGAAACAAGGTCTTAGTTGTAACAACGTTTTACCACCTCCTATAATCTTATTCTAACACCATAGATTGAAACTATGTCCTTTAATTTAACAATTAGTGTCAACCATACCATTATCCTTTATAGTTACTAAAACAAGTGCCAAGACTTCCCAACAATGTAGCTTACTCTCACTCTCATACCATACCTCAAGTAGTAATCAATATCACTCACTTAAACCCAATAATAATCCCACAATAAGCATTTCTCATATGGTAACATATACATTATCAAACCCTCATGTCCAAAGTGATTAAGCCAATCAAAAACTCGACTTACTTAGTCAATCCTACATCCTCAAATCCACCATTCAATTTCATCCACCTCAGGTCAAGTACTAAGCACTAGTATCCCAAACATAGACAACGAAGCCAAGTTCTATAACCTTAGTAACCAATGCAACTCACACTTGACACACAAAACCCACCAAGCAGATATACACACGTTATCAATGATCTAGGTATAAGAACCATCAAGTATGCCTCATCACACTACCTAAGCCTTCCTAACATCAAATCCTCTCAAAATCAGGATTATGGGTTAACCACAAACAAACTCCTCAAAAGTCAAAATTTTCAACCAAGGTCAACATTTCTCAAAAGAAAGAGTACTATAAAAAGACGTTAAGGGAGGATAAGCAAGGAACAAATGACAAGTTAGGAAATACAAGAGTAACTTTCAAATTAGAACAGAGGGGAGTTTAGAAGGAGGATAAGCACCAAAAGATAAAGAATAAGGCAAGATACACAAGAATGAGAAACATCTCCGAAGGAGTAGGAGCATTCTTCAAAGGTGGAACAAATCTTCAATCCTCAGCAATAGGCACCAACTCTTGATCACCACATTGGTAAGTTTACGGTCATTGATCCAAGGGTACAAAAATAATTGACAATCAACAAACATGTTATAATCTAATAAACAGCAAACACACTACAGACTACCACCTTAGGTCCTTAAGTCTACCCATCTCTCATTCATTATTCAAAGTCAAGTTCAAGTTTAAATTTGGGGTACACGTGTGTGCGTCGGGAGCAACATAGGCTCTGATACCAACTGTGACACCCCGCGATAAAGCGGAAAAATATAACTAATAAAATTGAATCGGAAATTTGTGATATTTTAAAAACTTTTAAAATTACTAGTTAAAGAATAAAGAATACGCGGTGCCACTAACGAAAAGAAACAAATACAACAATAGACAAATTTAGGTTATTACAACCCAGGTCTAGAAAACGGAGAAAAGATATCCCACGAATAAACATATAAGGGGTTTCTAAACTAGCAACTAAGGCCCAAGGGTTTAGTTCTCGCTAGCCCACACGTCTTCCCTACGTAAGCATCTTCACCACCTGTCATTCATGTAAACATGAACGCCACAGTCAGTGGGGAGTAACTCAAGGTTCTCCCAGCCACAATATGTCGAAACGAACATAACAAAGAACATAACCAAACAATCATATTAGATAAGACATGAGTGAATCGAATCATAACTAAACATGGGATCATACGTGTTTAAACCAACAAGGAATAAAGAAATGATGGAATAAATAGGTAAGGCATAAGCAACAATAAATAAATGGAGAAGAAAGACAAGGAAACAGATACGACCACTTAGCCACGAGCACGTATTTCAAGGAGATATGACCAAAGTAACCATCCAAATAAAAATGAGCTTTTATATAATACGTTTATAAAAATCGTGTTTGACATAAAATTACTTAAATTGAATAATTCAAAATATATAATAAAGTGATTAAACGGTTTAATAAATTTTAAATGTCAAAAAGCGAAATTCGCGGGTGTTACAATCACCCCACCTTTTAAAAAGTTTCGTCCTCGAAACTTGAAAGTAGAAATGAAAGGTTATAAAAATAAAACTGGAATTTTGGAATCGGTAACCAAAACATTAAAAAGGTCATTTATCGTAAGAATTAAAATTCTTTCAAAAGCTTCAAATAAAATTTTCCGACAAAACTCGATCGAAAGGTAATTCATTTGTATAAATCAAAATCAAAACACTTTCAAAAACATTAACGAAGAGTTTTCAAAAGTGTAAGTCTCATTCATGGAACGAAATTTCTCTTGTCGTGCACACAAGAACGCTATCTTTCCAAGTCAAAGACAATTTAAAACAAAAATCACTCGCCGACAAGCGTAGAACAAGTTATCAAACGTCTCCAATAACGAGTTCAACATCCGGTCAACGTTAAAAATTAAAAGAAAAGATAATCTACTCAAAATTTCTTTTGCAAAAGCCAAATGGAGGTAAGGGTTTCACTTTTAAACTAAAAAAGGGAGTCAAATTCATGTAAATATAACATTAAACTTTCACCAAGAAATCATAAACAGATCAAAGTTAACCGAAATTGGATAAAATTTAAAGAAATCTCGGGTTTAGCAATTAAAATCATGATAAAGAAGTCTATACTCAAGGAACAAATATGAAATTAAATCAAATTTTCATTTTCAAATCCATAAAATAGGTAAGGTTTTTTTCAAAAGTAACCTCAACTTTTAATCAACGAATCGAAACTGGTAGCTTGAAATATTTAGGAATTGTATTAAATGAAAAGCAATTTAGACAACATAAATACCAGGTACGCTAAGAGAGTCCAAACTTAACCAACAAAAGAGCTATGATAAATTTCATAGGGTAAGAATTGAAGTCAAGTCACTAAGAAAGTCAAAGGTAGGGTTTTATAGGTCACTAGCATCAAACTCAAGGGAGGAGCAAGATGAAGCGAGGAAAGAGAGGTATGAACGGTAACGTTTATGGTCAAAGAAGAAGGGAGTTATACAAGAAGGAAGCGCCAGTACTCAAACCACAACATCATCCTAAACGATTAAAAAACTCCCTAGTAACAAAACTTATAATCACAACACTCCCAAGAATCCTCAGAACACTTATGTTACTTCACCCTAAGTTATCCCATGAAACAAGGTACTCCACAATAAGTGTGATATCATCACTCTAGATCCTCAAACATCCACAAACAACTTCCATAAGATCAAGGTCAAGGTTTCCGACAAAGCTATACTCGTATCCAACTGGTGTCAACCATGGGTTTCTCAAAATGGTAAAACCCTCAATCAAAAATCCCAATACCAAGCTCTAAATTCCCATAAAAGGTTCCTCAAATATTCCACAAGGTTCTCAAGAAACAAGGTCTTAGTTGTAACAACGTTTTACCACCTCCTATAATCTTATTCTAACACCATAGATTGAAACTATGTCCTTTAATTTAACAATTAGTGTCAACCATACCATTATCCTTTCTAGTTACTAAAACAAGTGCCAAGACTTCCCAACAATGTAGCTTACTCTCACTCTCATACCATACCTCAAGTAGTAATCAATATCACTCACTTAAACCCAATAATAATCCCACAATAAGCATTTCTCATATGGTAACATATACATTATCAAACCCTCATGTCCAAAGTGATTAAGCCAATCAAAAACTCGACTTACTTAGTCAATCCTACATCCTCAAATCCACCATTCAATTTCATCCACCTCAGGTCAAGTACTAAGCACTAGTATCCCAAACATAGACAACGAAGCCAAGTTCTATAACCTTAGTAACCAATGCAACTCACACTTGACACACAAAACCCACCAAGCAGATATACACACGTTATCAATGATCTAGGTATAAGAACCATCAAGTATGCCTCATCACACTACCTAAGCCTTCCTAACATCAAATCCTCTCAAAATCAGGATTATGGGTTAACCACAAACAAACTCCTCAAAAGTCAAAATTTTCAACCAAGGTCAACATTCCTCAAAAGAAAGAGTACTATAAAAAGACGTTAAGGGAGGATAAGCAAGGAACAAATGACAAGTTAGGAAATACAAGAGTAACTTTCAAAGTAGAACAGAGGAGAGTTTAGAAGGAGGATAAGCACCAAAAGATAAAGAATAAGGCAAGATACACAAGAATGAGAAACATCTCCGAAGGAGTAGGAGCATTCTTCAAAGGTGGAACAAATCTTCAATCCTCAAAGAATAGGCACCAACTCTTGATCACCACATTGGTAAGTTTACGGTCATTGATCCAAGGGTACAAAAATAATTGACAATCAACAAACATGTTAGAATCTAATAAAGAGCAAACACACTACAGACTACCACCTTAGGTCCTTAAGTGTACCCATCTCTCATTCATTATTCAAAGTCAAGTTCAAGTTTAAATTTGGGGTACACGTGTGTGCGTCGGGAGCAACATAGGCTCTGATACCAACTGTGACACCCCGCGATAAAGCGGAAAAATATAACTAATAAAATTGAAGCGGAAATTTGTGATATTTTAAAAACTTTTAAAATTACTAGTTAAAGAATAGCACGCGGGTGCCACTAACGAAAAGAAACAAATACAACAATAGACAAATTTAGGTTATTACAACCCAGGTCTAGAAAACGGAGAAAAGATATCCCACGAATAAACATATAAGGGGTTTCTAAACTAGCAACTAAGGCCCAAGGGTTTAGTTCTCGCTAGCCCACACGTCTTCCCTACGTAAGCATCTTCACCACCTGTCATTCATGTAAACATGAACGCCACAGTCAGTGGGGAGTAACTCAAGGTTCTCCCAGCCACAATATGTCGAAACGAACATAACAAAGAACATAACCAAACAATCATATTAGATAAGACATGAGTGAATCGAATCATAACTAAACATGGGATCATACGTGTTTAAACCAACAAGGAATAAAGAAATGATGGAATAAATAGGTAAGGCATAAGCAACAATAAATAAATGGAGAAAAAAGACAAGGAAACAGATACGACCACTTAGCCACGAGCACGTATTTCAAGGAGATATGACCAAAGTAACCATCCAAATAATGCAAGACATTTATCACTCTTAGACTATAATTTCCCCGGGTAGGACTATGATAATAATACGGTCCTAGTCTAAATCTGCAGATTCTCGGGTGTACATCCCGATTCGACGTGCGCCAAAGACAAAGACGCACGCACAAGACTCGACTACTAAGGAGACCGAGTACCCCAATCGCCAGAACAGCACGAAAGTGGCGGAAAGACTAAGATACGACTTACTTGCCAGAACAGCACAAGTGGCCAAAAGCCGTACTTGCCAGAACAGCACAAGTAGGCCAAAACCGTACTTGCCAGAACAGCACAAGTAGGTTAAACCCGTGCTTGCCAGAACAACACAAGCAGGGCAAAAATGTATGTCAAGCACATACGATGGTAATATGACATTTCTACAAGAATACGACTCTTACAAGTAATTATTTATAATAATATTTTTCATACTTGTAACATATAAAATAAACATTTCATTTCATAATTATACATGCCGGTTAAATAAAATATAATAAATGATAATGAATAAATTACGTTATGTGAAATTACGGAATAAAATGTGACCGACTCAAGTGACTCGTTTATGAGCCTAACAAATAAGCTATAAGAAGCCCAATACGCAAACAATGTGACCCCCAATGAATAGGACACATTAAGCCCAATAATCAATTCATGTTAAACCCAACAATTAAGTTATATGAAGCCCAACAAAGAAGTATGACAAGTCCAAAACTTAAAGCCGAATGAGTCCAACAAACAAAACTAAAGGAGCCCAATATCTTAATCATGTGAAACCCAACCATTTGATCATGTAAGACCCAAATAAATTGTCATGTGAAGTCCAATAATTAAAATACAACAAGTCCAACTTAGTAAAGTATAACAAGCTCAACAACAAGGTCAAATGAGCCCAATAAATTAAATATATGAAAGAACGATATTAACGAATTACGTTATATAAAGTACGAGACGGAAATTAAACAATTTCAAATAAACTAAACTAGCGCCAAAACAATTCATGAAACGATTCAAACATGTCATTTGGCCGCACTATACACGACCTCTATACACAACCATACACGACTTACGCAAGCTGCCATACCCAACCCCAACCAATTCCGGTTACTACCCAAAACAGCCACATTAAATCCACCACTAGCTATCAAAAACCCGTCCAAACAGCCACCCAAAACCGAGTAAACATGTGACGATTTACACGAAGAGGGCAAGCATGATAAATAGTCCCGGCAGGTACCATATCCGTCCCCGAACAGGGTCCAAACTGGTCATTTCACAGCACCAAACAGAGTCCAACAGTCCATAACAGGTCGATATCGAGAGGCATGGAAGGCGGTTTTTGAGATGCAAACAAAGCACAACTAAAACACAAATCACCTCACTATACCCGTTCTGGCACTGCTCGAAAATACAGGAAAACCGGCCGCTTTAATATGCCATTTGAGACAGAAATACACAGCTAAAACCATCACAATGGACTCAACCTAGACCGTAACAGAATACCCGCAACCACTATTCACACCACGCCAAAATTACGGTTCAAAACAGTACCCCAGTCCCTCTGTTTTTCACGCCTAAAGCAGTCCCAAAGACGAGTTGTTTTAAGACGACAGACATAATACAAATGAGCTGAACTCTTACCCGGCTAAGACGCCATTTTCAGACAAAAAGAAGTTAAACCAAAAAAAGGATGAGACTTTACAGTAACTGAACTTTAAACACACGAGCTTAGCACACAAAACGACATAAAACAATAGATTTCGACATATGTCGAGTAACCTATCACCGTTACCTCATAACCTCGCGAATTCTCGAGTAAAAACGTCCAAAGCACGAGCCTATCTTCAGTCTTCAACTAAAAAGGAGGAAATACGAGTAACATGGGTCACAAAACGAGTTTGTAAGAAGATGCCCATTTCGAAAATTTAACAAAATCAAAGCTTTCTTACCTTAAAAGAACGAGGAAGGGACGAGGAAGCTAATGGTACAAAAATAATGGAGTTTGGTTGAGAAATAAGGGAGAAAATGGAGGTTGAAGGTCAATAGAAATGGAGGTGGTACGGGTTGTTATGTGGCTGCTGTTCTTTTGAAATGAATAAGAAGAGGACGAAAGTGAGGGAAGGGAGATGCAGGGGTGTGGGGTTATTGGGACACGGTAAGGCACAACAACAATAATAATGTTAATATATAATAATAATAATAATAATAATAATAATAATAATAATAATAATAATAATAATAATAATAATAATAATAATAATAATAATAATAATAATAATAATAATAATAATGTTAATATATAATAATAATAATAATAATAATAATAATAATAATAATAATAATAATAATAATAATAATAATAATAATAATAATAATAATAATAATAATAATAATAATAATAATAATAATAATAATAATAATAATAATAATAATAATAATAATAATAATAATAATAATAATAATAATAATAATAATAATAATAATAATAATAATAATAATAATAATAATAATAATAATAATAATAATAATAATAATAATAATAATATATTAAAGTAGAGTGTAAGAAGTAAGGTGGGTGTGTTGTGTTGTCGATAAATGGTTGGCCCGGATTAAAGTAGGTACAAAATGGAATGTGACGTCTATAGCTAGACGGAAAAATGTCTCGAGTTTATTTTAACTTGAGACGGAAACTAATATTATTACTGTCACTATTATTGTCCGGCCAAAAATACGTATACATATATTCTTATATAAATTATGTCTTAAAAATATAATTTAATAATACGTATTTTTATAAAAATGAGCTTTTATATAATACGTTTATAAAAATCGTGTTTGACATAAAATTACTTAAATTGAATAATTCAAAATATATAATAAAGTGATTAAACGGTTTAATAAATTTTAAATGTCAAAAAGGGAAATTCGCGGGTGTTACACTGATTCTCTTCTTTGTTATCAATTCTGTTGACTCCCCTACAATATAGCATGTATCTTTCATCTTTCTTACTGGTGGGTTGCTTTCTATTTGATTTTTCCATGGCCGATGTGTTGGATACGCTTGGCGTACTTCGTATGCTGGTTCTGGCTAAGATATCTTCTTCTAGTCTGATTGCAGCCGCTCCCTTCTCCTGTACCGCTTTAAAGCTATGACAAGGGTGCATGGTTAGCTGTTTATACAAGTCTGACTCATGGTGCAAGCCTCTTCTGAAAGCTTCCACTGTTGTTGACACGTCACACTCCCGTACCGCTACCTTCTCATTGTTAAATCTAGTGTTGTACTCTCCAATGGTCTCACTTGCTCCTTGAACAATTCTGTACAAGTCGCCTGCATGCTTCTGCGGCTTCGGGCTGCTTGCGAATTGCTGAGTGAATGCGTTTACCAGGTCGGCAAACATAGATATTGATCTGTTAGGCAAACTTACGAACCATCGGAGTGCTGGCCCCGACAGTGTGGATCCAAACCCCTTGACATACAGGCCTCCTTTACGTGTCCTACAGCCGTCACTGTCTTCATTTTCTGCTTGTATTGGCTCATGTGGTCAAAGGGATCTGTCGTGCCATCAAAGAGAGGCATGTTTGGATTTGTGAATCCCTTTGGCATGGCAACAACAGATATGGCATCCACGAATGGCGAGTCAGCATAACTATCGGGTGCTGCCTTCTCAAGTGGAGGTGGCAGTCCTGGGACCCTGCTTAGCATCTCCCTCAGCTCTAGATACTGCTGGTTGGTCAGGCTTCCTGAGTCCGAGATACGTCTGCCTACTACCTGCTGACTTGGAGTGCTGCTTCCAGGCCTGAATTCTTGAAGGTTCTTATGCAGCGTGGTACCTAATGGGGTTGAGGTCATGAGATTTCCCTGGTGCCAGCTTACCCGCGGGCCACTTGTGGATCCTGCACCGGGTGTTTGGTTAGTTATCACGAGGTTAACAACTGGGATGTTACCTGGTTGTACTTCCACGCGGCTGGCAGGCTGCCAGCTGTCTGGTGTGAGGTATCCAAGTCCTTGCGGGGTTATCATTTCTCTTGTTGGTATTGTTGTCAGATCTAATCTTGTTACCAATTCAGCTGGTATTTGTCGAAGTTGACTCTTGCTGCCTGATGCCCCCTGGGTGAGATCTACTACTGGGGCCCGACCTTCATCCCCCGCGCTTGCTGGTGTGCTGGACTGTTGCTTCAAGATGTCTATCTGGGCCCAGAGTTCCCTCTTGTTCCTCTTCCTCCCCTCAGCTTCTGCCTTCTTCTGGTCTTCTAGAATACCTTCCATGACCTTCTAAAGGTTTTCCATGCCACTAAGCATGGTTTGTGTTGGACTCGGCGGTAGGGTGAGGCATGAACGTGTTGTTCCCCTATCTGATCTGGGCTGTGCCGCCACAGCAGGAGTTTTAGGAGGCAGAGTGACTTTTGTCACGGATGTGGTTCTTGGCGTGTGTCCGGGGGCCTGAGTTTGTGCCGCTGATGCTGGATTTTGAACTGGATTTGGTGGTATCGACGGCTGACCGCTTCCTGACACAGCTGCTGATGTTTGTTTGTCCATTATATGTCTGGGTAATTAATGATTGACGACTACAATGCCCCATAGTGGGCGCCAAACTGTTTTGGTAATTTTCTACCGAATTAAGTTTAGTAAGGTGAATGTGGTCTTACTCGTTGTATGTTGGGCGAATATTTATGTTAATGATATGTAAAGGAATTAAATACGTAAATAAAAGTTGACACCTGAGATTTGGTAACGCGGAAAACCCAATGTGGGAAACGACCGCGGGAAGGGACGGTACCCTTCCAAGGATTGCACTAGCTATTAATATGGGAATGAGTACAAAGGAGGCGGAATGTAATCTAGCTAGTACAACACGTTATGTTTGTATGGTAGTTCTTGAATGCCCTTTCTTCCTTGTCTCTTTTGCTATTTATAGGGCAAGAATCCTAGACGTATCCTACTCCGTTGATGGTAAGCAATATTAGTCCTACCACGCTTCTTTCCATAAACGCTTTCTTACGCCCTATTCTTCCTGATCTCCCTGAATTCTCTCTGACGATTCCATAATACGCGGGCTCCTTCCTTTCATGGGCCTCTTGTAATAGCCAAGCTTCTCGACTCAATTTGCTTAAACCAAACCAATTGGGCTTGCTTCCCAATGGGTCAACATGCAGATTTTAGCCCAAACATATGGTGATGAGTCAAATCACCCTACTACAGTAACATCGTGCCTATTATTTTATGGCTGCATAATATGGAAAGCAAAATGGGGCAGCTTTACCCACTTGAACATAAGATGATATGTAACCCGAGTCGTCACTCGCTTGTGACGGATAGTCTATGTCAAAAGGGAGACTTATTGTTTGTTTAATAGCCATTTACCCAATCCTTCTCTAAGGCCCTGTTCTTTTGGACTTAAAGTCACTCTCTATAAGTTAAGTTCAGCAAAATTAAGTTAAGTTCAGAAAAGTTCAGCAAAATTAAGTTAAGTTAAGTTCAACAAAATTAAGTTCGAAAAAGTTCAAAAAAATTAAGTTCGAAAAGTTCAAGAAAATTAAGTTCAGAAAAGTTAAGCAGAATAATAAGTTTCATAATATTGACGAGTTTTAAAAAATAGATACAATTTTCGTTCAAATCGGTTGTATAAACAATCCGAGATTAATTATTATTCTATATAATTTTTTCAAAAAAAAAAAACATTTATTTAAAGCCGAATTCTTACCTATCCCCCGAAGGTATGTTAGAGCATTTTAATTACCGACATTCGTCATTGAGAATGAAAGTTGAAATGACACTTGGTCAATTGAAAAAAAGGTGGAAGGTGTTAAAAGTTATGCCTCAAATGTCACCTAAGTATCAAATGTCCATTATTGTTTCTAATTTCACACTTCATAATTTTATACCGATGCACACTCATGGGATACCTGTTATACAACATGAGAACGTTCTAGGGACAAAAGATTTAGGCATGTTTGATAAGAAGCGGAAAAAAGCTATGTACAAGGTGCGAAATAACATAGTCAAGAACATTTGGCGAGGCAATGGATTTGACGGGGTGAGCTCAAATGAAGATGAAGAAAGTGACGAGGAAGATGATAATATGGAACTAGATGATTAGAAAGAAAAAAAAATAATGTGATTTACTTTTTATTTTTATGTATTAGGTAATGTGTACGAAAATATTAACTTACATAAATAAAGTATTTTTGTGTTTTTAGTTATATTTTATTATTATTATTATTATTATTATTATTAAATATTATTATTATTATTTTTTTGAAGGGAATTATTATTATTATTTTTTTTTTTTTTTTTTTTTTTTTTTTGAAGGGAATTATTATTATTATTATTATTATTATTAGTAGTAGTAGTAGTAGTAGTAGTAGTAGTAGTAGTAGTAGTAGTAGTAGTAGTAGTAGTAGTAGTAGTAGTAGTAGTAGTAGTAGTAAGTGAAATTAAATTAAGTTAATTTAAGTAAGATTATTTTAATTTAGAAAAGTTAAGCTATTATAAGTTAAGTTCAACAAAATTCAGCAAAATTAAGTTCAGCAAAATTAAGTTCAGAAAAATTAAGTTCAGAAAAGTTCAGCAAAAATAAGTTAAGTTCAACAAAATTAAGTTAAGTTCAGAAAAATTAAGTTAAGTTCAGCAACTTTAAGTCCAAAAGAACATGGCCTAATATGCATACAGAATTCGATGTCGAATTATACTCCTAAATTCGATGTCGAATTATACTCCTAACCTTTTTTTTTGGCCCTAATCAAAATGAAGAATTTATAATTACATTTTTAATGATTATTTTAATTAGGGTGTACTCAAATTCAGTACCACCCGTTGGCGCTCTATTGTCATCCTCTAAATAAATCTAAGTAATAGATTCTGATTTGTATCCAAATTGTATAGATTTGAATTCTATTGATCAACATGGATTTTCAAGTTCATTCTCTCATAGCTAACCTATAATTATTAGGATACAGGAAATTCTTTATGATAGTTCAAGAACTTCTCTGGGAATCCCATGAACCGATTGAAGACGGCCCCTAAACTACTCTTTCTAGGAACAATAATGTATTACATTGGCCCTTAAGAGACTAGTACTTGAAGATGAGTCTGATAGCATTCAATTGTTAGACCAGCAAAGAGCTTAGGTTAGTACCCACATGACTGCAAAGACTACACATGAACATCGTGCATAGCCTATATATGAAGATCGTGCGGTGTAAACCAAAACGAGCTTTACAACAAGGCCAACAAGCAGATTGACTGATAACATTCAATTGTTAGACTAGCCAAGAGCTTAGGTTAGCACCCACACGACTGCAAAGACTACACATGAACATCGTGCATAGCCTACATATGAAGATCGTGCGGGTGTAAAACAAAACGAGCTTTACAATAAGGCCAACAAGCAGATTGACTGTTTGTTACAAATCATTCTTTTGAAAGAGTCTAATTTATATTACTCCCTCTACACACCTATCTTTTTTGCAATCGTTAATTTGAGGTTCTAAAAATGATAGATCTCAAGTAAAAATGATAGATCTGGAGTAAAAATGAATAAAATGAACATGTTTACTTAATTTTATGGTTTTGAATTTATTTTTATTGTGAAACAGACGTTTTTTAGTTGTTAAATTAAGAAAAACAAAGAGGTTGATGAAGTTTACATAATTTTATGATGTTAAATGTAGTAAATTTGTGCTTAGCATCTTCATTTTTCTATTTCCCATGGTGCATGTAAATCAAAATGCAAAATTGAAGTAATTTGATTAAGGATTGAACAAGACTTCTTTATAGTATTCTTTCTTTTGATTATATTTTTGATTATTGCATTAACGTTTTTTTAAAGTGCAGTTTCGTGGCCAATTTTCAAAGAAAGGATATAAGAGATGAAGAGGAACGAAAAGATGGAAGAGTTGAAGAAGAAAGAAGAGATGAAATAATGTGTTTTTTTTTTTAACTTGTAATTTTATTAAGCTTATGTTGTAAATGGATTGTTTTTAAGGGTTGTATGAGAACTAGAAATTGGGGGTAACATTTATGAGATTTCAAATCTCCCTCTCTTTTGTGTTTTTTTTTTGGAGTGAAGGGGAGGGGAGGTGGGCATTGTCAATCCCCTTGCAAGTTTTATAAAATCAAAACCAGGCTTTGAGAAGGAAAACCATACCATTAAGGACATACTACAGGATTTTAATAGTCATTATGTTTACTTTCATTGTATAGGTTTCTCTTATATTCCTAGGTATCTTAATACTATAGCACATGACATGGCCCGCCATGCCATAAAATTGTAAAACTTTTCTTTACCGTTGTCAAAAAAATAAAAATAAATAAATAAATAAAATCAAAAACTTAAACATGTCTTAACCAGTTTTCTTCACAAAATCTCATTGAAGACAGCGATATCTGTCACAAGCTTGTGACGGATACCATTTCCTCTCACAAAATACCCATGAGAGGTGAGTGGGGAAGCACATGGGGGGTGCCCCACCTTATCCCCTCTCTCTTTTTGTGAGAGGTCTTCAGCTTATGACGGGATTAGTCCGTCACAAGCAAGACGCTTTGAGTTTTCTTAAGCATAGATTATCAAGAGTCTAAATGTACCTTTTCATTATTTTTTAATTGTTTATTAGGCTGTCTTAATTCTTATGCAGAAAGAATTGGGATGAACATTTTTATGTAGAGGGAGTAGTATTTACAGAGTTTAAGACTGTTTTAAACTTTTAGTGTATTCAATGTACTTTGTAGCTAGTACTCCTAGTTACGAAAAAGTGTATTTTTGTAAATAACCCCCTTATATGTACGTTTTTTTATACAAATAACCCCCTTATATGTCCATCTTTAGTAATAACCCCCCTTAAATCTCACTTAATCCTAAAAATTACCACCAAAACTGAATTACGCTAACAAAACTTAAAAAACCCGATCCAATTACGACATTACGACACAAACTTATGTAACATACCTAAAATACCCTTTTATTACTTTTTACACTACCCCAAACTAATTAACAAAACACAAAAACGTACTCCATTCTACCCAATTCGCTCGCTCACTCATTCGGTAAGACATTCAACCCCGATTATAGACCTTAGTTTTAATTCATCTCCAATTCCTCCCTTAATTCTTAGCAAATGTTTAGTTGATTCTTAATTGTGCGGCTTATACAAGTTAGTATTTCCTATTCCTCCCTCAATTTTTTGCGTTTTTTCTACAGTGTAAATTTGTTTGTTGGGTTTAATAGTGTTTGCCCCATAAATTTCTGCACTTTTGTTAGAAAATTAGGCTGATGGAACACAAAATAAACACTTAGTATTCATTCTCTTTGAAGCCCAAATGAACAAAGAAGTTTGTAATGTACTTAAAACCCTAACACAATTAGTAGGTGTTAATAGTGTTTGCTGGGTTTAAATTTGCTGCGTTTAATAGTATTTAAATTTTTAATTTGTTAATTTTGATATTCAATTTTTATGTAGGATGTGTGAAACTATTAACAAGTGAAAAGGGTGAAGAAGGCTAACAAGTAGAAATTGAAGTCAGAAAAATGGATGTTACTGTTGAAGAGGGAGCACTGTTAGAAAGGGGGAAAAGGGAGCAAAGATAGAAAAGGGGGAAAGAGTGCACTGGAGTAATTCAATTGAATTGAAGATGGAGTAACTTTTTTGTTAATTAATTGAGACTTTAGGGTAGTGTAAATGTAATAAAAGGGTAGTTTAGGTATGTTACATAAGTTTGAGTCATAATGTCGTAGTTGGATCAGGTTTTTAAGTTTCGTTAGCGTAATTCAGTTTTGGTGGTAATTTTTAGGATTAGGTGAGATTTAAGGGGGTTATTACTAAAGATGGACATATAAGGGGGTTATTTGTAAAAAAAGGTAAATATAAGGGAGTTATTTACAAAAAACACAAAGAAAAAAGGTTTTATTAAATACAAGTCGTTAATCGGATAACCATATTAGCAAATACTCCGTACGATCAAATAATTTCTTTATTATTACAAAATAAATGGCACAATAACTTTGTTTATTTATCATACAAGTAACAAGTTTAGCACATTTAATAGAGTCCGAATTATTGAACCGTAAACATAAATGGCACACATATTACAGGAAGAAAATTCAAGCATTTGACTTAAAGAAACTAATCAATTAGATCCGCCAAAGAGTTCCTTCATCTTGTGGACTTGAGTAGCATCCAACAAAGTGATCTTCTCAATAACATTTGATGGCAAATCATTTGCAAACAGAGAACAAGTAGTAGTTTGGAAACCCGGATTAGCACTGTTCAAGCTTACAAATGCAAGGGCTGGTTTATCGAATTTTTTGGCAAATTGGTGTTTATTAGCAAAATAATTAGGGAGTTGGGGTTGGTTTGAAACTATTTAGAGTTATGGTGTCCATTTCATCAGTTTCATTTTTTTTCCAATTTTTAGGCAAAGCCGCTAAGTTTCTTAGCGGCTTTGTCTCTTTGTCATTTTTTTGATAATAAATGTCATAAGTTTATGAAAAATAGAGAAATAAGGAAGTCGCTAACTTTCTTAGCGGCTTTGGTGATTATTCATTTCTAGAATAAGCTGTCAACAGTGTTAGAAGGTGACGGTTTTTGAAAAAAAAAAGTGAATAGTAAAGCCGCTAAGATTCTTAGCGGCTTTACTATTCACTTTTTTTTTTTTTTTTTTTGAAAAAAAAAAATTTAAAAAAAAAAAAAAAAAAAAATTGTAAGCCGCTAAGAAACTTAGCGGCTTACCATAAAAACTGAAAAAAAAATAAAAACTGATGACGTGGACACCATAAATCTAAATAGTTTCAAACCAATCCCAACTCCCTAATTATTTTGCTAATAAACACCAATTTGCCAAAAAATTCTGGTTTATCACCCATATTTACTTGAAAATGCAACAAACCTTGAGGGAATATCATAATGTCACCCTTATTTAACGTTTTATAGTAGGCAACATTATTTCCGTCAATGAAACCAGAAACGATTGGACCATCAATTACCAAAATCAGCTCTGAAACTCGATGCGAGTGAATTGGGACAACTCCACCCACAGCGATGTCCTGCCGGAGCATTGAAATGCCCAACCCATTTAAAGCGGGAAATGTTTTGTCGATTGCATACGTCAGACCGAGTTTGAATGGGTTAGAATTGTTCCCTGGGACACCTAAGCCAGAGAATATGAAGTCATCAACGGTTAAATTTGCCGGGTTCTTACATGGATATCCGGCTGGCCCCACCGGGTAATTAAAGTCTGCAACGCAGAATTCCACAACACTTATAGCAGATGAAACGGTTAAAAGGACTAGGAGTGAAAATAGGAAGACAACTCTCAATATTACCATGTTATTAATTTGGATGAAAACTTTGATTAAAGGAGTTTTTAGTTTTACTTTGTATTTTTGGGAGTGATTAGTGTTAATCAGGCGTCACCTTATATATAGGATTGTATATGGTATCTTGCTATGCTTGCGATTCCACTTGTGCTTGCTTATGTTACTATATGTCTATAACCATATAAAAATTTTAGAACAGGGGTGGTTTGGTTCCGAAAAGGATAAGAAAATGTAATCACTAAAGAGAAAGAGTGGGGTAAGAAATGGGATTACCCTTTTCTTTCCTACTTGTTTGGTTCATTTATAAAAAGGGATAAGACAAAGTACAACAACCACTCAATACATCCTGAACCACCAATAGCTAAGGCCGCCACCCTCATCAGCCCGGGACGTCGACGACATTGCCCACATCGCGGACGACACCACTCCTATGACCGACGTCCACCCAAGCTGCCACATTCTGCTCCGTCGTTCAACCTTTCCTACCACCCTAACCACCACAACTAACCCCTAAAAATCTTGTCCCCACCATCGATATCCCCTCTCCCACTCCTAAGAACATTAGATCTGGTGTTCTTAGAAGTGCAAAAGGGGATTTCGATGGTGGGGAGAGATTTTTTTGGGGTTAGTTGTGTTGGTTAGGGTAGTAGAGCAGGGGTTTCGAACATGGTATGTAGTTGTACGTAGTGTAGGGTAGGGACAACGTCGACAATGGTGGGATTGGTAGTGTCGTTGCGGTGCCGGTGGTAAGGTAGTGGGGGCGGCGACTGTTGGAACTATGCCCCAGAGCAATCGTTATGAAACGTTTTGAACGAATTTCATACAGTATAATTATTAACGGAGATTAATAATTAGATGGCTTTTTCGTATTATCTTATTAAAGTATTAATACGATGATAAATCCTTGATTAAACCGGTATACTTGACATCATAATGAAGATTATGATAATGAGAGTCGAGTATTATAGAGTTTGGTCTAAAAGTATTCTTGCACTACTACAGATACAGGCTATAACAACGGCTAAAAACCGTTGTTATATAAAATAGCGGACGTTGTTAAAGCGTCCGTTGTAAAAGGTTTTAACAACGGTTGGTTTTCTTAAGCAACCCGTTATTAAAACTATTAACAACGGTTTTAAGTATCAAAACCCGTTGTGGAAAGTGTGACTCAATTTTGGTGGGAAAGTTATAACAACGGTTAATTTACAAAGAACCGTCGTTATAACTAAAGACAACGGGTTGTTTCTACATAACCGTTGTTGTTTGTTTTTACAAAATAAAAAAAAATGAAATTAAATATTACTAGATGCATGCATAATTACGGGGCCCGTTATAATTCCGATGCATGCATTATTACTGCCATCCCTGTACTATGCATATGAATGGACAATATATGGAATGAGAAGGGTTTACATAAGATTTTAAGCAGGGAGATATGATGATTATGGCACAACTTCCTAAACATGCATATATTATATTAATTAAAAAACAATTCAAAGGACACATTACTTAGTATAAATACATACATTATCTCAACCGCCATTCGATTATCTCACTATCTTCAAACCCTAACTGCTAAAACAATCTCCAACCCCTAATTAATCTTTCAAACAACTCCAAAGTTCATCAACAAAATGAACGATTACATCCTTAAAACTCTTACTATGACCGAGAACAACAACAGCTTCATCCGCCGGTTGCTCCACATCGAGGACAGTTTTAGGAGCTATCTTGTGGATGCTCAAGCCGCACTCAGGACGCCAAAAGAAATGGCTTGACAGAGCGCGGCGTTGTTGCGGCTATATGACGATATAGTAATCTGGCGAACGAAACCTCCAAATAGCTAAGGAGGAGAGGAGGGATATCATAGAAGAGAATAAGACTCTCTATGAAAATATAAGAATTACATTTTTAGAAATGTAATTCTTTTTTAATTTATGTATTTATATATATATATATATATATATATATATATATATATATATATATATATATATATATATATATACATATATATATATATATATATGTATATATATATATTAATGAATTATTAATTAAGTTTATCATGCATTCCTCTCTATCATCTTGCTTCTTCTTTGTTTTATTTTATTTAATTTGTTTTACGAGCTAATTAAGCGAATAATAACATAATAATGATCGATAAAAACCCATCATATATACATGCAAATGAAATAATTTAAAAAAGAAAACAATGACGATGAAAGACGATGAAACCAACAAAGGACGGCGAAATTTACCCGATAATTAGAGAAAGTAAGAGACGATGAAACCAACAAAGGACGGGCGAGATGATAAAGCGACGATGAGAAAGAGAGAAAGAGACGATGAGAAAGTGTGTTTGCTGTGTTTGTGTTTGTGTTTGTCTGTGTTTGTGTTTGTGTTAGGTTATGTATGTGTTTTGTGGCTGTAGCTGATCTGTGTTTGTGTGGTTTATAGTATGGAAAGTATTGACAACGGTTGTTAAACAACAACCGTTGTTAAATAAGTTTTAACAACGGTTGTAAAACAACAACCGTTGTTAAATAAGTTTTAACAACGGGTTTAAAAATACCCGTTGTGATTACTTTTCACTAACTTTGCGCCAATTTTGCGCCAAATTATTAACAACGGTTGTGCAAATTTGACCCGTTGTTAAAACTTATAACAACGGTTATATAACCATACCCGTTGTAATTAAGTTTAGTAAAAATCGCGCCATACATTCTACAACGTCTATTGTGATTTTCGTGCATAAACGTTGTTAAAGGGGCGTTGTAGTTGCCTGGATTTGTAGTAGTGTTGGTCGTTGGATCATCACAACGGGACTATGATAATCCGGATAGACCAATATATTGATAACGGTACCCATATGATGAGTATTAATGGATCTCATTCATTAAGTTATAATATAGATAATGCATATGGAGATATGATTATTGAACGTGATCAACATTGAGATTTCCCAAATGGTTATTATTACCTATGCACTGTCAATGTGGAAATTCTCTTATGGAGTAATTGTATATTTTATCCTTTGACCTAAGATCATCATTGTAGTTAATAGACTACTTATTGTACTTAGATACCGGACACCTAGTGATGCGTGTCTTTTATATGATGTTTTACATCCCATTTTACACGCATTTCAGAGCTCATTCATGTAGTTTATACTACATTTCTCCCTATTTCCGTCTACTTCCGTATTTTTGTACATTATTGCGAAAATGTGAAGAATCCAAATGGAAATCAAGCTAAATCCGTCCCCGAGTATCCTGCATTGCATGTGACGAGAAGTATTTGCTTAAGGAACGAGCTTGGTGCGCATTTCAAGACCCAAAAGACAAGTCCACGAGTTTATAGAAGTCAAGTAGCAGCTAAAGCAGTCGATCGGCCACCACTCTCAGTCGATCGACCAACCCTCGGGTTCTGAAGCTACATTCATCGCCAGCGATCGATCGACCACCTACCTTAGTCGATCGACCACACTGCTGTTCCAGACGTGAATTAAAAGACCGAGGAACTTGAAACCCATTAAGTTTAGGTTTTGGAATAATTGTTACGTATACTTTCTATATAACGTAATTGAGGACACCTAGTTTAGGATCAAGCTTTATTATCAGAAATTTTACATTGAGTTTTAGTTTATTAATTAGGGTTTGGGGATATTATTTTGCATTGGATTTTCATTGTGCTTTCAATCACTCCGTTACATTCCTTCTGCGAAATTCGGTATTCCTTCCTTTCTAATTTCAGTTATTACTTATTTCATCATTAGTATAGAATTGCTAGTTAATTCCATGACCAATTTATTGTTTATATTAATTGTTTTCTTTGTCGTTTCAAGCATGAATCCATTAGTTAATTTCATTATTAAAGTTATTGTTTTTACCCTTAGCATGAGTAGCTAAATAGTTTGTGCTAGGATGTAGGCGAATTTTAGCGTAGGCGGCAAAGTATTGAACATGGCCTGATTCGCGTGTCAGTCAATCGACTGACATTATTGGTCGATCGACTGACCTCGTGAGGTTACCTTTCGTTTTAATTGATTTTAATGTTGTATTTAATGAATCGAATGCATGCGACCAGTTAGATACCTAATTTGTGACTGACCCATTAGATCGAAAGATAGGGGAAGTTGTTAGACCACCAATTAAATCGACTAAACTGTGCTGAGATCGAAAGATAGGTATAGTTTAGACCGTTAGTCACTTTTCAGGACGAGAGTCAGTATTAGTGATATTAGGGACTTATAGCGAGATTGAAAGATGCTATCTGTTAAGAGTGGACCGAGAGGACCTCTTGTTTCCCGCCTCACTTGTGTTCGATTTAGACCTGTTTAATATGCTGCCGCCGAAGCTTTAATGAACCGATCATCCTAGTACCCCTTCTTTACCTGGTTAAACCGTCTTTTAGCTTATTGTCTTTATTTATTCTTAGCTACAGACCATCTCAACTCAACCCCCACTATTGTTACCTTAGACTGAATTTAGACAACTAGAATTTACATCTGCCTCCTTGTGGTTCGACCCTGTTACCACTAGCCTAGGTTAGTCTTAATAGGAAATTATAAATCTTGTTTTTGGTACTCACAACGACGGGTATCAAATTTTGGCGCCGTTGCCGGGGAGGCAATAGTCCTAATTTTAGTTGTTTTAATTTTAGTCTTCCTTAGTTTAAGGGACTTCTGTTCCTTAAACTTTTCTTATATTCTTTTTGTAGTTCCTTCTTATGCGCAGGTCACAGGGTGGTGAACTAGTACCATTTGACCCTGAGTTAGAGAAATATTTGCGCGAGTTGAGACGAACACAAAGGGTATTACCGACAGAGGAAGAGCTGAGTACTCTGTCAAGCTATTACGAGAACGGCCTGTTTGAAGAAGACCCACAGTCTTCACCCGTTTCCACTTCTTCAGCCGAGACAGTTACTTCTCCAGAAATTCCAGTCATGGCCGAGGAAGCGAGTATAGCTAGTCATTCTGAGCCGACAGCTGAAAACTTATATAAGGGATTCGAATTACCAGGAGATGCCAGAAAGTTCGAACCAAAGCCTTCGTACATCAACATGGTTGAGAGAAACCAGTTCGGGGGAGCTGCAAATGAAGATGCAGCTAAGCATATGGAGACCTTTATTGACTACTGCTGCTCCATACCCCCACCCACCGGTGTGACCCAGGACCGCATCAAGGAGACCATGTTCATCTTCTCCCTTCGTGATGCTGCAAGGGAGTGGTATAGAGATCTGGACCGAGCCGTTCATGGGATTACTGACTGGAATTCCTTGGCATTGGCATTCTACAAGAAGTACTTTTCTGCTTCTAAGACGATTGCTATTAGAGCCCAAATCACAAGTTTCAAACAAGGGCCAGATGAGAACTTCCACGAGGCATGGGTCCGATTTAAGAAGCTGGTGCGAACCATACCGCACCATGGGTTCGAAAAGTGGAGCTTGTGCAATCATTTCTACAATGGGTTGTACGACGATCGAGGGGGCCATTTTGGATCTTTGCAGCCAATGGCCGATTCTTCGAGAATTTGGGAGCAACCAAGGGGTGGAATATCATTGACGATCTAGCCACCCACAAGGCCGAGTATGGTAATTCCGGAGGGAACCAGAGGAGAGCTGCTGAATCTTCCTCTCTTTCTTTGCGCTTGAGGCTCTTCTTTGCAAGATTTGACAAGTATGAACTAGGAGGAGTTTCTAAAGGTGGGATGTACCAAGTAAATGTTTGTGTTAGACGGTCCTTTCGTCTGCGAAAGGTGTGGAGCTGAGGGGCACGTCTCGAAGAACTGCCTAGTCCCTTTGAGTCTTGTCTTTGCCTTTCAACACTATAGGCAGACAAACACCTACTATGAGCCGAATGCCCACCCAAACTTGAGTTGGAGGAGTCAAAATGTCCCGAACCCAACTCAACCTCCGCCGCAAAGAACAACCTTATGTGCCTCCTCATCAAAAGCAACAACAATATCGAAACCTCCCTATGTGCCTCGGCGGAACAATCGCAGAGTCAAATTTTCCGAGCTTAAAAACTTGTTGCTAAAGGAGTCCCAAGCAAGAGAGGCCGGGATGAAGCTACTAGAAAGCCAAATTGCTCAATTGGCTAGCAAAAGTAACACTCGAGCTCCCGGACACTTGCCGACCCAAACTGACCAAAAGGAGACCTTAAATGCCATCACTTTGAGGAGTGGGTCCACCCTTGATGGTCCTGCCATGGTCGAGGACGCTGTTGAAAAAGATGAGCCGGAAACAAGTCAAAAGAAAGCTTCAACGAATAAATCAAAGAAACAGCCGTCTACCAGGTATATCAGTCGATCGACCGATACACCCGGTCGATCGACTGACATACGGGTTACAGGAGCTTCTGGAACTGTGCACAACGGTCGATCGACTGAGGAGAGTGGTCGATCGACCAAGGTTACTGCTGATAGCGAGGAATTTCGTCCTCCGATGCCCGATAACTTGAGAGACCATTTGTTTCGGGGCACGACAACTCCGAAGATGTTAGGACCAGCCCCGAGTGCTGATAGGTCCGTCCCGGTTCCGAAGTTTGACCCAATGACGGTTAATGGCTCACATTTGAGATGGTCTGAGGAGGGTTCAAGTTTCAACAAGGAGAAAGCAGTGGACTTCCAGCCTAAGTCCACGGATGCCGGCATGCGCAACCTAGAGGAGAGGGCTAATGTACTTCTTACAACCCCATATCCGGAGAGACTAGTACCGACAAAGGAACGGGTATCTTTCAGTAAGTTTGAGAAAGTTATTCGTAGCTTGAATGTTCAGGTACCCTTCCTTGAGTTAGTTAACCAAGTGCCAGCATACACTAAATTTATGAAACAGTTATTGTCAAAGAAAAAATCTCTTGAACATGTTCACACTGTTGCGTTAACTAAAGAGTCTTGCTCCTACTTGTCTCACACTGCACCCCATAAGCTAGAGGACCCGGGTAGCTTTTCCGCTCCTTGCAAAATAGGTACCTTCTATATTGAGAAGGCATTATGTGACTTAGGAGCTAGTATAAGCGTCATGCCCTTGAGTCTAGCTAGGAAGCTTAAATTGACTAGGTTCGCCGTGACAGACATGACAGTACATGTGGCTGACCGATCTGCGGTCCAGCCAATAGGGGTCTTAGAGGACATTCCAGTCCAAATAGGGAAGTTTTTCTTCCCCATTGACTTCGTTGTACTTGACATGCCTGAGGATGCTCATATACCCATTATTTTGGGTAGGCCATTCCTGCACACTGCTGGTGCAGTCATAGATGTCGGTCTAGGCACCTTGACTTTCAAAGTGGGAAAGCATTCTATTGTCTTTGCCCAACCGGCTAAGAAAAAGGACCCCATGTGGCCGGTGACTTGTAACACGGTTTCTGAAAGGAAATCGTACTTTGTGCTTCCTGACTTACCTATCTCTATTACTACTCCTGTGCTAATCCCTCCGCCCCAGATTGGGAGCAAAAAGGAGGACGAATCTGTTGTTTTAGATAATGCAGGAGCTGGTTTGGGGAAAGAAGTGCTTTGCAAGTTGTGCCAGTGTAAAAAGCCGATCATTCAAAGAGGAGGTCTTGGTTGCCTGAGCTATGGAATTGATGAGATAGTTGATGACGAGCCAGTTAAAGCCAGAAAGTCTGATCTGGATTCTGATAAGCCCGAAGAGATCCTTGACCGGGGAGATGATGAGAGTGTTGATCCATTGAGCCATACGGATGTGGAAGCTAAGAAGGGTGCAGCCGCTCAGATAAGCACCATTGAGGCTACCTCTAGTAGCCAGAAGCCGACGAAGTGGGCCATACCGTGGTCCTTCTTGATCAACTATTAGTTGATCGAGCTCGTTATAAACTTCATTTTATTTGCTTTTGTTAAGATAATTTTTATTGCTTTTGTGTGCGCGAAACTTCGCATTTTATTTCGCTTGCTTAGGATTTTTAAGTACTTTAGACTTTATTCTGGGTTTTGCGCAATTTTGGGCGCGTATTATTGTGCGTTTGCAGGTTTTTAGACCTCATTTGCTCAAGTTATTGAGCAAATATGAAGAAGTAAGGAGTACAGCAGTACTTTCAGTCGATCGACTGGCTTCATTGGTAGATCGACTGAGTTGCGCTTTCCAGGAGCTTCTGTTCCTGTTCATCTAGTCGATCGACTACCCCTTTTGGTTGATCGACCGAAGACACTGCTGTACCTATTCACGACCTCTCCCCTGCTGTGTTTGGTCGATTTGCGGACTTAAGGCACTTATTGGTAGCACTGCTGGCTACTGAAACCTCCTAGCTCACGCTGGTTTGGGGAGGTTTCCTTTGCTGCGCCTAAAGTCTTGTGAGTTCCTGATTTCTTTACTTCATGTCATTATATTTTATTTCTTTTCTCGCAAATTCCCATTTCTCTTTTCGTTATTATATGATGTTGCACAATGGGGACATTGTGCGATTTGGTTTGGGGAAGGGTTTTGCGTCGCATATCATTTGTTTGCATTCACGTTTAATTTTGTTTTGCATTGTTTTATTTCATTTCTCTTATATATACAAAAATTCAAAACAATTGAAAAATTTCAAAAATTTCCGTAAAATGCACGTTTATTTTAGCATGTAGGTCGAGTCGGAACGGTAGTATTTCCATGATGATTTTGCATTTGCACTTGTTTTGCCTGAGCCTTGCTTGATTAACATGTTATTAGTAGAATCGCATAAGTGCATACCTACGAGTTTTCGTTAAATTATCGGCTGAACTTGAGACTTAACTTAGAAAATTGGCAAGCTACATCATATTTCTGAGATTTAGAGCCTATAACTGGTGACATTCATGACCGGTTTATTTAGTAATGTGAGTAGTACTCCTTATGAGACATGTTTTCTTAATTTGCATAAATATGAACTTGATCTGCTTAATACCTGTATGCATTCGGTCCGTGGTTTGTCGACACATGTGGTAGAGGTTCCCTTTTCTTATTTTGCCCATAAGCTCCACACTGCCAAAAATAGCCTTTTGTCCCGTTGACTACATCCTACATCTAGCCTATCCTTTGTCAAGCTAGTAGTTTAGTTGTTGGGATTGTCACTACGTTTTTGGTGGCATACGCTCATGTTGAGATGATGATTGGAAAATGAAAGAAAGGAAATAAAGAAAAGAAAGAAACAAAAGAAGAAAAAAAATGATTCGAAAAAGAAGAGAAAAATAATAAAAAGAGTTCTGTACTGTAGAAGCAGTCGATCGACTGCCATTTATAGTCGATCGACTGGAGTTCGAAAGAAAGAAAAAGGAAAAATCAATTCGCATGATTTAGTCTTTATTATTTGGCGATTTTTGCTCCCATGATTCATTTATATTTTATGGGGAGCTTATTGATTTATTAGCTTGGAGATTTGTGAGTTTTGTGCTTGCTATAGCACCGTTTCGTTTGATTATGAGCAAGAAGTTGGATGTTGCCATATGGTTCCGTTTTGGTACTAGCTTGATCACCTGTACCTCCACTTTTCCATAATTATCTTTGCCTCTTCTTACCCACACCTCACATATCCCATATATACCTCGGCATGTGTCATTGGTCATCTGTTGGTTGAAATGCATATGTACGGTCATAGAGGTCATTTTCATATTTTATTGCTGGCATGTCTTCATAGGTCGCAGTTAGGTGAGAGTCTTTACAAAATGAAATCTTCCTATTCTCCTATATATTCACCTGTGCTTATGTGTGATATGAGCGACCCGTGAGAGTCCGAATTGATAAGTCTCTATAGTTGATGGTTCAACAACTTTTTTTAACGACTCCATAACTCGTTTGCATGATTCACATTACTATTTGATTGTTGGTTAATGCATTAAAATGGTTTAGGCTTTGCAGTTTGTAATTCGCTCTGAGATTGAGCTCGTTCCATTAGGTAATTAGATTGAGTCTAATTCTTGCTTGGGGACAAGCAAGGGTTTGGTTTGGGGAAGTTTGATGCGTGTCTTTTATATGATGTTTTCCATCCCATTTTACACGCATTTCAGAGCTCATTCATGTAGTTTATACTACATTTCTCCCTATTTCCGTCTACTTCCGTATTTTTGTACATTATTGCAGAAATGTGAAGAAACCAGCGGAAATCAAGCTAAATCCGTCTCCGAGTATCCTGCATTGCATGTGACGAGAAGTATTTGCTTAAGGAACGAGCTTGGTGCGCATTTCAAGACCCAAAAGACAAGTCCACGAGTTTATAGAAGTCAAGTAGCAGCTAAAGCAGTCGATCGACCACCACTCTCAGTCGATCGACCAACCCTCGGGTTACAGAAGCTACTGTTCACTGCCAAGCAGTCGATCGACCACCTACCTGTTGGAATATGTGTCCTCCGACAATAATGCGATCACGACTGTTGATCATGATGATCACATGTTTAAATCTCATTATAAAGAATACAATTGGGAAGTAATATTGTTACTGTCAACTGGTCAACATATATCGGTAATGATTGGCTGACTAGAGTTTGACATTACTGTCGTGTGACGGTGGTGATCAGTTGACCCCCTAGGTCATACCTATAGGGCAACACTCTTAATTGATTATTTGATTAATCGTATAATGTTACGAGTTAATTAAATTACTTGAAAATTGACGGACGATTTTGGAAGTAAAAATTTACGTATCAAATTGAAATGTGATTAAATGAGATACGGTCTGAGTAATTGAATTGTATCATTACTCGGATGAAATTATTGTTTAAAGAAACAATTGAAATTGAATGAATTATTATAAATACAATCTGTTGTAATTTATAAACGGTAAAATATTTTGGCACAAGTAATTATGAAATTACTAAGTCGATTTTTGTATGTGACGTATTTTTATTAATACGTTGATTTTTAATATGTTAAAAATACATAACAAATTTATGTGACATGTGACATGTGACATATTGACAATTGACAAAAATAATATGGAATCCATATTAACTAAAGTGCCGAAAATGGAGGAGTATTAGGTTTAATATTGTGTTTATAATTAAGTGGTAAACATAATGATTAAAAAGAAAGAGTAGTCATGCAACCCTATTAACCTTGTGAAGGCAAACTAATGCATGCATTGGCTCTATTTTTCTTCCCTCCTCTTCCTTGCCCGGTTTTTCACAAAAGAAAAACAAAAGGGTTTTTCCTTATATTCTTCTAATACACTACATTCATTTGGTGTGTATTATTATTCATTCTCCCAATCATCTAAAACAAGTTTTTAGAGAGATAAAAAGCTTCCATTTTCTCCTCATAAAAACCGAGATATTCAAGTGTTAAATAATATTTTGGTTCAATTTTCTACTAGATTAATATTATACTAGTACTTATAATATTAATTTGAATTAAGAGAAAGCCTTGGGTATTAAGCTTAGGGAGAGATCCTATACTTGGATCTTGGTTCATCCATAAGGGAAAGCTCAAGAACAAGAGAGAAAGGTGATCTCTCTTGTGCCCATTAAACCGAAATCACAAATGTAAGGACATGATTTCTCCTCTATTTTATCTTTTGTTTGCATGCATAAGTTCCATATTTAATTTATGACAAATTAATTAAGACATATATGAGTATGTTAGTATGTATAAAGATCTACATTTCCTTCAATCGGTATCAAGAGCCACGGTTGTTTGCATGCAAATCGGTTAAAAGTTTTTCCGAGTTATAAGAATAACAAATAAAACTTGTAAAATTTGTGTTATTATGAGATATCACGAAATTAATCCATGCATGTTAATATTTCTGGTCCTAAAATGTTTTAGGATATTTTGGTTAATTTTACGGATTTTTATTGTTCATATTATACTATAATGACATTTAAATATGATTTTATGAGTTAAAATGTCATTTTTGGTCTAAAATTAGCTATACTTTCAGTTGATTTTTGGATATGTTGTCACATATATTATTTTGAGATAACCTGTAAATTTTCATAATTTTTGGACTTGTTATGCTCGAAAAATGGATTTTTCATTATTAAATTCGGATTTAGGTGAAAAAATAGGTTAATATGAGTTAAATTTCGAATCTGGTCATAGAAAATTAATATGTTGTCACATGCAATTTTACAAGATGTGTGTAAAATAATTGGCTATAAAGAAGTTTTTTTGCATGATTTATGGATTTTTGAAGAAAAATAGCATAAATAGTGACATTATTAGTGGAAAATTAATAAAACATAATCTATGACTTAGGAAAAACGTCTAATGTTGCATTTTATTATCTTTTTCAGATCTAAAATTGAAAAGTTAGTGAATATAATTTTTCCATGTTTTTATGATTATTTTATTAAAAATTGATAAACCGCAACATTGTTTTTCCGGAAAAATTTCGAAATTTTTAACCTAAGATTTTGAACATTATGAGTGTCATGGTATTTTTCCAGAATGTTCATGAATTTAAATTTTAAATTTCAAATTTATTTGAAATTTTGTGATTTATTTGAAGTTTATGGCTTATTTTTGTAATTTTTGATCCATTTATGAACAATTTTATAAATATGGGTTAATTATGGTCAAATTATTAGTGAAGACTAAATTTTGAGTCCTAAGAGGTTAGGGTAATTAACTTATGCATAAATATGAGTTTATGTATTTTTGTGATTATAAAATGTTGAAATCACGCAAATCCGTAAAAACCGAGCAATATACGATATTGGCTAATTAAAGGCGATTTAGCATAAAATTGAGCATGTTCATACATATTATAATGCTGCATTTTCTTTATGATTGTCATAATTTTAATTTATGTAATTTTTGAATTATGTAATTTTACTTAGTATGGCCTTAGATTTTAATTGGTATTTCCCGAAATGTATGGGAATATCGATTCGGTTGTAATTTTTATTGTGATCTCGTATCACCGTTTTGTAATTTAATAGATTTATTTTATTTTAGTTACAAATGTATAATAGGAAATTATGTATTTTATTATGTAATTTTATTCATTCCGGAGTTCCCAAAGACGGATTTCTTCAAGAATGGCGATACATAAAGACGGTGTTACCTCGAAATGCGTGCCACAACCGAAGTTCAAGGGACCAATGGAGTTGGTTTCCGAATATGTAATAGCTAAATAGTTTTCTATTTTAGGAAAGGCCATACTAGGATTTATTTATTTTTATGCTTGCATTTTATTTTATGTCACATGCATCGCTAAATCGCCATAACTAAAACATGCATCCTTATTTTATCGTGTTTATCGACCGTGTCAATTAAAATTATCGTAGTTCACCGCTTTAGTTCACTTAAAACGTGATAGATAATAAATTGACATGACCTCTCGCTAAAACAATTAATTGAGACATAGCCTTACCAAATAGTAGAAACCATGAAAACCTATTTCGCGAGGGAGTGCGCTCGGCCCCACCGGGTACAAACCTTGTTACGTAGGGGAAGTGGGTGATGAATGTTAATCCACCGAATTCATGTTGATAAGGGATGTATCGGCCACACCGTGCCCAAGTTAATGTGGGTTTGGATCATGGACACATTTATTCGAAATTTGGATTGAACTCAACAAAAGTTTTTGATAAGGGATGTATCGGCCCCACCGTGCCCTTGTCGGATGTGTTTTGGGCTAAAGATAATTGTTAATGTAATATTATCGACCAAGAGTTCTAAAAGTAGAATCGATTAAACGTTAATCCACCAAGTTGTATTGATAAAGGATGAATCGGCCCCACCGTGCCTAAGTCGATATGAATTTGGGTCTTGGAATCATTTATCTAGTTGGGTAGAGGTCACTAGAAAAATGCATAAAACTTGTTTAAATCATGCTTTTTACGAGTATTATTAAAACGACAATTGTTTTACTCCTTATATTTTGTTTTATAGACCACTTCTTTTTCATAACAAATGGCAACACCAACACCAACTCCTAATGCCACACCTCTCGCTAGTTCATCATGGCTCCGATCCTTTATGGATCGATGTAAACTTGAAAAGAATGGGTCAAATTTCTCCGATTGGGATGCCCAACTCAAATTAGCCGCCGAAGGTGACGACAAGCTTCGTTACCTTACCGAGGCCTCTCCACCCGAACCCTCTACTAGGTCCACCGCGGCCACTAGGGAAGCATATGAGGCTTACCAAAAGGAGTCCGCCGCAATGAAAAATGTCTTGATATTTGCGATGGAGGCGGACCTCCAAAGGAGAGCCTTTAAAATGGGCAATGCTAATGAGATTTACTCCAAACTTGTGACCATGTTTTCACAAACTCCGCGGATCGTCCAATATGAGGCGGCCGCGACATTCTTTGATCTCGACTTCAAAGAGGGCCAAAAGGTTAGCCCTCATGTGCTCAAACTCATGGAGCTTGTCGAGACCTTGAAAATTCAAAAGGTTGAAATCCCCAAAGAACTCATCGTAGATAGGATTCTACACTCCTTGTCCAAAGACAAGGCATATGTGCAATTCCGGGTGAATTTCAACATGCAAGACAAGGATGTGTCTCTTGAGGAGTTGCACAAGTTACTTGTGCAAGCCGAGAGGGACATGGGGTTAAATGTGAACCCTCCCAAGGATGTGCTTAACATAAGCACTAAGAGTAAAGGGAAGTTCAAGAAGAATGGGAGAAAGGGCAAGAAGCTAGCTCCCACATTCACCAAAGCTAAGCCTAATGAAGCTAGCACCTCAAAAGTCAAGAAGAGTCCTCTTGATAAGTGCCATTATTGTAATGGCATGGGACATTGGAAAAGAAATTGTTCCAAATATCTTGGTGATATCAAAGCTGGAAAGATCACTCCAGTAGGTAAATGACTATCCTTCTTTTATGTTTCTAATTCAACTATGGTAATATGATGCAAAGTTGTGATAATGTATCTACCTTTTTATTGTAAATATGGCCTCCACCAAGCAAAGACAAGGGAAAGGAAAAGCAAGCATAAGAAACCATGGAGAAGCTAAGGATAGCTTTTATGGAGCTTTGCTTTTCATTGTCTTATTTTAAATTATGTATTGAATCTTTAGAACTTTAAGTTTCCGTGTTCGACATGGAAAGGTATTTTGGATAATGGTTTGTATTTTGGATGATGGTGACTTGGTTTGCAACCCAAGTCACCCGTTTTATCATTTATCCTTTATGTTCTAAAATTCATCTTTAAATGCTTGCACTTTGAAACATAAGATTAGTCACTTAAAGTGATCTAATAGACAAATATAATGACGGGTTTCATTATATGTCCACATGCTTAAGGCTTGTGTATGATCATTTATGAAGCGATTTTGAGTCTATGAACTCTCTTAAAGGAATGTCAATCACCAAGTACACATATGAAATAAATAACTATTAGTCTATCTATGAGATAGTTCTCCTTATACTTCAACATCATTAATTTGTGTCTCATATGCTATCTTTGAATGTTTAGTGTATTTATTCTAAAGATAGAGTGGGAGGAAAATGAGGACACAACACACAAGGCAAGATAAAATTGTGTACTTGTGTATATGAAGATCTACACAAGAGAGAATGATTTGAATGAAGGTATAACTATTTACATAGTATACCGAATAGATGAGATCTATGGTCTCAAGTTAGTTCTATATGACTAAAGAGATCAAGTGAAGTAATCATAAGAGTATATTCTCAAGATAACTACACGAGGAGACCAAAAGAAAGTTTTGGAAGAAAAATGACTAATGTAAAGTCTTAACAAGTTTTGACTAAGTTTATGAAACATTTGACCAATAGTTTCAACCTTGAGATTTACTTAAGAGCCTAAATGAATCAAAGTTACATACTAGTTATGATCGAGTAGCAAAGATTGATATACCGATATCTTCAATGACCAAAGTTTTAACCACGCAAATGTCATTGCTTAACCTCACTATGGAATGGTTAAGCCTCCTTCCAAAAGGGTATTTGCGAAGGACGTATTCTAGACATTGTTTATATTTGAATAATGACATTACTACACATCATTATGATATGAGTGTGTTGGAGATTTAAAATCTCTTTACGTAAGGTTGAGATGAGACCACTTCAAAATAGGTATTTTGAAAGGATATGTTGGAACATATATGGTTTTATCCTAATAACTTGGCAATGAAATTTATATTTCAATTCTTGAATAAATTTCGATTGAGAAGTCAATTTCGAAATGTGTAGAATTGAGTGGGAGTTAGGAAATTCTCATGTGAAGACATGGAATTTAGTGGGAGCTATCATCCTTGAATGTATAAAACTCATTACTCATTAAAGAATGACGAGCTAATACCTTGTTTCATAAAGAAGCTTTTGAGTTTTCAATTCTGGATGAAAATGGACTATGATGAATCCAATTACATCAAGGGATGTTGGATTAGTATTAAGAGATACACATCGTATCAACATTAACATAGGTTATTCATGTAGATGAAAATGAAATTGCCATTAGCAGGCATGGTCGTTCATTGAATCTATGAACGGTTGATCTCATGATTATTAGTAACTAATGTTTCCGCCATTAGAATGATCATGTACATGTCCAATTATAAATCATATGCATAAGAGCATGATGATTGATTGGTTAGCCATAATAGAAACGTCATGAATTCTCAAGTAGAATCCGATGAGCGATTTCAGTGTTTGACGGAATGTTCCATTGTGTGTTAAGAGGTTGCACATATTGTAGAAAATCCGAGCACATATGAGGATTTATGAGAATCCCAATTCTTTCAAGCCTAGAAAGAGAAATGAGAAGTTTTGGAAAGATGCTTGGTTGAATAAGAGGTTATTCAAAAATAATCTTTCCTAGTTAAGCTAGGACTTGTGAGAAGTGCTAAGCTAATAATCTTGTCAATTGTTACAAGATTCTACAAAACATATACCTAGTGCATTGTGTGTGGATGGAGTACTTGATCAGTACAAGTTATATCATTCATCACAAATTCGTTCGTTATGAGATAATCGATAAGAAAGTTCTTTCAAGTTAAAGAACCAAAAACCAAGGTCGGGAACCTTGATGTGTACTTGGTAAGATTCATGCTATGAGAGAGAACATGAATGTGAAGGAAATTGCAAGTGTAAGAAGTTTGAACACATGGACACATGGCATGTTAAACTTCTATTGCAATCAATAAGTGTTTACACTTACGATATACATCACAAGGTTGTAATATGATATTGACTACCCGAGTGTGATGTCGACATTTGTCGTTTGAGTTATTATTAACTCACCTTGTACATTGTTATATCCAAACGGGTTGTAGAGACAATTGAACCCGTTAAAGTGAACATGGATTAACATTGTATTTGCCCATAGTTACTTATATGAGGTGACGTCTCGAAGTGACTAGAGTGTGATGCGATTGATGGCAAGTTCAAGTGCCATAGAGTCATGTGAGATGACTAGTCGATCACATAGGCGATATAGGAACATTTTGTCGGGCCTTATGACCGCTTATAGAGTTCTGGCAAATTTATATAGCCTGGTCGTGGCGAGAGCTACTATAGTATTCAAATGAGTCGATTCTTTTGACTAAAGACTGTTCACCTAAGATGGCACAGTTTTCGATTAACTTTGATTTGTGTTACTACGACCTTCGTAAATGGGGTCAAATGGGCATATTTTGGGTTATGATGGCTGTGGCTAGTCGAAGGGAATGAGTGCGATAGGAATTGTCCACCCCTAGTCGGGGTTATAACAATATCTCGGGGCCACTCGAGGAGTAATGAATCGAAATGCGTGGCCACGCTCGGAAAGTATCTATGATAGATAAGTCCGGTCAATCAGTTATTCTCCAGATCGAGGAAACCACTCTCGATATGATCACTTGCAAGTACGACCTGAAAGACACCTTGCATTGAGTGGGAGATAGTAATAGGACAAGAGAATTGGTGACGCACACTTGTCGAGGACAAGTGGGAGATTGTTGGAATATGTGTCCTCCGACAATAATGCGATCACGACTGTTGATCATGATGATCACATGTTTAAATCTCATTATAAAGAATACAATTGGGAAGTAATATTGTTATCTTGTCAACCTCGTCAACATATATCGGTAATGATTGGTCGACTAGAGTTTGACATTACTGTCATGTGACGGTGGTGATCAGTTGACCCCCTAGGTCATACCTATAGGGCAACACTCTTAATTGATTATTTGATTAATCGTATAATGTTACGAGTTAATTAAATTACTTGAAAATTGACGGACGATTTTGGAAGTAAAAATTTACGTATCAAATTGAAATGTGATTAAATGAGATACGGTCTGAGTAATTGAATTGTATCATTACTCGGATGAAATTATTGTTTAAAGAAACAATTGAAATTGAATGAATTATTATAAATACAATCTGTTGTAATTTATAAACGGTAAAATATTTTGGCACAAGTAATTAAGAAATTACTAAGTCGATTTTTGTATGTGACGTATTTTTATTAATACGTTGATTTTTAATATGTTAAAAATACATAACAAATTTATGTGACATGTGACATGTGACATATTGACAATTGACAAAAATAATATGGAATCCATATTAACTAAAGTGCCGAAAATGGAGGAGTATTAGGTTTAATATTGTGTTTATAATTAAGTGGTAAACATAATGATTAAAAAGAAAGAGTAGCCATGCAACCCTATTAACCTTGTGAAGGCAAACTAATGCATGCATTGGCTCTATTTTTCTTCCATCCTCTTCCTTGCCCGGTTTTTCACAAAAGAAAAACAAAAGGGTTTTTCCTTATATTCTTCTAATACACTACATTCATTTGGTGTGTATTATTATTCATTCTCCCAATCATCTAAAACAAGTTTTTAGAGAGATAAAAAGCTTCCATTTTCTCCTCATAAAAACCGAGATATTCAAGTGTTAAATAATATTTTGGTTCAATTTTCTACTAGATTAATATTATACTAGTACTTATAATATTAATTTGAATTAAGAGAAAGCCTTGGGTATTAAGCTTAGGGAGAGATCCTATACTTGGATCTTGGTTCATCCATAAGGGAAAGCTCAAGAACAAGAGAGAAAGGTGATCTCTCTTGTGCCCATTAAACCGAAATCACAAATGTAAGGACATGATTTCTCCTCTATTTTATCTTTTGTTTGCATGCATAAGTTCCATATTTAATTTATGACAAATTAATTAAGACATATATGAGTATGTTAGTATGTATAAAGATCTACATTTCCTTCACTACCTTAGTCGATCGACCACACTGCTGTTCCAGACGTGAATTAAAAGACCGAGGAACTTGAAGCCCATTAAGTTTAGGTTTTGGAATAATTATTACGTATACTTTCTATATAACGTAACTGAGGACACCTAGTTTAGGATCAAGCTTTATTATCAGAAATTTTACATTGAGTTTTAGTTTATTAACTAGGGTTTGGGGATATTATTTTGCATTGGATTTTCATTGTGCTTTCAATCACTCCGTTACATTCCTTCTGCGAAATTCGGTATTCCTTCTGTTCTAATTTCTAGATTATAACTTATTTCGTCATTAGTATAGAATTGCTAGTTAATTTCCGCAGCCAATTTATTGTTTATATTAATTGTTTTCTTTGTCGTTTCAAGCATGAATCCATTAGTTAATTTCATTATTAAAGTTATTGTTTTTACTCTTAGCATGAGTAGCTAAATAGTTTGTACTAGGATGTAGGCGAATTTTAGCGTAGGCATCAAAGTATTGAACATGGCCTGATTCGCGTGTCAGTCGATCGACTGACATTATTGGTCGATCGACTGACCTCGTGAGGTTACCCTTCGTTTTAATTGATTTTAATGTTGTATTTAATGAATCGAATGCATGCGACCAGTTAAATACCTAATTTGTGACTGACCCATTAGATCGAAAGATAGGGGAAGTTGTTAGACCACCAATTAAATCGACTAAACTGTGCTGAGATCGAAAGATAGGTATAGTTTAGACCGTTAGTCACTTTTCAGGACGAGAGTCAGTATTAGTGATATTAGAGACTTATAGCGAGATCGAAAGATGCTATCTCTTAAGAGTGGACCGAGAGGACCTCTTGTTTCCCGCCTCACTTGTGTTCGATTTAGACCTGTTTAATATGCTGCCGCCGAAGCTTTAATGAACCGATCATCCTAGTACCCCTTCTTTACCTGGTTAAACCGTCTTTTTAGCTTATTGTCTTTATTTATTCTTAGCTATAGACCATCTCAACTCAACCCCCACTATTGTTACCTTAGACTGAATTTAGACAACTAGAATTTACATCTGCCTCCTTGTGGTTCGACCCTGTTACCACTAGCCTAGGTTAGTCTTAATAGGAAATTATAAATCTTATTTTTGGTACTCACAACGACGGGTATCACCTAGTATGTGAAAATCCTAGTTGAATGGTCATTGGGTATAATTGAGTACCTATGTAATTAGTGGTGAGTCAAGATGGAATCCGTCAACTCAAGGTAAAGAGTTTGAACTCTATGTTGTTATTAATCTTATTGGTCATATAAAAACCTTGGCCAGGGTAGACGAATGATTTAAGAAAGGAGTTTCTTAAAGTCATTCCCGACCAATAATGTTCGACATGTAACATAGTGGTCGTCTAGTGAGGTTTGACAGTCAAACCATACCGTAAGATGATCCGGAGTTGGAATGACGGAGGAAAATAAATACAGTATCCTTTACTAGGTTCAAGTACAGTGAATATTGGTATTATTCACGCTATCCGGCGGTCGGGGAGTGTTGTTAGATGCTAACCTTGATTAATAGTTAATGAGATTGATTACTACTGGTTTAGCGATGAATCTATGTGGTCACAGACTTACGGTCGATATTTAACGTTTACGGTTATTTAATTTGTTATGAGATAATTAATTAAATAATATCGGTGACATATTTTTATATTGTCCGCTAACACGGAAATATAGTTAATATCAGAAAGACGGTTGTATGAGAAATCGAGATGGAAATGTGGATAGGTCTTGAAGGCTTCCACGTTGGCATGCATATCCACGTAATGTTACGTGCCTTATGAATTGTAACATTGCATGGCATGTTGGTTCACAAATTGCTATGTGCCATTCATTTGTGGTATTCTTAGCAAAGTTAAAGGCTGACTAATAGCTTTTTGCTTAGTAGCTAAGTTTTCCATTTGCCTATAAATAGAAGGCTTGGCCGTGGACTTTTTTAAGGATAATCGGAAAGAGTTCTGATCTCATCTTACCTCATTCATACAAAGTGAGAAAAGTGTTTTCTCTATACTCCGAGGTCATCTCAAGGGTTGAGAACGTTAGTCTATCTACCGGTGTGGATACACTAGAGACTCCGTATTTTCGGGGTTAGACCAATTTATTGTCTACACATAAAGTATGTGTCCCTTTACTCGGTTTTACAAGTTTTTAAATGCAATAGGTCTCAGGAGGACCGCGTTTCTGTCTTCTGCTGGTACATGTGATGTACCGCGGTCCCTTCAATTGGTATCAGAGCCGATTTTGCATTTACATTTTGTAAATTTGGGTCTCGCGAGAATGGTTCTCGCAATTCGTTGAAAAACGAATTTATTACGTGCATGCATAAATAGCTTTGGTCTATTATGTGGATATAAAAGGCGTTTCCACTTTAGTGTTAATCATTGTTTCAAGCATTACATTTTGATCATTTATTGGTAATATAATGTCATTGTAATGTTTAAGTAACATATGAGTGTATAAGCTGTTTTAAAGCTTATGGTTGCTATTTAGCACGCAAAGTATATGCTGAGAGGAGCGGGCTCTTGTATGAGATATAAGGGTTAGTCTTATCAGTTGGGTTATATTAGATATAACCAAGTGTGTTATTAAATTGTTTAAAAGACACATAAAACTTGTAGTAATATGGTTATGTGATAACTGTGTACGATAGTTATATAAGATATAATTGTTAAGTGCTAATATAAGATATAAGCACTTGTGTTATTCAAATTGTTTGAATGGCATTAAAACTTGACCAATTAAAAATTATTGAGTTTTAATTTATAAAATATGAGATATTTTGTCAAAGGTTGCCACTCAGGTAGACAATAAAATTATTTTATTTTCATTTACAAGAAGCGACGTGACAACTAGGGGGCTTGTAGTTCGAAGATATAATAATATTGTCTATTGTATATGATAAGGGGTGAAGAAAAGTTAACTAATCTTGTACTTTTAGTCTGGACAACTCAGAGGGTATGACATTTATTAATTTTCTGTCATTAGAGTGGATAAACTCAACTACACCGATAGGAACGACCTGACAACCAGGGGACTATGTAGTGTAGAGCCTGAAATGATTTTATAAGATAAAATCAGATAAATTTTAATTATGAGGAGAAGCGACCTGACAAGCAGAGGGCTCATGCATGTTTTAAAATTCTTATATATCATTATGAGGAAGTTCATATCATGATGATGTATGATTAAGTTCTTATTGGATTGTTTTCTTTCCGACTAATATTTCTCAAATAAGGCTAGTGGGAGTACAGTAATTTTCTTAGTGCTATATGTGGCTAACATATTGCTAATAGGAAATGATGTGCTAACCATGCAAGAGACAAAGATTTGACTATCTGAACAGTTCTCCATAAAGGATTTGGGAGAAGCGGCTTATATTCTTTGAATAAGAATCTATGGAGATAGATTCAGGAAGCTGCTTGGGCTCTCCCAATCTTTGTACACTCAGTTGTGATGTTGTACAAGGCCTGATGTGGCTTACCCGCTAGGAGTAGTGATGTGACTCATATTTGAGCACATTAAGTCCCCGAATTAGCCTCGTTCCTATGCTTTATAGTGCATAATTGAGTCATTTACTATCTTTAGTTTCCCATTTTGCATATTCTTTGAGGTTTTGTTTCCTTGGTAGGAGAGGAGTAAAAACCTTGCATTTACTTGGCGAAATGGAGCTAAATTGATCGCATCTAATGACCAAACATCAAAGGGAAGACGATACTTAAAGGCCTATATAGATAATAAAGTGAAACGGGCAATGACGAAAGGATCCTTGCATCCTCGGATTGATCCTCGCAGATTATGAAGGAAGAAAAGAAGAAATGTTGTCTGCCAAGGGATCCGAGCGGATCACAGAGGATCCGAGCGTCTCCCCACCACCATCCGAGCGTCCCGTGACCAAGACGCTCATCCTGAAGCAAGAAGATCCGAGCGTCTCCCTTGACAATCCGCTCGGATCGTACCCCAGTGAGCTCGTGCCTGTTTTCAAGTCGCTCGGATCATGTGCCGGTAAGAATTGGCAAGTTCTTCATCCCGGTGGACTTTGTTATTGTTGACATGGAGAAAGACTCCAACATTCCTATAATTTTAGGAAGACCATTCTTACACACCGCGGGAGCGGTGATTGATGTGAAACATGGAGAGCTCACACTTGAAGTGGGAGATGAAACATTCACTTTTAACCTTGACAAGACAATGAGAGCTCCCCGCTTACATGAGCCATGTTTCATGATTGATCATTATAGCCGAGAAAGTGATAGGAAGAAGTTGGCATCTCAATACAAAGCATAAGCTATGGGTAAAGAATCACCACCCATATGGGAAAAGAATGTGGATAACCTCCAAGATGCTCCATCCAAAGAGCAAGAAAGTTTCAACAAGAATCAGAGCTTGAATAGCTCACCACCACTCATGAAAAAAGAAGAAGAAGGCCTTATCGGCCATAATGACAAGAAGGAAGAGGAGTTGTTCTCATCAACTCATGATACTATTGGTAAGCAAGCTAATGAAGTATACGATTTATGGGATGATGAGTTCGAAGGGTTATTCAATCCCTATATTGGTAATGCTATGACTGTGGACCAAGGCTTTGGTGATCATGTTAACTCAAATCATCACAATGAAGAACAACATATGCAAAGGTCTATTGAAGATCTTTATAGTGACAATGAACAAGCCTTCGACTACTTCTTCAAGGTGTTGAGCAACATCAACAACACCTTAGCTATACCTTCTTCACATCTCATACATGAATGAGAGTTTGGTGGAGTCCTCCCTAAACCACCATTTGTAAATATTCTAACCCCTTAATTTACATTTTACTTATTGCATTTTTGTCATTTTTTGGATTTACCATTTTACTTTTATCAAGATTATCATTTTGAGAGAAAGTGAGGGAGGGACTTAAATGTTTCTTGATGTGTAGCTTTTTGACTTAGTGTGGGGATAGCAATTGCCTAGGCTATCCAAGACTTCGTAGTGCCCCCACAATGAAGACCAAAGGAACGAAGGCGGAATGACTTAAGTTATGAAATTACCCACGGGTGGAACTGAACACGTGAGGTACAGGAGCAATCTGAGCGTCTCAAGAAGAAGCCGCTCGTCTTGGCTGAAAATCCGAGCATCCGGACTGAAATACGCTCATCCTGGCAAAGCTGAAAAGGAAAAATTTGCACTGGGTATGAATCCGAGCGTCTCCTCAGGAATCCGCTCGTCTCAACCAAAAGACGCTGATCTCAGTAAAGATCCGCTCGTCTTGGTTATATCAGAATTTGGGATTTCACCCTGACTTTGAATACGAGCGTCCTCAAAGGAATCTGCTCGTCTCCATACAGTAATACGCTCGTCTCATGCTGAAGACGCTCGTCTCAGCACGGGTTACATTTTATAAAACTGACTGGGCAACAATCCGAGCGTCCCGTGCTGCAGACGCTCATCTCCCTGTGTTGCAATTCAAAAACACGGGATTAAAACCCCCTTTCCCCATTTCATTTCCTTCATTCAAAACATAAACACACATTCAAAACCATCAATTCCTCCATCCATAAAAATCAATTTTCTCAACCAAATTCACCCAAATCAATTCCAAACTCCCTCAAAACTCAAACTAATCACTCCTCTATTAACAAAAAGCCATTCAAACATCCAAATCCTCAAAAATTGAATCGATTTTCTAGGGTTAAAGGCAAATTTCGAAAATCCTAAATCGATTTGGGATTTATTGAAGCTTGAGGATACTAGAAGAATTCAAGCAAATCTTTGGTTGTTGATACATACAAGGAGAAGAACAATGGCTTGGACTAAAGGTAGAAGCAAGGCACCTACAAAACCAAACATTTTCCAAAAGGCAACAAGCACTTCAAGCTTCAAAGGCTTTGGTGGTTCAACAAGCAAGAATTGAAATTCAAGAAACTCCTATTCCTATGGTGGAAGCTACTACTTCTATCCCGGTTATTGAGCAACTAGAAAAATATCCGGAGGTAACTTTCACATCCGATTCTCATAGGAAAAATTTTGTGTCTCTTGCTAAGAAATCGATTTTACCCACCAAGTTTATTTGCCAAGATGCCTTGACCAAATTATGTGTCCTTGAAAGGACCAAGAACTTCTTTGAGTCTATGGGGTTGCTTACATTATTTGATATGCAAGAATTGACCTACCTCTCCCTCACCTTGGAATTTCTAAGCTCATTGAAAGTTACAAAGGTGGAGACTCGAACGAATATTGAATTCCGCCTTGAGAATGTGGATAGGAAGATGTCCTTTAATGAGTTTGGAAAAGTTTTCGGTCTTGATAATGACTCGACTTATGTGAAGAAACCTTCAACAAAATATGATCCCGCCCCTTTGTGGAAAGCTATTACCGGGAGGAAATTCGAGTCCTTCCATGAATGTCGTGCCCTTTATGTTCATCACCCGGGCATAAAGGTGTGGCACAAGGTTGTGGGAAATACTCTTATTGCTAGGAAGGGGACTAATCACTTCACCGAACTTGATTTTATCTATCTCGAGCCAACCTTGAATGTCGACAAGAAGTTCACCAAGAAATACAATATCCTTCAACTTTTAATCGAAAGGTGGCTTAATATCGATCATGGCAAGTAAGGTGCGGCCTTTATAGTAAATGGGGGATTGGTAACGTGGTTGGCAAAGCACTTCAACCGGAATTTCAACAAATATGACACTTATAAGCCGGTTAAGGGAGGCCACCTCATTGATCTATCCACTATGGTTCACAAATTCCATTGGGTCAAGAACGACAATCTTGACAACAAACTTGAGTGGCTTACAAAAGATGCCAAGTCCTTCATTCTACCGAACAAAATTTGCCGACTAAATGTCCGAAGCCCGCACTATCTTCTCCCACTCTCCGAGGAAGCCGAGTCTATAATGCAACACCAGAGGGAGGCCATTGCCGAACCCTCCTCCTCTATTGTCACTCCACCCTACCCGTTCACCTACCATGAATTCCGACCCGAAAATGTTACGGTGGGGAATGATTACTTGACTCTTTTGATGCAAGAAATGCATAAGCAAGCCCATGAAGACTGAGTCAATGCATATAGAGCTCAATATCCGCCCCTCTTACACCTAGCTAGGTAAGGACTTCTTGACTCATCATGTCCTTTGCCTAGTTGGGCGGATAGGGAAGTTTTCTTTCCTAATGCTCCTAGGGATGCTAGCATGGGTGATGAGGAGGTTGTTGTTGAGAGTGGAAAAGAAGATGAAGAAGGGTGAAGAAGAAGAGGGGAGTGAGGAAGAAGAAGAAAGCTCAAGTGATGATGGTGAAGCCTCCGGCTCTCACTACTACAAATCCAGGCAACTACAACGCCCCTTTAACAACGCTTATCTACGAAAATCACCATAAGACGTTGTAGAACGGATGGCGCAAATTTTACTAAAATTAATTACAACGGTTATGGTTCCATAACCGTTGTTATAGGTTTTAACAATGGGTCAAACATGCACAACCGTTGTTAATAATTTGGCGCAAAATTGGCGCAAAGTTAGTGAAAAGTAATTACAACGGTTATTTATAAACCCGTTGTTAATACTTTTTAACAACGGTTTAATATGGACCCGTTGTTAATATATTCTGTAATGACAACGGGTTTTTGTTTAACAACCGTTGTCAATACTTTCCATACTATAAACCACACAAACACAGATCAGCTACAGCCACAAAACACAAACCTAACACAAACACAAACACAAACACAAACACACTTTCTCATCGTCTCTTTCTCTCTTCCTCATCGTCGCTTTATCATCTCGCCGTCACTGTAGGTTTCATCGTCTCTTACTTTCTCTAATTATCAGGTAAATATGCATGATTTAATTTAGGTTTTGTCATCTCAGTCATTATTTTCTTTCTCTAATTATTTCATTTGCATGTGTTTTTATCGATCATTATGTTCTTTCTCTAAGTATTATTCGCTTAATTAGTTTTGTCACTGTTGTTTTTCTGCGTTTATTAGCTTGTAAAACAAATTAAATAAAATAAAACAAAGAAGAAGCAAGATGATAGAGAGGAATGCACGATAAACTTAATTAATTAATTAATATATATATATATATATATATATATATACATATACATAAATACATAAATAAATAAATTAAAAAATGAATTACATTGATAAAAATGCAATTCTTAGATATGCATAGAGAGTCTCATTCTCTTCTATGATATCCATCATCTCCTCCTTAGCTATTTGGAGGTTTCGTTCAGCAGTTGCTATATCGTCATATAGCTGCAACAACTGCTGCACTGTCAAGCCATATTTTTTGGCATCCTTGAGTGCGGTCCGAGCGTCCTCAAGGTAGCTCCTGTACCTGTCCTCGATGTCCAGCAACCGGCGGATGAAACTCCTGTTGTGCTCGGTCATAGTAACAGTCTTACGGATGGTATCATTCATTGTTGATGAAGTTTGGAGTTTGTTTGAAAGATTTAGGGTTTGGAGTTTGTTTTAGCAGTTAGGGTTTGGAGATATATAGTGAGATAATGGAATGGTGGTTGAGATAATGCATGTATTTATACTAAGTAATGTGTCTTTTGAGTTGTTTTTTAATTAATATATGTTTAGGAAGTTGTGCCATCATATCTCTGCTTCAAATCTTATAACCCTTCTCATTCCATATATTGTCCATTCATATGCAGGGTATATTGTCCATTCATATGCAGGGATTGGCAGTAATAATGTATGCATCGGAATTATAACGGGCCGCCGTAATAATGCATGCATCTAGTAATATTTAATTTAATTTTTTTTTTAAATAAACAACAACGGTTATTTAAAAAAACTCATTCTTTTAGTTATAACAACGGTTTTTTATACTGTAACCGTTGTTATAACTTTCCCACCAAAATTTAGTCACCCTTTCCAAAACGGTTTTTTCTACTTTAAACCGTTGTTAATAGTTTTCACAACGAGTTTCTTAGAAAAACCAACCGTTGTTAAAACCTACTACAACGGACGCTTTAACAACGTCCGCGTTTTTATATAACAACGATTTTTAACCGTTGTTATAGCCTGTATCTGTAGTAGTGTCTATGTTGGTAGATGATGATAATGATGCTAGTGAGGATGATGATGATGATGATGGAGATGGTAGTGATGTCGCTATGAGCGACGATTGAGGATTAGACAAGCTTTTGGAGGATACCACTACCCATTGTGAATTTCCTACCCCTCCTTTTAGCTTTGTCTTTATAACATTTTTAATTTATTCTTGATCATCAGTATTGAGTCCTAGCACCACATAGAGGACTCCCACCTCGGTCTCATTGAGTTGTCTTTTATTGCTCCCACATGAAAAATCCAAAATAACAAGTTTAGTTCATGCATATGCATTGGGAGTTAATTCAAATTATGCTCTCCAACCAAACAAAAAATCATGCATCATATATCATAGCTTAGTTTGAATTCACTTTTGTATATATATCATATAGTTTGCATTTAGCTTAGGAATCATGCATTTTCATATAGCTTGCATAATTTCCTATCGTATTGGCCATTGAGGACAATGCCCATACTAGTCTGGGGATGGGAAATTCTAACATGACTTTTATAAAACAAAAATGATAAAAATTGAAATTTTTTGAAAAAACAAAAACGTGTCCTTTCTATTTCATAAAAACATAAAATTCATAAAAAATTGAAAAATGCAAAAATCCAAAAACATGTTCATTCCTTTTTAGTTTAGAATTGTATATACTTGTTTGTTTGCTTGTTTGTTTATCCTTTGTCACATTGATCGACTACGCCACATCCGAGACATGAGGATATTGAAGAACGCATGGTATGATCTTTCTAATCTCCATTTTCCTATTTATGTTAATGACTATGTGGCTTTATTTTGATTGATGCGGTATAAACAATGTGATTATAGGATTGCATTTAGATTATTTGGCATACTAGTTGGTAGAAGCATATGCATTAGGATGTAGAAATGTTAGTTGCATCATGGCATATAGTTGCATTTAGGAAAAGATTTTGTGAAAACATCTATTTGGGAAACTTGAAAAGTGTATATAGGCCCTTGTAGATACTTTTTCTTCTTAAGACTTCGCTTGTTAGAATACTTGTAAAACACCCTAGGATGTGTCATGCTAGTATCCTTTGACCCATGGATTAAGGCCTAGTCAAGAGCACCTTGTGGTGTGATAATTCCTTGGTTACCATTTATTCCAAGGTGACCCTTGAAGCCATGCAACCATCTTCCATATTCTACCACATTTTGTCATCAAAAAAGGAATGGGCACAAAAATTGTTCAAATTTGAGTTCAAGAATTGAAATGAAAGTCAAAAAGTTTGCAATTGCATCAAAAAGGAAAGAGGAGTAACAAAAATGAAAACTCCTATGCTTCAAATATAAGCACCCTCACTACAAATGGGGTAGCTTTGAAAATGTTCAAAAGAAAATGCAAAAAGTTGAAAGTTGTCAAGTATTGAAATGCCAAACATCAAAAGAAATGGCAAAAAGAAATTGTTCTCAAAATGTCGAATAACACAAGAAATTGGGGGGAATAAAAACAACAAAAAACAAACTCCCATATGAAACTCAAATACAAATGATCCCTTTTCCATCGAATCCGCTTTTGTGCATGGTAGAGAGGGGACGACCCTTCTTCTTGTCTAGGCAAGAAGGGGAATTCCGCGATCCTCCAGTGTTTCTAACACCATAGGGAGCATACTCTTGATGAAAGCATTTAACGATTGAGGATAAAGGTACCCTAGCTTGACACAACTTGGAGGTGATTTATTGGTATCCTTCTAGGCCTAGTAGTTTGAAGAAACCGTATCTATAATTGAATTTGTACCCTTAGATTGCTTCCCTTGTAGATAATTTCCGCCACTTAGATGAGGAAAGTGGCTATTCATTTTTGTAGATGCATCCATTACTTGATTTGTGTGCTTTAATGATTGGATGTATCGCCATTTTGGCAAGCCCCACCTTGCTTTGCAAGAAATCATCCTACCTCATGGTTGTCTTGTTGTGAGTGGAAGGGGCAGAGTGAGACCCGCTAACTGTCGCACATCGGCTATATTAGTAGGTTAGTTTGAATAAGGGTCCTAGTTTTTGTCACCTCTTTACTCGGGACGAACAAAGGTTCGGTTTGGGTTTGTTTGATGTGACTCATATTTGAGCATATTTAGTCCCCGAATTAGCCTCGTTCCTATGCTTTATAGTGCATAATTGAGTCATTTACTATCTTTAGTTTCCCGTTTTGCATATTCTTTGAGGTTTTGTTTCCTTGGTAGGAGAGGAGTGCAAACCTTGCATTTACATGGCGAAATGGAGCTAAATTGATCGCATCTAATGACCAAGCATCAAAGGGAAGACGATACTAGAAGGCCTATGTAGATAATAAAGTGAAACGGGCAATGACGAAAGGATCCTTGCATCCCCGAATTGATCCTCGCGGATTATGAAGGAAGAAAAGAAGAAATGTTGTCTGCCAAGGGATCCGAGCGGATCACAGAGGATCCGAGCGTCTCCCCACCACCATCCGAGCGTCCCGTGACCAAGACGCTCGTCCTGAAGCAAGAAGATCTGAGCGTCTCCCTTGACAATCCGCTCGGATCGTACCAAAGAGAGCCCGTGCCTGTTTTCAAATCGCTCGGATCATGGCAAGACTAGCAAAACGGAGATGCTCATTTCCTTCGAGAGGAGCATTTCCTCAACTTTTCTTAAGGACTTAATAGTCATTTAAGCTCTTAGTAACCCTAATTTATGTACCTAATCTTTAGTATAAATACCCCATTGTACTACTTAGATTAGCATGCTCTCTTAATCATCTAGTAATCAAGTTGTAATCAATTAGTAATCATTCCTTAATCTTGTAATCAACTCTTAATTTAGTCTTAATACAAATCTCAATACTTAATCTTTCCTTAATTTCTCTATTGTTCATCATTTATTTTGGGTAATTAGAAGATCATTTGGGTTTATTGGGAGATTGACAACCTTCCATCAATCATCAAGTACTTCTACTATTCTTTGCATTATTATTTTTGAATCTTCATAGGTATAATTCACTTAATCCTTGCTTTAATTATTGTTAATCATTTTCATTCATTCATCATGTTTTGCCTTGTTAATGTGATTGACAACCTTGTTAGCATGTTAAACTTGATCATGAGTGAGTAGTTTCCTTAGCTAGGGTTAATGGGTAATTAGGGGAAATCAACATGGGGAATGATTCATGCTTAATCTAATATGATCACATAATTTATTTGCTTGCTTGTTGTGATTCCAACTTATGCACATGTTATGTTTAATGAAATGCGAGCCTATGAATCCTTGCATTTTTTACCCATCACTTATTTTTTCAATGAGGCTTGTAAGACATAAACCAACTCGAGCCTCATTAGACCATGCATAATGTTGAATAGGAAGGATTAAGTCGACTTATAGGTGTTGTACAATCTAATCGATTCGGCTCTGGGACCCAAACCTTCTTAGGGATTGTAAGATATACACTAACTCAATCCCATCACAATAATAATTGCTTGCTTATAATTTGAGAACATGTTTGTATGATCAACTCCCATGTATTCCCCTATGAACCCATGATACCCTAGTGCTTTAATCAATTGTTTACACCTTCATTTTATCTACCTTGCTTTGTTTTTATTGTTGATTAGATTTAATTGATCTCCTTGTTGGAATATGTGTCCTCGACAATAATGCGATCACATGTTTAAATCTCATATTAAGAATGCTAAAGGGAAAGTAACATTTTATTGTCAACTGATCCACATTAATCGGTAATGATTGGCTGACTAGAGTTTGACATTACTGTTATGTGACGGTGGTGATCAGTTGATCCCTTAAGGTCATACCTTTAGGAAAACATTCTTAATTGACTAATTAATTAATTGTATGACGATACAAGTTAATTAATTCCTTAAAATTGAACAAATGATTTTGTGAGAATTAATACGTATCTTATTATAATCCGATTGAATAAGATTCGTACTAAGTAATTAAATTGTTTTATTACTTAAGGTTTATTTATTGTTTATGAAACAATTAAATTAAAGAGTGAATTGTTTATTACAAATACAAGTAGTTGTGATTTATAATTCTATGACCCATTTTAAATAATTGTAATTGAGAATTACTAGTTCATTTTTGTATGTGACTTATTTCATTTATATAATGATTTTTAATTTGTTAAAAATGCATTATTTAAACTAGATGTCTAGTAACATGTCCAAATTGTCACACAATACAAATTAACAAATTGACAAAGTTAAAATGGATCCATATTACACACATGAACCATGTAAAATGGGGGAGGAAGGAGGATTTGTGTTTTGTTACTTTAAATTAGTGGGTAACATAATGATTACCTACTAATCATAGGTTTACATACCTATACTCTTGAGAAGAGAAAATTGCAAATGTATTGGGCACTCTACCCACCCAAAACCGGTGGACTCCTCCACAATACACTCAAGTAGTGTATTTTCTCTTCTCTCTAATTCATTCCAATTAGTTTTACAACTTGAGAAAAAACTTATCTCTCTAGTTTTGTTGTTGAACAAAATCCTAAACTCTCACATAAATCTCTAATATTATTTACCTATTACTAGAAGTAGTAATCTCATAATATTAGTATTTTAAGGACACAAATATTAATTTCTAGTATCAAAATTAATATTTGTATTAAGAAGGATTTCCTTGGTACAATCCTTGAGGAATAGATATTGCAATTAGATCTAGGGTTTTGGTGCATTTGGAATATACTTAAGAAGACTAATTTGGTAGGAGACCAAATTAGTATAAACCGTTTTCGGCCCTCATGTAAGAACAATCGACTTTTTTTTCTTACCTTCTATTTTTGTTATGCATGCATAAGTTCCTTTTAGTTTATGACTAAACTAATAAATACTTAGTTATTAGAAGAGTCTAATAAGAGATATACGAATCTTACAATTGGTATCAGAGCAAGAGTTGTTACATGCATAATCGGTTTTGTTTTTCCGAGTTAATATGTTAACATATAAAACTTAAAATTTGTGATTTATGAAGATAAATGCCAGAAAAATTTTGCATGTTAAACCTTCTGGTCCTAAATTGATTTTAGGTCATTTTCATGATTTATGGTAATTTATTGTTCTTTAAAATGATTATTAGTATTTTTATTACAATTTATTGATTAAAATGAAAATTAAAATGCTAAAAATAGTTAGACTTGTTCGAAATATATATCTCATAATTAAACATATTCATATATGTTTCAAATTAATTTAGTCATAAAATTAAAAGTTGATCTTATGCATGCAAACAATAAAAAGAATAAGGAAGAAATCATCAACCCTTACATTGATATTTCGGATTATTGGGCACAAGTGAGTTCTCCTACTCACTTGTTCTTGAGCTCTCCAAATATTGGATGAACAACGATTCAAGTATAGAATCCCTCCCAAGGATTAATACCCAAGGTAACCTCTAAATAAAATTAATATTATTGATACTAGAACAATATTAATTTGAATAAAAATGACCAAAATATTATTTTGTTCTCTTAATATTTCGGCTAAGAGAAGGGAGAAAGAGGAAGAATTTTATCTCTCTAAAACTCTTATTTTAGATGGTTAATGAATGAATAATACACTAATGTTCAAGTAGTGTATATTAGGTAAAAATTAGAGGAAAAACCCATGGTTTTTCTCTTCACAAAACCGGGTAGAGGAAGGGGTTTGGAGGGCCAATGCATGAGCAAGGTGCTCTTCACAAGAGGCTCTAGGTTTGCATGGCTAGGTTTAGGTGAAAATGATTATGTTTACCACTTAGTTAATCAACATAATATTTTCCTAATACTCCCCATTATTTCGGTCATATTAAGATAAAATGGATTCCATTTTATCTTTGTCAATTTGTCACATGTCACATGTCATGTAAAATTGTTATGTATTTTTAACATATTAAAAATCAACGCATTAATAAAAATACGTCATATACAAAATTGGCTTAGTAATTCATAATTACTTGTACCAAAATATTTTACCAATTATAAATCACAACATCTTGTATTTATAATAAATTATTCATTCAAATGCAATTGTTTCTTTAAACAATAATTTCATCTAAGTAATAAAACAATTCGATCACTTAGACCGTATCTTATTTAATCAAATTATAACGAGATACGTAAATATTACTTCCAAAATCGTCTGTCAATTTTAAGTAATTTAATTAACTCGTATCGTCATACGATCAATTAAATAATCAATTAAGAGTGTTACCCTTTAGGTATGACCTAAGGGGATCAACTGATCACCACCGTCGCACGTCAGTAATGTCAAACTCTAGTCAGCCAATCATTACCGATATGTGTGGACCAGTTGACAGTAAAATATTACTTCCCAATTGTATTCTTTAGAATGAGACTTAAACATGTGATCATCATGATCAACAGTTGTGATCGCATCATTGTCGGAGGACACATATTCCAACAATCTCCCACTTGTCTTCGACAAGTGTGCGTCACCAATTCTCTTGTCCTATTACTATCTCCCACTCAATGCAAGGTGTCTTTCAGGTCGTACTTGCAAGTGATCATATCGAGAGTGGTTTCCTCGTTCTGTAGAATAACTTATTGATCGAATTTATCTACCATAGATATCATCCGAGCGTGGCCACGCATTTCCAGTTCATTACTCCTCGAGTGGCCCTGAGATATTATTATAACCCTGACTAGGGGTGGACAATTCCTATCGCACTCATTCCCTTCGACTAGCCACATCCATCATAACCCAAAATATGGCCATTTGACCCCATTTACGAAGGTCGTAGTAACACAAATCAAAGTTAATCTGAAACTGTGCCATCTTAGGCGAATAGTCTTTAGTCAAAAGAATTGACTCATTAGAATACTATAGTAGCTCTCGCGACGACCATGCTATATAAATTTGCCAGAACTCTATAAGCGGTCATAAGGCCCGACAAAGTGTTCCTAACAGTCTGCCTATGTGATCGACTAGTCATTCTCACATGAATCCATGGCACTTGAACTTGCCATCAATCGCATCACATTCTAGTCACTTCGAGACGTCACCTCATGTAAGTAACTATGGGCGAATACAATGCCAATCCATGTTCACTTTAACGGGGTTCAATTGTCTCTACAACCCGTTTGGATGTAACAAAGTATAAGGTGAGTTAATAATAACTCAAACGACAAATGTCGACATCACATTCGGGTAGTCAATACCGAATTACAACCTTGTGATGCATATCGTAAGTGTGTAAACACTAGTTGATTGCAATAGAAGTTTAACATACCATGTGTCCATATGTTCAAACTTCTTTTATCGCATTTTCCTTTACATTCATGTCATCTCTCATAGCATGAACCTTACCAAGTGCACATACAGGTTCCCAACCTTGGATTGGGTTCTTTATCTTGAATGAATTTCTGGTTTGTTTATCACACAACCAACGAATTTGTGGTGGATGATATAACTTGCACTGGTCAAGTGTTCTACCAACTCACAATGCACTAGGTATATGTTTTGTAGAGTCTTGCAACAATTGTCAAGATGATTAGCCTAGCACTTCTCACAAGTCCTAGCATATTAGAAAATACTAGTTTTGAGTAACTTCTTACTTCAACTAAGTATCTTTCCAAACTTCTTATTTCTCCTTTTAGCTTGAAAAGCTTAGGATTTTCATAAATCCTTACGCATGTTCGAACTTTAATATGTGCAACTTCTTGACACATAACAGAGTGTTCTGTTCAACACTGAAATCGTTCATCGGATTCTCCTTGAGAATTCATGACGATTCTTCTATGGCTTGTCAATGATTCATCATGCTCTTATGCATATGATTCATTATGGGACATGTGCATGATTATTCTAATGCCGTAAATATTAGTAACTTTTAATCATGTCATCAACTATTCTTAGGTTCAATGAATGACCATGACTGCTAATGGTAATTCCATTTTCATCGATATGAATAACCTATGTTTCTGGTTGATTTGATGTGTATATCTCAATATCTATCCAACATCTCATGATGTGATTGGATTCATCATAGTCCATTTTCATCCAGAATTGAAAACTCAAATACTACTTTGTGAAAGAAGGTATTAGCTCGTCATTCTCAATGAGTAATGAGTTATAAACTTTTACAAGATGATAGCTCTCACTAAATTCCATGTCTTCACATGATAATTTCCAACTCCCACTTAATTCCATATGTTTCGCTAGTGACTACTCAATCGAAACATTTCAAGAATTGAAATATATTTTGCTTTGCCAAGTTATTAAGATAAAACCATATATGTTCCCATCATATCCTTTCAAAATACCTATTTTGAAAAGGTTTCAATCTTAACCTTATGGAAAGAGATTTTGATGTCCAACTCATTCATTTTATAATGATGCGGGGCAATGTCATTAGATTAAATGTTAATTATATCTAATACACGTCCTTCTCAAAATACCCTTTTCGGAAGGAGGTTTAACCATTTCATTTTCATAATGAGGTTAAGTAATGACATTAGCGTGGTTAATACTTAACTTAGCTCTTGTGAATATCGGTATATCAATATTTGCAACTTTTAGTCATAAATCTCATTTATTTTCTAAGATGCAACTTTGATTCATTTAGGCTCTTAAGTAAATATCAATATTTAAACTATTGGTCAAAAAATTATCATAAACTAGTCAATTAAGACTTTACATTAGTCATTCTTCTTCCAAAACATTCTTTTGGTCTCCTCGTGTAGTTATCTTGAGAACATATTCTTTTGATTACTTCACTTGGTCTCTTTTGTCATGTAGATCTATTCGAGACCATAGATCTCATCTCTTCGTGTATACTATATAAATAGGTATACTTTTATTCAAATCATTCTCCCTTGCGTAGATCTCATTTACACAAGTACACAAATTTTTCTTGGTGTTCTTTGTGTCTTCATTTTTCTCCCACTCTATATTTAGAATGAATACACTAGAGATTCAAAGATAGCTTATGAGACACAAATAATGATTTTTGAAGTATAAGGAGGACTATCTCATAGGTTGACTAATTGTTTTAGATTTGATAAGTGTACTTGGTGATAGACATTCCTTTAAGAGAGTTCATCAACTCAATATCACTTTATAATTGATCATACACAAGCCTTAAGATTGTGGACATATAATGAATCCCATCATTATAGTTGTCCATTAGATCACTTTAAGTGAATGATCATATGTTTCTATGAGCAAGCATATAAAGACGAATTTTTAGAACAAGGATAAAAATACGATAAAACGGGTGACTTGGGTTGCAAACCAAGCCACTATTATCCAAAATACAACCATTATCCAAAATACATTTTCATGTCGAACACGGAAATCAAAAGGTTCTAAAAATCCGAAACATAAATTAAAATAAGACAATAAAAAAGCCAAGCTTCATGGAAGCTACTCCTAGCTTCTTGATGATTTTCTCAAGCTTGCTTTTCTTTTCCCTTGTCCTTGCTTGGTGGAGGCCCTATTTACAATAAAAGGGGATACATTATCACAACTTTGTATCACAATACCATAGTTGAATTAGAAACATAAAAGAAAGGATAGTCATTTACCTACTGGAGTGATCTTTCTAGCTTTAATGTCACCAAGATATTTGGAACAATTTCTTTTCCAATGTCCAACACCATTACAATAATGGCATTTATCAAGAGGACCCTTCTTGATCTTGGAAGTGCTAGCTTCATAAGTCTTAGCTTTGGTGAAAGTGGGAGCTTGCTTCTTACCCTTCTTCCCATTCTTCTTGAACTTCCCCTTACTTTTGATGCTTATGTTAAGCACATCCTTAGGTGGGTTAACATTTAACCCCATGTCTCTTTCGGCTTGCACAAGTAACTTATGTAACTCTTCAAGAGACACGTCCTTGTCTTGCATGTTAAAATTCACCCGGAATTGAACATACGCTTTGACTTTGGATAAGGAGTTTAGAATCCTATCTACAATGAGTTCTTTGGGGATTTCAACCTTTTAAATCTTCAAAGTCTCGACTAGCTCCATTAATTTGAGCACGTGAGGGCTAACCTTTTGGTCCTCTTTGAAGTCGAGATCAAAGAATGCCGCGGCCGCCTCATATTGGACGATCCGCGGAGTTTGTGAAAACATTGTCACAAGCTTGGAATAGATTTCATTAGCGGTGCCCATCTTAAAGGCTCTCCTTTGGAGATCCGCCTCCATCGCAAAGATCAACACATTTTTCGTTGCGGCGGACTCCTTGTGGTAAGCCTCATATGCTTCCCTAGTAGCGGCACTCGACCTAGCATTAGGTTCGGGTGGAGAGGCCTCGGTGAGGTAACGAAGCTTGTCGTCACCTTGGGCGGCTAATTTGAGTTGGGCATCCCAATCGGAGAAATTTGACCCATTCTTTTCAAGTTTACAACGATCCATAAAGGATCGGAGCCATGAAGTATTAGTGAGAGGTGTGGCGTTGGTGTTTGGAGTGGCCATTTGTTATGAGAAATAGATGCGATCTACAAAACGAATATTAAAGGAATAAAACATATGTCGTTTTCAAAATAATAATACTCGTAAAATTTAATTTAAACAAGTTTTATTGCATTTATCTAGTGTGCTCTACCCAACTTTGATAAATGATTCCAAGACCCAAATTCATATTAATTTAGGCATCGGTAAAGCCGAAAAACAACCCTTATCAATATAACTCGGTGGATTAACCTTTTAATCGATTCTACTTTTAGAACTCTTGGTCGATAAATTTACATTAAAATTTATCTTTAGCCCGATACACATCCGACAACCGTCGAGAATACTTTCGTTGAGTTCAACCCAAATTTCGAATAAATGTGTCCATGATCCAAATTTACATCAACTTGGGCATCGGTAAAGCCGAAAACAACTCTCATCTTTATAAACTCGGTGGGTAGACATTTATCACCCACTTCCCCTACGTAACAAGGTTTGTACCCCGGTAAAGCCGAGTGCACTCCCTCACGAAATAGGTTTTCATGGTTTCTACTTTTTGGTAAGGCTATGTCTCAATTGATTATTTTAGCGAGAGGTCATGTCAATTTATTATCTATCACGTTTTAAGTGAACTAAAGCAGTTAACTACGATAATTATAATTGACACGGTCGATAAACTTGATTAAAAAGACAATGCATGTTTTAGTTATGGCGATTTAGCGATGCATACAACATATAAATACAATGCAAAGCATAAATTAAATCCTAGTATGGCCTTCCTAAAACAGAAAATCTAATTAACTATTACATATTCGGAAACCAACTCCATTGGTCCCTAGAACTTCGGTTTTTGCACGCATCTCGAGGTAACACCGTCTTTATGTATCGCCTTCTTGAGTGACACCGTCTTCAAGGAACTCCGAAATAAATAAATTACATAACAAATTACATAATTTCCAATTATACATTTGTAATTAAAATAAAATAAATCTATTAAATTACAAAACGGTGATACGAGATCACAAAAAATTACAACCGAATCGATATTCCCATACATTTCGGGTAAAACCAATTAAAAAAAACTAAGGCCATACTAAGTAAAAATTACATAATTCAAAAATTGCATAAAATAAAATTATGACAATCATAACTAAAATGCAGCATTATAATATGTATAAACATGCCCAATTTTATGCTAAATCGCCTATAAGGAGCCAATATCGTATATTTATCGGTTTTACGGATTTGCGTGATTCAACCTTTTAAAATAACAATAAATTACATAAAATCATATTTATGCACAAGTTAATTACCCTAACCAACTTAGGACTCAAAATTAGTCTCCACTAACTATTTGACTATAATTAACTTATATTTCTTAAAATTGTTCATTAATGGACTCAAAATTACAATAAAATGCTATAAACTTCAAATAAATCACAAAAATTTCAAATAAATTCAAAATTTGAAATTTAAACTCATGAACATTCTGGAAAAATATCATGACGCTCATAATGTTAAAAAAACTTAGGTTAAAAATTTCGAAAACTATCAAGGAAAAACTATGTTGCGGTTTATCGGATTTATCAAATATAATCATAAAAATATGAGAAAAATTATATTTATTAACTTTTCACTTTTAGATCTGAATTGGGTAAGAAAATGCAACATGTGACGTTTTTCCTTAGTCATGAAGTATGTTTTAGCAATTATTCACTAATTTAAGTCACTATTTATGTTATTTTTCATCAAAAATTCATAAATCATGCATAAAGACTTCACTATAGCCTATTATTTTACACACATCTTGTAAAATTTCATGTGACAACATACTAAATTTCTATGATCAGATTCGAAATTAATCTCATATTAACCTATTTTTCATTTAAATTCGATTTTTATCATGAAAAATCCATATTTCGACCATAAAAACTCCAAAAATTCTGAAAATTTACAGGTCATATAAAAATAATATATGTGAAATCATATCAAAAAACCACCTGAAAATTCAAAGTTTAGCTAATTTTAGTCCGAAAATGACTTTTTTTTTATCATAAAATCACATTTTTAATGCCATTATTATATAAAATGAACAATAAAAATCCATAAATTAACCAAAATATCCTAAATACATTTTAGGACCATAAAATTTAACATGCATAATTGATTTCGTGATATATCATAATAAACACAAATTTATAAGTTTTATATGTTAATCATATAACTCGGAAAAACTATAACCGATTTGCATGCAAACAACCTAAGGCTCATGATACCGCTTGTTCGAAATCTATATCTCATAACTAAACATATTCATATATGTTTCAATTTAATTTAGTCATAAAATTAAAAGTTGATCTTATGCATGCAAACAATAAAAAGAATAAGGAAGAAATCATCAACCCTTACATTGATATTTCGGATTATTCGGCACAAGTGAGTTCTCCTACTCACTTGTTCTTGAGCTCTCCAAATATTGGATGAACAAGGATTCAAGTATAGAATCCCTCACAAGGATTAATACCCAAGGTAACCTCTAAATAAAATAAATATTATTGATACTAGAACAATATTAATTTGAATAAAAATGACCAAAATATTATTTTGTTCTCTTAATATTTCGGCTAAGAGAAGTGAGAAAGAGGAAGAATTTTATCTCTCTAAAACTCTTATTTTAGATGGTTAATGAATGAATAATACACTAATGTTCAAGTAGTGTATATTAGGTAAAAATTAGAGGAAAAACCCATGGTTTTTCTCTTCACAAAACCGGGTAGAGGGAGGGGTTTGGAGGGCCAATGCATGAGCAAGGTGCTCTTCACAAGAGGCACTAGGTTTGCATGGCTAGGTTTAGGTGAAAATGATTATGTTTACCACTTAGTTAATCAACATAATATTTTCCTAATACTCCCCATTATTTCGGTCATATTAAGATAAAATGGATTCCATTTTATCTTTGTCAATTTGTCAATTTGTCACATGTCACATGTCATATAAAATTGTTATGTATTTTTAACATATTAAAAATCAACGCATTAATAAAAATACGTCATATACAAAATTGACTTAGTAATTCATAATTACTTGTACCAAAATATTTTACCAATTATAAATCACAACATCTTGTATTTATAATAAATTATTCATTCAAATGCAATTGTTTCCTTAAACAATAATTTCATCTAAGTAATAAAACAATTCGATCACTTAGACCGTATCTTATTTAATCAAATTATAATGAGACACGTAAATATTACTTCCAAAATCGTCCCTCAATTTTAAGTAATTTAATTAACCCGTATCGTCATACGATCAATTAAATAATCAATTAAGAGTGTTACCCTTTAGGTATGACCTAAGGGGATCAACTGATCACCACCGTCGCACGACAGTAATGTCAAACTCTAGTCAGCCAATCATTACCGATATGTGTGGACCAGTTGACAGTAAAATATTACTTCCCAATTGTATTCTTTAGAATGAGACTTAAACATGTGATCATCATGATCAACAATTGTGATCGCATCATTGTCGGAGGACACATATTCCTACAAGACTATGATTCTGACCTTGAAATTTTTACACGACCTCACATGCATATTTTACAAGTTGTATGTAAAATTTCATATAAAATGGTTTTATGTAGCATGATTTATGATTTTTACATGTTAAAAGTCAATGAAATAGAGGTATTTATGTTAAAAATGGTTAGACTTTGTTCCTGCCCATGAAAATTTAGTATGTTGTCACATGCAATGTTTACACACAGTATTTAAAGTTTTAGATCAATTGATTTAATTTTGCATGATTTATGATTTTTAGATGTAAAAATCGTATAAATAGTGACTATTTTGGCAAAAATAGCTAAAATAAAATTTATGGCATGAAACTTTTTTCCAATGTTGTATATATGATATGAACTTCAGATCTAAAGTTGCATGTTATTTTTCATATGATTCTAATGGTTATTAATTTTTATGGGATATAAATTGATAAATAACAACTTTAATAGTCAGTAAAATAACAATTCGAGTTTTGGGCTTAAAATTTATCATTTCCAGGTTCTAGAAACTTGTTAAAAATATTCAAAATTTTAATTTTGATTTATTGCATAATTTTATGTTTAATTTGGAATTAAAGGGTTAAAATTGTGTTTTATACGATTTATTTGTGAAATAAATTAAAATAATTTAAAGGGCAAATTTTATTAAAATTTTGGGATGTTGGGAATTTTCCAGAATATAAAAAATTATGATTTTGAATGTTTCGAATTTTTATGACTTTTTGGGAATTATTTCCTTATTATTATAAATAATAGTTTTTAAAGAGCAATAATATAATATCAAGTTGAATTATTGTCAAATTTTTAGTGAAGACTAAATTTTGAGTCCTAAGAGGTTGGGGTAATTAACTTGGACATAGATGTGATTTATGTAATATTCTGTGATTTTAATAGGTTAATCGTCACAATAATCCAAAAAACCGAACAATATATACGATATTAGCTTAAATAGGGTGGTTTGGCACATTACATGGCATGTTTTATACATATATTAATGCTGCATTTTTAGTATGATTGTCATATTTTAATTTTATGCAATTTTGAATTATGTAATTTGTACTTAGTATGACCTTAGTTTTAATTGGTATTTCCCGAAATGAATGGGGATATCAATTCGGTTGTAATTAATGTGATCTCGTATCACTTTTATTTTATTTAGTTTTATTTTATTTTATATTGTATAAAGTAGAATAGCTATGTAATTTATTTATTCCGGAGTTCCTTGAAGACGGTGCCATTTAAGAAGGCGGTCCAACAAAGACGGTGTTGCCTTGGAGTGCGTGCCAAATGAAGTTCAAGGGACCAAAGGAGTTGGTTTCCGAATTTGTAAATAGTTTATTTTATTTACTATTTTAGGAAGGCCATACTAGGATTTTATCTTTATGCTTTGCATTTGTTTTATATGTTTTCATGCATAGCCAAATCGCCATAACTACACATGCATATCTTTTATCGAGTCCTCGACCGTGTCAATTATAATTATCGTAGTTCACCGCTTTAGTTCACTTAAAACGAGATAGATAATAAATTGACAAGACCTCTCACTAAATAACAATTGAGAGTTAGCCTTACCAAATAGTAGAAACCATGAATCCCAATTTCATAAGGAAGTAGGCTCGACTCACCGGGGTGCTAAACTTGTTACGTTGGGTAAGTGGGTAGTAAAATGTTATTACGTCTAAATAATAATTGAGAGTTAGCCTTACCAAATAGTAGAAACCATGAATCCCAATTTCATAAGGAAGTAGGCTCGGCTCACCGGGGTGCTAAACTTGTTACGTTGGGTAAGTGGGTAGTAAAATGTTATTACGTCGAAATTTGGATTGAGCTCAACGGAAGTATTCGTGACCATAGTCGCACGTGTTCCGGGCTAAAGATAAATATTAGAGTAATTTTATCGACCGATAGTTATAGAAGTAGAATCGATTAAAGAGTTAATCCACCGAGTTATATTGATAAGGGATGAATCGGCTCACCGTGCCCGAATTGATATGAATTTGGATCTCGGGATCATTTATAATAGTTGGGTAGAGGTCACTATATAAATGCTTAAAACTTGTTTAAAGTGTTTACAAGTATTATTAAAATAATAGATGTTTATTAATTCCTTCACTTTTATTTTTCTAGTCAAATTTGTTTTCTCAATTGCAATGGCAACTCCAAATTCAAACGCAACCACTAGCTCGAACACTCTCACCAATGTTTTATGGCTCTGATCCTTCATGGATCGTTGTAAATTAGAAAAGAATGGGTCTAATTTCGCCGATTGGGACGCACAACTTCGCTTGGCCGCGGAGGGTGACGATAAGATTCGTTATCTTACTGAGGCCTCTCCCGCCGCACCTACCGCTAGGTCTACTCCCGCCGCTAGGCAAGCCTATGAGACTTACCAAAAGGAGTCGGCCGCGATAAAAAATGTGTTGATCTTCTCTATGGAGGCCGAACTCCAAAGGAGTGCTATAAAGATTAGCACCGCCTATGAGATCTATACGAAGCTTGTGACCATGTTTTCACAAGCTCCAAAGATCATTCAATATGAAGCGGCAACCGCATTCTTTGATCTCAACATTAAGGAGGGCCAAAATGTTAGCCCCCATGTGCTCAAGTTGATGGAGCATGTTGAGACCCTGAAAATGCAAAAGGTAGAGATTCCCGAGGAACTCATCATTGATCGAATTCTTCATTCCTTGAATAAGGTTAAGGCATATGTTCAATTCAGGGTGAATTTTAATACGCAAAACTTGAAAGTGTCACTCGATGAATTGCACAAAATGCTTGTGCAAGCCGAGAGGGACATGGGGCTAAATGCTAGCACCACCAAGGATGTGCTCAACATTAATCATAAGAGCAAGGGGAATTTCAAGAAAGGTGGTCACAAGGGAAAGAAGCCAACTCCCTACAAGAACAAAGGAAAAGCTTGTGAAGCTAGCTCCTCTAAGCCCAAGAAGGGTGCCCTATCCAGGGACAAATGCCACTATTGTAATGGTGTTGGGCATTGGAAGAGAAATTGTCCTAAGTACCTTGGCAACATCAAAGCTGGAAAAGTCATTCCCGTAGATAAATAACTATCCCTATCTTTTATGTTTCGATCTCAACTTTGGTATTTTGATACAAGTTGTGATATTTACCCCTTTTTATTGTAATTAGGGCATCCAAGCAAGGACAAGGGAAAAGAAAAGCAAGCTTAGAAGATCTTCAGGGAAGCTAGATGTAGCCGGCCATGATGCTAGATCGATGGCAGCTTGGCTTTATTTTATTTTATCTTTATTTCATGTTGTATTTTGAAACTTTAGAACTATTTTGATTTCCTCGTTCGACTTGGAAATTTGTTTGTTTCCTTAAACAATGGTTGTATTTTGGATATTGGTGACTTGGTTTGCAACCCAAGTCACTTATTTTATCGTATCATTTGTTCTAAATTTTATCATCATACACTACTTGTTTCGAGAAACATTAAGATTTTATCAACTTAAATTGATCAAATAGACAATTATAATGATTGAGTCATTATATGTCCATGAGCTATGAATTCGATTCTCCTCATGCCTTTGTGACTAAAGTCACAACTTACTAATGTAAGATCAATTATGAAGTTATGATTGAGTTGTTGAACTCACACAAGGTAACGTTGCCAACCTTATTTGATACACCTATCAAAATTAA